>NC_138912.1:20954120-22294120 GCF_965231255.1 Vanellus vanellus | reverse complement strand
CTCATGGTTGGTTTTGAACGTGGGTCCCAGAGCTGAAGTGTTTCTGGTGCCATCACCAGCCACCCGATTACAATTCTTGATCCTGTGGTTAAATACGAGCAGACAAATTTCTGGTCCACCTCAGTGCACAACGGTGTCTCCTTGGTTTTTGCATTCATTTCCCAAGAGTGAATAAATCATTTCTAAGCACTCGTTCCCAGGGAAGAAGTTGATTTCTTCCTACTATGTCCATGATGAACAAGGATACTCACATTATTTCTTATTATTTGGGTGCACACAATGTGCACTTCACTTTGAAGCATGAACGTATTATTTATCTTTCGCTACTCTAAGGAGTGGCTACACACAATACACTTTGTGGGCATTGTTGCCTGTTTAATGTTCAAACAAAAAAAATGTGAGTTTCTTTGTGTTACTGTGCTGTGCTGAGGCGCCGGTTGGGACTCGGCCTCCCTTGTGTTGGATGTGGTGTATGCACACACAGAGCACGCAGCGGCCGTGGCTGCGAGCAGCCGCTGAATGGGGCTCTTGGGGCCACCCTGTGCTTTTGCTGTGGAGACTGTTTAGTTAATTTGCCTGGGACCTTTGGGAAACTCTTTGGTAGAGTCCAGAATTGAGTTTCCCAAGTGCTAATTTGGTGCCGTCCTTACCAGAGGTCCTTTATTTTACACAGGTCAGCCGGTTGGTGTGTGTCATGGAGTGCCTGCAGCCCATCTATATTTTAGCATCCTTGCTGGCCATAGTCAGGTAGGCACAGTACACGGGTGCTTGGAGGCCACTCCGCGGGGAAGTCCAGGTCACTGGTCAGGGAAGGCGCTTGAGCAGGAGCTGTGATAACTAACGCAGGGCAGCAGCCGGGATTCCCAGGTGTCCTCCTGGGGAAGGGCCTTTCCACTCTGCCTGGGAGGAAGGACCCGTCTCTGTAGCTGCAGAGGAAGAGAGAGACCCAGGGGAGCAGGCATGGAACTGGGGTGCTTCTCCTCGCCTGCCCTTCCAGACCAGGCATTGTGGCAGGGGCTCTGTGGGACCTGTGTTCGTCGAACGTGGCACCGCGGCAATTTTACTGCAACTATAACTGGGGGGTTCGTGACTGCTGTCACTGTAATTATCTGTCTGGTCAGTAAAATGAAGGGTACCGAGTCCCGGCAGTTTGGGGGAATGAAGGCGGACTTAATTACAGCAACCAAATCTCTCACATCTCTCCCGTCCACTGAAACACCAGCCCGCCTTCATGTGCTGCCCTTTAACAGAGCTGCCTATCATGCATCTAAACAAACAAGTAGGGAAGACAGAGGGGAGATTGTTTGTCAGGGATGTGTCTTTGCGAGGGAGGAGCAGCAATATCTGCAGGAGGGACTGAGGTGAAACCCAACATCAAAGGCAAGAGGCTGTCAGCACATTTAACTTTACAGAAACCCTTCTCCTAATAAAAAAGGAATGACCTCATTACTACGGACACTAACAGTTCCCAGGGGAACACCGGGAGACTGCAGCCTGCACTTTTAATATTCACTTTACAAACAAATGGGAAACCTTGAAATAATTTCGCTGTTGTTCTTGGCAAGTTGTTACAATGTTGTGTCCTTATAAAAATCATTTAAGAATTTATGTAGTGTGAGTTTACTTTTCGTCCGCTGCTTTTCCTTGCTATCGGTCTCCATCCCTTTCATTGCCCAAGTCCCTGCAGGGAAGATCAGGATGCGCAAGGAGCGAGGTGCCGCCATGCCAGCGGGTTCGGCAGGAGGCACTGTTAGGCTTGGTTTTGACTGCTGAGAGAGGACCCATTGCTGAAGGAGATGCTGTAAAACCATGTCTGGACCTGGGCCACAGAGAGCAAGCGAAGTCCCACCAGGAGGCCATGCCTGGCTGAAGGGTAGGGGAAGCTTTGAGTTGGCCGCAGAGCCGGGGTAGGGGTGCGGAGGGGAGAGCGGGGTCAGTGGAGGCTGGAAAGATCCCGTCTGCTGCAGCCCCACAGGCAGCCTGGTGTGGAGCAGTGCGGGGATGCAAGGCGGGCCGGTTCACAGCTCCTCCTGGCAGGAGTCACCACAGGCAATAATGCCAGGAAAACTAGCATGGAGCAAATCTGCGTCTCTTCCAAGCCCCTGTGAAAAATTAGGAAGATGGAGAAAGACGTTGCTGCAAACCGAAAGAGTACTTGCAAAGTGGGAGTGCAGAACGGCGCTATTCAGTCAGCCAAGTATGTCTGCAAATTGCAGGAGTGGTCTCTTTTCATGGGTTAGGCTTTCTCCCCCAATTACCGCAATCTGAGTGACCAGATATCTTCCCCGATGTTTCCTTGGTGTTACATTCTCTGTGTGGTACCTGAGGGAGGTTTGCAGAAATGATTTCATTGACTCTTAAGGAGGAAATGCTTTGTACTGGAAATAAACCCTTACAGCTGACGCCTCAAGCTATTCAGCAGCAGTCCACAAACTCTCGCCCACACTTTAGCTGGTGCGCAGCCTGGGGAGTCCCCCTTCCTCTCCTGGCATCTGCACACACCGATGCGCAGGATCAGGCACACCCCAACACACACGTGAAAATATAAATGCGCATACACGTATATAATTTAGCTCCCACGTGCCTATCCATATACACACGCAGAAGAGCTTGCCTCCATGTGTGTCAGTATGTTCCTCCTTGCTCGTCTCCGTTTGGTCATGCAGTGCCATCCATCCCTGGTGCAAATTTGCTGCCAGTCCTGACAGTCGTGTACAATACAGCTTTATGCCTTGGGTTCACCCTCTGTACAGCCAGCCCGGGATCCAAACTGTGGGAAATGTGGCTCAAATTTGAATATCTGTGATTCATGCTTTACCTGTTTTTCTAGACATCTGCTTAGCCTCATGTCATCCCAGACTCCGTTTGTCTGAGCTCGGGGTTTGTGACTATTGCTGCAAGGCGAAAGGCAAGCTCCCGCTGCTCCTCTAGGCTTTCAAGCAGAAGGATGAAGCACAGAAGAGGAAAATGTAATGATGGCAAGTAGGCTGTGAGAATGACGCCGTTCATTGGTACTCTAGGTATCAAAGAACCCACTAACGAGCAATTTGCAAAAGATACTTTTGAGCCATTTCGAAGGAAATCACTGACTGCTGAGCGGGAGAGCGCAGACGGCTTCACACAAGCGTGAGCTGTTGCGCAGGAGCCGGCCTTCGCAGTTGTGAGCTATGCAACAACCACAAGCAGCGATGTCCACTTCCACACCCTTCTCCGCGAATGTCTGGGGGTGGGAATTTACCGTCTGCAGAATCCCACCAGCTGCCCACATCACGTGGCGGATGCTAAGGCTGCACAAAGGTCTAAGCCAACTGGCATCACTGTCTTCTACACCCAGGCAATGGTGAGGCATCTCTCCTTGTATCAGCTGAACGTCTCTAATAGGAATGTGGATCTTTTCCTTCTTCCCAAATATTGGAGTGTTAATGGACGAAATCCATTCTGAAGGTTTGTCGTTGTCAATTTGTCATTGAAAACCTTGACTAAATGGTCCCTTGGAAGTGCAGAGAAGATGCTCTTTAAAGCACCGCAATGAAATCCAAGCAGTCTCTGGTCCACTGCTACTTCTTTTCAACCCAAATTTTGTGTAGAGTGGAGCTGGAAATTTTATCACCTTTGTAGAGGCCTTAGAAATCTCCGTACAAAACACTAAAGGAAAAGCCAGATGTTAATATAGAAAGATGGGCCAGATTTCTCTTTGCTTGAATAATGTAAATAAGTTGTCTTGGGTAAGCGTGAAGGGAGTTAACCTGTCTTAAACCTCAGAGCCAACGATACGAACCACTGAAATGCTGTTTTGCAAAGGTCCTGGGCACTTCTATAAGGTTGTATTTCACCAGGGTTTTCTCTTGACTTGTTCTGGAATTTGCTTATTCTGATTCTCTGTTATGGCAAGTTTCATCTAAACACTAACAGGAATCTGAAGATGTTAATAAAAGACGAAGATGCTTGAAAGTGCAAGTGCCCATTTGTGCACATGCCCATATATTTGTAGATAATCCCATGTGCACCAGTGGTCATTTTGAGTCTTTGGTGGGACACACCATCACAGCTCATCCTGTAGGTTCACATTGTTGCCAGCAAGTGAAAAGTAGGAGGATGAACTTGCAAAGACCATCCTTATCAACTTCACTGAATTCCCAGGTAGACTTCTACATGCACATCTAACGTCAAGCAAAGATACAGCTAGGCAGCGAATTAAAATCGAAAAAAGAGACAGTAGGAAATCTGGGGTCACCACCTGGCTCTGCCACAGATTTCCTTTATGTCCTTGCCCAATTAACTTAATCTACGTGTTCTCTGTTCTCCAGCGAAAGCAAGGAGGCAGTAGTACCTCCTTAATGGTCCTGTACCTTGAGACTGTGAAGAGGGAGGACTTGACTCTCTCTTTGTTTGTATACTCCTGAGCGAAAGGGAGTCCAGATTAGAACTGCATGGGTCTGGTGCTGGTCCCCAAAGTAATTATATCAAATATCTGGACCAACAATAAAAATTTACAATGTTTGGCCATTTCCGGTTGAAGGATGTACTTCATTCTACAACCCAGAATGTAAAGTTTGGCTATAGTTTCAAGTCCCAGTTTCTTGCTTTTTTATTATTTTAAGTCATTGAAGTTAAAATCAAAATGCTTACCCCTCCTTGTTTCAAATCAAGACAGCGTGCTTTAAAAAACTATTAACTACTCTGGATTTTCTTCTGGATCACTTTTGAGTCTTTCTTCCTCCAACCAAAAGGTTGCAGCACAGTGGCACGCCTGGCAGAAGTGCTTTAGCCCAGCCAGCTGCAATTTTCCAGAGAAACCTCTTTGCTGGATAGTTCCTCGCGAGGCTGGAGGAGAGGACAGGTTTGTGTAGCTGTCTGCATTGGAGGGGAAGGTTGTCCTCCTCCTGCACCTGACCGTGTACTTTAAGGGCGCAGGGGACTGAAGGACCCAGCAGAGAGACATCACCTGCGAGCAAGGAGGTAAGAATAAGTCCTCTTGGTGAGATGCTGTTATTCTCCAGACAAGCCTTCTGCCTTTCTAGGTGGGACAGCGTGGCCTCTTTAACCCCATCACTGGATCAGTGCTCCCAAATTAGTGCAATCATCCCACCCGAATTAAGCAAGTAGCTTCTGGCTCCTGGCTCCATAATCCAGCCTTGGGCATCCCCTCTCAGCCTGACGCCCGCATCCCCCTCTTCCTCCCTCTCCCCTGAAGCCCCCTGCTTGTGGGCTCCTTGATATTTTCCAGTCCTTCCCTAATGAGCACTGCAGAATTACAGCTAATTAAGGATGTAAATGATGCTGGAGAGAGAGAGAGAGGGAGAGGATGGGAAGGGGCGGGGGGGGAGGGCAGCTACTTGCTGTGTGCAACTCTGCAGTAAAGTGTCTCCTACCTCAGCAGAAAAGTTATCACGGGAGACAATGTCAACTTTATGGAGGGGGGGGGGAGGGCCCTTCTCATGGCTCCATCCCTGCCTGCAATAGCTGCCGCCTCTCTTTTTTGTGTCAGCGCTGCAGATGCTGATGTCCTCCCTCCCAAATGCTGCTTTGTCAGCTGGTGCTGTCACCGAGCCCTGGTCTCCCTCTCCTTCTCTCGCTGCCACCCTCGCCTGTGTGCCACCTGGGGGGGCGAAGGGCTCAAAAGACCCCAAAACCTGTGGGCAACCTGCCACGTCCCTCTTGCTTGCAAAGGGATTTTGCCCCTCTGGTGTGGGCCAGGCCCTCCTCCACGTCCAGGGGGTTGGAGAGGACCCTGGTGCCCGGGGGGATGGTGGGTTTTGGTTACTTCTTTTAGTCACAGAGGCACCTGCCTCTCCGGGCTGCTGCCTGCCAGCGCTGGCCCTCGGCCACCGCTCCCCGGGGGTGGGATTAGGGCTAAGCCCCATATCTCTGCAGCGGTGGCCGGAGGGCTGGGACGACGCGCCCTGTGGGGTGACACGTGCTGTCGGCTGGAGCTGGCAGCTCCGGCCACGCAGCCCTGAGATACACAGCTGCTCGCACGTGGCGGCCGGTCTGGTTTGCTTTAGGAAACACTCCCGCCGGGGAGCAGCAAGGGGCATGGGAGGAAAGCGGGGTTCATCCTATGAGGGGTTGCAAGCCCCCCAGCCCACCACCAGCCCCGGCTGGCAGCTCCTGCCCGCGCCGGGGAGCCAGGATGCGGCCGGCTGGCAGCCCCGCGTCAGGGGGAGATGGCTCTGCTGGCTCCGAGCAGCTGTTTGAACCCATTCCAGTCTCACTGGGTCCTCCCAAGCGCGTTTCCAAGCACTCCGGGTCCCTGTTGGCGTATTTCTCTGCACATTGCCCAGATCAATGAATTGCGAAGGCATGTTTGTCCCAGCGCTGCAGCCGGTCCGTCTGTCTGTCCACTCGCCCGGTCGAGGCAGGACCGCACACCCTGGGTCAAGGGGAGGTGGCATCGGGTGGCAGTGGCAGTGGGTTTTGTTGTTGTTTCCCCAGATCGCTGTGCAATATATTCCGATTTTTTTTCTTGTCATTAAGCCAGTGCCTCGGAGATGATGATGTAGTCCCTATGTGGGCCGCAGAAAGCACTTCGAGCCGTGCTGGAGTCGTGCTGGGTGGCTCTGATAGCAGAGCTAATGGGAGCGAATGGGATGCAACGAACTGTTCTAATGACACCAGCCAGGGAAGAGACAACAGTAAGAATAAATAAATGTTAACTATTTTCCTCTTCCAGACATTTGCATCTATTGCCATTAAGTTCATTTAAATAAGAGAGAGAGCGAGAGAGAAGGGGAAACTTACTACTACTCTTAATAACGAGTGTCTAAAAATAAATTAGGATGCTGGGATGCACTTAAGGCGTTTTAAAAATAAGTCTGATTTTTTCCCCCTTTCCTCTTTTTTTTTTCAAGTGTTGGAGGGTTTTAATTTGGGCCGAGTAATTTTGGTGCAAACGCTTGGGCGCCTTTCGTTGGGAAATTGGGAGGAATGCAAACAAGATTTCACTTCATTAAACAGGGGCAAACAGTAGAGAAATTGCACTTACTTATGGAAATGACTTTTAAACATGAACAGCATTTACTTGCATTGCCTTGTGCTGAATTTTTTTTTTTTTAAAAAGATTATACATGTGAATAATTCACTGCGGGCCAATTAGATGATGACTTCATTTTTAACCTCTCTTCCTTGCCATCTTGCTGGCTGTCCCTTCCATTGCAATTTCCACCCTCTTCCTTCCCTTCAATAAATTAATAAAGATCAGATAATCCATCTCCCTGCGGTGCCAAGAACTAGCTTCTTGGAAAGGGTGCAAGGGGAGAAATCAGAGGATCACTGTCTCTGCTGAACTGCCCCGGGATGAAGCAGGAATAACTCCGCGGGATTTCTACAAGCAGAGCTGCACCCATGTGTTCAGGACGAAGGAATGGGAGTAATCAAAAATGGGCAGGAATGAAAGGGGGAGAGAGAGCGAGCAAAAAAGATCTCCATGTTCTCTGCGTGCAGAATCAGGTGCTGGAGGGAGGCCGAGCAAGCAGGATTCACCCACTGTGGGGCTCCGTTGATGCTGACAGGATCACACCGGGGTGAGTTTGGTCCGCCGGGCTAAAAGCAGCACTCAGATGGGTGACTTGCATGGCATTGCTGGGGACAGACCCTCCAAGTGAGGCCCTGCATCCCTGGGCCCGGATGCAGGCAGCAGAGAAGTGGGACCACCACTTGAACCAGGGGAGGCTGGGCTGGGATGTGAGCAGGAGCCAGAGCGGGGTGATGCTGACTTTTGCCAGGGGCCTGTGCTAAGTGGACCTTAGAGCAAGTGGATACAGAGAGAGTTCTCCACGGGGCCTCACTGTCTTTTCCGCATCTAACAGATGTTAGACGTTCTTGCTGTCATTAACCCATGTGTCAGGACTTTTCCCGGCTCAGTGTGGGAAGCAAGCTGTGGGGTTTCATGCCAGCAGGATCTGACAAAACTTTCAGGGTGCTGGGAGGAAGGAGTTCCAAAAGAGAGTGGCTCCCTCTGGTCCCTGCTTTGCTGCTTCTGCATTTCATCAGATCCCCGCCGGCTTAAAATGGGCATTGAGAGACTCTGTCCATGCAAGTCCCAGTCATGCTTATTGGAAGACAATACTCATCCTCAAAATAGTTTTTTTCTATATGTTTAACTCCTGGAGCTCGTTGCAGTAATTAAATTTTGTAACACAGAGCCTAAAAGCCTCTAAATACGTAATAACAAAATGTATAATTAGCTCATTGTAAAAGATCAGCTGATCTACCTGTTTAGTTTCTTCTGTGACATTTACCTGTGTGTCTTGTCTAACTCTTAGGTCTGGTTCCTACATACGACCCACTGCATCAAATGTCATTGCTATCCTCCTGTCATCTGCCCTAAAAGGAAGGAGAAACTTTGGTGCCTTCTCAGTGAAACTCCCTGTCCTCTGGCATTGCCAGGCCAAGGGTAAATGGGAAGATCTTCCCTCCTGGCATTGTTTTGAGCCCCCCTTTTTTCTTTGCTAAACAAGAGGTTCCTTCACTGATGCCAAGGGAGTGACACTGCAGAAGAGCCACTGCTGGTGGGGTCTGTGCCAGCCCGGTGAGGTGAGTGTCTGTCCTGTCATCTCCTCCTTACAGATGGGGAAACTGAGGCACAGAGCGGGTAGGACACCCGTTAGCTCCCGTACACCCTGGCCAAGTGTAAGCAGCAGTGGGAGAGCTGGGACCCTGGTCAGAAGTAGGACTGTCCATAATTTCATTTCTTCTTCAGCTCTTATTTAGAAGTTTATTTTAATGAAAAAGACCTTGCCAGTTGCTCTGGTCACTGAATAATGTTTGCTCTGGGCGTTGGGAAACTCCTCTCCACGTGGTTGCTAGGTATCTCAGGGGGCTTCTTCACCCCTGTCTCTGCTGCCTCTAAAGCCTTCACCATCTTCGTCCAGGAACTCTTCTCTTGCACTGTCCCCCCCTGCTCCCTCCTGCTTCTCAGGATGTTTCATGGTCATTTTGTCAGTGTGTCCTTTCTCATCAGATCAGATTCCCAGACTTTCTGTGCTTCGGTGTTTTTATGGCTCTTAGCTGGTTACAGTTTTAGTGGGGAGGAAGCGGCTGCAAGGGATGGCCTATGATTTCCAGGGAAGGGGAGAGCAAGGAAACTTCAAGCAGCCTGGCCTCCTGCTGGGAGCAGTCCCTTTTAGAACCCTTGTGTCAATTGTGGCTTTCAGACGCACTTCCCGCCTCTATTTGTTTACCCCGAGGAAGCCCAGCATGCCCCCTCCAGAGCTCAAGCCAAGCGAATTCCCTCTCCCGGCAATGGCACAAAGGTCTTTCAGCCTAGCCTTGGGAACTTTGCATTGCCCATTTCTGAATCAGCCTACAGCATCAGGACCTAAGCTCCAGGACACAGGTTGCCTGACGAAAAGGCTGTCACTTTCAGGCTTCTCTGGCTGCTCTGTTGTACCTGGTGTCCTCCAGCTGGGGCTGGAGTTGAGGAACACACAGAGAGCCCTGAGCCCACGATACAACAGTCACTGATGTACCGTGCGTTAGCTCTGTGCCTGCTGCTGCTGGCTGTCATGTAGAGTGCAGGACATTTTCTAGCCCTGCAGGGCTGTTCCTGACAGCTATTCCCAGCAAACTCCACCATAGACCCTTTTATCCTGGAATACCCACGGTTGGAGTTGTTCAGAGACATCCTCCTGAAAAGCTCTGTGGAAAGATAAGCCCAGAACCACCAGCTATGAGACAGCATGTTGTGTGCTGAGCTCTCTCTGCAGGAGAGGCGCTTCCATCTGCTACACACCTCTTGAATTCAGGAATAGGACCCTGCGGGCTCTTTGGTACCTCCATTGACCTCAGCAGGCTTAACACTGGGGACAAGTTCGGCTCCATGTGCTCATTAACCTGCTTCCCCAGAAATACCTTCGGGGCCAAGGGCTGCGTGAGGTGGACACCTGCAGCACCGATGCTTCAGCTGCGGCACTTTGCAATGGGCGCCCTCCTGCTGATCTGCTAGTGCAGCAACTGGCGCCAGGGGCTGGGAGGGGGTCCTGACCACCCCCATGTCCACAGGAGAAATGGGGGTCGTCTGCTGGAAGGGCAAGGCAAGGCAAAGCAAGGCAAGTTCTCTGTCCTCTGTGCAGTCCAGAAGCCTTGGGCCAAGGAGGACTTCAGAGGTTATTGATGTATCTGACTCTGAAATGAGCTTCATTCTTTTATTCAGCCTCCTAATGACAGACACCGTCTCTGGGCAGTGAATCAAAAACCTGAGGCCGAGGTAAGCAAATGCCAGACACTGTTATTGACATTCCTGCTGACACCCTCCCTCCAGGCACCGCTGCCCTGAGGGCTGGAGAGCACGGGGCCGGGCTCCCTGGACAAGGGCCAGAGAAGACGCTGAACTGAGGCCTCCCAGCAGCATTTCTACCTGCAGCCGCAGCTCTGGAGAAGAAGATCCAACCTTGTTTTCTATACGGGCTTTGTGGAGAAGTGGCGGCAGCGGTGGAGTGCCGACGGCATTGGAGATCTGCTGGTGACGCTGCCAGACGCTATCAAGGCTTGAAAGGTAATGTCAGCAGCATCCTCTCGGTGAGTTACGTGTTTCTTTTCCAAGCCCAGTACATGTGGAGCCCTGAAGTACGGTATGCACATCCCTTTCACCCCGTCATCAGTGGAAGCCGTATTATCAAGGGCTGGCTGAAACATGGCATTCAAACGATTTTCAGTTTGGGCAGGGTAGGGACAACTTCCTTTCACCAAAATTTCTATGAGAGTGTATTTTTGATAACAGATTAAAAATCCTTCCATTAAAACAAAAAAAAATGTTCTTTAACTTTAAAAACAACTTGAACTATTAACAGGTAGAAAAAAAATAATCTGGACATATTTTCTGGTTTATTATGTTTAAAAACTAAATGCAGAGTATGTTTCTGGAAATTATCCTTCACTAGAGAAAAACCTGTGGTCTTTTAGGGCTATGTAATAAAGCAGAAATATTTAGAGCAAAGAGGAAAAAAAATCAGTGTTTCTGGAAGAGTTTTGGAAGGAAATATGGCAAGTGTAAACTGGGAAGTGTAGCAATCCTCCTCTGCCTTTCACTTCTCAGATCTAGAGCAGGGAGACTTCTGATATTAGTGGCTTTGTAGAAATGATGGAGCCATGTTGGTACTGTGCCCTCATAATGTGTATCAGTTCACATTAGAGGAGCATACAGACTTTAAAAAATGCATTTTGTCTTCTCTTTCTTTTCCTCCTTCCAAAAGACAGATCAATTTCTTTATCCGCTTTGCACAAGAGCGAGGACACCAAGACACAGAGGTGGGAGCAGTCTTGCCCGAGGTCACACCGCATAAATTATCATGGCAAGAGTCACTCATGAGTTGCTGTGAGTGGTCCAGCAGAGGAAAAAGTGGCACAGAGTCATATATTCTACTACCATCACTGTGCTGTCTTTCAGATCCACTCTGTGATCATCAAATCCTCTTGCCGTCTCCATTGCAAAAGCCTTGGAGAAAGAGACGGGTCCAAACTGACTTCTGGTGCCACAGACACTGAAGTCCTTGTAAAGGGAGGAACTTGGGGTGTCACTGGCTGCAGCTCCCCCAGGTTTCTGAGAAGATGTTGCAAATTGTGGTCCATCCATCTTGTGGCGGTCTCTCCCCGATTTTGGGGTCATGTGCAAGGAAACAAGTAAGGGGTGGGAAAGCCAAGGGGAAAAGAACAGCTATTCTCCTGGGGCTCTGGCGGGAGCAAAAAGGATGTGGGGGTACCTGGGGTGGCCATGGAGCAAAAAACCTGAAACCCCTTTTCACCCATTCGTTCTGCATTTTCCACTCTGCGGGTCCTGCTCCCCTCTTCCCTCCCCCTCCCCCAGCTCGCCTAGTAATTCAGGAAGAAGAGGCCAAGGAGAGTAATATCGTGCTGGAGATAGGACTGGAAGGGCAGTAATTTAGAATCAGAGGCTTATAGTATTATTGCCTGCAAAGCCATTCATGGGAAATGATTCCCCCCATCCCCATTCCCCCCCCTCCCCACCCCGCTCTCCTTGCTCTGCAATAACAATAACAGAAATGCCTTCAGGAGGCTTTTCTACTCAAAATGCAGGCAAAGGAGCGCTTTCCTCCACCACCCCTCTTCTTTCCCTTCTCTTCCCCCTGCACTTGCTTGTTTCCCCCCTGCCTCCAAGCCTAACCGCTGCTCCCTCCCTTCTCCCTCCCCGCCCCCCCCCAGGATAAAAAAAATAAAAATAATAATAGGGGTAATAAGAGAGGAGGTAATGGAACGTTCTCCAACTGGGCACATGTCAGAAGCCATTATATGTGGTGCAGATTTGCATAATTCAAGAAGCATCAAATTAAATTTGCATAATTCCTTTGATTACACTTGTTATTAAATGTAAGTGACATTGATTTACAAAATGGCCCAATATAAGGTTAATAGCAAATGTCACCTTCCAGCAGGGTGAATAGGGTGCGTGTGTGGTGGTGGTGGTGATGGAGGAGGGGGAGAGGGGGGCCCGGGGAGGAAGGCAAAGCAGACAATTGATTTCCGCTCCTCTCTCTTCCTTAAAGGGCTCAGATCTCCTTTGCAGAGGAGCCCTCGGCTCTCCGAGGGCTGCAGTTGGCTTTCATGTGGACGCAGTGTCATTAGGAGCACTGGCCAAGTGGCAGCGGTGCTGTGACTCTGCTACCTCCTGCTCTGCGCCGAGGCACGGCACGGCCACCGAGCCAGCTCCCCCAGGGAGCCGGGCAGGGTGGAAGGCGTGGGGAAAGCCAAAAAGCTGCTCGCCCAGGCCCAGGCGTGCTCGGTGGGCAGGAAAAGTGGCTTGGAAGGCATCTTTGTAGAAAGCTGTCTTTGAGGCAAGTTTTTTAAGATGGTGTGTGAGCTGGACCCCGGCTGTCGCCCACTGGCAGGACACCCCGTAGATCTCCCGTAGGGAGATGCGAGTCCCCCTCCCCCGTAGGGAGGGAGAGCGATGTTAGGAGCAGTGCCTGAAATTCCAGGCTCTGGTGGCAGGGGTTACATGGTAAAAACCCATCTGTGATTATGGCAAGACCTATAAGATACATATAGACCCGCACCCAGAAACGAAAGACCTCTCTGTGAAGTATGTGCAGAGCCAGTGGTGATACAGGCCCATCACCACCGTCCCCTTCGTCATCCTGGTATGACCGGACCTGGGATCAAACACTGCCAGGGTACTCTGGGGGTTGTGACAGGAGTAATATGTCCATTTTGCCAAGATGGACCTCAGACCATCCTGAGCAGTTGCCTTGTGAGGAGATCCCACCGCTGAATATCTTTTTGCCTTTCTTCATTCTGTATTTTTCTCCAGACAGGGAATGTGATTTCATATGGGGAGAGTGACTGGTAAGTTGTGCGGGCACCCCAAGACTGTAGCGGTAAAATAAAGTTATATATGTACCAGAACTGGGTGAACAGCAGACTTTCTAGTTGCAGGCAGTTTCACAGACACACATACCTGACCATAATCTGGCTTTGGTTCTGCGGAAACTTTTTTTGCCAACCAAGAGGCTGGGAGCAGGGAAAAACCCACAACATCCCTTTTGATTAAATTAAATGTCTTGTTCAAGGTGAAAAAGGATGCTTCTTTTGGTGACTAAGCTCTGTAAACATTGTCTAATAGCATCCAAATAGAATTAGAACTAAATGTCACTCTGAACCAACCATCAGAAGGGTTTTTCAGAATGCCGAAAGAAAAGGCACAGTTTTCTGGAATATTTTTTTCTAGGGCTTTTTTTTTTTTTTTCTTACTTTGAGCGACACCAGCTGCTGTAAATGCCGCGAATTCACAGGATGCTCCAACTAGCTCCGATGTGAAATTTCTTAAGAAAAACTGTCCCAAGGAGAAATACCTCTCAGCTGATGTCTATGTCTCCATGAAAAGGATGAAGACTAGCAGCGGGTAGGGAAAACACTTGTTCCCAGGCCCAGTAACACCAACGGGCTTGGCCATCTGCAAGGGGAGCCGTGATGATAAAGCTAACAGCAGCGATAGAGGCTTTAGAGCACCTACTGAATCTGCTGGCATTAGGGCTTCGGCAAACATAGAGGAGTGTTGTTTATATAGGGTGAAAAGGGTAACAATGACATGATGTTAGAGCACGTGGGCTGCACAGGCATCCCACACTTATAATGGCAGCTGTTGGGGATTTTATGCACGTTCCGGGGTATATAGGCAATATTTGCAGCAGGAAGGGTGCAGTGATTGGTTTATAATTCTAGGAAGAGGCTTTTTAGCCATTTGCAGCTGATTTTCGTATTCAGCTAATCAGCCCTCTGAAGCTCTGGAAGTCCATGCCCAAGCTGAAATCAGTGCACCCATCTTTCAGATCCCAACATAATAATGTGAAGCCAGGTCCAATAATCTAGAGAGGTGTGAAATGGATTTTACAGGCCTCTGGGCAGTCTAAAAGGAAGCTGCTGTATGAACACTTCTAATGCCCTACACATCGCCCCACATCCATCAAAGAACGTTGCCTTGCTATGTCCCAGGTGTCCGATGCTTGTTCCACAGCAGAATTTATTACAACCCTCCTGAACCCAGATTCTCAAAGGTGCCCGGCTATTTGGGGTGCCCAACCTCAGACAGTTGAAGAAAATATCTTTTTGAGGTTAACCGCGTTTGTAGTGACTAATGGCTCAGGCCTGGGTCCCATTCCCATTGTGAGAATGAGGAAAGAAGATGAAGTGTGTGGATTTGGCAGACGTGGAAGGGTGGATGGAGTATGCAGCCTGGGTTCCCTGGGAGCGCTCCGGAGGTGTCTTTGTGCCATGCCAAGGCATTGCCCTTTACTTTGAATATTTGTGTCTTTTGAGCAGGTGTCGTGCTTCCCTCTGCAAAGCAGCGTTCCCCCGTGACCTGATGACAGGCCCCTTAATGCAGAAAACGCACGTTGTATTCCCAGCCCTGTCAATCCCGCGCTCTCCGCTGCGTCCCTCCCACACCCGGGTGCATCTTGGCTGGTTAGCCGGCACTCTTCGGAGCATGGCCGATCCCTCTGCGGGCTCTCGCAGAGCGCTCCACACGGCGGTCCCCGAGTGCGTGCCTCTTGCCTCCCTGCCAGGGCTGGCAGGGGCGTTTGAGGAGGAGAGGAGATACGCCCAGAGCCCATCAGGCTATGTCGACCCTTAACGCATTACCTGAAAACCAGCTGCTGGCAACTCGGTTTTCCACGGTACCGGGAAGGGCGTTCCTCTGCAACAGCTCTGGCTTGAAACTCGGGGTCAGTCACACACTCCCTGGCCGTCATGTCCCCTCCGACATGGTGATGCTGCCTTGAACGTGGAGAGTGCGAGGCTTGTTTTAAGCACGGATTAAGGGGCTGTGATATTTGCCGCTTGTTTAGGAGGTGCAAAGGATCCCAGCCCAGGCATGGCTGGTGCTCACGTGCCCGCTCACGTCCTGAGGTGTTTTCGTGCCAGCATAAGCCGTAACTCTCCCAGGTCAAAGTTGGCATGGGCAGAGGCAGTTAGCGCTGGCAGCTGCTCCTGCCGCTTTGCCAGGGGAGAGGGTCATTTCTTTTCCCTTCCTCTTGCTACTTTGGCAGCTATTGGGCTGGTCCGGGGCTCCCCTCGCCGTTGGGAAGATGGGGAGCCGAGCCGGGGCTCCTGAAAGCCGGCAGCGGGCAATCAGGCAGCAGAGAGAGAGAGACTCTTATTAAGGGTAACCCTGGCTCTGGCTGACAATTGCTGACATCGTCATATTTAGCACCCGCACGCAGCGAGCCTGAGAGACGCTCGCGCACTGGGTGAGCCAACTGCAAATTAATCGTCAGTTCATTACTGCTCTGTGCCTTTCATCCTGACAGCAGCCTTTCAAACGTGGATATAATTGGAAGGGTCCATGTGGCAGGAATTTGGTGAGGGCTGGGAGGGGGAGCTGAGGTCTCTCCCTCTCGCTCCCCCTCTCCTTTCCTTTCTCTCCCTTTCTCAGGCCGAGTTCTGGGAACAAATGGAAAGCTTAGGACAGGCTGATGAAGGAAATTAATCTCTCCTGCCCCTGTATCTGGCCCTGGCCACCTACACCCCTTGACATACATCGAGGTCTTCATACTGGGAGATCTGTTTGCATCCAGGAGGTTCCCTCAAGCTATAATTACCCTCAGCTTGCAAACAAAGTGTGCAGAGTGGCAGGGTCGCCTGCGAGAACTTGAATATGTGTATCACTGTTATTGCTGGTGGTGGGTATCACTGTTGTTGTTATTACGGTGTTGCTGGGAGGCCCCGTCGCTGCGCTACACAGAGTGGAAAGCAAATCTGCAGCCGGGGAGGGTTTTACAGGCAAGGGCCAAGGCTGAGGACCAGAGTTTGGGGGGGCAGAAATTACTCCCAGCATCCTTGGGAACTCATTCTCTGAAAGAAGAAATAAGCCCTTAGATTTTATTCGTCACGGCGTGGCACGGGGCACTGTTCTGCACCTCGGTTTCCCTGACCGTCAGGGTGATGTGAACACGCTCGTCCTTGTCATGGGAACAGCCGCCCCCGGGACACCGCAGTTAGTGTCTGCTCCTCCAGAGCGTAGGGCGGGAGGGGGATGCTCTGGGCATGGCCGTGGGGAACAAAATCCCACCCCCCAGGAGCTGACATCTAGAGCACTAGAAGTGTGGGGCAGGATTGGGTTTTTTTTGCCTTTTGGCTGATATTAGAAAGTGGCATTAAAAGAAATGGTTGATGCAATCCCAGTGTCCTGTTGCCACACTTAAAAACAAATGGAAGGTGTTTCTCAAAACTCTGTTTTTTGTAACAGGAAGCTACGCTTGCAGGCAGGTGATGGAGCTGGCTAGGGACAATCAGGGAAAGGGGCTTTTTTTTTGGAAACCCCTTTGGACAGAAATGGCTTTGGAGCATTTCTGGGAAATTGTTTTCCTCCTTTTTTCAACTTCTGCTAGTTGATGTGCAGGCATCTTCCTGGTGGCCTGCTCCGGGGTGCCCGTCCTCTCCAAGCTCCCTCTGCACGAGGGTCCGGCTCTGCCCGGGGGGATGCAGGAGCCGAGGGAGCACGGAGGGGACCCCGTCACAGGCCGGTGGGGAAGGCTGGGGGTCTGTGCTGACCAGCGGCTTGCCAGAAAGGACCCGAGAAGGGTTAAGCACTTCCGACAACCTGTTTTGTGGCTTCCTGAGTTGTGTTAATTTCCTTCCCTCGATGGTCTAAAGGATGAGGCCGTGGTTCTTCTCCAGGAGACAGAGGGAGTCGTGCCGTGGGGACTCCGGCCCCCCTTCGCCGTGTCCCCCCCTGCTCCTCCCGTGCAAAAGTTATTGTCGTATTCGGTGGAGTCTCAGGTAGGCAGATGAATGGGAAATGTTCCTCTCCATTACTAGCTGCACTTGACTGGAGTCTCATTACATTACGATGGCGCTTTAGCAGGCGAATGGGCCTTGCGTCTGGGTTCCCAGCACCCCTCATACCTCCCTGATAACGTAAATTACCCTCCGCCTCATTGCCTCAAATGATCAAACATCAAATTGCTAGTAAAAAAAAAAAAAAAAAGAGGAAAAAAGAGAGAGAAAAAGAGAGAGAGGAGGGAAAGGAGAAAAGCTGAACAGAACCATGGGTTGAATCTAGATGGTTTGTCAGCAACAAGAGACGAGTCGATGGCTCTTAAACACTTGCTAAAGATGAATCCATTGGAGGCTCTGAGCACGGTAATTTCACCGACATTAACGTACACCTGTAAAACCCAAACAATGCTTTATAACTCCAAATTACACCCGTCAAGACCTGCTACTTCAGAGCACCACTTACTTCTTTTGGTCCAGGGAGGGGGGACCCACAGGTAACCTGTTTCTTCATCAACAGACTTCAGCAACGCTGAGAGAGACAGAGAGGCGCAGAGGCGCGCGCAGAATAGATTTGTTGTTGATTTTGTGGTTGAACAATGTGCCAAATCCTCTGCCCTCCCTTTATCCCCCCCCCATTCCTGTCCCCCTGACAAATTTTCCATGCCAGAAGAACGGCTCCAGGATGAACAAAACAAGAAGGAAAAAAAGAGAGGCAGAGGCGTCGGGAGGGGAGGGAACAGAGCAGGTATGCACAGGGCTGGTCGACTCCGCGCAGAAAAATATGGATCTCGGCAGGGTAACGAGGCGCAGTGGAAAGAGGAGGCTATACGTCTTTTCTCAGTATTTAAACGTGTGCTTAATATGGCGCTCAGTGGAATGGTTAATCTGCTAATGCCGGTAGTGTTTGCTGTAGTACTCAGAGAAATGTTTACTGCAGTATTTCATGGGGATTGTGTTCTGGATGGCACAAAAGGAGGAATCGCTCTAGCGTACCGGGAAAATGTTCATTGCAAAATATACTGGAATATTAAGAGGTTTATTTAGTGGCGTACTTAGTATAATATGAAAAGAGTTAAGTACAGAGTGTTTTATTAATATTTTTGGGGTGTGGATGAATTTCAGTGCTCAGGAAGGTTATGGAGAAGCAATTCCAGCAAAGGCTGGTTTTATTCATAGATTTATAGATCTTAAGACCATAAAGGACTCTTTGATCAGCTAATCTGACCTTCTGTGTAACACAGGTATATACAGTGTGGACATACCTCCTGATTCAGCAAAGCTCTTTAAGCACTTGCTTAAATTTAAGTATTTGAGTTGCCCCATGGAAGGCAGAGAAAATAACCCTATTGAATCAATGGGACTATTCATGCCCTTAATGGGAAGTGGGTGTTTAGGCATTTGCTGAATTGGGACCACAAGAAGATAATGCAGCTAAATGAGTAATTCATGGCCACCCATTTATTCAACTGCTTTTGCCTTCTTTTCTGCTCGCGGATTGCTCTGGAGCCAATCGCCATTTCCTGCAATGTATTCATTGTTTGAAGTCATTCACTGAATAATTTCAGCGAAAACTCTTTCTTGATAGCTTGCTCATAAACAGTTCATTGTGAATATGGGAATATATGCACATACATTTTAAGAATGTGTGAGCGTGCGCGCGCTGGTGTGTGTTTGCATTAAGTATGTGAACGCGCATGCATGTACGCACACAAACGCAGGGTTAGGATCTTCAGCTACAATAAAAGACACCGTTCCCTGCCACTGGTGAGGTTACGCTGACTCCGACCAGCTCCGCTCACCACCCCGCTTCCCAGTTTCAAGTTGCCTTTGTTTTGAGTGGACCCGTAATGTTTCTGACCCCTGACTGCATGCAGTGAATCTCGAGGTCCAGTTTCCAATGCAAATATTTACCCAGGGAATTTTTTAAATGGGCTTTTGTGATTTTTTCTCCTCTGTCCATTCATTACACACTGGTTTGCAACGCATCCCTCACCGTAAAGTGATCTGCTGGGAATTTTGCAGAAAGTGGAATGGAATAGGGTAAAAATTGCTTGGAGTGAACTCGGCGAATTATCATCGGTGTTGGTGTACCTGTGCCAGGCCCTCCGTTCCCTCTATTTACACAACTGGTCATGAATCAGTTCTGATTTATTTTGAATGCGTCGCTTAGGGATTTTCCAAATCAGCCAGGGCGTATCTTCTTCAAACAAGTGTGTTTGCAAACCGCTTGTGGCATGGCACGGGTCAATTAAGTGACAGAGCATTTTCTTAAACAGGAACAAAATTGAAGAACAGGTACTATGAATGAGGCTGGAAGCTCCGCTGGTGGAATTGTGTTTGTGCAGCGGCCAGCCCCAGTTCTCAGGCAGACCTTACTGTGCATTATGCGTTACAACGTGGGAAGAGTTCGTTTCTGGTGCAGGCTGCCAGAAATATATTCTTTCTAAAAGTCGCGCAGCTTTTAGGATTCGCTTACATTTTCGGGAAATCAAAGGAGTTACCGTGGTATTTAGGAGCAGAGTATGAATGGCTACAAATTAAGAACTGAACGTGGTGTTCCCTGCGTTTCAGTTTATTGTCCTTCTTTACGTTCCCCCCAGCACCAGAGAGGGATGTGATGGAAGCTAGCTGTGAGCTGGGCAATGGCAGCATTGGGGCAGTTCATCTAAGCGCGGTTCATGTGTGTGAGATAAGTGACAGTTTGAGATTTTCACCAAATGATGTGCAGAGAGCAGAGACGCTGAGGCCGCGGTAGGACGCGGGTGCTGGTGACGCTGCAGAGCTGATCGGATGCTCCACGCTCTCCTCTTGGGCTCCCAGCAGCTGTGGCATCTGAAATTGCTTCTGAATGACCCTTTCACTCATTTTCTTTCATTTGTCCCACTGAAAATTAAGAGAGGTTTGGTTTTCCCTGGTTAACCTAAGGTGGATTTTTTTCTAGATATTTCAGTAAAACAGAAGGCCGCTGTAATTTTTCCAGTCTGAATGAGATGCGTTGTTTACAGATAGCCACTGTCCTTTTTAGAAAAGCAGTTATGTTTCACAAAGGGAAGACATTTCAACGTGAAAAATCAATTATAATGATTCTTTTTCCAAAATAGGCAATGAAATATTTTGACTTTTCAAAATTACCTTTTCCTTTTCTGTCTTTCCCTTGTGGGGGATGGATAATTAGCCAAATTCAGCAAGAGCTGGCAAACAGCCTGAGTCAGCCAAAAGCACAGTTTATTCTGCAGAAAAACTTTATTCAGTGAAGTAAAAAAGAGAAATTGCAAGTCCTGATGCTGCTTTCCAAAAAGTTTGGTTGGTGTTGCTGTATCTGGGGTATCTTTAGAACAGAGCGTACTCCCTTCTGCCAATATTTGCGTAGCGTTCGAAACAGCAGAGAGCGTTCGGAGCTGTTTAATAATGGGGGGTGGGTTGCAAGCAGGGGCGGCATGGGGTTCGGCAGGGCTGTGTATGGGCCCTGGCAGAGGTTTATTTACACTGGGGCTCAGTGGTAGTCCAGCCTGCCTCTGTCAACGTAGCTCTCTTTTTAATGGAGAGTTTACCACTTGTACATGCAAAGACTTATTTAGGTGTTAGTTTTGTTTGCCGATATAGACTGCCCATTAGCTATCTTAATCCTCTGTCTGTCCTAGCAGGCTGAATAAAAAAAAAAAAAACCAACCCGCAAAAGCTACAAACAAACAAGTCCATCTAAAATATTGTTTATTTTAGGAAAGAAATGCCCTTCCCCCTTGTTGTGTTTTCAAATGCAAATATTTTGCTTTATTCACCTTTCCCCTTCTGAAAGTTGATATATTTTTCACTGAAAAAAATGGAAACTGCTTGCAGAGCATTTGCAAAGGGAATAAACCCACTGAATTCTTTCAATGCTTTGCACAGGAAATGAAAACAATTGTCAGGAGCCGTTCTGGGCTGAACTTTCAGCAGGTACGGGGATAAGTGGGACTAGTTAATACTTATCCTACTCATCAACTTCCCAACATTGTTTTGGATGAAATGCAAAATCAAATCCTGCAAGATGTGATCATTTAGGGTACTGTGGCATATTTTGAAACAGTAGGGCTGTTAGCCCCAGCATCTTGGCCAAATTCCAGCCTGGATAATTACATTCTGCCGGCCTATATTCCAGCCTGCAGTTCAAATAGAAAAAAAAAAGAGAAAAAAAGAAAAGGAGTTATCGTTTCTCCTCTGAGATGTCCTGCTGTGTGATGACTGATGCTTTTCCACCCCAGAAGTAGCTGCGTTTGGGGAAACGTTTCCTACGTGTTCCTGCTTGTCTTGCCCATTGGATAAAAACTGCTGTGAAGATGTCCAAAGCCCGCTCCTTTGTGGGAATAGAGCAGCAGAGCTGACCAGGATGGAGCTGTGGCGCTTTATGCCAGCCCCTTCATTACCACACAGCCTTCGCTCTATAAAGCCCGGAGTCCTACGTGAGGTCCAGATGCCCTGCAGCCCGGGGACCGGGGTCTTTGTCTTTCCGGCAGCCGTGGGCTGGGGGTACTGGGAGGATGCCTGGCGGGAGGCAAGGAGAGGCCAGGCTGGCATCAGATGGGAAGAGGGAGGGCTCACTGGCGGGCTTGACCCGTGCCTGTAATTTGTAAAGAGCATTTTTACACCAGATCAATGCTTTCCTCAGCATTTTAATGCACCCCATTGGTGTCCTTAAACTCTAATGATGCAGTCTGTGAGAAGCTGCCATTTATTACCCACAGATGGGGTGATAATTATTGACAAGATTGTAACTAATAATTAAACCCATTTGCTCCTTTAAACAAGTTGGTGTGAATTATTTGCAGGGAGTTCTTTAGCAGGCCCGTGGTCACTCCCGCCGCGCAGTGACGCTGCCCAGGAGCGGGCCCACCGCCAGGGACCAAGGAAGGCTGCTCGTGAAAGCTGGGCCTTTCAAACCCGTGGCGGGAGTCCTTCCTCTCCAGTTCAGTGTGGGGCCTCCTGTGTTAGTGGGAGGTGTGTGGGCACTACCGTGCTCCCACCCAGTCCCAAAGGCTGTGTCTCCTGAGCCCCAGCTCCTGCCAGGGCTAGGGCTGGGGGATAGCTCTGGCTCTGCTCAAGCGACTTGGGTCAAACATGGAGCCATGGATGGAAAAACCTATCCATGAGAACTCTCCTGATGGTTTGTCCTTCTCTTCCTGAGCATCTTGAGCCTGCAAGTTGAAGATCAATAGTCACACATTCCCTGTTGTTAGGTTTATTGTTCCTCAGCTCAAAATCCTATTCCCATCCCACGGTAAAGATGATGGGAGGGAAGGGGGAAGGATAATTTCTCCATGCTTTTGTTTCTTTGAGGAGCAGAGACATTGTAAAAGGACTGTTTAACCCTCTGTAGTATGGTGTGGTG
Source organism: Vanellus vanellus (assembly GCF_965231255.1). NCBI lineage: Eukaryota > Metazoa > Chordata > Aves > Charadriiformes > Charadriidae > Vanellus > Vanellus vanellus. The sequence continues at coordinate 22,271,523 of NC_138912.1, read as the reverse complement.
TTCTCATGGTGCTGAGGACCGAAACACCATCTGCGCTGCCCAGCATTCATGGTGGGGTGGTGGGTACACGCAAAGGAGTGAGCCTCTGACGCTGGAGGCTGGGATGGGAGCGCGCAGGGGGACAAGCGCTGCTCTGCTCGCCATTGCCATGGGGCACTGGGCAGAGGAAGACGTGAACGGTCCTTCTCTGTGAAGCTGGGCAGGGCGGAGGTGGGGAGCAGGAGAGGTTGTGCCGGCTGGCGTGGAGGCCGGTGGGGACGAGGCAGGGTGAGCAGAGAGCAGCTTTTGCAGCTCCACGCCGTTCGGAAGGCAGCCTGGGGGAGCTGCCTTCCCCTGGTGTACGTTTCGAGGGAGGGTGTAAATCTAATCTCAGTGCTAGGGTCCATTAGCATTAGAGGGGAGTACTGTATATGCATTCATTCCCCGCTCTCACCCCTGGATGACAGAGTACCCCCCTCTGTTGTCTGCTTTAGCACAGGGAAAAGGCTGCCCATTAATTCTCCAGCAGCGATGGATAATGCCATCGTAAGTCTTAGGTGCCTATGAATTTTGTGAGCATTTTACAGTAATAAATACCCCACACTTGTGCATATAATTAGTTGTGTATCCCTCAGTTGTTCCATGCCTATGATCTATCTGTCCTTTTACAGAGGTGGGTCTGGTTCCTCCCCTTGCACTCCTGGTTCAGTACTGGTGTAGCTTGGCCCAGCGGCAGCAGATCAGGACCTGGCAAAGAGATTTGTGTTAGGGGAAGGAGAGATGTGATCGTGGACTCAGGGGATTGATTGTACTTGAAGTGGAAACCCGAGCTGAGAAGCTGAATGCAAAGCAACCAGGTTGTCCCAGATAAGTCTGGGTATATGTGTACCATCGGTGCCATCTCCCCCTCTGCAGTGCCACGCATGTACTGCCCAGCTGCTAAGGGTGGGGTGTGAAGGGGGTTTTGTACCGTTCAATGTCCTGGCAGCAATATATCCCCTATTACACTCCTCTCCCCCATGTATACCAGGTTGTATGGGCTATGAAAAGGCAGTAAACATTTATATCCACAAAAGTTTTTCTGCTTATTTGACTTTGTCTTCAGTATCTTGCACCTTCCCCTTCTTCAGTGAAAAATAGTATGGGAAGACTAATAGTCTCACATCTACACATTGTAGGATTTTTATCCCCCTTTTCTGAAAACTCCACTAAAGCCTCACAGTAGCAGAACTTACTGTGCAAAGGTAAGCAATCATCTCGCTGTCTTAAACCTACTGAAGCCTGGATTCAACAGGCGAGAAAGTCAGGCTTTAGGGCTCCGAGTACTGGGTCAGAAAGACTGTGGCCACATGACACAAATGCTGATCTGATGTGAAGCTGATCTGCTAATTCAGATCCTTTCAGGGAGTGCTGACAGGTTAACTTCTCCTGGCAGACTCAATGTGCAGTCGGTATTATTTGTCTGTGACTCTGACTTTATACCTTAAAATATCGCCTGTCATCCCCCCGTAGCTTGCAGAAAGCTGGAATAAAATTGAAGCTGGCACAAAAGCTGTGCGGTGCGTGCTCTGGCTAACTTGGTAAGATGCGATGCTGCGAGGATGCCTGAACACAGGGCAGGTCTGTGCAGCTGGCTGAGCCTAAACTGTGCACATCTGGCAGCAGTGTCCGCAGGAACGTGGCTGAGGGCAGCCTCAGCCCCATCAGTGGGTGCTCACACCGGTAATGGTAACCATCCCATTGAATTCAGAGGGACTCTTTACACGCTTAAAGTTAATCACAAGCATTAATCTCTGCAGGATCAAGGCTGCAGAGAAAACTAAGAGAAGACACTGAAGAGGCATATGTCAAACGGGGCTGTGGTCGAGAGCTCACTGAGACTTAAACATAACATTTGAGAAAATGGGTCCATTTGTTTCAGAGGCATTCTGAACATTGGCGTGTAGTAATTCCGTAATGGATCCATTTAACCAGTCCTATAGCTGAAATATCCTTAACAAATATTTCCTTTAATAGCACTTAAAGAGGGAGTGCAGGGAGAGAAATTTTAAAGCACAGATGCATTATTGCTGAGTTCCAGTTTTGAGGGCTTTCAAAGTACCAAGGTAATTTTTCTCCAAATTTGGCTCAATATTTAACAAATCAAATGAGATCAGGAAGCAACCTGAGGTCAACATTTTTAACCTGAGTTGTTTGTTAAATTGTCCCAGCTCTGCAATAACAACCAGAACAAGCGCATGTTGTATTCAAAGGCAATTCAAACAATCCTCAGAAACTTTATAATAAAATCACTAATCTGGAGAGCAAAGCCGGAACAATGGGAACAAGGAAGAAACCTTTTTGTGGGAGACAGGAAAAGGTTGCAGAGCTAGGATCTGGAGTCAGAAGAAAAGTCAGATTGCAACCGTAGCTGTAGTGATTAACTACCTTAACTCTAGTAATTGTTAATGAGCCAAACCAAACTGGCATTTGTACAGAAGCGAGATGGTCAGGTTGCATCCAACCCGAAGCAGCCCAGAAAAGGTGGGTGTAAACCGTGTAGCGTGGAAGCAGCACTCTTCAAAGCGTTTCTTGGCCTCGTGGCAGGGAGGCCTCAGCCGTGGTGGCTGCTGGAGACTAAAAAGACCACGGGGACTGCAAGTCTTTGGATCACCGGGGACTGCAAGTCTTTGGATCACCAGCATTGAAGAGAGGTCTTCAGGCCCAGTTAGGTGCCTGCTTTCATAGAAAGCAGCTCTTTGCAGCCCTGCTCTTGTCCAAGCCGCCCGTGCTTCCCGCTCTCCAGGATCTGAGAGCGAACGCTGTCCCTCGGGTCACTCCAACAACTGCTCATCACGGCTTAGCAGGTAGATGTTAATCGGGCTGTCCACACCACACAACCCTTCGCAGATCACCAGCAAGGGCTCTCTAGGCCACCGGTGGCCCACGGCCCTGTTTCAGAAGCAACATGCTGTAATAATGTATCCCTAACCATGCTTTATACCAATAAGTAGGCTATAACCCTGTCAAGGTGTGCTGGTGACTCTATAAACCATGAGACCTGAATGGTCAATGGTCGAGTGGTTTAAAGCTGTCACCAGAATACTGAGATAGCCTTATAAGCCTTGTGCTGCATGGCTGGGGATACATTATTCACTATAATATATGGTAAGAAATACCTGTGCAGGGTCTGAAATGAACTGCTTTAGCCACTAGCCAGCATGGCTAGTGATCAGGGAAATCCGTCAGCATTTTCATGTGCAATGGGAGGCAAAAAGACGCAGACCCTGGGGGGGGAGAAGAACTCATCTCTATGTGAAGAAATTGGGTTTTGTGCAGGGGACGGAAGGCGAGCAGAGCCGATCCCCTGCCTGCCAGCACGGCATGGCCCCCTGCCTGCACTCGCTGCCGCAGGGGAGACAGCGCCCGGGGCTGGTGACCTTCAGAGCTGCGCAGCTCCTCGTCCCTTCCCCAGCCTCCTTTTCTGTTTTGTGGCGGACGCAGGAAGGACTTGGACCGTTGGTTCAGAGCTGCTCAGGGAAGGCACATGGGGACCAGGTGAGGGTCAGCCTGGAGGCAGGGGTGTGTGGGCAGCGGCCAGGGATGTTGTGCGAAGGACCATGGTTTAGTCATTTGCCAGTTGCCTCTGCTTTCTGGCTTACCTCCATACAGTGTCACGAGCATCACAGGGGAAAGTCTAAAACTGCCCAAGGTCAATTGCAAACCGGTAGCGGAGTCAGAAACAAGGTCCTAGGGGCACCCTACACTGATGGGGAGAGAGAGAGGTGGGTTGCCCCATCCCTGCCAAGTGTGTCTTGGGTAGCACCAAGAGGCTGAGGAATGGAGGTGTCTGTACGTATAGGCACAGGCAGGCAGGTGACCCCACGGTCAGGACCTGGGGCTCTGAGAGGATATTCTGGGTGATTTCATGAGAGAAGCCATCAATTCTGCATCTTCTTCCCTCCAGCCATAGCCAGGCTTGGTGCGGGTGGCTGCAGGGGTGAGGGAGGAGAAAGCAGGGGGTACATCTGGGTGAAATAAGGTGAAGGGATGCTCTGAATCAAATGGCCAGCACATGGAGAGGGTGATGAGGGCTTTGAGGAGGCTCTGGAAGGGTTTATGGCTAAGCCTCTGTCACCAACAACCTTGGCAAATAAAGGATTTCCCCATCCTGACAGCCTGTGCTGCTCCAGCCGCAGGAGACAAAGTCCCTGAGAGCATGCCCGTGTGAGTACCCTTTGGTGGCGGGGGGAGAAACGAGGAGGGCTTGGGGGATTTCATTAGGAGGTGGGAGGGGAGGGAGGAAAGCCCTCCTACTGAACAATAGATGGAGCTCAAATTGCCTGAAGGGCTTGGCTGGCTTGCTTTATTTATTGTATATACATACATATATATTTGTATGTGTATATATATGTATTTCCCCCGCCCTGCCTTTATTGGTCTTTATCAGGAGAGGACCCAGGGGCATCCTTTCCCACCGCAGGGACTGGGAGACAATAGTGTGCCGCCGGGGAGGATGCGGCGAAGGGCCCTGCGCTGCCTGGGATCAGTAGCTGGGAGACAGGGGCTGGGGCGGAGGAATCTGGGGGCGCCGAGCACGGGGCTGGCCGCCCCCTCGGCTCACTTGTTATGTTAAGAGCCCGTCGGCGGAGCAGGGGCCGTGGGGCGCAGGGAGAACAGAGGGACGGGCTCTGAATGCGGCCACCCCGGCATCCTTCTGTTCTCCATGTGGGTACATTGTCTGGCCCCCTCCCTCCACGCTGCCTCTCCTCTCCCTACTGTGCTCACGTCAAATGTTGGTTTCCCTTTTTATTAAAAGCCTCAGAGCGGCCAGTGGGGCGATGGGCACCAGGAATTTGTGAAGGACAGAAGAGGAGGAGAAACAAGTTTGCATTTGTTGAGCGGAAGCTGTGTCCCTCCATCCCTCTGTCCCCCTCCCCGACCTCCCTCCCAGCTTCTCATCAGGGCTGCGCCATGCCTGGGGACAACCAGATTTGGCAGCTCGGGTGTATGTGGCAGTGGGTGACAGAGAGCTGGGGAGGGCAGTTTCCCAGGGAAGCCCTCCCCATCCCAGTCACCCTATCCCGAAACTACAGTCCTCCATCGCATGCCTGTCCCTTGGGGATGAGGTGCTGCTTCCTACCGTACCCCACCGCAGACCAAAACCCTCATCAAATAAAGGTTTCCCCTGTAACACCCACCTCACCACAGCGTTTGCCCCATCATGCCGGTACAGGTAGGTCGATGGGCTCTCAAACCAGGGAGGGGCTCATTGACCCCCTCTGTCCAGCTCTCGGCAGGGCCCATAGTTTCTAGGTTTTCAATCCATTTTGGATACCAATTTCTTCTGAAAGCCACACTGGATTAGATCTTCTTGTCCCTTTCAATCCCATGCTTTTCTGTGCTACCCAATTACTTATTTAAACAAGAGTTGTTTTAAAGAGCTGCTGTGCTCCAGAAAATGCTTCCTGTGTTGTCACCCGCCCCAAAGTAGTACAAAACACATTAGAAAGTCTCTTCTCTAGTGTTTTTTTTTATATTTGATGTCAGTGAAGATAAAACTAATGGTGTCAAGCAATGTAAGGAAGGGGAAGATTAAACAAAATCTATCCCCTGCAAAAACAAAGCAATCGATATAACATTATGCTGCTGCAGTGGCTTTCAACTTGCTTTGATTTGTGGATCCCTAGAAAATCTCTCCTGAAGGCTCAGCACCCCCCAGAAAATTCCCAAGCTCCAGTCGCTGGATAGCTTCGGTGAATCTCCTTACAATGTTCTCCCTTACAATATCTCTCTCCTTATAATTCCATGTTCTCCCAGGAATCTGCAGACCACAGGTTGAAAAATACCATCCTCCAGGATACCAGCTCAAATGTAACTTATTAAATCGGGAGCTTACTATTCTTATTGTGATACTCTCACCTGGAGAATCCATTGTGCCACCTCTGGGAAGCTCACACAGAGTGATGAAGCTGTGTCCCATCTTGCGAGCCAAGAAATATCAAGTTCCTCTGTTGCAACAGATTATAGATGGCTGGAAAGTTTCTGGGCATGTCTTTCGTTCTTGCAGAAAAAAAGGATTTTTTTTTTCAAGGTACTTCCACCCCCCAACAACAATATGAAGAAATTCTTGATGAAACTCAAAACAAACTTTTTATTCTCATTTCCTATTTTTGCTTCTGCTTTTTGTTCCTTGTTTCATTTTGCATTGCTGACTTCAGTTAAACATTTCTGCTGGAGAGAGGAGCATCACCTGTTTTAACTGGCCTGTACAAGAAAAATAGGAAAATAGGGCTAAAGAGGGTTTTGGTATTTAAGGTACAAAATATTTTATTTCTATAGGCCATGTGCTGACACTGTCAATGCAACACTCGTGGGACTTTGAAAAATTCAAGGTAAGAAGTTTAAACAACTACAAATCTTCTTCAGAGTTTCCCTTTCATGAGAAAAATGGAAATATAGCAGCACCTATGCCTGAAACTAGGGCAGACAACATTCAGAAATATTGCAAAAAATGTTGAAACAGAAAAGCTGTGTTTTTTCCAAGTTGTTCGACAGATCTTTAAAGATGCTGCTCCACGAAATAACGAGTGGTTCATTCACCAACCCATCAGCTTGGGAAATATATGCAACACGAATTCATTTGTTTCCAGCTAATTGCACTTTCATTTCCTCCTCCTATCTTTGTGAGGCTGTGCAGGCTCGGGGCTGAGCGCTGCTCCCCAGGCTGTGCCGCACGTGCCAGCCCCCGTACCCAAACCCCGTCACAGTGGTACCCGGCCCAGCCAGGAGGCGCAGCCGCTTCCTTCGCTTGTGATGTTCTTCTGGGCAAAAGATATTTGGGACCCACAGGTTTGGAGCAGGCAGGGACTGGCGATCCGTCCTCTTCTGTTTTATTCTGGGCTTCTGTCATTGTCATGCTGTACAGTTGTAGTCAAACAAATGAACTTCTCTACATCTTAGTTACCCTTTCTTTAAAATGAAGGTAATATTTATCCAGCTGGGATGCTGCAAGGAGTAATTAATGTGTACAAATCACTTTGAATTCCTCTAACGAAGTGCAAATTGTATTAGTCCCTACAGAAACTGGTAATAGGTTTGTGTCTTTCTTCACTGAAGGTCTGACCTCAATCCCCTGGGGTAATCTGGAGGAAAAACTCTTCCTACTATTTGTATTACAGCAGCTCATAAGGACTCCTCCAAGGCCAGAATCCCCATCATGCTCAGGGCTGTATGTTCATACAGAAACATACACCCCACCCTCTAGAGACCTTGTATTTAAACTGAGGAAAGGTGGGAGAAAAGAACCATTAACCCTATTTCAAAGGTAAGCAACCAAGGCACAGGGAGGACACATCTTGCTGGTAGTAAGTCCATGAACCAATATAAGTCTTTTCAGAAGACTGTGACCTCAGATTGACTTCCCTACTCAAGCTGAATTCTCACCTCTCTTGGCTGGACATCAGTCTTTCCCATTTTGGTGGGCGACAGACCAGGCAGATGGCAATGGATGGGGCTTGCTTCTTATGGGACCCTCAGAGAGAGCAGCGTGTCGAGGTTCACGGAGGGAGAATGTGAAGTGACTTTGGGTAGGGTAGGTGACCACAGTTCCTGTTCTTCATCTCCTGCTCTTTTGGAGACCTGGGCATATTCTATCTATCTTCTGACTTCTTAATACTTGCAGGCATCTTTCTGCTCTGGGAAGAGAGAGAGCAAGAGAATTCAAGAAGGACTGGTTGAATTGGTTTTGTAAATCTTTGTGTATAAATATATGGGGAAATCTGGATGTAGTATATGGGGAAATCTCCTACAGCTCTTCTGGCATTTGTCATGTTCTTTTTTTTTGGCTGATGTAACTGTTAATTTCTTGTCACTGGATCTATACCTTAAATAGAGCAGTAAGTTGTTTCACCAGCAGTATATCGGAATTTTTCATTTTTGGACTGATGAAATGGTCCAAAACTTGATTCCATTTTTTCCCTGACGTTAGAAATCAGTTTAAATTGTGCCTTTTCTGAAGGAAAAATAGAGCAGAAAAGGAAGTGTGTCACAAAATTCTCTGCTAGCGCCAATGATGGGCTGATGACCCCATTCATGTTGTATTTAGCTATAACATACTGCTCCGTGAAAAGCTGCATGTTTCACAGGCACTGCTGATGTTTCACAGAGGAGACCAGAGTTGATGGTTAGCCTCCTGGCTGCCCGGTCCTCAGATGCATGGCTACTAAGCCCCTTCTAATGTCATTTCCCAGATGGGTCACCAGACTGCATGAAAATCCCATCATTTTCACTTCCCCTGGTCTCCCAGAGGGCCTCAGGCACTTGTCGTATGGGGGTCCAACCAGCAAGGGGAGCCTTAGTCCCCGAAGGCACCCCCCACTGGTTTCAACACCCAAGATGGATAATATACCTAAGGTATACCCAATACCTTGGTATTACCCAAGTCATCTCAGCACCAATGGGATGAGATGAAGGATAAAAGTTGGCACAATCAGAGAGCTGGAGAAAGAAAGACAGACCCAAAGCCTCTGGTGGTGTAAATAATTTGCACGCCATGGATTTTACAGGACCGTGTTGATGTACACCGGTACAAGACCTCAGCCTCCAACACCCTTAAGCCATGAGCTCCTTTAGCGGTCAAGCAATCACATGTTGGAAGGGAGCCAGCAAGAGAGAGGGCACCTTTCCTTGGGAGATCCTTCCCGGGCAGCCAGCAGAAGCTGAGCAGGACTTCCCTTCCTCCCCTTCCTTCGCCTGCCCGCCAACTGCCCGTGCTGCACACCTCTCCGAGCCAGGATCCCTCCTCCACCGGCCAACGCTTGGCCGGAGAACTGGGAGCTGTTTATAGGCGGCATCTGAAGATGCCTTTTTGAACATAGCATGTGCAAGGATGGGAGGATGAGGGGAGGGGGGTGGGGGAAGAGGAGAGGTACAGACACAGCACTCCTTGGCAGTGATTTATAGACTGGGTCAGGCACAAATTGACTCGTATGCAAGAAATGTAAATGGAATCGAGACTTTTGATGGAGAAGCTCATTTTCAGACTTAAACGCTTTAGATTAAACACACTCACACACAAATGCTGGCGGGGAGGGTGTTTTATATAATTTACATTACAAATCAATTCATTATCCACAGAGGCAGGTTGCACTGATTTTCAAGGATCGGAGATTTGATGAAGAGGATTCATTTCAAGAAATAAACCTTTTAAATTAACCGCAAGATGAGGGAAATTTCTTTATTTAAAAAATGCGCCAGCCCCTTCTTTGTTTCTTTTATTATTATTAATATTATTTTCCATCCGGCTCTGGGTCATTAAGGAGGGTCCAGAAGTCACAGATTGCCTTTCTGAGGGAGGAGAGCTGAGAACTTCGAATGTCACACATTTTGTCTGGCTCCAAACCCTTCATTTATAGCAACACAATTTGTTACCTGTGGTTGGCTCTGCATACCATTGTTCGCTGTGCGCCAGGACTGATTTAGCAGGGAATGTCCTCTCCACCTTGAACTTGAGAGGGGGAAAATCCCTTGAGAGAGGAGATGGAAGAGTTATGAAAGACAGACTTCCAGCTGCCTCAGAAGGGAAATGCCCATTGAACTCTGGGTGAAGTCCCTTCAAGTTTGAGGAGGGTGTGGAGTTCAGGAAACCCTAGTTATAACAAAGGCAGATGGCCCTGTGAGGGCACATTTAAGACGCGGAGGTAAAGAACAGGAACAGAAGGAAACCCCAGAACCAAGATGGGTCCTGGTGTCCCATCCTGCCCTAGAGGTGTGCAGATCACAGTGGGGAATAGCCAGGGCTGGAGGCAAAGCAGGAGTGAAGATGACTGAAGGACAAGTGCCATGTTACCCTGGTCTTCCTTGGCAAGGCTGCAAAGTACCATCTTTGAGGAAGACTCTTTCTCACTTCCTAAACCATTTGGGCATAGTTTGTTCCCCTCCAGTCATTCCTGGCCACAGCTCCCCTGTAACTCCCAACAACAGCTCCTACAACCTGGCTGCAAATGTAGCCTCCCAGTTCCCTGGCATCCCGCCTGGCTGCGGCACGGAGAGAGGCAAAACAAAAGTGCTGCAGCAAGTGCCTTCTGTCTTCTGTGAGCAAACTCTTTTTTTTAGGTACTTTCATCTCAAAAACCAAATGGCTGGGCCTCTTCCCTATTTGAACAAGAGCCAGTCCTCTAGAAACGCAACTGCTCACCTAACCGTAGGTGACCACCTCGGGTGTGTGGAATGACCCTGGGCCAGAGGCTTTTCACAGGCGATGGCTGGGAATAGGCAGCTTTTGGGTCCCGGAGCTATCTGCGTCCCTCAGGGTCCCAGTGAGCCTTCCTGATCCAAACCCCAGTGCAGGGACTTCTTGAAGCCATCCTCCTGGTGGGATGATCCTGGCCACTGGTGAGACGGTGCGGCCGGTGCACTGCCATCCTGGGACGGGGAGGGCAGCGCCTGTCCCACCTGCACATCCCAGCACAGGGCAGGCGGGCAGGCAGCAGTGACCCAAGCTGGAAGAGAGCCAAGGCACCAGGGTTAACAACCCTCATCTTGCCAGAGGAAAAAAAAAAAAAAAAAAAAAAAAAAAAAAGCCCCAGGATCTTTAATGACCACAAACTCTAAGACCTTCATTTTATTTCTCTTCCCAAAAGCAATCACGCACCTTTTAGCAGGGGAGCTTTTATTCTCATGCGGATGGGGTAGCCAGCGCAGTGTCCTCTCCCAAGCGCATCCAGACCTGGCCAGTCCAAGCACACAGAAGAACAACGTGAAGCATGTTTGACCTTCACAACTTTCCTTTACAGACCAGCAAGCTAAAACCCTGAAGGAATTTTCCCGAGTTTGTCCAAAGCAACGTTCACCACCTCATTCAATATTTGCCTGCAAAAAAAATGCCAATTATTGAGAGACAGTCCTGGCTGGGCATCAATAGGCAGCCAGGTGTGAGAAGTTGAAGAGAAATACATCTCATTAATGTGGAATTGTTTTTAGGTTAATAATCTTGCGTTAATTTTCCTTTAAAATATTGTCTTTGACCGTTAAACGCTCGCACTGTTATAAAAAGAACGTAATAAATGATCTTGAAGCAAATTCTCCTGCCAAATGTCATAATTTATTTGCATAATTAGCTCTTAATTTTAATTCAATATGCAAATCCACGCTTCCTTTAAATTGCAGCAGCCTGTTTCCCGGCCCTGGCTGCCATGAATTTATTGTGAGGCGGCTGTTTGAAAAGGCAGCTTCACTGCCTTCTGGGGATGGCTGCCTGGGGGAGGGGGTGCCCACCGCCAACTCCAGTCACTTTTTGTTTGGGTTTTGTTTTGGTTCGCTTCTTATTAAGTTGGACCCCAGCCTGCTTCAATCCCTGAGCGTCCCCCTCTTCCCCCCAACAAGTCCTGTTTCCCTTTGTCTTCCTTCTGCATTCTCTCTCTCTTTTCTTTTCCTCTTTGGAGGAGACAATGTTGATCCTCCATGTTCCCTGCCCCTTGCCCCCCCATGAAAGGCTCTGGCTCAAGTCAACCTGGCAACTGCTCTGCTCTCCTCCCCCCTTCAGCTCCCTTTCCCTAGTCCTTCCTTGCTGCGCGACAGCCCCTCACTCAATGCCTTGTTACGGTGTCTTCCTCCTCCTGGAGGAAGGTGAGGGGGAAAGGCTTGGCTTCCTCATGGGGTTTCATCCCTCAGTCCCCTGGTCCTACACCCCCCCGCAGCTCACCAGAATCCCATCTCACTTCCCTAGCTGTGCCCCCATGGCACACTGGACTGTGCTCCATGCTATAAGCCACCCCAAACCACTGGGCTCATGGCAGGGGAGCAGCAGTGGCCAGGAGAGCCCCAGGCAAGTCCCCGCTGCTGAGGAGCAAACGCGGGTGTTCCCCCACATGGTTATCTGCCGGCTGCAGAGCCAGAGCAGGGGGGGTCTGCTCCCTTCCCATCGCCAGCATCCCTCTGGGTCTGTGCTGAGCCCCTGCACCCAATGGGAGGGTGGGAGACCAGACAGCCCAGGCACCAGCCCACACCCGGGGAACGGGGTGCAGCTCTTGCCCGGTGCCCTGGGACGCACCACCAGCCGGCACCAGGCACCGCTCTTCTGTTACAAGGAAAACATCCAAATAAAGCAGCTCACAGGTTTCTGCTCCTTCCCCTTCTTCCCAATCCAAAACTCAAACAGGATTTCAGCAACCACAAAGTCCCTCCAGGTGGGGAACTGTGGGCAGGCGGCTTTGAGACGACAGCAGAGAGATGTCTGAGGCGTGAGTCCTGCTCTCCTCTGTCCTCCTCCCCAGCTGACACAAGTGGTGTCTCCACACTCGGGGTGGTGAGGAGCCCAGGCACTGCTCCTAGCAGCTCACTTGGGCCATGGGAGCCACATCTCCAGAGGTATTTAAGCACCGCCTCCTTGATGATGGCTGATCAGTGAGGGCTGTGGGTGCTTTGTGCTTCAGTTCCCTCTGGCTTTGCATCCCAGGATTTGTCCCTGGGGCACAGGGAGCAAGGAGGACATCCAGAGACTCCTGCCTTTGCGTTTCACAGCACCGGCAGAGGAGAGGGAGAGATGGGCGATGGAGTAATGTGAGCCCGGGGTTTCACACACAGGTTAAGGAATTAAGCAAAAGGGACAAATTAGCCTAGACAATAGGAGATCTTTTTCACTGGGGGAGGACTTGGGGGAGAGGGAGATAATTAAATGTTGCTTCATCAAAGCGGAGGCAGTTTGCAAGCTGCTCTCCCTTGTAACTCTATCGTGTTCACCTCCCAGGACGGACCAGGAGGACCGGCAGCCGTCCCCTGTGCCGCTATGGGTATGGGGTGCCCTCCCTCCCCTGGGAGCGTGGGGAGGGGATGGGGCTGCCTTGGCAGAGGGAGGGGCTGGCGAGGCGGAGGGTTTGGGTTGGGGGCTGTAGGAAGGAGAGGGTGTTGGTATCTCATTACAGGCCTTAGATCTCTGGAGGGGAAAAGAAAAGGGGGGAAAAAAAAAAAAAAGAAAAAAAACAACCCAAACCCAAACCAGAGGCCTTTGTTAGAACTGCTGTCCGGGAAGGGAGGAAGAAGACAGGAACAGCTCAAATTCAGTCCTTCGATAATTAAAGCTTGCAAAAGAATAAAAGGGGAGGGAAAAAAAAAAAAAAGAAAAAAAATAAAAAGGGCTTTCCCTCTTCCCACCTGCTCCCAAAACGGGGCTGCTGTGCCTTCCAGGGGAACAAAGGGACGTGGTGAGAATGGGCTTTTGCTTGATCTCGCAGTGGCTGGGAGGGAGCAGCGGGACGGACATGTGGCCCTGCAGATGGGAGTCCCTCATCAAAGCCGGAGAAAAATAGGGGGGAAACGTATCTTTCTGTTTTACTGGTCATCAAAGCAGGACTCCAACTTCCCGATCCGAGGAAAATTTGGCAACTGAAGACAAAAAAAACTCTATTCCAAAACTGAGCAGAAAGATGTCAAACCCATGTGTTTTCTGCTAAGCAAAATAAAGGAGAGGGAAATCCATCCACTGGGCAACCACAGACCCTTCCTGCCACGGTTTGGCTGATCAGAGCCTCTTAAAACCAGCACGATTTGGGATTTGATTTTTTTCATGAGAGCAGGGGTCTAGGGGGGCTCCCAGGGGCTCTGTGGGGGCAGGTGAAAGAGAGTGGTGCATGACATGGAAAAGACTTACCATCGCCTTCAGCCAAAGCTACTCCTTTCTCCTGCACCCACCTGCTGCGGGTCTTGGGATCTCATGTATGTCTCTGGGTTTAGTGATGCTGATGAAAAGCAACAAACGCACACTCATAACAGGACTCTCAGGCAAACTTCCCCTTTCTCAGTTCTTCATGCGTCCAAGGATTTGTCCTTTCTTTTTCCTCCATCTACTGCCTCTATTACCTCTTACACTTTCAGACCTCAAATGCTGTTTTTCCCCCAAGTGGCCTCTGCTTTTCCAGCTGAGGACAGTGCTGCTGAAGCCTGGTCCTGCGATGAGCACGTGGAAGCTGGGGCAGAAAGGTTTTAATTCCAGATTTCCCCACGGCATCAAGCAACGCCCGTCAGTCACTCTCCTGTGCCTCAGTTTCTTCACCTTATAACTGGGAATAACATGCTCTCTGGGTCAGGAAATCTCATGTAGGAACCTGAGGGAAGCTACCAGCTCCATGCTGACGGGTGCTAACAACGCGCACAGCACTCTTGCCAGTTGTGTGCTTTACCAGATGTCAGGGAAGAGTGGATGCTGCTCTCCCCCACGTTTCACTGCATCTCTGTGGCTTTTTGATTCCCTCTCCGTTGTCAGCTCTGCGATCCTGACTTTGGCACCTCAAACCCTGAGGGACCCGGGCTTTCGCACTGCGTGCTGCGTGACGCAGAGGTAGGACACGCAGCCAAGTGCACGTGGTGGTGAGTCACCGTGGTCAAAGTGTGGGGCTGCAGGCAGAGAAAGCGTTGCTCTGCACTCCTGTCTGATGGAAAGGAGCTCTGTTAAGATAAAGATGAATAAAAATCCCTTAAGAGCTCAAGAAATAGAAAACAAAAGAGATACAAGGAGATCATTTTAAAACAGGTGATGTCATGACTCCTGGCGGCTGGTTTTGCAAGGCCAGCACAGCCAGTTTGGCGGTGCTGCTGCGGGGTGACACCAGCTGACTGTTGCACTGGACTAGAGAGAGGTCAGGGCGCGCTTTCTTCCCCTGCCACAGCCCTGCTGGGCGATTTAGGGCTCATCACATCTCCAAGGGCTTCCTTTTGCCTGCTTGACACATCTAGACCAGAGATTTTTGGGGTGGAGGTGATCTCTCACTTGCCTGAAACGGGCCGCAGTGGGATCCGTGGGTCATCTGGGACCTGGAGGCTCTTTGGGAGTGCAGCAAGAGGCAGGTTTCCAAAGGCTGACAAAGTTGCGTGCTTTTGTTGCGCAGCCTTATTCTGCTCTCAAGCTGTGCGCCCGCTCCTGGGGACCAGGGATATTTGCATCATTGAAAGCTAAAGGAGAAAAAAAATACCCCAAATCTCTCTCCCCGCCCTGCCTGATCCCCACGGGCCAGCCCGGTACAACTCAGTGGTTCCCCGGTGCTCGGTGCCCTCTGAGTCTTCGCACTAAGAGGGCTCAGGACGTGAGGCCAATCAAGCAATTGGATTGCCTTAACACGCCTTAGTGCTTTATAATACCTGCCATTCTCCATGGTTGAGTCCGTTTCTGATGCTTGCCATATTCGAGGGTTATACTGCCGCGCTTTCCATGGTCTGCGCTGCCCTTCTGCTAAACGCTGCCTTCTGTCTTGCTTGGTTAATGGTTAACGTGGTTGCCACGTCCAGCCAAGGCTGGCCCTTGGGCTACCTCCCCGGCTGGCCCGGCAGGAGGGGGCTGGCAAGTCTCCCCGCAGCCACCCCAGCTCCCCGGGAGCGTTCCACACAACGCCTGTGGAAGTGTACAAAGTGTCAACCTCAGCGTAGTTTTTAACCTGGAGTGATAGCTTTACTGATTTGCCACTTTACTACTCTTGTTAATGAATTTTTAATCTTCTTAATGACATTAAACACGGAAAGTAATTAAGGAAAACAAGTTTGAAACTGCTGACTTAAACCCTTTATTCAGAACTATTTAATGTAGAATTAATTTGATTTTGCCCATTATTCAAATGAACACATTACCTTCCTGTGCATTGGCCTCTTTTCCTTTTTTTTCTTTTTTTTTTTTTTTTTTTGGTGTGTGTGTATCTTGTTTTATTAAATATATCATATAGTGCTTTGTCCTTTTGGCTTGGAGGTAACCAGAAAGTTCCTCTCTCCCAATGACAGAAAGGGTCAGCCTTCGGCATCTCTCATGGGTCTTGTAAAGCCTCCCTGCATCAGGAGTTCTGCTGCAGTCGGGAATGGAGGTGGCATGCCTGAAATGCCAGGTTGCTACCACCTGCTCAGTTGGGAGAGAAAGGAGCTTTGCTTCTCGGTGAGAGCTGCTGGACTGCATCCTTAGCCCAGGACGGCAGATCTAACCGCAGGGAGCGAGGCCATGCTGGTTTACATCAGACCCCCGCACAGCAGAGAGCGGAGGCTGATGTCAACACCTGGGGAAAAGTAGATGCTCAGCTTTGTCTTGCAGTGGAAGAGAGGGGTCCTTGAAACTCGTATTACCCCTTCATTGACCTTACAAGTTAGACCCTTTCTTTCCACCCTTCTCAGACGTTATGGGCTCTGACCCACATGTATGAGTACAGCAGACGTTCATCAGCGTTTCATGTTGCCCCCCCAGTTGATCTTTCCTTTCCCCAACCCGGCTTTTGTATAGCTGTAAACCCTGCTACCACTCTGAGCCTGAGTGTCCTGGCCTTGCGGGCCTCTTTCCATTGGGATGAGGCTTCAGTGTTGTGAATCAACTGCATTCCTGCTGTGATTTTGCTAATTTCCTGCACAAGCGTCCCAAATCCCGCTCCCCCAAAAGCTGGGAAACAATCAACAGTCAGTAAGTTCTCAGCTGTCAGAGTTCGCCAGGTTTGCCCCACCAGCAGCTTCCGTGCTTGAGAGGCTCTGCTTCCACTCCGCGTTGTTATCACAACCCTTTCTCCTCCATCTGAACTTGCTACCTTATCCCCCATATTTGCAAGCAGAGGAAGCCCTACAAGTCCCCTGGATTCATCCCCCAGTCAGCTCAAAATCCAGCTCTGCCACAGGCAGACGCCGTGTTTATTTGGTAGCAGGAGCAGACTGGATTCCCCTGCTGGTCGAGGCTGAAAAGGGCAACTGGTCCCCGTAACCAGAGGTCTCTCCTCTTTCCTATCAAGAATCCCCTTCTGGCATTCCGATGCATTGTATAAATAAGCCTTTTTCTCTGCAGCCACCTGCCTGGCAGAGTAGGTAATGTCAGTGAGGCCGCAGAAGCTCGTCTGCTTCTGAAACAATGAGACTTGTCCAAATAATTCTGTGTACACGAAGGATCGCTGGATGACAGAGTCAGTTTGGGGCCATAAACCCAGCAGATGCAGTGAGAGCCTCAGCTACAAAGAAGAGCAGCAAAAGCACACCTCTGAATCCCTCTCTCAGACCTGAATTAGTACAGAGGCGAATATCAAAGTTCTGTACAAAAAACTTCCTGTGCATTTCCCTGAGCAGAATAGGAACTTACTGAGCATTGCAGGAGGAAAAAATACTCATTAAAGCTGCATAGAGCTCCCAGGTGCTCCCTTCATCATGGACCTGTATGACACAGCGACCGCGGGAGAGCACGTGCCAAATCTAAAGCTCAGTTGGAGTGACAGCGTTTTTTGCAGGTCAGTGGTGAGCAGCCAGCCCCATCCTCTGTGAGCTTTGCTTCTTTTTGCAAAGACACTGATTTGGTGTCCACTGGAAGTAACGAGATCCTTTCCCTTGGCTCTGGTACGTAAATGGATCATTCCTCAAGCTGGAATATTAAACATGCCGGCAGATTGTCATTAAAACCCACTTTACTTTATTATGTGTTTTTGCTAAAACAGCCAAAACTGGAGGAAAGAAAGAGAGCAAACGATTTTCCTGTGTGCTGACTGTAAGACACTCTGTGAGCACCGGGCTGACTCTAGCAGGACATTTCCCATCAGAAGAAGCAGTGCTGTAGAGCACCACGTGGGACGAGACCAGTGTTTCAGACTGTAACAGCTCCCACCATGGTACCTGACCTCCTCATAGTCAAGACCGCGTTTTAATGTGACAACAGATGTCATAATCCCTTTGGGCTTTTTGCAGGCAGCAAACTGAGGCACTGGATAAATGAAATGGCACGGAAAAAAATCGTCTGGAGAGCAGAAGAAAGCTCAGGTCCCCAGAGTAACTGGTGACTGATCTCTCACCTTCAGCCTCTAGTGCTCTTTCACTGACATCCCTGGGTGCCAGAGCATGGACTCAGCATGTCTGAGCTGGATCCTGAAGCATCACGGTGGCCTCCATGGCCTGCTCAGCACGGGCTTGGGGAACTTGCTGAGGAATGCACACCCAATTCTCCCCACCCCCATGCCTTTATGACTTTAAGCTTTGCATTAAAGAGCAAATTATTTTCATGGCATATCTGGCACTCAGCTGCTAACCAGCACCCGCCATGCCAGATCACGCGCCAGGTCCTTGTGCGATGGGTCCCCTCTTTATGCCATCACCTTCATGTCTGCTATTAGCTGTGTTTCTCCCGTGTCTTCCATGCTTCACCCTTCCTCTCCTCCTAACAGCAGGATGACACAAACCTGAGGACAGACCCACAGCACATTGTCACTGTAATGCAAATTACTCACACTCAGCAGAAAAGCAGAAGAAAGAGAGGACCATTAGATACCTTCTCCACCCTCATTCTTCCTCGGGCCACCCAGACTGGCTGCCCTTGAGCAAGCTGGGCCATTCCCGCCACCAAAAGAGGTTCTCACTGTTAGCTGATGGCTGGAGCTGTTGGAGACGTCAGCACCAGGGGGAGGGGAAGGCGTGAGAGGTGAAGGGGGGCACCAAAGGAGGGGTGGAAAGGAGGAAGGATGGAAGAGAGAAAGGTGAGGGAAAGCAGCTGATTTCAGGGTGGCTGCACGCTCTTCCCGGCGCCGGGGGCAGCAGCCTGCTTGCAGGGCTCCGGCCGGCGTTCCATTTCCAATTTGGCTTGTTTGAGAGCATAAACCTCCCTCCAGTCTGGGCGCCAATAAAAGAGGCAGCTCTGCAGAGTCTGCACTCCGCTGTGGCAAGCTGCCGAGTTTCATTTCTTTTTACTACTGACTTTGTGTGTCTCTCGCCCCTTCCTCCCATTCTGGGGACTTTATGGACTGAGACACAGTATCCTCCTTCCCCAGAGCAGGGGCTGGCTCCGGACCTGGAATTCCAGGAAATTTCCAAGGTTGTCTCTGGACAGCATCCCCAAACATTACTGCCTACAGCGAAATGTCCCAGCAACGCAGCCATCCGGTGAGGCTGAGACCCCCATCAGACCAGCATAGGGCTTCTCCATCGGAGACCCTCTTCCTCCCTCCAGAAGGGCAGCTATGCATCTACGTTGCCTACCCCAGCTGTAGAGAGGCACCAAGACATCTTGCCCGGACATCTTATTCAGTTCTCTTCAGATGAGGCCTGACTCCCCTGCCAGGGTGTGCTGCTCCCCACAGCCAAGGACAGCCGTGCCCCACCACCTCTACACACCAGCTGTGCCAGATCCATAACTTGTCCACTGACTTCTCTGATGGCTGTGTGGTCTGCTCATTGCCACTTTGCCTTAGTTGAGATGCCTGCTGCTCACCTCAGTCACTCCTGGTTACCTGTTTGGGGAGGAGGGGTTGAGTACATGTGAAAGATAACTCTACGTCACATGCTGCTGACTCTGCAAACTGATTAGGCAATTAAAATATTTCAAAGAGGAGAAAAATAAATGACAAAGAACAAATGAAAGTGAAGCACAGCCAGGAATGGACCTGGCTGGAAAATGGTACCATACGTACAACCCATCAGAGTTCTGTACGCCAAACTGGCAGACAAAAATCCCTCAAAAGAGAAGTTTTGGCTGAGAAATGTGGGCTTTCCAAAGAAAGGTGTCCATTTTTGCAGCGCTTTCCACCATTTTTTTCATTGAAGGTCCAGTCCCTCCCCGCTCCTGAACAAGCACTTGTTTTCTCAGAGATGGCTATGGAAGAACCGTTTCCCATGGAAGAACCATTTCTCAGGCACAGCCTTAAAGCTTGGCTCTCCACTGGTGTGTTAGACCTTTCCTATCCCAAAGTCCCTCTTGTGCTTTGCCCTGGCCAGCCTGGCACATGGAAGCAAGTTCCAGAAAAAAATAAAAACAAACCCAGGATATTGAGCAGAGCGTGATTTAGGTTTGTCTTGTACCCAACAACTGGCCTACTGACACCCCCCATCCACCCATGCTGCACCAAATGCTTTTGCTGTACCAAATGCAGCTGAGCTGTCACAGGCAGCTCCAGAGCAGACCAGGAGGCAACAAGGTGTTTTGTTTTTTTTCTGATAAAAGTTGCAAATTCTGAGCTTAGCGTTAACTAGCTTTGCAAATCTTGGCCTCCAGCACCCCTGCTGGCTGCTCCCTCCTCCGCTCAGCAGCACCCACGTGGACATAAAATTTCTGATACACGCGCGTCCTGTGCACCATGATCATCACACATTTCATGATGCCCCTGAACGTGTTTTGTAAGGCACGCTCCAACATTTACGTGTGCGAATCCCCTCGCTGTTGGGATTACTTCAGTCCGATTTTGGCTGCAGTCCAGGACATGCACACGGAGGTGCCCCAAGGCAGTTCTGTCTATGAACCCACATGGAGTTGCATTTTGTCTATGAGATCACGTATTCAGGACCCAGTCTGCACATATCTTATGGCAGAACCGTGGAAAAATTTTGTTTAAAATGCAGATATTTATTTTGTCCCATCTATACCTGTACTGTATATATATGTGAAAGTATTTTATGTAACCCATAAGCCGTGCTCTGTACTACCCACTTCACATATAGCGGTTTTGTGACTGGAGTGGTTCTTTATTTTATTTTATTTTTGCATGGGTACCAGTAAGTACATGAATGGCAGAAGAGGAGGAAAGATCACACTGGGAAACCAAATATCTTGGTATTTGTGTTTGAGTTTCTTCTTCACGGGTCTTTTTTTGCCTCAAGGAGCCACTTATGGGGCTGAAATACTGCAAGATCGGGTCTTCTTGTGGTATTCCTACCAGCCGGGGAGTGAAACACCCTGAGCAGAACAGATCTTACATTATTTCAGCTCCGCAGAGTGCTCCCCGAGGCATCGGCGAGAAACATAAGCGCAGCTACAAAGGCACAGAAAATGCTTGCAACACAGATGCGAGTGCTGAACTCCGAGAGTTCCTCCCTCAGAGGAGCAAGTGGCCAGACGCTGCGTCCACCCTGGCCAAGGCACGCTGCAAAGCTTGGGATGGGTGTCCTGCAAAAGGTTTGCTCCAATTCCAGGTGACAAAGAGTTGAGCCTAATCCAAATTGCAGGAACAGGAGTACAGGAGTGTTTGCAAGTTCACAGTCCACGACTGGAAGCATTCACACTACCGGGGTGCCCAGGACACGGGAGAGCCAGGGACAAGCTCTCTGTCATTTACACACTGCTCTTCCAGCATCACCTCCAGGAGGGAACCACAGTTTGGACTGGAGCTGTTGCACACACAGCAGAAACTGGCTCACACGGGGCTAGAGGGTTTGAGGGTGGCTGGTGCACACCTTAGAATCATAGAATCATAGAATTGTCTAGGTTGGAAGAGACCCTTGGGATCATCGAGTCCAACCATCACCTTAGCTGGAAGGTGCCCATCTCTGATACCATACAGCAGAGTCCTGCACTCCCAACCTGAATCCAGACCTCAGTGAAACAAATGGAAGTTCTGGACTTGCTGTGATGCTCTCTACTGTAGGGTGGCTCATGGCTGGGTGATGGAGAAAGACTCGTGTGCTCTGCAAGCCAAGGTATAAGTTAATTTTTTGTCTGATACAACATCTCCAAAACACTCCCACATAGCACCGTAAGCACCTTTCACAGGCCTTAAAGATAGATGTCAGCAGAACAACACCAGCAACAAACCAATAATACACACACAACTCCCATAAATGTATGAATTTTAGTCAGCAAAGCTTATTGTGGTGGAGGATGAGGGGTGCAACCTCTCCTCTCCTTCCATCGGCATCATTGGCTGCAGTTTGCCAAATGACGTGATTGGGGCCATACACTTGCATTGCAGTTCCCTTCACTGCATGGGTGGCTCTGGACATCAGTGTAGACAACCCCCCCCCCCGTGTCCAACCCTATTTTATTGAAGACGGCTGAGAACTTTGGCATTTCTACAATAACCAAAGACTTTTCGATGGAGATATAAATATTTTCCAAGTAACATCTTCTGTCTTGGCATAATGTTGGGAAAAATGTTCCACTACTAGCATTGCTGATCTCTAGAAATGGCTATAAAATAGAAATTCCAGCCTACAGGAAATTCTGTTATTTCTACATTTATTTTCATCACGAAGTGAAATGAAAAATGGAGTGGACGGGATGGGGTAGAGCAGAATGTTAATTCTGAAACAAATTCAATGCCTAAGCATGAAAATCATGTTAAAGATTATGTTTCGATAGCATTGAAAACACAAAATGGCTTATAAATATAATGAGAAAGACAAAACCAAACAATCCATTGCATTTTGGGTCAGTTCAAATCTCTGCCAGAAATTCTGGTCAACATGTAACATTTCCAGAAAATGGTTCAATTTGGAGGATTCTGCATTTTCCAGTGGAAAACCGGTCCATCAAAATTCTTTTTTTGATCAGCTCTCTTGATTATAGTACGCTACTAAAGAGGGATGTTTTTCCGCTGCAACCATTTTTTCCTAGCTGCAGGCATGTAATTTACACTTATATTTCAACTGACTAATACCGCATTAAGCATCCTCTCAGAACTGGACTTTCATTATCAGCGATTACATAACAACAAAAGAAAGCAGCTGTAATGGCCAAAAAACCTGGTGCCTGTGGCAGGGGAGCCCGCCATGCTCTGCCCTGCGGAGCCCTGCGCCGCGCAGCGGGGCAGCCCGGGGGTCCCAGCCCCAGCCCCCCCGCAACGCTGCGGCACCGCTTGTCGGTGCACCCCACGGGGGAGCAGCCGGCGCCCCCGTAGCTACGCATCGGGCTAAACCTGCAGAAGAACCTACTCTTTTTTTGTGTTTGAATCGGCTGGAGTCAAATGGAAAAGCCATTAGGCTCTGAGAATTCTGGTCCTTCTCTTTTCCCCGAATGGTTTTCTCTGTCCTTTTTCTTGCTTTTCGCTTTTCTTTCTCTCTCCCTCCTGCAAACTCTCTCCCTCTTCTTTCTTCCCCATGATTTTCTCCTTTCTTTCCGTGGTAGGCATTGCCTCGTCTTCACGGCTGCATGTTTGCAGCTCATTGTGCTTTTCCCGAGCCCCCCAGCCACCCTGCGCCACGGGTGGACTCGCTCTTCCCAAGGCCTGGCTTTGGAAACACCAAGTTTCCCCTTCCAGTGGCTGCGGGCTCCAGCAGTTCAGTGGGGGCGTCATCCTAAACCCGCCCTTCGCGTGACACAGCGGGCAGCCCCAGACAGGAGCTCTCCCCTCCCAGCCACCCTATTCACGCAGCATTTCATCAGAAATAAAAAAGACAAGTTAATCTGTTTGGGCTGAAAACGAAGGAAACAATGGGGGTAAAAAAACAGTGAGAGAAATGATATTTCTCTCCTCCGGCAAAGGGGCATGTTGGGGGTGGGAAGGAGGGTGGGGGGTGGGTAGAGGGAAGGAAGGTTGCTTTATTTTATTGATTTAAAAAAAAACACACACATATCCCACAGGCGCCAAAAAGCACAGGGCAATGATTAATGTCCCCTCAGAAAAAGAAATTATATAGAATAAATTAAACTACTGTGGCAGCAAATTGAAAAATAAGGATGTAAATGAGGTTTGAATACTTAATATCTGAGAAGGGGAAGCGAGTCCTGGGCACGGAGAGAATGGTGAGAAATTGCCAGCGACCCAAAGGGGAGACGTGGCCTTCTCCCGGCCCAGGAGCCCCTCTGCTCCGGGCAGGCGGCCAGCAGCTCGGAGCCGGCATCGGGAGCGGAGCAGGGCTGGCTCGCACCTGGAGATGGAGCCAGCCACGCTCAAGCCTGCGGTTGCTCCTCCAGCTGAGCCCTGCACGGGAATTTTCACACCACGCAAAGACCAAAATCGGGCCCAGCGACTTCAGGTGGTCTCACGAGCATCGTTTCGCGGTGCAGACCAAGGGGAAGCCGGGGAGCCGCAGGGATTTGCCTGCGTTTGCTGCGGGGGCGTGCAGCCTTTTCCCTGAGAAACTGCGGACCGACGGCTCCTCGGCATCGGTGTCACCTGCACGCCATGCCAGCGGGGCTGTACACCCCACCGCGTATTGTGGGCAGTGATTTTTGCTACCCAAACGGATGTGTTTGGTCTGTACCAGATGCTCGCGTTAGCAGCAGCATGGTTAAAAGTTAGGGCACGCAGACCTCCTGCTGTAATAAGCTATCCCAGCCCCGTCAGGCAAGGTCAGCGTGTGCCAGGAGTAAAGGAAGGGAAACCACTCAAGACAGCGTTGAAGGGAAAGCCATGGCGAAGACATACCATCTCCACGTTGGACTTGTTTGTATGAAAAATTCCTGGCCACGGTCCCTCGTGCCCAGGACTTCCCCGGCTCCGCTCAGCCAGGCTGCGAGGGTGACCGTGCTCAGATTTGGATGCAGGCTGCCATTTGCCACGCAGAACTGCAACAGCTCTATTAAACCCGCTAGCTGTCAGCTTGCGTTTCACACGCCGGGCGGTGTGGTCCCCCTGGATGACAGATTAGCAGGGCTACAGAAATCAAACTTTGGCTCCCGCCTCTAGCACCGATTTCTTGCATCGCCGCTGCCAAGTCACTTCTTCTTGCCCCATCCCCAGCAGTGAGACAATGTGGTGCAGCAAGATCTGCCACTGGAAAGCAGGGGGGAGACTTACCTTCGCTTATCAGGGCTGTGGAGCTGGTGGTAAGTGCTGAGAGGGAGGAAGGATCCCACGGGAAACCTGTCCTTCTGCTGCGTACTGCCACGTGCAGCCAGCCCTCGGGCTTGTTTTCCACACTACAGGTGCAGGTGAAAGATCCTGATGGGGGATTAAACATTTTGTTAACGTCAAAACAAAACACAAAGCGCAAAAAGCTTTCCTTGCAGCACGTGTCTAAGAGCTCGCTGGGCAGCGAGGGTCTGAGGAAACGGCTGCCAATACCAGAGACAGCAAAGATATCTAGTGAGGGTCTGGGGATGCCCCCACGGGGGTCCTGCTTCAGGCCACAGGCTGTATTTCTGTCCTCCTGTCACCGATGAGAGAAGCGATGGAGCTGGAGAG
Organism: Vanellus vanellus; assembly: GCF_965231255.1. Lineage (NCBI taxonomy): Eukaryota > Metazoa > Chordata > Aves > Charadriiformes > Charadriidae > Vanellus > Vanellus vanellus. The sequence continues at coordinate 22,246,747 of NC_138912.1, read as the reverse complement.
AGAAAACCCAGTTACTCACAAAAACAGGAGGAAATCTCGGGTTCCCGCTGAACTGGGCGCAGGAGGGTGGCTCAGCCCCGCAGCCCCCGGCGCTGGAGCCCCGCAGAGCCGCAGGGCAGCTCCTGCTGCCGGGAGCTCGCCACCGGTTTGGGGTCAGGCACAGACCTGGCTGCAGGGGGGGAGTATTTGTCAAAGGGCAGAGAGGCAGACTGAGGAGGGGGCAGAGCACACGGGGAATAGCCCACTGGGGGAGCCTGAGTTTGGGCTGAGGGACCGTCAATGGAGCAGAGTGCCTTCCCCTGCCCTTTCGGCTTAACCTCAGGCACAGCCATTAACCTGACCCGACGGGAAATTAATATTCCCCAAATTGCCAGAGAGCTGCTCGCTCTGGCTTATTTTCTTTCCATCTGGCTGTGGTGGAGGAGAGCCCATCCTCAGCTTGCTGCTCAGCTGGCTCTTTCTTTTTTATCTCTTGTCTCTCCATCTCCCATTCAGCCCCCTCTATCTCTGCATCCCTCTGCCAGTGCGGGTAAGTGTGTGCGTGCACGTGTGTGTGCGCGCGCGCGCGTGTGTCCCTCTCTCTTCCCTTCTGTCTTTTTTGTTCATATATATTTAGTATTTATTTACAAGCTTGATTTTTTTCCCTCTGAGTGAAGCCAGGCATGCACAGAAATCCTTAAGATGCTATAAAGCCGCTGAGGTATAAAATGGAAAGTGCTTAGCCTGCCTGTACAGAAATATCTCACTGCGCCGCACTGGAAGCCACCGAAGCTGGGCACTGTAAATCTCATAGAGTTTAGCTTGTTTGTTTACACCATGACGACGATCTAAAGAGAAAAAGAGAGAGAGAGAGAGAGAGGGAGAAGCTCTCGGTTCCCCTGTCAGGCCACAGCGCACATCCCCTCCCCAAGCCATTTATTGGACCTCACGAGCAGGATGCCTTCCAGCCCCGTGGATGGCGCCGGGCCAGGGCACCTTCCCAGCCCATCCGAGGACAGCTCAATGGTGGGGAGGGGGAGAGGTGGCCTCTTTGATGCTGCCCTTTCCAGGAGACGGGGCAAGGTGGCTTGTGCGTTTCCCAAGGCCACCCCAAGACAGATGTTATGAGGATCTCCTACTGCTGGGACTTCCTTGCTTCTTACTTAGTCAAACCGAGTCTCTTTTTGACTGTTCAGCCTTGATCTAAGTGGCGTTCTGAGACCACCCTGAACAGCCACCAAAGAGCTTCCTAAAGACAGAAATGGTCCTTGCTGGAATCAATGGGCCAAATAAAACCTGAACTTTGCCGAAATAGTTTGAAAGTTGGACGCCTTTGTTACCTTGCATGAATCAGGGTCCCTCTGAAACCCATCGTACCCATGTTCCTGAAGCACAGCTCCACCACCACCCTCCCTATCCAGCCCACCTCTACAACATGGCCCAAGTGAGGATCCCACATGCTAACCTCCGATGGGGCTCTGGTCTTGCTCCCACTGTCTCCAGGTAGGTCCAGCCATGGCTCTGGGGGGCAACAGCACCTCAGCACACACCAGGATTTGGTGCTGCCCCACAAAGTCACCCACTCGCTCCTCTCCCATGTGGCTGCCCTGGCAGGAAAACTGCTGGAGCTGAGTTGGACTGGTGTGCTGCCCCTTCGGACAGGAGTTGTACAGAGCCCTGGAGAGCAAACGGCAGGAAAAGCCCTGTTGCACAGCTCCCCACTGGGATCAGGGAGGACCTGCGGTCAAATTTCTTCCTGTAAACACAGTGGTCTCCATCTGAGCAAAAGATGGAGCCACAGTAGCATAGGTGAAATGAAATTTGAGAAGGAAAGGCAAAACAGGCTAAATCAGAAATTACAAGTGCTAAATATAGTACAGTAGCAGAAAGACACTGTGGAAAATGTGAGAGCCTGCAGTGACAGCACTGTAAAAACATCTCTTATTTAAAAAAAAACCCAGGCTGCTATACTTGTTCTTACATCACAGGTGGGGAATTTAGCCTGCAATGCTGGCACGACCTGACCCAAACCACACAGGGAGTTTGCTGTGGATCTGGGAGTTGAACTCAGGTCTCCCATGTCCTACACATCAGACCCTTTCCAATATGAAGGTATAACAGCCTTGGACACAGAAAAAAAAAATAATCAGACATTGTCCCAAGTATTCATGGGCAGAGAGACTAGAAAGGAAGGAATGTCACCCTCTCCACAGGTGGCTGCATGCAGCTGTGGGTGCCGGGACCCCCAGCCTGCCTCCCAGGTTTCTGCCAGCTTCAGTGCCACAAGGCATACACAGGGAAATTCTTGCTTTGCTGTCAGTCTGCATGGACCCGCACTGTCCAGATACAGCAGTGGAAGAGAAGGTTGGAGCTTAACGTCTACTTGGCACGCTGGTGGGTTTACACCTCCTTCCATGAACATCCATTGTAAAGACAGCTCCATCCGTCCTCTCCCCGAAAAACCCTACAATCATGAAATCTGTATATAAACAGTTGCAGGTGGTTGTTGACTCAAGCTCTTCTGTACCCTCTACTACTCTTCTGTTATTCCTAAAAACTGCTACACTTCCCAGGCAAGGGAAGGAGAAATCGGAGGAAAGTGTGGAAGTCATTACCTGGGGTGCCAGCCTGCCACTGCGGCGTGGAAAGAGCGTGCAAGAGTGCTCCCTGCAGGAAGATGACTGGTTCATGGACTTCTGTTGGGCCAGAGCTGCAAGATCCTTTTGCCACTGCAGTCAGAGAGAACACGATCTTGATGTCCCTGCCTGCAAAGCAGATTTGCACTGAGGCTTGTTAGCAGGAAAGAAGGTAATGTTTTTATAGGACCTACAGAAAGGCAATGACTTGTCTGTGCATCCCAATACATCCCCTCTCCTATGGATGCCATGCATATTGGGAAGGACTTTCCACCACTGCTAGAGGAGAAACTGGGTCCTGCCACAAAGATAAAGACCTCACGCACGGTAAGGTTGGATTAGCCTTGAAATCTCTCCTCCCTGATCTTTTGCTGAAATCCTTCTTTTTTGTTTGTTTTTGTCCTCCTTCCCAAATGGCTTCCTGGCCTCTTCTTTAGGGGGGGCATGCCAGGGCCCAGTGAAGGGGTCTCCACAGCACTCAGAACAGGCCCCCAGACAGCTGCAGTGAAAGGGATGCTGCAATCCTAAATGCCCTGTGCGCTCTACATATTGTGGAAAAAGCTGTTGCATTCATCAATGTCAGACTCAGAGTTTGAATAAATTTGAATGCACTCAAGCGTGTTCCCTGCAGTTTTCTATAATATCACTTTCCAGTTTGAATATTTCACTTACTTTTTTTCAAATTTCTTTTTATCCACCAGTTTTTCCTCCTTTTCATCCTCTCCTCCCTCCCTCTCCTCCTTCCACCTTACTCCCCTCTCCAGGTTTTTATGTTTGCAACACAAGCAACTGGACAAGGAAGCCATGCTGCAGGCTTCCTCTCAGAAGTGCCCTGGAAAAGGCAGCCGCTTCATAGAATCACAGAATACCAGGTTGGAAGGGACCTCGAGGATCATCTGGTCCAGCCTTTCTTGGCAAAAGCGCGGTCTAGACAAGACGGCCCAGCACCCTGTCCAGCAATTCTCACACTGTACTCATGTCTTCCCAGCTGTTGGCCAGTTTCAGCATCCTCCCACCGCAGAACAACACCCCATGGGACACTGTGGCTAGCAGACATAAAGTGTTTGTAAGGTGTGGGTGCAGGATCGACTTGTGAGGGTCTCACAGGTGGTTCTTGGTTGCCTCGGCCCACTGGCTGAGCTCTGTGGGGCTCTGGCTGCAGAAAGGGGACAATGTGGTCAAACAGTGCCGTGAGCCATCAACACGGTCCCAGTCATCCATGTGCCCTGAAGGTCAGAGCTAGTCACTGAGAAGCAGCAGGTCTGCAGCTGATCTGCTGGGGTTGCATGGTGGCATCCCAAAGTTACTCCAGGGCAAACAAGGTGAACTGAACTCATGCTTTCCTTTCTCCTCTGTGCCACCAGCCTGGAGTAAACCTATAAGTCCCTTTTGTCTCCCGCACTTCAGTTTGTCCTCTCTGTAGTGAAAAATATACTTATGAGTGTGTTCATAGCCCACCGAGTCATGCAAGGTAAGCAGACCTGCTAAAGGGTTAATGATATTCTTGACCAGCCAAAGAGAAGGGGTTGCTATTTGTAACTCTGCTTTTGGGCTAAGTTTCCATGCCTTCTGTACAAGTAGGAGGGGACAAGGAAGAGAAATGGCTTGCAATGACCCGACCAGACAGGCACCTCCAAGATGGTCAGCCCTCGACCAGGACTGTGTGTCCTGGGGGCAGAGGGGTGCGTGTGTGCCGGGGACCGTGAGGGGACAAAGGGCTGACGGCACCAGGGAATGAATGAATTCTGCTGCTTGTATTGAGAATTCACTGCTCTCCCTTGTAGTGAAAACTCTATGATCTTGTGACTAACCACTTTCCCCTTTCACTGTTTTTGATTTATATCCCATTACTTCGCCTGTTTGTGCCTTGCAGACATGAATTTTTTCCCTGACATCTCCTATGCAGCAGCCACGTCAAAACCTTTGATAAAATAATAGTGGTAAGACGTTTGCATGGCTGTTTTTATGTTTCCAGGGATATAGACATCAATTAAAACTCTTCATACAATCTGATCCGTCGTTATTAAAGGCATTAATACTGGCACGCCCCTCAGATTAGGGGCTGCTCACCGGGCGATGGAGGAAAGCAGGGAACATTGTCCGCATGCGTCCCCTTTCTGCTCAGCTCCCACGGGGACCTCACTCAGAAGACAACTGGCATGGACTACCGAGGGCACCAGTGGCTGTACTGAACTGGTTTGGGGTGGTACAAGGCAAAGGCATCCCATGCACCAGCAAAACATGGCACTGCCCTCCCGACACCTCTCATACCACCACACGACTTTGAATAACAAACACCAGCTCTGCCACTGGCCCCCTCCCAAACTGAAGGTGCCCGAGTTGCTCGAATACATGCCCCAAGGGATGGCCAGAGAGGGCAGCTGAGATTGCAGCCACAGGGTGCCTGGTGCTGAGCATTCACTTAAGAAAAGGCAACTTTCAACGATGTAAGTAAAATGGAGAGGGAGAGTTGAGGCATAGAGAGAACATATGATTTTCCCATGGCAACTCATGTTGCATTTCCTCATCAAAGATGTCCACGTGTTATCAAATACAAGAAGAATCTCTTAACCAGGAGGAAACTGAGGCTGCATAGGTTATATCGTTAAATATGCCAGAGCAAGTACCCAATTGAAGGAAAAAATGGGCACTGCAGCGGTCAGCCTGTGAAATCATCAGCCAGGGTTTCATTTGGTGAAGCAAACCAGAAGGTCTGAATTATAGCTTCCTGCAGTCCTGTCCGGACCCACGTGTACCCAGCTTTTCTCATTCAACAGAGCCCAAAGCAATTCTTGCTGGAGCTGGAAACAGTTGGTGTCCCCATCTAACCTTCTCACAATGCCTCTCATGGGGGGAAATCTGAATGTGCAGTGAATGTTTTTGGAGGCAGGGCCTTTCCCTTTTCCCTCCAGCATCTCCACCACTCAGAACCCGTGTTCCCTCCTGTTGGCACTGTATGATACGGCCAAAGGCTCCCTTTGGTGATGATGCCTTCCCCAGTGCTGTTAGAGGACTCTACAATTGGAGTGGAATTACTATCTGTGCTAGGAAACCTTCCCTCCATGCAGTTTTCCAAATCCTCATTTACTATTGCAACGAGACATAGGAAATTTCACTTAAAGTGTGGTGGTTTAGAGGGTACTGCTGTCTCTGCTGTATTTACAGTATTATTCTTTTTTTCTCTCCTTTTTTTTCATCTCTTCCTTTCCCTCTTCGCCCAGCACGAAGAAAAAACGGTCCTTCTGCTTGACATGTCCCATGAGAAAAAACAGTCAATATGCCCAGGTAATGGCCACAGAATAGCCCCTGGTCTCCTCTCCCAGTCACACCAGTTGCCTTCCCTCTGCCTTCCTGAGGGCCAGGCAAAAGCGGTCAAGAGATGATGGAATAAAGGTGGGGACAATATCTTGGGAGACAACCTCCACCAGCAGTGACAATCCCTCCACACAGGTGCAAATGCTCAGTGACAGCACGGACCCTGGGAGGGGATGGCTTTTCTTCCACCCTGTCTGGGCATGGGAGGGTACCAGCCCAGCAGGCACCTCCTTCATGGCTCACCAAGCAGGCTAAAGATGGGGAACACTGCCTGGAGTATTGTCTCCCCCAGTTTTGCCCCAGGATGGGAAAGATGCTGGTGGGAGGAAAATCTCCCCTCTCTCATCTGAAGGAAATTTAGGCAACCGCCTGCTTGACAGGCACCTCCGCACGTCCGAGCACAGCCACCCCCTGCCCCACCGGTTTGTGCTATGGGCCTGCAGCTGAGACGGGCAGTGCCAAGGAAAATCACCCCCCCAACACGAGAGCCTGGGGGCGGCGGGGGGAGCAAGGTGTTGTGCGCATCCTCCATTTCAGTGTCTCTTTTTAAGCACCGGCTTTCCATTGCCCCAGGGGAGCCGGGGGGAAGCATGTGTCTCTCAGGCACACAGCAACCCTGACTGGGTAACGGTGCAGAACGTAAAGTGTTGTCTATTAGGTAGGAGACTGGTTAATACAAAGAGTTGTTGGTAATAACAATGTCCTTTCAGCGGTGACAGAGACAAAGTACCTGCATGTGGCGTGTACCACTGCGTGCAGCGAGTGATGGTCGCAGGGAAGCTTTGGAGATCATTTGAATTTCACATCCAGGGAGAGTCGGCCTATCATTAAAAAACCCTAATTTCAGTGTCAGGTGGAGTTCCAGGTAATCGATCATGGTGTCAGCTGGCACAGGCTCTCCCTGCCTCCTTGCCTTGCCTCCAAGTCAGCCTTGGTTTTTTCCAATTAAACTTGTTGCTGGGATCCAGAGGGAAGTGCGGGAGCACAGGAAAGACAGACCACACGGCCCCCCTCATTACCAGCAAGGTGGGGGCTGGTGGGGCCAGGAAGGTGGGGCTGAAGGCCGATGTGGGATGAGTATGGTTAGGGGGTAAGGAAACGGGATGCTGAGAAAATGATCGTTGCTGAAGCAAGGGGCGGAAGGGGGGTTGGGGATGGGGTCTCAAACCATCATCGCATCTTGGGGAAGGCATTGCGTGAGACCTTCTATGCGTTACTGATGCTGCCGAGCCCCACCAGCCAGTTTTGCTGCCTCCCACATCCTCTGTGCCCCTATCAGTCTTTCAACCCCCCTGTGCCCTTGGCCTCTTCATCTCACACCTTTCCTCCCCCGTCCCCACACAGACATCTCCAGCATCCCCGGCCCCTCTCAGCCCCCACCAGCCAGATCTCCAGGGTCCACCTCCTGCTCTCCAGAGTCAGATTCCCTTTAATGGGTAGCAGAAGGATCCAGGTTCCTCTCTACAGCCTCAGTTACCAGGGCAACATTTTTGGCAAGATAATTTTTTGGTTTCAAAACAACCTTCCTCTTTCCCCAAAGGTCAAATCTGCATAAAGAACTGCCATCAATAGAAACATACTCTGTTTTCCACCATATTTCACCCCAGTTTTAAAACTCATATCTGTAACCAAAGTTGACTGAAGAGGCTTCATTCAGGGGGAGAAAAATACTTCCAAAATAATGCAAACAAAAACATGCTTTAGAAAACTGAAGGAATTTGTTAGAAAAAGGCCTTCTAATTCCTACACACGTTCTTCAGGAAATCCCACTGCAATTCTACTATATAGAAATGATACTGAAATTGAAACACTTCTACAACTTTTGCTCAATGCTTTGACTAGTTCTGTTTGCCACTCTGACTATTTTGTAGCTAAGGTTTAGGAGCAGCAATAGAGCCACCATTTACTCCTGCTTTTACCTACAGGTCAGAAATATCAGCCCTAAGCAAGACCAGGACTCCATGTTCCAACTACCAAGTGAAAGACAGCCACTGACCCAAAAAAGCTGCAAAAACACAGGGTCAGACCTATCCTCCTCTCTGAGATGCAGAGCAGGGACTTACACAGAGAATTAAACACTTTGTTTTATGCAGGACTGAGGTGCATAACTCCAACAGGATGGTTCAGAAGAAAGGGGATGCAGTAGGGGTAAGAGATGATGAACATGGGATTTTGGGGCAGGACTGCCCTAGTGGACTTCCTGTGCTCCAGCTTTTCACGCTCAAGTGATTTCTAAAGCCACAGCAAAGCAGAGGGAGGTGGCTTTGAAGGTCGGTGTGGGGTGAGCCAGGTCTCACAGGCAGAGATCACCAGGGGCTGGCTGAATGCGTCATTCAGGGTTGAGCGGTGGGGTTTGCAAGTGTGGATGGTCAGCAGATACAAATCGGAGTGAAAACATAAAATTGACCTTGCTGTGGGTGCAGGCACAGCTGGAGAGCAAGCCTTGAGGAGGTAGTAGGTGGAACGGTACAGGCAAGCAGCTAGATTGGCTGTTTCTGTGGTGTAAGGACGCTGCCCATCTCTGCCGAGCCCCCTCTGACTTCTCTGGGCATCCACATGACAGGGAAAGGTCAAACTGGTCTAACTGCAGCATTGCAGAAATGCGATCTTTGTTTCCAAGAGAGAAACTGGGCAGCGGGAAAGACATTGCTGTAACGCTTAACCATAAAGCTGGGCAGGGAGCCCAAACGCAGAAAGTTGAGGTTAGCACCATTTGCGGTTGGATCAAAGATCGTTGTGGATCGGGAACATCCAGCCAAGACTGGAAATCTCTCATGCATAGTAAATTGGCCATTTATGCCAGTGCTGCAGAGGGACACTGCACCCAGAGCCAGTGGCGATTTTGGAGAGCTTGCTAAGATGTAGCTGCGTGCTGTACAAGAACCTGGTGATGAGCACTGCCTTCCTTCTTCCTGACACGGATCTGTGCTGGGCACAGGGCCAGGTGTGAGCAGCAAGAGACCTTCCTGGTGCTCTTCACGGATGGGTACATGCACAGGGCTTTCTTCCCAGCCAGCCGGTCCTCCCAGGACTTGGGACCACTCTTGATCTTGAGGGGTATCGGTTAGGAAGAGGTCTCCCGCAGATGACAGCTTTGCCTGAATAGTGACAGTTGCTGTAGTGACCATGTCAAGACACTTCCCATTTCTCAGCCTACTGAGCCAGACACTATTTATAACTCAGTTGATTGCAGAAGGTCTTCAGTGCTGAGCCTGGGCTCACTGCACTGGATCCCAGTAAGTGGCCTGGACTGATCTGCCACAATGCTCCACAACCACGAAGACTACTATTAATTTTTGCAGGACGCCAAGACGAAGAGGCATGAGGAAAAGCATGGCTCAGTTCCTATCTGCAAGGTGTATTAGTCACTTCTTGCCATTTCTGAGCTTACTGATCTGCAGTTGGAGAAGTTCATTTCTTATCCGGTTGTGGGGTAGAAGGAGCCCTGGCCTGAACTTAGCGAGGTGAGTGTGACGCTCCCAGGTCTGCTCCTCTCCGAGATTTGATCCTGGCTTGCCAGAACACTTGGCGGCTGCTGCGGTTCCGTAGGGGGCTGGAGGCACTTGGATCCCACATGATGCCCAGAGGAGAGGAGGAACCAATTGCCTTTGCTTCAAGGACACTAAGCAAAGCATAAAGAAACTATTTGCAAATTGAATGGGAAGCATTAGGATATATCTTTGGACGGAGCACAGGTATCATCAGCAGTTGTATGGACTAAGATTGATACATCTGACTTCTCCCTCTCTCGTCTCCCTCTGCCCGTCAGGCGGCTCTTCTGGCTGCCAGCTGAAGGGAAGGTACCATCCCTGATCCCTCACAGAAGAGCTGGCAATGGTGGTGGCTTGTTCAGGTAACCTCTGCGACGCATGTCCCTGAAGGATAAACCTCAGTGCCCAGGCTGAGGCATCTTGCTTTGTGCCCTCAGAGGAGGGCAGGGTTGGAGCCGTGGTGGCGCTGTGTTCCCCAGCTGCGTACATACCGAGGTGTAAAGCCACGCTCATCTCCCCACTGCTGCACAGATACCTGAGCACACAGACCGATGCAACACAGGTTCAAGGACTGGGGACTGGAAGGGGGACACTTGTGGTCCAAGGTCAGTTTGCAGCTCAGATGGTAATTCTGTGTGACCTAGGGTGAAGCACCTCATCTCTGGCCTTCGGTTCTCTCTCCTCTTCACCAGGGGTATGACCCACCAATTTAATTTGCCTGCATGGTCTCTTTGGAGCTGGGAATGGCTCTCCCTGTGGCCTTACACAACATCCCAGTTCAGCCCATTTGCACCAATAGGAGCTGCTGCATTGGAAATCGCAATGCTGGAATGTGTGATAATGCATAACAGGAGAAGGTGAGGCCAGAGCTGACAGTCTCACCTCCTAAGCTTCCAGTAACAGTGACAAATCTCTCATCGTTTGTTCCTTCCTTGCCTGGCACTTTTGCTTCTCTTTAAATGGAGTTTATCATGGTGCAATGGGCTTTTTTCCAAGTTAATGTCTGTCAGCTCCAATTTGTTCAAACGACCTTCGTAGGCTCAGGGGAATTTTAAAAATAAATAAAGAAAGGCCTTCTGGAGTGCTTAGGGAGGGCTTCACCTGACAGCCAATGATAGAGACACCTCAGAGCCTGCAAGTGTTGTGTCCCCCCAGGACCAAGCCAGGGGAAATGGGCTGATTAGGGAAAAGACTCTGGGGCCCCAGGGATGTCTGCTTGATGGAAAAGAGGACAGGGCTGAGCCACAGACATGGGACTGCTGCTGGCGGGGAAGGGGAAGGGGAGCATGCAATACTCAGTTCCCCGAACCTTTCCCTGGGTCCCATCTCCCCCACAGCAGACAGCGCACTGGAGTGTGGGTTCATGTGATAGCCCCCACAGAACCCATAAAGGGTACAGTCCAGGTGCTCTTGTCTTTGCTTCTCTCTCAGAAGACACTTCTCTGATAATGTCTTCTGAGAAGCTCTCTTCCTGTTGACTGAACCCAGAAATCAGGTCCCCTTGGCTGGGCTGGTCGGGCTGAGGCTGGTCTGGGGAATGCTCTGCCTTTGCGGATGGCTGGATGAAGTCCTCCATCTCAGCTGTGCCTTCTGGAAAGGCTAAGGTCATTTTGCCAGAATTTACCGCAGCCAGAGCTGGCAAGCTAGGTGGGAATGCGCATGGACTTAAGAGTTCAGGAACAGTGAGGGGGGAAAATACTTGTGGAAAAAATCAGGGCAGGAGAAAATGAGGGCGGAGGCTGGGACGGAGAAAAAAGTCAGCATTTCACTTGAACAAGGCTAAAGACACGAAAGAACAGGGAAGGAAAGAGTGAGAAGGTCAGAGAAATATGGTTTAAAGCCAACCTCCTGGCTCCAGCTAGTATAGGTAGAATCTGCAGGGCTATCCAACCTTCCCAAGCGAGCAAAAAGCACACCAAGATCTGTTTGGCCAAGAGCCACAGGAGACCTGAAAGGAGGGGAGCTCTGAGAGCATTTCACAGGCGTGCCCCAGCTGGAGCTGGGATGAAATTGCAGCAGAGGCCCAAGAAAATCCAGTTAAATTGGTTCTTGCTGACTTCTTCATTCCCATTGCTGGTGGTGTGGCATTAGCCAGTAGTCCTTTGCATGCAGAAGCTCACAGCCAGCTGCATGGTACAGCCACGACTCAAAAGTCCTGCTCAAAAATGCTTGAAGGCACACAATGCCTATCCCTGGCTCAGCAAGAGGAACTTGGAGGTTTAGTTTCTCTTCTTGGCTCTGACACTGTCACAGTATGGAAACTCAGGCAAGTCAACATGCCTTTGTTTATTCTCTCCCAGTGAATTTGTACAGTGCTCAGCACAACAGGGGCCTTTGTTCTGAGTGGTGCTGGGAGGCAAATGGTAATAGTAATCATAGCGGTAACAGTGGTGATAATAAGGGCTGAGCTGTTTGGGATTCTTCTTTGAAACACTTCTACACCCAGTGCCCATAAAGAAAAAGAAAGTGGTCATTCAGAGTGCCACAGTGAAAGAACAGGTAGGGTCAACTGAGATTTAAATTAGTGAGACCTGCTTATTGGATCTTGTTCTTATCCTGCACACCTGAGCCCCTTCTCAGCCTGTGCTGGCAGTGCTTACAGCAGCCTTTCCCACCCAACCTTCATCCGTTTCAGTCCCCGGCCTTTCCCTGTGCCTGTGTGGGCTGTAAAGCAGGCTACAGGAACCACAGGGCCGTCAAGAACTATTGAACATCCATCAGCTGACATTTGGGCATGAGCAAGGCCTATGACGCATGAAGATCCCTTCGGCACAGTAAACAATACTCCAGGACAGAATTCCCTGACAATCAAGGCTTAGAATTAGTGCTCTGCCTTTTGGCATGGCAGCAAAGACCCTGGTCCTTGCAAGCTGTCCCCCATCCAGCCTTCCTTGCAGAGCTCCCCCGAGTCAACAGAGCTTTGCATGGGCCCAAAGATCCTGGCTTCTGCACGGATATGGAGGATCCAGCCCAGATCTGGACCCCAGTGTTCACAAGGAGCCGGGGGATTCTTCTGGTTTAGGTAGGGCTGTCAGAATACATGACGTTATTATTATTTTCTTCTTGATTCCCCTTAAGCTTGAGCTAGGCAAGCAACACACCTCGCCTATTATCTCACACATACAGACCAACGTGTACATCCCTAGGAGGGAGGCAGATAGTGGTACTGTATTTGTAGAGCCAGGAGCAGGGCAGTGGAAGCTGGCATCAGCACCCTGCGTCCAGATCCTCCTGGTCCCAGAAACGAGCCATAAACTGCGTGAAAATGCAGGACTCGCTGCAGTAGTGTCTTGCTGACCCATGGCAGAGGCTAAGCTAAGGTGGGAGTCTGCTACATCAGCGAGGCCCCACAGTCCAACCAGCCCCATTACAAGGCACAGCCTCCCACTGCAGCCAGAGACGGTGGCACTTCTCCTGCCATGTGATGCTTTGTACAACCCAGCGCCTGGGACTGGGCATACTCGGGGCAAAGAGACTTGGGGGCTCAGTAATTCTCTCCCTAACATGAATATGTTGGTTTAGTGGCTGGACTGTACAGCTTGTGTGACAGCATGGGGTTTTTACTTAGTACGTTCCTGCTTTACCAGAATTGCAGCTTTAGGGTCAAAATCTGAATATACTTGCAATGACAGCACATCATAGAATCACAGAATCATTTAGGTTGGAAAAGACCTTTAAGATCGAGTCCAACCGTAAACCTAACACTGAGAAGTCCACCACTAAACCGTGTCCCTAATTACAAATACGCCAGCATATTTAATGTCTGCTGGTCTCTGTTTGCAACCCTAGGTGCATCTTTGGAGTGTAAATGAAAAGTTGATTTTGCCTCAGACCTTCCATGGTTGATGGTCAAGGGATTTGTAGATGAGTCCTTAGAACTGAGCTTTGACACTATCAACTTTCTCAACATAAAAAGAAAAAAAAGAAAAAGAAAACAGAAAAAATAGAAAAAATAAAATAGAGAAAAAGGGAAAGGGAAAAAGAGAAAAAGAGAAAGAGAGAAAAAGAGAAAACAGAAAAAAAAAAAAGAGTATTGTCCTGACGAGCTGTTAAACAGGGGAACTGAACATAAACACATACAGCGATGTCTGCCTGAGTCTGCAGACAGCCTGGACCGTCGCCGAGAAAGGCAGGAGCTGCCTACACCCGTCTCAGTATGTCAGCTCTGAAACCTAATGCTGACACTATAGAAAAAACAACTCAAATGGCTTTCCTAGCTGCAAATTTTTGCAGATGCCTGCAACTCTTTTAATTAGCCCCCAGTCCCAGGTCATTTTCTGCTTCTCTCAAGAAGGCAAAACATTCAACTGTCTTTTCTTCAACAGCCAAACCAACCCTGTATCCTTCAAGTTACAGACATTTATGCTACATTCAGAATGAGGCACCACCTCAAAGCATAGGAACAGCACAGAATAAAGACTTTACCATCAATTTCAATAAGTTTAGGAAACTTGGAATGATTCTATTGTTCACGATTCTCCTCAGTTCATCTCTCCTGGTATATAGATCATGCTGCAGTCCTGCCTGTGTGCCTCCTTTTCCTGAGCAGCAGGGAGCACACCACTGCGCAGCTCCTCTCAAACTCACTACTGCAGCAGTTGGATCAGGACTGGGGGCTGCAGTCTCACCAGGGGGAGGCACTGTGTACTGGAGACAGGAGGGAGAATGTCACTGGCAATGTCCTGGTGAGCTTTGGAGTGGCTTCTAGCTTTGAAACACTAGGACTCATAATGGGTTTGTGGTTTTTTGTTTGTTTTTTTTTTTTTTTTAAACTATTAAGAACAGAGTTTAAAGGTGAAAGGATTGTGAAAGTTGCTGACTACCTTGTTCCCATGTTCCCACTTTCTGTTGTGCTCTGGTAACACATGGGAAATAAGATCAACCTGAGTCTGCAGACAGCCTGAAAAAAATCCCCATCATGAGTGTGCCCACTGATAAGGCATGTCCACCTCCACTCTCACCTTTCTTAAGTTCTCCATCCATCCCTGTGTCTCACTGGGTTCAGCCACCTCTACCTCTGTCCCATACAAATCCATCTGGAGGGCCATTCCCATCCACACCTGTCTGTCCGTCCATCCATCTGTCCGTCCGTCCATCCATCCATCCATCCATTTTTTCCTAGCTGTCTGGCTACCTGTGAGAACTGACCCCTCCAGAGCATTTAATCAGTACAGCAAGGATAGCAGCAAAATCCTCTTGAGCCACGTGGACTATCTCTGAGAGGATGCTCCTCTCCCAGGCAGCAGCTGGGGGGGGACATTTGTGTTGGCCCATGGTCCTCCTCTCTCTCATCCCCCCATTTGAGGGGACAGCCCTGTGATGATGAGAAAGGGGCCAGCAGGCAGCACCCCGTGGCAGGGCTAGGAGCACACAGAAAGGGAAACCTCTGTGCCAAGGGTTTTCCCCCTTTGTGCTCGCTCCTGGGGAGCCTATCTGGCAGAGCAAAGACCGCTGCCCTCCCTCCCATCACCCTCCCTTTCCCCACCAGCAGCCCCCAGCCCGACGGAGAGACCAGGCTGGATGGAGAGCCTTTCTCTCCAGCGTGCCGCACTATGACAGATGATTGACTCGAAACAATATCTAAGGCGATCAGGATAAAGTACCGACCATTTCAAGGCTCAGCAGAATTCAAATTCTAATTAGACTTCTCACCACATTCCAAATAAAAATTGTTCCCCTGATATCCTTTTTGCCTATCAGGTGTCTCTCCCTGATCGCTGGAACAAAACGCATAAAGAAAGTGATTAAAGCCATAACAAAGGCATAAAATTGAAATTATCGCTGGTATCACATCTGGGAGCAGAGTGTGTCACCACACTGCCCCCCTCCCCTCGGAGCACTCCCTCCCCAAATAGACACGCACACGCGTCCCCCCATAGTTCTCGCCTCGAACGTGAGCAACGGGCTGGGGGAGAGGGGGCGGAGGGGATGGGAGAAGGTCTTGTTTCAGGTTGGAAGTCACCCATTCCCATGGTCTGGGATGGCATCTCAGCCCACACCCCCTGGCCCCATCGCCTCCACCCCGGGGCTGTGCTGGAGCTGCAGCGGGTGTAAATTGCCCCACGGACTCTGGTGCTGCTTTATCTCAGCGGAGGATCTGTCCCATGGCATCTGCAAACGCAACACATGCAGACGCCTGAAGCATACGCACCCGGGGAGAGGAAAACACATAAGCGCAGAGGCCTGCTCGCTGCCAGGCGCTCTCTAATGAGCGCCCAGACAAACCCCTCTGTAGGGCATACACCCCCTGCACACACACACCACGCGTACACACACACACACACACACGCCCCCGCACACAGAGCCCAGCCTCCCGTGCACCGCACACACCAGAAGATCCCTCCTGCCCACTGATGCCTGTGGTACAGCCAGAAAAAACACCACACATGCAAATGCCAACAGAGCCCCCCCCCCCCCCCCCCCCCCCAACATGTATAATCCTGTTATCTGTTCACTACTGACACAGAGGGTTATAAATCAGCATCCAGTCAGAGCCCCCCATGTATCACTCCCAAACATGCATAAAACATACATAGACACTCTAAACCTGAGCACAGCAATCCGGACAAACTGAGTGTCGCACACGCTAATTCCTACTCCCCACAGCTGCAGTCCCAGCACACGCGTGTATACGGGCTACACATAATCCTTACACAGCTTCTTGCTATTTTTTTTTTCTACAATGTCATCCATTCATTACATATCTATCTATAAATGTCAATTCACACAGAGGTATGTGTATCTATCTATCTATCTATCTATCTATTTCAAATATATGTCTCTAAATATTTCACATTGCCCCTGCAATGGTCTCATGGTCACTGACACATGTACCTCGCACACACACGCAGAGGCACGCACATGCACATTCACACTCGGCGCAGCGGTCACTCTGCCCGCACACCCCTCTGTGATCCCGGCGACAGCTCCTTCAGAGAGGCTAAAAGCAGACATGCCCTGTCAGGCGAGGGGGGGTGGGGGGTGGGGGGGGGCACAGCCTGGTCCCTCTCCCTCCTTTTGCACAGATGCAGCGCCGTCGGCTCCAACAGCCCCACTCCTGATTTACAGCGGTGTGGGGAAGCCGGCTGCCCCCCCGGCCAGGCTGGCATCCAGGGCTGCGGGAGGGACTTTTATGGTAGTGGGGGCCCAGCCACGGCGGTGGGCACCCATTGCCAGGGCTGCCCTTTCCCCCTCCGGGATCCTTGCCCTGCCCCGCGCTCGGCTCGGGATGCCCTCACGAATGGCCCATTTAATTTTTCAGCTGCACGAGAGGCCACTCCAGAAGAGAGTTAAAAAGAGAGAGAGAGAGAGCGAGGGAGAAAAAGAAAGGGACTAAAGCGATATAAAATTAAAAGGTAAAAAGCAGGAACGCAAATGGGAGAGAGCTCTTTCAGCTTTCACATTATTAATGACTCTTCAAAAAATCGGCGAGTTTTCCAATCTTCTCCGAGAAGCGCTTGAAGGAGCTCACAGATGAAACTGACCTTCAAAATGTTCTTTGGTCTTTAGTTAAGAAATTCGCTCGCCATTATGGCATCATTAGGGAAACAAGGATAAAATTACTCCATGGTTAATGACCTATAGTATCTCCCCACCAAAATTTGTTTCAGATCTAATAAAACTGTGCTTAACACACTCGGATGAGTTATGAGGACTGTTCTGCAGGGTATTAAAATGTGGAAAATAGATTTTCCGAAGCTGGGGGGACTGGACTTTTCGAATCAGATAGCAGAATGGAATTTTCTGGGCAATAAATTCTTCCATGTCTCAATTTCATCTCGCTCTCGCTCTCTCTCTCCCTCTCTCTCTCTCTCTCTCGTGCTCTCTCCCTGAAATGCTAAAGCAACATGGAAATCTTTAAAGTGCAGAAGCTTATATAAACTTTACCCCCCAACCCCCAAAATAGGGCCCCCACCCTTTAATGCTCTTTTTTTGCTTTCCGTCTGAGAAGAAGGCATAATCCCTCCACCAGGAGAGATTCGGTGTTGTTCACGGAGCCGATTCAGCTGCGAGGCCTTTTTGTGTCGCAGCGTTGCGGTTTGGACTTCGCACGAGCCCCGCAGGCTGCCAGCATCCTCGGGCGAGCGCCGGCGAGCACCGGCGTGCCGCTGGCAACAGGAGGAGGAACGGGAGGGAGACGAGGTGGGGATGCTCGAGGGGCATGGAGGGGATCCCTCCCGCCTGCCCCACACGCCACTTGGTGGGACCACACGGGGGACCACTGCTGGGCACTTCATCCATGGCTGGGCTGTGACAGGGCACCCACAGTTCATGTGTTGCTGAAAAGACACTATCTGGCGCCTATAGAGGGGGATGTATAGGGACACGCTTGCACATGCGTGTTGGTCCTAAGGTGACACACACGTGGGCACTCGTATGGCAGCGGGCAAACGCATCGCTGCCGGAGCCGCAAGCCCCGTTGCCGTCGCTGCCCGCAGGCGGGTCACCGGAGCCCACGGACGGGCAGCGCGGGGGCCCGTCTCATCTGTCGTTGCCTGAAGCAGGAGCCAGGGACTCCAATGGTGCTTTTAGGTTAGTGAGGGCTAGTTACTGCCGCTGAGAGAGGTGGCTTGCGAGGTAATGGCATTTTGCTCTCTTTAAACTTTAATCTTTCCTATTAATTCCCTGCAACTGGAGAATGTATGAGAGTTAATGTTCCATGAACGTGTTTCTCAGCCGACAGTCTCTTCGAGCTAATTACCTTCAGGTGCTAAATGGAGGGAAATTGCAATCCATTTGGATGTGAAAAAATTTCGCCTTTCCAATCCCCTGTGAAACATTCTTTTTCCTGAGTGTTGCAGAAAGAATGCACTTGGCTTCTTTCTTTTTTTTTTTTTTTAAATGTTTTCCTCCCCTCCCCATCCCAGCCCTCCTCCCCCCTCCCCAGGCCCCCCACCCTCACCAGGTACCCGTCTTCCCTCGAAGACTCTGAGTTCTCTGGGAGACTCCGTGGTACGCTCAGTGGAGGGGAGCATCGTTGTTAGCACAGTGAAATGGGACAGCACGCCAGCCAGGGAGAGGGGGGAAAGTAGGTATATCCATGAAATCCAACCACATGGTGAAAACATGGAGGTGAAACAGCAAGGAAGACAGCAAGAGACTTCCTTTGGAGGTCTGAAGTTAAAGTGTATTTACACGCTTAATAACACGCTTATTACAGCCATTTCCCAGTTGTTGAGTTTTGAATACAGAGATAATAGAATTTTACAAGCTACATAAAGCCATTATTCTTTTGGATCCAGGACTGGGGAGGGAGTTCGGTAGGACCCACTGAGAAAAGAAGGGGGAAGGCAACTGGATCCAAACAGGGACACACGCCTTCGGACTGGGCCTGGAAGGCAGTGTCTTCATGTAGGCTGACAGAGCCAGAAAGAGATAGTCAGGGTAGGTGTGAACAGGGCATAACTGGAGGCTTTGGATGCACATCCCTCCAATCGGGAAAACCCTGTCTCTCAAGCCCTACAGATGACCACCGGACACGTTGGCCATCCCAAATGGAAGTCCCTGGTGATAAGATCTTCCCCATTTCCCATCCAGCCACCAAAGATCCAAGACAGATTCACCAGACAAAAAAACCTCAGTGGGAACAGTTACATGAAATTCAGAGGGTCCTGGGCCATGACCATCACCAGTAGCTTTTGATCTACTCTATCTTTGGTGTTCATGATACACTTACTGCAGCGTTATCTAAAAGGCTCTGTGCAACCTTGTCTCAGAAACAACCATAGCAATTATCAGGAGCAGAAGTCTTTTCCACAATAACGTAAATACACTCCAACTAGGAGTGGTGTCGCTTGAGAAAATTCCTTGGAGCTTTGCTGAACCAGCAGGATGTTCTTGCAAGATCATTCAAATGCCCCGTTTTTATGGCTCTGCTCATAGTCCAGATGCCACTGAGAGATACAGCTAAACCTGCACTTTGTCGGTAGACTGAAATTGAAAACGTTTATCAATCTCTGAAGACTAAAAGACATGCTGAATTCTCCTAGAGTCATTTCGACCATTAGTGAGTGAAGGTGCAGATGGTTTGCTATTCGTCCCACTGGTTCTCTGCAGAGACACGTTCACTCTGACACAGGTGTGGGGAGCTCGTCTCGAGACTCCATCCAGATAAAGCAGTCCAGAGATGCCCTATCTTTGGACTCCTCTTGCTCAATCTGAATGACCACCATTTGACCAACTACCCTACAAAGCTTTTTAAACCACCTTTACAGCACTGAAGTGATAAGGGCAACAGCAGGTCCAAAGCTCGCAAAGCACGAAGACACACCAGCACACTGGTTTGAAATTTGGCTCAGTGGAGGATCACCAGGACAAGGTGTGAGGTAGTGGACTTGGAGGGGAACGCAAGTTGCTGCAAAGAATTTCAGCAGTGTCCCGGCCACAGACTGTGTGCTTGTCTGAGCCCTGTTACTGCAGAATATGAGAACATCTCAGTATCTGGAGGATTACTCGCCATAGTTTCCAGCAAGACATAGCACCCCTCTGATCTCCAGTGTATGAGAGTGTTTTACCTGCTTCACCTGAAAGGTGAAGACAGAACAAAGAGCTGAACCAGAGATTTTCTGAACTACCAAAGCATCCTTCCTGCCTGTCAGCCCAGTCACACAAGTGCATATTTCCGTCACCTCCGTGTTCAGCCATTGCTCCACACATGTATCACACACCTATCCACCTATATGCCCCGCACACCTATGCTCTACCCAACTCTGCCCATCCACTTCCCACAGCCCTATGAACATCCAGCCCTCTGCCTTTCCACGTGGCCTCATCCCTTCTGCACCTAATGAGATTTGCACAGGGAACCCAATAGTTTTTTTTAAATTGTTATTGGGGTCTTTCATAAAAGTAGGGTTTTTTTTTTCCATGACTTACTAATTCCTCAAAACTTTATTGTTTTGTTGGTTTAGGATTTTTTTCTGAGGAAGGAGTTGGGTGGGGATGGCAGAGGCTTTAACAGGGAGACAATAATCTCAACAGCACTGCCACAAGAAAGTATGTTTTTTATCGTAGTTCTCGTGGCTGATCAGACTTTACTGGCTACATACAATGGTGATACCTCAGCCTCAGTCAGAATTAAACCACTGGCTGAGGGAGAGGGTTTAAGCCAGCAGCCAGTCCAAGCTAGTGCCTTCTGCATGCAAAGAGGCATAAATAGTCGCCAGCTGCACTGAATCTTTTTTAAAACACTAAATTTGGGGTGCAGGTGGCAATGGGCTGCATAGCCCTTCCACCTCAGCAGTATTTTCACACTAAACCTCACTTTCCTACTCCAGACTCTCTCATTCTACATTTACTTTGTTTTTGTCTTCTTTTTCCCTCTTGCTCTCCAGCTGTGCTTTTCTCCACCGTCCTCCTTCCTTTGCTTTCCTCAATTTTCCCTTTTTTTAATATACATATTTAAAAAAAAAATATGGAATTAGAAATATTGAAAAAATATTTAATTCCCCAAGTGGGGCTGATGGGAAGGCAGGAGATGTCATTTTCCCTGACTCAGTCTCGGGGCTGACTGTGTTGCAGTAAATGCTGTTGCTCTTCAATTAGGTGCTTACTTTTCAACTTTTCTTATTTCTTTTGGTCACACTGCAAATAGCCTAAACTTGAGGGAGTTTGAAAAAGCAGAGCAACAGGAACTCTATTTTCCTTCCTACTGTCATTCCTATACTTCTCTGAAGCTAGGAAAGCATCTTCAAATTATAAAGAAAGAAGGGAAGAAAAACAAAAACTGCAGACTGCACACATTTTTCACTTGGTGCTTAAAAGAGAAAAATATGGAAAGAAAGAGGAAAACTAGTATGCTTTGCAAAAAATCTCACTTGCATGTATGTACAGAAAATGCATACGTGGATAAAAGAAAGACTGCAGCTAGGAATCAATGTACATTACTAGTGATGGTTTAAATACCATCCTTTAACTACTTTAATCTGCTTAAAAACCCCTGTGGCTAAATCAGTATAACCCCCCTCAGACTGTGAGCACAGTTATACTGGTATATGTGTACCTAATACCTGTGTAGCTTAATTTCATGCCTACAAGAGAATAAAGTTAAACTGGTGAAAAGCCTATTTATATCAGTGTAAATGCTGGAGGGAAATGTACTGTGTTTACCCTGCTGCTACAGTTAAAAATTCTTGCATAGATAAAGTCAAAATGGGAATCCTGCCCATCCACCTTCCCTTCTGCATCCCTTCTGCCCCCGTGTTTGTATCAGCCTTTCCTCCACTTTAGAAATCCCCCGCACTCACCCCTGTGGGACGACCTCATCGTGGAGTCCACATCCATGTTGTCTCTCTCCAAGGGGAAGTCCCGTCTCCCTGCAGAGCCCAGTGAGGATGGGGGAGCCCTGAGCTCCAGCCCTGCAGTGCCAAGCAAGGGCCAGGAGAGAACGATGCACACCTGTGGGTAGCACACCTGCCTCCCACCTCAAAAATTCAGCTTCACTCTGCTTGCTTGCTTTAAGATCAGGAATAGGTCTGGATTTTTGTGAGGAAGGAAGAAAAGACATTAAATTTTAGCAAAGAGAAGAATGGGTGCTTGTGAGACACTTACTCCGCGGGTAAGAAGAACCAGGGAGCTGAAACTGCAAGAAGAGAGAATCCACTCTGGGGAATGTGTAATCCTCCAGCTAAAATCTGCACCCCGGCTCGTTCCCTGCCTGTGCTTGTCCCTCCTGGCTGTACTACAGCTCTAACACAAATCCTGGGAAGTTTTCACTCAGCTCTTTACAGCTGTCTGAGGGGTAAAAAGAAAACTGTACTTTAACAGCACAAAACACAGGTCACAGACATAGCAGCTGGGTTCAAGGAAGGAGAGATTAAGAGTCTCTGCCAAAGTCATCCTGTTAGACACTGGCACAATTCGGGCATCCTACCTGCCGCGTCCTATGTCCTGCGTGTGAAGTAAGAGAGTCACGGAGAGCCAAAAAATAACCTTTAGAGAAGGAAAGGAACCTGTTTCCATTCAGAAGATTCTGCAGTCTTTAACGACTTAAATTGGATGTGAAAGGCATCTAACCCTTTGACTGTCTCCTCATTCTCAAACATAAATATAAAACCACCCAAGACATGCTTTAGATCTGGGCTTGTGGGGCAGCCGACTAAAACCAGACGAGAAGCTTCCAGGCCAAATTCATCACTGGAGCGACTCCATTGACTTCAGGGCTGTTAAACTGCAGAGGGATTTGGCCTGCTGCTTTTAATTGTAGTCACAAACCCAACTGCAGCCTGATGAGCAGAAAATAAGATGTTATCAGAACCATGCACTCCTCTATCCTGCAGAGAGCAAAAATGTGCAGGAACAAGAGCCTTACCTGGACTGATCCCAAGGCCATATTGTTTGGGAGACTGGGAATCTGGAGCAGCCCAGATGTCTGTGTTCTGTTTGCACCCGCATCAGGTCTAAAGTACTGTGACATCCAGGATCAGTTCAGCATCAGGTGATTTGCTCATTAATTTCATCTATAAATCATGTTCCTGCTTTTAAAATGGCAAGGACAATAAAACACACAGTAAAAGGTATGAAAGTCACACAAACACATACCGTGAGGGAAAATGTTTGCAAAGACAATGTTCTAGGTATAAAATAAAGATAATTTCCAAAACTATATAGAAGGCATGTAACAGTCTTCTGGGGAGAGTCGTCAAGAAGGGATCATCAGTACAGCCACGCAAACTTCATGGGCTCAGGGACTCTAGTAAGAGGCTGTCAAAATGCAGTAAAGGACCACCTAATAAACCATCACTGAAATACAGTCACTCCTGGGGAGGAATTCAGCATCTTGCTTACTAGTGGCACCCAGCATTAAAGTTCCTCTTTAAGTTCCCAGCGCTTAAGCATGTGCTGAACTCCTAGCACATGCTTAAATCCTTCTCTGTTCAGGAATGGTTGCGTCCATGACTAGCGAAACAAAAAAGATAATTTATGAATGTTCAGTCCTTCTTTGGAAGGTTGGAATTAGACATGCAGCTCTCCTACCAGCATCTTTCAATATTTAAATCTAAAAGAAACCAAAACATTATCACTGAACAAGGTTTAACAGTGATAAGAATCAGTGTATCTGTTCTCTCCATGTTAGGATTTGCAAAATCTTTATAGGTGTGAAAAATGGAGCTGAACCTGATGAACAAAATAACAAAATTCTCACTATAATTTACAGGAACACACACACATAAACACGTATCTATCTGTGTATCCGTAATACACAGTACCCGGTATATAAAAATTTTATTGCCAAATTGAATACCAAATAATAAGTTAAGCTGACAGAAACATAAAGATCAGCATGAGATGGCACCCAAAGGAAAGGCAGAATTTCCAGTAGGAAACTGCTCACTACCCCACCGTGTTTTGGGGGGAATTTGTAGGATACATGGGAAACCCTGGGACATTTTGAAAAGCTATATATATTCTGGGGGAATCTGGGTCCTGATGAGGGATGTGGCCTTTTTATTTTCAGGGCATACATCCAAGCTGAACTCAGTTGCGAGTGCTGAGCCCTTGGACACTTCTTTCACTTTCTAAGAACTCAGCAGAGGAGAAAATGGGTTTCTAGGTGGTTTGAGGAGAGCAGGAGAGAAAAGAGAGGCCGACAGGCTGCTCTAGGCACCGTGCTGTGGTGCCGCATTGTAGCGTGAGATCGGGACCAAAGGAAAGGAGCATAAGGCAAGAACCAACTGTGAGGAGCAGCGAGGCTGCAGAAGGCCTCTTCTGTGCAGGTCCCCTGTGGCTTCGTTTGGGGACCTGCCTCGGGGGCAGGGCTGCCCTCCCAGGGCTGTGTGAGGCCATGTGGACATGGTGCAGCGGCTGCCCGCAGACAGCAGGGCAAGAGGAATTACAGGGACTTAACCAAGACCTGGATGTCTGGGGACACAAGGGAAAAGAAGCCACATTAGGAGACAGTTTGTAGAACATCTCCACAGCATCTGAACAGTTTGGCTGACACACTAGAGCCCTATGGGGCATTACTGGCCTCGCAGCGCATGCAAGGTGCCAGCTGACTGGGGGCTCACTTCCCTGGGTTTGTCACTCCCCTTTAGGTTTTTTGGAGCGTGTCTCCCTTTAGAGGAACCCCTCCTCCCTCGGCAGCCACACAGCCCGGGGCAGCCCTCGCAGTCCCTGCCAGTGGTGCTTCCTTGCCAGCTGGCAGGGGACACCGATGGGCAGAGGCGGCCGTCTTGCTCCTGAGATGCAATGGGCAACAGGCGTCACCAGGCACCGCAGACATCAAGGGATGCCTTTCCTGGTGTCCCCCGTGGCCAGGAGGGGGGGGAAGCTGCTGCCTTGTTGGTTGGAGCTGCCCAGCAGCAGAACACCCTGCACATGGCAGAGCACTAAAGACTGCAGGCAGACACACGTCCCATTTGATAGCTCAAAGAGACAGAATAAATCAGAGTATGGATAAATTACTGATTGGCCTCACCTGAAAAGCTGGTCTTGGGATCTCTATTTGTGAAGAGAAGGCAGTGTTCTAGACTACCTCCAAACCCAGGATAATCTGGTTCTTACGTGGACAGAAATGCTTCATCATAAACTTTGTCTGGAAATGACCCCTGCTATTCTGCATGGGTCGCGCAAGTTCAGAGTGTAACCTGATGGTTCTTCTCAGGAGCCTTGATTGGTACTGCCCATCCCTGCTGGGTTTCCTACGGACCCCTGCCCCAAAGATACCTGCAGTGCGGCACTCCTGCATCTCCAAAGGCAAATACACACCTCTGTGTACAAAAAGGAGCCCAGATGTGAAGGCTCTTCCATGTCAAAAGGGGAGGATCAAGTCCCATGAGCCTGATGCTAGTCTGTCCTGGTCAAGATGCCGAAATCATCCAGGGAACTTGTATTGCCTCTCAATATAAGTTTCGGACCCTCTTATATTGGGCTGAAAGCACCCATGGGAAAGGAACAGTACCTTATTCAAGGGAACAGGGAGAGATGCTGTAGGGGCTTTGAGGGGACAATGATTTGTTTCAAGAGCAATATAAGGCCCAGGCCCTCCATGCCCTCAACAAAAGCTACTAAAAATGGGCTCTTCCTTCAGCCCAGAGGACAGGAATTAAAAAAAAAGAAAAAAAAAAACAAAACATCTCCCTGTGCTTGTGCTGCCACCTCCCTCTTTCTCCTCTGCTTGCGACAGACAGCTCGGGCTGTGAAGACACGGTGCCGAGGTGAGAGTGTGTGTGTGTGTGTGTGTGTGTGTGAGTGAGTGTGTGTGTGTGCATGCGCGTATGCGCACGCCTCTTGGTGCGATTCCTCCTTCCTTGCCAAAACATCTCCTGCTGTTTATTTATTTATTTCTCTCTGATAACGGAGGGGATCGCGTTTCCGGAAGAGTGCCAGCAGATGATACGAGCCCAGGACTGATACTGCCAGCAAACCCATGCCAGCCCTTTCTGCCGGAAAAATTTCATTTTTTCCAGAAGGAAGCCATGAGTGTGAAGCAGAATCCAAATCCGATTTCTCGGCATTTTTTGTTATCGCTCAGCAGCCCACCAGGTGGGGCAATGGAGGGAGCTCACTCAGCTGCAACTCAGTGCCTTAATCCAATTTACAGCTTCTCTTGGAGAGATAATTACAGCCCTGAAACCAGTTAGCACTGTACAAAGAGGCTCTCGAACCAAAGCCCCGATCCTGTCTTTCAAATATTCACCTAGAGTGTCAGGGATGCTTTGGAGAGGGAGGGGGCACTTGAACTAAGCCACTGTGAATGGAGAAGTGTGTACACAACGCCCCTCCCCGGGACACGTGTGCCTCACTCGCACATTCACGCAGGTTTCCCAAAGACCCACGGGGAGTGACAGTGTGGGATTGTCACCCCCTGGTTCTTCAGCTCTGGACACCCAGGAAGCGAGAGGTTGCAAAACCTTCTCTGCCAAGCACTGGTGCTGGACTGAGGGGGCGAGATGACGGGCAGCCTGAGGTGGGTGGGGGGAGAGAAAAAGATCAACCTTTTCCCTGGTCATGGCCACACCAACTCTCCCATTGAGGCTGCTCCTGCAGCCATCCTGAAGAAGCCAAACCTGTTGAATTTTTCCCCAGTGACCAGTAATAGCACCTGGTTTAATACAACGGTGCCACCTCTCTTTGCAAAGACACCACAGGCTTACAGCATCATACACACTGAGCAGGCCACCCCTGCAGTTGCCTCCTTCCTTGCCTTTCACAGCAGCTGGGGCAGAATTTTGCACACCTGGTTATCCCTCCACAAACTGCGGAGCTGCAGGGCTGCCTATGGATTCACAAGCAGTGAAGAGAAGGAGGCTGGGGCTCTCTGTAGCAGGACAAAAGGCACGCAGAGGGATCTGTGCTCCATGCAGATCTCAAAAAACCCATCCTTTTCAGCACCATAGCCCTTCCCCATCACAAGACCCAATGGGTGACATCTCTCCTGTCACCATCACAGCATTGCCTTGTGCACCCAGAAAGAAAACATCTGAGAAGCTGAGCAGAGGTAAAGTCTGTTCTGTAGATACCTTTAAGGTTTCCTGTTGTACTCACACAATGATGTGTGGGGAAGGGGACATGCAGCCAGCATCTGTCTGGTGACACTTGGTGATGGACATACTGGACTCAACACGCAAATGATCAAGGACGAAGCTTGGGACTTCAGTGAGTTTCCTTAAGCCACATATTAACTAATTTATAAGCTGTAAATTAACGTCCGCTGGCTTAAAGATCCTGATCTTTATCACTCTTATGTAATTCTGGTAGATCTTCCTTGCAAATGATTTTCACTCCGACTGGCATAGCCCAGAGAAGAACCCAGCCCTTGGGATTTAAGCATCAAAAAATAACAGAAAGAACAGAAATAGATTCTTCGTGGTAGGAATGACAGCTGGTGTGGGAGCTATTGGAGACCAAACCACACAGAGTGTAAGTAACCCACTGGGGAGTATGTACCCCCCTCTCCAATGCCTGCTCCGTAGCAGAGGCCAATCTGTTACCACCAGCTGAACAGCTGGAAGTCCTGTTCTGGGAACTCCTCCTCTAGGTGTGGGTCTAGAAGGTCTTCCAGGAAAGAAGGGCAGCCAGTATAGCTGCGACTGTGTCTGCCACAAAGCACCAGCTCGGGGGCCGAGGGGAACTTTCCTTCCCTGCCTCACCCAGCCTGAGTCAGGCTGGCTCCCTGGCAGAACATCCTCTTCCAATGGGACAGAAAGGCCATGGCAAGTCTGCAGTGACAGAGCTTTCCCTGGGGAAAAATAACCTTTTTGTTGTTCTTCTTCTTCAAACATTCAATCACAAGTGGAGAGTGTACTTGGTTGGGATCCAGGTTCAAGCCCTCAGTCTTCCACTTCTTTCCTCTGTGTCCTCGGCCAAGTCTCTCCACTCAGCATCAACAGCTGACAACAGGCACTGTCTCTCACTGGGTGTGCCCGTGCTGGCAGGTACAGTCAGAGCTGAGCTCTGAAGCATGGCAGTATGCGGGAGAGGTCAGAGTTGGCTGTATGCAAGAGGCGTGGCTTATTTGTTCATGCGTAGCCCTGGAGGAATGTGCCTGGACATTGGAGCTTGCAGACCTCTGGTTGTGCTATTTTGCAGGGCAGACATGCCCCCATACAGGCTTCTATCTGAATGGATGTTATTTTGATTGGAGCCTTCCAGCTATTACCACGACTCTGTGGGTCGGTCATGTGGAAGTTTTTGTTCGCTCTAGCAGGAAAGGAAGTGGCAGAAATCAGATCTCAAGAACAAAGACACTCCATTTGGAAAGTCTTTGGTCCTGAAGCATTTGCAGAAGCACCTCTTTCTTGTAACACAAGCCCATTGCTAGGTCTCAAAATGTGTATCTGCTGTGTATTGGATACTTACACACTGGACAACTTTATGAACTCCCCAGCTATCCCAGTAGGTCCTCACTCTGCCAGTAGTTGCAATGTCAGGGCCATAAATATATTCCATGAGAGCAGCTGCTTATATTTCCTAGCAGTGTATTAGCATCTAATCCTCTTAGCTTCTTCATCCCTTTTGCATAATATTATTGTCCAGTAATATCAAGCACAGAAGGTCTATTTCGAACCATGATGTTGCTCCTTTGATTCAGGTCTTCTAAATTGATACTTTAGCCATGGCGCTTGGCTTTTCCATTGACTGCTCCTGTGGCATTTCTGACCTGCCAGGAATGTGGCTAAAGGGCACCTGGAGCTTTCCCTCCTAGTGAACCCAGGGCAAAGTGTGGTTCATCTGAAACATTGCCTACCACTCACGGGGATGCCACCCATTGTGCATGTGATATCCATTTGGTTTTCATAGCACAGGTCTGTCAGAACCAATCATCCTCCAAAAGTGTAACAGAGGTAGCTTATGCAGTTGGTTTGCTTGTGTAGATGCTGGCAAACACCTGGAATTTCCTGTATTTAAGAAGTCATTTCATCTCCCTCTCTAATGCAGCTACCTCTAATGTGGGACACAACCGCCCCATTAACAGGCTATTATATGGTTCCTTGGGAGGTGTGGAGAGAAAAGAAGTATATTGGTCACAGCAGTCAACTGAGTTGGAATCCATGGATTCCTTCACTTGCGTCCCTTTGGCATCTGGGACATAATGTTTACTGCTCTCTGTGAGCAGCAGAGAGACCCAGGCACACGAAATCACCATGCTGATTGTGCCAGGGCTAGAGACCCACTTGCAGCAAACCAAAGCACTGGACCAATGCTGATCCAAAGGGGAGAGCAGGCATTAGCCCTCTACTTCTTACCCCTCTGCAAGCTCCATGATGGATGGCTGTACCCGCTTTCCCTATCACAACACTAACTGCACCCCAAATGAGACTGTACTGGGAAAGTCCTGGAGACCTTGCAGTCCCACACTTTATCATGTCTTGGGAACAACTCTGACCAATGTCACCTTCTCCTCTGGAAGACGCTGTGGGCTCTTCATCTCAGAGATATTTTCCAATAGATAGGCAAAATCCATAGCCATTAAAGGACTGCTGCTAAAGTCATTAGTATTAAACTGAATTACTATGCTGGGGCTTGAGGGTGTTTTGTTGTTTGTTTTGGTTTTTAAATTGTTGGCTGGTTCTCTCATCATCAAAGAAGCGAGGGCACAAGAGATGCTGGACCCTTCTTAGGTGGAGGGGTGTGCATTCAGCAGCAGCAGATCAGGAGGCTGGCTTTAACCTTGACCTTTTGCAAATAACTTTTTAAAAGTTTCCTACACTAAGCCAAATTTTGGAGGACTTGCTTATCTAAGAATGTCATGATTAGGCCTGGAGTCTTTTGTCAAAGTTGTATGTCTGGATTCGTGGAGGCAAATTTAATAATCTTCACGGGATTAAAAAGCACTGGAAAGACAAAACTAGAGATCATTGAAAAAGAACAGAGGGCAATGAAAACAGTCACCTCTGGTCAACCTGGTGACTTCAAAATGCACTGGATGGTTCCAACCTGTGACATCTCAAAAGGTGTGCTTCACATAGCCTCAAACTGGGTACCTTATCCTTTTTGGAAGCCTCACCTTTTACTTCTGTTCTAACTTTGTCTAGACTCAGAAAGCGGCTGCAGGTATGGATGAGAGAAAAGCTGTGTGCTCATCTGGAGTAAACTGGTGAGGATCCCTGGTTCCCAGAGGCCAAGTAAGAGATGAGAGGGAGGGACAGCATCACCCTCTCTCAAACCTCCTTTGGCTGGTGTAAATGGCAGCCTAAAGGATGACAGGACTTTCCCCCTTCTCTCTCATTGTGGTCTGAATCAGGAATATTGCACTGAGGATGATGGAGCTGAGCAAAACAGAGCACTGCAGCCAGAGCAGCTGCCAAGCGACCATCAGGCAAGACTTTGTCAAGACACAGGGACCTGGACTAGGACCCATCAGGTCCCTGTGGGGTCCTGACCCTTTCCACCAAGTCCAGGGCTTTTCCCATCTCTCTGGCAGCAGCACAGCCCCCCCAGGCCTGCCGCTGCCGCTGAGCTGTGCGGCTGGAGGGGATGGCACATTGAAGCAATTTGCCAGGCTGTGTGACAATTACTGACACAGATGCTCCTGTGTCAATATGGGCTCTTCTCTCCGTTCTGGTTACAGCAATGGGTGTGCCTGGCGGGGACTCCTCTCGGCACAGGCCAGTAGGATTATGGTGTTGGGAAGGGGCCATGTCTGCCTGGGCTTGCGAGGGCAGAAGCAGCCTCAGAGGTTGTCCCTGCTCCCACCCCTCCTCTAGAGTGTTTGTCAGGGTCTCCAGCTGCCTGCCACCCCCCCACATTTCACCTTATCCCCTGCTACCCAAATACTGTGGCTTTCTCTCTGCAGCATCCCTGCCTTGCTGCCAGTTCAGTTAGGGATGAGGGAAAGGGGCAGTGTCCAACATACTTCTCCTGCCAAAGGTTCTGCACCCCTCGTCCCCCTCCTCCTTTCAGCTTCCTCTCCTCTCCCCCTGCCCCAATTGTTCCCCTTTTAACTGGCAGATCAGTCATTGCCCAAATGCCAATACAGTACATCCTCCGCAGGCAGAAGATAAGTGAGATGGGGCAGTTTTTAAGAGGCTCAGGACAGGCATAAGGAATTACAAACTCCTTCACCCTCTCAGCAGTTCTGGGATCCATCTTCCTCTGCCAGTTTTTTGATCAGCATCAATGTCTGTATGTTTTTGCCTGCCAAAGCCTGAAATGTAGGGAAAACGCTTGGATCCAGTATTCAAATGTCATCGAACCTCATCCAAACAGAGAAACGTCAAGTTGATGTAAGGACCTCAGCCAGAGCTTTTAACAGTACATGTTGCCATCACCCAGCACATGCCATTGTCCTCCTGAATGCCTTGGATGACTCCAAGACCCCCGGGGATGTGGCGCAACTATCAATCAGGTCTGTATGAACACAAGGGTCTCCCTCCCCTGGCTGCAGCTTTAGCACCAGGTGGAGACATGAGCAGTCTTGAGCCATTTGCTGTCCAGAGCTGCCTGACCTTGCATATCCAGAGAAGGCTCAGAGTGGCTGTGTTCAGGTGTGCTGAGCCTATGCCTCATGGTGGCACCCTCAGCAGTGCCTGTCCCAAATTCAGACACGGCAGTCAATGCTGAAGGCTAACTCATGAAGCACTCTGCCAGACTTCTTCCAGCACATCTTGAGGTGATTTGAGATATTACAGCTTTCACCTGCTTTTCTTTCTTTGCTACTCCCTGTCTCCGTCATGGGAGCACATCCTGCTCCTCCCAGGCTGGAGCAGCTGAGGCACAGCCACGTGTTGCCCTCTGCCAGCTCAGCGATGGCAGATGGGTCTCCGGGAGAGGAGCAGCAGGGCCAGCAAACTAGGAGGAGATCACGTCTGTGACAGACCTCGTTGCCCACAGCCTAGCGCAGCCCCACTAGAACTGTGTCTGCTAGCACATGCTACCTAACACTGGGCCATTCCCTTTCCCTCTGGAGAAGGACACTGTTGGCTTAACTCCAGGACAAAACCACCTCAGGACGTATCCTTAGTGCCTTCCGCTCTGTGAGGAGACCAGCAAATGGAGCTGCTGTTCCTGCCAGTGCTGCACTGAACCAAACACGTCTCCCTCAGCGCCAAACCAGCTTCCCTCCCACCCCACCTCTGCTGAAAAAAAAACCCTGTACTGCTCCTTTAAATGTGGTGCATGTTAAAAAAAAATGGACAAGTTCCCTCACTCTCAAAAGAGTGAGAAATTTTCATTGATTGATTTCTTCATGGCTTCTTAAACAGATAATTAATTCACCGTGAACCTGCGGACACACCGTCGTGAGTCGTTAATATTGTAAATTCACATATACTTCAATAATCGCCTGACCCCCCCGTCACCCCGAAAAACAGATAGCTGTGCAGCGAGGAGGAGGGGAATGGGGGGGAATCGATTTTCGAAGACATGAAGGGATCACCCAGCAAAGGGAAGCTATTGATTCTCTTTTATAAGACACCGCTATAATATTTATTCTTTTGTAAACAGAATTAACCCAGCATCATGGGTCATTCCTATTGAACAACTTTCCTCTCATGTGCACAGCCATGCTGATTGTATCAGATGAGGTAGAAACATCCAAACTACACCACCCACCCTGGCCCGCACCTCAGCATCTGCTCGGCTCGCCCTTGCCGGGTCTCACCGCAGTGGCACAAACCCAGCTGGCGTCGGGCTGGCCGCAGCAGGGCTGGGACTGCGCAGGTATTAGCAGCCTGGGAAGCAGCCACGCTTTCCTAACCAAGTGCTGCTGGCACCGTGGTGGTCCTGGAATGCCTCGTGCTGGGGTGAGAAGGCTAGGGGGCTCCAGTGACTGCACCTCCAGCCCCATGCGCGTGGCTGAGCTGAGACTCCCACCTGCCAACAGTTGCTGATAAAGGAGAGGGGGAATCACAGAGCAAAAAGGAACTTCTGCCATCCCCTAACCCTCTCCCACTCTGGAGAGGTTTCTTCCCTGCAGATCCTCCATGGTCACCCACAAACCCATCCAGCAGAAGATGGGGCAGCAGTTAGTGTAAGGACCCCATCATGTTCAGTCTCCTCTCTGCCCACCCATGGCAGGGAATGCAGAGCAAAGGGTCCATGTAGGGCATCACACCTCAGAGCCCCGACTCTTGGTAGACCATCACATGGAGACAGCACAGTGACAAGAAGCAATAGAGCTGCCTGTCACTGAGGCATGAGCTATTGTTTCTAGGGGGGACAACTGCACTTCACCTGGATGAAACGTCATCTCAGAAGGAAACAAGAGCCTTGATATCAAAAGCGGCAAGCTAACATCAAGGAGAGGCTTCTGGATCAAGCATCCCAAGGAAGAGCCAACAACATGAGATTTAGTCTGGGAAGGATCTGTAAATCCTGGCTGGAGCTGCTTTCCTTCCCCGTGTTTATCTACATAAACATAGCATCTCACTTCTCCATAAGAGACTAGTGATACACTGTCACTCAAGTCTCGTGAAGATGTATCTGTGTGGGACACCAAAATGTTTTGGGTAGAAAAAGATGCAAAACTTTCCCTTGGTTACAGACACGCCTGGGGCCAGGAGAAGTCTGGAGGATGCGACTGTGAAACTCCTGGCTGCCCATCAACTCCTGAATTACCTACCCATAGGCTACCACCACGAAGCCCAAAGCAAAGACAGAAACCGTAACAAAACGTGGGCTTCCTTTCATTTGCCTCCCAAATGTGAAGCCATGTTTTTCCAGCATGGTCTTCCCCAGAACTCCTAACTCCAGGAGCTGTTGCACCACAAGAGCCACCAACACGCCACGAGAGGCAGGATTCAGATTTTTACAAAAAGGGAGAAGAAAGACCATGTCTGGGCCACCTTTCACAAGCTTAACCCAGCTCTAACCACCCCACAGCGCCCGTGGGGCGGAAGAGGTGGCCTGGGGGTCTTTTAAGCTGTGAGTGTACCCCCCGGAGCAGAGATGGCCGAGCCCCCCCCAAGGCCCACAGCCCGGCGGCCTACGGCCTGCCAGGCACCCGGCTTGCCTTGGCTTTGTCCCGGCCTGGCAGCGGCGAGACGGCCCCGTGCCTGCCCCTCCGGGCCGGGCTCCGGACGGCTTCCCTTCGCCTTGCGGGAGAAAAGCAGCCAGGGCAAAGGCAGAGGGAGCGCTAAATTGTGCCAAAGGATTTAAAAGCGGCGGGGGGAGAGGCGGAGGTGGGGGGGGCGGGCGGCAGCGGAGGGGCAGGCGCGGGCAGCGGAAGCCCTAATTAAAAGCGGGGCCGCGGCGGGCAGGGCTCCCATTCAAGAGGGCTGACAAAGGGAGGGTCTGTGGAGCAGAACCGGGAGGCGATGAAAAGGAGAAGAGGGCCCCGCGGCGCCCCTCGGCCCGCCGGCACTGCACAGCGCAGCGCAGCGCCCCGGCCGGCAGCGCCTGGCTGAGCGGGCCTCTCCCGCCGCCATCCCCCCTGCAAATGAGCCACTCCGCCGCCTGCCGAGGGAGGCCACGGTGGCCCTTCCCGGCCTCGCTTCCTCTGCAGCTGCCTCCCTGCGCTGGGGACACTTGGCCGGTGGCGGGGGAAGGAGGAGGAGGAAGAAGAGGAGAGCGGGGAGCGCCAGCCCCCCAGGTCACCTCCCAGCTCCCCGCCGCCAGACAAGCGCCTTTCCACTCCAGCAGTGCCCCTGAATGTGCTAATTAGCCCCCCCAAGCCCGGTGCTGGGAAAGGCCACACCGGTCATATGACAGCCACGAGTGGCCTGGCCCTCAAGAGAGCGTCCTGCCCACGGCCCGGGGTGGGACGCGGCGGAGGGAAGCCTGGGCTGGGTGTGTGGGGGGGTGCCAGGCCTGCAGCACCCCTCTCTGTGAGGGCACCCCGGGGAGCGGGGGGCTGAGGAAGGGGTCTGCCTTCCCCTGCCAGCCCCGGGGGTGCAGCAGGAGTTGGGTGGAGAGGGGCTGCCCAGCCCTGCGCTTTCCGGGGGTCGATGCTATGAAAGGCTTGGGGGGTGGGGGGAGAGAAACGAACGAGAGGCCCAGAGCTTGTTGAAGGGCAGCCTGTACATCACAATTAATTCGGGGCTCTTTCCAAAACAAAGGCTCTCTATGGCTTTCAACATGTTTACACAATAGTGCACAGAAAGAGCAGTGGAGTGTCATCTCAAGGGGCCCCTCCCCATCTCCTGCCTCTTCGCTGTCCCTCCCCACGCATTCAGCATGTCTTCAGTGCGGTTGCCTTCTCTTCAGACCCTTACTTGCTCCAAATTCACATTTTTCTCCCCTGCCACACATGCTTTGCTTTCCAGGGACTTCCCGAGGCTTCACTGTGAGGCATCCATGGCCACAATGCCTCACACGCTCCCAGTCGGGGACACTCAGCAAGGGGATGGTCATGGCTACAGGACCCCATCCTAGCTCAGGCCTCTTTGCTCTGGACTTGAACTGACTCAAGCTTTAGCAGAGGCCACCCTATTACATGTCCCAAAGTGGGTTCCATAAAAGGAGGGGAGAAGATGACCATATGCTTCAGGAATCCCCAGGTTAAATCAGTGGCTGTACCAGGGCCACATGGTCTTCTCCATCTAGAGGAAGCAGCTCAGAGGCGCACCAGCCTTCGCTTGCCTAACAACAGAGGTACAGGGAGCTATATGAGACCTCAGGGAAGGAGACCTCAGGGACAGTAGTGGGATCAGTGAAAGGGCCAGGGGGAGAGGAAGGTCACACATGAAGACTAGGGCAGGCGGTTGGGTCGTGAATTCCTGCCCAACCTTGTCCCACTTGGCTCCCACTGTAAAAACAAAGGTGATGGCCAACAGCTTTCTCCACCTTGTGGTCTCCATCATGAATCAGCCCAGGCAGAGGGCATCTCAGTGCACACCTGCACCACCATATGGTATCTTCTCTTTCCCTCCTCTTTGGGGTCTACTACAGTGCAGACCCCAAGACCTCACATCCATGCAGTGAGCATGCACCGGTCTCGCTCAGCTGACACATACCAGTTAAACTGGGCTGACACACACCTTTTTGTCCCTGTGTCAATGCAGAACAAGCCACATCATCTGATTCAGCTGCCCATGTTACCAAGCTCAAGGACTGATCAGCTCCCAGACCCTCCATCATGGTGCTCACAGCCCTCATGCATGGTGTCCCTCACTGGCTCTCAGCACTCCAAAAACCTGGTAGGAGTCAAAGCCCCTTATGGGCTCTGACATGCTGGTGGGGAAGAAGCAGTATGGTATAGAGGAGTAAGCAGAAGGCAGCAAAGCAAGGCCGTGGATTAACCAACTCATCTTCGATTTTCCTTCCCACCCCCCCACCCCCCCGTCTTCTCTATCCAGCTTCCAAGGGCTTCCAGCTGTGGCCCCTTTCTCACCTGTACACCCCTGAGCCCCAGAGGCCCCCATCACACTCCAGGACCCTGAGAACAACTGCAAACAGCCAGGAGGCCTCATGTGGAAACCCAACAACCCTAGCAAGAATGTAATTGCCTTCAAAGCTAGCAGTGCCGGCGTGAGAGACTGCCTTCAGTATGAACAGCCTTTCCACCATCACACGCCTCACCCAGGTGCACAACATCTTTTGCAGAGGCCCAAGGGACCGAAACAGCTCTGCAAGGCCTTCAGAGAAGGCAAATTGCTATCAGAGACTCCTGTTGACTTCACAGCCCACCAAGGAGGCTGCTGGCTTCTACAGGCCGTCCCCCATCTGTTGGAATAGCAGGAAGTTTTACGTTAGCAATAAAAAATAAAAAATGCTGGAGTCCAACTGGTGACAGGAGTCTGGTGCCAGGCTCCGCTGCAGAGACATCGCAGCTGCTTACAGTGCCTGCTCTGAAAGAGGTGCCCATTAAACATTTGCCTTGGGTTTATTTTCCCTGTTTGCTAAAACCAAACGTTCACACAAAAATCTATAAAGGAGGGCTGCAAATCAAAAGTTTGATTTTGTAAAAACTAATACTATCAGCCATCTGACTCTGGACTCTTCTTCCTTTGCCCTCTGTTTTTAGCCTTTAGGGGTTACTTTGAAAATTTCATGGCCACATGGGCTAGAAGTGATTTTTATTTTCTAATTGAGACACCTGAGATTTTCAATTAAGAGATGGGGCTTTTTTGAGAAGACCTGAAGTAACCAATACACACTTTAGAGCTGGCAAAAGGGGTTTCATGTCACAGAATTACCTCCAGATGCAGAAAGGACTTTTTTGTAAGCTGGATATTTTTGATGGAGTTCCTGCCTTTTTGCCCAGCTATCAAGGTGCTTTCAGTAGCTGCAAATGCCTTCCGTGCATGAGCCATGAATAATGACAGATCAAGGCTGAGGAGTTGGTCAACAAACTGGTCTCCCAAAACACAGAACACACATTGATGCTGGGCTGCTTGGAGGAAAGCTCTCACGAGCAGGACCACAACAGCAGAATTATGAACAGAATTCAGAAGCACCGACATCCAAATTTTAACAACACATTAGATCTCCAAGAAGAGTGGGAAGCCCACAGGCAGTAAGCTAGGCAGTACCCACAGCTTTGCATCATATGGCCTGATAGCACATGAGCTTTTTCCTCACCAAATACCATTCAGCTGCATCTGAGGTTCCCTGCCCTGCCCTGAAGCCTGGGAAGCTCTGGCTAGTTGCAAGCCCATAGAACCATACTAAGGGCTGAACCTTCACATCTCCCACTGCCACCATCTGGGGAAGCCAGTGCTTCCCAGGCACCACTGCTTTGCTCACACCCCACACTGGAGCACTGCCATGCAGCATCCATGGCAGCATGGTATCACCTGCCAGCAGCTCTCCGGGTGGTGCCCCCGCACCCAGAGGTCTGGCTGTCCCTGGGCCATCCTTCTTGGCATGGCCAGCACCAAGCCGGTCTCCTCCAGCTCTCTGGACACCTGGGGGGAAGCCGACCTCCTTGCTGAGCTGCCCTGTGAGGCACTGACACGGATCGATCCACAAGCCGCCCCTGATGTTCTCCACTTCTGATTGCTACATTTTTTGTGACAAATTGATAAACTGCATCTCCACTCAGTTAAAGATTTGATTTCGCTCTCTTAATCCGCTATCAATAAGATATTAATCGTGCACCCGACCCGTTCTGTTCCCCGTCTGCCTGCAAATCCAATAATCATTTCAGAATTCACAGCCGAGTGGGGCACTCCCTTCAAACAATTAATTTCAGGGGAGTCTCATTTATTTTCCCTGTAACCCTCTTCCCCCTGTCCCCCCCCCGGCCCTGCTTGCCTGTCTGTCCCATTCTTCCCCCCCATCTACACACTTCCCAGCTGAAACTCCTGCTCAGCAGAGACAGGAGGTGGGAGTGTAGCTTACACTGGGAGCTGGAGCTGTCCTGCTGAACTCCCTTCCATTTGCCACTCCACACAACCAATTCAACGCCCTTTGCCCAGCCCCTAGACTTTTCTAAAGGTGGAGGCCAAATTCACCCCGAAGCTGACACTCTGTGCCTGCCACCCCGCGAGGAAGGGGGCTGCATCCCGGTCTGCATGGAAAGGTGGTGAGTGGGCACGCAACTGCCCAGCTGTGGGCTGAGGCTCCGGGTGCGAACTGTGTGCTCAGCAGCCAGAGCCCTGCCAGCAGGAGACAGGGTTGAACCTCCAAACTCCCCGGTGGGCTCAGCCTCCAAGTGTCCCTGTGAGGAAGCCACAGGAGAACTCCCTCCCTCTCCCACAGCATCGTCCTTGCGCCACGAGTGTTGCTACCCATGCGAGAAATTGTTGGTGCTCACTCACCAATCCCACAGTGATGGGAGGAAAGACAGCCCCTAAAATGGGATAATCCCCCATACTGCATAGCCCCTTTACCATCTCCCCAGGCTTTGTTCTGCCAGTGTCTCCAGGTTTCCACCCCTGTCCAGTCAGGGCAGTGTTTTTCCATGCCCGGAGCCATGTGCCTCAGGGCTGCTTAGATAAAGGATGGTTGGGTGAGAAGTCTGTGTGGGTCATGAGGGTGGATGAACTGATGACAACAGAACTTTGCCATTGACATCTTCTTTTAACATAGCACACTCTGATTTGAGCACATCTTGATGTGGACTTTAGAGCTTTTACCTTCTCCCCATGGTCCAGAGGAGAACTAGGCTTCTTGGCCAGCTGTGCTCTCAGGCAGGGTCTCATTGCACTATTCCTTCCCCATCCAGCCTTTTCTGGCATTGCATCTCAACAGCCAGCACGTTTCAGGTGACACTGGTAGGCAAATTAGTCTATGCAATAATTTTCAGCCACAACATTTGTATGATGGCCAGATACACAGAGTAGTTTGTGCCCCAGACTTGCTACCACGAGTGCTGGAGACCAAGCACAGAGCCCATGGGGAGGTAAAAGGTTGCAGAGAGCATCGCAGAACATGCAAAGTCCTTCATTGTCCATGCAACAAATACTAGGGGAAAAGCCCAAGTTAGAGTGTCCCTCACTGTCAAAGGACTGCCTCCTGATGTGCTGCTTTTGCTTCATCCTCTTTGGATGAATTGTGGATGAAGGATGATCCCCCTTTACCTCAAAACCCATAGGCGACAGAAGCGCTATGACCAGAGACAGGACGAGCTGGGAGAGCAGAGCTGTCGCTAGCAATAGCTACTGTTGGCATCGGCAGGAAGGCCAGAGGAAAGAGCCTCTCTGCTCCTGTGCGGGGACAAGAGCAGCACTCTGACAAGCTCTTTAAGCTCCCCAGGCTCCAGAAAATGCTGCGCAAAGTGTTTTAGCAACAAAAGTCTTGAGAAGAACAAACACTCTAATCCCTTAATGAGCCGGCTGATCCCCCATCTTGGCTCTGGCTTCTCTAAAGAGCCACACGCTCCCCTCCTCCCTGGCCCCCGGCCCCCTCTGGAGCAACCCGCGGCGGCCGCCTTAGAACCGATTCAAGGTGCTCTTCGGGATCCAATCCAATTACCCTGCGTCCTGCTGAGCGGCCCCACAGACCGACGGCTCTTTCAGGGCTGAGTCTTATGGCCTGTTAATCCTCCCCTCATTAAAGGACCTTGTTCCTCCCTCCTCAGCGACAGGGAAAAAAAAAAACCAAAAAAAAAACACCACAAAAAACCCAACCCCACACTGGGAAAAGTTTATGCAAGAGAGCCCCAAAGTGGAGCACGAAAGCTGGCCCACATGCTGTGGGCTCTCCCCGCTCTCAGGGGTCACCTCTGTGTAACTCGGGGGTGTCTCTGCCTCCTCCATCCCCCCAGACCTGGCTCGCACATGAAGAAGACGGGCAGGCAGCCGTCCCTCGCGCTGTTCTTGCACTGCAGCTTTATTGGCCTCTCTTTAATGGGCCTGTCATTAAGCCAGGAGGAAGCTGGGTGGGAGGGTTCCCATAAAACTAAGGCCTCACAGCTAATGAACGCAGCACCCGGGGGGAAAGGACACAGAAGCGGCAGTTGTAGTTGGTCACGCAGGGCTGAGCTGGCCTTCGACAGCCTCGGAAGGACAAGGTCCCTCCTCACTGGGAGAGAAAATGTCGGAGCAGCCCCCTCTGCCATCCACCCCCTGTGGTCCCACACATGCGGGAGGGACCGAGGTCTCCAGCCCAGAAGGTGGCCCTTCCCACAGCCGCGGAGCTCTCCTCAACACTTAGCTGGAGGGATGAGCCAGAGATCAGTCAGCTGCAACCACCTCCGAACAAACGTGCAATACTGCCTCCCTTGGGGTGAATTTGCTCCTCTCTCTTCTGCTTCCTCCTGTCCTGAAGATGCAGCCACAAACCCCAGCATTTTTCCTCCAGGTGCACGTGCTATCTAAAGTCCGACCCGCTCAGATTCGAATCCACCAGTCCTACTGTAGCTACTGCTACTGGTGCCGGTGCTATCTAGCTCACTAACAGAGTGTAATGAAGAGCAGGATCGCTCCTCTTCTGCGGGAAGATCTGCATACATACAAGCCAGTCCCTCCCTGCAGCAGGTGTCTTCAACTCACAGGGCAATAAGGAAATGTGGTAAAGCTGAGAAAATACTTCATAGTCAGCATTTTCCAAAACAACTTGCAATTCTGATCATCACTCTCTTGTGAACTGCATTAACATGCCCACCAGCACATCACTGAGGAGAATTTCAGTCCCAGGAGTGCTTAAAATGTTGCTAAAGATGGAGACAAACCTGGGAAGTTTACTTGGAAGGTAGTAATAAAACCAGGGATAGGTAGGATGGTAGGATAACAGCAGGGACTTCTCTCTAAAGATGAGATAAAAATGAAGAATAAAATTAAGGGAGAAACTTCCTGGCAGTGAAACCCACTAGGAATCTTTACTATTTCAAGCTTTTGAAGATTGTACTGAGGAAAAAGACTACAGGGGATATTTTGATGCCAGAAGAGCCTGAGCAGATGTTGTGGTACAATGGGTAGCGTGGGGCTTGGGGAATCAGTTTTGTTCGTGGCCTTGATACCAGCTCACAGTACAGCCTCACCGCAGACTAAATTCAGCACACGCTTAGATGCTGCTCCCATCCCTCCTACTGTCTACATACAGAAGTTTTTGCCAAATTTAGCCCAGCCTGTCAGGCTCTCAGTGGTAACCTAAGCATCATGACTTGTGGGCCCAGGAGAAAGATAATAATTCCCCAAAGTCTTCCCAGAATTGAGGCAGGCTCACTTGAAAGCATCTACAGAGGTGGTCAGCCTCCCTCCAGAGCTGCAAGAGTTCCTGGCAGTCATAACAACATGTACAAAAAGGAGCCACAAGAATAAAACAACTCATTTTTGTGGGGCAAATGGCTCGTCCCAGCTTGGGCTAATCCAGGCAGGGGTGAGTCAGGCTCTGCTCTGGCCGTGCACTATCAGGAACATCTCTAACATCACACCTGTGATGCTCAGATGCAATGGGGCTCAGGATTACTCATGACTGAGAAGGATTTCAGAGATAATGAGAGGCGTGATTAGGTCTTCCCAAAATGTTGTCATAGCAGGAAACTGGAGCATTGACTTACTGAGCATTTTCAATTGGTATCTGAATTTTTTTCTTGTAAGATAGTCAGCAAGGAGCGAACATATTAACCTGGGAACAACATTTTTCAGTGGGGTTTTGTTTTGAGTGAAGCTTTTTGGGGGAAGGAAAGAAACAAAGTTTTTCAAATTTCTGACAATTTCTTTTTTCCTTCCCTAGCAGAAAAATTCCTTACCGGTCTGTCACGGGCCCCAGGGATGTGAACTGCATGATCTAATTGGGCATTATCTCAGTCTTCTCCAATTTCTCTCTTGTCACACAGTCTGCTTTTTGACCTATGCCAAGAGAAACAACGTTGGCATGCATCCTTTTTGGCTTTGACAGAGCCTGTTTCTGCTCAGCTCTCTTCCATGAATTCTTTCTAGTTATGCCATCTCATCCGTTCACTTTGCACTTGCACATTTAACACCGTAATTACAACACACAAGATTAGAAATCAGACTCACCTTTTCCCACC
The DNA here is from genome assembly GCF_965231255.1 of Vanellus vanellus. Lineage (NCBI taxonomy): Eukaryota > Metazoa > Chordata > Aves > Charadriiformes > Charadriidae > Vanellus > Vanellus vanellus. The sequence goes on along the minus strand of NC_138912.1, from coordinate 22,204,586 downwards.
AGTGCTGTTTGTTTCTTGTTCTTCATACTCCCTTCAGTAGAACCAGTGAAACCCAGCGAGTCCGCTTCACTTTTTGTTAATGGTCAGGTTCATTTTTTATCTTTTCTTATTGAACCCAGCCACCTGCAGAGAACTACTTTGCTCAAGAACTTGGTCTCTTTCTCTCCTCATCGGTTGTCTGCCATCAGCTGATAGTTCCTCCCCATCTGTTGTTTGAAATTATTTTCTAAATCATTTCTGTGAATGATTCAAACCATCTTGGTCAGCTTTGACTGGATGGAGTGGTCACACACTCTATTTCTTTCCCTGTGGATCTTCAGTCACTTTTAAAGTCAGGTCTCGGGTGACAATCCTGGAATTGTTCGGACAAAATAATTTTCCATTACCTCCCACTAAATTTTACTGACAAGTGCCTTGTTTCACAAATACTCTGGCTAGTAAACCTGTCTGCTGAACGCCATCAGAAAACACGCATCTAAGAGAGAAATCCCAAGGAAATTTGTTTCATTTTTTTGTTGGATAGTACATTAACAGAAAATGCTTTCTGTGTGGTGATTGAAATCATTATAGGCTGAGTTCAGCAATGCTGCTGCAAACACAGACCTGGTCCTTTGACACCGCACAGAATGCTGAGAGCTCTGGACTTGATCCAGCTAAATATTTAAGCACATGAGCAGCTTAAGAAATGAAGTGCGTGGTTAAATATCTAGCTAGATCAGGGCCAAAACATTTGGCATCTCACAGGATAGCTCCATAAAAATGCTTTTCATTCTAAAAAAGGTCAATTTTTCATCAAAAAATATATTAGGAATGACCAACTTCCTTTTTAGATGCAATTTAACATGGTTATCTGACTTAATATCATGCCTTTAACCCTTCTCTCTGCGGGCAGTTATTTAGAGGAAGGGCTCTTATATGTCGTCCCTCAGTTACACCACAAAGCTCGTTTCTTGCTGAGGTGTCAGCCTGGGAAGCCCCCCACGGTTGTGACCAGTCTCAGCAGATTCCAGCAGAGAAGGGAAGGTGGTCTGAAGGACACAAATATTCAGAGAGTCATAATTTTCAAGAGGTATGCTCCAAAAGAGTGTTTGTAGTAGGATGGGAAGGGGCTGGCCCAGATGTGGAGGTCAGGCACACACGTATAAGCCAGACTTGCTCTCTCTCTTTGTCAAGCAATTACTTGCCCTGTGGTTAGCACAGGAGACTGTGAGATAGAGATCAGAACCCCCTGTGCTAGCTACCAACATGAACGCAGAGCGTCCCACAGACCTTCTGTCGAAATAACCTCAGCAAAGACTAGGAGGGGAAACCGAGCCTTTCCAACAGGCAGAGTGAAGAGCTTTTCCGTCTCTCTGTCCAGAAGCAGTTACTGGGGCTAGCGGTGGAGAAGACTACAAGACATCGGCAAGATCTCTTCCTGCCCGCTTAAAATACCACCTCACAGGTTTAATGGAGCTGGCACATGGCCAACCATGTTTTCCTCTGCCCACTGCCACCTTCACCAGTCTATCCCTGTACCCAGCCACTGTGGACACTGGAAGCCCATGGTGGCAGGGAGGTACACCAGTATGTCCCAGAGGGGATAGGTCAAGAGGAAGTCAAGTCAAGCTAGATGGCCTTTTAGTGAATCCTCCCTCTTGGGGCCATAAATAGCTCTTTCCTCTGTGACCCTCGGCCTCCCGCAGCCCTTCCCCACCTCCACCCCCACCCAGCACAGGCTGCTCCTTGCCCTCTGCAGATCATTGTCTCCCTGCTAATTGCCCTGTCTAGGAGGAACAGGTCAGCAGCTTCAGGTGAGAGCCAGAGAGAGCTGTTAATAAGTAAATGATAAAAAAAAGAAGTTACAGAATGAACTTGTTTCTTGCCAGGACTTGCCTTGTGAGTTGGCAACCACAACTGTCCTGTAGCAAAAGGGTTCAAGCTCTTTTTCTCCCCTTGACCCAAAACTCTGACAGTAAAATTAAGCTTGAACATGGGGCCTCAACTCCAAAAAGTGTGCGTGTGTGTGTCCATGTGCGTGGGTCTTGCCACCTCAGAGGCTGCCTAGACAGCCACACTGTATGGCCACCTCTATGTTACTAAATAAAACAAAGCCTGGCAAAAATGTGCCCCCAGATCATCTGTTTAATTAACTACAGGCTCCTTGGCTGGGAAATGGCTCAGTCTCCCAGGCAGTGCCTGGCCACAGCGTGTGCCACCAACCGGCCCCACTAGCAGCATGGACAGAACCTCCGGCGCCATGCCGGCATGCCTTGCACCCTTCAACACCGTTGCATGCCACACCACAGGGCCCCATCGTGCTTTGGAGGGGATGTTTCCTGAGATGTAGTGGCGAGGTGTGACCCTTTCCCGTGATGCCACGCGGGAGCCACAGTGCTGCAGAACCAGCAGTCACAGCCACTGCTGCTGCTGCAAAACACAGTGAGGTCACAGGAAATCTCCTCTCAAAACCAAGCACAACACGAAAGAGAGACAAAGTGTTTGGACTGCTTCCTAGCCAGCAGCCCCATCCCAGAGGAGACATTGCAGGAAGAAACCTCTGACCTCAGACACCTCAGAGCAGACCTGTTCCCAGCTCCAGAATCAAGCGTCGGCCAGAGTGCCCAAATTTCCCCTGAAAGCACCACCCTGGGCTCTCTGTGCCATCTGGCTCACAGGAGATGCTGTGGCTCCTGCCTCTCTCTGGGACATAGTCCCACTCCTGTTGCTGCCCCTTCCCAGGAGGAGGTGCTGCAGGGTGGTGGCCGGACTCCTCCGCTCCCCGCCTTTGTGAGCCTAACCCTGTGGGGTCTCGTATTCCTTTGAAACCCGAGTTGTGTTGATGGATATATTTGCTGGGTGCCTCCCGTCTCTCCTGGGCTCGGGCTGCCCTGTCTGGAGGTTCTGTGAGGGAGAGGGGTCTGGAGTTTAAGAGCGTTATTGTTACCGGAGGAAGGAATTTTCGGTCCTATAAATCAGAGGCAGGCAGCAGTAGGGCCAGCATACTTGGGCTGTGTGAACAAACTTCATTTCCTGGGAGACTGGCCTTCAATCACCCTCTGTCATACTCCACTGATCAGAGGTGGACATGAGAGGAGTTCATTAAGGTGGAAGAAAAATAATATAATAGGTCCTCCCCATGCATGCACTATTCCCGACCCCTGGGGGTGGCAAGACACCCCTTCCTTGTGCTGAGATCCAAAACACACACGCATACACACAGAGTCACTCACCCTGAATATGCTGGTATTCCTCTGCCTAAGCACATTTCCTTCTAAAAATGGACACCTCGAACATAGCCCGAGGTTTTTTCTGGCTACTTTTCAGATGAACTCAGCTCCACTGTCTGTTGCCTCGCTTTGTAATTCTTGGCTGCACTCTGCCGGAGAAGAATCAGGCCCAGCACTTGGTGCAAAAGGAATCAACAGTTTTCCGAGCAAAACAGAAAGCTCAACCCTCTCCTTGTTGATTTTGTTTCCTGGCTTTCTGAATGGATTTTTTTTTTTTTTTTTTTGCGGGGGGGTGGAGGGAGATAATCTGTTTCTCTTTACTGTCCTTCAGCACCTCTAATTTGGAAAATGATTGGAATTAGGAAAAAGGGCAAGAATGACAAGTAGGCAAAAATTTAAAAAATAAATACAGTGAATGAGAAGAGAAAATATTTTGAGTAGAGGACATGGAAAAAAATTCCAAAGGGGACAATTGTTTACAAAAAGTTTTGTGTATTCAGGAACAAATCATGAGCAGACTTGCTATATGGAAACACAGAAAAGAACTCTAATAAGGCCCAAGAGACTGAGCTGGAGTCTGCCGTGGACTGGTGCAGTGGTGATACCAAGCAGAATAAAAGCTCTTCAGACTTCTGAGCTCAGTTGGGCTGGTGGCATCCATTTGTATGCTTTCCACAGAAAGCATAAATAAAAGAAAACCCTAACTGGTTGTTTCGACTGCTTTGAAAACACTTTTCGTACCAGATCTTATGTTTATAAGATACAAATACAAACCAGAGAGTTTGGACCCACAGGTCGCAGGCAACGGATACAAGATAAATTATGTTATTTTTGAGGTGCTGCCTGAGGCTGCTTGAGGCTGGTGGGCGGCTGGTGCTCTCCTCCTCCTGCGTGGTAAATAGAGGCACCCCTGGTTTAGTGAGCTCCTTGCAGGCAGTTTGAATCGATACCTAGTTATGCTGTTGGCCTCAGCTCCTGGAGAAATTTGTGGTTCTGGCCAGGCAGACAAGGGACCGCAGGCAATGCCACCCTTGCATCCAGTGTCTTGACTCTCTGTCTATGACATCTAGAAGCACCAAATCCACCCGGGAGGAAACAAGAGAAGGATTTTGCCTGAACTGATCCTGGGAACAGGCAACCCAGGAGCCTGGAGAGTGCACTGTGGAGTAGGAGCCTCTGCTCACAGCTCTGACTCCACATGGCAGCACCTCACCTTTGCACAGTTCTGCTGTCGACGTTTGTGCACATCCCAGCAGTGGTGGCTGTCTGCAGCAGAAGCATTCCTTCAGCCTCTGCTGGCAAGGGAAAGCCCAGAGACCCACATCTTCTGGGCAAAAAGCAGAAAGTTGGTGAGCTTACAGGGACTGAGGGATACGCTGATTCAGTGCATACTCTGTGAAGATCATACCAAGGAATTTCCTTTCCTTATGATCTCTTTTGAGAGACATGGTCTCCAAGGAAGGCAGCAAGGGACATCCACAAGCAGGTTACCTATCCTAAGGAGCAGCAGACTGCTGCTGGTTTGAGAAGCAGCTCTTATATTGGTGGGTATAAAATGAGTCGTTTCTGCTTAATATCAAGAGGCTGAAGCTGGATGGTGAGGCAAAACAGTAGTATTTAATCATCCAAGAAAATGTTGGAGGATATTCTCAGAAGGTTTCTTGTAGGGACACTTACGGCATAGAAAACACAGAACTGTCTGGTACCACCGTCTTCTCTAGAGAGGTAGATCAGACATTTCAGTGGCACTTGATGAATAGTCCGTAAAGGATTTTGCAGGCCTCCCAGATGAAAGAGGTTGTTGGAAAACAGGACTATGGGATGACTTTTCCACCCTGGCTGTTCATCACCAGACAGGCTGTTTGCAAACCTGCCTTTTTATTTGCTGCATGAAATCTTTCTGAATGGACTTTTCACACTAATATCTGAAAGGACAGCTGTGGTGTTGTTAATGGATATACATCTCTGTTGGCTTCGGTGCTGTTTAGCATATCTGCATTAAGGAAAAGTTCACTGGGTTTGTTGAGGAGTGCCAGAGAACAAGGATGAATTAACTCCAAGCTCTGCTGGACTGAAAAGCAAAGGGGATAGAAAAACTGAGCTAAAAAGCTAAGGCCATAGCTGCAGCAGAGGGGAGAGAACGGCGTGCAATACTGGTGATGCACTGGGGCACACTGACTGGGGTGAAGGGACTATGGCTAGAGATATCCAAGGATGCTGTCAGAAGAAAGAAGTATATGATTGAGGTGTACCCTATACCCAAACACAGCTATATGCCCCAGCCCACTCCCACTACATCAGAGCTCTGTTTGGGTCATTAGTGCTTGTTTTAATTTATTTAGCCAATTTTATCGCTGGAAACACACAGTGATTTACAACCTTTCCTGACTGCACAGATTAATAAGCCTTCTCCTCACTTCCCCTAGAGACAATTAGCACGTAGCCATGATGGGAAATGACTATGAGGAACACGCAGGCAATATTCTGAGAGAGCTAGACATCAGGCTGAATTCTGCCTACAGACAAGGTCACTTGAAAGCCACCACCTGTGCTCAAATCCTCACCTGGAGAGGAAAGCTACTCCCGTCACTGGGCAGAACACACAAACCGGACTGAACAGCTGTAGGGGCACATCTGGCGCAGGGTGCAGTTTGAATGCAGAGTCCTCTGGGGAGCTGGCATCTACTGGCCAGAATGAGATAGAGATCCCAGCCTCCTGCCTGTTATGCCATTGATTTCGTGTGTGCCCTCGAAGCCCCTTCTTCCTGCTTAGACTGCTCCTGCTCTTGGAGAGAAGAGTGGCTTCTTACTGTGTCTGATTTGGGGGTTGGCCCTGCTTTGGGCAGAGGCTAGTCTAGGCACCTCCCAGGGTCTCTTCCAACCTGAACTGTTCTGCGCTATGAGACGCTCTGCTCTCAATGCGAGAGGACCCCAAGTTGTAACTCAGTCCAAGGAAGAGCTGTAGCAACTGTCCTTAAGCTGCAGACTTGACTGCCAGCTTCAGAAAGCTTTACCATTACACGTGAAACATAACCAATGAGAAATAGGGGGGGGGGGGAGGGGGGGAGGGGAAGGGGGAAATATCTTCCTCTTTTCATGTTGGGTTTGTCTGTTGTTTTCTTTTCCCAGGCCATCACTGTTTTCCCCTTCCCTTCTTTTGTTTTGTGGCAGTGGCTTCTGCAGTACCAGCCAATGCCTGGCATGAACTGGTCCCTGGGGTCTGGCCAGGGAAGGACTACCTCTTTATTGTGGGCTCTCCTGGTGTGGTGGGCACCATGCCGCCACTGGGGATTGTAGGTCCTCCCGGCATACAAACACTGTGGATGGACAGACCGAGCACACAGTATAGGGGGGGTAAGTCCCTGAACATGGAGGTGTGTGCAGGGAAGAGGAGGGGTGAAGGGGCTTTCTGAAGGCCACCAAATCAAAATCTCACTTCAGCGTACTTCTGGGAACGGCAGAGATTACTCTGTGTGCCCGTGATACTTGGTCCACCATCCCTCTTGCACTTCCAGGCAGCTCCCTCCCTACAAGTGCTCTGAAAGGCTTGGATTTTACAACACGCACCAAGTATTCAAACTCACTCTTTCAAAATCTAAGGGAAGAAAGATGGCAAAAATGTGCTGACAATTTCCACCTGATTTTTTTCTTAGCTTACTGAAACTTCTTTTTCCCCAGTTCTGAGAAGTCAAAAATACTTTTGTTCTCCAAAACAGAAAAAGATTCATATTTTGAGAGAGAATATTTGAGAAAAATTTATCAAAAATTTTACCAAACTTGCAGTCCTTTCTATTTCCACAGATATTTTTTAAATTATCCTTGCCAGATATGTTTTGATGAAGGTGAACGTGGTAAATGCCACTTTACAAGCAGGAAAACTGAGTCATATACAGATGAATCCAAGCACTGGGCTCCTGCCACTCTAGGGTATCTTCCTTTTTACTGCAGAGTCCCATAATTAGCTGCGCAGTGCGCTCTCATCTCCTTGTAAAGCTGGGGCTCTAAAGGTGCTGTTAATAACCTAACTCTACTTCCACTCCTCTGCTGACCCTCACTCATCACCTTGCTAAAGGAGGCCCGTAGGAAGCTGAAAGACCCTTCAGTTGCCCTGAAGCACCATGTAGGTGGTGCAGAGCTGAGAACACAGGAGTTACCAGAGATGACAGAGGAGTGTACCCATCACTGTGACTCAGCAAAGCCCTTGGCTGCACCTGCCTGCTGTCATGCTCTCTTCCTCAGCAGCTCGGTTTTGCTTCTCTCCTGAAACCCCATCTGTGAGCATCTCAGACTAAACCAGAAGCCCTAAGGCAAGTCTGGGTGACTCCTGGGCAGCCCAGCAACTCCTTGGAGTTTGCTGGTCTGCCCCAGGGCACCTGATGATTGCCCACCAGTTCTGTGTGTGCCCACTGCCTTCCTGGCAGCTGCAGCTCACAGGTCGTGCGGGGCATGTGCCCACAGCAATGGTATAGCCTCTTGTGTAACACTGCTGTGATTTTGCTCTCCCATTCAGGTTCCAGCGACCGCACTGTCCTGGCAGATTGTCCATGGCTGTCCATGGAGCTCATTGCCAAGGCAGGGCCCATATGGATGTCTGTAAGGACAGTTTCTAGTGGTCACTTCGAGACATCATTGGGGAATCCAATTTCTCTTCGCTCGGGCAGATCCCGTGCTCTCCTGGGAGTGTCTTGTCTCAGCCAACAGTTCTTCCTAAGGGTTGCTCCCACCCCTGGTCTCCACAGATCCCCTCCTCCCTTCCCAGAGGAGCAACGAGATCTGAGGCGGCAGCAGGACTACAGTATGTTTCTCCAGCAGAGGATGGGTTGGAGAGGCCGAGGGGAGCGGCTTTTTGGGTGTAGCCGTGTTGACTGCGTTGCCTTTCCCTCCTCTCCGAGGCCAGCCCCGCTGATCGACATTAGTGGGTGGGAGGCTGGCTCACTCCAGAGAGCCTTTGACATAAAGGGAGTTTTCACCCCACCTCTCCATCAATCAAAACTTAAACTTATTTGTGCTTATACGCTACTTCTTAAGTAGAGAAAATAAAAACTGGGTTTAGGAGAGTGCAAATATTTAACAATAAAAAAACCACATTAATTTACCCTTTTTCATTTCTACAGAAGAAACCTTAATGGAGTCACATGACTCTTATTCTAAGTGATAAACCACAGGTCATAAAGCACCACTTTATCACTCTGCACAAGCAGTATAAATAACAGCTATTACCCAACCTCACTCCATCTGATAAGCTCAGAGATTTTCTAATATACATTTCTGATTTTTTTAAATAATATTCATGATCATTTCCTCTTGAGCGTTATGAGTCTCTGGCTATGTGGCCCTTGAAACCAGGGCCTGCAAGCCCTTGTACCATCTCTCTGATTTATGGCCACGTTGGTTGGGACTGACGCCCTAATGAAATCTGTGACACCGCATTAATGGGGCTGTTTGTTACCACCGGAGTTCAGCGGCTGGCGGTAGCCTCAGAGCTGTGCTCAGGAAGGCACACGCGGAGTCTATAAAACCCACCCAGTGGGCAGCAAACCCACCCGACCTGCACACGGCGTAGCGCCACCCCACGCAGACGCTGCCTGGCGAGGTCTGCGACAGCCATCCAGGGTGCGGAGAGTGGGTCATGGCTCCACGCATCACGCCGCAGCTGCACAAGCACAAGGAGCGCGCGACAAACTCAGGGTCTTCCCCGGGACCACAGCTACACATACAGACACACGTCTCTCAAGCGTGTAATTAATACCCAGCCCCCTGCGTGCAGTCATTCAGTTGCACAAGCCACAGCGAATGTGCACCATCAGATTACCCACTAACAAGCACGTGCGTACGGAGTGTAACCGACACACATCCCTTCTACCTGCGGGAGCTCTGCAGACTCAACGTGACGTGCGGGCAAACGAAGATCGCCCCACACCTCTCCACCATCCTGCCCAGGGCTGGTTTCCCTCTGCCTCCACACCAAAGGCACAGGATGGCGAGCAAAACCTGCCTGTGATGCACGTGTGCCGCTGCAGCGACGTTTTCCCGTGTGATGTACTCCTGTCAGCTGAGACATCCGAGTCAAATAGCCACCCAGTTCTCATCAAAACTAATGGCACTTTGGAGGACGATTCATGCCCTCAGCTCAGAAAAAACTGAGCCAGCATGTACGCAACAAAGATCTCGCGTATCCACCGCACAATAAAACATATCTGCAAGACAGTTATTTTAATACCAATATGCCTATATAGAGACACATTATTGTGAACTCAATCTTGAAGCTACCGCGGTAAGCAGAGAGAAGTCCAGCTCTCTGTAAGCAGGGTGGCTTGGTACCTCTCCTTGGGCTAAGTAATCACCCAGAGTATTTTAACACGTCTATGTGCTTGAGTATCTGGACCTCTTATAGGCTGGTTGAAGCTGTTTCACCCTTTTTTTTTGCAATCAGCCACCGTCAGCACACACTTTCTCTTCAGTTGTATTTGTTCGTGTTCGTCTTTGTTTCATTTTTCCTTTTTAAAAACAGTTTAGGAAACAAATGCAAAAATTCATGTTGTTGCAATGCAGACTCCTATGCAACAGGAAATAAAAATGCCAAAATTGAATATTTAGCCTTAATTCTGCGCTGGGGTAAAACTCCGTCAGCTGCTATAACTGTATATTACTTCATCAAATAACGCAACACGGTAGACACTTTCTTCTGCCTGAGGTACATACAAGGAAGAATCTTCATTCCTGTGTGCTTCATTTTACAACTTTTAATGAAGGCCTATTCATTGAACCGAAAGCCTTCTTCACAAACATTTTGGTGTGAAAAGTGGCAATACTAAGGAATATTTTGTTGTGCCTGTAAAATTCAGTGCCTTTTTTCAGGATTGCTTTTGTAATATTTTCAATAGTAAAAATGGCTTACCGAGAAATCAGGGGTTTGACCAATTCACATCTGCTGGAATTATTAAATAATTACAAATAATAAAGCATTGAGCTTAAAAATGACAATTTAAAATCAGTAATATTGATATGGCTGAGCTTCATTTATCCTGGAAAGGAAACAGCTTTGACAAGATCATATTTTTTTAATAAAATGAGTGTGGTATTTTTCTATCAGGTCTCTTTAATTCCAGCATCATAAAAATGTGGTATATCTTTATTGATAGACTTTAGCTGGTGAATTCTCTTCTCTACAGCATATATATGTTAATGATTTTCTCAGTACTGACATACAATATGTTTAACCAGACGATTTTTCCTTTCACTCAGAGTTACTTCTCTGATCAGTAATTTAGTGGGCAGTTCTCAAGTGACAGCTCTGAGAAATACACACACCGCGTCTTGTTAAGAGTGAGTTTTAATGATGTCTTGCTTGACCATGTTTCCTTTTTGAAGAATTGTAAACATTTCCTGCTCTTCTTGTGATCTGTAGCTGGAGGGACACAAGACTGGAGGAGACCAACTATGTGATCAAGTCCAGTGCATTTGCAATCACAGGTGACTTTGCAGCAGGTGTTTAGTCCAAAAGAAACCACAGTAATCCCTCCCTATGCCACAAACCACAGATTTCCCAAAATCCTGAAGCAAACCTACTTGTGCTCAAAAGACACAGACACACACACACACATAGACACAAAAAATCATGACAAAAATTAATAGCACATGAGAGGAGAAGAGAAGAAGATACCTGGAGCCAGAGCATCCCCCACTGCTGGGAGCTGCATGGGCGAGGAAGTGTGGTAAGTGAATAGTCACAGCTGATCTCAGCGCATTGCAAATGTAACTCTAGTCAGGCAGTAGATGTGCTCTCTTTAATGATATTACTGAACAGATTACATAAATGAGTGAGAATTTATGTACAGAATTTGCATGTGTTTGCAACTGATCTGAAACTTATAAATACGTTTCTGTATTTACACGCACAAGTAAATTAATATTGATTTCTTACCAGCAGCACCACCAAAATGGCATTCAAGTGCATGTTTCCAGGTGCAGAGTATTTAGCTGGAGAGCAAAGCAAGTGAATTTGCAATGAGAACGGTGAAGCTGTGGGTGCAGTTCTGCAAAGAATGATTTGCATTGTTTGTATTGCAGCAGCGCCGGCAGGTCGCAGACGCCGCGGGGCTCTCCCGTGCAAGGCACTCTACAATCCCATTGCAAAAGAGCTTCTCCCCAGCACCCGCTAGTGAGACTAAGTGCCTCAGCACAGCAACACGGGTCTAATTCCCAAGAGGGTGCTCATTCCCTGCCCAAAGAGCTTTATTACGTTGGGTGCACAGCTCAGCTAAATGGGTAGGCCATTAAAGATTTACAAGCCATTGACACTAGCTAGCTCAGGGACATCGTGGCTACTGGAAGTACCATGCCTGCTCCTGCATTGCTTCATTTTCAAACCCCTGCTCTTCATTGTCTCCCTGGATAGCGGCCGTCTGCACGCACTCAGCACTCCTGCTCCCCAGCCCCCCACCCTGCAAAGCACTAACATACCCCTGCATTCCCTGAAGAAGACCCTCTCCCCACCTACCCACTTCCCTGAGCCCATATCCGCTCCTTCCCTCACCTTCCTACAGACCCTCTTACCTTTCCCAGGGCCGGGCCACTACCCTGGGCACAGATGCTGAGGTCCCAAGGTACCATCCCTCGCTGGCCTCCTGCTGCACCCCCCAGTCCAGGAGCAAGAGTTTCGGGACAAGGCTGGAGAGGGCAGGGGGAAGAGGAGATGTTGGAGTTGTATGAGTCAAGTCTACGCCCCTCTCCTCTTCACCAGAGAAGGCAATTACTTTACCAAGGCTTTGGTTTTTAACCAAGGTTGTACAATCACATCTCTCTGGATTTGCTTTTTTTTTTTTTTCCTCCTCTCCCTGAAACTCCTCCTGATGTTTGGTGCATTTTTCTTGGGTATGCTTTGTTGTTTTTGGGTTGTTTTGTTGTTATTGTTGCTTGCAGCCACTGGAGAGTTCCCCCTTCCTCTGGTTAATGGCCCATTAACTAGCTCTCTCCATGCAGGGGTAGAGCCTGGGAATTGCTGAGTTCTGGAAAATCCTCACCAGCAAGGAACCTTTCACCAGCAACAAAATCCTCTTTTCAGAGGGGGCTCTGTGAAACGGGGTGGCAAGAGGGGACAGTCCCCGGGCAGGAGGGATGGGGACAGAGCCCACAGGAGCGTGGGGCACCGGCGTCGTTGCTGTTTCTTGAAAAAAGGCGCTGGCTGTGGGGAAGAGGGGGGAGAGGAGACAGGAGCCGGATTGTTAAAGGATTCAATGAGCTGTGCCCAATGTATTCGAAAGGTGCTTAAGACAGCCAAAGCTCCTCACCAAACACACACCGCTGTGAAACAGCACAGCGCGTGCCCACCGGCTGCAGAGAGGCAGCCCAGCTCCCCCAGCCCCACGCACATCGCACCCCCAAGAAACGAGCGGCATCCCCTCGGCCCGTGCCCCACGCCAGCACGGCACGGCCAAGGCAGCAATGCTCCCACCCAGGCACAGGCACGCCTGGACCTCTGAGCGCCCCAAACCATCCCTGGTATGTGCATGTGTGCCCGCCCCCCCGCCCTGGCACCCCACACCAGGGGCAAAGAGGGGCCCAGCTCAGACCCTTCCCCTCCCTCCCATCTCCTTCCTCTCAGCTGCACCTTTCCAGGTAGAAAATGATTTGCAGCTTTATGTTGTCTCACTCAAGCAAACGCCATGGCTAGGCTGGACAGGAGATGCAGGATTTTCCATAGACCTAAAAAAAGAGAAGGCAAAGCAAATCTTGGGATCAGCAGGACTAGAGAAACCTGGTTCCTAATGGCTTTGTCTCCTGACTCCTTTCCCCTCCGTCCGTCACCACTGCAGTAACCACAGTAGACAACCAACCTCTCCTCCGATGCCTCCCATTGCCTCAGAAGGACCCACAGCTTGTGTGCTGTCACTGGCTCCAAGCCATGTGCCTGTGGGCCACTGGGCGTGGAGGTGTTGGCTGGCCAGCAGAGGAGACAAGCAGAATAGTCCGTTGTTGGCACTCTCTTCTTTAACCCATCATCAATTTTGACACATTTTGCAGGTGCAGAGTAGTTTGGTGGATTCTGTCCTTGTGTCAAGTGCGGTTGGCATTGACAGGTAGGTTAAACATTGTGGGGAGGAATGGCACAAATGAGAGACACTGCAATTGCTTAGGGTGGGTTCCCTGAGCTTAAATTTACAAAAAGGTGATGTTTCAGTTTCATCAGTGTCAAAATGTATCCTCAGCTGCATCTGCAGAACACAGCGCAGCTCAGGCTCATGACCATAAGCAATCAGCTTGCCACAGTTTAATCAAGTAGCTCCCATCAGCTAAGCTGCAGCAATCACTTTTCCTGGGGCTCTTGTGGCCCAGCTCCACTGCAATGATGAATTGTCTTCACCCATGAAGGCTTAGCCCCTCTGGACCTTCTGGGAAATACCATGGGACAATCAAAAATTAACCTACACCCAGAGCTGCTTATTGTGGCTCAGCACACAGGTCTACCAGGTGATGCCACACGGGCTATGTGGAAAACAGCAGTGTCAGCGTTCCTCCTGCCAGTTGCCACGCTCAGCCAACCCATCCCAAGCATTGCAAACACACGGAGACACTGCCACCATTTCTGGTGCCACATAGATACCTACCTGTAGTGTCTCCAAGCGTAGGAACTATTTACTCTCTCAACACTGCTGTGGTACTCTGATACTGTGCGCTCTGAACCAAGATTAGGAAAAGGAGAGGGATGAGCTAGGTCTTAAGGCCACATAGGAAGTCTGTATCAGAAAAGAGGAGTGAAGCCCAAACCTGGGTCTCCTTATCTTCTGGAGCAATCCCGAGACTGTCTGCATGCACCAGAGTACACGCGTGTGACACACCACAGTGGTGCTGGCTCTGGCGCGGAGGGGTACATGGCTGTGCTCATCTGGAGCACAGAACAGCCAGATGCCTGGTGCTGCTTTTGCAAGGGATGGTGATATCAAAACTGCAGCCCTTCTTCAGCTGAGCGTGGCTACCACCAGCCCCTACATACACCCACAGACACAGACACCCAGCACCCCCTCAGGCAGTTCTCACACAGCTGGAGGGGTACGTGGTGCTGCACGTAAGACAGCCCACAGCAGGACCTGATGCCATCTGCACGGGCAAGTTAGAGCCAGGCGCGGGTGCCTGCACAGAGCGCGCTGCAGCCATGCGCAGCTGGTGCAGCATGCCCGTGCCAAGCAAGGTCCACTGACGCAGCCGAGATGTGCAGGACTCGATGCCACAAGTGCACTGGCCCTGTGGTGACACTTGTCACCACTTGCTGCTCCGGGGTCACCTGCCCCTGTGGCCATGGTCCCAGCGTGGCCAGCTCCCTCTCTAAGGGGTGGTTTTGGGTACTAGTTCACCTACAGGTTACCACGACTGATAAAAGCAACAGTTTCTTACCTTGCGTTTTTCGTACGTCTTAAAGTTCATCACAAACCAAGTAATCATGATTACCCCCGTTATAAAGGCAGGGAAGCCGAGGCACTGTGTGACCCAGTGTCTCCCAATACACTGGTGGCAGGGACCAGAGACACCCAAGTTGCCGAAATTTCCACCCAGCGTGCAGAAACTGGATTATCATGTGGACAGTATGCACAGTGGGATGCCCACTCTGGTCTCAGTGGTGGCGTGCGTGAGACCAGCTTTAGACCCAGGGTGGTCTAGGACTTGAGGGTGGCAGGGCTGGAAGGAGACATTCCCTGACAAGCTTTTGCCTCAGAGAAAGCCCCGAAAAAAACTTCAGCTCAAGGTCTGGTGAAAAGGCTGCCTGCAGGGCCACCCGCACCGCGCTCTAGTCGCTCCCAAGCAGTGAATTCATCTGGCTGCAGTTCTGGGGAAAGTGAAAAAAATCCGCATGTGGAGACAGAAACTAGCCCCTCCGACCACTCGCACTGTTTGACATTAAAAAGTGCTGACAGCAGAGAGGGAGGAAAGGAATGGACGAAGGGCCACTTTCATCTCATGACAGTCTCCTGCCAGCCCCAGCCACCATGTCTCCCTCTCGACACCCCCCCCGGCCCCTTGCTTTCCTAGGCATTTATTAAATAGGGTCACAGCCCGCATTAGAGTCCCTCCCACGGCCCTGGCAAAATGAAAACACTCGCCCGTCCCCATGACCCCCACCCTCCCAGATCTCCAGCTCCTTTGCCATTTCCCCCCACCCCAGAACCAAGAACTCCACCCCACTGCAACCTTGAAGTTTCATCGCCAAACATCAAGGCAAAGGGCTCCAGGGAGGGGGAAGGTCTCCCCCATTTTTTTTCCCTCTTACATTAATTATCTCATTTAGTTGAAAGAAAAGTCCAAAAATGGAGCTTTTCCTTGGCAATTTATGATGCTGGAGCAGTAATTTATGGCTCGATACAACTTGATTTTGCTCCTTCTTTACAACACACACACACAGAGATACACACACATACATACACTTAAGGAGACACTAACCTGAATTTATCACACTAAGTACCTGCCTGCTCAAAGTAAAGGATTGAACATAATTTACAAGGCAGGATGGGGAGCGGCTCACATGTGGGGGGAAACATTTAGAAGAGTTAATGTTTGAAAGTTGGTCTTTGAAGGCAGGAGGCTCCTCTGGATAGAAAGAGAAAACCTCACTAATTAAAACTGATGTATCAGTTTCAGAAGAAGAATGTGCTGGTAATGAAACTGTGCATGGGCAAAAACAACAGGCGGCCGGGTTAGCCACCACCACTTAGACACCCTCTGGGGAGAAGGTCCCGGTTTCAGCATCGCACCAACAGGGTCTGAGATTTAATTTGCTGGGGCGGTAGCCAAAACCTCCTGTCAAAGTGGCTGCTCTGATGCGGGGACACACAACTTGGGTGCAGAAGCAAATGTGGGTCATCAGTAGGGTTTGAATCATGGCCATGGCATGCCAGCAATGTGACCTGCTCCGGCTGCGGCTGGAGGAGGAGGGAAGAGACCTTGTGCTGCAGATATGCCGTCAGTTGTTTCAGTAACAACCAGGCACTGGATGGCCAAAGGAGAGGACTTGGCTACCCCAAAATGCTGACCAACAGGGCAGGCAACAACAGGGAAGGAGCAGAGGGCACAGAGATGGGTAAGTGATCAGTCCGGCCACCCTGCAAGCCAGCTGCAGAGCCACAGTTGCGGCCAGCATTCGTGCCTCCCAGCCAGCCCCAGGAGCCTCCTTGTGTCACGCTGGGGAAGGGCTCTGGAGCAGGAAACCAAATCTTGACTTGGAAGGGAATCCCACACGTTATCCCGCTCCACTGGGGAGTTCATCCCAGGCCTGCCATGACATGAGTAGCTGTGCAAGGCATGGGCAAGCCAGCGGCTCGGCATGGCACGGCTGGGGCACTGGCATGAAGGCTGTTGTTGGGCATCACAGGCCACATGAAAGAGAGTTTGGGGCACCCCTGTCTTGACGATGACTGCATATGTGGATTGACATGTGCCCACCTATGAATGAAGGCACACCTTGCCCAGATCCTGCTCTGGCTGAAACCTTCCATGTTCCCACACTCACAACTTTCCAGGCTGTACCACCTCCAGGGAAAGTGGAAAGGGGAGATCAAATGGGAACATCCCAGCTTCCCCTCTACATTTTCCAGTTTACCTTCCTGAAGCGTCCTCTTCCCATCTAGGGATACCTGTGGGGGCTCCCTGAGTGCCCTCCCCAGCCAGCCCTCTTCCCCAAACCTCTGTGGCTGATATCCGAGGGAGAGGTCCCTCCACACACTGTACCCAGGAAGATGAAGGCAGTGAAGTCTGAGCAATTAAGTATACTGAGATGAGAAACGCGTGCAAAGCATCTCAACTGCGAGTTGCTTTTCTTCTGCACACATGAACTTCCCTAACTTCACAAGGCATCTCTATCTTCCAGCTAGGAATCCGAGCCATAGGACTCATCTAGTGACTTGGACCTGGGTCACATAGCAAGAGCAAGCGGATGCCATTAAATCTGTCAGCCCAGTGCCAGGTGAGCCCCCTGCAGCCAGACAATTCTTCCACCCTGGGGGACCTGCACTTGATTTGGTCAGGCACCGACTTTAACCCCTATTAGAGAGATCCACTGTCTTTGTATAGGACCACGTACACAGTTTCCTCCATATCACAGAACCCTTTCACCTTTACAACCCCAAAATTCTTAAAACCATTAGGATGGCAGGTAAGTATGGGTACAGAGGAATGAGGCAAGAAATGACCTTTTGTTTAAAAAAAAAAAAGAAAAAAAAAAAGGATGGTAAAAGTGATTTGAGACATGCTCATTACCCAAATGCAAATTCTTTCAAAAATGAGCCTTTCTGAACACGATGGTCCGCGTGCTCCTTTAAAGCAATGAGGCTCTGCATCATCCAAAATACACCAGACAATAGCCCCTGCTTGTCAATCCACCCAGCGAATTTCTAGAGCAAACCGGCAAAAGCCCCGGAAGGTGTTTTGTATATAAACACAGAACACTCGCTCCCTTTAGTAGAGAAGGTATTCTTTTCCTTACCGCTTTCTCCGTAGCCATCAGCTTGTTCACAAATCTTACAGCAACCCACAGCCGTGGCATTAAACAGGTGAGGAGAATAAGGTTTTTTCCTTATTGATTTAGGGATGGTTTCATTTGTAAGTGAAAGGGCAGCTGTCAATAGACTGCATGATCTACGGCACCAATCCGGAGAAATCTTAAGCACGTGAGCGCTCGGGAGCAGGCATGGGATTCAGGGCTGTTGAATCGGGGCCAGCAGCCCAAACCGGGCTTTATTTCGTGTTGCATCGTAACGCTATTGCGCGAATGAGAGGGAAGTATTATTAAATGGGAGGATGGAAGGGGAAGAAGAAAACATGTCTATTTCTTATCCAATAATGTTAGAGATATATTTATAAAGGCGAAACAAGACTAATCTTCATTCCTCTGTGCTTCTCAGGGAGCCCTGTCTACGTTGTCTGTTTTGTTTAGACTGCGCGCTCTTCACGACAGAGATTATCTGTATTTTGTGTCTTGTAAAGCACTGAGCACTTTTATCTAATAGTAATAATCTATAAAATACACAAATAAAAGGATCAGAGCGAGGAAGTGATGTTGCAGGGTTGTTTCTGCCTGAAAAGAGCAGCAAAAAATACAGTTAAAAATAGCTATGTTTACTCTGATAATAAAACGCGTGTGTGCGATTGTGCTTGCGCATGCAGAGAGAGAGAGAGAGAGAGAGATGTGCATACAGTAGGGAAAGAGAGTCAAGGAGGGAATAAGTCCATCAAAACTATAAGTATGTGGCACCTCGGCATCACGCAAAGTACCCTGGGTGCAACCAAAGCCTTCCGACGCTCTGAGGGACTGAGTGGAAGCGTGCAGGATATTAAGAGTGACAAGCCATCAGGACTGCGATATCAGACCAGTAGGGAAGGGAAACTGAAGCAGGGTGTCAGCTCGAATTGTCGTTATCCCCATTCAGGAAAACGGCATCGGGCGATGCAAAGTAGTGGCAGGAAGAAAAGAGGTCGGGACATCTGGGGACTAATCCCCCATCCCCCAGGGATGCTGCACCCATTCAGGACCTGGAACCCAGTGACCTCCACATCGCTCCCGGTCCTGCTTTTTGTCAGCTTGAACACAGGGGTGACCATTTGCTCCTGCTCCCCGGGTGCTCGGGGTGGAGGAGCGAGGGGACCGATGCAGGCCCGCGCCCGGGGAAGGGTGTCGGGGTGGCGGGAGGCTCCGTGCGGTGCGGTGGGAGCGCGCAGCGCTGGGCAGCACCAGGGGTGGAGGGGAGGAAGGGAGGGTGGGGAGGGGAAGGCCTATAATCCCCTTGGTAAATCCACGCCTGAACTATAAAAGGATAATCCATGTGCAACCCTGGCCCCACTTATAGGATTTAGCTCTTAGTGTGGAATACTAATATTTGGCTGTTTGTTTACCCCTGTGAACTAATTTGGCAGATTCTTATGATTCTCACAGGGAGAATTTATTTCGATTTTGATATTACTCAAAGCCTTGGGTCCTGGAGTCATAGGATTATATGCAAAGCTCCGAGCAGACTTTTTTAATCCTTTTTCTTAAGAAATAACTGTTTGTTGTGGATGCAGCAAAAAGCTTGAAAGCTGGCCTGCTGTTCCACAGCACAATGGCATCAGAAAAGCCACTTGCTAATTCCCTTTTTTTCTTTTTTTTTTCTTTTTTTTTTTTTCTTTTTTTTTTAACATGGTGATTTTTAAGCCCGTTTTGCAATGAATGGGGATCAAGCCCATGATTTCTGAAGAGCCGGCATGGTCAAGCCGGGCTCTGCTTGTAGATTCGCACCGGCTTGGTGAGCTTCAGCGCCCGGTTGCCTGCTCCTACCCCAGTGGCATTGCCGTGGGAGAGTGGTGTCACAGGCAGACGTGAGATCCTTCCAGCTAAAATAATACGCGAGCTTCGGGGAAGAAAGGGGCACGGGAAGAAAAAGGGCACGTGTTAGGATCAGGAATTCAGCCTTCAATTAAAAAGTAACTTTCTAACCTTGGACAATGCAGAGAACGGCTTGAAAATGTGACACACGCACCCCCCTTAAAACAGAAAGCCAGTACAAGAATCCCAGCTATGTTATTTTTATGGTCTTGCTGGTTTGAGGGCTTGCTCTTTGATTTCTGAACAGTTAAAGTTTTTAATATCAGGGAAGAGGTCTCCTTTTTTTAAATGCAAAAAGCAGCTTTCGTTGCAAAGCGTACAGAAAAGGAAGGAAAACGAAAGTCCTCTCTAAATGTATTTGCAGTTGTTCCTCTCCCGGTGTCCTGAAAGAAATTAAAGGTTGCAGATGTAATGACAACTAGGAGCAGGGTAAGTCGGGATATTTGCTGAAGATATGGCTCTCGACTTAGGAAAATATTTCATTTTAAATCTGTGCCCAAGACCATTTTTTCTGAGAAGATTTAAGCACGCACCTGAAGTGGAATAATTGCAGAAGGGCTTCACCAAATCAGGGCCTTGAGGAGAAAGCTGGCAGTAAAATAACAAAATGTATCACGATAAAAAAATTCTCTCCCTTAGTAAAAATGGAGGCAACGCCTAAAAAACCCAAACCTTCATAAATCAGGCAAACAAGACAGGCAGATGAGAATCATACCAGACAGTGGAAATGAGGCAAAAATAATTTAAATTATTCACACATTTTGAAACTTTGCAGGACTGAGAAGAGAGAGTAAAATCTTGGTGAATAAATCAGGGACACAAGCAAAATTTCTGCCTAGCGGTTTAAGCTGGAAACACTAGGTACAAACCCTAGGAGTCTGACAGCAGAAAGTTTTCAGAGGACGCGTGTGCATCCTTGGTACCTGCTTTATTTTCCTCCTCTTCGGATCCTGCTGTGAGTGGCTCTCTCGCACGACTTCAGCTTCTCGGACTGCCTCATTCCCACAGCCGACCGGAGAACAAACTCCCATCGGGGCCCATTCGCTCGCCGCCTCAGCCGGGCTCCGCGCCGGAGCCGCACGGCGGAGCGAGAGGGGATGCTCGGGCACTCCCCAGCCCGTCCTGTAATTCCCACCGGCACCCTGAAAATCTAAGTGTGCTTAAATACACGGATCTCTTGTCATTTTTACCCCTCACTTGAATGCTGACAGCCGGTTCCATCTCCGTTACTAGCTGTTAATAATTAATCTGAAATGATGCACAGATCGGGAAAATATCTTTTAGGTGAGTGACATTTTCCCAAATTTGTTCCAAAGACAATGGTGAGGGAAACAATGTATTCATGCAGACAAAGGGGAGGGAGGGTTT
Source organism: Vanellus vanellus (assembly GCF_965231255.1). Classification (NCBI taxonomy): domain Eukaryota; kingdom Metazoa; phylum Chordata; class Aves; order Charadriiformes; family Charadriidae; genus Vanellus; species Vanellus vanellus. Next base: position 22,183,664 of record NC_138912.1, on the reverse strand, counting down.
GGCTGTCTGATTTTCCAGGGGTTTGGACTTATTTCTGTTTCCTCCTCTCTCCGTCTCAGCTTGTTTTCTGGTGACAGGATCGAAGAGCCCCAAACATTACCCAAAATTGGGGGACAAACGTACTACGCCAAGGATTTGAAGGGAGACATTTGCTTAGTTTATTAAAAAGATCAAGGGGTGACTTGCTTCCCGCATATAAATTTCTTCCTAGGGAAGAAATATCAGGTGCTAAAAAACCCTTTAATCTGCCAGAGAAAGCCGTGACAAGAGCCAATGGATAAATGCTGAAGCCAGACAAGTCCCAATTAAAAAGAAAGTACTGGACCTTTTCTATTTTGTTTTACTTTGTCCAAGGAAGTCAGGGTGATTAACCATCAGAGCAGGCTGTTACGGGAAGTGCTGGAGTCCCCCTTTCTCAGCATCTTTGGATCAAGACTCGTATTCTTTTGGGAAGAAAGTTATTGTATTCAATAAAGGGGTAACTGGGACAATCTCTGGCCCCTGTTACACAGGCAAACTAATACAATTGTCAGAAAGTGTTTTGCGAGCTTAAACTGAATAAACAACTTTGCATCCCTCTGCTCATTTTAAACAGGAACCTTATTTTTAAAAAAATCAGGGAAGTAAGAATGAAAATCCTCGACAACCGAACAAATATTCTTATTACGGGGGAAAAAAAAAAAAAAAAAAAAGGTGAAAAATGTGTAGCAGCGAGGAGGGATCTGAAACGATTGAAGACGATGGCAGGACCGGGAACAGAGCGAGGCAGCGGGCTCAGTGCCGGCTGGGGCCGGCGGGGCTCTCCCCGAGTGCCACGGGCCTTTGGGGAAGGAGCTGCTCAGGCTCCATGGAGAATCCTGCCTTGCTGATTTCCAGCTGAGCAGCTTTCCGCACTCAATGGCCGTCCCTGCTGCTTTCATGCAGGGATGTGCTCTAGCTCAGAAGAGAGCGGTTCTGTTTAGATAGCCCCCAATCCTAGCTTTACCTCATCCCTTCCAGCAGAGTCACTGTAATTAAGATTTGTTAAGGTTTGGAAGAAATCTCATTAATCAGATAAGATCTGAACTTTATTTTCTTTTTAAAGACCCAATTTGATCTCTCTTGCTTGTGATAATTGCTCTCCTCTTCTGACATGGAAATTCATTTTCCAGGCACATAAAACACAATAGATTTCCATTGTCAACAGCAGCAACCCCAGGAGAGTTAAAAATATTCCTCCAAAGGCTAAAAAGAGTGTTGGAAGTAAATCCAGACACATGCAGGGAGAGGGAGCACGAGACGGGGTGCTGTTGGAGGTGGGGTGGGAGAAAGGGGTTTGTACAGTCCCAAAAAAGGGGCAGGGGTGCACCAGGGGAAGGGAGGGCAGCAGGACCCCCACTGCGACCCTCGGTCCGTGGGGTTGAGCTGGCAGTTCCTACTGAGGGACCCTCAGCAGAGGGGAGGAAAGTTGTTGCCACTCCTGGTCCCTGACCTGGGGAGAAAAAAGCATCCTTCTCCTGAGTTTATCAGAAACCAGTACTTCAAAGAGCGATCAGAAAAGCTCCTGGACGGCTGACATTTCACATAAGGCAGCACCAGGATAAATGACATAGGGTGAAATATACTCCACCACATCAAATCCTATCCATCAGCAGGATTCCTGGTTTCTAAATGTCAGGTGCCGAACGGGAACTCCTCGGGAACATCTGAATCAGAGGGTAGCTCCCTTCCCCACCGCCGCCCGCTCCCCAGCTCTGCTCAGACCCCAGCATCCCCGGTGGGGTCTGCCTCCCCGTCCGACCCCCCAGCACGGCCCTGCGCCAAGCCCAGGCAGCCAGGCACGGGTGCCAGGCCAGGAGATGTGCACGGATAAGGCGTGCAGCCCCAGGACGGGGCTAGGTGTAGAGGTAGCACCTCTTGCCCCAGGGACTGCAGTCCTTCAGGAGGGAGAGGACAGGGGTGCGTGGCATCCCCCTGCCCATCCTTCAGCCTCGCCCTGTCACGTCAGCCCAGCGAGTGGGCACCAAGCCAGGCGCTGGTCACCATCTTCCCCCTGCCCAGGGCCCTGTGCCCTGCCACCCCGCTGGCACACTGGTGCCCCCAAGCCTGTGCCCTGCTCCTTACACCACCCCATCCCTGATTTCACCCTGGACCAGGAGAGCCCAAGCCCCAGCTGCACCAAGAGGCCAGTGGTGACAAGAAGCCGCCACTCTCCTCAACTGTCACAGGGAAAATAAACCTGAGCCGCAGTTTTCCAGCGCTTCCAGGGGGCCACACGATCATGCGGCGGCAGCAGTCTCTGTCACAGCTCAGCCTGGCCACCTTCCGGAGATGCTAAAACTTCGGGGGAGCAGAGAGAGATGGAAACCACTACTGGGCATTTTGTGGCCTCCCAGAAATGGGCTCTTTGGGGTGGCTGGCCACCGAGGCTGGCTGTGGGTGGCCAAAGCAGGGAGAGTCCCCCGCAGTGCTGGCCATGGGGAGGCAGAGACCCGGCACGGCTGGTGCACGCAGAGGTGCTAATAGAGACCTAGGGCAAGCGTCCTGGCCCTGCCTGCCTCTCTCCCTCTCTTTGCAGAGAGAATCTGCAAACATATTAATCTCATCTCACACACAAACCCTCCGTCCTGATCCCAGAATCCATATATTAGGAGATTTACATAAATTACCAGCTATCAATAGGGCACATGAGGTGCAGGGGCTGAAAGCCAGCACCCTTGCCAAGAAAACGGTACAAGAGGATTGGAAAGGAGGGGAAGGGAGGGGGCTGCAGAGTGGGGCTGGGAGCACAGCCCTGGCAAGAGGAGGTCTGGGATGGCAGTGGCTGGCTGTGGCATCTGGGTCTCTGAGTTGCTCACCGCAGGCGCTGTACCCTGCTTAGTGGCAGCAAAGGCCTCCTCCTCTGCGCACACAGTGCTGTGGCATCTTCCCTCTGCATCTCCCCCATGAAGGAAGGGCAAGCAGCCCTCCTCGCCCTCCACAGCTCACCCCAATGGCTGCTGAGGAGCACTCACCGAGACCAGGTCCATGGCCTGGATGCAGTGGTGGGCGCATAAATAGCAGGAAAAGGGGATAGCAATTAATCAATGCTTGAGTTAGAGCTTTGCATTTGCAGCCTAGGTCAGAGCTCACCTTAGCCTCTGGCATTCCCAAGCCTCAGGAGCTCTGGGGAACCAGAGCCGTGTGGCTCCACTAGGGAGTTCAACAGATCCTTGACTCCCTCTTGTTTCTCCCTGAAGGGCTTTGCCTCTGCTGGGAGAGCAGGAAGGCACCAGCTCAGCTGTTGACCACACCACCTGGCCGGAGGCAGGGTGCTCTCCACCTTGGGAGCACCGAAAAGGGCATTCAAGCTCCTCTGAGCCACGAGGAACACAGGGGATGCTTGGTGAGGGTTGTGAGCCAGGTACAGAGGCCTGGCACGCAGAGGCAGAGAAAACTGCCAAAACAGACCCCCTTCCAGTGTGTTTCTCAGGACAGACCTGTTCCTCAAGGGGGCTGATGGCCGAGCATAAGGCAGACCCAACAGGCACCAGGGTAAGGCCACACCAGTGTGATGCAAGTTTGCCAGCTCCATCCCCTTGGCACCAGGGCCTGGGGCACAGCCCCGTTCCCACCACCCTAAGTTTCAGACGTGCAATATAGACTCCGGGCAAGCCTGGGGTGAGTCCTGCTCCCAAGAGGGGACGGAGATGAGTCCTTCCCGAGGCAGGCAGTGTGCCTGGCTACTCCCGCAGCATCTTATAAGCCTCTCAGGCAGCAGCCCTGGAAAATCCCCCCCGGTCTGTGAAGAGCACCGAGTCAGGGTCCCTTTTGTCACCAACCCGCGGCCACCAGATCCCGCTTCTCCCGCGGTGTTTTGCTGCCCTCGTGGGTCCAGAGCGCACATTGCAGCCGCCGCACGCCGCACGGCCCCCGCAGCACCTCTCCCGCACCCACCCCTGCGCAGAGCCGGGGCACGGGTCCTTCCTTCTCCTGCCGGGAGGAAGGGCAAGGGGGAAAAGGCAGGTTTGGGTCTGGACCAGGGGACGAGGGGCAGGGAGCACTCAGAGGGGTCCCAGGGAAGACATCGGGCAGGTCCCAGACCCTAAAGCATCACCTCTGCTTTGGAAGGGGCATCACAGGTCGTCCGTCCTTCCTCCTTTCCTCTGGACAGGCAGACACCACAGCTGAGCCCAGTGCGTCCACGGATTGCCGGGGCTGTTGGATGGACAGCTATGAGTACAGCAAGGTCCTGAAAGCTTCTTCCAAGCCTGAAGTACACCCCAGTGTTATTTCTAGTGATGGGAAAGAGAAAAGCAGCCAGTGGTGCAAAGAAAGAAAGCAATGTGAGCCATGGAAAAAAAAAGCCTCGACTTGATTTAAGGTTAGATTAAACAGGGGAGAACTTTACTTTTGTTTTATGGTAGTGGGGAAAACCAACCAACCAACCAACCAACAAAAGCCCTAAGGTGAGTAGCCATCATTAACTCTCACACATGTAAGATCTCCTCCCAGCGGTGCAACTAGAGTGAACACAGACCTCAGCAGCCTGTGTTGGTATAAGACAATATATATAACAACATATGCGGCACAATGAAAATATGACTTGCATCATATGCTTGTATGACCCAGCGCAGCAGTCAGCATCCAACCTGCAACACCAGCGTTCCGGTGTAGGTACCTGTTCTCACATACGTGCCCAGCATCTGTATGTATGGCCTAGAAGAGGCAAGCCCAATCCAGGTCTGGCATCTGGGTTCCAAAGCTGAGGCTGAAACTGGATTCAGTTTCATTCCCGGTGCCTCTGACACATTGGGACTCTGTGCCAGCGGAGAGCATTTTCATGGGAAACCTGCTCCTGTGAGAACTTAGTTTAGAATTAGGTTTTTGACCCTCCTGATAGCTCAGCTTGAAACGCCTGCAGCGGCTTGGGCACTTCTGCAAGCCGAGAGCATCCCCCCTCCAGGGGTCCCTCCAGGGGTCCCACCAGCCCCGTCCCCCGTGGGCAGCCCCGCGGAGCTCCGCACGGACCGCGGGCTCCACGCTGTGGCCAGACCGCAGCAGCACACGGCAGCTCCGGGACGGGGACCGCCAGCCCCCTCCCCGTCGGCCACCCGCGGCTGTGCCCGCACGTACACCGCCCCTGTGTCACTGCCACGCACCCCTATAACCGCAGGTCCCGATTCCTTCTCTTAGCGTCTTTCTTACAAAGGAGGGTGGTGGTTTTGTCCATCTTTGCCGTCCTCTTAGGAGGGTTTTTCCATTGCTCTCCCCCTCTGCTTACCTCAGACACCTCCGTCTTCATCAACACTGGTGTCCCCAAACCTGGTCACAGCCTAGACACTTCATAACTCAGCCCCTTTGGGTCTGATCTCTTCTGTCACGGACCCACAGGATGGCTCCCCATTTGCTCGCCCACACTCTTATTATTCCTCTGCCTTTAAGCACTTGAAAAGCAATGCCAGAGCTGACAGATCCTGGGGCTTTCATATCCCACCACAGCCACCACCTTTCCTTCTAACCCTCATGTGGGGTCGTACCATGGCAGTTTGCTCGCCCACCTCTGCCCTTTCGCTGTCCCAGTGTGCGTGGGCGCTTGCAGAGACAGCCAGCATCAGGTCGGCGTGTTTGTCCCAGTGCCTAAAACCCACTGGGCAGTGACTGTCTGGTTGTGCCCAGGGGGCAAGACCAGTATTTGACGGTCCCTTCCCAGGACAACATCTAACCAGTGACAACTGTCCAGCCTCTTGGATGCAGGAGGCAATACGGGCATCAGCAGGCGCTAGCAGCAGCCCTGCCCTGCTCAGGAAGGAGCGAGAGGGTCTGACAGCTGTACAGCAACTGCCAGAGGTGACAGCAATGCCTTGGCCGGCTGCACCAGAGGAGACAGCTCATCACAGCGGCTCCTGAGGAGCAGAGCAACCCTCGCAGAGCTGGAGAGCCACTTTGGGAGAGGCAGGTTGTCATCACAGCACCAGCGGCTGCAGGCAGGGATAAAAGCAGGAGCTGCCCTGATGGCAAATTGTCCCACAGACCGGGCAGGCTGACCAGCAAGGTCTGGCTGCTCTTCAGCAAGGGCAGCTGCAGGCCAAATAAACCAAAAATCAGCACAGCGGGTGGAGCAGCACGCAGAAGTCAAAGGCAATTTGAGTTTTGGGGGTCAGGGGAGTGTGCCCATTCCCACACGTGTTCTTCATGCTGACAGAGAAAGAGAAGAACCTACAGTAAACCCAGGCAAATTCCAGTCAAAAATTTGATCCGGTGATGGGTTTTATATGAAGTGATGGGGGCCTTTCACCTCTGGAGCAAATTCCTCAGAGCAGTGGTAGATTTTCTGTCCCCGTGCCTTCAAACCCTGACAGGAGGTCCTTTGGGAAGGAAGGGTTCAGACAAAAGAAACCAGGAGAACTCCCTCAGTTACCCACAAGCTCACACTGAGTGACTGAACAGCTGCTTCTTGACTTAAAATCTCTCCCTGGCTGTGCTTGAGCTGTACAGCTCTTTCAGGTGTGACAGGCAGACCTGCCTCCAGTACCACAGCCTCCGTGTGGGTGGGGACAACGGGACAGCGACTCAGGTGGCTTCATAATCTGTCACAGGAACAGCCAGCACATGCACTCTATCAACCCCTACTGTTTCTAGTTTGCCTATCTGAGCGTCAAACCACCCGCTACAGCAAGCAGAAGAAGCATTTTTCTGTTCTTGTCCTGCGTAAAGAGCACCACCAGTTGCCTGTCTCAGGAGAGCACTTGAGCCACGGGAGCAGCAGAGGTGACCGTACCTACTCAGAGAGAGCAGTCTTCTGGTTCACCAGCTATCTACAGTTTCTCACACAATTGCTCGTGGACTTTATCCCCTCCTCTGGTCATAAGCCAGAAGGAAGACCCACACGTCATCCTCCAGAGGACCCTCACCAGGGTGACAGTAACTGTAGTGTAACCCCTGGGCACAGAAGCAGCTGCCAATGCTGGCAGGACCTATTTGCACTTCAGGCCCGGGGCAGATACCAGTTGTCCACAGGGTCCCTCCTCTGTTAGTCCTCCTTAGAAGTACCTCACCCTTGCGAGTTGCTCAGCAAAGGCACTCCCAACTAAGCCCACATTTTCCCAGCCACTCCCCGAGGAAACTGGTGCTCGTAAGCTCACGAGTGCAGGGCCCTGCTTCAGCCTGTTGTTCACTCAGTCATGCTGAAGAGCAATGCCATGACTCATGTAGAGAGAGCTCATGTAGAAGTCCCCTATGATGCCTGGCACTCCAGACCTCTAGCTAGGCCAATGCATGCCTCAGGCAAACACGCCATAATAAACACCTCCAAGAAAATGCAGCCATCTCACCTGTACTCCCATTTGCACTTGAATCCCCTCAACCCCAGACCACAGCTCTGTTCCCTTCACTCAGAGGCTTCCTGCCTGCCAGTGATCTGACTCCAGCTCTAGGGCAGGATGGATGAAGTTACCTCTGACGTATTTGAAATCCAGGGAACTTGAAGCAAACATAGATCACAGTGGAGAGCCTTGAGCGGGCCACGGGTCCTGAGGGTGAATTTTCATGTAGCACCATGCATGCAAGGCTCACAAGAGGACTTAGGTGATGGACAGCGAGGAGGGCAGATATTAGCTGGGGCTGATGATGCCAATGTACCCAGAAATAGAAAGCCTTACTGTTCTACAGTCCTGCACTTCCCTGTGGAAATTGGGCATTACATCTCCACCCAGATGTCCAGAAGACATGATCCTCTCTCTCAGCTGGCAGGAGGTAAGAGCTGGCATTCTCAGCAGAGAGCTGAGGTAGGTAAAGATTCTGGGCACCACATGTACATTGTCTAGGAGACCTCTGCCTCCAGATCTGTGTGCAGACTGATGAGATCAAGCAGGCGGAGGACAGGGATTATTAACCTCTTTTTTCATGTGAGGAAGGGAGGCTCAACCTCCCTGGGTTTAGTGCTGCGGCAGCACAGAAAGATCCAGAGAAAAGATGACGCTGGCAACAAGCTACAGTCCGTAAGTGGGAAAGCAGGGAGTGGAATAGGCAGGGAGCTAGTTCAAGCAAATGCAGCGCCCTTTAAAAGGGACAAGCCTCTAGAACAAATTCTCATTTGAGTTTGATCACAGCAGAATATTTTGCGGGTATTCTAGGCAGTCTTTTGAGGGCTCGCTCCATCTGAAGGTTATAAAGACAGGGGAATTCTGGAGGTAAATGTATCTGTACTCAATAGAGGTAGACATGCCTCATCAGCTTGATTTGCTAGTAGGACAATGACTTCCCTATGGTACTTACGTATCAGCAAGAGCAAGAATGCTTATAGAAGTAAACACTGTGAGTGCCTAAACCAGCAGGTGACACAAGGCAAGAAATACAATCTTTCTTTCTAACACACCACGTTTAAGAAGACAAGATTAAAAGCAGGAATTTCTTAAATGGATAAAAACATGTAATGAAAATAAACATTATTTAATAGCAATTCATTAAAAGCTTCTCCCACTGTTATTTTCACCAATTCTATCCAGAGTTGAATACACAGGTGTGGCAGGTATGTTGTCTTACCGAAGTGCAGCCTTAGGCAGTTTGCCAGATGAAGCCAAAGACGTCAATACGGGCCTGCCTAATCTTACTGAAGTTACACTTTGCTAATGATCCGGACACTTAGGTCTCAGTTTCCAGCATCAGATCCAAGAAAAGGCATGTTCTCATGGTTGTGTACGACTAGAGTGAAAATGAGAGGTCCTATGCAGAGAGACGAAGAGAACCTACTGCTCTGCTCACATCAGCTTAGGGCCCCACTATGTTCCTTACATTCCGGAAAGCAGTAGCTTACGGCCCCAAAACACTGATTTTGTTTATTTTTATTTCATTTGGGCAGTTCTTACTGTCACTGGTTAGTCTGGGAAGATTTCTCCCCACACAGGATCGGAATGAGCCAGGCTTCGCTGGACCAACCAAGCTGCCAACACCCTTGGCATTTCCCATTTGGCGCCCTCTTCACTCCTTCTTCAGAAGTTGTTCCCTCATCAACTGCTGAGCAAGTTTGGCCACCAGATCCAGGACCTCAGAGCAGTCAGTAAAGCCACCAAAGCTATATTCCTCCCAGTATCCAAGCTGCTTTCCTGGGTCCCTTGGGAAAGGTATAGCCAGGTGACACTGGCAAGGTGCATTTCTCCTCCCACTCACAGGTAACCTTTTTCATGTCAGAAAAAGGGAAGTCAGCGCATGGCAAGAGAAGAAAAGCACTTTTCTGGTGCTTCTGTCACTCAGCAAAAATCACTTTCATACACTGGCCTGACACACCTTTGTTCCCTGTAAGCAGCAGGATCAAAGCAAGAGGTTTGGAGGCAGACAACTAGCTCAGGCAGCGAAGTCCCATGGTGTTAGATGTGAAAGATCCAAGTGCAGTTCCAGAAGATGACAGAGCTCCTTGGCAGGGTGCAAAATAGTTGCCCCCAGGAAGGATTTGGACTGCTGCGGGCTCTGCAATAGCTGGGAAGGTGCTATCCCGGGCAGCATAAGGAGATGGAGCCTGGAGGCACAGGAGGCGAACGGGACCCAGCTCTCCCTTTCTGGGAGGCCAAGCCAGCCGTTAACCTGCAGGGCCTCTGCAGCTCCCAACCTCAGCCAGGCCTGATCCACCTAGCCCATCAGTTCTGCCTCATTGACTGCGCGCAACCTCTTCCAAATGCTGCTGTAAACAGCAGGCTCTTGGAGGAGGCTGGAAGGTGGCACCGGTAAGGTTCACGGGCCACCTCCTGGCTCTCTCCTCTCCAAGCACAGCCACCTTGCCATGTGAAGGAAACCTTTGGCAGCTGTCTCGTGCTGGGAGACAGGGCTTGTTGAGCTTGGCTGAGTAATCCCAGCCGCTCCCGTCACTGCAGCTGCATGCATCCTCGTTCTCCCAACCCAAGGATCGCTGCCTCGCTGAATCACCCCATTAAATTGCTAATATCTTATTGTTCTTTAAGATTTCGAAACTTGCTGCGAAACGTTTACAGATAATTTTTTTTTGCCTGCAGTCACTGTGCCTAATGCCCAGTCATTGAGTGCCATATGTGTTTATATGCACTGCAATTTTCCACTTGATTACATTTTACCACAAACACTTTCATCCACTCCGCAAAGACAGCAGCAACACATCCATAACATTCAGAGCAGCCCAGACAGACAGAGCCCAGACACAAATGTCTCCGCTGCCCAGGGCGCCTCAAAACGCGAGATTCCTAAATTCAACTGACCCAGCTTCCAATTCTGAAGTCCCCAAGGGCACCTCTGTCACCTAAAGGAACATGCAAAGTTAGCTTCATGCTCCAGCTTTCCTGTTAAGCACCGGGTGCTGCTTATAAGTCTGGAACAGTTGTACAACATGGAGACACTTGCCAACAACCAAGGATATCTCAGGTTTTCCAGGAGACAGAGGATGACCCAGGCCACTACAAGGATGCTTAGCACCTGAACCTGAAGCTGCAGAAATTCACAGGGACCGCAACAGCACAGTATGCAGCACAGAGCAGTTCTGAAATTAGATCCTGCACCCCTGAAAGCAGGGGTGAGTTCTTGTTCTGGGCATAGTCCAGCTTGTCCATAGTGGGGATCACAGCTCCTGATTGCAACAGCTCCCCATTTGCAAGTCACCTCGTCACGGCACATAGCATCCTGGCCAGAAGGTCAACCCCTGTGTAAGGACAGGGCTTCCCATAACTCCAGTTGGCTTGGGGCCACCACGATGCTCATGCAACCAGACCACAGCCTTCCAGGAAAGGACAGGCAACAGATGCATCTACACAGCAACACTGACACCCCCATGCAAGCTCATTAATTTCACCGGTTCAGCACAGGACCCAACAGAAGACACCGTCTCAGCTGCAGCAATAAGACCTCTGCAGTAATGAGCCAAGCCTCAACACTATGCTGATGTGGCAACGCTGCTTCGGTTCTGCGGTCAAACAGCTCTGCCCTTGCCCTGCGATGTCCCACCCTGTCCACTGCATGGTATGGACACTTACTGTGGGGCAGTGACAAGCATCTGCCAATGTGGTGATCAAGATGTCTCAATCCATTACCATCCACCTGAGCTTGCCCTACTGAGCAGCTCTGCTGACAGACACAGTGCAAGTTCAGTGAGGAAACTCTTCATAACCCCGGAGACCAAAGAAAGTAGCCTACAACATCCTGCCACAAAGGCTTCTGTACAGAGAAATAAAATAATCTGGTAATTCCCTCACATTCTGGATTATCTGGGCTCTATAATCATTTTAAGGGGTGGAATGAAATACAGCACATCAGATGATGAGTTCTCACGGGCAAACCCATAGGACTGTAGAATAATCAGGGCTGAAAGAAGCCTCAGGAGGTCATCTAGTTCAGTCTCCTGCAGGTACAATTAGATCAGGTTGCTCAGGGCCTTGGCCAGTCAAGTTAATATTTCTAAGGATGGAGACACAACAGCCTCTCTGGACAAGCAACGTTGAATGCCACCAATGAAAGCAACAATGAGAACCACTGCTGCAAACTCTCAGGCTCCCCTTTTCACAGTTTGGCCTCGTAAAGAGAGAAGGAAAGACAGACAGCTTTATGTTCTGCTTGCTGCTCATGGCTTGGGAGGGCAAAGACAGAAATTTTGTCACTTCAGTGCTACATGATTCAAAGCCTTGAGTGTACACAACAGGCAGGAACCCTTAAAGACCTAGATCTCACTAGGGCTGTTCATGATTTAAACCAGGCTTTCTAGGATAGCCAGCGTTAACTGCATTGGCTGGACTTAATTTCAGAAGATCTTATACATTCTCTCTGAAAACTCCCAGCACTGAGACAAACTGTTTAAGGCCTCTGCCATGTTCCCTTCTTATGTTATATTCAAGAAAGAAACCTATTATTGGATGGATGTAAACTGTCCAGGGACAGGCCATTTTCTGCTGCTAATGAACGTCTCCCGTACGCGACCAAACACAAGGGAGCAAACACAGCTACCTCACTGGAGAAGAGGCACTGAAGCTATTAGTGGTCACTAGCCTGGAACCACAAAGCCAGTGTTCCTCACCCTGAACACATGCGCACAAGCCTACAGAAAGGAAGCCAAAGCAGTGAGTCTAGCTGCCAAGAAGGGCCACCACTGTTCTGCCAAGCATTTATAGCTTCTTATTCAACAATAGTGCTTAGCACCACCAGCACAAAATCAATATTTCCTTAAAAGAAATGCTAGCTCAGAGAAACTCAGCGGTGACCTTGGCAGAGGTCACTCCCAAGCCATGGGGCAGCATGTCTGTCAGCAGGGGTCCACACTGCCTTTTTGTCTGCTGGAAAGTGCCTGTTAACTCCTCTTTAGTTCAAGTCTTCCTACCTTCCAGAGATCCCATGCAGAGTCACCCCACAATGGGCAAAGACGTTTACTCCAGATGAGCTCACTGACCTCCCTTTGGACTTAAGCTGTATCAGCTTTTAGGCCTGTACCTGAAGGGCAACCTTTTCATGAGGAGAAAAACAACAGGGAGGTGCAGGAGTGAGGTTGTGGTTTTCCCTCAGTATCTTCGCTGAACCCATCCAGCCTGCTGCTGGTGGCCCTGCAGTTAAAACTGCCTCATGCCTTTCATGTAGGGCAAGAACTCAAGCTCATGTGGTGAATAGCGAGCCCTGATGTTTCATATCTTATGTTTCATAAGAGGGTGCGAACTTCCCAAAGTCAGTTGGGGGCTATCACCTGCCTGGCTACTCCTCCCGGAGACGTAGCTGAATTAAGCTAGAGGGTTTTGCCTTGTGTTCCTGCCTTGTGCCATCTCAAGAGGTGGCAACTTCCAAGCACAGACACTCCTTTCCATCTGCCCTGTTCTTCTTCTGGAAGATTTGGGGCAGTCTTACTCTAGGGCTTTTCATCCAGGATGAGTCTGTTCACTGTCTTCTAGTCTCAGCTCAGGGCTTATTTAATTTTTAATAGGAACAAGAGACTAGAGAGAATCCCTTGGGTCACTATATCAGCCTTATGATACCAGACCACCTTATGCAAGATCTTTACATCACATTCTATCTGACTTCTAGCCCTACACCATCAACATCTTTTCCTTCTTCACTATCTCCTCCGCTTCAAGTGTTCATTACAATCCACTCCTCTGCAGAAAGGGTCTCTAGATATCCCCAGAGACCCTGGGTAGAATGGTTACTCCTGGGCCTCTCCTTCCTACTGTGGAAGATAACTGCTTTCATGCTGAGAGGAGAAAGAATAACTCTAGAGGTATGGCACCCCTGGGTCCCATGCCAAGGGGAAGGAGGATGCTGTAAGGCTTGATTAGAGAAGATAAAAAATTATTTTGGTAACATCATGCACCCTGACCCACCCTGTTTTCATTCTAGTTAGGTGGCAGAGCATTTGCACTAGCATGTACCACGGCCTGAGAGCTGCCCTGGCTGCAGGTGAATGGAAGGCAACCTCAGGACATGACAAGTCCACGTGAACCATGACAGAGACTCGAAGGCTTCCTTCCTGCACAAGACAAAGGGGAATCTCCCAGGAAGGCTTCCACATCCATCTGCAGAATCATCCCCGTTCTTTTTCCCTTGATGATCCCAGCCTGCTCTACTTTCTTCTCTGACAGCTTTTCCTTCCAGACACTCTGTTGGAGGCTGATATTCTTCTGAGCAGCCTGATTTCTTCCCGACTGTCTTTGCTCTGAAACCAAGATTTGCAGGGGAGCCTGGGGAGAGGGAGGGAGCGAAGTATGACACATTCAAGCTATAGTGAAATGACATATTCATCACAGCTAATGGGGACCCACATGGCACCCCAACTGGATACTGCCCCGCTGCCCATTTCCCCAGCTGGCTCTGCTGGAGTTTCCCCCCCTGCTCCCCTCCCCGCGTTTCTGGTGGTGTCACTCCAAGCGAAGTGGCTGATCTGATTGGCGAGAGAACACGAGGGGTGTCAGAGAAGGTGCTCACAGACATTTCTTGGCCGCCTCAAGGAAATAAAGGCCATCGCCGAGCCTGTCAAAATGATTAATCGCTTACAGGGAATGAGGGGGAGGAGGGAGAGGGAGGGAAAAGGAAGGGGAGGAAGGAGGAGAGAAAGACAGATGGGATGGGGAGAGCTATAAACAAACAGCAAAAGCAGGAGACAAGATTGCCTCTGTGCTGGGGAGGAGGTGGAAGCAAGGGGCCCCGGGCTGTGCTTGGAGTGAATTGGTGGCAGATGAGTGGGTCCTTCAGAGCCCTGGACTCCACATGGAGATTCCCACCCCTGCTCACCCCCCAGGTTTGCACTCACCCCGAACACAGGCTCAGAGAGCACTAAGGTCTGCCCTGCCAGAGCCGTGTCAGACCTGACAGCCCAAGTAACACAGCCCTGCAACTCCCCAGCTCTACAAATCTCTGCAGTTCACATGAACTGACAGACCAGAAGCTTATTACCTCAAATGCCAAGGAAGGTCCTACCGCCCTATACCGTCCAGCTCCACAGCCTGTAGTGCCTGGCATTTGACTGAAATACCCACCAGCACCAGTAATTCTTTGCTGCCAGGAGCATTTTACCCCAGTGAATAGAGGTGGATAGGAGCAGCTTCTGAGAGACTGTCAAAGGTCCTGGCAGAGGAACTTGGAGCAGCCAAGCTTGGGCAGAATCAGTCCATCGCCTGGGTACTTAGCTCTCCCACAGACGCTGTCTCCTTGGGTGCTGTTAGAACCCCCTGTGCCCTCTCTGTGGGCATGGGGACTGTCCTTTTACAGAAGCAAATGGTTCGACCTCACTTCTTTACCGGAGTCTTCACACAGCTCATTGCATGATGCCAGCGGTGCTTAAGCAGCTCAGACAGCGCAGAGGGTGCGGCAGATCCCGTAACACAGATTGCCTCCGTACAGGATGGCATACGCTCTCCTCCCTTCATGGCTTCCCAAGGGGGTTTCAAATCACATCCAATGGTCCTCTGTCATGGCATTCAATGGTGAACCCTGACTATTCAGGAAAAAATGCAACTGAGACTCCGAGATGAAAGTCCTACCCGTGGCTCCTGCCACCCAGCACCAGCACATTCCCTGCAGCAAGGGCAATACCCTGCTGTGACAAAGTCGGGGCTTTCTCAGGGTTTACAGCAATTTTGTGAGGTGAATTCTGACAGCAATGCTACATCACCACAGGCTGTTTTACCACCCACAAAATAGTATGAGGTGCACTCAATGGGACCAATGACTCTCCTAACTTCTCTCCTGATGAGCACTGGATGAAGAGCCCTGTTAGATCCTGCCCTGAGATCTGCTGTTTTCTCTTTCATTTTGAATTCCTGTGGTGAATACCAGTAGCCACAGGAAGAGGCTGAAAATCCAAACTGCTGTCATTTGTCTGAGCTTGGACCCAGCTGGGAATGAGGCAACATGGCTCCAGCTCTCCCTTTTGGATGCATCTGCTTTGATTTCCAGTCACAGAAATAATCATCACCCTGATGGAGACCTCCACCTCAAGTGAGCGACCCAGCCTTGCAAAGACAGGAGCTGCACTGAAATCAAGGAATCCAGTAAGCTTAAGAGATACATCAACCAACCTTATACGCCCCACAAATGCTCTGTCATCCTTCCTCTCCAACGTATAACGCTTGATCTGATCAGAGGCAGCGTAAACTACCTGACCAGACTTTGAATGACAGCTGTAGGAAAAATAGGTAACAGATTTCATGTGTACTGATAATTTGATCAAAACCCACAAAACCCGAACAAATGCATATCCTGGATTGTGCATGGCTGGATGATGAGCTAAGCCAGCAAACGACAGACACAGAGAAGTCACAACTGCCTCCTTTTATTTACCTGTCATGCAGCCCGTCACGTTCCTCCATGCTTTTGTAGGAGATGACATTATCAGGAAAAGAGCCTGGAACTGCTTTCACATTGCTCGTCCTCATCTTTCCGCATGCCAGTCAAGGCCCACACCTGCTCTCCTCCACACCAGAAACTGCAAGGCTGTGTGCAAGGTGTGGGGAAAGGAGACTGCAAACATTTAAGAAGTTGTTTCTGTGTTTTTTGCTGGCAGTTTGCAGCCAGGCACCGAGAAGGAAGCGCAAGGTGTCAATGGGGCAAGAAGAGGGCTCCAAGATGTGCTCTCTCCCTTACTAAGCAGATAGGTGAGAATGGCTGAAGGGCACAGGAAGGACTTTGCCTAGCTGCCTTCCTCCACAAGCTTTCCAGCCAAGCCAAGACCCTCGCTGCTGCTCTGTCTCTAGGCGGAGGGGGCTCTGTAGAGCAACAGTCGCACGCAGAGTTATGCATCTCATGGACTTCACTGTGGCTCTAGTGGCTGCCTCCATTGTTTGCGGGATATTCTCCCCCCCCTTCCCTCTTTCTAACAAAGATTCTGATTAATGATCGCTCATTCCTAATTGTCAAATTTCTTTTCCTTCATCCTGTGTCTAATCACCAGTGACAGAAGCCATTACGCAAATGAGAGCAGACGACTTCCCACAACTGTTCTCGTTGGTAAAAGCCTTGTAATTTAAAGCTCTGATTTGTAGAGGAAAGCTGCGTTTCCCCAAGGCGTCCGGGCATCTGTTCCACTTACACTCCAAGAGCCTCGACTTCCGCTCCCTCCCCCCACAATTAGTCCTATGCTTGCAACAAATATTTGACTTTGCAAGGCAGTAATTAGAACTTACTTTGCATGTGTTTGTCACAGTAACAGCATCTCTTTCCCTTTCCTTCTACGCAGCACCAATGCAGAAAAGTGCCCAGGGAAGATGGTAACTTCAGGACTTCTCGGGACATTGATGGAAGATGCCGTCTCCAAAACAAGAGCAGAAGATGAAGAACATACACCAGAGTGCAAGGAAGCTCCCCACGCACATGTGGCAGAAGGGAGGCTTAGAGAAAAGCACTTTGAAAAAACACGCGCAAAGGCAGTAATCCCTGTTGCAGCTGCTGTTCTGCTTCCAGGGCTGGGACGGCAGCTTGGGTTGACCGTGCATCAACACTGAGGCCTACCAAGAGATTGTCAAGACCCTGCGTGCACCATCCCCATTCTAGGACTTTAAAGAGCAGTTGGCTGCATGCAAGGT
Source organism: Vanellus vanellus (assembly GCF_965231255.1). Taxonomy (NCBI): domain Eukaryota; kingdom Metazoa; phylum Chordata; class Aves; order Charadriiformes; family Charadriidae; genus Vanellus; species Vanellus vanellus. The sequence continues at coordinate 22,166,697 of NC_138912.1, read as the reverse complement.
CAGCTTGCTCATTGGTAAGAAATGCTGTAAGGAAAAGCATCAGCAGTCTCAGTCCAGGCCTGCTGCTCCTTCTCTCAAGAGCTGCTTTGATGCCGAGGGTCTCCCCCTTCATCCCCATCTGTGTTAGACTACTCCTGCATCACAGCTATCTCACACCTCCTCAACCCTGGCCCTGATCCTGACCCGCTGGCTTCACCTTGGACCTGCTTTATCACTCCAAATTTCCTGGGTGATCAACTGAGCTGAGCCTGACCCTGATCACCAAGGGGGTAAACCAGTGCATCAGTCTAAAAACTCATGCTCCTCGCTTTCTACAGGAAAGATCCTGCAGCCGTGATCTACAAGGATTAAGAGAAATGTCACTTCTCCTTAGAAAAAAATCTCACTTTTCAAGGAACAGGGAAATGAGGGAAACAAAAGTGATGAAAGGTATTATAGATATTATAGATATAAGGTATTATAGAATTATAGAAAGGTATTATAGAATAGGTAATAAAAGCAAACACGAAAAAGACTAAAAGTACAAATGAAAAATCTTGGAGTCTGATATAGTTTTCAAGTGACACAGTTCTCATACCTCAGTTTCCTCTGCTTCTCTGCACAACCTGAGACATTTCTGAGATTTGTGGTTCCAGCTGTGCATGTTACCCAAGAGGCATGTGCACAACAGAAAGATTACAGGATCAGACATAGCAGACCAGCAAGTTCAGTGGAACAGAAGCAAGTGTGTGTTCAGAGAGGAAGAACCCAGCAGGCACAGAAGGGAAGGGTGAACACCGATGGTCACAGAAGACTTTACCCACTTGTCTTTCTGACTCCCTCCACATCCACCCTGTCCCCCAAGGGCGTGAGGAGAGAATGCAAATTGTGGTACCCCAGGCTCAGACAGCTGTCTCTCTCCCCCCACCCTCAACATCCCTAATCTCTGTTCAACTCTTCCCCACTTTACTACACATTAGAAATTTGTTTGGATTTAGCCCACATTTCACTGATGGCTAGAAGCCAAGATTGCTGTAGAGTTAATACTACCATAAAAAAAACTGTGTCTTTATTAGGTAGAAAGGACTCCACCACCCAAGGCTGCTAACATGCAGCAGAGGTACAGAGAGGAAGCCTCCCCCAAAAATCTCCCTGGACCAAAGTATTAACTGGTAAAGGACCAAGTGGATGACAAGAGATCCCAAAGGATAGAACTGATAGAACTCATTAGACCTGAGAGCGTAGTTTGCTCTGTCATCCCGTCAGTGACCAGAGCATGGCTACACCATTTGGGTCAGCAGGGAGGGGAAGTTGTTCCCCCCCATCCACACTTGTTGACAGGGTTCAAGGATACCATCTTATTCCCAGCTTCCCTTTCACGCTTACGGAATTAGTACAGGGAAAGTTGTGAACACACACAATAATCTAGTTGGTGTTGCTGTTTTATAGGCAGTTCTGGAGACCAGCAGCTTTCACCAGTGAAGAACACAAGTGGAGTTACAGAAAGATTGAAAGGTAGCTTTACACGCACATGTCCTTACATGGCTCTCCTATACAGCCACTCACAAAATAAAAGCCACACAGTTCTGTTGTTCAACATTGGTTGTATTTAAGAACTACACTTCAGAAGGTACCGTGTGTTTGTCACGCCCCACCCCCTGCACACACACCCCTAGCAGAGAACACACAGCTTCCCAATACCATGGCAAGGGGCATTGAAAGCACAAGGTGAAAAGGGAAGGGGGGGGGGGGAGTCAGTCCATCAGTGCATTGTAAATGAGCTTTCACGAAGTCAAGTGCAGCAAAACCTGTTCAGACACTTTAAAAGTTAGACCTTTGGCAAATAAAGAAAAAAATAGGATCCTAAAGTTCTGTAAGTACCATTCTCTCTCCACATGGGATACGAACTCCCACCCTGAGCTTCAAGAGTTGATGGTGTTTAACAAGTAGTACTAGAGACTACCATGTGCTGAATAAATAGCACAGAGATGGGATTTCATTTGAGCATCTTTCAATCAAGGGCACGTGCCCAGGATTCCTGGGAAGGCCTTGCTTTTGGCCAGTGTCAGCAGCTTAGCCTTCTTCCCCACCTGCCCAAAGGCTGAGCATTGGTAAGTATCCAGCTGAGTGACCTTCATCTGGATCTAACCACAGCTCTGGAGAGTCTGCAACAAGTAACATCGCAGTCAGACTACTCAGTGACACAGACATATTTCTTAAACAAAGACCCTGCAGCTGCCAATTACACTTCATTTGTTCTGACCTGTAAAGCAGCCAAAAAACTAGCCTCTGGGACCTCCTGTTTGAGAAGCCTTTCACCTTTATGCAAGACAAGCTCACCGCAAGTGGTGCATGAGCTGTCCCAGCAAAAGATGGGACCCAAGGCCAAAGATGGAACGCTTCTTGAGCAGCATGTTCTCAACACTTTTATCAGAATCCCGTGTCAGAACACGCCCCAAAGAACAAGGGGGGGAAAAACACCGGTAAGTCTCAACAGAACAAATTCCTCGCTATTCTCTGGGATAAGATATATGGGCTATGAAACAGCTTTTCCACCTCTAGCTCTTGGGACCCATTACAACCGCATCAAATACACAAGACCTTTGCACCACCCCCCAAACCAGGGACAGCAGTACAGCACACCTCAGAGAATAAAAAGCCAGCCTCCCTATGAGCCTAAGGCTTTTTCATGGAAGAGGAGGAGGAGGAAAGCAAAATGGATTTTCAGGGCGATTGCTGAGGACTCTTAAACAGAGGCTTGTCTGGTTCCTACGCCCTGGTCTTGTCACTTCCCAACCTGCCATGTCAAGTCCCAGAACACAAAAAGGATCAAGATAAAATTAACCACATTTAAACAGAAAGCCCTGACCTCTTTCATGTGACTGTACAAGGAAGGGAACCATACACTGGCATGGATTTAACTGATGGACAGGAGCCACACAACATCACACAAACATGCGCACCAGCGCGCAGCCACACACACTTGAGTTCTTGCAGTTTCAGTAAAAAGGGCACTTTCCCCATGTTAGTCCAACGAACCAGCACCCCCGGTGAGGAGAAGGGAGGCTCTGTACCTATCTGACACTGTGTTTTGACAGTCTAGCTCAGCAGCCATGGGGAATTTAATTTAAAAACGTGGCTTAATTATTCAAGACTTGGAGAATGCCCTGGTATTTATGCATCTCCCTTCATAATGCTACATCCTCTTTTAACCACACTGCAGCTTCAGAAAAGCGGGAGAGAAGCCTTCGCTCCCCAGAGAAAGCTGTCAGAAAGGAGGTTTATCTAGACTACTACAACACAGATGTTATTTGGAGAGCACAGAATTTGGTGCTCACACACTAGATGAATTCACTCTGATCTCTACCCTGTACTAAGTCCAAAGCATAGATGTCTTAATTTGAAATTGAATCATTTGTCCAGTTGCTCATTACACACAAGCTATCTCACATGTTCGTTTCCGTTATACAAAAAGGTGTCAGAGTTGAGCATGGACAGATCCTCTAACAACAGAGGACTGTGAAACCTTTCACTTCCCATCTTATATCCACTGCAGGCACCAACACATAAACCCAGCCAGGAGGCCCAAACTCTATGAAGCTGAGGAAACAAGATCACTTCTGGTTCTCCTCCAAGCTCTTCTTCAAATGCCTGAAAAATCCTGAAGCAACACATCCAAGTGCCAGAAGCCATGCTCCTTGTTGTGGCAAATAGGGCAGAAGGAGAAAAAAAAACAAGTTAGTGAGCATGAATCCAGCTTCCAGTAAGTGCAGACTCTTTCTTGGGAGGTTCGGTTAGGTGAGAGTGGAGGATGAATGGGGTACTAACGGTTTTGCAGTTCCAGTAGCCCCCTTTATTGTAGTGGGGCAAGGATGGGCCAGGAAACCCATCAGTCTTAAGTGCTGCGTGCAATACTAGCGCTCAGTATCTTCCATTGCTTGTGAACAAAGCAGCTCCAACATCAGTCACTCGGGCAGCCAGGCATTAGTCATACCGTCCCTTAATCATCATATTCAACAAGGGACCCACCTGTTCAAAGCAAAAACAGATTGTTAGCCTGGACAGTTACACAGAAATGGCAGCTGCAGAGCCTGCTCCCTCTGCATCACACCACCTTATGAGCTGAGCTGCCCAGGGCAGAGGATCTCAGCGCACAAACTGAGCCTAAGGTACACGGAATCAGTTTCAAGGTATTTTCTAGATAGAACACTGGGGCACCCTTGAGCTCATCCTCAAACACCCTACCAAAATTGCAGGGTTCTCTGCCAACACCCAACTTTAGTTGCCACCAAAACATTGGATCCACAATATCCATTTGAAACTTTTTCACTTCCCACCCCACATTTCTGATTTCTCAGTAGATGCTATTAAAATGAGCCAACAGTCATCAGGGGTTGCTTTTTGCAGGGCAGAGAAGGAACATTCTTACTCATTGAATCCTCTCTGGTCCTTGGGGTCACTTGGAAGACTAGGACTGACTGTTTGCTAAGGTTTTGTTTTCAGTTAAGACCACTCCCATTTCTCAGCACTCATTTCTCATTTCCTGATCACTGAGGGAAGTTCAGCATGCTACAGCAGTAAGATAATGTCAGGGGAGAGGCATGACCTTACATGAGTGCACTAAAGAGGAGTTCCTGCACAGTAGTAAGGGTTACAGACCACAAAAACATTTCCATTCACATCCAGTATTTCCCCTTTCAGATCAGCAGGAGATCTTCAAAAACATACTCTCAGTACTTCTCAGGTTTTCTGAAATACCAGTTGGTTAAAATTGCAAAGAATTCAGAGATAATCAAGATGTGCATTAAGAGGGAAGCACGTAATTTAATAGAAAAGATTTCTCATATTTAAGGGATTTGGATTCAACAGGTAAAACAGTTTCATTTTTGGGGGAAATACTGTGTATTGTTACTGCACAGAAGACTAAGGAGAGTTTGGGAGCAACGCTTTCCTGGCAGTGCCCAAAGCCAAAGTATACCGTTCCCCACATACAAGAACAATTACTCCATTGTTTGTAGTGGTCCTCTCCAGAATTATAATTTAAAGAGCTTGCCTTTTTGTAGCCAAAGCACCTTCTGAAGACAGCAGGAAGAACCATTCACAGCAACAGAGCAACCCTGCTTTCTCCTACCCTCATTGTGACACCTGCAGAGCCGAATAGTTGGCATCTCGAGTTTTGCATTAAGCCATAATGATTTCAACAGCAGTGATAACATGGTTCTTTTTTGTACCTCTTGTGGATTTCCTAAGGCTTCTCCCAACATCTTCTCAATGTTCCTCATTATCGCGACTTTTTGATGAGCCTTTAATGGATATTCAATTCTCTTTGGAGTTGGGGCACCCTGAAATATCAAAAATAGCTCACTGCATGCTTCCTGAATTTGCAGATTATTCCACCTTCTCCCAGCCACCCAGTTCTTCACACACCACTCGAAAAGGAGAAAGTAGCTTTCAGCTTTAAAGCCAAGGATTTGGTGCAATGAAGTTCTCGTACTGACAACACGTGCTAATACACATCTACCTGAAAAAATCCTCTGGGATAGAGCTATCCAAACTGCACAGGAAGGTGTTTGTACTCACCTTGTACCAGAAGTTCACAGTGATGGTAATCCCCCCGTTCAGGAGAGACTCAATGTGGTGCCACCTGCATGGAAACCACACAAAAAAACCAAAGAAACTATTGCTGTAGCTTATAGTGAAATGCCTTGGATGGATGAGTTCAGATTGCACTAGACAAGCCTTGCCCTATATCTCCATCATCAAAACCACGGAACTTCTGGAAAGTTCTCCTTATTTAAATACAGATCCTCTTCTTGCAAACATTAGTGGAGTACTCACACAACAACATAGTGTCTAAGAGAATTACCAGTGCCATCCAACAGATAGGAATTAGAAGCAGATTGGCCCAAGATATCACAGAAATATCGTATTTGCTGGAGAAGTCAAAACAGGATTCTCTTAAGAGCCAACCCAACACTTTAAGCAGACGACCTTTTAAACCTCTGTTTGCTGGTCACTGTGCAGTCCCACCATCCTTCTTACCAGTACATAGGTATGTATAGCACGTCCCCTGGACCCACCACCGTCTCATATCCAACCACACTCCGGAAGTTTGGAAACTTCTCATAGTCAGGATTGTCAAAGTCCACCTACCAGAAGAAAACATTAAGGAACTCAAGGACTGTCATTGCATGAAGTTCTTCTATTATTGGCTCACAGTATCAAATCCTCCTGATCTTCCCTATATGGCTTTCACATTCCCATTTGTGTCTTAAGTCCACAGCAACGTCCTGCAGTACCTCCAAAGTACCACCAACTTAGACAGGAGTCCTGCAAACTGTCTCTGAACAAATCTGTGTTTGACCAAGTGATGAATAAAACAGAACAGAAAAGGCAGCAACTGCAGCCCAGTTGTGCTATCAGTAAGGGGATGTTTAAAGCCCTAGCACTTGCAAGTCAGGACCAGATGCAAACCGAAACACCACCAGTCCTTCTATCTATTCTCAATGTATTCACCGGGTAACAGATCTTAACACAGGCTTTGCAAAAGTTCAACAAGTGGTATGCAGCTAGTGCAGCTTCCTCCCAACTAGCATCTTCACAAATGCCCTTTTTTTGGCCTGGAGCAGAGGACAAATCTTCTACTCTCACCTGGCTCTGTCTGTCGCATGGATGGTGCACAGGATAAGGGTAGAGGCATTCAAACTGATCAGGAGGGAACAGGATACACCTCTTGTAACCCTTAATCTGAGCAAAGAAGTTCTGCTGCTCATCATAATGAGCTGGTGTCACATTTCCTACACAGACAGAAAAAAAACAATATTGAAGACACTCTTATGTACAGGTATGAAAGGTGAAAGCCAGTTATATTCCATCCTAAAGACAGTATATACTCTCCCACATATTCAGAAAACTCAACAAGGAAAATGACCGCAGGAACATTATAAACTGATCACTGTATCAGTCAGCCCTTATTGAGCAGTTGCTATCCCACTTAATTTCCATTCTAAATCCATATTCAGCAACTTATGGTCTACAGGATTAGGATTTCCAGCTTGTTTCCATGAACAGCAGATGGTGAATGTCGACAGGAAGCTTTTTCGTAAAACACTGTTTTGGAAGACAAGTTGTGGAATGCACTTTCAAAAATTATCAGCCTGGAGAAAAGGATTCTAACAGCCTGATTTTGAAAAAAGTCCTAGTTGTTTTGCACAAAAACAAGTAAACAAATCTCTTTGTCACTGGGGCTCCCAACAGTACCTCCTCAGACTGATTAACAGTTATGAATCTTGACTATCACCTCTAGACCTTAAATTTAATCAAATATTTAAATATGGTGGGTCATTTTGTACTCCTCATGACTACGATTTTCAGGGTGTTTGCCAATTCAGGTATTACTGTTTTAGCTTGCTTTTTATACGTATTTTCACAAAAGAGAATTAAGATAACAGTTAACCCCATAACTTCATTAAATAGATCAATCACATGCTCCTGTGAAGACACTTCTTTTTCTAGCACACACTGGTTCAAGGCAATTCTTTGGTTCTTGTGCATAATCTGTTGATAATGGGATTTTAGTGATCATATTATGACCTGTAGGGAAGTGTTGGTGCAGTGTTATTATGTGAAGTTCTCTTCTCTCAGCTATAAAACAAGTAGCAAACTACTGTAAGTTGAGTATGACTTGCTGCAAAGGGGAAAAAACATTTGCTGTAAGAACTGAACAGCCCTGAATTGCCAAGTAATTATAATTGGATATTATAGGCCATGCCACTTCACAAAAACGTGTATGTTCCTTGCCTAGTCATTGAGATTACTTTCTACAAGAATGCTCTCCTTTTCAACAGCATAATAGTACCTCAGTCTTCTAAGGCACCTGCCTATGAGTCAGTCTCCACATGGATTTAGAATTCCACTCTATTCAGATATTTTTAGGATTTATCCATCTTCAATTTCTCCAGTGCCCTCTAACCTTCCAAGAAGAAATTCAGCTCTTAATTTTCCGAAAGAGCATTTGTCCCCACATTGTACCACCTCAAATAAGAACAAATGCTTCATGTAATAACCACTGTTTCCTCCTGCTAAGTAAAGTATAGAAGACTAACTTTGCTCAACTTGCAAACCTTTTTGCATTTTAAATCTGCAGACTCTGGGCATTTTAAATCTACAGCATCTGAAGCATTCAAACAGTAAACAGGTCTCAGAATACGATTAGCAATTACTGAAAACACAGCCCTACCAGCATCACACAAAGCCTTTCCATGAGCAGATTACATCCAGGCATTCACAGTACGTCCCTAAGGAAACACAGGCTATTCCTTTGGTTGCTTCCTCTCTATAACCCAAGTTAAGTTGTGTCAAAAGTCCCCTCCCAACACAAACTGCCTGCTCTGAAGGAACACTTTGAAACCAGTGGAAAATCCATTTGAAAGACCTTCTGGAACTGAAATACAGAACTGCTGACCAAATCTTCTCCTATTCTCCTCCTGTCAGAGGAAACTGCTTACCTTCCATTCCGATAAGAAGCAAGTTAGAAGTCAGTTGACCCCAGCCACGTTTCCCTTGCTGCTTGTTAATCCAGTTCCAGTTGAAGCCAAGGAAATCCACCACAATCTTCCTTCCAACTGTGTCATTCAGGGTTTGCTGCAGATATAGCCTGTATTTTCCCAGAGACAAGAAATCAAGTATTAAACTTTGTTATGAACATAAAGACATAGCTCTGCATCTCCTCAGAAAGACTTCAAAACAAAGACATAATTCCTAGAGATTCTGTTCTATCACCACATGCCATAAACACCTGTGGAAGGAAACAGTTTCAAAAAGTCCTCAAACTTTGCTGAAAGATTTCCTGGTACAGGGAACAGAACTCAGTTCTGCTTGTGCAATCACAGGGGGAAAAGAGAATTTTAGAGTGAGAACAATTCCCTCACAGTGCAGGAGGAGGAAACTGTAAAAAGACTGGCCACTATCAAATATCTAACACACTCTTCAATAATCACCAGATAAATGCCACCACTCTAACTCATCTGCGATAAGTCAGCTCTTCTACTAGAAGTGTGTGAGGGCAAAAAAGAGCTCAGAAAACACAGCATGTTTCAGTATCAACTCACTTTAAAGCCATGCTTACATCTAGACATAGAAGATTATAGAAATCAAACATCTGTATTAATTGCAGTGTTACAGACTACTGTCTGCAATGCTGGACGAAAAATGTATTTTTAAGCTCAAGGACTGCCTTCTCTCTTGGAAAAAGCACACCAAGAAAACACAGACAAGTGGACATGGACACCAAGTTGCTTCCAATTAAGACAGCATTAAGCATCCTTAAGTCCTTTTAGAGGGCTGGTGACTGATAAAATTAACTGAGGGTTTAAGTATAGTTGCCAATAGCTATAGTCTATAGAAACATGAAGCTCCTCTCAGTAACTTACAGCTCTGTTAGTGGTGTAAGCCTTCACCACCAACATATATACCACATGTATGCAAACTTTTCTCATCTTTCCAAAAGAGGGTCAACTACCTTAATATTCTGTAAAAAAGGCTGAGTGATATAGCCTGTACTTTTGTGCTGGATTTGGCGGGGTACAGTTAATTTTCTTCATAGTAGCTAGTACGGGACTATGTTTTGGATTTGTGCTGGAAGCAGTGTTAATAATACAGGGATGTTTTAGTTATTGCTGAGCAGTGCTTACACAGAGTCAAGACCCTTTCTGCTTCTCACACCACCCTGCAAGCAAGTAGGCTGGGGGTGCACAAAAATTTGGGAGGGGACACAGCCAGGACAGCTGACCCCAACTGACCAAAGGGATATTCCATACCATATGACATCACGCTCAGCAATAAAAAGCTGGGGGAAGAAGGAAGAGGGGAGACATTCGGAGTTACAGCGTTTGTCTTCCTAAGTAACCATTACGCATGATGGAGCCCTGCTTTCCTGGAGATGGCTGAACACCTGCCTGCTGATGGGAAGCAGTGAATGAATTCCTTGTTTTGCTTTGCCTATGTACGCAGCTTTTGCTTTACCTATTAAACTGCCTTTATCTCAGCCCACGAGTTTTCACACTTTTACAATTCCGATCATCTCCCCCAACTCATTGAGGAAAAGGGACGGGGACTGAGCAAGTGGCTGCATGGTGCTTAGTTGTCAGCTGGAGTTAAACCAGAACAACCTTTTAATCAGACAAGTAAGCTTCTCTACCAATACCATAGTCTACCAAAAGAAAGTGAAGCTTAAGGCTTTCTTTATCCAAACCCTGCCTCAAACAGAAGGAAAAAAGTCTCTGCAGAAAATGTGAACAGCTTGATTAACTAATGATACGACTTTTTTTATCAGGTAACAATGGTGCTGTCAAGTAGCAGCCTGGCAGGAAAAGCAGAGCTATAAAAAAAAAAAAAATGAAGAGTTTGAGAGGTTTTAATCATCAACACTAACTGAAAAGAAATTTACCCCCTTAGGCCTGCAGAAATGGAGAAACCTCCACTTACCACTTACCTCTCAGCACTCCCTTTTTGTTGTATTTCTTTGAGTCTGTCCACGAACTCTGCAAACTTCATCTCTTCCCTGCTCGACTTGGGTTTGAAATTCTTAAAATTGGCCATCTTCTTCTCATCATAGTACAAAAACTTGTGTGTGCTGGCACTATACACTGAGAAGTCCCCATTGCCAATGTTTTCCTGGAGGTAGTCCAGGTCCCATTTCAGAGCAGGATAAACCAGATTCGTATCTGTCAGCACCACTGGCTCCTGGAGAGAAACAGAAAGTTTATTGATTCAAGGACCTCTTGAACTTGCGAATGATCACATTCATTACTGCAACCACACAAACTCTCTTTGAAATTGGAATTGGAAAAGGCATTTAGAGTGATCAGATACCTTGGTCTGGGGAGAAAAACACATGTAACATGGTAGGAAGTTTTAAGAAAGTGGTGGCCTGCTCCTACAGCAAGCTCCTGGTAGCAATGGGACAGATTCCACTATCTACTTAGCTAATCTCCAACACGTGAGGCTAGACAAACACTAGCTGGGAACAGTTTTACGTCTACTCTGCCCTGCCACGTAGCAAAGAGACATAGTAGATTCTGTCTGGTCACTTCCAGCCTCGGCTATGAAGGGGTAAATGCTGGCAGAAAGATACCTCTGAATCCAGAAACAGCACTCATCTCTTTTATCAGAGGATCACAGATAACCTTCAGCCATCAAAAGACGAAGAATACCCCATCTCTTCTATACCAAAAAAAGAACTGCTACAAAAACAAGACAAAGGACATCACCTATCTCCTCACATATAAATAGTAAGCAACCTAAACAAGAATGACAGCTGCTGTGTTTCCAAGCTGTGCGTGCACAACTTCCCTTCTTGCAGGGTTTCTTTAAAAAAAACAAACAAACAAACAAACCCAGAACCAAAACAACCAGCAGTCTTACGAAACTAGATTGAGTTTATCCAGAATCAACAAAAGAGCCGCTATTGCAAGGCAACCTTCACATCCGTGGCTACTCTGACTTAGAAAATAACAAACAGGTGCCCACAGCTTCACACAACATTTCCACAATTTCCATCCGGACAACAAAGCACTTCAAGCAAACGTTTCCTGCGAATCTCGCAAGTTTCACACTTCAACACTGTGGCACCAAAAAAGAAATGACCACTATAATAGGAACAGGACAGGGGCGGCCACCGAGCCCGCGCGGGGAGGGGGCACGGCGGGCGCTCCACGGCGGACGGGGCGGTAGCAAGGAGGGACAGAGCCGCGGTGGGGCGGTGAGTGCACCCGGGACGGCACCAGGACCCCGGAGAGCCCCGCACCCTGCGATCCGCTCTGTAGGCCCGGTTCTGCCGGGCCCGACAGGCAGGGCTGGCAGCCCTCACGCCGCAAAGCACAAGCCCCCCGGTCCCGCCGCAACCCCCAGGCCGGGCCGGGGCGGGCCGAGCCAGGCCGCCGCTACCCACTGTACCTCGTTCTCGATGAGCTCCTCGGCGCGGGGGTCGCTGTGGCTGAGCCGCGGGATGGGCCGCGTCTCGAAAGAGTAACGACGGAACTGAGAATCGCTCCAGCCAGGCCCTGCCGCTACCGCTGGGCCCTCCCGGCAGCCCGCGGCCGCCGCCGAGGAGGAGGCTGCCGCCGCCATCGCCGCCTCCACCGGAGAACCCGGAACTAGAAAAGCGGAAGCGGAAGTTACCCGCCCATGGCAACGCCGGAAGCGAAGGGAGAAGGCGGGAGGCGGAGGGGCACCATGGAGACGGCAGGAGGGAGCGGCGGCGAGCAGCGCCCCCGCGCGGGGGGAGGTTGGAGCGGCCTCTGCTCCCCGCCGCCTTTTGGCCCTTTCCGAAGTTTTTAGAATCACAGACTCACAGAAACGTTTTGGTTGGAAGGGACCTTTAAGATCACGGAGTCCAACCGTTGACCCAGCACTGCCAAGTCCATCACTAAACCCTGTCCCTCAGCGCCACGTCTACACGTCTTTTAGATAACTCCAGGGGTGGCGACTCCACCACTCCCCTGGGCAGCCTGTTCCAATGTTTGATAACCCTTTCCGTGAAGAAATTTTTCCTAATATCCATCCTAAACCTCCCCTGGCACAACCTGAGGCCATTTCCTCTTACTTGGGAGAAGAGACCAAACCCCACCTCAGTACAACCTCCTTTCAGGTGGTGGTAGAGAGCTATAAGGTCTCCTCTGAGCCTCCTCTTCTCCAGACTGAACAACCCCAGTTCCCTCAGCCATTCCTCATAGGACTTGTGCTCCAGACCCCTCACCAGCTTTGTAGCCCTTCTCTGGACAGGCTCCAGCACCTCAATGTCTTTCTTGTAGTGAAGGGCCCCAAACTGAACACCAATATTCACCAGTGCCGAGTACAGGGGGACAATCACTGCCTTTGTCCTGCTGGCCACACTATTCCTGATACAAGCCAGGATGCTGTTGGCCTTCTTGGACGCTGAGGCACACTGCTGGCTCGTACTCAGCTAGCTGTTGACCAACACCCCCAGGTCCTTTTCCACTGGGCAGCTTTCCAGCCACTCTTCCCCAGCCCTGTAGCGCTGCACAGTGGTGTTGTGACACCTGTGGGAGCTGGGAGTTCACGGGGTGTAAAACCCACTGCAGAAACCAGAAAGGATTACCTGTGGAGGTGGGGACAGCACCGCACAGAACTGCATGGCTGTGGGGGATGTGGGCCCTGGGAGGGCAGGCCACCGCTGCCGCCATGGTGGGCAGGCCCCTGTGCCCCAAGATGGCAACCGTGCACCCATGAGGCCTCGCTTCCGCCATTAAATTGGTTGTGCAGCGACGCAGCTGCATGTGCGAAGGCCATGTGTAGGCCCTCGGGGCCTGGCCCTGCGCCACCCTGCCCGCTCTCAGCTGAGGGCCCCTTCTCCTGCAGGTCCCCTCCAGGGCACAGACACTGCTCCTCGGTGGCTGCTCCGCTGCCAGGCCCCTACCGAGAACAGCACGCTGCCCGCTTTCCTCAGTCCATCGCAATGTACGGCCCTGTTTCAGGCCTGCAAACTAGAAGTTTAATTAACACTTGCTACAAGAAAAAATACGTAGCACTGCTCAGTGTAACTAACCTCTGCCTTTCGATCACAAACGGGCATTGTGCGACTGCATCGTTTTAGCAAGATTCATGAATTGCGTGCCTGGGGCTGGAGCTATTGAATTTTTTTCTTAGTGTATGTTTATTACATGTGACAAAGTCTACGTTTTGCTTTTACTCTGGAAGCAGCAAGAACAATGCTTGCTCTTTCCTAAGAGCAAGTGCCACTTGAGGCAATCGGCTCTGGAGAAAATTTTGGTCTCTGGTATTCAGTGCTTTTCATCTTGCAGTAGATGGATTTGCTGTTCCAGCTGCGTAGAGCTTTGCCTTCATGAGAATAACTCAATCTATTTTCCCCTGTCCTTCCGAAATTTATTAATGTGCTTAGTTTCTAGGAAAATGAGTGCCCCCTCACCCTTTAAATCTACAGCACTACTCCTGTACAGGCTCAGAAATTTTTTTACAGTATATTTACAAACATATTTGGGTGCTTAGGAAGCTCGAGCCACATCTGTGGAAGACTTGAGCACCAAGCCAGAAAGTAAATACCGAGTGGCAAAGAGCTGGTGTAAGGAGCACCCGACCACAATCTGAGCCTGCAGCGAGGTCTGAGCCCGGACCAACGGCGCAGCCAGGAGCCCAGGGTCTCCAGCGTGATGACACTGCTGTCCCTGAAGCGCTGCGTGCTGCAGGGCTGGGACAGGCACCCAGCGCTGCTCCCTGGCAAACGCCAGCAGCCTCGGCACTGGAGGGTCGGGGTCTGAGTTAGTAACTTTATTAAATAACTAATTGACACACTAACTTCACTGCACACTCAGTTGTAAGGGAATTGGCTGAATTAAGACATCATCCCTAAAATGATACAATAAGGCCTTTCTTTGGGTTACGTGAAAGGATCCTATTCTAGCCTGCGACAATGCCCCCATCTCAGGCATGCTGTATCTCAGATATATCATTGTGGTTCATCACTATCTTCATTCAATTAGTATGTTTACAATTAATGTTGTTATTAGAAGGAATGGCTTTAATGACAAATTGTCCATGATAGTTTTTGAGCTGCAAAGGTTTATAATGTAGATCGTTATAGAGACATTACCCATTACAGCTGATGTGAATAACTGAAGGAAAATGAGTTCAACTACCACAGAGTTTACATAATGAAGTAAACTGCAAAATCCTTTAATGCTCATATCGATTTTATCTACAATAATATATCGCTTACGTTTGAAGAATAGCATCACTAAATTAACAGGCTGTTTCAGCTGCTCGCATTTCCCTGGCTCAACAGAGATAAGGCGATTACATTCGGGTATTAACTTTAATAATATTGATACTGATACAAAGAAGGCAATTTGCATAACGCAGCCAGCCACGGCATCGATCCGATGGAGCATCGACCCGGCTGCTCCGCAGGAGGCTGCCCCGCCTCTGCAGGGTAATACCTGCCATAAATTCCCATTACCCCGCTTCAGACCATGACAGCCGGAGCGAAATATCGCACCGATGCCCCTTCTGTTCATTAGCTCTTATGTCAATATTATAACAACAGCGGCTGATTAATTAATGCCCCGGATGGGGATTTGTAACCTGCGGCGCAGGCGGTGGCTGGGTTCGCCCCGCCCCCGCCATAGCCCCGCCCCCATCCCCGCCCCCGCCCGCGCTAACCCCGCCCCCGTCCGTCTGTCCCTACCGGCCACCGTCGGCCGCGCCTGCGCGGTGGAAGTGATGGCGGCGGCCGGGCTCCGCGGTGTCCTTTGGCAGCGGGCGGCTGCCCGGCTGCGGGCGGTGCGGGCTGCTGTGGCGGTGCCCCCAGGGGCGCGGGCGGGTGAGCGGGGAGACAGAAGCGGGGTGGCCTCGGGCGGCGGGGGGGCCTCGGGCGGCGGCGGGCCGGTGGTGACTCCGGGGCCGGGATGTGAGGGCGGCGCGACCTCCCCGGCCCGGCTGCGGCGGCCCGCGGGGCCCGCGCCCACCCGGCCTTGTTGCTCTCCTGCCAGCCTCGGAGATGTCCAAGGACCTGATGCCCGGGCCGTACCCCCGGACAGCGGAGGAGCGGGCAGCTGCCGCAAAGAAGTACAACATGCGGGTGGAAGACTACGAGCCCTACCCCGACGACGGCTTCGGGTGAGCTGGGGGAGTCCCGTCCCGTGCAGGCGGGGAGCAGGCTAAGGCCAGCACCTCCCGGCTGTGTGGGGAGGTGCTGCGGGCTGGTGGTCCCTGTTGAATGCATGGAGATGCTGTGTAGGGGGTTTAGTGCTTTGAAGGCCCCCATCAACTTTAAAACAGGAACGTTTCTATAGGCCTATCCTATAGTGTCTCCTACAAAATGTATCTAAATTAATACATATTTCTTCTATATTGGTTTTTTTTGTCTGTTACAGGTATGGTGACTATCCCAAGCTCCCTAATAAGTCTGCTCATGAGAGAGACCCCTGGTACCAGTGGGATCAGCCAGACATGAGGCATAACTGGGGAGAGCCGGTAGGAATGCTAGTAGCACTTTTCATTATGACTGTAATGCTGCTGTTACTAACTACTAACATGCATATCTTGTTAGTGCTTTCCGTTTAATTCTTTGTGCAATTGCATCCCCAAGTGCAGGTATGTGTTGCCTATGCAAACAGGGGCAGTCAGTTAGAGGGAAATTTAGGCTATGGCCATCAGCGTAAATATTTTGAAAGTGCTGAGGAATGTTAACATCTTATTACATATGAGGAGGGAGACTTTACAAACTTAAGTTTCTCTGTAGGAATAGGAAAGTCTCATCCATTTTCTTTGCCTGATCTGACTCAGTATGAGAGCATAGTTCAGAATCATACAGCAAAGAAGCCATCATTTCAGTTAAGTCCTTGTAGTACAATGGAAGTAGCTATTGCTGCTTTATTGCTCCAGGGTTGTTTTGGGACACAATATGAATAAGGAGGTTTTCTCTGAAGAAAGTTTGCAAGATATCTGTAAGAGAAATGGATGAATAGAGCACCTATGTTAATTTCCAAAACCTAGGTTCCTCAAACTCCTTAGTTTGAGGAGTAACTTTTCAGTTAGTGCATGGTCTTTCTGTGAATGGCTGCAAACTAACTGTGAGTACTGAACTTGGTAATGAACTTGAACTCTCCTTAATCAAAGAGATTATGTAAGTATAGTATAAACATGCCAGAGCATCATAGCACATGTACCATAGTAAAGTGCATGTTGTAATGACTGTAGAAGCACTTGAAAAAAACCCCGTGGCGATTCTGTGTTGTTGTGCTTGCTAGAGGAAGGCTTGTATAGGTACGATTGCACATGGGGCTGGCAGCACGGGGCCAAGCGGAATGTGCTGGTGCATTCCAGGTGTCAGCAGATGCCTCTGTTTAGGTAATTGAATTCTGCTCAGTCTGGCTTTCTGGGTTTGATAGCAAACGCCTCTGTGTATGAAGGGGAAAGCTGCGGAGCTAGAGGAAGTACTTGAGCTGCAAATCAATGAATTTTCTGCTTTCTTTAACATGAAAGCAGACTATAGGCAGAACATGCTTGGGGCTTCCCTATATATACTTAAAGGCAGAAGCTTAAATGCCCTTCTGCTTCAATCAGGAAGGGCATGAGCTTGCTATCAGCCCTGCTCTTGTCATGCAGTAACAGCAGGAGGTGCTCTACCTGTTTTGAGGAACTCGCCTACCAAGTGGCAGGTAGTTGCTTCTTTGTTTGAAATAACACTGCTACTTCTATTTGGGTACGTGACTGAACTTCCATAAAGGAGGGTACCGATTTATACCATGCATTTTCAGTAGTGCTGAGGAACAAATCTAAGGTGGAGTGATTATGTATATAAATAAAAGCTGCTGTGCTGCTATTCTATAATTAAGCATATTGCCTTGTATAAGCATAGGATGGTATTTGGAGTCCTGAGTTTTACTGTAAGTGACAACTTGCTGTGACTGTAGGTAAATCACTTATCTCTTCTGTGGCTTTCTGATGAAACAGCTTCTGGCAGTTTTGTGAATGCTGTAAAGCCCTTCTTCCTTTGATAAAAGCAGCTTGAGCACTGTTGGTAAATGTGCTTTGCCTTTCCTTTGTTCTTTAGATGCACTGGGACTTTGACATGTATATTCGGAACCGGGTTGATACATCCCCCACTGCAGTTCCCTGGCACACCATGCGCAAACACTTCCTTATCTTTTTGAGTACCATGCTGATCATGTTTGCTCTTGGAGAGATCTATCCGTCTTACAGGCCTGTGGTGAGTGACACCCTTTGGTAAAGGGAGAAGTAGCTGAGTTTCTTGTCATTGCCGATGCCAGTAGAGTGGTTTTGTCAAAGCCGAGTGATGAGTGTGAGTGCAAAACTCTGCTGCTGGGGGATGGGACAAGGGACGTCCTGTGGCCTCCTCCAGCCTGAGTTGTTCTGTTGACTGGCTTAGCTCAGCTTTCAGGTTCTGCTTCATAGTGAGAAGTTCCTGTTCACAGGGAACTAATTTTAAGCTATGCTGCTTACAGTATCCCTTCTTTGGTCTAGGTATTCGTCTTCCCTCTGTGCATCTGCTCAAGGGAGGTGCTTTATCTCTTCTCTTGCCCTGTGTTTTTAGCTATATCTCATGATCTGGGTCATTTGGAATGTACTTCTGAAAAATACATCTGAATACACAAACAACTTTTGCGATATATTATCCTCATGCTGTGAGTTGAACTGTTGGTTAAGATTCAATGCAAGAACACCTTGATGTTTCTGTTAAAGGACATGGGTTTATACAAAGAACTCAGTCTCTGAATTTACTTTCCTTGTACTCCGATATTCCTGCTGAAAGCAGTGAAGAAATTGGAACTTCAGTCGTATAAATGACAAGCCTTGATTTGGGTGGGGGTAAGATGGGATGAGACATTTTCCCCTCGCCCCTTAATTTGCTTGGTGAATGTGGTGAATTTGCCACTCTTTATCTCTCCTTGTAGGGACCGAAGCAATATCCCTTCAATGACCTGTATCTGGAGAAAGGAGGAGATCCCAATAAAGAGCCACCAGTGGTGACGCACTATGAAATCTGAAAGTTGTTGAAGTGCTGTTTCTCCTGTGTCAGCTCTGCAGGGGATGCCATCTTCCCTAGTGTTCACTGTGGCATACGTTTATACTTGTTCTTCAACGTTCAACCACTGACTGCAGTGAAATATATCAATGATACCTACTGTGCTAATTGTCTTCTGTTGGTTTGAGAGGGCTGAACAATGGCCAATGAAATTGAATGACCTTTGCCATCTTTCCAAATGGGCTAGTATCTGAGGGGCAAAGTTCTGAGTGCGGTCGTAGGACTGCTGCTGGTTTATGTACCTTGTGCACAAACATATCTTAGCTAAGCCTGTTTATGTAGGAGATACTGCCCGTTACTAAGTGGCTTACTGCAGGTGCTGCTTGGAGTTGAACTAGTGTCATCATTTAATGTGAAATGACAGGCAGAACCAGATTGGCAAGTGCCAGTGCTTGGGAGTTTCATACTGTGAGAATAAATGTCTGTCCTTACTGGGATTTGGCTTTGATCTCTTCCTGTTCTTAAGTGAAGCTTCCACAACCAGTAGGGAGCACTAGTGAGGCACAGAGCTTTGCAGCATACAGCTTGACACTGAGCAGTGGTACGAAAAGGCTAATGAGCAACAACTCTGGCCAGACCTGTTTGGCTGTGCCTGGGCTTTGGTCAAACAGCACAGGTGCCCAGGTTGCCCCTGTATGGCCTGAGCTCATCCACCAGGGTTGGAGTTACGTCTGACCCATGGAGTCTGCCTGTCTTGCTGCAAACCACTGGTCTAGGGCTTCATCAGCAGTTTGCTTGGGAAAGGTACACATACAGTTTTATTAAGCTCCTTGTTTTTTCCAGCTCCACTCTCCCCTAAACATGCTTTTCCCCGTGTCACTGGAGGACACGTACCTTCAGTACTGATTTACAGAGGAAGTTCTCTCAGCTCCCCAGTGCTGTGTCTTAGACCCCACTGTTTGGCTGCGGGAGTGGATGATCACAGAAGGCTAAGGGCTTGGGCTCTTCTGGGTGCTTCCTATAAACTGGATGCTGTGCCCTGCTCCTCAACACCCTGTCGTGAATCATAATTTTTTGCTTTAAGAGAAGCAGGTATTTGAAGACAGCGATTCACGATTTTTCAATCTGTAAACCCAGATTCTAAAGGACAGTTAGCTTGATCTCTGCGTAGGAGTTTCTTTAAGGGTGTATGTTCAAAGGAATTACATGAGCGAATGCTAGGACATACAATTATGTATGTGTAAATAAAACTAACCTCTTCGGAAGTGCTGAACAGTTGCCTGGATTTTGTAAGCTGTCACCTTCTCTTCTAGTTACAGAAATGCCTACTTTTAAATTACAGACAATGATGTTTCACCCCAGAAGGGTTTTTAAAGTATTTTTTGAGCTGTTACAAAGTGTTAGGCGGGGAAAAACACTCCTTAGGGATACTTGAGTAAGAATTGCCATTCCACAGCACTTATGTGACAGTACTATATACTATGTTGTGAGACTTGTAAGAGTCTTCGAGAGAAATGAAAACAATCAGAGCAGTAATAGGAGCCTTATCTTGGCACATGTAGAACCATAATGTAGCGGTTGCCCAGAGGCAGGTTGGGGCCCGTCCGGCTCATGGTACCGCATACCGCAGTCATGTCTGCCGCTGTCTCCTCTGGCCAGCTTCACACCCAGAACGTATCTAACCAGTAATTTATTGGGGTTTTTCTTCATGGGGAAGGCGTAATGGGTCAGGCAGCGAATATGGTTCAGAAATCTTTAAAAATGGGGTTTGTAGTGTAGGCAAATCTTAAAACAGGAGAGAGGTGAGGGAAGAAGGTCTGGGCCCTTCTGTGTTGTGTGGGTTTTTGGTTGTTTTTTTTTTTTTTTTCCTCCTGGCAACTAAAATGCTTTTAGGGAAATATATTCCCAAGCAATGTGCCTTTCCCTCCTGCGTGCCCTCTGGGGAAGGCTCAAATCTGTAGCTGAGGCCAAGTTCTTTGGCTGGGGGGTGACTCCAGAGGCAGCAGACCCCGGCTCCAGCTCTGCTGTCCCTTGGCCTACAGCGTGAGCCATTTCAGACGAGTGGATGGAGCAAATCCACGTATCTTAAAAACAGAAGGGGTGCCCGAGACGCCTGAGAGCCTCTTGGCTTGGGAGCCTCATGCTGAGCCCCGGTCGTGGTGTGGCAGCTGAGGAAAAGGCACCCCGAACCCGCTCAGGAGATGCGGAAAGCAGCTTCCTCCCCGCCTTTTCGGGGCACACCCGAAGGGCGGTAGTGGCCAAGCACCCCCAAGAGGACGAGCTCCCGCACCCTTCCCGGCGGTGACGGCTCCCGTTCCCGCCGCCGGTACCTCAGCAGCGGGGCACCCCTCCCGCCGCCCGAGGCTGGCGCCTGCGCAGGCGCGGCGGGGGCGGGCTCACGGGCGGAGCTTCGCGGGCGGGGGCTTTTCGGCTCCCGGCGGCCACCGTCGCCAGGGCTCAGCTGCGGGAGGCGTTCGGGCTCGGCTCGGCGGTGCGGCGGGGACGGCCAGCGAGCCGGTAAGGGCCGCCGCCCGCCTTCACCTTCCTCCTCCTCCTCTCCCCTCCGTCGCCTCTTCCGCTCCGCTCGGCCTGACGCGGGCGGCTGCTCCTGTCCCGGCCCTCGCGCCCCTCAGCTCCGCCACCGGGGACAGGGGCCCGGGAGCCGCCCCCGGGCAGGCCCAGCGCCTCCCCTGCCCCGCCGCGCCCCGGGGCCGGGCCACTCGCCCCCGTCCCCCCCCTTCCAACTCAGGCCGGCTTTGCTGCCCTGCCCGCCCCGGTGTCGCTGTGCCGGCTCCGTCCGCAGGTGCCGTGGCTCCGTCCCTACCCCTCTGCCCCGGAGCTCGCTTCCCCTCTGCTGGGGAGGCAGGCGGGGAGCGCCTGGGGGCAGCCGGGCTCTTTGACCTGGGCCGTGGGGAGGCCTCCGGCGTAGCCGAGAGCCTGTTTTGTGACACCCGGTGTCTGAGGTCAATGCTTTCTTCTAGGACCATCCCTCTTTTCTGCTGTCCTACAGCTGCTGTGCGGAGCAAGCTGACTAGATGTGTGTATATGCCCTCCTGTCTGTACAGCGCTGTGGCACTTTGCAACAGTTTTTGAAAGTGCTCAGAGCACAAGACGTTTCTTTATATACCACGGGAGCTTTCACAGAGGAATGTGCTGAGCCCTACCCTGCAACGGCCCCGCCTTGCAAACACCAACGATTAGCTGAGATTAGCGTCCCTGTGCCTTCTGCCTTCTGTAATCAGGGTTTATAATAAGCATTTATGAGAACAGCCTGGCTATAGGGTATTGGGAAGCTGCACAAGGAGAGTGTCAGAGCAAAGCAAAGGGAAGGGGCAGTACGAAGATTTTAAATTGTTGCTGGGATGTGGAGACTGTAGGATGGTTTCTGTCTTGACCGTTGCGTCACGGCTGCGAGGCCTTTTTCAATTCTTAGGGTGGCTGCTTGTCACTTGGGTGACCTTGGACAAGTCTTTTCTGTTCTGCCCAAGTTTCAGCTTTAGCTGAGGGGGATCCGGCTATCAGCAACTTTGTGTGCTGTGCTGGAAGTCTGATATCAGCAGGAACTGTTCAAAGAGGAATGGGTGGGAGCCCGGCAGCAGGAGAAGGATTGGGAAAGTCAGTAGGAGGGGATTTCTGATTGACAGCATTTGGGTGGTGCAAGAGAGAGAAGGGCTGACTAGAGTGATGCCAGGGACAATTATCATGGCAGCTTTGAGGGTCAACTGACTGATCCAACAACAACCACGGTCTTTTACAATTTACTCTAAAGCCACAAGTAGCGTAGGTGAGAAATTTTTGCCTCTGTCAGCATTGTTTGCGTGGTCCATCAGGATTTGAGAACACGTGCTTTTCCTTTTCACTGCTCAGCTGTGCACTCTTCATTTCCCAGCGGTGGGGAGTGCTCTGACCTGCTGGGTTTTGCTTTGCAGACAGTGTTACCTTTTAAGGACGCTGTGCAGGAGAGGGTGGTTGAGGGAGGCTGCGGGGAAATGCTGCTTCTGTCCTGTGACTCCCGTTGGGGGCTGAGGTTTGTTAATACGTTAGATCTGTAATCGGATGTGTATAGAAGAAGGAGGAGGAGGAATTGTCATGATTAATTAATTAGAGGGCCTGCGAAAAGCATGAGCTTTCTCAGAAGTCTTACATGCTATTTTGGGAGATGACAGCAGGTGGCAATCTCTCCCTAAAAATTCTCCTGTTTGAAGAGTTAGCTGCTTGTGAATTTTTCTCAGGGAGCCACAAGAGGTTGCTAAAGAAGGGCTTTTTCCTGTTCTTAGGATCGTGAGTCCCGTCCTGGATACAGATGTGCACAGTGTAGAGAAGGACTGCTTTTCTAAAAGTAAGACTCAAATCAGGCTTTTTTTCACTTCCAAACTCAGACCCCGCTGGAGGAGGTGCTGATGCATCCGTGCAAAACCTCAGCTGCAGTGGAGCTGAACTGATAGGAGGTGCTTAAGAGGTGGCAAGATACTATCATCTTGGCTTCTTATGCATCTCTTATGGGTCTTCTCAAGTCTGTTGGCACTACTGCTGCTTTGCCTGAGGACCAGAAATACTGTGTACCTGTTCAATAACTAGGATCCAGCACCTCTACAGTTGTTCTGTTGGTATTGAGCCACTCTAAATGGTGCCTTGTTTTGCTTTCCTATGTCTCGGTGAGTTATCACGGGCAGACCTTTGTGTTCTGTCCTGACTAATGTTTGTGAAAAGAGAACACTAACGTTGACTTCCTTATGCAAAATGCTCTATTGACAGGAAAAGCTGGACAATTGATCAATACTGTTCTGCGCGTTTTTTTGTGGCTTGTCTTTGTTAGCATGTTAAATGCAAATTGTGCCAGCCCTGCGGTCAGTCCAGCATAGAGGGTAAGGAGTGGGAGCCTGTACCATTCACCTGGCTGAGTTTGTGATGGTTGTGCTTTTCATTGCTTCCGTACCAGTTAATTTACGAGAGGGAAGCAGTCTCTTGGCCATTGTCTAATAATGTTTGCAGGGGAGTTGCCCTCTCAAAAGCCAAGAAGCAATGACACCTGTATGTACAGCCAGTTCCCATGATTGATGGATTGTAACTGGAGGAGAAAGAGGCAAGAAAAGGACTGGTAAGGAACATACAGCTGTCCTGCTCCCTCATGTCAGTAGAATCAAGCAGTGCTTTGTACAGTAGGCTGTTGCTAGCAGGTTCACCTGACTCCTCCTGGGTATATTTTCATTGAAGAGAGACCTGGACAGTGTTCCTGCGCTAGTATGTGAGACAGATGAGTAGGCACTGGAACTTCCTGGCAGAGAGAATGTGATGGCGCCCTAACAAGTACTCCGCAAAGTGTGTGCTGGAAGATAGGAAAGTAAACTTTAGAGGTCTGTTATGGTGATGGGGAGGAGATGACCTTTCCAGGTGTTTCTGGGCTCCTTAAGGAAACAGTTGCACTTGTCTTATTGTACAAGCGTTCTGGGCCTCAGCTAAGTTGGGATAAGGTTAATGTGAGAATGGCAATAGGTACTTTGAGCTTGGGGAGATACTACTGCAGACTAATGCTAAAAAGCATTAAATAAATTCTAATCAAACACCACATCCTGATAGTGTGTGGGGAGAGAGAGGATGTCCTTACCTTCTGACTGGTGATGGAGAAGACACCCTAAAAAGAGTGGGGGGTTATTAGCCAGAAGGTCCAAGCCTGAGAAGCAATGCTGACCAGATTTCCCTTCATGTGGGCCTCAGGAGGCCATAACTTCATATAAGCCACAAGATGACGTAAGCTTTTTCAAAACTGTTGGGGATTTTTTGGATGGTTTGGCCAGACAGTGGGGCTGGCAACAGCAAGCTACCTTTATGAACCTGGGTACAAATAAACATCCATATTCTGGCCTGAGTAAGGCCAAACTCTGAAGCACTGACTGTTGTAGCCCTGCATCTGAAGAGAGGGCCACGTGGTGCCGACTGTGGTTTAATCGTCAGCATGGCTAACACAAATAGTGTCAAGTTAACTGGGAAAGGCTAATCATGGTGAGATGTCAAGTTGCAGAGAGTTTTGCTGTGCTGCCTGTTGACAGTTTTACTTTATTCAGCGTGGTATCACCTGAGTGCATAGTTAGCAGCTCTGTTTAGCTAGAATTAAAAGACAGCATTACAGCCGAGCTCGAAAGGTTTAAGAACTGCTCCTGAGAGTGGCCCTGCTAGTCTGTGAATGATATGTCCATACATCATTTATGTTACTGACATGTCTAGAAGGCCTGGGCATAGTCTGGGATGGAGAAGTGCTGGGTGCTTTCTCCTCAGCAAGAACAGGTTCCTACACAGAACAATAATTTGTATTTATATTCCATTTTGCAACCTTCTGGCTGCCTGTTGTTGTTTGACTTTCAGTTATCCCGCTACTTTATTGCCCAACTGATCTCTCTCCAGTGACATGGGGGAGTTGTGTTCCCATTTTACAGGTGTCAGTTGATCTATCCAGGGTGAATACAAAGAATTGTCAGAGCTGAGATTGAAACCCAGTAGTTACTTCTGCATCGCTGCTTCTCACCTTCTACCATTTACAAACTCAAGCAGAAAGTCATATTAATTTTTTCCTTTCACTTCTCAGAGGAACAAGAACAAAGTACATTAACTGAATTGGCACGTGATAGGATTGCACTTTGTTTTCTGTTGCCACATCACTTTTCTGCTTGGAATTTAGCCTGCCCTGGTATTCCTTCTGCTCCCTTTTTGCCTATGTATATAGTGACATCAGCTTGTTCAGAGAGAGCAACTAGTGCTTTACAAATAGTTTTTTAAAATTAATTTCTGCAGCTGATTTAAACCAGCCTGGAGTGAAGACTTGAGTATGTTGTTTAATTTAGATCCCCTTCTTTTTACTGAAACTCTCCTGCAATAGCAGTATATGAAAAAGAGAGCTATATATGAAAGAAAATCTGGGATTAGACAGTTGAGATAGTTTAGATTTTTTTTTTCATTAATTCTGAAATACCCTAATTCATTCCTGTGCAACTGTATTCACTAGCTCAGGAAATAACAAGTAACTTCTCTCTTGTTGAGAGCAATTTGTTCATGTGGTACCTTTGTAAGGGGGATATTTTGTTACTGGTGTGATTATTTCCATGTTGACTTTATCTGGCTATTGTAACCACTGTGTGAAATTTCTTCTAGAACCTAGAAAATGAAGCTAAAGGAAATTGAGCGAACAGCTGTCCAGGCATGGAGTCCAGCAAACAACCACCCGATTTATCTAGCAACAGGTAAATTTGTTCACAATTTGTGAAAATTAAAGTATGACTCACAGAGAGATTTTATGTAGAGTTGTGTTGTTGTATCGGCTTTAACTTTCAACAATTCCCACCGTAATAGTCTCTGGAAAACTTACAAGCAGTGTACTGAAATCATTACAGCCTTATTTTTTTTTTTTTAAAGTGACCTGTAGAGGATTATTTGTCTGCCCAGCTTTGACACCTGAAATGCCAGTGATTTTTTCAAAGGGTGAATACATGGCTTTTTTGTTCTAACTTCTGATTAAGTCTGTATGAACTCCAACACCTGCTTGCTATAAAAATTAAAATAAAATAAGATTACTTACTTGGTATGTCTGTGGAAAAAAGAATTTCATTCTAATTGTGTTCATTTAAGGTCACTTTAACTTTGTTGGTCTTCAGGCATTATCACATGGTCAAATAATACAAGTATCTTCTCTCTAAAGTTGCATGTTTTGGTTCTCATTCAATTTCCAATATTTCTGCAAAACCTTAAATTTGCATTTTGTTGATATTATTCGTTATTCACTATTGTTATAACAATTTTATTTCCTGGAGCACAAAGTCAGCCTGTTCACTAAGTTGGCAGTGGGTGAGTTTAGTGTCTGTGAAGAACCAACAGCTTGGGTTGTTTGCCCAATATGAGAACTAGTCAGCTCTGTCTCCTGCCTGGGTTATGCAGTGCTGCCATATTGTTTTCCTTTTTTTTTTTTTTTTTTTTTTTTTTTTTCTGGGGATGACTGTTAAAGAAAGTGACAAAAGTTCAGCTGTTGCCTTAGAAGCAACATTACCATTTTTGGAGCAGACAGTCAATTTTGTGTTTCTCTAATAAGGACAGATTTTTGGTTGGACAAAAGGTCTTGGCTTCAGTCTGTTTTCAATCAGAAACTGCATAGTTTCATAATTTTCACTGCTTTTTAATAGTCTCTTGGGCACTTTCCATGCCATAGGCAGTTACAAAGCACCTCTGTGGTAACTGGGTGACTATTTGCCTGTCAGTGTCCCATTAGGCAATGTTAAATCTATTTTTAGCTTTTATTCTCTAAGCTAGGATGAAGGAAGGAAGCCACCACTGTGACTGCTAGCTGTCCATGGGTTGTTGGGGAGTGTTTAGTTGGCTAAGGTTGAAGAACTTTTGCTGTAGACCAGGTTTAGAAGGTTTGATCAAGACAGTCAATTGTTGAGGAGCAGTATACAGAAGTATTTGGGATCGTGCTTGTAGCAGGTTTTCATGAGGTGACTGCATTTGTAATTTAGATAAGGACTTAGTATCACAAGCTGTGGCTACTTGAAAGAGAATATATGAATTATATTTACCCCAAGATAGAAAAGTATTTGTGCAACAGTGACCCTGGTGCCCAGAATTTCTTGAAGAAGTTTAATTTCTTTCAAAGTCTTTGTCATAATTGTTGGTTCCTCTTTCTGAGTTATTCAAACGTGCTCTCTGTGAACAAGCACAACCAAGGTTGTGTTGACTATGAAGAACAGATTTCCAGTGCCTTGCTCTTTTTGTATCTTGTGCTCTTGAAAAAAGTGCCCACTTGTTTTGCCCTTGTACTTCTGCTAGGAACATCTGCCCAACAACTGGATGCATCCTTCAGTACAAATGCCACCTTGGAAATATTTGAGGTTGACTTCAGGGATCCCTCCCTGGACATGAAGCAGAAAGGAACGCTTCCTGCCTCAAACAGGTACTAGAGATTCATAGTGACGTATCAATCAGTGGAACTAAAAAGGGCTTTTCTGGTACAAAAAAGAAGAAGAGGAGATCATATATTTGGGATATAAAATTATCTTTTGGATCAGTTGACCTCTGTCTTCAAAATTGAATGTTGTTTTTGACACAAATTACGTTGGGTGTAAAAGTACAGTGTTGGGTGTAAAAGTACAGCAGTGGGTGTGAAAGTACAGCAGTTGGACCATTGCAGAAATCTGAAAGAACTTATGTGATAGTCAGTCAGGAGAGTCATTCTGTATCACAAATTTGCTGGGGCTAATGATTTGCAATAAAGAGACTAGAGGCAGAGTGAAACTAGTCTTGTAGCTTTTTAAGACAAGGTGATTTCTTAGGCTCATCAGTGTGGGTGACATTTGCACCCAGTATAAAACATAACCTTGATTTGTAACCAGCAGCTTTTACAGTGGGTAAACATATTTTTCAGATAATAGCTCTAGAAAGGAAGGCATATAGTCCTGTAATCTAATTCTCTGTATAGTTTAGGTTAGAGGAGTTCATCCAACAAATCCCATTTGAGGTCCTGAATGTTTTATGGGAGCGGGGGAAAGGAAAAAAAGAGACAGACTAGCTCTTCCTTTGTAAGTTCTGTGTAAAAGTCTTTGGAAGGAAACTAATTTATTTCTCCCCAGGTAAAAGCCACGGTCATCTTCAAAGGGAAATGGTTGTTTAAGGTGCAGGCTGATGGTTATGTTTGATAGTTCAGAACATGGATGTGGTTTTTGGTAATAGAGGAGGTGTCTTGACTCCCACCAGATATTGTGGCCTACACCAGCTTTATTTTCTTCTTTTTTAGGTTTCATAAGCTCATCTGGGGTAACTTTGGAAATGGGTCCCCGGAGTCCTCTGGAGTGATCATTGGTGGAGGGGATAATGGTGTACTGACAATGTACAGTGTGCACCGCATCTTGGCTTCAAAGACCGAGCCTGTAATTGGGCAGACAGAGAAGCATTCAGGTCCTGTTCGAGCTCTTGACTTCAACCCTTTCCAGGTATGCAACATTAAGATACTTAATAACCAAATGAAAGTTAACCTCCATGTTAAAAAAAGGAAGTTTTTCTTTTCTGTCTAGAGATTTATGAACTGAAGGAACAATTTTTAACCTGAAAGAGGCGTGGTAATTGTGACACAAGACTGGTTTGGGACTCGGATTTGGGTTTTGTTCACAGCTTTGCCACTGAATTCCCCTGTGACCTTCATCAAGTCTCTTACCTCTCTCTAAAAACGTGTCTTGCAATAGTTAGACCATTACCCATTTGAAATAAGAACTTTTTATTTGTTCAGTTGGTGTCTAATTCATTGGGGCTCTAATCACACTTGAAGAGACTGCAACATAAGTGAGTAGGGAACAGAACACAAGTTCTTGTGGTAGCACAAAGGCAAATTGGAAGTAATCTGCAGACACTTGTGGGAGGCCTGCATCTTCTCAGAAGTGTCCTTGGTGCCGGGATGCAGGGCAAAGGCTCAGCTGGCCAGGCACAGTGGCTTCCAGGCCTGTGGCAGGGTTTCATGATGAGTAACATCAGCCACCTGCACATGTAGCTTGCTAGACAAATTTTAAATAGGTCTGTACCATGGCACAGCTGAAGGCATGGAGGCCAGAAATGTGCTTGGTTTATGCCCAAGCCACGATAGTTTATAATCTGGTTAGTATCTTTCTGCTTACCAGTGGCAGCTTCTTTCATCTGACTTCAGAAGCTTTTGGATTTTTTTTGCTTACATTTATTTTGAAGAAATCCGTCCTCTTTCCCTGTGAAACTCGGCTGAGCTTTTCTTTTTTCTACAGAGTAACCTATTGGCTTCTGGAGCCAGTGATTCTGAAATTTTCATCTGGGACTTGAATAACTTCAGTGTGCCCATGACTCCAGGGGCTAAATCACAGGTAAACAAGTTTTCCTCTGGGCACTGTCCCTGCAGTTTTATGTCCCAGTAGGCGAAGCAAAAACATGTAAGTGTGTGGAGTCATCCTGGTCTAGTCAGTCTGTGAAGGGGGAATGACCTTGATGTCTGTCAGGAGAAAGATGAATCAGAACTTACTGATCAGCTTCCTTCTGGGGAGGTGGAAAGAGTGTTATAAAGGGAGGGGAGGTAGGCTGGCAAGCTCTGGAAGGATGCTCTTTGCATGGATGGGTAAGCTCTTTGTGGATTTGAATCAAGTAACTGACCAGTTTATCTTGTGATCCTCCTGGGGCATGTGTGATGGATTAAGGAGGCTTATTGGACCTTCTCTGAGGAATGAATTTACTTCAGGCTTCAGCTGAAGCTTTTCATATCTCATGAAAGTAATATTCCTAGCAGAGCCAGTGAGCCATTTAATGCATCTTGGCTATTACCCCCAGATAATGTTTCCTGAGTTTGAAGAGGAAGAAGCTTCTCATCTTCTGATGCTGATTGTGTTAATCAGGGCAATCAACTCCTGAAAGTGAAAAAATTGTAGTAAACTTGCCTAAAAACAGGCCAAGTTTTTCCTCCAATAAACCTCCCATTTGTCTCCTTGCCTATCTCCTGCATTGCGGTAGGTACAGTAATGGCAATTAGCCTTGAATGCTTCATCATTTTCCATCTCACTGCACTCCTGAAATGTTGCACAAGGTCATCTTTCCATTTAAGTTCATTCCAGGAGTCAGGGTAGAAGCACCTACGTTCTCTCAGCTGCAGTTCTCTCCGGACTCTTTTATGACACATTTGGCCAATGCAGAATCCAGTACCTGCTCCCAAAATGCAAAGGTGCTTTTCCAGGTGACATATCCCCCATAGAGTTTGACTGTCCACTGTACATCCTGAGTAAAGGACTTTCCATGCTCCCTAGTCTTTCTGGTCAGTGCTGCTTTTTTTTCCAGGTAGTTGCTCAGTGATTGAAGAGAGGAATCTATATATCTTCAAATCCCTTAGTTAAACTAGTGACAGAATCCTGTGATTAGTGTTCCCTCAACATGGAAATAATGGGTATGTGGCCTTTCCTTTCTTGGCAGCCTCACGAAGACATCAGTGTGGTGTCCTGGAATCGGCAGGTGCAGCATATCCTGTCCTCCGCTCACCCCAGTGGCAAGGCTGTGGTTTGGGACCTCAGGAAGAACGAGCCTATCATCAAAGTCAGCGACCACAGCAACAGAGTGAGTGGAGGAAATACTCTGGTTCTGACTAGATTACAACATGCCATGTGTCACTGCAAAGCAGTGGCACAGGCTCTTGGGATCAAGTGTTTTGTTTATTTTTTTTTTTATTGTGGGAGATGGTGGTGCTGGTTCTCTTAGAGCTGTAACATCAAAACACCTCTCTTTTTCCTCTAATGAAATGGAGAAACAAGACCCTTAGCTGTTCCTAAAATTACGGCACCCTTGCATTCAATTTCTACATTCACAGCTCATTTATGGGAAGCCTCCTGCATTTTAATCCCAGCTGTCTTCCTGGATCAACTGTGAACTAGTCCTTCTTCTGTATGGTTAGTGGGTTTTTTTGCTGTGTAGGGGAAGGTAGAAATACTTGCTTCCCGCAAAAAGGCATTGCTAGGCTTGCTTTATGTCAAGCGTTATAGGCAAGTTAAGTGCAGAATGGCGTGGCTCTGGGCCATTTGTGCTATTGCCAGCTTGCTTTGCTGAATTTTGAGCTTGTGCTATTTTTGTCCCTAGATGCATTGCTCAGGAATGGCCTGGCATCCAGAAGTTGCAACCCAGCTAGTCCTTTCCTCTGAGGATGACCGCTTGCCAGTGATCCAAATATGGGACTTACGTTTTGCTACCTCTCCTTTGAGCCAGCTGGAAGGGCACACGAGGTGAGGGCCTGCTTGTTGCGTTGCCTTTTCAAGGAGCTCCATCTTTGAAAGGCAGACATCGGGGAGACTGGACTTCGGAGAACTATGATTTTTTTTTTTTGCTAGGCCTGCTTTGTTTCACAGAAGAATCACTGATTTTTTTCTGATCTATTTTAGGGGAGTTCTTTCTGTCTCTTGGTGCCAGGCTGACCCTGAACTGCTGTTGAGTAGCGCCAAAGACAACCGGATCTTGTGTTGGAACCCAAGTGTGGGGGAGGTACATAACCACAGCTATAAGTACACATGGTCTGCTTTGTACAGAGTTGTGTGCTATGTTATGTATGTGTCCCTTCTCTGTATCCTTGTGGAGTGCCAATGTAACTTCCTCCAGTGTGTCTTCTGCACTCTCCCTGTCTGGAGTGAGAGCGTTGTCCATAACCAGACTGAAAACAACAGAGACAGGCAGAGATTTTCTTGGATATATCTGTGTCCAGATATCAGAGGGAAGAAATCTTTAACTAAAACTTAGATTCAGCTAGTTATGGTTACTCTTGCTATGTTCACATACGTAGTGTTTTCTGTGTTCATTTGTTTCTTCTTCCTTCTAGGGTAGTAAGGTTTTTTTGGGGGGAAACTTGAAGGAGAATGAGGACCATTTGTTAGGGTCATTGAGAGGGGAACAATGTAATTATTCATAGTGCAGTGGTTTCACAAGTATGTGCTTATCTAGTCAAGCATCTCAAAATTACCATCTTTGAAATATTTTAGTATCACCTGAATTAAAATAGGACTGTGCAGAAAAAATTTTTACACACCTTCTTGTTCAATTCTGAATTTCTGGATAGAACTGAATTTTGAACTTTGAACAAAATTAATGCACTTGATCCTGATGATAGCATGGCAAAGTACTCTAACAATACTGGACAAAGTCCAGCTGGGAGCCCCAGGTTGGATTCATTTCATGGGACAATTTCACTTAGCTGACCACCTTTGCCTTGGAGGCATGGAAAATAAATCAATCCATTTTCATAAAACCCACGAAATGTTGCTATTGTGGTTTCATGGGATTTGATGCTCACTCTGTACAGATGTCTAGTAGTTAGAAGAGAATTAAACTCTGAAACGTTCCTAAAGTCTAATTTTTACTAAAGTCGTTTCACTGTGTTTTAGCAGAAAAATTAAAAAAAAAAAAAACCAAACAATTTTAGTGCAGCTGCCTTATCTTTATGCATGCTGCTGTACATTTGCAGTGTCCAAATTCAGCTTAGGCATTTATGCACAAACTATTGTTAGGGCACTGTTCTTGACTTAGTACCAACGAACAGAAAATTTTCATGTCAGACAAAGATTGGGAAGGTTTTCAATACTAAGGACAGTCCAGTTATACAGAATGGCTGGTCTGGTGAATTTGGGGCAAGGGTTGGTTTCATTGTTTTATGAGGATATTTGTTTTTTTTTTCTTTTGGTCATTGTTTTTTTTGGTGTTGTTTGTTTGTTTAACTTAGCAATCCAGATTTTAATATAGGCAAATGCAAGGTTTTATACCTGGGAAGAGAAAATGCAGATCGTGTTCCCACAGAGGAGGAAGCTGTGATTCTCTGTGCTTTGTGCCTGTGAGGCATAAAGGAAATATCTTCATTTTACAAACTGGAGGTTCAAAGTCAAGGTTATGTTAGTGAGTTGCCCAACATCAGGCAGGAAGTCTGTGACTGGGCCATGAACTGAACTTTGAACTTTTGAGTGCTGGACCAGAAACTTGTTGGCTGCAGTATCCTTCAGAGTTCATCTGCAGCTATTACAGTTCTCTTTTGTTGTTCTATTTTTTTCTGTAGGCTTTTATTTTCTCTGTCAAATTTGTTATTCCAGTCTATTCTTTCTGTTTACATGTTCTTGCTTGTGATACCTTGCCTTTTGGCTTCTGGTTTTCTTGTGGTGTTTTCTGGTGTGTCTCCCTTGGTAAACAGCAGGTGTGACAGTACTGACTTTCTGCTTTTGCATTTTGTTCTGCAATCAGTATCTTATGGCACAGCAGCTTTCTGCGGCTTTCTGCTGTTTGGGCTCAATGCGCTATAACTCGGTTGCAATGCATCCTTCCAGAAGCAAAAATAAGGGACTTGTATACAATGGTGATATATAAATAAAGTGTAACACACTTGCTGTGGGCAAGTAATTTGGGGAAAGCAGGGGATTATTCATGTTGTGCTTCTGCCTTCTCTCTCTTTGTGATAGGTGGTTTACGAGTTGCCCATTCGGAGTCAGTGGTGCTTTGATGTCCAGTGGTGTCCTAGGAATCCTTCAGTCTTCTCTGCTGCCACTTTTGATGGGTGGATCAACATTTATTCTGTTATGGGTGGGAACTTAGAAGCTCAGCAGAAGACACAGGCTGACAAGGTAAAGTCCTGTGAACATGTTACAGCTTGACAGATTGGCAATTTACTCAGCTGACTTC
This sequence comes from Vanellus vanellus, assembly GCF_965231255.1. Lineage (NCBI taxonomy): Eukaryota > Metazoa > Chordata > Aves > Charadriiformes > Charadriidae > Vanellus > Vanellus vanellus. The sequence goes on along the minus strand of NC_138912.1, from coordinate 22,133,015 downwards.
TGAGAGTGTTAGAAGCTCACATGTGTAACAGTATGATTTTTAAGTGATGCAGTCTGTCCTACCCACCAGGACATATAGCTATATGGTATGGGAACCAGAAGCTACCTGTGTGGGGACTTAATATCCACCAGGTCCCAAAGGAACTACGCTGCCTCTTGACAAAGGTGCATCAGTATTTCTTGTAAAATTCATTGAAGTGTGTAAAGAGAACCAAGATCAAGTGATGGTTAGGGGACTGGAATATCTTTATTATGAGGAACATCTTTTTTATGAGGAAAGACTGAGGGACTTGAGTCTTTTTAGTCTGGAGAAGAGAAGACTGAGCCGGGGATCTTATCAATGCTTATAAATACTTAAATGGAGGGTGCCAGGAGGATGGGACCAGTCTTTTTTCAGCAGTGCCCAGTGATAGGACAAGAGGTAACAGGCACAAACTTGAACACAGGAAGTTCCATCTAAACATGAGGAGGAACCTCCTTTCTTTGAGGGTGGCAGAGCACTGGCACAGGCTGCCCAGAGTGGTGGTGGAGTCTCCCACTCTGGAGACATTAAAAACCCACCTGGACGCTATCCTGTGCAACCTGCTGTAGGTGACCCTGCTCTGGCAGGGGGGTTGGGCTAGATGATCTCCAGAGGTGCCTTCCAACCCCTATCATTCTGTGATTTTGTAGTTTTGATAGTATATATATTTTATGGTTATTACTACTAGACTAAAAATAAAACAGCACACCTGTTAGAGCAACAAGCTTGTCTTGTCATTGAAAGTTAAAATTAAATACATTGATACTGATTAATACAACATGTTATTCTTAATTAGTTCAGAAGAGAATTTTAAAACGTTTATAAGCCACTATTAGCAATTTTCCTCAAGTCAATTGACTATAACTTGGAGCACGTTAATATTTTGATTCTGAAACCCATTACTTAGCCACTGAATATGGTCAAACTCTGAACAGATTAAATGTCAGTACTGTCTAAAATTTTAGTTTTAATCTGGTGTCTAGTCTTTTAATTCCCTCCCTCTCTCCCAGCCAACAAATGCCTCACAATGCAGGTTTTAAGAGAATACGTATGAGCTGGCTTAACTGTTATTTATACAGTAATTTACAGCTGACTGAGTTCAGTTTCATAGGATTTGCAAGAGAAAGAAAATACTTTATCAAGCAACAGCTGTAGGAGATTAAGGATTTATTTAACCCATGGAGAATTTTCTTTATGTGCATTCAGGTGCATGCGCCACACTTAAACGCTCTTCAAAATTGGAGAACAGTAGTATAGAATAACTCCTAGATAAATAGAATAACAAGTAGGAACAAAAATAGGAGAAGATAATGACAATTATGGAGGTGGGGAGTTCATGACCAAGAGGTCTTTTTCCTCTGGATTCCATGGTACTAGGACAGAAACTCTGTTGAAGACCTGGTGGTTGATTACTGGTACCGTGGTAGTGTGTATTTATTTTTTGAAGGTTTAAGGTGATTGATTTGTTAGGTATAAGCTATTCCTCCAGGAAGTGGTCTGTCTTTGGAATTGATTTCCCCTTAAGAAAGACTGGAAAGAGAAAACGTGTAGGTCTTGCCTCTGATGCTTTGTTTGGCAACCTTAGCTTGATGAGCCTTGTGTTACGTCTTTTCAGGTATGCTGGTGAGCTGTATTTTGGAGCTACGCCCTATGGTCCAGTCAAACTTGAACAGGGTTATCTCTAGCAAACAACAAATCCATGCCAACGATGTTAAAACTTAAGAATACTTGTGAACAGCATTGTATGTATGCTCACTGCCTTCCTTAAAGTCAGAAATCCAGATCAGAGGCCACTTTTGACACACTCTTGTCTAGGCAAGAAAGCCTGGAGAGATTATTTCGCCAGCCTCATCTAAACTATAAAAACTTGAGACAGCCCTTCAAACTAACCCATTTGAAAGACCCAGCAACGGAAAGGGAGTCAGCATTCTTTTGTGAGCAAAACAAGAAATAAGTTGTACAACTTTTGACCATATGTTGTCACTGTCTTGCATAAAACAAGTAATTTTGTAACTCCTGTGTTTATGAGCTGGGTGCTAGGCCAAGCAGTGTTTGTTAGCGAATTTGCATCTTGCTCAGGAAAAATTACTTGAAAATCTCTCAAGGTGAAGCATTCTTGAGAAATAATTTCTGGAACTGTTTGGAAATAACGTTTCTTTCACATAGAGGCTTGGTGGTATTCCAGGAAGAGGTGCTGTCATAGCCTTTTTCTTCATCAGCAGGGAAAGTAACTAATTACAAAGCAACAAGTTTTTTGTGCTTACTCTGTACAGAGAGCAATTGGGTTAGATCTTATTTCTCATTCTGATTCAAGATCTCTTCCTCCTTCAACAACCTGGATCCCTTTGGCACAGGACAGATCCTTCCTCCGCTGCAGGTGCCAGAGCAAGTAGCACAGACCACCTTGATTCCACCACTAAAAAAGCCACCCAAATGGATTCGCAGACCTGTGGGGGTTTCATTTGCAGTAAGTGAATGGAGTATCCTTAGCTTAAAATGCAATAGATGTGTCATCTTGTGACACAGTCCTTTTCTTTTGCTGCAGAAACCTTCCTGTTGCTAGTTGTTTTAATGCCTGTTTAAGGTGCAGTGTGGTATCTCATGGAGCGAAGCTCTTTTGCTCAACATTCAGATATATTTCCAACAAGAAGGTCTGTAGCAGAGAATGGGAGGTTATACGTAAGAGTTAACAAAGCTAAGGGAGACTCACAAAAGCTGTCCTTGTAGGCTGTAACATGCATTCACATTCTTCTCTGTCTTTCTCCTTCCTATCCAGGTATTTAATTTGCTTCACCTCTTTGCTCCTAAATTGAAAGGCTGAATTGTTCTTTTAGCCTGTGGCTTGACTTGCTCTCTGTTTAGAGCCTGCCATTCGCATGATAGTTTTTATGATTGCCCCCTGCCTCTGCATGTCAGAACAGAGCCAAGAGTTCCAAATGGTACTTTTTCCTCTGTGCCTCTCTAGCATTTGCAATCATCTAGGCCTGATAGCACATACACAAGTGTCACGGTTATCAGCCTTCGGCTGAAGGGCTTGTGATGTGAACTCCCTCAATGTCCCCTACCATCCATACACATTAAACTATCTGAATTCCTTGTGATCACAGCTGGAGTCCACCTTGCTGAATGAAGAGCTAAGAGAGCTGCTTTTATGTTTCTTTACAAGAATGCTTATTGTCTTAATGTATCCTTCTGTCTTTCTCAGTTTGGAGGAAAACTTATTTCCTTTGGTCTTACCAAAGCTCCTGGACAGCAAATGCAGCAGCCTTACCCACACCAGGTATTCATCAGTCAAGTCACTACTGAAACTGAATTCCTGCTCCGATCCAGAGAACTGCAAATGGCCTTGCAGTCAGGGAACCTCCTTGATTACTGCCAGAGCAAGATCCAGACAGCCAAGTTGCCGTTTGATGAGAACCTTTGGAACTTCTTGAAGGTAGGATGGCTGTGGTGAAACACAGAGGTCAGTTCTTTTACAGTCCTGGGGTGGAACATGTTCATTATGGTCCTCCCTATCCCTTTATATTCCTGTTCTTTAAGACATAAAATGGAACTGAGTAGGCTAGTTAGTTATTTGTCTAAAGAAAAGTTTTTGCAGTTGAGGTCTTGGAGGTTGCCTTATTTTTCAGTAGGAATGGTCTTTTCAGTGGACTCGTTTGGGCTTCCTGTAAAGGTGCTAAACAGGATTTTCTCATCTCAACTCACTGCTAAGCTATCTGTGGAGCTCCACTGTTAGTATTTCTCAAAGCAAAGTCCAAATGCACAATGAGATTCCCCAGTAAAGTGGTGGCATGAGGACTGACCGTAGCCCTACGCAGGAAGATGGTTTCATTCACAATTTGGTAATACGAAGGAGTTCGGTAATGAGGAACGGCTGCCCTTCTGGAAGGGGCAGGGCTTCGCCTTGTTAGTGTTTTACAGACACTCACAGGCAGACTGTGTGTGGGGCGAAATACTGGGGTCTTGTCCATAGCATTACATTTGCATGGGGAATCATATCTCTGGAATAGGATGGCCAGGTGTTGTCTAGGTGGTGACAGTAGTCTCCATTGCAAGGGTCATTGCAACAATGTCTTCAGCTGCATTGGATGAGATACATCGAACTCAGAGTATGAGATATGAGATACGTTCTAGTGAATTTTTATAATCCAGCTGGCCTGTGGTCCTGTGAGACCACTCCAGCACGTACAAGATCTGTTACTATTGATTGTCTTAAACTACAAACCAAGCTTCTGTACAAAAGACTGTCCTGCATGACCATTTCTGCATCTGCAGGGACAGTTTCTATTGACTGTTTACAAGTGTCTTATCTGTGTACAGTTTGGTCAGTTCTGTAGTAAGAGCAGCCTGGGACTTACTGAGACAGGCGGATTCTCCTTGCAGAATGTTAGTTATGCATTAAAGCATACAAATAGCGCTTATCAATTAGGCTGCGTGCAGCCTGTGGGAGCCTCTGGCACTGTCTGAAATCCCCAGTCAGGGAGTTTCTATAACAATTAGTTAATTAACTTTTGTGAAGCCAGCTAGGAGTTCAGGCAACCACCTTGTCTCAGTTTCATCCAGACTCAAATCATTCCATTGCCTCTATGCAGAGATTAGCTTGGCAATTCCTAGACCATCCAGGGAATTAATTACTAAGTACGCTAAGTATGCATATAGTCTGATATGCAGTTGTACCTCTGTTGTAACTATGCGACAAACTTGAATTTCACCCTTTTATCATTACTTTTATCATAACTTAAATTCCATAGATTTTCCCACAGTAGTCATTAGGTAGACTTGTCACAGTTGAGTTCGTTATCTATAAACTGAGCTCTAAACTTTGCTGCTGCCAGAAGCAGCCAACTGTTGGCAGCGTGTAGATGTCTAGTTTTTTACATATTTTCTTATCTTTTTCAATATCCTTTGGGACTCAGGTAAACCTGGAGCAGGAGTCCAGAACTAAACTCCTCAAGCTGCTGGGCTACAGTAAAGAGGATCTGCAAAAAAAGGTAAGGGCTCTTTCCAATAGAGAGAAACCTTTACAGGGCTAAAGTTGCTGGAGGAGAGTTTTAGGGTCCCTGCTGGAAACGAGTAAGTGATCTCAGCACACAAGACCAAACTGTATGAAATTTCAGCTGAGAGGCACCTCAAGTATCACTTATTAAAAAGAAAATACGTGCATTTTTAAGGGTATAACTGTAGCTGTACTGGATTAAACCAAATGGGTCTTGAGCCCAGTTATCTTGCTTCCAGTTGTTGTTGCCCTGGGAAATGTATAACAACAGTGCAGTTGTGAGAGCTTCTAGCATCCAGTGCTCTGCATCTCAGGGGATTCCTCAGCCAGGAAGAAGGTGACAGATGAAGACAGTCTGGCATAGCACTGATGGAGCTGCAGGGGAGGAGACTCTGGCAGCAGCATGGACGATGCTCTGAAAAGGATAAATAACTTCTGATAGGTAGCCAGCCAGGAATAGGGACAGGTGTGGAACTTTTCAAGCGGGTGAAAGAGCTGGGGGAATTGTGTCTGGGGCTTGCCAGTCACTTGGTAGCTTTGCTGTCCAGGTGTTTAACTTTGATAAGAGCTTCACTCTGAATGTCTGTTACTTTTCTAGATTGCCTCGTGTTTGAGTAATGGGATCCCAGATAAGCAGTCCCTTCCCGAGGCAGATGAGACAAACACTGCGCAGCCAGATCAGGTATGTCCTGTGCATCTTGCCAATCTGGGAGAGCAGTGGAGGGCAGAATGAACAGGAAGGTTTCATTCAAACCACAAGTTGTTGGGCTTAATGCAGGCATCGCAGAGGGCAGTTCACAGGCCTGTCAGACCATCACAGGGTCAGATTATCATAGTGGTCCTTTCTGACTTTAAAACACATCAGCGAATGATGAAGATGGACTCCTGGCTGTTAACACTGCAAGAAGGCTTGCTTCACCAGTGCTGATTTCTTCAATGATAGAATTAGCCTCCCCCCATCTTAACTTCATGCTACAATTCTGGATTTCCTCTGTGAAGCTTCTGCTGTGGTATTTCTTTTGCATTTCTTTCCTTTTCACCTCTATCCTCTGAAATATATTCTCACATGATTTTGGGATGTCCATCTTCAGATGCCTTCCACGGCCTGGTTCACCATGCACTGTAAATTTTGCTCCTCTAAGGTATTTGAAACTGCTATGCTCAAATTACTAATCTTCTTCACAAACCTTAAACACTTGCATAGATATTCTAGGGACAGCAGTTATGCCCTGCATTTCAATAGAGCACCAAGCATGGCTGTGATCCTACCTGTTAATTATGGACATCACTTGTTGGGCTTGTCTGTATTCCATCCTCCAGCTTGCTGAAGGGCTGGCCACCAATACTGTTGGCATTGCATGTCTTACACCATCAATCTCCTAAGCTTTGTCAATAGCAGCACGCCACTTGTTGCTGCCCTGGTGAAACTATGCAGGTTGATAGAGCCGTGACAGGAGGCATGATGGATTTCCAAGTTGAAATCACATTTATATGAGCATGCTCAACCAAATGGAGAGCAGCCCCATCCCGCTCTGTAATCCATGAAATCATTTTGGGCAGTATCTGTGTGTTCAATGAATTAATTAACCTCTTGCATTCTTTGCACAGCTTTTGATAAATTCCAGTGATGATGCAGCTGCTGTTTCCTCCTCTTCAGCCTTTTTCGACAACCTCATCCCACAGAATATGAGCACATTGGAGATTCCTGTCACAGAAGGTATGTTACATGAAATGTTTCTGCCCTCTTAGGAAAAGGAGAGAGGAGGGAAAACCAGAAAATTAGAGAGACCAGGGAGGAATCTGGTCCACTCCAGGAGATGGATACTTTTAAAACCCATGGCCTATCCCACTGTCACGCAGCATCTCTCAGCATTGTGCAAAGAAGTACTCTTTGCAGATAAGAGATCCATTAAAAACATAGGCGAATCTTCTAGATAATGGAAGACTTTATGTGAATTCAGTGGATTTTTTTAAAGTGCAAAACCTGATTTGACTTTCCATATTTTCTTTTAGCTGGGCTTCCATATATTATTGTTTTTTACTGCCTATTTTTTAAAACAAGCATCATCAATGCATCTGGATGATGCCCCTGTGGGTTGACTCTGTTTCTCACCTCTGTAGATACGGATGGACTCATCAGCCAATCCCTTTTATTGGGGAATTTTGAGGGTGCAGTGGAGCTGTGCATGCGGGCAGAGCGCTTTGCTGATGCCATCATCTTAGCTATAGCTGGTGGGGAGAACCTCCTGAAGGAGACCCAGAAGCGCTACTTTGCCAAGCGTAAGACAAAACTCTCCCTGGTAAGTGACAGTTTTGTATACACACTGAACAGGGGAAGGTGTGCGATATCTTGGCAGACGTTTGTCTGAATATATGTGGAAATACTTTGGCAGGAAGTAGAATGTCAGTGGAATCTGTGCATCTCCTCTTGGCTAGACATTTACTCTAATCTCTTGGTAGTTTTATGACAACTTTATGTTGCCCACCTAGGATGTCTGTGTTCTCTGTTTCTTTTAATCTTCTACATCAGCTCCCCGTGTAACCTTTGGTGCATACTGCCTCTTTACAGCTCAGCTAGGAAGGTCCTAGCTTATTAATTGACAAATGAGGAATGTAACAGGGTTTGGGATGTCCTAACACTATATTCCCATTCATTGATACTAGCTGCTCTGAAACAGGATATGTGTTAGATAGATCTTTAGTCTTGCCTAATGTGGCTGTTTCCATATTCTTTTAAGTGCTTTGTTAGGCTTTTTTACTTTCTTTAGAGGCATTGGGTTCCAATTACTGTTAATATTAGGATGCTGGGATCAGTGGACCTTAATCTACACTGAGGTAGTTGCTGCATAGTGGGAAGTATGCCTGAAAATGAGTTATCCCTGTGGGCGCACTTGCTTAAGCAGTCAGTTTATTTTCATCTTCAGTGACTGACAGGCCTTCTGCTTCCTTTACAGCTGCTTTCCTCCATTGTGCAGCAGAACTGGCAAGATATTGTTTGCACATGTGACCTACAGAGCTGGAAGGAGGCACTGGCCATCTTGTTAACATACGCAAAGCATGAGGACTATACTCAGCTCTGTGGTATGCAGCGTACTACGTTTTGATACGTGTGAATTGTGGGTAGATTTGAAGATGTCCCTGCTCATTGCAGGGGGATTGGACTAGATGACTTTTAAAGGTCCCTTCCAACCCAAACTGTTCTGTGATTGATACAGTTTCCCTTGGGGGAGGGTAACTCCTGACTGCTTACAGAAAGAAGTGGATACTGTTGAGGAAGGAAAGTGCTCCTTACTGGTTACAGCTAGCTGGAACTTAAGTGTGGTCTATTGAGTTAGGAGAACGATACATGCACATTGCAGCTGAGAGTCATAGTGTAAAGTTATATATGCTGATATTTCCTGTCACTGCTACCAATAGCATGGAAAAAAACAGGATAGGCACTAGACTGAGACACTAAGAGGGTGATATTTATTATTTTATTCTATGGAGAAAGGGATTTCCTTGACAGTAAGAGGTCAGGTGGCTTCACTCCATCTGAAAGAGTTTTACCATTCCAGCACATTCTCCTCCCTTTTAAGTTCAGAAACAGGGGCTAATGAATGTTTGACGGATTCAGTAGTTTTCTCAATCCTTTTAATAGTCCAACATGCTCAGCAACTGATTTTTCCGAGAGTCGGAATTAGGGGACAATCTAGTGACTGAATCTGAAGAAGTTATTCATGTTGCTTAGCTGGGAACTAGTTCCTGGCTGATGGGAACAGCTAAGTGCTGTTGGAGAAATGTCAGCACTTTACACAAGTAAGATGACACAACTTGAAATGCAAGAAAACATGATGTCTTTTACAGACCAAATTGTAAGGGTGGAAAGTGGCAGTGGCAGTGGTGATAGTGAGATAGCTCCAGCTCACCTTTATTTCCTAGCATTTGCTGAACATTGACAACTACCAGATTATTAGCTGTCCCTGATACTGGACACTGCTGTTACCTGGAGATTCCCACACCTCTTTGGAAAAAAAAAAAACCCAAACCCCAAAAAAACCCCAACAACAAAAGAGTTGGGTTTTTTTCACTGAGTTAGTCTTTTTAAGGGTTTTTCTTTCTTTTATATATGTCTGGGCAGACATAAAAATTGGCAGGTATATAAAAAATTACTACTTTTTTCAACCAAGTTGGCTTTGGGATTCCTTAATGATGCCCATTTCTCTGTGTTATCCAAGAATTAGGTGCAGATCCAAAGCTGTCAACACCTTTTCATGCTAAGCCAGGATTGCTATGAGATGAGCATTGGGGTTAATGAGCTCTTCAAGAAGACAGTGTGTTAAATGTTGTCTGTATTTCTTCCTCTCTAGACATGCTGGGTGCCCGCCTAGAGTCAGAGGGGGATGCGGCCCTGTCCAACGACGCCTGCCTCTGCTATATCTCATCAGGCAATGTGGAGAGGTTGGTGGAATGCTGGGTAAAAAACCATGAGACTTCGTCACCCCTTGCCCTGCAGGTACAGGTGCTATAATGTTGGTTTGACTTCTTAGGCCGGTCTGGTAGCCCTGATCTGTTTGCGTTGTCCCACCAAACAGAGTATCTGGCTTCCAGCAGACAGTGGAGACCTGTTTGTAGTCACGAAGATATATCTTCTTCTAGTTTGGATTACAGGCTTACATTTAAAGGAGACTTGCACTCTTAAACTTTACAGGTTTGTGTGTTTGAGTACGGATTACATTGCACATAAATCCAGCCATGGACAGGAGTTATGGCTTACCTGCCTGTCTTTGTATACTGATGTCATCTCTGAGCTTCCTTTTATTCAGGGAAGTTTAGACTGTACCTGTTTTCTTACTGGTAGTTGCCTGAGAGTACATTTGCGGCTGTGCTTATCGTGTCTAACTGTAATGCTCCAGTTATCTGGCTGAACCTTCAGAACAGCCTCTGGCAAAATAAAATAAAGTCTAGACTGTATTATTCCCACTTGAGTAGAATGATCACATATGGGAAGTCACAGCTTGCAGATGAATCAGGGCTTCTAAGTCAGTGTTGTTACCTACCTGTTACACTTAAACCAGTCCTGGCTAAGTCACTAACCCCTGTCGTGTCTACCAGTTGCTAGAATGAACCAGACAAGTCTTCCTCTCAGATATCTGCAGATAATGCCCTCTGCTACGGAGTTCCCTGGTTTTGCGACCCCACTAGTGAATGACAACAACAAAAAGGCATCTTCAGCATTCCTGATTATGTTTGAAACTGGCCTCCTGCCAGATACCAGTTATCAGCCAATGATGCATATATCGTTCTACAGATATAAGCATTACTTTCATTTCCAGGAGTTGAATGAGCTTTGAATAACTGAAAACCTTCTGGTCTATTTCTCAGCAGTAGTAGTTTTTCTCTAGTGAATTTCTCCTGGTATGGTTTTAATCCTTTCTCTTCCAAGCTGATAGGTTGTAACTCCTAGAGTTAGTAACTTCCTGGTAAAAAGATCACAGTTGATTGGAATGTCCTTGTGGGTTCTGATTTTCTTTTTTTCCCTTACCATAAAAGTAGCAGCATCAGGGTTTGCTTCTTGGTTCCTGTTTTTCTCCACAAAGTGCACCTGAGGAAGCAGTAATCAATGGTAGTATCTGGCGGAGAGTGGAGTAACTTCTGTTTGTGTTGGACCCGGTATCAGTTGAAACTGGGGAAAGCCACCTGGTGTTGTCTCAGCATGAGATGGACCAGTAAAGCAATGCAGATTCTGAGAGCTCTGTTTCTTTTCTCCTACTGGCTTTTTCAGGATCTCATAGAGAAGGTGATGGTGCTGAGCAGGTCTATTGAGATGCTCCGAGGTACAGCAGGTCCAGCGCCAGGCCCTGTCTTGGCAGAACGAATCACCCAATATGCCAGTCTCCTGGCATCTCAAGGATGCTTGGCAGCCGCAATGAATTACCTACCCAGCAGCTCTAAAGAGGTGAGTGAGAAATGGGTTGTTGTGGGAAGGAGTAGTATATGGGGAAACATGATACTTTGTACCAGAGAGAGCTTGGGTTTTGATGTGCATCAGGTTTTGCCTTAATTATGGTAACCTGAGGTTACCACACCTGAGGTGTGTTTCTTTTTCTGGGACACAGCTTTTGTCTTCATTTGATTTTTCTTTGTATTGACTTTGATTCAGTGAAAAGGAAGGGAGCTATAGAACTGTGAAATAGTTCCTGGAGAACAATGCTGATCACCAGCTCTCCGGGGAAGCTGCATCTATTTCTGAAACTAGGTGGTAGAAGAAGAGAATGGAGAGGTCAGCTTGTAGTTTGAAACAAATCTGTCTCATGCCCAAATGCGGTTAGGGGTTGGGGAGAGAAAATTCTAAAGACTGGGGGAAGGATTTGTGAGACTTCATCTGCCTGGGAATAGGGCAGGTGATGTCTGAGGTTGTTGCTTACAGTTGGTTTGTTTTTTCCTGGTGACTATTGGGGAAATGGTTAGTTTTGCAGGTTGATGCTCAGGGCTTTGGGTCAGGGTCTGATTTGAATGCCTCCCCAGCACCTTCCATCTGAGGGTCTCAAGGCACTTCTCCTAAAGCATAGTTTGTTTCAGCTCCTGATTGAACAGCTCCGGGACCGGCTTTTTCATGCTCAAGGAGACAATGTGGGTGATCAGCAGCCGCCCCCTTTTCCCTACACTCGTGTCAGTGTAGGTGTCATTAAGCACACGTCTCCAGCAGCCAAGGGTGGTTCCACCCCTGAAGGAGCAGCCCACAAAACGGGTCCCAGACATCCAGAGAAGGTAGGCCTTAAGCTGGGGTGTTCGTGGCTTGGGGAGAGGGAGGAAGGCTACTGGGTTGTGGAAGGCATACGAAGTAATATGAGATGGTGCAGATTGCAGGCATTGAGGAACCGTCAGTGATGTCCTTCACTGGAGCAAACACAAGTTCTGTAATAATCCCTAAGTAGGCTGTCTGGCATCTTTTCACAAAGCCCTGTCGCACATGCAGTCACTGGAGGAGACTTACAAGTGTACTAATCCATTGAGATCTCACATTCTGAGGAAAAAGGGGGCTGTGAGTCACTCTCCTATGCCCATCTCACCCTCATATCTCAGTAAAATTAGTGTAGTATGGCTTAATCTCAATTCTTTCACAAGAAAGCTGTTAAGGAAGTTTTGCTTCCAGCCTCTATTACTTCATTATTGTTCCTTCATTACTTCCTCTGGTTGTGCTTCCAGGAAGTGACTGTGTGGGAACTGGCTCCTGAGGACTAATCCTTTTGAGAGCTGGAGAATACTCTGAAGAATGTGGTGTCCAGCTTGTTGGGCAGGTTATGTGGTGGAAAAGGCCTTTGACCCAATCCGGGGCACTGACAGCAGCAGCATCTTCTCTTGCCTGAGAAGTGACAGGGATAGAAAGAGCATCTGCTTGTATGTGTATGCACATGACTGTGTTGGCCGTTTGCAACTTCTTTGTTCTTTTAATTGCAGCCCAACTATCAGTCATCATTTGCTCCTTCAGCACCTTCTCAGCCTTCAGTGCCTTCCCTTTTCATGCCTCAGCCAGTGCCAGCGATGTCTATGACACCTCACCACGTTACCCCTCCTCAGGCCAGCACAGGTCCACAAACAAGTGTCTATTCCAGAGGGCCCCCGTACCCACAGTACAACGTGGGCTTGGTTCCAGCAAGCGTTTCAGGGCCTGGTAAGCATTGTCTGATAATTGTATCTGTTCTCCAGGTTTTCTTAGACTAAAGCCTTCAACATGGATTGCTGTTCTACTTTCTTCCTCACAGGCCTATTGTACTTGCAAAGAACAAGTCAGCGGTCTGAGAGGCTTCTCAGTGCTTCTGACAGATCTAGTTGTAGCAACTGTTGCCGCACATCCACTGATATTAAGCTTATATAGAGGTGCAGAAGCCACAGCTAACTTTGCAGCAGAGTTTGACTGATGTAGCCTGGGTTATGGGGGATGCACCGGGCATGGATGTTCTAGGGTATGGCTTGGAGAAGCATGAAGGAGAACATCAAGAGTAGTTTGCACATGAAACAAGTGGTGCTGATACACTCTCTTTCTCATTTGTAGCTGTGACACGAGCTCAGCCATTTGGACCAGCAGGAGTCAGACCTGTTGGTCCTGCTCCCTTCCCCAGCCAGCCTTCTCTGCCAGGACAGTCCATGCCCATGACATCTCCTGGTGTACCACCACCTGGACCTACCCTCTTCACTCCAGCCTCAGTCCCATCGTCTCAGCTTCCTGCAGCCTGTCCTCTCCCTGTGGCAAACCAGTCTCCTCTAGGTTTCTCATCAGCACCTTTCAACTGCCCCATGAACATGGGTTACCCTCAGGGAGGTCCTGGAGCTCCATCTACTAAGCCCCTGCCAGCAGCGAGCATTCCTCCTCCTCCCACAGGTAAGTACTGCTTGTGCGACTTGTGTCCAGGACCGTCCCTGGATGGAGTTTGAAGTATGTAATGGACATGGACCTTCTGAGGTCTGGTCTGTCACCACAAAGGCTGGATGTGGTGCTGAGGCTAACCTTACAGGGACATTGTGCTGAGTCTTGCTGTGGTGGTGAAACACAGCAATGATGACAGTTTCATTCAGCCTGTTCAGCTGCTCTGTCCCCCAGGTTGTGGTTACAAGATGCTGTCTCTTCAGGTCCCCAGTGTACCCTGAGAAGTTGTCCACTCCAGAGGCATCTGCTCTGACTGAAAGGGTGGTGGTTCCCAGGGAATCCCTGGTGGAATGCTTGCTGATCTTGCACCTACTTATGTAACTTACACCAGAAGTGCATTTGAAATGCTGGGAGAGCAGGGTCCTGCTTCTCTGTCCATGGGATACCCCTTGCTTAGCTTCAGGATAAAATTCCTCTGTCTGCTGTGCTCTAGTTCTCCCTGTTTTTTCCTGTTGCCATAAAGTGCTTGCCAGGGAATCATTTCTGGGTTCCTCTGTGCAGTGATACAGGCCTGGAGCCTTTCCCCTTTGGCTCTGTACTTTGAATCCAGCCTAGCCTGCAAGTACTGTGAAGTCCTTGCTATCATGATGAAGAAAGGGCATTGTTGAACCTGGTTTCCAGTGGATGAGCATTTCCTCTTTGTATTTCCCACAACATCATAACATCTGGTGCTTGTTAATTCTTCGTTTGCTGTCTTGGGGGACAGGTTTAGCCAGACTGGTGGAGATCCCTAACAACAAGGCTGACAATGCTTAGATTTTTGAGCAGATGCTTCTCCAAGCCACGTGTATTCTGAGAGTGAAGGAACTGAGGCTTTGAGGTTTGCCTCCACCTGGAATCCTTTGCTGAGTTGTGGCATAGTTTGGGATAGCAAATCCCACTGTGTGAAGCCTGTGGGAACTACACACAAAGGCTCTAAGCTAAGGCTGAACAAATTCCTTCTGAAAAGCTATCAGAGATAGTAGTCCAGGGACATTCCTTACTGAATAAAAGCTGTTGGTGATGATGATTCTCCCACCCTGCCTTGACTTTCAGGTTTCTTTCCGTGGCTAGATCCCCACGTGAATCATGCAGGTAGTACCCAGAGAAGCTTCCAGACCTGTGGGGGAGGCAATGTTGCCACTTCCAGTGAAATGTGGGGTGTGTGCGCATGTTTTACTGTGTGTGCATGGTGCATGCTCGTTGCTATTTGTTGTTTCTTTGCATGCCTGGGGACCTGTACAGCTGGAGTAGTGGACATATTTGTCCTGAGGACTGGGGATGTTTGAAGTGAAATGACAGCACTGGGCTTTTCCTGATGAGTTTGGGTACAGAAAGGGGCGGGGGGGGGGGCGTGTCCAGCTTCTTCCTTCTCTACTGTCCTCCAGTCCTGGAGGAATTAGAGCATTCCCAGTCTCCGTGTCCCTTCAGGCAGTTGCTGGGCCAACAGAAGAGGGAAGCAGCACCTTTTTCTTTCTTGGTTCTCTAGGCAAGGAACAGGCCAGTGGTTGTAATTCATGTCTTGTTTTCTCCCTGTTACGCTCCCAGCCTTATGCATGGCTTTACTTGCGCTTGTGCTTTCCCCAGGTGGTTTGGAAGAGATGGGTCCCAGCATGAGCAGTGGTGAGGTAGAGCTTCCCAAGCCGAATCTGGGGTCTCTATTCCAAGGGGAACCAGAAAGCCCTTTTGGCTTTAGTTAGAGGGCAAGGTTTGGCTTTGAATCCCAGTCCACCTTCCTGGGAGGATTTGTACTGTAGAACTTTTCTGACTGATGCTTTGTACTGATTTCTCTCCTTGGGATTCATTAATGATGGGGAGTAGGTATTTTCCAGCCTACATTGCCAGTGGGGTAGGGCTCAATGTCTTAGTGGGCTGTTTCTGCACAGTGACTGCTGCTTGCACCAAAGACCAGCTGCCAGGCACAAAGGATTATCTAGGGACTCTCAGCTTTATTTAGGAAATCTAAGTACTCAGTAGCCACTTATGCCACCAAGCAAACCTTGCTGTGTGGAGTGGGACTCTAGAAAGGGAGTTGCCACTTCAGCAGAGAAACAAAAGACCCCAATGTTTCCCTCTTACAGGAAAGATGATTCCATGGCAAGGATTTCAAGCACTGCCTCAGGCTGAAGATGCCCTGCAGGAATTCACTGCTGGGAAGTTCACTTCTCCTGGCAGCATTTACCCCCAGTTTTAATGGCAGCATATGGCATGCCCAGACCAGCAGCGCAAACTGCCTTCCTTGAGAGTGCTTTATTGCCTGCTATTATTGTTTTGGTTTTGATGGGTACTTTAGCCTGGAAAGGGACTGTAAGATCGCTCAATCTGACTGGCCAAACTTGCTTGCTTTGGAAATTCCTGAACATGATCTGAACAGCCCATGAACACATTTTCACTAGCGCAATGAAGTGACACCTCCACTTGTAGAAAATCCCATGCTCCTGGGGAGTGTCAGGGACAGGGTGAAGGACAGCAACATGTTAGCTGATCTCCTTTCTGGCCAGGCTAGTCCCTGACTCCAGCCTGTGATGGTCTTGCTTTTCTAGGATGGGCATCGCTGGAGACTGCTGCCATGGGGCACTCCTTTCAGGGTTGGTGAGAAATCCTCTTTCACAAGTAGCATAGGCAAGATAGTCAGAGTTTCGTCCCAGCAAAATGCAGCAGGGTCCTGTTGTCCATGTCTGATGATTAAGTGCCTGGCTTACGGGCTATAATTCAAATACCTGTTTCCTGTGAGGATTCAAAGTGCCACTGGGTTGGAATAGTGCCAGGGACTGCTAGGCCACAGGCTTGGGGGGGGGGGGCAGCGGAGTTCTAGGGCACAGAATCCCCACGGTAGAAATAAGTGCCAACTTAATTAAACTACTGATCCAAACTCATCGGAGGGCGAGTCTTGAAATCATGGGAAAAGGGAGGGCAAAAAGAGGCTGCCAGAATTTTAATAATAAAGGTAATTAAAGTAATGAAGCACCTTTTGCATCTTTCCCCTGTGATTTTTTTAAAGCTCAGTTCGGGATCAGTGACTCATTAAGCATGGCACTGAGCTCCAGCAATTCTGATATTGCCCCTTAGAATTATTCCACTTTCTCACAGATTATTCCTGTCTCATGGGCTTGAGGTGATTAATACTGGGATGACAGAAGAAGCGCTGGGGTTTTGTCTAAAGATGCAGGTACCCTTACAGGACAGCAGCAGACAAGGTAGTTGGAATTTGACCTTCGCAGAATGAAGTGTGGTCGCAAGTCTTTCGATGTCTGATGGATTTTTAATTAGCTGGAATGAGGTTAGGGGCTAGGTACCACAGAAATGTCTACCGAGACACCCTTCTGCTCCCAAGGCATTTACTGGTTAGTCTATTCCCTTCTAGTTGGGAAGCCAGCAAATTTTGCTAAACTTTGGTACTGAGCATGACTTTGAAAGGGGAAAATTTCAACCAGCCTCTAACTTTCCCTGTTATCACAGCAACCTGCATTGCTGTGGACTGCCACCGTGAGGCACTCCTGCGAGTGTTGGTGAGAAGCCCTCTCTCACCCATAGCGTAGCCCTCGCTGTGGTACCACAGTGCTAGGTTCTCTGTTTGGGGAACCCCAGGAGCTCCCTGAACCCTGCTGTGCACACACATGCAGGTCCCAACCAAGGTTCAGGCCTGACGCTGAGGCTGACTTCTGAATGTGGAAAGCTTCAGGTAGTTTTGGAAAAGCTTTCTGCATGGGCATGTGTCAGTTCAGTCTGATCAGATATCACCTCATGAAGCCTATGCGCATACTCGGATGCTAAGAATGTAATTAAGAAAGAGAAAGGAAAGCAAGAGCAGTTCTTGGACTTGTGAGCTGGGCCTGAAATTCCTCGGTGGAAATGGTCTGAAGGTGCAATGATGGGGGAATTGGAGCCATAGGCCCTTTTGCTGAGGGGAGTTCCAAACCATGCAAGGAGCCATGAATTGTTGCTGTGGCCACCTTCTCAAAGTCTGACATTTGTGTCTTGTTCTCTTTCCTGGCAGCTCAGGAATCTTGGACTGATCCCTCTGCTGCAAGAGGAGGCCTTCAAAAGAAAAAGGTAAGCTTTCACTGCAGTATGTTTTGGTTGTCTTTTAGCCAGGGAGTTCCATGCAATTCCTATAAATGCTCTTAGCAGGTCTCATTCCATGTTGGTCTGTCTGCTTCTGCATTTTACATATATAGGCTGGAGTCTAAGTCATCTTTACCCTTTGCCATCTAAACTCACATGCTATTCTCTAGGGTGGTTGTTTTGTAACATGGTTATTGTCTGTGATGCTGCATCCTCTGTCCGTACTTCCCAGGCTGACTACCGTCACTTGTTGCTAGAAATATGGATTTGCTCTTATCTCCTTGCCCACACGCTTTTTTGATGCTGGTTGGGGAGTTCATGCTCACTTCACACCTGACAGTTGGGGGCAGCATTTCTCCTCAGCACAGTGAGACCCGCAGTGATTTTCCTCAGATGCTGATACCAACTAACAGGGCACTTCTGCTGAAAGAAGTTGGGACAGGTGTAGCTGTGAGCTGCCTGCCATGTTGGTCCTGCTGCTCTCTGCCTTGTAGCGATTGCACTGGAGGACCTGTGAGCTGAGCTCTTTTGCAACAAATGCTCTCAGTACCTCATTTCTATCACTGCTGCCTGCTGGCAGGTATGATGAGAAGCTGCTTTGGCACTATTCCCACCCCCCACTCCTCTTCTTTAGCTTGGAACAGACTTCTCGCCCTTTTTCTGGCAGCATAGCTGGGAACCTGCTTCAGGCTGTGCTCACTACAACAGGATTAGCCTCTTGTTAAAGCCATCTCCTTTTGATCTAGCCCTGTCGGAGCGAATCTATCCTGACTCTCTGGCTTAGCAGGGGCACGGTGAAGTGTTTGCAAGGGGATTCTCCCCCCATGTCGTGGGATTTTCCCCAACACTTGCTCTGTTGGACACTTTACTGCTGCTAATCTCTACATTCAGGACTCGTGCCGTCGCAGAGCCAAGGCGGCTTTCTGAGGACGAGTGCTTTCAGGGGCAACGGATCTGTTTGATTGAACAATTCCAGAGGAGTTTTCTTGCTGTCGCTTTGACTGTTCATCTAGGATGCAAGAGGAAGGGCCCCATGCTCTGAGTCAGGGGGCTGAAAGAACAGGGATGTGTTACACATCGTCTTGAGAACTGAGCGCTCTGCAAGTTAGAAAGGAAGTTGAATTTGACTGCAGAGAGTGTAACCAACTCTCCTTCCTTGGACTTGGTTTTCTTGATTTTTATTTTTTTTCCTTTTCTTTCTTTTTGCTGACAGTTGATTGAGAAATTTACTCCTCCAGCCCCCATCACAGCTCCAGTAATGAGCTTGCCTGCTGAGCCCCAAGGGATGCATCCTCAGCTGTCCAGGTTGCAAGAATCAGGCCAGTCACCCCCAGGAGCACCCAAGGAAGGCAGCCTGCAGGTACCCAGGGGATGTGGGGTATTCCGCAGCCACCAGCTCCTTGTAGAAATACAACTCAGCTTTTGAGATTCTTATTACTTGGCAGCTGCAGGGCTTATGTTGCTCCCTAGTCCTTATAAGACACATCTGCCTGAGTGTTAGAGGAATTGCCAGGGTGGAAGATGAGACCTGGGTACAGCTGGGAGAGAGGGAGGGAGGCCAGGCAGGCTGTGAGCCTGCTGGGAGTTGGGAATCCACAGAGGCCTGAAGGTATGCCACAGTGTGAAGATTATAATCTAACTGTGCTTCCAGGTATTCTCTGCGTTTGCGAAGGGTTGAAACTCTTTCTGTTCATAGTTGCAGGAGGGGAATCTACCTGCTCCGGCCTTTCATGCTCCTGTTGCATTCATTCAGCTGCTTCTCTCTCTGTCAGTATCACCAGCTACCTGTGGAGAGGGTTGAGAAGAAGGAGGTTCCCCCTGAGCACCAGGCTCTGAAGGCCACATTTGAAGGGTTGGTGCAACGCTGCTCTGCTGTCGCCACTGATCCAGTAAGTCCTCCCTTCTCTGATCTTTGGCTTTTTTGCTCTCATAGATGTTTGACTGGTGCTTCCTTCTTTTTGTTGGGAAAAGAGAGGAAGAGTCTTATCACTGTAACCAAGTTAATCTCTATCTGCCTCCTTCCCTTAGGCTTTAGGCTTGTCCATCTCTTGGGAACTGAGATGCATTCTCTAGCGTTTATCCACTGCTTCTCATTGCCTCTCTGGAGCAATGGTTCTGACTTCCTGGCTCTTTCCTCTGAGGAAAGTAGAAGAAATGACCTAGATAATTCAGCTTCCTTTTTCACTGGCTTGATCTGTAGATAGTTCCTGCAGAGTTGGTATTACCAGCTATCCTCAGAGCTTAGAGCGAAAGGCTGAGATGTCTGGCTTTCTCTTCCAGCCAGGATAACCTTTGTGTCTGAGTCACTGTAATTTCTCCACCCTGGTTCCTGGACAGCTGTTGTCACATTGCGTGAATGTATCAGGCCTGACTGCCTGGAAGCAGAAAAGCAGTGTTTGCAGCATCACGTTAGGTTGCTAAGTCTTCCCAGAGCTTGGGGGCACCGTGAAGCCTTCCAGAATACCTCTGCTTAGTGGGCGTTGGGATGAGCATTAAGCCCGAACTGCTGTCACGGCGTCAGACAATTTGTGTGTAGTAGCAGCTTCAGCATGGGTGCTCTGTGCTTTCTGAGAGTGCAGTGTAGCAATTTTTGGGAGATAACCTAAAGGTTCTCTCTAGGAACAGAAAGGCCTATTGGTTTGGGCTTAAGCACTTGGCTTACATGGAGGTTGAATAGCCGGGCTGGTACAGCAATGCGATGCACCTGAGCTCCTGAGGATGCCAGGCCTGTCCCAGCATTGCCCAGTACCGCGCATTTCTAGCTACGGTATAATTTACCTGTGAGCGGATTAGCCAAGGTGGGGTTAATGGGGTCGGTCCCACCAGAGCTTCAGTATGCGGGCCTTTTCCTTGATGGTTACTTAGAGTGGGACGGATATTTCTTCTTTTCCTCAAGGAGACCAGGAAGAAGCTTTTGCTTAGGGTCAGCCAGGGTGAGACTGTCTGAACGTTCTGTGGGTCAACTAGTGGGTGTTTCTCAAGCTTTGGAAGTAGCACTCTGTCCTGTGGCCTGCAAGCACTGGCAGAAGGGAGGAATGCCTAGGCTGGGAGATGGGGAAAAGGGGCAAATCCAGCTTCCTGTCCTGGGGAGAGAACCCCGTGCATGTGCACAGTCAGGGCATGGCTGGCTTGCAGCACAGTCCCTGGCTGGCAGAGGCTGAGATGCAGCTGAATTGTGAGGTGCTGTGGGAAGAACAGAGGAGGGGAGGGACTGAGCGAGAACAGTGTGGTTCTGGGAGAGGTGGCTTTGAAGCTCTGGCAGAGCTAGTGATACCTGTTTCACTTCTTCAGAAAACCCGAAGGAAGCTGGAGGATGCATTGCAGCGGCTGGAGTGTTTGTATGAGAAGCTCCGCGAGCAGGCGGTAAGTAGATGCCACCATTCCCTGTGGTCCAGCCAGGTTCCGGATCCCACCTTTGCACTGGGTTGTGGGCCTTGGTGTCTGTTTCAGTGTTACCAACGCATATTCTCTTGAGAAAGCTAGAGGAGTGCCAGACCTTATAATGCACCTTGAATCCAGCCGGCCTTATCTTGTCTTTCTTAACCTTGGCCTAGACATAGTTTAAGGAAAAGCTGGGGAGGTATTTGGGGGGTCATTTTGGCCGCAGGAAGTACACTGGCATATAGACAGGTTCCAGACTGGAATGGGCAACTGGGGCTAGTTGTTAAGTGTTAACCTAGTGCAACCTCCAGCTTAGAAAACTCTGAAACTGCTGATGCCAATTGCTGGAGAGATAGCTATCAAGGGAAGAATCCTTTTAACATACACCCTTGTCCTGAATGTCCGTATTAGGCCTGAACAGAGACAGGATTCTGTGCTAGACGGACCTTCGACCTCCTCAAATACATCAGATATTCGATTAATGCTGAAATGTCATTACTTAAGATCTGCATTCACTGTAACCCAGCCTGGGTATTAGATTAATGTTTGTTGTGGGCTGGGAAACCAAAGGAAGAAGCAGGCTATTCCTTCTTGCCACTGCTCAACTGCGTAGGTGCTGTTTGGTGAGGGTGAGGTGGAGAACAGGAGGGAAGAGTGTGGAGGGAGGGGGGCCTGTGTTACAGTGCTGAGCACGCTGACTCATTTCTGCTCCCTCCTCACAGCTTTCTCCAACCATCCTCATGGGTCTCCATGAAATTGCCCGCTGCATTGACGCTAGGAACTACCAACAGGGTCTCCTGGTTCACACCCAAGTGGTGAGCAGCAGCAGTTTCAGTGAAGTGTCTGGTTTCATGCCCATCCTGAAAGTCCTCATGACCATTGCTGGCAAGCTGAATGTGTAAGGTGTGGAGCATCTGGAACAATGCACAATGAGAACTGGTGGCCTCCCTCACCTGTTGATGTGTTGCAGGTTGTGGACTCTTCTTCTGACTCTGGAGAAGTAAGTCTGTGGCAGTGCCTGGAACTGTGCTGGGCCAGCATGCCTGGCCCCATCAACTCTCCAGACAGCCAGCTGGGGCCTCGGACCCCTGGAGACTGTTCTTTCTCTCTTCTCTTTTTCACTAGCCTGAGGCCACTTCCCAGCCCGGGGATCTCAATTTCAGGCTGTCCAGGTTGCACAGAGATTCCTCCCTCTTCCCTGTTTCCCTGGCACAAAGGGGAAACTCCTTCCTGCCTAGGCTGACATTGCTTGGGTTTTTTTTTCTTTAGGAGACAAACAGGGCTGGCACCTGCAGTGCCAGCAGACAGCAGAGTCTCAGACTCTATTCCCTGCTGCAGGGTAAACTGCCTGAGTGATTGCTGGGCTCCCTTGGGACCTAAGCTGGGATGTCCCTGCTCTGTTAGGCTGCAGTGAGGACCTCTCCTCTGGTTCCTCCTTTCTCTTCATTCTCATCCTTGACTTGCCCTCTCACCCTTCTGCACTCATATCCTGCTACAGCTAGGGCTAACTACCAGCTTGCTCTGGGCTAGCTTTGGTTCTCTCTTTTCTTCACCCAGCCCTCTCTTTTCATAGTCAAGTCTCATGTTTACTTTCTATTCCCACCCTCCTTTATATATATTTTCCCCATAAGCTGCAGGCTTGAGCCCTTTATGTTTCAGCCCCGGGTCTAGATCCCTCTTCTGTTTCCTGGGACTGTCCCATTCAGGAATGCTAGCAGGTTGGACTGCTCTGTGTGCTCCCCCCAGAGCCAGTCACGTCCTGGTTTGGGGCTAAAAGCTGCCCTCTTTGGCTCCTGGCCTTTTTCACTGCCTTTATGTTAGCACGGTTGGCCTTTTGCCTACTGGTGTTATCTAAAGGCTTCCTACATAGGGCTTTTTGGACAGTCTAGGGGCTTTAAGAGCAGCAGGGATTGTTCAGGTCCCATAAAGCATCCCCTCAAGCTACTTTGACCAGCCCAGGCTTGAGCAGGGGGAGACGGCTCATTGCTCCAAGTGTGGTGCATTCATTTTGCCTACAGTAACAGATATGTACAAAGGTGGTTCTCAAAGCCCCCTTGGCACCATGGTGGTAGGAATATGCTGCAGGAGGTGATGCTGTCAGGTCTTGAGAATATGGCTGTGCTGAGGCTTTTCATCACCGTGGCATTTTCTCTGGGGTAAAATGGATGAATGAAGCGTATCTGTCCTGGGGAAGAAGTCTGGGTGGGAAAGCAGATTTTAGGGCACAACTGTGTGTGTGTGTCTTTCCCTCTCTTGCTCCCTTCTTGCCTTCCTCTCTCTCACCCTCTTTCATGCGAACCAGGCAGCATAATTGTTGGGCCCTAGCTGGGAGCAAGGCTTCTTCCCAACATTTGGCTGCAGCCAGCCCCTGCTTCCTCTGCTTGCTGCTTGAGTGATAATGCCATTGTGGGGCTGTGGGTCAGTGACTTACGCAAATCAGCCTGCTCTACCAGGAGACTTAGGAGGGAGAAGAATCAGAGAAGGGAGGGAGAGGACACATCTCATTCTCTCCTTTCCAGGTCAAAGTGCCTCCTTGTTGCTGCTGTGTTGTTTCTACTGCTGCAGTTTGATGCACTGAGAGATTACAGAACAGTGAAATAAAAGCTGTGTTTTGTGATGCTGCTAGCTTTTTTTCATAGGCTTGTCACCTCTGGCCACAGGGGACTTCCCTCCGTCTGCATGGTGACCCACTGAGAGCTGAATTCTCAGCTGTGGGGAGGGGGTCAATTGAGAACTGTGTGGGGCAAACCAGATTCTGAGCTCTGCCGTTGCGGGCAACAACCATCCTGGTGTGGGGAGACCTTGGGCCTTACCCACTCCCTAAGGCTGCAGGGTCAGAGGACCGATCTTCTGATCATGCGCCTCAACTGTGACTGTTCATCTGCATCAAATACAAGAAGGTCCCTGGGATGGATGTGGTTCTCTTGGAGAATCATAGCAGTGTTGGGGATTTTACACTTGACTTCAGGAGTTGGAAGTATGTCAGTAAGTAAACAGAGCCCCCTTGATGAGATCCTGTCCTGTTGGAAATCAATGTTACACCACCGAAGCCATGCCACTTAAACTAGGATGAGGATCTCACCTGTGTGGAAATCAGATTTATACCACTGAATTGTCAGTTCTTACCATTAGTTAATATGTTGGCTGATTTCATTTAAGCTTTTAAGGAGGTAAGAAAGGTGAAGTGAAACATTGGTACTGCGATAAAGTCGGTGGGGGAATCAAACTAGCTTCTGCAAAAAGACCGATGTAATCTCAAAAAAAGTTTTGTTTTATTTTTGCTGTATGTACAGGGCAGCCAGTCAGCACACATGAAACTCTGAAATGCGCAGGACTATTATGTGGCTTGTAGGTGGAGGACTTGGGAAAGTGTTGAGAAAGATTATGTGGATGGGGAAGATTTGAAGGGCCATTGCTGGGAAGGGACCAGGGTTTATTAGAGTTCTGGGGTGTTATGGACACACAGAGCACTGGAACAGGCTGCCCAGGGAGGTTGTGGAGTCTCCTTCTCTGGAGACATTCAAAACTCGCCTGGACGCCTTCCTGTGCAACCTCATCTAGGTGTTCCTGCTCCGACAGGGGGATTGGACTAGATGATCTTTTGAGGTCCCTTCCAATCCCTAGCATACTGTGATACTGTGATACATGCATTCAGGGAAAACCAGCCTTTGTTAGTTCTGCTTCTGGCAGAGGCAAACACCAAGTGTAAGGGAGCCTTGCAGAGCTTTTGCAGCCCAGTCTGGGAGCAGTTAGCAACAAGTCTGGCCTCCCAGCTGTCCTCCATCAGGGAGATGCAAGCTGATTTTCAAAGGCAGCACTTGTGTTATGACCCCTTCTGATGCCGTACAAGCGAGCAGGTAGCTCTGGGGGCATATATTTGCTTCATGAGTATATAAGGAAAGTCCTAGTTTTCTGAGATCGTTTAACAAGTCTGGTATTTCTTAGATTCTTCCTTTCTGGATCCAGTTATAGTACCCTGTGCAGTCCAGCCCCTCTCCTTCTTTAACTCAGGCCACTTGTACCACTGATTTTCTATGTATTTCTCAGATGCATTTGACTTTAGCACACACTGCTCCTTCCACCCATGGGCTCATGCAGAGACTGGCTATTTATCCTGCCTTTGCTGCGAGTCCTTCCTGCTTGCCCCTTTGCCCCACTGTTGCTCAGTTTTGCTTCAGGTTTGCCCCAGCGAGCATTATCCCTAAAATTCTTGGTGGGGAAATCGGGCAGGGGGAAGTGAGGTGACCCACTCAAGGGGCTTGTGGCAGAAGCCCCGTCTCCATGGTCCTGATGTGGTATACATCCTTGCAAGCCCCACTGGAAAGTGCTCCTCGATTTATAGCATTCTCTCTGCTGGCTCACAACAGCTTCTGGTCTACGGACAGCGGCTCCTTGGTGTTGCCTCCTCCAACGTGGGCACATGCCACCACAGCATCCCTGCGGCACTCCACAGAGAAAGCCTTTTCTGGTGGGTGAGAAGGCCTTTGGGTTGACAAAGAATTGGGGGGGGCGGGGAGGGGGGATAGGAAAGGATCCCTGGGCACAGAGAACAGAGCTCTAATCCTGTTGCAGATAACATCATGTCTGCAGGCTAGGCTTGTGTGTGTTTGGGGGAGCTGGAGGGGCAGAGATTGTTAGGCAGTATTTGTTTGTAAAGCCACTTGCTCTGAAGATAATGCTTGCACTAACTTCTATTGAGGGAGCAGTGTGAGTCCCCACAAAGTCCTTTCCCAAAGTGTCTTTGAAGCCAAGAACCCATTGAAAGGAAGAAAGGCCAAGAGAGGGGATTAGTTTGTTCAGCAGCTGTGAATTTCAGTGGGAGGCTGATGAACTCCAAAGTCTTTGTTGAGATGTTTTTTGTAAGGAGCCCCGCTGGAGGGAGAGACCCACACGGGGGCCGCGGCCTTAGACAAGAAGGAATCCGAAGCGGCAGGGAGCTGTAAACGGGCCACAAGGACTTTTCCCAAACACTTTTCGGAAAAGGTGTTGTGAAGAGAGCGGAGGGGGATTAGCATGTGAAATGACACTTTCCATTGACTCCACAGAGGGGAGGGGAAAAGGGCTGGCTGGCTGATTTATTAGCATTTTGTTCCCTTCTCTATTCTGCTCCCCCAGCAGCCCCCCTCCCCTCGCTCCCCTCCTCCCCGAGCCCTCTAAAGAGGTCTGGATTGGGAAAGGGAGCGGGGGGCTGCCTGTTTGTGTGTCATCTGGGCGAAGGTGACCACCTGGGAAGCTGAATGTAAATATTTCTCCTCTGAGGAATGCGCCTTCATTAAACCGAAATGAATACATGGAAGCATCCAATCCTGCCGCACAATGGCAGCAGTGCCTTTACAGCTCAGGGCTCCTTGTGCTGGGGAGGGGGGACCCCTCCGGCCCTGACCCGCCGCTGAGGTCAGCACATTTTGCAGCTGCGGTGTCGCCATTTTCTCCCAGAGAAAGAAGCGTGCGGCAGCAGGGCTCACACTTTGAATGCTCCCCGCGTGTCCCCTTCACCAACAGGCGTCACTGTGCCCAGCGGGCACGTCCTGGGCTGTGCCATGGCCTTCACGGGGCAACCGTGTGGGGCAATAACGTCAGCAGGGGAGGGATGGAGTAGCACAGCCTGCTATGTGCTGGGGAGGAAATGGGAAACGGCTTCCACATCTCCTTTTCTTACGTTTCCAGCTAGTCATGGAATGGGGGGCACAGAGGGACAAGGGGGTAGAAGCTGTCCTCTCTGCCTTGCAGCGGACCTCAAGCCAGCCCGTGCTGGAGCTTTCCCCGCTGGGTGAGAGGCTGTCGCCACCGCTTTGCTTTCCTGCCCAAGGATGCATTCCCGCTGCAGGGAGATGAAGGAACTGCTGACGGAGATGCAAGGGAGACCAAGGACAAGGTCACTGTATGAGTAAGAACCTTTGTGCAAACAGCTGGTGGTTTGTGTGTGAAGCGGAAGTGTTTCAGGTTTCCCTGAGAATAGGCCAATAATGTTTCTTGCCGTTTTTGAAGGGCCAGATTCCTGCTTGACATGAATGCTCTTGTTCTGGTGAGACCCCAGCTTGCCCTCGGTCCAAATTCCCATCCCCAACGAAGTAGTCCTAGGATTGAGGAGGTATTTAATAACTAAGAGACACATACAGGCTGCTGAATGTCTTTAATGTATCATCTCTGAAGAGGGCAACCGAGCCCCTGTCCCTTCCCACCCCCTTTCTTCCTGGCAGCTGCATTGCGGTTGGATGCAACCTCAAGCAAGCTCAAGGAGAGAGCAGGCCCTTTCTCCTCCTGGTAGAAGCCAAGGTTGTGCTGCATGGAGAGAATGGGTCAGCTCTTCATATGCTCAACAGATGGGTAAGTGGCTGGGTTTTAGTCTGCAGAACTGTAACTGTGTACATCCACACACATGACTGGAGGAAAAAAAACCACCCAACAACTTAGGCACAACAGCATTTTGCAAGCACTTGGCTACTGATTTATTGCATTGGCTATTGGTTTACAAACATTGGCTACAAGACAGGGCTAATGGCCAGTAACTTAGCTCTGCTGGCTTCTCATCTGGCTAAAGGACACTTCAAACAGCAAAGTAGATGATAACCTCGCAGTCTGGGGAAGACCACTGCGATGGTGCAGTGAGCTTCCCCAGGTCCTGCAGCTGACAGCTTCTTCCCTCCCGACCCCAACCACAGCAAGGGAACAGAGGTGCATCAGCCAAATCTTCCTGCTGCTTGCTTAGCCTACAGAATATATACAATAAGCGGTAGAGGAAAAACTGTTATGTATACATCACAGTAACTGTGCAATAAATTAAACTTCAAAGTGCTTCACTTTCCTATTTACAACACCATTAAATAGTAACTGACATTATTTTCTCAGACTAGGAGGAAGTATTTAGTTAGCAGACAGGGTAAGAGTGCTTGGGAAGTACACCTGGAGAGGGGGGAAAGGACTTGGCTGGCAGCTCCTGTCTGGGAGAGATTTGGGAGGAAAGGAGGACTGGAGAAGTGTGAGGGCATCTCTATGGCACCAGTCAAGGACTTTGGCAGGGATGCTGGGGTGAAAAGGGAAACCAGACCTGGAGGCTTAGAAGATACAGAGAAAGCATGTAAAAAGTGAGCGATGGACTCCTTCTGGACAGCTGCTTATTGGGCAGGTCAAACAGCAGCTTCAGTCTTGCTACTGCCATTTCAAACGCAAAGTAAAGCACTGGAGAGCTTAGCAAAGCTGTCAAAGGATGTGAAGTACCGCTGTGGGCCTCCTGGAGGCTGGCTTGCTGCAGGAAGGAGTTGCCGTTATAATGTAGGGCTTAATAAAAGGCAGTAACAACTTTATTTTAGTGCCTCTATTTTTTTTTTTTTTTTTTTTTTTTTTTTAGGGTACTAGAAGCCTCTTCTGTTTTAGGGATTACTACTCTGAGTTGCTCAACACTGGTGGTGCCATCTCAGCTTCTTTATGCTTTCATAAGTGTTGATCTCACTTGCTCAAAAGCCCAGAGCAGGTGCTTGTTTGGGGAACAGACAAGCTCAAAAGAGCAGAAGCCACCAAGACTACCTTTGTTTTCAGTGATAAAAAAACATAGTTGCTGGATAGAGTGACTCTGAGTTGGAGACCAAATCTCACCTTGTTTTGTCAACACTTGAGGGTCTTCCCAGAAGTCATCAGCCACTGCACTAATGGGAAATGCCCTGTATGGCCAAGGCCTAGGGGCTCATGCAAGCTCTTTTGCCTTGCCCGAGCCCCAGTGAGGGGGCATTGGGAATGAGACAAGACTAAGCCAAAGGGAAATGGTGCCAGGGGACGATGGGGAGGGCAGGAGAGAAGGGCAGACAGGACCATGGAGGATCGGAGGCAAGTTAGAGCTTTCTCTTGAGCTTGTGGCTGGCCCCGCCACCCCCGCTCCGCTCCCGCTTCTCCTTGCGGACGCAGAAATACTTGGTGACCCTTTTGCGGCACTGCTCGCACCGCACGGCGCAGCACCAGTGGAACTTGCAGTTGCAGCTGGACACCATCTCGGCTCGCCTCTCCTCCACCGCAAGCCCACAGTCTCCGCACAGCCGCCGGCAGCTCCGCTTCTCCCACTTGCTGAGCGCCTTGCCCCTCTTCAGGCACTCCCTGCCCTCTGTGCCCAGCAGCCCCAGTGTCTTGTTCTCCAGGCAATAGTCAGGAGAGTCTTCTAAATGGACCAGCTCCTTCTTGGAGATGGAGCTGAAGGTCTCGGCGATGGCGCCCCGGCTGGCAGCACTGTTCCCTGCCCCCTGCAGCAAGTCCACCTTCAGGGCTTTGTGGTACCTCTCCTTGAGGTAAGTGCCCACCTCCCGGAACTCGGGCAGCTGCAGCCAGCAGGTCTGGGTGGTGCAACTGCCCGACACGCCATGGCATTTGCAAGTCCTCTTCATGGTGCCTTTCACGGCCTATAGGGTGGGGAGAGAGAGAGGGGATTCAGGAAAAAGCCCAGGGTGGTCATTTCTGTGCTGCAGTGCATGGAGACATGTGGTTCCAGGCCTGCAAAGCGGTTTGCCATCGACCATCCCTGCGCAGTAGTCCTGCCCAGGGGTTGTTGGCTTAAAGCTTGCAGATTTGCTTCTCTACGGTACTCCCCTACTTGAACTGGGAGAAAGAGGACAACGGGAAGCCATTAACACTGTAATCACGGAAGGTTTGCTACCTTAGAACAAACACCACCCATCACGTCAGTACTGCTGCCATCCCCTTCTCCTCAGCAAGGTAGTTGATTCTTCTGGACACATGCTTTTAGCCACAGCAAGTTGTGACTCCACAGTGAATGGCCAGAGCCAATCTGGTGTGTGGTGTCAGGTCTGGAGGGAGAGAGTGGCTTACCTTTCTACCCGCCTCATTGTTATGCAGGTTCATAGCAGCTCTGGCATCTTGTCCAGTCTCCAGGGCATCCACAAACTGCTTGGAAATGGCTTCCCCGAAGCCCACGTTATCGCTGCAGCCTCCCCACAGCCAGCCTTGCCCCCCTAGGAAAGGAGATGAGACATGTGCTGTCAGGGAACCAGCCTCTCACCTGCCTTGCTTGTGGTGCTGGTGGCAAGAAAGGGTCTCAGAAGTGATGGGAGGGAACGGAGGCTGTGGGACAAATCCAGCCTTTTGCCTCGTGATACTCCCTGATTTCCTCCCCCTGGGCTAACACCATTTCTACCAAGGCCTGGACAGTAAGCGGCTCATGCAGGCAGCGAAGGGGTAGGTCCTGTGTGACAAACCTAGGGATTTTCAGGCTTTCTATAGAGCATGATATAGAAGCTGTTAATTATCATGCATTAGCAGCCATATAGATAAGGCTTTGGGTCTTCAATCACTTTCCTTCAAACCCTGACTTGAACTGGTTTGGTCTGACTCACAGGGACAGCATCTTGCTAATGTAGATTAGTGAACTGGTGGAGGCAAACTGGTCAGTGGGAACAGATTCCCTTCTGCTGAGAAACAACCCAAGCCTGGCACACGTGTATCGAGGAGACACTCTTTTTGGCACACCCAGAATCTTGGGATGATATTTGGCATCTCAGAAGGGTCTGATTTTCCAGTTATCATAAAGAAACAAAGGACTCAGCACAGAACTGGGAAACTGCACAGCAAGATGTGGAGGGTACTCTTCCTAACTGTGTGGGAGCTCGATAACAGCTCAGCTGACTAGAAACACGTCATGCGGTTTGCTTCTTTTCCTCCTAGAGAAAAATGCCAAATTCTGTATGTAGATTTGAAATCTGGAACATTCTGAACCCAACGTGCCTTGGCCATACATCTTGGGAGTTGTGGTTTAATGGACATGTGCCTCTCCTGAAAGGCCCGGCCCTTGCCCCGACTTCCCCACAGCATCACGGTCCCTTCTCCCAGGGAAAGGCAGGGGCATCCCATGGGAGGTGGGTAATTGCAGTGGATGATGAAGTCCAAATCAAGAGCTGGGACCGAAGGGAGAATGGAGACCTTTCACCAACTTGGAATCAGTGCAATGGCATTTAGAATTGAATCACGCTGTTTTGGACAAGCCCAAAAGTTTCCTTTGCCTTCTGAGGTTTTAAGTTCACAATGGAAAATTTTCATGAAAAACAGATATGTTTTGGGAAAAAGAAGCATAGCATGACTAACTCGGTTTTCCAGAGAAGATAAAATTTGGTGTGTCATTGCCCAAAGGTCTTGTTCTGCTGGAGGTGGGCAATCCAATGCTTTGGACACCTAAGCAGTGGCTGTTTTAAAAACTATTAGCCAATAAAGCAAATTACTAAATACTGGACACTCCAGAAGAGTTTGTCATAAACCGACACGTATTGACTGCCCAGTGCAGCTGGGCGGGGAATGGCTTTTGAAAGATTTTGAGAATTCGAAATTTGACCTCTTTCCATTCAAAACAGAAGACCGAAACATCAATGTTTTCTGCAAGAGCTGAGGGGAGAGCTGGCACGGTGCAGCCTGGGGTTCCCCACCCAGGGGTGCCGAGTGGCTGCGGGCCTGGGTACCGCTGTGACAGGAGCGGGGTGAAGGCTGGGAGCTGCCACAGTGGTTCTCCTGCTTGTGCTCTCGTGTGCCTGCCACGCTGACAAACGCCGGAGGGGTTTATGAATGCCACCCGGCCTTCCCTCCTGGTCATTCTGCTCTGGGGCCACCCTGGTCCTGCAGACCCTGGGAGGCCCGAGGTCCCTGATCAGTGCTGCTCTAACCAGACCTGTCGTTTAGACGCACGGCATCAGATCCTCTCCTCTGCCCGTATGACACAGTCATTCCCTCCAGCAGCTTAAATGGTTCTTGATTTGAACCAGGGAAACTGCAACCCCCTTCTACTTTCCTGCTCATTTAGAAATTAATGGAAAACATCAAGGGCTTGGCCTCAGCTGGTGTAAATTAGGGATGGCCCCATTTAGCTTCCACAGAGCTACTTCAGTCTGAGGCAGGAAAAGCTCTGCTCTGGGCATTATTTCCAGGTGTGGGGACCGGGAGGAAGAGTTGTTTTTGCAGGCCTCAGCAGAGGAGAGGAGAAGAGCTGTCACCTGCTGCCTGGGACGTGAGAGAGGGACAGCAGCTTGTGGCTCCTTACCCAGCTGTCCGTTGCGGGAGTCGTCACAGCCACAGTTGTCAAAATCCCCCAGGCTGCAGTTCCGGGTCAGTGTGTACATGACGCCCGCAGAGCTGATGGCGTGGACAAAAGCGGTTTCTCGGTTTGCTGTCAAGTGGGGATACAAGGAGAGCAGATGTGCTAAAGATTTCATGGCAACAGCAGTGTTAGAAATGACTCCTGCCATGCAGGAGACTGCGTAGCAAGAGACTTGCAATGGGCAGGGCTTTGTGGGATGGAGAGGAGGCCCAACGTGTCAGATTAGCTTAGTTTTGGCTAGAACTGCATGAAGACAGGAGCTCCCAAATTTGATCCAGACTGATTCATGCCATTTCCAAGGGTGTGGATGAGTTCAGCCCTTGGCTGTCCTTGTGGGAGCTCAGCAGTGGGGATACAGCACAGACAGCCAAATATCCCTCATGTCTCACTGATACACCCCAGAGGGGAAGGTGTCTTCTCCAAGGATCAAAGTGCTGCTTCCCCACAGCCCCCTCGAGCCTTACCTTCTGCTGGGCACTGCCAGGGTTCAAAGCAGTGATCATACCTACCAACCAGGATCAGCGTGGTGATCATCAGCTGACTTCACCCAGCCTTTGGCTTTCATTTAATGCTAGCAAGGTCTGGATCTGAGCAGATAACCTTGACGGGAATAGTTCAGGGACCTGCTCCCAGTCCCAGTGTGTTACTTTGTGCTGCAATTGCCTCCTCAAGGCCCCACTTTGAAACCTCTGTTCTCCTCTGCCTGAGGCCCTGGTCCCTCGTCTGCTGCCAGTCCCACCAGAGGCCTGAGGCTTTCCTCCATACCCAGGTCCTGCCTGTACAGGGCAGGTATGAGCTCATCCCACCATCACACGTAGATTTAGAGGACCAGGTATGTACTGAAACATTTCCTGCCACCTGCAAACAGGTGAGGAATGGGATAGAGCAACAATGACCACAGCCCCATGCCCTGCAGTGGCACAGGTCGCAGATGCTGGATTTCTGCCCAAGGTGACCATGACATCTAGAAGCTGTGTGAAGGCTTTTCTCCTGCCTCTTGGCCAAGCACAGCCACTGATGAACTCTTTCCTCCTCCTTTTAGCCATATCCCTCTGCTTGCCACCCCACCACCCCGTGCTGGCTCTCAGCCTCCTTGGGACACCCTGGTGAGAGACACCAACCAGGCATGGCATGTCCTGCAGCCCATGCCACATCGTGGTGGTGCATCCTTATGGGGAGCCAGTTGTGTAAGAGTTGGTAGGACACCCTTGCCCTGCCCAAGCTGGGGATCTGTGGGTCTGGAGGTGACGCTGGCATTGCGAGGCTGTCTTGTCTTGAAGCTAGATCTCAGCGTGTGTCTGGGAGATGATGGGTGAAGGGGCCTCCTGGAAAGATCCTTCTGGGGCATTCCTGGCAGAGGCACATCCCAGGTGGGGATGGGGAAGAAAAGGAGGCACTTGGGAACAGAGGAGGGGCCCACGGGCTCTAACCTGTAGCGAGGGGGTCCCAGTAGTGGTATCCAATGCTTTCCTTACCACTGCGCAGCCCACCGTGGCTGGAGAGCTGCAGTGCCCTCTCGGGGCAGTTCCAGCGGTCCCAGGCGAACTGAAACTTGCACTCCTCGATGCCGCTCTGCGCCCCGGCCGCCACGCTGCTGGAGTAGATGAGATAGGCCTAGGAGCAGAGCAGCGGGTCAGGAGGGGGGACGGTGTGTGCCCTGCTTCATCCCCCCCAGCATTAACTTGCAAAACTGAGTCAGGATGAGTTGGCCAGCATGCAGGGACAGCCCCGTGGGTGACACACTGGGAGCGTCCCCAGGCTACTCCCAGTGTCCAGGAGAGTCACTCAGCAGCTATAGTTTCTGTCACAGGCAGTGCCAAGCTGGTGTAGCCCCCGCCATGTCCCACGCAGCGGTGGGGCTGCTGCAGGCGTAGCTTTCCTGCCCTGAGCTGCATGTTGTGGGCCCTGCTGCTTTGTGGTCTAGATGGATGGAGAAGCTCAGTGGAAAAACACCAGGAAGAACATGGCCTCAGGTTCCCCAGGAGGCTGGCATTCAACTGAAAATAACTTGCATGCCATCTCACAGAGCCAAGTTGTATGGAGCTGTGGAGGTCTCTCAGCCTTGGCTCCCCTGGGGAGTGGAGCTCACCACCAGCAGCAGCAAATGCATTTTCTGCTGTGCTGGGTCAGAGCCTGAGCCTCCCAGGGAAAAAGGGCGAGCTGCTGGCTGTTAGCCACGTTAGGAGATGTGCCAGTCAACATCTTATCTCTCCAGCATGAGAGGAGGCAGAGCCTTCTCCTCAGAGACCAGGGAGCTCCAGACCAGCAGATGCCTCAGCCTGCCTCCTCCTTCACCACAGCCCCAGGGGACAGCCAGTGCTTTGGAGCAAGATCACTCCACCATATCACGAGGACTGTAGCAAGAGCTAGATGGGCTCAGAGGTGTTCCTGGGGAATAGCCAGGAACAAAAATCAGGCGAATTTTACAACCAGTCCTGGCTAGGAAATAAAAGTCTCTGAAAGAGGGGTGCAAAGAGGAGGGGAGTCAAAAATACTGAACAAGGTCCTGGCAACTCCAGTTGTGCTTGTCAAGGAAGTATGTTTTCCAGGGCCTATGGAAAGTACGTTTCCAGCTTGATGAATGTGGGTCCTGATGCTAACCTGATCATCAGGAAGCAATAGATGACAGCTGAGAGCCTCAGCTGGTGCCAACAGACAAATTTCCAAATATTGGCCCCCAACCAGCTTTAAAAGACCCCAGACCAGATTTGCTTAGGGCTGATGCACCCCAAGAAGCTGCAGTTCATAGCGGGTTGTTCCTGGCCCTCCTCTGCCTTGTTGTATGAGACCTGGGGGTGAGGGGAGGTATGGCCAAGGCTGGATGGAGAGAAGTGGGAAGGAGGAGCCCCTCCCTCCCCTCCCTGGGTTTAGTGGAATCAGGGACAGAGATCAAAGGGATTTCTCTTACCTTGGGGCCCGTCATCAGGAAATTATTCACTGACCTGGAAGACAGAGACAGTGTCAGCAGGGAGGGGGTGATGGTGGAGGGGCCTGGGGAATGCCAGGCATCCCAGGGCTCTCCTCTCACCCCCCGCAGCCTGCCTGTCTCCTGGCTGCAAGCACCTTCGGGCTCTTCCGCTGCCTCTCCTTGCTGCTCCCTTTGAGCCAGGATGGTGCCTTCTCCTCCCTCTTCCCCCCCCCAGCCAGGCTGTACCAGGATGCCACCCCCTTGTCGCTCCCTCCTTTTGCTTTCCCCTGCACAGCTGCCCTTCACACCAATCCCTCATTTTTGTGGTGCTTTCCTGTCCCCCCACCTTTGCTTTTTGCCTTACCCAGCTGCTGCTCAGCTTAGTGTAGGGTAGCGTTGCCCCCAGCTCCAGGAGCTGGACAGTGTGCCAGCATCACCTTCCCCACGGGACTGTGCCGAGGGAAGGAGGTCACACCGCTGCTCCTTCACGGTATGTGTCCTGACGGCATCTCCCCAGATCACAGTCCCTTGTTTTCCTGTGGTGCCAGCTCTGGCGGCCCATGCTCCCCTCTTGGTCACATTAAGGTGATGGCTGTTCACAAACATGCTCGTCCTCCCTATCCTGATGGGAACTGCGTGGGGAGGAGTTGGGGCATGTGTGCAGTGGTCCTAGCGGAAATTAAACTTTCTGGTGTTTTCCAAGTGAAATATGAGAAAGCGAGATGAACTGTTCCCAAAGGTGCCTGTTTTTAAGTATTCCCGTGAAGCACTGAATTCTGCTGCTCTTCGTGGAGAACTGTTCTGTTGAAAATGCCAGGGTCTGTTTTAGTAATCTTAAATTGCAGGCTCCTTGCACCTTCTGCTCTGGGAGTCTCATGGTCCCCCTCTTTGTTCTGTAGGTCAGTAATTCCCACTTCTTATATGAGAGGGCAAAAACTTAAAATGTGGGTCCTCTTCCTAAGGCTATTGCAAGGCAAATGAAAGGACGGCTAGTGTTTGTTTATTTTTGAATGCAAGATTTTCATAGCCAATTTCACACTCTTCTGGCCCCTGTTTTCTCCTTGCCTGTAGCCTTCCGTGGCGTTAACCCATTCCTCCCACCTCCAGGTGGAAAAAGCAAAATAGCAAACTCTGGGAATGAGCTGGGGGGGGGCTGCTGAAGCAGAATCAGGGATTTTTAGGAGGTCTCTAAAGGATCACTAAAGAAGCCCTCAGCCTAATAGCTGCCTGGCCCAAGCCCTGCTCTGGTGGGACAGCAGACAGGGCTCTTGCAGGTGTTCATGGCTCCTAGGTTGTAACAGCCTTCTGCCCCTGCAGAAAAGAGGGAGAGGAGGTAATTGCATGACATACTACATTCCGACCCCTTTCGTTTTATAAAGAGCAAAATGTCTGTTCCCAAGTGAAGTTGTGAAGGAGGAATCTCCAAGGGCCACAAGGCAGTGTGGTTGGTCTCCATCGCTCCCTCCAGGAGCTTGCAGAGCAGAGCCGATGCTGGCCGGTCTGACTCTCTTTCTCCAGCAAGAAAGGCTGTTTCAGTGTAAATGGTCAGTCAGCGTTAGGACTCCACATGGTGCAGTGGACCACCAGTAGGAATCTGGAGGATGGCTGGGTGAATCCAGCTTAGCTGTGCCGTGGCAGAAAGGACTGAGGCTTTAAAAAGACCCAAGAGCCAACCCCAACTATCCCTAGCCAGAAATGAAGCAGGAGGAGGGAGGTTTCTCCTCCAAACCCCTTATTCTAGTCTCTCCAGGTTTGCAAAAATAATCCTCATCACTATTTCTGGTGAGTCTCTGGGGCATCTTCCCTATTGGCACCGCAGCACTCCAGGGCGATGGGTGAGTGCTGTTAAGCCAAGGGAAGGACACTGAGGCCAGAGAGGTGGCACAAGTGGCTTGAGACCTTGCAGTGAGTAAGTGACTGAGAAAAAGCTAGAGCATGCACTGTGAGAAACAGGGCTCTTCAGCGTCTTCTCGAGATAATGTCCCGCTTCAAATGCTGGATGTCTCTCAGTGGAGGATGCCTCTCTTTTTTTCAGCTGGTTCTCACAGAGCCTTAACCCACCCTCTGTCCCTTCAGCGGAGCTGCACGCTCCGCTCTGCAGTTGGGCTATCAGGCATGCAGTGATGCTTTCTGCTTTTCTAGCTCCTCTCCATTCCTTCAAAATCCCAGTAGCTGGGTGGACCTTCACTGGATGTAGGTGAGAAAGGTGCAGGTTGTGGTATGATTTTTCCTCCCTGCATGTGTTTTCAAGTGATCTTGTCTGGAGCCACAGATGTCCCTGTTTAGGGATAGAAAGGCACTGTCCTGTTGTGCTACAAATCCAGCACAGAGAGTGCGGGGACATCCCAGGGGGCAATGCAGGCATTGCTGTTCCAGGCTGGGGGACAAAGTGTAGCTGTGCTGCAGCCCCGCCGTGGACACTGGGGCAGACGGGGTACAGCTTGGTCAAAACCTCGAAACACTCGGTCTCTGCTGCTACTCACAGTTTAGGAAGAGCTGAGAGAACTAGTTTGCAAAGTTTCACTCTGGCAAGTCTAACTTTTTTTTTTTTTTTTTTTTTTTTTTGTGGAAATGCATCCATATTGATGAATCTTGTGCTGGGAAAGATTCCACTGGCTCAGAACGGGAGGGAGAGGGCTGTGCCAGGGCACTGCGAGCCCAGGAGATCCTTTCCCTTTGTTCCAGGCCTGGGATTCAGACCCGCCTGCGCTCCAGCCCCCGTGAGTACTTTAGCACGAAGTCGACGGCTGTTTTGCAGAGGAATTTTCCTTTGGGAGCTGCTTCTGCATTGTACAGCTAATTAAATATTTCCTGGGACTTGGAGAGACGGCATCTGCAGCCGGGTGATTAGAGCATCGGGTGACCTGAATCACACAGGGCCATGAACCTGGAGCTATTCAGACTGTATAAGCTCCATGGGTCCCCATCCTAACGCAACTGGGTAGCAGCATGAACAAGTCATTTTTCCATCTGGTTTCCCTCCTGTCCTTTGCCTTGACCTTAAACGCGCTTTGCTATGGGGACCACACTCAGGACGGCGTCAGTGTGAATCTGAGCCCCTGGCAGCAGCTGTGAGAAAACTCTGGCCAAATGCCCCCGTGTAGGCAAGATCTAGAGAATTGCAAGTCCTCTCTTACCTTGCTTTTTTCTCATCGTTGCTTCCCACCTGGGTAGGAAAAGCCAAATTCACAGCGTGCAAGAAGGATTTTCTTCAAGCCCTTGCTGAGCAGTTGCAAGGGTGGCTTTAGGAGGAGGACAGTAATCCGCAAGTTCGGGGTTTACGGCAAACCAGCCTGTTAGCAGGTGTCAATTGACATAACTGCATTGAAGCAGAGGATCTGTTCCTCCCGGGATAAACCTCAAGGTTCACCAAAAGGCCAAGTTCAGGATATGCCAATTCACCATCTGCAGCTGAGCAAATGGTACAGTAGCAATTTCCCAGCGGGATATTCTAAACATTTTTATTAAGTCGGAGAGACAGAAGGCATTTTCCCTGAGCTCTCTGATCAACAGGCAGGCACGCTGCTGGGCGGGTTCGTTGGGCTTAGACAAGTAAAGGATTCATTTAGACTGGTACACATTTAACTCTCACAGCTGCAGGTGCATTTAGGAGAAGGGGAGATGGGACAGTCTGAATATCGGGGTGCTGTGTGCTGCAGAATGGGCTGTCGTACGGCTGGAGGGTAGCTGGAATTTTTCTTATTTATGCTGAGAGGGAAGGAAAGATAATAATGGAGACAAACTCCGTGTGCTTTGTCTTTGCCCATAGGATCTAGCTAAGAAAAAAATGCATCTCTATTCTCCAGCAAGGAGAGAGAGTAATTCAGCCACTTGTTCCATGGATGTAGTGGCAATGCCACTACAGTCATCTCTGTGCTGCAAATAGGAATCACTATGAAAATGCATCTCTCCTCATTTTTGTCTCTGTAGTGTGATTTTTATGCATATATTTATTTTTACTAATTTTCCATACCGCTGTAAAGGAAAGCAGAATGCAATCCTAAACTAACTAGCTAGCTGGTGCAAACCAGCCCGATGCCCGTGACTTCAGTGTCACCACACTGATTTAAAACTTCTTGAAATCACACACACGAAACAAAACACTTGGAATTATTTATCTTCCGTGACAAAGCTTACGACTTTACAACAGCTGACAAAGGGGTTTCTAGCTTTCTAAACCCCTTTCCCTCCACCTTCAAACTCCAGGACAGCGTTACACGGACTGAAGCGGAGCGGAGATAGACCTCAGCCGGTAGAGAGAGGAGCCCCACGGAGTCCTTCACCCCCTGCCCAGCCCGCGCAGGGCCCTGGGCAGGACACGCTGCTCCCTCACTGCAACTCTATGCATCCAGGTAAAAAGCAAGCCAAAGGCAAGTGGTTTTCATTGCATCCGATATTAGGAAATTATCTCAAAGCTAATGAATATCTACAGCAGGAGTTCCCTACCATAGTTTTATCGAATCCAAAACCAAATAACCCTGCCAAGCAGCCGTCCCATTATATTTTACGCATGTCAAATGCTAATAAGCCCCTGATAATTTCTGCTCAGTTACAACTTTAACAATTAACAGCACCCCGCTCCTCAGTTTAATATGTCCCGAGAGCCTTATCAAATCTCCCATTAAAGTATTTGTTTGGTGCCTTATCACGCACTCATGCTACCGTGCTGCTGCTTCAGCTCTTTAGAAAATTATAAAGCTATATTTAGATCTTTACTGTCATTATTGTAAATACAGAAAATGGATACAATTTCACTTTGGATCTGAGTTTTGTTTTCAAGTACAAACTCCTCCAAGTTTTTAGAAAACCAGTGTCACTGGAAACTGAAGGCAATCTCACAGCTGAAGTGTAAAAAACATTTAGAAACGAGCTGCTGCATTAGAGATTGTTACATTAGTCCCACAGGATAGGAGACAGAGGAGCAACTCATTAATGTTTGGAGACTTACTTTTTTTTTTCTTAATTTCTCTCTATTTTTCTACATTTATTTTATTTTTTTTTTTAGTTCCTAAGTGCAACCCTGACATTTTGCTCACCTAGAAACACACTGACCCTTCAACCTAGCTGACACGGCAGAATCTAATCTACATTTAGAGAAGGGAAGTGGCCACACACATATATATGTAAAAAAATATTTTTGATCTATATTACCCCCTGATCCCAATTCCCATGGTTAAATCACAATAAAAAAAGAATCTTATTGCATTTTAAGCTGTTGGATCAGATAAAGAAGACCAGCAAAACCAGCAAGCAGAATTATTGCATGATTCCCACAGACCTTGCTTTTTTCTCCTCAAGAGAAATGATTGTTTTGAATAAAGTTTGCAATTTTCCTTTCTCTCAGGTAATCATGACCTATGAGCAACACACGGAGATCTTGATCTATAAACTTTTTCCCCTAGATAAAGACTTCTGAAAGGCAGACAGGGAATTTAAACATCCACCTTCCACTGAAAATGCCTAAGATTTCTTTATTTAACTCTACTTTGTCCTCTGAAATTTCTCCCCTTTGAACTTCCTTTAAAATGTTGATTTTTTTAATCTTTTAATGTATTCTAAACCTGTTTATATTGAAGAAAGCAAGAGGCATACACAGGAAGAGTGGAAAAATAAAAATAAAATCAGCATAAGTTCTTGCCTGGCCTCTCTGCATAACATACATATTCCTCTTGTTCCAGAAGAGAGATTTATCTTGAGTTTGCTACTGCATAATATTTAGACATATACAAATTGTTGCACCTTCTTTTAATGAAGGGAGTAGAAAATCTCTGAAAGAACATAAATTTCACTCCCAGCTTAACAGGCCTGAGTTCCCAATTACCCTTGAGTTTCTCTTTCTGTAATTTTGGTTTCTCTGTCCATAGTAATAACCATAGGGATCTGCTGCGGGGGAGGCAGCGGATTTTAGTAATTGAACGGGAAAAGACTTTCCTTGCTGTTAGAGATAAGTCTGTGACCCGCTGAGCAGATTCCCCAGGGTATTACAGGAATGGAGAATAAAGTTTGGCTACACAGTAAAAATCACATAGGAAAAAATACCCACGGAGCCAGGCCATTTGAGTCCATCTCCATTTGAGCTCGGGATAGATACACTTGGGATAGATACACAAGGAATGATATGAGATTTAATGCAAGTGTAATCTCCTTCAGCTCACTCTTATAAAACTTTTCTGGAAATAAATGTAAAACCACACTCAGGACAGAGCAAGAGGTCCACAGGAGATGGCAACAGGTTTTTGCGTGGGGGGACGGGTCTGATGGGACCCAGGTGGTTGGGGGCCAAGCCGTAGCAATCTCCGTACCAAAAGCGTCTCCCCAGGAAATCCTAATACGTGAATTTCAGACATGTGTAATCCTGACCCTGTGCCTGCCAAGGAGTCCAGGTCTCAGGCTGCTCATCCGGAGCAATGCTCCTGTGTATCTAACTCACCCCTGCTGGCTCTGAGCTCTTAATCAGGGACTGTCCTCTTTGGGGAGCGCGGGAGAAGCCCCAGTTGATTTGATTAAGACAAGAGACAAGCAGACTGTGAGCCTTTGGAAAAACAGAAATCCCTGGCTCTGCCATTGGGTTATCTTCCCAGTTGGAAATGAGGGGTTAGATCTTCCCCTCTCCTCTACTCTATTTTACCCCAGCTCAGGATTTGGCCCATCAAGGGGGGAACAAGGGGACTTTCTCCGCTCACATCTAACCTCTCTGCCAATGAGTGTGTTGGGACTTAGTTAAATATCTGGTCCCATTAAAGACCAGAATGGAGCTAAGTGGAAAAGGGAGGACATTTAGGAAGGTGAAGAGGAATTTTCTTAGGGTGTCCGGGAAGACCACCTGCCTGTGACACAGACTGAGGTGCTCTCGATACTCACCAGGCACAGCAGGACTGGAAGAAGGGAGTGAGGAAGAAGATGCCCAGAAAAGGGTCCATGTGAAATATAAAATCCAAATAGAGAGGGAGAAAGGATATCCTAAAAAAAAACTTGGGTACCACCACCAGCGAAAAGAAAAAAAAAAAAGAAACACAACAAAATTAGGGAAGGGATGGAGTTATTTTCCAGCCGGCGCTCCTGGTGTGATGAAGAGGCGTATGCCCCCTGAATCCCAACTTCTGCGAAGGGTAACCAATCCTAAAGTAAGAGCTAAAGGGGGTTGGTGAAATGGAGCCGCAGAACTTCCTAAGAAGAGATTATCTACTTAATTAAAGATTTTTTTTTTCCCTAAGTCCTTCAGCCAATCAGGACTCAAGTGCCAGAGAGAGATTGAACTGATGAAAAGAACACCCCAGGTTCCTCGAAGACAAATGCACCACGAAAGGGATAAGAGGGAGGGAAAAGGGGAAAACAAAAAAAAAAAAAAGAAAGAAAAAGAGAGAGAGAGAGAGGGATAAAGAAAGAGACAGCAAATCCCTTAAAGTAATCACCAGATTCAATCTCCACCAGCACTGCCCTGCCTCTCCATCCCCCGCAAAGGCAACTGGAAGGGCCGATTTTGGCATGCCCTCACTTCCTTCTGCCTTGGAGACATCGCTGGGGCCAGGGTGTGCTGGGTGCTCCGGGATGGGGGGCTTGGGTTCGGGCCGCCCGCACCCGCTGCTTGGAGACCATGCAGTGTGCTTCAGGGAGAAGGTTGGGAAACACATATGTGAACATCGTCTCTGCCTCAGACTCCCACAGGAGTTTAAGGGGAATCAGGGCCAGTTCCTACCTCCATCTGCTCTTCCTTCATCACAGCGACCTGCTCTTTCTTCCCACCTCCTCTTTGCCACATGTCACCCTCACCCCAGGAGAAAGGCCTCTGACTAAACCTTCCCTTAATGTTTTGCTTTTGGGGTTTCCTACAAAGTTGACAGGAGAGGGTCTTTGGGTTGGGAGGGTCAGTGGTCTCTCAGTGAGGGCTTATCCCAGGCCAAGAGCTGCTGGAGCTACTTAGAACTGCATCCAGCCTGTGCCTCCTGGCCATGCAGGACATCCCAGTTACTGTCACGCTGCTCACCACTGCCACTCTGACTGGCGTTAGGTCAACAGGACCAGCCGCACTGCCCTGGCCCAGAGCGGTAGGAGCATCTTCTCTGCACTGCATAGCTCGTTTTCGTACTGTGGATGTGATCAGCTAAAACGTGGGCTGAGACCAGTCAAACTCATTTCATCCAGGCTGCAGCTGCTGCGCAGAAGGGCTGAACCAGGGCAAGATTCGAAGGGGAGCGAGACCCCGTGGCTGGGCCATCAGGCAGGGCTGGCTGGAGGCTGAGCTTTGCTCAGGGCCACCTCAGGCAGATGAAATGTCCATTCCGGCTCACGCAGCCTCGAGGGGGGAAACCTGCCCAGCGGAGACTTGCTCTCAGCTGGGCTTTGGCCATGCCAAGACCGGCTCTGCCCAGGCCAAGGAACTCTGGCCGGGCACGAGTCGGGCACAGCATGCAGGGCATTGCTGGGAAAACTCTACCTGTAGCCCCGAGCGCTGCCCACGCAGCCACCAGGGCTGGCTGGGTGGTTTGCAGGCACCTAGGCGAGGAGAAAATGCAGCCACCAGCAACTGATCCCAGGGCCAGCTGTGCCTCCCAGCTGCATCCTATTACAGCTCAGCTGATGGTATTTGCACTAATTAAAGCCCCAACTCCTGCAGCCCTGAGCATTTTAAAAACCAAGGTGTTATGTGCACGGAGAAAAAGCTTGAACATTTATCTAGTAGAAGATAAACCCCAGAAACTGAAAGGTGAGGGAAATAAGCCTTTTATCTATTTCAATTATTTATTATATTGAAACAGAATTCCAATGCTGTGATGTTTAGCACAGTTTAATGGTTTCGATGGCCTAATTCAAGTACCGGGGGCGGCTGTGCTCTCCCTGCCAGAAGAGGCTGCCCTGGGGGAGCTGAGGGGCTGCCGAGAGGCTGCCCACCGTGCGGGGGCTCAGCCCCACCAGGGCAGCGCTGGTGGGGCGCAGCACTGCTGATGGGACGCAGCCACCCTGCACTTGGCATTTATTCCCAGGGGCAGGAAAAAGAAGGATTTCAAGTTGTTTCTTGTAAGCTTCCAAATGTTTCTTTCAGGATTCTTGAACTGGAGTTTTCTCATTCCTCGGGTCCAGCAACGACAGCGTTTTGAAATCATGCAACACTTCAGACATGTTGGAAAGCAAGGACACCATTGGGTATGCTGGGGTGAGCTATTCTTGTTTACTCCAAGACAAATTAAGTAAGGGGATTGCAAAAATGAGGAAAAAAAAAAAATAATAGTTGTAGGTGGATACAAAGTAATGAGGAGGAATTTATTCTTTTATTAGCTATTACAGGAGGCAGCCAGGCCTTCCTCCAAGCTCACAGAAGCACCGGCAGCACCAGGGCGCTTCGGAGCCAGCAGCCTTCCCTGTCAACTTCTAATTTCAATTAAATGCAATAGTCATTTTCCTGGAAACGATCATGTTTTTCAAGCCAAAGAGGCTGGAGGCGAAGCCTGAAACAAAACTATCCCAAACATGTTTCAAAGCACTTAATTAGAGCTCTCA
This sequence comes from Vanellus vanellus, assembly GCF_965231255.1. Taxonomy (NCBI): domain Eukaryota; kingdom Metazoa; phylum Chordata; class Aves; order Charadriiformes; family Charadriidae; genus Vanellus; species Vanellus vanellus. The sequence goes on along the minus strand of NC_138912.1, from coordinate 22,088,683 downwards.
AAGGCTGTTTAATAGACTCTATGAGGTACTCTATATAGAAACGGGATGCAAAATTGTTTTATAATGTCTTTCAAATTTTGTTATTGTTACCGACAAAAGCTCTGTAAATTTTCTAAAATGGGCCCAGAGAGCATTAAAATACATTTTATGGCCAGAAGGACCGGTATATTATCCCATCTGACCTGTTGGCCAATACAGATCTCTAATGACCTTTGTCTTGAGCACTGTAGTGTGAGTTTGACTGTTTGCTCATCTCCCAGAATGGCAGACAGGGCTTGAGGACAACAGGAGACAGAGGAACTACCACCATCTGTGGTAATTTGTTCTAGTTTGTTTTAAAAAAAAAAAACAAAACAAAACAAAAAAAAAACAACAAACAAACAAACAAACAAAACCCATTAATATAAGGTGTCCAGGTTTAATTTCCAGAGTACAGAGATCTGAACTGTCCTTAAAGAGCTTGTACAAGTAATCACAGAAAGAGTGAAAAATAAAGCCTCTAACGCTCTTTCTGCCTTCTAGCCTGGTACCAATACAAGTGATGGATATGAAAAATGAGGTTAAGAAGTGGGTGTAAAAATTCCAAGTCAGGCTCGCAGATATCTCGAAAGTTTCGTGGTGTCAATGCAAAGTGCCCAAAGGACAGATTTTCTTAAAACAAAGTAGCCATTAAAAAGGTCAAGAAGGAATTTAAACTCTCTTATTTTAAAAGATACACAAAAGGTATGAGATCAAAATAAAAAGAAATTAGTCTTGTCTAGAAAGCACACAGGATTCAACCCTGAAAGAGCTGAAAAAGTCTCAGGAAGGTCCGTCTTCGCAGTGCAGTAATCGGATTTCGACTGATTTGACTGCAGCTTTGCCTTTTGCACCAGATACACATGGCTTTAATAATATCTAATGCCTGTCAAAGCAGCCCCCAGCACGCTGAGAAAGTGTGTTGCTTGCAGTCCTGTACTGAATGTGCCCTGTGCTACTCTGCTCCTGCAGTCAAGTGATTCTAGAAACAAAGCCAGACAAAGGCTGGGGAAAATTAATAGCTTTTATGAGACTGACTAATATGCATTGGAAAAAAGCAAACATGTTTTTTGAGCACTTTGGCTCTGAAAAGGCAGGAAAGGTGTTGGTATGCCCGGAAGCCTCTCTGTTTATTTATTATTATTATATATATATTTTTTTTTTTTTTAGCTGTATCAATCTGAGATTGTGACATTAAAGATGGAGTTGACACACCAGGACATGCAAACAGCTGCATGACCTCTTTGCTGTAACCTTTGCCTTCCCTAACGCTGCTCTCTGCATGGGTGATGCATCCTGAGCAGCATCCCGTGAGGTCTGCTTCTGCTTTACCAGCATTGAATGTATCCTCACACTGGCAGGTTTTCCTTATGGTTCATGCAGGGACAGCGCAGGGAATCCTCCTCCACTGCAGTGAACTGTGGGACTGGACACATCCAGTCCATCCAGTGAAAATTATTTCACATCAGAAGGGACAGGAATGTTGCAATGGCTACAGAGGGTCGGTTCAAGGTATGGACACCTACAAAGCATTTTCCAGCTGCTGCAGCTCTCAAAGTGCCACAGTGAAACAGCTCCCCCACTTTGCCCGTTTTACAGGATGCAAAAGTGAGGCTTGGAGCTAAGAGGAGGTTTGGGGATAGACCCAGCTTCCATCTGCCTGGTTTGATGCTCAGGGCAGCCATTTTCAAGGGAAAGGCAAAGATCTCTAGGGAAATGTCCTCTTTAGCCATGGTATATAGAATTTGGTTGTGCCCTGGAGTAATTGAGCTTAGAGCACTTCAAAAGCTCCGGTTCATCCTTAGCCTGGGCTACAATAACTCCTTTATCACATATTCCCAGTTACACCACTAGAGGATATTCCCTATGAATGGTTTTGACTTGCCATGGCAGTGACTTGCATAGGCTCATGCTGTGTTGGCCAAAAAAGTATTTATTTTGAGAGTCTAGAAAGCAAGTACAGGTCCAGGGCATCTTTTTCCAGCACCCACAGAGCAGGTGGCTGAGGGCTGGGAGAGGGAAAGGGAAGGAAATGCTGAAAGGTGGGGTATCTAGTGATGGAAATCAAAGGAAAGCAAAGAGATGGTGTGCTATTAAAGGACAAGCTGGATCAGCTTGAAGAAAAAGGACTGCGAGGGTGGGAGGGAAATTACGTATAGTGCTCCACGAAGGTGTAATTAGGACGAGCAGGACTGAGCAAGTCGAAGCACATTCCTGGCTGGCTGGCAGGAGGTGAGATAACCCTGGAGGTGAGAGGGACCGTAGTGAGCTCCCGGGTCTAGCAACATAGCCTGGCCGCTCACCAGCCACACATCGCTCCTGTCCCCACGTGCCTTGAAGGAAAGCCAGGCTCCCATGCGGAGCAGCAGCCACAGCAACCTCAGCATGGCCCTTTGGGGACCAGGAGCCCAAGCCACATGCTACTGCTCATCCTGGACACAGCCACCATCCTTCAGAGAGCCTTGCTCAGGCCACCACAGACAAGCTCAGGGTCATGAGGAGTAAATGTCACGGGCGTCAATGCGGGTGGCTCTGCAAAAGGAGCTTCTCTTCAGCACCCATGAGGGCTCTGCCTCTTGAGGGGTAAATGTGCTTGTCCCCTGCACATGGACATTTGGGGCAGCATGGCAAAAAAAAAAAGGAAAAGGCGGAGATATCCTTCTGTACCGGCCAGAAGGATCAGTAGCTGGAGGGGGAAAGGGCTGCAGGTTGGAGAGGTGTGTGGAGCTCAGTGGACCAAAGGATGAGTCTGGTAAAGCAGGAAGACGGCTCAGCAGCATGGTGTAAATACTTGCTACCTTGGGTCTTTGGTAAACCTGATGAATCCAAGAAAAATCGACATGGGAGCTGCTTAAATGGGTCCACTGTTCCACCAGAGAGACATACATTTTGTTTCCCTTTCAGGCTCCCTGTGATCCCCTCAATATTATTATTATCAGGAATATTTGGAAACAAAACCGCATTTCAAACCGAACAAAATCAAGCCCTTTTATTAAGGAAACTGCCCAGTGACATGCTTTGATCTTTTTTAGCTGAAACCGTCCGTGAGCTCTGCAGGAGCTGTAAATAGCTCCAACAGACTTACAACTGGATATCCTTTACCCCAGCGATTTTGCTCGGCTCTAGCGTGGAGAGACTGATTGGTTTGGAATCCCTTTTGTAATGAAGACAGGAGGAGGTTTAAGCTGAGGGTTTTACGCAATCCTGTGATCTTTTTCATCTCTAATTTGCTATGCGGTCTAATGGCCGTGCAGCAGCATACGTAGCTCTGAATTACCCTGTAATTTGTCCCTCTGGCGAGCCCCGCTCGCTGTTTCGCAGCCGGCAGATGGTGCTCCCGGCTCGGCCTGCCGCCCGGCCAGGGCTCAGCGCTGCTGCTCGATAGCATCCTTGGACCACGGGAGTGCGGGGAAGTGCTCCTCTGCCGGGTATTGCCATGTCCAGTACAGACAACAGGCTCTGCAGGGTATCTGGGCTTAAAACATCTCCCCTCCTCCTCCCTCCTTCTCCAGACCAAGCCCATTGAGGCCCCAGTATGGGCTAAAACCAGAGATCGTGAATGGTTCGGTGTTTGCAGCAGCGGTGCAGAGCCACTGGTGGCCATGCCCACGGGTGGAGGGCCAGCAGCGCCCTGACGTGAGCTCTCTGCCGCAGCATAGCACGGTGCAGCCACCCGTGTGCTGCAGGAGACTTCCCCATGGGCCAGCCGCTGTGGCAGCCCGTGAGTCTTCTACTGACACCTGGCCTGAGCTTGGAAAGGATCAGGTCCTCATCAGCCCTCAGCAGGGAGATGGATGTAAAGCCGTCAGCGGTATGCGTAGATCTGGATCCACACATTTTCACTGCCTAACAGGTCCTAGGAAAAATCCCAAGGTCAGGGACCTGCAAATCTGGCTCAGTTCTTTGCCCTAAAACAGCGGCAAAAACCGTGCTGGCGTAAGTCCAGTGAGGTCCTTCCTCTTTGCCTACCGATGACTAACATGACTAACCCTTGGCATTTACCCGTAATGAGTCAGGCCTGCAAAATCATGAGACTGGCTTGAAAATAATACACAGTGGGAGCTATTTGTGTCCAAGCCTTTAAGGTACTCTTGGGGCTTGTTTCCTCTGGAATCAGCAGGGCTGGGAACATGCTGTTCTCCCGCATGAAAGGCAAGCTGAGAGTCTTGGGCTGTGGGCGATTGGGCTTTCCGATGAACACCGAATGTCAGAAAGCTTGCCATAAATCACAGGAGGTAGCGAGGCTGAGAAGGCACGTAGCACCTTTCTGCGTTGCCCAAAACTTGCTGAGTGTGGGTCCTGGCTGTTTGCCTGAAAGATCTCACGCGTTCAGTGTTTGTACATTAAAATACCGGATCTTTTTCGCTCTGCCCTTGGCCAAGAACTTCTCTTGGCCTTCAGTGTGTTACTTGTTGCTGCTCTTCACCTTGGGACTGGCTGCATTTCAGTGCTGAGCTTCAGATCAGCCCACGGGGTGCTGTGGCCCCCAGCGAGCTGTAAGGAAAGCTGAATAATTTCCCAATAAAACCTAGGGCTCAGGATCTGGCTCCAGCTCCAACATTCCCCGGTGTCATCTGCGCTGACTGGGACCATCTCTCCTGCCAAAATAGACAGTCAGTCCCAGTAAATGGTGATGATGAGGAGCTTGGAGCCTGAATCAGACAGCCAAGATGAAGAAATACGTTCAAGGTCACGGAAAACTGGCACCACAAAATCTGTCACCAATTCTTTGCAAAAGCCATTGCTGACAGAGCCAGAATCCAGCTTCCTGTCAAAATCTTAAGCATGAGGCACTTCTATTGATGGTTGTTGGAGAAATGTTGTGGATACTCTGCTTTTGGACAACCTTGAGCTCTTTTATAAGTGTCCCAAGAAGCAAGCTGCTGCATAAACAGTAAAGCAGCACTTTTGCTGGCCTGTTGGGGACAAGCCTCTTGGCTTTCATACTGTCAGCCTGGATGAGGTTTCACCACTGATGATGGGCACCACAAAGAGGTGATTTATTGAGGTATAACGCACTCTGAAGGAGGTGTTTCTTTTCCTGTCTAAGGGGACCAGACATTTTGCTTACAGGCTACGAGCATGGTCTGGGGCCTGATCAAGATTTTTCACTGAGCCCTAAAAATTAGAGATCCAGAGGGTGAAGGAAAGAGAAATGTGGCTAGAAATAATAACCCTTTTCTGAGCGCCCCTGTTGAAGCACAGCTAGGCTGGTGCTGCTGAGGGAAGTCAATGCATGACAGCAAACTTTGTTCTGGCCGGTTAAGTTCATTTGTCACAACTGATATGAATGTTTTACAAAGTCATCCTTATCTGACCTCCGTTATGGCAGCATCCCAGGATGTGGTCCACTGCAACCTCTTGGTACACTTTTAAAGCGTCAGCCGTTGACTAGAGGCTGGTAACTGAGGCATGGCACAGATAATGATTTGCCCAGACTCAGCAGCAAAATGGTGCATCCTATGATACATCTGAGCTGAAAACAGACCGGAGCATAGCCTGCTACTAGGGAGAGGAAGAGGGGGCTGAGGACACCCCTACGGCATGTCAAGGCTGAAAAGGGGGGTGCCCTACCAAAGAAGATGCAAGAACACCCTGGTTTCTGGCCAGAGGTTGCTAGCCAGTACACTGGGATGGCATCACACCAGGAGCAAATGAGGTTCCTGTGTAACAGCAGCTCTTCCCGAACATCAGAATTTGTATGGTGACATGCATCTGGTCTCAGAATGAAAATCAACAGTGACGTTTGCATTGTTTTTACATTAATGCATGAAAAGTAGGAATGAGCCCTATGTTTAGAGGACAAAGCATTCATTGCCACACCAAGAGAGGAGGTGACAAAAAAACCCAATTGCGACCACATTAGAAGAAACTAACCTTCATATTAATCCATCAGTGAGCGGTATTTTCTGGAATGATATACTTTAGGTAGGTTTGTCTTTACCTGTTGCCACTGAGAAAGATGTGCTCTCTCTCAGACTTTCTGCTGTCAGATTACATTGCAGTACCTGTTTGGAGGCAGAGTCTCACCGTTTCTCACCTCAGTTTTCAGAACTATGGCAACGTGATTCAGACCTCATGCCATCAGGGTGAGCAAAGAGGAACATGTAACACACAATGGCACTGAAGGCACCAACTTGGGACGTGTTTCCCCTGCAGTTCCCTTTCCGACTCAGGGATGGCGCTGCTGCCTCAGCTCTTATTCAGCCAATAATGCACACTGCACTCTGTGAAGGGCTTTTTATAGGGTGTGCTGATAGATGACCGCATATGACAGGAGTCATTCTTCCAGCCACGATGTGCCTGCTGTTGCTACGTCCAAAGCCTTGCATGCAGCTGCTGGAACAGCCCTTACCCACCCATGGTTTGTAACCAGAGAAAGAACAAAATGTCCTCAGGAATTAAGTGTGGCTTGTTTCTGGGAGGCTTTTTATTACGAGCATTTATGACTGTATCAGTCATTGGTAGGTGGTGATGCTAAGAGGCGATAGCAGATCCCGCTCAGGACACAGAGGTTTCTAATTCCAGCTCAGCCTTTGACTATGGATAAATTATTCCTCTTTCATATGCCTCAGTCTCCCTCCCCATTCAAGTGTCTACTTAGACTGTGTGCTTTTGGAGACAGTGGGTATCCCCCACCATGGGTTTGTACAACACCCAGCACAATGGAGACCTTGATCTTGATGGCAGCCTTCACTCGTTATCTTAATAGAAGCATCAAAGTCTTTATCTGAATTAATTTACCTGAACAATCTTTTGGCCGTAGTGACTCCAGGTCACAAGTATGATAAGAAGCAACAGAGGAAAGCGTGTGTATATAAAACCACTTTCTGGGTTTCGGGTGACTGAAGGTGCAACATCTGGGTTGTGGGTGGAGGTGATCACCCTCCAAGTGGCAGCATTGCACCTCAGACATAATACATATGACGTCTCCACTGCCTGCCCGAAGCTTTCTTCTGTGTGGGAAAATGAAGTCAACTCCTGGTCTTGGATCCCAAAGTGCGATTTTGTAGCAATTGTGGTGGTTCTCTGCAGAGAGCAACTCCTTATAGAGTTGCAGACTCGCACCCAGAATGAACTGGTACCTTCATTACAAAGGGATACCCCTGACCCGTCTGAAGAGGGAGCAAAAACCAAAGGTTTGAGGAGACTGGACCCTCCAGTCCCTTTTCCATTTTTAACCACTCACTAGAAACACCACGGGAGGTAGGAGGTATCAGTTCATAAGGGAAACTCCCTTTTGAGTAAAAGAAGCCTGACAAAGGACACTTTAAACAGGAGGTTTTGTCCTTTTTCTATAAATAATGTGAGGACCAGTAATACTGCTTCATTTGTCATCTGAACCTCCCATCTTGCATGGGAGAAGAGAGGACGCCGCTGTGCACCTCACCTCCAATGGTACATCTCCCAGCTTTGCTGGCTGCAAGGAGCAGACCTGTGTGGAGTCTCTACCAGAGAGAGTTTGTCATTGGGTTACTACCTCTCTTCATCAAGACATCAGCCAGTCATCCAAAAGACCTGGTGGTGTTTTTCACTGTGCTTCCTCAGGCCAGTTTTTCGTCTTCTGTGTCTCCCCTGCCCCAGCTTAGCAGACCCACATCAGCACTGTGCAGGACCTTCCTGGCGATGCTAAGCATCTTGAAGCAACAGTGAACCTCTGTTCCTCATCTGCCAGCCAGTTTCTAATCCAAGCCTTGCTATTTTTATCCAGTTAGGATTTCTTCACTCCCTTAATAAATACATAATGTGGCACTCCATCAAATGCCTGGCCGAAGGCGGAGCGGTTCGCAATCATTTCTGGCCATACCAGCCCAGAAAACAAACGACTAATCAAATGGCATCTCGTTTGCTGAGTCCAACAGTAAATTCTCCTCTCCAGTAGCAAAGTCTCCTCTCAGCGGAAGGATCTGGATATCAGGACTCTCTCAGCATTTCCACCAAACTGGGGTCTCTCCTCCTCTCCTGAAGCAACTGCATTAATGATGTAGTAGAGGAGAGTTCAGCAGCATCCTACCATGCCCACCATCTTTCCCCGTGCACCAAAGGAGCAAGCGCCCTATGTGTCACAAGGAAGGCTGTAGGACCTCCAATAAAATCACTCAGTCCTCTGAGATTTCTGTTCTCAATGTCCCAACAAATGGGAACAATGCCCACTGCCACGTCCTCTCGTAACCTCAGCCCCAGCGTGGTTTTCGTGTGCTATCTCTCATGCAGAGCTGACTCTTCTCTTTGGACCACCAGCAGACATTGCTGGGGCTTCATCTGAGCTGAGTCAAAGCACACATGTTCAAAATGTGATAAGCTTTATAAAAACAGGGAGAAGTTCGCCCCAAATATGTTGTTTGTAGCATCAGCTAAATGTTAACTTGGAGCTGTTCTCCCTCTCCATTTGCTGGGTTGTCTTGAGAGGATAAAAGCCAGAATTCCCAAGGAACTAGTAATTACTAGTGAGTTTTCAAGAGCGGAACTCAGAAACATCTAAGGAAAAATACTCAATCATAAAACCCTCTCTAATCCTGATTTCCAGAAAAAATAGAGCCTCTGCCCTCTAAAAACTGGGCACTTCATGGTATCTTTGGCAGGATTTCAAAAATCACCTTCTGCCTATGTAAACCTTGGGCTTGATGACCTCTGTGCAAGCCTGAGAAGTGGATTGTTCTTTTATGCTCACCCAAACACCTTAATACATTTCTTTCAGGCATAGTTAGAGGCTCAGCCTGTGTATTTCAGAGGGCTTGTACCAAAATTAGCACAAGCTTGTGAGTCCTCCACTGAGGAAAGGTGGACTGACCCCTTGGGAGGAGCCAGGCTGAGCCTCAGCTGTGCCTGCTCCCCCCTTCCAGGTGGAGGGGGTTGGTGGGGCAGCTGAGCAGTGGGCTGTCCTATAAAAGGAGCCTGCTGGGCTAGGAGCTTCTGCAAGGTTATTTGGGGGATGAGAGCATATAGGATGTTGCTGGTATTATGTGCTAGGGAAATGGTGGGCTGCAGCAAAGCAGTGCAGGTTGAGAGGTTAAGCGTCAGAAATTCTGGTTGTGGTTTAGGCAGTTGTTTAGGGCTAGTAAAGCAGCTGCTAGAGAAAAGGGGAAGCAGATGTATTTGGAAACTACCGATTACAACTGGTACCATCTAGGGGAAGGGGAGCAAAGCAATGCATTGTCTGCTCTTGGGAAAGCAAGCGTGTTTTGTTGAGTAGGGAGTTATTATTTCCAGTTCTCCCTTGTTTCCATCTCTTTTCTGGGATTAGGTATGCTCTGGGTAGTGTGACAGGGAAGCTTTTAGGCTCTGATATTAGGAACCTGAAGCAACTGTGAGGCTCCAGAGCCTGTAAGTGTTTCTTAAAGTCTAGCGTCCCCTGTCCTTAAGGAAAGCAGTGCCCTTGTGTCCCTGGCCTTACGTGCAATCAAGGCTTCTGAAAGTCTCTCTTCTGATGATGATGTGGAGTCTGCCCTCCTATGTGGCATTTCTCTGCTTGTTCCTGGGATATCATTAGGGTCTAGAAGCTTATGAATTAGTTCTGGGGACACAGCTGCTACTTTAAGTGCCTTTGTGCCCTCTCCAGGGCCGTAAGAGAGCTTTGTTTCTCCAGTCTCTGAACAACTCAATAGTTCATCTGCAGGCTCTTCCCCATGCCAGAGCAGGTCTGCTGCGGGGTCTCTTTCGCCAAACCAGGAATATTTCTCAGCACGTACTGGGGTGGAGGGCCAGAGCTCAGAAAGTGTCATCTGAGGAGCTGGAGGCTGAGGCCACCCTTTGATGAAGTCTATCCCAGAGCTGCTGTCTTGGTTGGGGGATTTCAGCCTGAATGAGTAAGTGTTCATGTGCTGACAGCGCCTGATCAAGTAATTTCACTTAAGTAACCCCTTGCTCCTCCCGTGTCAGAGACCGTGGGGTGTGCATCAATCAGCCGGTTTCCTCGTTGCCTGGCATCAGTCTTATCACCCATGAAGTTTACTGTTCTCATGTTTCGGTGGCCAGCCAAAGATTCAGCAACTCTCTGGTGCTTGCAGACAAACAGAAAATCTGGCACTTCTCTTAGTGTGGCCATGTCCCTGTGGTGGTTGGCAGGATGTCCTGTCTGAGGGAAAATTACAGATGTTTGATTTTCAAACAGTGTCCATAGGGAATGTTACTAGATCTGAACAGCTATCATATCTCCTCTGATATCTGAAGAGCAGTTATCTTAGCCGAAAGGTTTCCAGTGGCTATATTCTCTGCTGTTTCATCACTAAGCAAATAAACCAGTTGCAAACCTTTATATTACCTAACTATGTCAAAACTTTAAAAGCGCTTTGTTCTGAAATTGACTTTCTTTTTTCTTCATCTACAAAAAAAAAAAAAAAAAAAAAGGATCTTAGGCAAAAATGCACAACCAAATAGGTAGGCCTTGGGATGGTTCAGAACAAACTGATTTGCCAAGCCTCTGGCTATCTAGAACAGGCCCAATTATTCCTTTAATGGGTGCAGCAATATCACATAAGCTGCAGCAGGGGTGTGTTGCATAAGGCTCAGCGAGGTGGAGATCATTCCTTCTCGTGAAGAAGGAACAAGAGGGCATGGCTGAGGTTGCTCAGCTGGTCAGTGGCAGAGTGGGAATGAGCATCCAAACTTCTTGAGCCCCAGTCCAGTTCACGTTTCATGCATCAGATGAAAAAAAAAAAAAAAAAAAAATTATCCTGTGAGAATGAGGGAGGGAAAAGGAAGTCAGGAATTTCTGTCCCGTTGGTGGAGGAGCTGGTATGTTCACCTTGTTGCATATAGGTCCAGATCAGAGACACTTGTCTGAGGGGAAGGAATGAATGTCACTGGGGTTTAACTTGAGTAGGTGCATTGCTTAATTACTTCATACAGGTTCCCTCACCCACTCCATCTGCACTTTAGTTAATTGAACTACTAAAGTGACGGGATTTAATCTTAAGGTTCTTGCTGGCTCCTCTCTAGCAAGTCTGGTGATGCAGCCTTGGAGCACTCTCACTTGATACCCTGTGGCTTTCTAAATGCCATCCTGCCAGACAAAGGTGGCATCTGCTTGGGTTGCCAGCAGCGGTGGTTTGGAAGCATTAGAGGGCACTGGAGCTATGCCATCGGCTACCCTGCTTGCTGATGCACAGGGGGAAGTGGGGGGAAAGGCACGTTGCTTTCTGAAGTAGGAAAGCTTCTGCTTGAAGCGTGGGGATTTGACAATGTTTTGGCACTGGTAGAGAGGACTGGAAAGGAGTCCCTTTAGCTTTACAGCTGCTGACATCCCACAGGCTTTCCTTGAAGCCTGAGGTAGAGGTGCAAGTGTCAAAGCTAAGCAAAGTTCTCAGGGCTGTCTCAGCAGGATTGACATCACCTGTTTCACACAGATGAAAGAGATAAGAGGGAAAAAAGGAAAGCAAGCTTTGGGAACTTTGAGTGAGTAAAAATTCATTACTGATATCATTAAAGCAGAGCTGAGCCAGCTCGCTTTTCCCCTTGCTCTTCGATCGCACCCAATTTGGCTGCTTTTACGTGAGCATCAAACAAATCCAATGGCTGTAGGCAACGTGTGGGCTCAGAAGTCCCACGGGCTGAGGGATCGAGGGATCTTCTTTTGCCCTCGGAGCGAGGTGCTGGGCACAAAAGCGAAGGGCTTCGTTGTCTGCCCGAGCTGGCAGGTAACAGTGGGAAGTCAGCTGCTGATTGCAAATGTTTGCTGACCACAGCTCACCCCGGGTGTCAGCTCCGGCTGCCCGAACCCAGAAAGCTCTCAAAGCCAGGACCTCATCAGTGATGACAATGGTGGTGGTGGTGGGGGAAAACACTGGAAACCACGGCACCATATCTTAATAAATTATGACGTCACTGGTATCAGTGTGCTGGGATTGAAGGAGTTACTGGAGACAACAGGAAATATGCTCACCAAGCAGAAAGTTTTGCTTGAATGGCGATTCAGCTAGGCGTGTGTTAGCACTGCGCTCGCAGAGGTCAGGTGTGCATGTGAAATTTCGGTGATCAAGGCTGGAACACCGCCAGAAAATCTGGAAGGAAGTTTCATCTGCCCAAAGCCTTTGTTTCTTTAGTTTAATAACTTCCATCACGTTTTGGACAGATGGTTTTGAAAATATAACCCGGTGTCAAGAGACTGCATTTGATTTTCAGCTTTGCCGTGAACGCTTTGGGCTGCCTCTTGCAAGGCAGCTCTGTGCCTGCATCTGTGCCTGTGTTACGGGGGTTTTACCTCTTGGGTTATAAAGTCTCTCCAAGGTAGGAGCTGCCTTTATGTGCAAGACCGTGTGAGCTGGTTCAAACCTTTCAGCGCTTACATGCAAGGAGTGCTTCACAGAAGATGAGGCTGTTGGTAGTTATTAAAAAAAAAGGTCCAGATATAATCTGACTGCTCTTCTATGGGCCTCTAAGCATCTGCTGCTGGCTGTGGTTAGTCAGAGGGTACTTTTGGTCTGACTCAAAAAAGTTAGTTTTGTTGCAATAGTTATTCAAACAACTCACATTCTTTTTATAGATGGAGAAATCTGTCTGTTCCTTAGGTGGAGGTACAGACTTGACAGCCCTGGGGAGATAGGAATGCAGGTTACCTGGAGGCAGATTGAGGGGGAGGCTTACAAGATAAAATGTTGTAGGTCTCATTTTTTTGCAGCAGTGTGACTTGCGACACATGTTGGTGTTTTGCATTAGAAGTGCTGAGCGTGCATAGTTTCTCTGGACATCAGTGGCAGCCATGAGGCATCACCTGTGGAGATGCTTCAGAAAAATAGCAGACTCAGGCAACAACCCATGTCTGTAGAGTGACTAAGTGGCAGAATTGGGTCTGCCCGTTCATGGTCCCCAGACATGCACTGAAGCATGCAGAGAAGACAATGCGTGGGTGATGGAGCTGACAGTGGTTAGATGGTTCTTATGTTGGACCTTCTCCCTTTGAACAGATCTTGCCCTTACAAATGTTTCTGTGGTTCCTGTCAAGTTCCTCTGCAGGGCTGGCTTTGACTGAATTTCCTATAGCACATTTCAGCAGGAGGAACATATTTCCCGCAGCCACCAATTCCCTCTGGCAAGCAGGGGCAAGGATTTCACTGGGATTTCAACAAACCATTTCATGGCCAGTGGCTTGTTTGGTGAAAGAAGCTGTCCTGTGCTAACACTGTCTGTCCTAGCTGGGTCTGCAGGTCCCACCATGAAGAGGTATGGGTGCCACACTGTCTTTAGCATGTTTGTCCCAAACAAGAGGTGTAAATTCCTTTTTCCTCGATAGGGGATAGTGTTAGGGGAAAACACAGATTACAACCGCTATTTCTTAAAATATCTTTTATTCATTAGCTGCTGTTGTTAATAGAAACAAGGTGTTATTAGTAATAGCAGGTAACTATTCACATAACACACCACTCATTCACATTCACTTATTAGCTGGAGCAACCGTTGGGAGGCCAACCCCAATGTGCACACTCGGAAGAAGAAGGTCATCCTGACGCACCAGTGGCTTCTAGGTAGGTCTTTAGAAATTCCTTCAGAGGGCACTTTGTTTCACCAGCTGTATACATAACTCTGCAGTCTTCATCTGCATATAGCAGCCACCGCCCTCCTGGGTGTGATCCAAGTTATACAACCTGTTGTAGATGCTAACGTGTGCTGGCAGCCTTGTACTGCATTAGACTCCGGTGGTCTAAGTTTATCAGTTCTTGCAAAATCATCAGGATTCCTTGTCTCCAAAGCTTATCGGTCCTTGGGAAACTTTCACATAATATCTTCTTAGCATTTATCTTTCTTGTCTTTGGCCTGTGATGTTTTCTGGTAACTACTTTTCCATCTCAATCTACAGAAACATATAGAACTTAAAGACAACAGAGGGGACTTTTATGATACCAGGAGGTAGTGCTTTACTGGGCTGGTGGAAGATATATGTCCTTGGCAGAGTATGTGTTGTTGTGGCATGAGGTGGGCTCAGATTCATGGGGAATGAGCTGGATCAATAGGTGGATGGATCAGTACTTGACCACAATGACACCATCACCTTTGCATGGATGGAGCCGACGTTTATCTGTTCTAACTGGTCCCAGAGCCTATGCGTGACATTTCCTGACTCAAAGGCTCCCTGCCACAGCTCTCTTTAGAGTTTTGCAGACTGTTTGAGGTTCCCCCCCTGCCTTTGCCATTCCCTGGATGTCTCCATCTACAGAGATGTAATTCCCTTCCTATTTTAAAGCCTGTGCTAGGGCTTGTGACCAGCCATATGACCAATCTTCCTGTCTCCCCTTTTGACCAAAACTATTCAGTTATATCCTTTAGAGATGTATAAACATGAAATGAGTTCAGGTAGACCAAATCTGGTTCCTGATTTTTAGTAGTATCTGTGGACTTTTGTCCTGTGCCAGCATTTCTGTCTTCAGGACACTCCTAACACTTCATGGATTTGAATCTGGACGTGCAGAGGTTTTTCCTGGTAGTCCAGCTGTCTCATATGTGGAGCAATGACCTCCTCCCATAGCTGCGCTGTAACGTACAGCTGCCCGGCCTGACTGCTGGTGAAGAACAGAGTTCCTTGCTGACTCGAGAAGGGTTAAGAGAAGCGCTGTAACTGCGCAGCACCCGGCAGCTGGCAAATTACATCTCTGCTGCCTATGGGAACACAGCAGAGCGGGATGGCCCAAGCTTTCAAACCAGGAGAGAGCTCTGGGATCTTAGCCATGCGGCATGCTGTGCTGGTTACTTGTGAATAGGTTCGCTTGGGGCTTTCCTACACATGTGGTTAATGAGATAGTCTACTCCTTCAGCAGGTCTCAATTAGTCTGGCTCCTTTGTGAGCAGCACCGGCTCAGTCTGGCAGCTTCGCCAATGGTCTCGGTTGGCTTTCCCTGGTTTTGCCCAGACGAGTCTCAGTCTCCTGCTGCCGAAGGAGGAAACACCTTTGCTGGCTGCACAGCAAGGGTCTCCAAAGAAGTCTGGGCTGTAGCCAGTGTGTGGCTGGCAAGCCTGAATTTAATGCCAGCCAGCGAGCCTGGAGAAAGGAGTGTTTGTCATCTTGGGTGTCCACAGTGGAGGAAAAGGGTGAGTGCTCTGAAACTCTTCCTAATTCCTCTCTTCCATGGAGTCTCTGACCCTCTGAGAGGCTCCTGCCCTGAGCAGCCAAAGTGGCTGGGAATAAGGGTTGGGTGAAGGGACACTGTAATAGAGAAGTCTGTGGGCTCCTGATCGCCATTACACGGGCCTTTCCCTACTGCAGGATCCCTCAGGTTTTGTTGCCTCTTACCAGGAGGGCTGACCCGCCAGCCGGCTGCTTTTGGTGTGATGAGCGGCCAGCAGGGAGCCAGGACCCAGTCAGTCTGATTGATGCACTGACCTACATCAGGGTCAGCTGCAGGGGAGCCAGGAGGCACAGGGGGGACCTGACTTGTGTAACCAAGAGAACGGGAGGAGTTGGCTTTTTAGAAGGAACGAGAATGGAGAAACACTCTGAATGAAGAGCTTCACTTTGGTGGGGAAAACTGAAGGGGTTGTGATGCTGTGCTTGACAGCTAACTGTGAGGCTGTTGCCCGTGACGGTGGAGGTGAGGTCGGCAGGTGTGCAGGTTAGCACATGTTGCATATCTTTACATTGCTGGCGTTTCCTGTTAGGTTTCAAAAGCATTCAGAAGTCCCCCACAGAATTAGAAATGAAAAACGGGTGGTGGTTTGTGGTTCATACGATAAAAAGTATAAACCAGCAAGAAAGTGTGAAAAGGCCAAGCTGACATGTCAGTAAAGAAGAGTCACTCGCTGTGGACTTAAGTGCTGAGCGAAGTGCTACAGGTTGTTTCACGAAGCCAAGTTTCTTACCCAGCTTATTACAGAGCTGTCATTTGGGAAATCAGAGGCACGTGCAGCCCATATCGGCAGACCGTGTTCTGCACGGACTTTGCTGAGGGTTTGCAATGCCAAACGCCTTCTCTTTTATTATTTGTTTATGTCACTGCGATAGACACCCTGCCAGCCATGGCAACCGTGCCATTTGTTATCTGTCATGCCCTTAACTGGAATTAGCTCCCCCCCCCCCTTTCCCTGCTGGCTCAGTCAAACAGCTCTTCGGCAGCCAGGTTATTTGTCAGCCTCTGCTGTTTCTCGGAGATGGCACTCTCATCCCTATCTCACAGTAAGAAGAGTATTGTATCAGTGTCCCCATCTCCCCCAACAGGAAGAGCTGCCTAACCCTGTCCTCTCAGCCATGGAAAAGCTATTTCCACATACAGGAGGAAGGAGGCACTTTTTCAGTAGCTGTAAATCTGAGCTTTTACTGGGAGGTGCTTTATCTATGCCAGCTGATCTAGAGCATCTCGGTATTTTCCACTGAGGATGGGGGGAATTTTCTTTAAGGGGGTGGATTATCTTTAAGCTAACTCACTTTGCAAGTGAGCACTGCTCTCTACTGCTGCACTGGGGCCCCTTCATGACCAGGAATGAATTCTTTTCTCCCCAGTAGCCTTTTACAGAAGGGAGGTGAGTGCATTTAATAGGTTAATGTGCCCTGAAGTGGGGTTTGCATGAAAGATGCAGTGCCTGATCCCAGCCTGATCTCATAAATATTTACTACTTGATATGCCTTAAGCAGTCCTATGCATTTAAGCATGGCAGTGAACAGCAAGCACATCTCTAAGTATGTGTGTGTTTGTGCTAGAGCTGGTGCCATGAGGTACAGCTGTCTACCTTACCTCTTGGAGACCAGAGGAGGTCAGAGGCCATTGGCACCGACACCATACATTATGCCCAGGCAAACATGTAGGTTAGAAGTATCTGTATGTTCTGGCCATACAGAAGGCAGGTATATCTTTATTGTGCAACTAAAGGGCAAAGAGATTGTCCTTAGCATTCCTTGAGCTTAGAGTTCGCCTGTGCCCCGGCTCAGCAGCTGTGCTGCTGGGCGGCAGAGCAGCGCTGGGCAGGAGATGGAGAAGGGTTCCTCCAGCTGCACGGAAATCTGTTATAGCACAACACGATACTGGGGCTGAACGAAAATAACTCAGCGGGGCAGGGAAAATTCAGCTGAGGTGGTTACTGACAAAGACGTGTCAAGCAATTAGTGATCCTTGCAGTATGTCCTGTACCTGCTCAGGTGGAAGAAGGAGCTGACAGGAAACATGCTGCTAAGGAATGAAATGTGTCCAGTTCCCCTGGCAGAGGCATTTATTACCAGGCTGTGCTGTTCTGTTAGCTCAAGACATCCAGATGAGCATGCAGGCACAGAATGAACCAGATATTAGCAGAGCTGTACCTCAACCCATCAATCATTCAAAAGCATTAAGTATTTAAATGTGCAGTTAGAGCTGATTTGAGTCTCTTGAGAGAAAAACCTGTGCATGCACCTCCTGGGAGAGGGTGCTTTGGTTCAAGTGCTGCAGCGTCTCTCATTGCACAGGCGTTTGGTTCTAGCAAGGGTTTCTGCAGCAGCAAAGGACAGGATACTATTCTGCTCTGTTTTTCCTCAAAGGCTGAGGGGTGGCCCGGGGACCTGCCTTGTGAACCTCTCAGAAACAGGAACAGCCGAACTGCAAGCAGAGTAGATAAGACAGAAGGTTTCTAGCACAGCCATTTGGGTTATAACACCCCAAACCACGCTCTGGCTTCCCTGCGCTAGATGTGGAACGTGAAGTCTCTCCTCCATAAAGCACAGCAGAAAATCTGGGAGGGAGGAAAGCAGCATCTGCGCCAATTCCTGGAGGATTAGGAGACCTGCCCAGTGTCATGTAAGAAGCCAATAACAGAGTGGAAACCAAATAAATGCACTAGTAGTGACTCAAACTCCAGGCTGGCCCAGCCCAAGGGGTATCATCCTTATTGACCAGCTAAATTATGCTGATGGGACCTCTTGCCAGCAGAAAATGTGGTCATCATAACTGAAACACTGCCTGAAACCAGAAATATCATCTTAGAGGAGAAAAAAAAAAAAAGGAAGCCAATGTTCTGGCCATTTTGAAATGTTTTGGTTTGAGTATTTTCAAACAGAAAAAGCTTTGATTGGAAAAGACTTTTCAGCTATATTTGTGTGAAAATGTGTTGCTTATGTATATTATGATGGAAGGAGTCAAAATAAAAAAGAAAGGAAGGAAAGCCCTGTTGAGGCGGAAAGACAGAACTGCCTCACAATAAACCAACCAGGCAAGACAGCCAAAGATCCTGTTTTTTTGTCTGTCTTCAGATAAAATGAAACAGACTGGGAAATTTTTCCTTCGATTTTTCACCTTTCAGGTTTGTTTTGAATCCAAATAATAGGAGTGATACAGGTAATTTCTGCGAAGCAAAAATTTCCATTTTTGATGCCCCTCTAATACAACCCCTTATGCTCTGCCTACACATGACTCAGCTTAATTGGAATTGGAGAGACTAGAGACAAAGAAAAATCTCATAAACACATAAAATAAATCCCACACGAATATTAAAACAAAGCTAGTGCATTGTTAGTATTGTTAGTAGCAGTTCTAAAGAGCCTTGATATTTCCTGAAAACTCCCATGTGTCTGCAATATCTTCCACAACATCAATCCCAGCATGTTATGTGGTCATTAGTCCGAAGAACATACTCATTCATTTATGAGTTTGAAATGGGCTCGTTAGTCAGGAGTGGCAAACTGAGTTATGAGCTTCATTCCCAAAGATTCAATATTTATTGTGTGCCATCAAACATCTTGATAATTTGATGGCTGGGCTTCTCAGTACCTTAGAGTATTAAAAACAAAGCCTGGGGGAAGTGAACTGGAAGGAATGACACGGAGGAATAGGAGCACTGCCTCCAAAGCCGGGTGGGATCCTGGGGCTGGGATTCCAGCCATCTGTGTCCCCATGCTGCAACAGGGGCCATCATGAGAGCAGAATTTAGAGCAGGGTAACTACTGGCAACTATTCCTTATCCCGCTGTACCTGCCAGGCAATGGTGAAAAGAAGGTTTCGTACCAATGGCCCATCCTGCCCCATGTCATGTCTTCCGTCAGTGGCAACAGGAGAGGCTGTTTAGGAAGAGCCTGCAAGCCTGGGAGCTGTTTGAGGTCTGCTCCACTCAGACCCGTGTCCGCAAACCTTTTGTGTTTGTCTCTATCAGAGGGCACACCTCTGCTTTCACCATCTGGTTATGGACCTTGTTTACTGTGAGTCTCTCTAAACCCTTTGTGAACCTGTTGATGCTGTCTGCCACCATGACATCCTACGGCAACAACTTCCAGGAGTTTATCACCTCCTGTGTTTTACACAAACAAAAAGTACTCTTATCTGTCAAGCGCATCTAAAATTTTCCACTTTCAAGTTTCCAGTAATTCTTGGGGCATTTTGAACCTCCTTAGCTCCAAACAAGGAAGCTGAGTCACAGACCAAAGCCACCGAGATGCCTCAGATGACGTGTCTCGCTCTGAGCACTCAGACCGTGTGCTTTCGTGGGTCGCTGCTGGAGAGTTGAGGGCTCTCCTCATTAAAATCCAGGTGTGGAACTCATTGTACCAAACTCATCATCTAAAAGACAGGCATCCAGCAACTAATCCAGGTATCCGTATATAGAAGTTACAGATGCACCACCAGCAGATGATTCACCCTTTTCTAAAACAGGTATCTCGGATTGCTGCTATGAGTCACTGCGGGAACCGCCTCTCTGTCTCTCTTGACTCTAGAGGATGCTTATTTAACCAGAGTGGATTTCATACATCGGTTTAAAATTGCTGAAGTTGGTTGAAACCTGCCCCCAACCTTTTTTGCCCTCTGAAAAAAGAGATACCTAAACTCTCTAAGTCATCTTGGAAGAATTTTGGCTGAGGGGGAATGGTGGGAGGGTAAGTGCAGAGTAGCCCGATGCTTCCTCACCTGCTTGAGGTGGGAAAACCTCAGTCACAGCTGTAGCCTTTCAGGGCTTTTAAATTAATTATCTTGGTTTTCTAATGGTGCACTTCCCAGTGGTCATCCAGGAACAATGTATCTAAGCATAGTTTCTTTGGGGTTCAAGGTCAGGCCAAATCTATTTTAGGTGATAAATTGGCAGTTAAATGCATGATATTTGGATCACCACGATTTAATTAGGCAGCTCAAAAAGACAAGGAAGAAATGCAATATTATGACTGTGTAAGTATCCTCCTGTTTCTGAATGTTAAAAATCATGTGGCAGGTGTCACCAGAAATGGGTGATTAGCCTAAAACCCATTAATTTAATATATCTGTGTCAATGTGACAGAATGTGAAAGCTCTCTGTAGATGAAGGGACATATATTTATGATCATTTGGTCAAAATGACAATTTTGCTTAGTCAGCTTGTAGAGTGACTGAAGGTCACAGGCATTTTGAAAAGGGACAGGCATTTCTTCTGTTTGAGTGCTAAAGGCCAGGGTTTGGTAAAAAGCTATTTATAGGAGAACTGAAAAAAATGTTAAACAAGCAGATGTGTTTGTTACAAAGCCAAATTGGCATGTAACAGCTGTCGTCACTTCGGTCTCCATTATGAAATACTGTTTGTTCTGCAAAGTGCTATATCTTTCTATGCAGTTTAAAAAGAAATAAAAGACACAGTTTACAGGTTCCTTTTTTTAGTGAAGAATTCCAAGTAAGGGAGGATTTGGTTGGTTTTGTGTAACACCAACTTTCAATATAGTTACAAAATGACCAGATTCATAACACAACTAACACTCATGTGTATGAAAATCATAGATTTTTTTTAAGCCTCTTTTCCAAATCTATGTATCCTGCTTTATGATTGATACTTGAGTGTTCATATATGTATACGCATTTGAGAGTGACTATGTGTGTCCACGTGCATTCTGGATTATATTTTTTTTGCCTCCTGGAATGCTTTCTTTTGGAAAGCTTTATGCTTTCTTTTTAAAACTAAAACCGGAGCTCGTTTTTAAATGACAGCTGAGGTACCCCTATTTCCCACGCCCCCGGCACCTGATGCTTTAAGAGAAAGCACCAACGCGGGCGGCGATTGTGCTGGATGGGGGATGGATGGAAGATGGATGGAGGTTGGGGGGGGGATGCATGGAGGATGGGAGGGGATGCTCTTGGGGGGCAGCCCCGGCACAGGGCTGCTCCGCGGGGAGGGAGACGCTGTGCTTCCCGGCTATCCTGCTCCGTCTTTCGCCCGCTCCCCCCCCCCCCCCCCGGCACAGCCCCTGCGAGGCACCCGCTGCCCGCAGACACCGGTGGGTGGGCAAAACCCCTCCGACCGCCGCGGGGCTCGACGGGGCGTTACGGGGGTGATGAGGAGGCACGGGGGCGTTGGGAGGCATTGGGAGGGGGGGGGGGGGGGGGGAAGAAGGGGGTCTTCAGGCTGGGTTTTCCCGGTGTGGTCCCGGCGAGCCCCGGGGCGGGGCGTGGGGCGGGCGGGCGGCATCAGCCAAGGGCGGCGCGGAGGCGATTGGCCCCGGCTGGGTCAGGAGCTGTGGGCTGCTGTAAACACACGGCCGACACGCTCCCGCGGGCCGTGGGCTGACCGGCAGTAACCCTCAGGGGAAACTCAGCCTACTTGTTTTGGGTTTGGTTTGTTGGTTCTCCCCTCCCCCCGTTTCTTTTTCGTGCACCGTCAGCCGGTTGCGGCTCTGCCGCGGCGGGCGGCCCACCCGATGGCGGCGGGGGTTGGGGGGGAGGAGGGGCTGGAGTGCGTGTGGCGGGTCCCCGCTCGCCCTCGGCAACCAAGCGAGGGGCATCGAGCCAAAGCCGCTTCTGAGCCCCACGTGTAACCCGGCGGGTTGGGAGTTCGTGGCAGGTCGGGCATCGCGCCTGTGGGCACCCCACTGTCTCGGGGTACATGCCAGTACCCACTTGGGGTACGTGCTGGCCAAGGGCAGGCACGCACAGGAGCGCTGCCCACCGGGGCAGAGTGGAGGAGAGGTCCCTCCGGGGCAGGGCTGAGGCTACTTGGCTGGGCATTAAGCAAATGCCACCCACTCCATCCATCTGTCCTGCGCGGCTGCTGTGGTGCCACCTCCTCCACGTGCTCTCCTGGCATTTTGTTCGCTCCCCCCTTCAGCCTCCCCCCTGCTCCCCAGGAGATCCCCGCAGCCTTCCTGGAGTCCTGGCCCTTCCTGGAGGGTCAGCGGCAGCTGCTGGTTTCCCGCTGTGGTGGGAGCCCATGGCTCGGCACAGCTCCTGGTGGGACCGCTGCCCTCCCTAGGGTACCCTCCCTGGTCCTGCTCCCAGGGTCCTGTACCCAGGGCTGGGTACACTGGGCTCCTCGCAGCTGCCGTCACTGCATCTCGGTGCTGGGGAGGGGGTTGCAGCTGGAACCTGGTTGTCCCCTACCCCACAAAGACCACACTGGCATCTACTGCGTGTTGTGTCCAGAGCAAGAAGATGCAGCAAACCTTCCACCTGGCTGCTGGCAGCCCGCAGCCCTCCCCGAGCACCCTCGCTGGGTCTGAACAAGCAGGCACTTGTTTGCCTGTCCTCTCCTACCCAGCAGAGCTGGCTGGTGCGTTAACCCTTCCCTTCCTTCCCCTTCTGGGGTGGGTGGGAGGTCTTCAGAGAAGCAAAGTCAGGGTGCCGTGGACTTGCAACCCAAATTCACAGACTACATAGGATACTGGGAATAATAGTCATGCGTGAAACACAGGCAGCAAGCTCAAATGCTGAGCTGGCGCTGCTGAAGGGCTTGATAGTCTACGACAACATATTTTGGGCAGGGGATTTAATAACAGCCTTTAACGAAGAGGGAGAGGCCGAGATCCAAGTTGCACGCTCATAAAATTCAGACAGAGGGATCATTAACTTTATTTTTAGGCTTGGCTGAATAACGAGGAGGTTTGAAGATTTGCCTCCTCCGTTCCTCTTGTTTTAGGAGGGGCTGTGCTGGCACAGCTGGGATCAAAAGCACATGGGATTACCAGAAGCAGCACCTCTCTGTTGCTTCCAGGGACATACTTCTGGAACCAGAGCATTTCCCCAGCTCAGGGCAGCTGCACATCATGTCGCCTGGGCTGGCCACGCACCTCCAGGTGGGAGAATGCAGCTGCAGAAGAGCCCAGACCTTCTTCCCAACTAGCCCTCCTCTCCCTCCTTCCCTCTAGCACATGTTCCGGCGCTCTCCCCCGCGCTCCGGTTTGCAGCGCGCTGGCTCTGGCCTTCCCACCTGAAGGGCTTTCCGGCAGCAGAAAGCCGCAGCTGGAAACCAAAGCGTGGGCCAATTTTGCTGAGGAATTCAGTATGCCGGCTGCAAGGAGCCGGCTGCGCCAACGAAGGCGGGCTGGCTCGGCCATCCCTGGGGACTGCAGGCGGTAAAGTTGCTGCAAAGAAGGCCATCCCCTCTGCCCGCTCCCACAGGGAGCGGGCTGGTGCCATGCAGAGACGGCCTTATTCGCCTCGACGATCGGATGTTTGAAAGGCGGTTGGGTGGGGGAGCGGGGAGCTAACATCAATTAAAGTGAGATTTGGTGCGGGGATTTCCCCCCTTCTCCTTTCACTTCCCTCCAGCTGCCAAAGGGGTGGGGAGAGCTCGCTCTCGCAGGAGGAAAATTCCCCCCCTCGCTGAGGTTAATGAACCCGCCTGACGCGGTGGTGGCCGTGCCCGGCTGGGGAGACGGGCTGCCGGTATTACGTGTTATGCTGCATGTATATCCGTCAGCCGCAAGGCTCTGGCGAGAGGCCCCGGCTGGAATTAACCTGCAGTAACCCCGCAGCGCAGGGCAGCCTCGCTGGGGTGTGCCGCCCGGGCTGCGCTGGAGTATGAAAGCCATTATAATCCGCTCATTCACAGCGCTTAAAGAGCCAGTGGGTTTTTCCCCCCCTGGTTCTTCTCTCTGGCAGGGAAAAGGGTTTGGACATGGTAGCACATAGCGTTCTCCACCCCGATGGGGCATCGCACGCTTTACCGAGCCCGGCCCGCCATGTCATCAGTCCAACAAGTTTTAAAGTAACATTTTTATTATGAACAAATAAAATTTCAGATCAGCATAACCAGATGTCTGTTTCCATATTAGTAGAAATTATTTCAAAAAGGTTTTTTTTTTTTTTTCTTTTCCAGTACACAAAACAGAGAAACTACTATGCAGAAATCCCTAAGCTGTGAAAAATCGTATCCTACTCACATTTCAACAGTGACAGAGCTTAGACAATGTGCAGATTCAACTTTCCAATCCTTCCCTGAACACCCAACACTTGGACATCTGCTCTTCACAATACCAGCGGGGCTGGGAACGGTTTTGGAAAAACAAACCAGTCCATGCTTCTGCCAGCAGCGGTGTGCGTGTGGTACGTACGCCTGCCTCCTCGGCGCTCGGCGGGTCGGCAGCGAGCCGCAGCACACCCCTGGGAGGCAGCGCTTAACCCCCTCTTACACATAGGGAAACTGAGGCACGGAGAGTTTTTAAGTGACTTTGTCCCAAATCACGCAGTGAGCGAGTAGCTAAGCCGGGAGCAGGTCCCAGGAGAACGGCTGCTCTCGCCACGAGGTCCCACTGCTGCCTTCTCTGCTTCCACCTCTCACAGACTCATTTAAGGTAAACATACAGACAACGCGTCCAGGATACAAACATGCCACCAAAAATATATATATATATTTATAGGTGTATATATATATATATCTCAAACAAAGTTCTACTTAAAGTGTTGTATCTGTTTCTTAATCTAACAAAAATTCTAACTCAAATACATTCAAAATCACCTGCACCCACAGTTCAATGTAGGCAATTAAATAATTAAGAAACCCCTCGAATGTTCATAATTCAGCAAAAAAAAAAAAAAAAAAGAAAGAAAAAAAATACGGCAAATAGCTGTCAATACTCCTATGTATATTAAAGAAAGATTTAAGGCACCCAGAGATATTTGCCAATCTACCTTTAAAGTGACTGGGCAAACACCAGGACTGTTTGGTTACTGCTCCTCAGCTTCCACCGTAATTCCAGATTCTGGAGCCAAATCAGCACTTGAAATTTGAAAGGAACCCTTGATGTCAAACCCTGCTTCTCTGCTGAGAGGATGTGAAATATTGCAGCATGTCACGGCACGCTTCTCTACCATAGGGTATGTCACACAACACGTTAAGGGCACCAGGAGCGAGGAGATCATTCTCCTCACCTTCTCCCCTCCCCACACTCCTTTCAAACTACTGGCTGGAGCAAATTCATCCTCCCTGGAGACTTGTATGAGTTCAGAGGGGTTTAGACTAGAGCGGAGTCAGCCCGCAATTACAAAGCTAACAGTGTTTCTTTTTTCGGAGGGCTTTTTCTTTTTCTTTTTTTTTTTCTTGTTGTTGTTGTTGGTTTTTTTTTTAAATGGTAGGATACAATTCCAGCCACAACTCCTTTTTCCCCAGCCAGCCCCCAGGCAGTCACGAACCTTGGAGCAGTAAGGATGCCATCTCCCGACACCGGGCAGCTGAAGGGCTCCCTGCCCCATTCCTCCCTGTTGTACCTCTCGGCTGGAGACCACATCGCTCCTGATGGCTCAAAACCTCCAAGGGTCCCATTGCTGGAGCAATAACAAGGCCGTGGTGGTGGCAGGAAGGGGAAAGGAGAGGAGAAGGGCTTCTTTTCTGAGTCACGAGCGTGCTCTTGTTAAGCAGAACATCGCAGAGCTGTCCTGGCTCCTGGTGGGTTGCGCAGCGGCAGGAGAAAGCAAAGCTGCAGAGCCCGGCTCCCGTGAAGCTTGCCTGGCTGCTACGTGGCGGAGCCGAGGCGAGGAAGTTGGCGCCCGCTCCGTCTCTGCCCTCCCCGGCCTGCCTCAGTACGGGAGACCCTGCACACCCCACTCCAGCACCACCTCGTTCCAGCCACCTCTTGTGCTTTCCTCCAGCTCCATTTGATGCATTTAAGCAACAAAACCAATACTATTGCTACAACTAATAATAATAATAAAAATAATAATAATGGGGAGAGTTAAGGGGGGAGGGGGGAAAGCATGTTCAGCTCAGTGAGGGGCTTGAGGCCATGACACCCAGAACCTGACCCAGCGCCTGAACTTGAGCTGCGGTTTCTGCAACTTGCAGGGAATGAAACCCACGAGGACTTTTTTTTTCCCCAGCACACGCTCCAGCTGCGTGCCCACATCGGCTCCCTGATGGAACTGACCTTTCCGCAGGCTCAGCCGCCCTCGCTGTCTGCTGCGCCCACGAAAGGACGATGTGGCGAGATGGCTCGCCGAGGGGCAAGCTAAGGGACTAACGAGGAGCTGCTTTCACCTCCCCTTCCCACTCCCTCAGAGGAGCGGGGAATGGAAAACCACCCCAGTGGACCCTGGACAGGAAAGCCTGGAGGTGGCCCACACTGGTGGCAGCATCTCGCCTCTGAGGTCTCAACTCCCTGGAGCCCCCCATGCCCCCCGGCCCCATGTCGGTGTTTCTCAGGCACTTGTTAATCGACCGAGCGGAGTCCCTGAAGATGGAGGGACCTGCTCCTGTGCACACCCTCAGCCCTCCCTACGCCTGCAGACGCTCCCTTGCCCCATCCCTGCGCTCAGCACAGGATGCGGATCCGCAGGGCAGGCGCGGACACCAGGACATCTGCCTGCCACCCAGCGGGGACCCTGTTTCTCCAGCACATAGAGCAACTTAACTCAGCAGCGGAGCTTTGGTTTTACATCCTTCTCCCCCCTCTACATTTTGGCAAAGTCACGTTTGCTGGCAAAA
This sequence comes from Vanellus vanellus, assembly GCF_965231255.1. Taxonomy (NCBI): domain Eukaryota; kingdom Metazoa; phylum Chordata; class Aves; order Charadriiformes; family Charadriidae; genus Vanellus; species Vanellus vanellus. The sequence goes on along the minus strand of NC_138912.1, from coordinate 22,062,136 downwards.
ATCTCAGCAGCAGCGGCGGCGAGCAAAGCCACCCCGGGCCGGCCGGTGCCGCCCCACGGCAGCCAGTGGCACATCCCTCCACCTGTCCCCCTCCCCGTTGTGGCTCTCCAGGGGGGCTGTGGAGCCCGGGGCCAGGCTCTGCCTTCAGTCCCTGGTGGCATGGGGCACAGCAGGCAGTGCAGGGAGGGAGGCTGTGACACCAGAGGGAGGAGGTAATAAGGCCACCAAGGCTCCCCCTCCAGTGCCCACTGCCGCCACCAGACCCCCCAGCCACCGGTGGACCTGGCTGGAGCTCTGAGAGAGTCTGGAGGCTTTCCTCTCCCAACCCAGAGAGGCTGTGCGGTGGGGCAGCTGGGGAGAACACTTCCCAAGAGACACCTTGGAAAGGCACAACTCTCTTTCCGATGGCAAGGGAAGGCGACAGGGCTGCTTTTCCCAGGGAGAGCGGTTTAGCCACGCCACGTCTGTCAGCAGCCCTTGAGAAAGGAGGAGGGGGAGAGGAAGGAATTTTGGGGGGAAGGTGGTGGGGAGAGGGTCACTGACTTTGGCTCAACTCTTCAGCTGGCTGCTGGCACAGGCTCCCCTTAACCCACGGTACGTAGCTGGCTGCCATGGGCCTCCCCGGGCTGCTTCCTACCAGCTCCTCTGCCAGGGAGAGACCGGGACGACGAAAAGCGAGGGACGGGGTAGAGGGGCTCGAGAGAAAGAATGGAAAGGAAAAGGAGAGGAGGGAAAGGGGCGGCCTTGCGTCATAAAGGCAGAGTCCTAGATCTTAAATACATGACGTAAAATACAGTGTGGGAGGGGGGGGTTAAAACTCATTATCATTATCTTAAGCAAACTGGTAGCATTATTCAGTAGTTAGTAAACAGAACATTAAACCTTTGTCCAGCGTGTTTGGAGGGGTCAGGAAGGGAGAAAGGGAGAAAAAAGGAGGAAGGAGAGGTGTGGATGTGTGTGGGAAGGACAGCAGGAACTCAGCCACTCTTGTGACTTCCATCTCCAGTCCGCATTTTCCGAGCCAGGATGACCTCCTTGGAGACTTTCTTGCGATCGCTGGCCAGCCCCAGGAGGCACATGAGGTCGATGAAGGCTGTGGTTAAGTTGAAGCGCCAGCCAAACTCACTGGTGGAGTAGTCATAGGGGAAGGTGTGGTGGTAGTTGTGGAAGCCTTCTCCTGCAAAACATGACCAGGGAGAGGATGTTGCAGAGCTCTAGGTGATGGCCCCTTTATCTTGGCCCAAAGCACCACATTCCTGAAATGGGCTCTGGATTCAGTCCAGGCTCCTCTCAGCTCAGTTGCACCTCTCTACAATCTACCCCATCTCATTTGGGCATGGTCTAGCATGCCCGGGCTGGCCCAAACGAGGCAATGGCATTCACAGAGGATCTATGGTGCTTTAGAGGAAAACAAGTGTGTGGCGAGGAACTGAAAAAGGCTCTGTCTCACCAACTGCACCAAAACACCAGGGGAATCCTAACAGCGCTTCCTCTGCCACCATGAGAAGACTTCTAAGTATTGGTTGAGCTACCAGCTAGACCTGCAGCAAGGCCCCAACAAGCAAGTCCAATCAATACTCCTACAACACTGGCAGTCCTGATCCAAAGGGCATTTCCAGATGGGAATAATGCAGACAGACTTCTACTAAGCAATCTACCCTGGTCAGCCACCCTCTTCTCTGGACACTGTCAACGCTGGCTTCAGTGCTCACCCCTTCAATGACATCGCTTGGACTCCTGCTCCTAATCCCCCCAAGTCTCTGCAGTTCAAATCCCTCCCTACTAAAAATCCAGGAGCAGAAAATCCTTTGGAGGTGGAAATGAGTGCAGCCCCAGTGACGCACAGCGATGCAAACCAGCTGAGGATTTGGGCTTGGGAGAACAGATCAGGGCAAATGCTGGCCCTGGGATGTATTTTCCTAGGTCCCCAAAATTTCGGGAAAACATATGAGATGATCTGGCTTCTCTCATCCTCAAGTACCCCCAAAATCATCAGCTGCCCTGAAAACATGTCCAAACGTGCATCTGTAGGCGTTCAAGTTGACAAATCTGAGACAGATAAGCAGAGACTGCAGCACAGATTTTTCAATCCGGTGAACGGGGCAGAGAGACCTTTGAGCAGGGCAAATAAAATATTGCTATTGAGATAAGGAGGTGCTAAGTGTAGCAGAGTCCTTTCCAGCCTGGAGAGAGGCTGGTGGGAGCTGATAACCCCACTGCCCTTATGTACTCACTGGCCCGCCTGGGAAACACCCCCCGATGCAAAGGCTGGAGGGGAAAGGTGCAGGGGGAACTGGGGACACCCGGATTCACAGACATCCCTAGAAGCAGCCGCAGCCCCAAGGGGCAGTCCCCACTTAGTCTACCCACAGCAAAAGACATGGGTGCTGAACGTACCTAGGGCCCCCAGGCTGACCAGGGGGTTCTCCCGTGGGTTGATGTGCTGATCGTACGGCCGGTTGCCAAACATGTGAGCAGCACTGTTCACTAGCCAAGTGGCATTGAGCCCTATGGTGTAGCGCAGGATGGCTGGAATGAAGAAGCTGATGACGATGGATTCATCCCAGAAGTACCAGGGCACTACAGTGGGCAGCGTGAAGCACAGCAACACCACCGAGGGTTTGTAGTATCTGGAAAGGAAGGGACCAGGAGGAAGGCGCTCAGTGGCAGAGGCAGGAGAGGAAGGGATGGTTCAGTCCTCTCTTTGGAGGATTCACATTCAGCTACCCAGGGAAAATCAAGTGCAGAAATACCTCACCCCTGAGCCCTGCATGCACAGAAGCCATTAGATAAGACTCCTGAGTCTTATCATCAGGCAAGAGATTCAAACTAAAGTCCAGCTCTCCCTGTCTCAGTGTAACACCTGAACAAGCAATGTCCTCACCGCCAGGAGTCCAGACACCAGCTGCTGCTTTTGGCCTCACCTGCCATTTGCTTCTCAGGTATGTTGGTCCCCATCCCTCTGATGACCCACAAGAAAAATCCCAGGCAGAAAAAGGAGGGAAGCCATAAACCTGGCTTCGTTCGTTTGGGACTGAACTAGGGACCTCCTGAGTGAGGGTGGTTACTATATGGGTTCAGTCCCCCATCCCTGCAGCCCTGGTGACAGGTTTGCCTCCTCTGGGGATCAGTCCCAGTATAGCCCCAGACAGCTGAGAGATACCCCATCCCAGAGGCACCAGTAAATCAAGACTGTCCTTCCCAGTTACTGCCTCTCTCATTTCCCCATTTTCAAGTCCTTTTTCACCACACTGTTCCCAGGAGACTGATGAGAGAGGGGCAGAGGCATGGCCTGGAAGGTGTACCACAGCTGCAAGGGTGGCCTGGAGGCACCCACGAGTGGGCTCTGGGCCAGCAGACGTGGAGGTACTTTGCGGTGGGAAGTGCAGCCCACTGCTGGCAAGATGCTACAGCGTACAGGTGGGCAAGAAATGGGGGGTGAGGGGGACAGGGGCTGGAGGTATCACTAGCTCCTAAATACTTCCTATAGGAGAGGCACTGCTCTCCCCAGGCAGACCAAAGACTCACATATTTTACATGATGCCCTCAATCCCCTCTTGCTCCATCAAAGGCACTTGGGGTCCCCAGCCCATTTGCAGGGTTCCTACTCCATCCCACATGGCTCTGTGCTGGGGCTGACCCCATCACTCACCTCCGCTGGAACATCACCACTTTGTCAGCCTTTATGTCGCTCAGGTCTAGCTTCTGGCCCTTCTCTATGACATCTGGGTGCTTGCGCACCAGCAGCCAGCCGATGTGGGAGAAGAAAAAGCCCCGCATGGCATTGTGTGGGTCCGCATCTGTCTCGGAGAACTTGTGATGGACGCGGTGATCCCGGACCCACTCATAGATGTCATTCTGCAAGGCAAGAGGAGTGGAGACTTAGGGCCAGGGCTGGAGATGTTCCCTTCAAATCAACAAAAGGCCCTAAAACATTTAGACAGCTAAAACCCATTGGCCTGAACTTGTATGAGTCATATTATCTTTCATTAGGGTTTGGCATTTTGGGCTTTTAAAACAAAGGTTGGGTCTTCTTTGCTCAGCCACTTTTCAATTTTCTTTGAAATCTGCTTCTTTGGTGGGCTGCCTTTTTTTTTTTTTTTTTTTTTTTTTTTTCCCCCCACTGGCTAAATTTAGGCTTTGGTTTGCATATCCTCTACAGCATCACAGGCTCTGACTGGTCAGCCTGTTCCCCCACCCCTGCAATAGCCAGCCCTCACTGGCCAGTCAGTGCCTCCTCCCTCACACGCTCAGCTCTTGTTGGGCACTTGTCCCCATCCCTACACGGTGCCAGCTGGGATTGATCAACCTGCCCCTTCCCTTCGCCCTGACATTTTTCCATGGGTCAACCTGCCTTGCTCTTCCTGGGATTGCCAAATCAGATCTGTTTAACTTGGGAGCAAGTGTTTTTTTTTACTTTTTTTTTTCCCCCCATTGGAAATCAAACAGTCTTAAAATTAAGGCCCCTCTTTAGAAATAGAATAAACACACCTTTCAATGACAGTTATCAAAAATACCCCCCTCCAGCCCCATAACTGTTCTGTTTAAGCTGCAAAATCAATACAGTTTGGAAAATGTCAAAGCATCATTTCATCATTTGTATTAAGAAATGATTGTTTTGGCCAGAGTTAAGAATAGATTATAATAAGCCTGTGTTCATTCCTTTAAACCAAGATTTTGATGTGCTTAAAGCCGTGTATTACAGCATCCTAGAAAACACGAAACAGAGATCCAAGCACGCCTCTATTGCCTTTATTACACAAGAGGCTCCTTAATCTCCTGAGTACGTCAGACTTTTCCTCAAAACACTTTGAAGTTAGGGAAGCGGCATAATCATCCCTATTTCTTGCCTGGAAAGACCAAGTGACTTATCCACGCAGGGAGCCTGTAGCAGACACACAACTCCTCAAGTCCCTCTCAAGTGCTGTAACCACTCCTCCTTCAACTGAGATAAAAGGATTTACCTGCGGCCACGCAATAAGGCAATGATAGACACGGGCCAGGATTCAACTCTCACTTTTTTCCAAATACTGGGAACTGCGGCCTGCCTTCCAGCCAAATCCTGAGCACCTCCCAAGTATCACCGGCCCTTGCTGACGTTAGCCAGAGCTTGGTCACTCAGCATTCCCCCAGCAAAGGGTGGCCCAGCAGCCTTCCCTGTCTAGTAAGCAGAGAAACACAACCAGTACCCATGCTGGAAACATTTCACCTGTGACCCAAAGTCAGCTTCACATTCCAGACCCTACACAGCATCATGTAACATGAGAAAGCCCAGCCTGAAAGCTGACAGACAGCTTGGGTTCGCACATCTGGGGAGGCTTTCCCTGCCTCCTGGAAATCCTTCTGCTGGAGGCAGGAGGCACAAATTTGGAAAAAGACCATGTACTGCAGCTGGAGAGTGGTACCACCTCATCCACCACACCCTGTGCACAAACACAAATCAGGGGTCTCAAAGCTGAAAAGTCCATATATTGACCCAAACTTTAGCACATTATCTTTTCTACAGATCTTATTTTGGGACCACCTCTAACCGCAAACTTGTTGGAAAACCAGGGCTTTCTGAGACCAGCAAGCAAAGCCCAGGAGAATGTCTCCTTCCTTGGGAGCTTCCAGCTACAGGCTATAACCAGGAGAGCTGCTGCTGTGCTTGCAGCTGCCTGGTCTCACAGGTAGAGGAGCTGACTAGGGGCATAATTCCCAAATTCTCTGAAATCACAAGTCAGAGGTCTCTGAGCAACCAGTAAGCATTTTCTGGAGGACCTCAGATAAGATAATCTATAGTCTCCTCTGGCCTTAAAAGTTACCAGTCTCGTCTTAGAGCTGCTGCCACTAACAGGAATGAGATAAGTTGAAAATAAACCTTCTCTTGATCTATTTGAAAGTAACTATTAAAAAAAAAAAAAAAAAAAATCAATCAGTGGGGAATGGTACTGAATTTTCAGTAAAACTTTGGATTAGTTCCTATTGAAGCTGAAATATCTGTCTGTCTCTCATCTTTGTCTATTCCTATCCCCTACAGCAATAGCTCAGCAAATTCCTTCCCCCTCTGCCCTATAACCCTGTGAAAGATGGTCTTTGTACAGGACTAGCCAATACACAGCAACCCATCCCGTTCCTTTGCTGAGTGCCGGACCAGTAGCTGGAATCGGCAGCTTGGTCCTTCCTCTTCCTCATGAAAGACTTTGGTTTGGTACTAACAGAGAATAGGAAAGTCAATGGTGTTTTAGAAAGCTTTTCAAGGCTAAAAAACCCCCATCCACGCCCTGTTCTGATTACATGTCAATGAAGTGACATCCTCTACGGCTACACAAGGGGCAAAGGAAGATAATGTCTCTAAAATACCTGGTCCACTTGGGCTTTACCCTTCCTCCCTCGTACCTCAGCTGGAGAATTACTTAGGGGCACAGCACTGCTACTTTTCTGTTCACCTTCTGGCAGAAAGTGCTGCACCGTGCCACCCTCCCAAGTACTTCCTACACCCGAGCAAGCCTCTACGAAGTCCCTTCAAGTACAGTTGGAGGATGGAGTGCTGTCAGAGCTGCCTCACAGCAGCACATGAAAGAGACCACAGGATTTTTCTGTGCCATGGCAATCTGGATTTTCACTCCGACTTCTTCTAAAGGGCCATCTTTGCTACTTTCTACAGTTCCCAAGAACTCCCCGGTTTGTTTGCTTTGTGGATTGTGAAGGGCTCTTGTCAGTGGTTAGGCAATATCTTGACATGCTTATCAGCTGCCTGCAGTCACTTGTGCCACTCTGAATGGGCCCAACCTTTCTCTCCTTGAAACATCACTGACCTGGGATTACTCTCTGGAAGCCAGTGGTGAGACTTATAACAGGGTTATTCCTAAATATCCTCTTCCGAACCAGAGAAGCGTCTCCCTTAACTGACTGCATCATTTCAACAAGTTCTTGGTCCTTCTGCAGCAGCAAATTCCACAGCCTGGCTCCTTGGGCTGTGCAGATGTCCCCCCTCCTCCCCACCTTATCAGTGGTGTGGCAAGAGGAGGGTGAGGCAACCCAACCACCAGGAGAGCACTTAGCACTTCATCACCTCTTTCACAGGACCTGGAGCAAGCATAGGGAAACCACACCTCGAGAGAAGGGTACATTCCTGCTTTAGAGAGCTTTCCTACCCTTGGTCTTGGCCAACAGTCCTCTCCCCGCCCAGCTGTTTCAGTCACCCTCTGATGAGACAAGTTGAAGACAATGAGATGGACTCTAGCACCGAAGTGTTAGCTGGAAAGGGCAGGTTGTTTCCTAACAAGAGGTAGTAGGACAGAAGAAGCTCTCCATCAGCTTGTGCCCCGTATCCAAGCCAGGGATTCAGGGGAGTGCTTCCTTCTGAGGACCAGTGGCACATTGAGGAGGTGCTTACCTGGAAGGCCATGGAGTTTGCAATAGTCAAGAAGATCCGCAGGGGCAGCGTAGCTTTGTAGGACCGATGGCTCCAGAGGCGGTGAGATCCAGCTGTTATCCCCAGGGCACTCACCAGGAAACACAGAACAGCTGGAGAGGAAAAGAAAGCGTTGGAGCAATTAGAGCAAGTCAGCCTGCAGCAAAGTTTCAGAAAGAGCAACACAAAAGCAGGTCTTCCCCCAAAGCTGTATAGGCAAGAGAAGAACCCATGGAGAGCACAGATTAGGACAACAAAAATCAACATGAGAGTGCCCAAGCTACCACAGTCTTCCTAAGCAACATGGGGCAAATCACTTCAGCTCTGACAAGGGAGGAGGCTCCCTCTTACAAGACTTGTCACGAGAGTTGGTTCTTCAGCATAGTGCCATCTGTCATGGGTCAGGATTGTCAAAATTGTATAAAGAGACTGCTTCCTTATAGTCCTGTGGTAACAGCTCTGCAGTCCACCAGGGAACCGCTTCCCCCTTTCCTCCCACTCCGAATAAACAAGGGTCTTGCTTTCCTATCTCATCGCTCCTCACTAAATCTCTTTTGCATTCTTTTCACCTAAAGGTGGTAGATGATCTTACAGTTCTTCAGGGGTACAGCTCAAGCCCGTGGTTAGGCTTCTCTTCTGCTCCCTTTCTGAGCAGAACCTGTCATCCCACTGAAGCCTGAGCTTCACCTTCAGCTCCACCACTCGCTTAAAATCTGCCCAGTGGCTCCTGGTCTCAGGGTCTTTCTGATTCTCCGCTCTGCTCAGCTCCTGCACCATTTACAGAAGGAAACTCCAAGGCCAACAACTCATTGCAAGTCGTGCCCACAGCAGAGGCAGATGCTGCTGGGCCCAGTTGAGCTTTGAGGCTTCTTCATATGTTCCCTCTACCCACAGGTCAGAAGGAATTCCTTGCCCCTCTGGCAGCTAGTAAAAAACCACATCCCACTCCTCTGGATGGTGTGTTTATGTCTGCCCTGGTCTGTCCTCCTGGGACTTCTGGAATTTAATCTGGGTTCCAGCATCTGGTCCTAAAACTAAAATGGAAAAGAGACCCCAATAAGGTCATAGCAGCGTTACATTAGGAAGCTGGGGATAAGAAGAAAATTGGATCTGAAAATTAACTCTTTCTCTAGGGAGGAAGGGTGAGGATGTTTAGCAGAAAGATGGAGGGCGTTCAACAGCTGGTTTGCCCTGCAAGCCCAGACACTGAGAGGGAAGGGTGCACATCTGTGCATAGGTTAACTGATCCACCTTCAGTCCCCTGGGGGAAGGGACACCTTCTTCCCCAGGGGAAACTCTTTTCTTGGTATAAATTTGCAGATTTCAGCCAACTGTTATCAACCATGAAAACAGCTCCTTACTCTTACATGTAAACCCATGGACAGGAATCGCTGGTATGCTTGACAATACCATTCAGTCCAACCAAACGGCTCTAACCAAGCTTATCTTGAACCCAGAAAATAGATACTCTGGCAGAAACTGGTCCAGAATCAGAGACCTGAGACACACGCAAGGCACTGTTGCCCTGTTCTTTCATTCTAAATAATCCAGGACTTATTTCCTATCATCTCCTGCTCCCTCTTCCTTCTGTCACCTCCTTTTTGTTTTTCTACATTCCAAACCTAATCTCTTATCCGCTAAAAGCCGGTCTCGGCTGATTTAACATCCTCTTCTGGCCCCTTAAACTTGCATGAACCCTCCTCACTCCCATCCCGCTGTACAACAGCGACCTTCCCTGTCTGCTGATCTGACCGTGACTTCCCATCTTCATCTTCTCCCTTGGCTTCCCCGCTGGCTGCCAAACACAGTGCAAGCCTCAGACAGCACACCTCTGCCTCCCAGCACCTCTGTGGTCTCCTGGGGGAGCCAAGCAGTCGCTGGTCATAGCTGATTTACAGGCCATGGAGAGGGATGAAAAGGCACGCAAATGCAGCAGGATCCGGCCTTTGCAAGAGGCAATGGAGCTGAGCAAAGCTCCTGAAGCTGGCCAAACCTGGAAGGTGAGAAAGGAGGGATGCTGGAGCAGGGCGTTTGGTTCAGGTCTCCCTTCGGCCTCACCGACAGCAAAGTCCTTATGCTGGACACCTTGAAGGTCTCACCCGAACCCACGATGCTGACTTGAAAGTTATGAACCAGCTCATGACCAGTTCCCCGTTGATTTTAGATTTTAACTCATTTTAAAATCAGTCACTATCCCCACAGATTCATGCAGAAGAGCAAACCTTGGAAAAGCACCTAACGTATGACTGATTTGCAGAACCTCTCTGGCCTCAGACACTGCAATAACAACAAAACCCGCTCCTGGATGTTTCAGACACTTCCTACTAGCGGCAGAAGCATGACTCACCACCATCCTCCCTTGAACATAAGCATCTATACCCTACAAACCGCATTTCATAAAACCTCTGGGCAAGTTTATACCTACGGTGCACACCGCAGTAGCCGAGGTAGATTTCTAAGGGTGACAAGCAGTTTATGGCAGAGCTCCAGCCTATACAGGCTCTATGAAAACCACCAGACAGGGAGTCCATGATAAACTACAGCAACTGCGATGGATATGTGGGGCAACTTGCTAGGGAAAGAGCCCAGCTCTCCGCTGTGGGGCAAGGAGGCATGAGTTAACGGTGCACTGGGGACAGAAGTGAACTAGGCAACCTTTCATGGTCTTCAGCAGCACTAGAAAGTAAATGCCCGGTTAGGTGAGTACAGGCCCCATTTATAAGCCTGAGTTCGGCTTCCCTCTCTGGTAAATCCTCACATGCTGATTGGGACTTTTTTTTAGTAAAAGAGGCCTTCAGGAAGAGGACTGTGGTATTTAAGCTTTGCGAGAAGGAAGATAATCTCTATCTCTTTTATACAGGCAATTCTCAGAATTTGCCTGTGGACATCCCCCTCAGGGAAAAAATGACATACCAGTGAGCACAAGGAATCACAAAAGAGACATGGTGGGGACACCGACAGACGGAGAAGCCAAACGACCCAGTACTTGCTTCCAGGTAGCCTTGCCTGAAAGCTTTTTAAAAAAGTTTGGAAGAGTACCCACTACTTTTGGGTTCCCTGGCATAGAACAGTCACAGCCTTCATCCAAAGCCCAGGAACCTCAGCAGGTAATGTTGACTTCTCTTGGAGCTGCATCCCAGGTCACTACAACGGCCACAACTTTCTAATTATAATCCTGTGCTGCTTTGCCTCTTGCCCATAGAGAGTAGCTGCAGTTTATCTAAGGAGCAGACACCTTCTGTGGAAAAGGAGCTGATTCTCAGTCTACACATACATGGCATCCAACCCTAGAGAAACCCAAACCCTACCTGGGAACTATTAGCTCTGTCAGCCATACCTAGGAGTTGTTGTGACAGTGACAGGATATAGACAATAAGATTGAAAACCCTGATGGAAAACAGAAGAATCCAGCACCCTAATGATTCACAGAGTTCATCCCTGCAAACAGGTACAAAGATGATCATTGCACAGGCAGGGAATCAGTATCTCACAGAGAAGAAGAGAAGCTCCTCTGAGATCATCCACTAGGAATGAAATTGGAAAGAGTGGAGAAGGTGAAATAATGTAGCAGAGGTTTCCACAGCTGCCCTGTGATGCTGCCCCAAACCGAAGGACTTAGGGGCTCCATCAGCTGAGGTTTCAAAGTCATCTTCCACACCATGCTTTGAAGTATCCAAGATCCAAAAGACTGGCAACTCACAGGTGATTTTCCCAATGACCCATTCAACTGGAATACAAAGAATTATGACTACAGGCAGTAATATGCACTCATTGCTCCAGAAATGAAACCCAAAACATTCTGGATTCAGTCATGTCTATGTGACTCACAAGCCTTTACCTCTTCAGGGCCCAGATTCAGACCTCAAGTTATGACGGGAAGCCAGGAATGTGCTAAAGGCATTGTCACCTGCAGTCAACACCAAGGATGTTTACATGAAGAGGTGTCCTTGCTCTAGCAGGTGTCCTTGGGCTTCTGCTCAGTGCGAGGGAAAACTGCAGCCCTGGATTGTTCCCCCCTTGCCTCCTAGTCCTTTGAGTCAGGTGGGTTGTGCTACTCTTGGGAGAAAGATACCAGACACAAGAAAACGTGTAAGCTGCATAAGGGGAACAGTGTTTAGGAGGAGCAATAGGAGCTTCTGTTGCTAAAACCTAGCTTCTGTGTCTGGCAAAATCAGAAATTCCCCTCCACGCTCGGAGGAGAAGCATGCCACCTGCTAGTTAAGCCTGGAGAGGACACTAAGTAGAGAGGTGTTGCCAGCAGTAGTCTTGATGGGAAAGTAACAAAAAACTTCTGTAAATGTTTTGCTGGACACATCCCTTGGGGATAGTACCGGCCAAGGTTTTCAGGCTGTCAGAGTTGCCTAAATTATCCGGCAAGATGTTCCTTGAGCCAAAGATGATGCAGCAGCAACAAAAAACGGTATCAACCCATGTTTCTGCCACCAGTGGCATTGCAGGGAGCTGGGGTGTTGTTAGAGCACCACATCAAGAGGAACCGTCACTGTTTTATAGACATTGTTGTCCAAGTCAACAGGGGTTAACACAAACATCGTCGCTCTGCTGCACCCGAGGGCCAGGAAGACAACCTGCAAATCATGTTTCCAGGGAGGCTCAGAGCAGTTAGAGAAGAAACTGGCAATCAGCTTTGCATCCTGCCCTTCCAGACTCAGTCTTTATGCCGTTTGGCAAACGCCGTGAAATCTGCCCTGTGATCCCTGAAAAGACTGCGCAAGACTGTCAAGTGCAGTGGAGAAGACAGTAAATAAAAGGGGAGCTGGCTAGAAAGCCATAGTGCTGGACGGTCTCGGCGAGCTCTCGTTATGGTAAGCTCTCACCTGATCAACAACCCCAGCTCGTTCTGGGAAGCTCTGTACCAGAAAGAGATCAGGGGATACAATGCACACAGCACCGCAGAACAGCAAACAATGACGAAGGCAGGGCTGGAGAGCTTGAGAGACAAAGAGGAATTAGCACACAGAGAAATGAAAACAAAAGAGGACACAGTCACCAATATAACTGGTTTCAGAGGGGCAGGAACATCAAGGAGACAGTGGCCTGGATGAAGAGGGTATAAGCAGGGGATTGCTCCTTATAATAAAATATAGAAGGTAGACCGGCTACCAGGCACCACAGCTGCCTGTAGCATCGCAGCAGAGAACATCTGGGGCCATGTTAATTTTATATTATATGTACACAGCCTAAGGAGGGAACGATCTGAAAAACAAACAAACAAGCAAGCAAACCCCCCAGCAGCTCCAGAACCACCACTGGCAGAGCTGCTCTGCCATGAGCCCATGGTGTATTGCCGGGAGCAACACAAGTCTGCTGCTCTGTCCTTGCGTGTAAAATGGGAACTATACCCCTCTCTTTGCTACCAGGGGATGCTGGGAAAATAACAGCAAGCCACCGAGATGACAGCCACAGATGTCTTCCATGTGCTAAAGAAAGGTATGAACTGAGAAAAGGGCAGTGCAAGAAGGAGCGAGGAGCCTTGCTGACAAGCCAGACCTGTGGAGGATCAGAGTACGCCAGCTCCAGTCAGCACTGGAGGAGAATGGACCATAGGAGAAAGTTCTGACTTGGCTGCAGGGTGCAAGGAAGGGTGGTCCTTTCCCAGAATGCAGTCCTGTCCCAGGGATGCAGCACAGGGAGCTCTGTGGAACTACTCCAGCTTTAGTAAGGCAGGATGGATCTTCAGCCAGTCCAGAACAGTGCAGTTCCCCCAAACTCCGTGTCCTTCTCCCATTCCCAGAGCATCTGTCACTCCAGAAGCCACCAAGGAATCTTGCAGTGCCTCACAGTGGCAGAAGAGCAACTGGCACTTCAGAGTTGACAGGGAGGGGAGCAGAAGGGACAGGCACCAGGCAAAAAGCAAGGCAGATTCCCACAAAATGCCAAGGGATGCCATACAGATATCCCGAACAGGCACGTGGTTGCAAAGACACTGCCTCAGAGACCATTTTGGGGTAAGGTGGGGCTTAGCAGAATGCAAAGCAGCATTAACCTTCCGGATCAAGATGCTCGAGGCCATGTAAGTATTTCAGGGGAGTTCAAGGGAGAAGGGTTGGATGGATTTGGAAATCACCGTGCATCTCAGCAGCTTGAAATGAAACCAGTAAACCCGACTCACCTTTTCCCTGCTCCTTGCCCCAGTGCCCTGAGGATATTTGGCTGGGGTTGGAGGACGCAGGCTGTCAGCTCAGTGAGCGAGAGCAGCCAGCAGCCCCTGCCTAGCCTCCAGCTCAGAGCCCGGAGATGGGACACACGGAGCGGGACCGAGAGCCCTGAAACGCTCCTCCAAGGTCATGCTGAGGCTGCATGTTCTGCCCAGCCCTGCCAACCCCGGGGAAAAGCGCAGCCTGTCAGCTTTTCACAAGGGAAAGGGCCAGCAAAGTCTTCTTTCATAATGTCCCCCCCAAAAGGCCATGCTGGCTGCACGGGGAACAAGTTGGTGACCCAGGTTTTGCAGATGCTGTAGCCAGCCTCTGACAGAGTCCTGTGGCCTCCAGTGACGCTCACCCCCCAGACGTCTGCCTGTGAGAGGCTGAGATGGTCCAGGAGGAAAAGAGTCAGTCTGGGCGTCCAGGGAGCCATCTTTTTCCCGGTCCAGCTGTGACACTCGTCGCTCACAGCCATCGGGAGGACAGACTTTGAGAACGTGACAGACCAGGTGGATCGCTCTAGGGCTCTCCACAGCTGGGCCGGCCAGGACGCTGCTCCCGGCTGAGCACTTTGCACGAGCAGCGCTGAAACCAAAAGCCATGCCAGCAGGTCTCAAATTAGACTGCCGCTTTTCGTTTCAGGATGCTCTGTTTCACAGGAAGGCAGGGATGCAATCTCTCAGTCTCCCCACTGGGAGCCGTTTGGCTTCTTGACTCCTCCAGTAGTCCGCACAAAGGCTCGTGGAAAGCGATGCTCCCCTGCAGCCTGGGCCCCAGGCCCAGCTGCCTTTCAAGTAGTCAAAGGAGAAGTTTGGTTCCTACCCAGGGCAAGGTCTCCGAGAAAGGGGCGCTTCGCCTAGCTACCTTCTGCTGGGTTGTGCTTTCCACTGGAATTTGCTGCCTGGAGAGCCATTTATTTATTTTTTGAAAGTTGTCAGGCTGAGTTCCGGGATGATGGGGGCTAATCTGTGCTTTTGTAAGGATGATAAAAGACCTGAGCTTCAGACTTAACTCTTGATTTTTACCTTCAGCACAACCGCATTTTGTCTCTGCGTGGGGGCTCTGAGGGATATACCCTCCCTTGGTAAGGACAGGAATGGTTCCTGTCTTTGGGCAGCAGCTTCATGCCAAATAATGTCCTTGCCACCCAGTCACCCCTTAAAGTGCTCCTGCTAGTATCTTGTTTCCTAACTTTCTGGGACCGTCACAGTACTCCATCAAATATTTTCTGTGCTTCACCCCAGAAATGGCTCCGAATTCAGATGTGGGCTACTTCCAAGCCTAACGCCTGCAAACCAAGTTTGTTCTTTAAGCAGCCAAGCAGTGCCCTGCCAAATTCTTCCCCCTCATGCATGACCTTACAAAAGACACTAGCAAGCCCTCCCACAGCTTGCTACAAAGCTGGCCGAGTAGCTTCTTCTAACAGAAGACCTCCGCATCCTTCTTTCTCTTTCCCGAGTCTATGAGCCTGGAGGAAAAAAAAAACATACCACCCAACAGATTCGAGGTTTGCAAATGCCAAGACACAAATGGAGGAACACGCTTACCCCATGCCAACGTCTGGATCTTTGCAGAAGGTATCAGCATCAACCCGAATATGCCCCCTAGATGCAGCAGGCTCATGAGGATGATATTCCTCCAGACGTATCGCATGGGGGGCTTGGGGCCCTCTTTCTCCCGGTAGGTCTCATCAAAGATATCGTCTATCATGCCCCGGTCTCCTGCCAAGTCCTCATGATTGATTAAGTCCTTCTCCATGACGGCATCCCCATTCCTGGTCACCCGGGAGGTGATGGTGCCGACAGCGGTGGTGCTGGAAGCGGAGGAGAACTCCTTGGAGAGGCGGCAATGGACATTTTCAAGGAAAGAAAAAGGGAAAACAAAACAAGAAGTTGGTGGTTACCAATGCGGGGAATAGACACACGAGCAGCGAGGCTGGCACTACCAAGCCTCGCAGCCTGCCGTTTCCTTGGCAGGCTCCATTCTTTCAGCTGAGCCCTTGGCACCAAGAAGAGCCTGCTCTGGCTCCACAGAGTTATGGCCTGAGAGGGAGGGAGCCCGATCTCTCTGGGGAGAGGAGGCGAGTGGTGGACCGGGTGCAGAAAGTAAAGAAAAAGACTTGAAAGCCAATCTTTTTTTCCACCTGTGGCTTTGGTAAGATCACTTGCAGGCCACAAGGATTTTCATTTTCCTACAGTTTTATTAGTGGGCGTTTTTAGGTGGGCCTGTGGTCTGGGCTGGTGCATAAGCAGACAACAATAAAGGAAATCTTGTGAATGAACAAAGAGGTGGGAGAGAAATACGGTCTGAAACACAGCTTTATTATAAATCGTTGGGCTGCTCCTGATATCCTGTGTGTTTCTGTCACCCCACTAGGGACCCCTGGAGGAACATCAGGAAGGTCCATAGCGGGATTCCTCCAGGGTGCCTCCTTATCTCCCCCTGCCTCACCTTCCAGGTTGGGATGTGGCAAGACCAACACACCTGGAGATCAGCGGACGGAAGCAGTCGAGCGATGTGCTTCCAGTTAGACATCCTTTCCCAGGGCTGCTGCTAAGCCTCTTATCCCTCTCCCACTTTCCACCCACAGGCGAACTTGAGGCATGGGAAGACAATCCCTCTGAGCCAAGGCCACCAGCAGGCAGCGAGGAAGTTTTAAGCAGCGAGTTGGCTCAGCCTGGCTCCCGGCTCCCTCCCGCAGCCGTGACACAACATTCCCTCTGCACACGCTTGTTTGCCCTGGCTGGGTGACAGCCCGCCCGATCAGGCATGCACGACGAAAGGAGCAGGCAGGACTGACCCTAATGAGACAGGTCACTGAACCCTGAATCACCCGTTTCCATCTCCATCATGACAGCCGCGTGCTCGCAGCCCTTTGTCAGGCCCGAGCCCAAGCGCCCGAGGGAGCGGGACCCTGGGGGTGCCAAGCACGTGGGATGCGAGGGGTGGGAGTGCACGCCGCCCCCGTCCCCTCGCCTCCTGGGAACCTGCCCGAATGACACGTCCCTCTGCCGCCCCTGCCGCTGCCTCCACGTGCGAAGGGGCAGTAAAGATCAGCCGGCAGGAACCGGAGAGCCGGGACCGTGGGAGGGAGCGTGGCCAAGCCGGGAAAGCTCCTTCCCCAATAGAAACCTCTTCTGAATTAACAACAGATTCCCACCCAGGCACTTGGGATTCGTAAAAGACCACCGTCCTGCCATGGCCTAGTTTCCTGAGGGAGGCATTAAAATCAGGCCAGGCAGCTTACGTGGCCACCCCAACTCCTCCCTTTCCCAAGGGTAGAAACTAGAGGGTTACAGACATACCTTCCTACGGGGAGGAGCTGGCAAAGCTGAGAGCTTCCCCACATTTGGGAAGTAAAATGATCTCTACAGAGGGAGCCCTCCAAGTTTTTCCTTCTGGAATCAAAGGTTAGAAAGGAAAAAAACCTGGACACAAAGTATCCCGCTGCTTTCTCCGACCCCAGGCAGCTGTCGAGCTTGGGACCAGCTCCCTCTGCATCCCAGCTATAATCTGTCTCCGCCTGTTTTCCTATTTAATGTTTTGAGGGTATGATACTCTGAGCTGTTAGGGAATTTAGAGGCAACCCCCCCAAAAAAAAAGAGCTGTGAGAAAAGTCTTCTAGTCTGGCGATTAGGCAAGGAAAAGTCCTGCCCATTTCAAAGTGTCAGATATTCTCATCTGGCATTTTGGCAGGAAGGCACAATTTTCTTCCTTGGCTGGAAGGCAATCTACCAAAAAGACCTAAGACTCGTCTATGCAGGAAAAATTCCCAACAGAGATCTGGTGGTATAATTAGACGGGTAACACTCCCCATATGGACATGCTGCTTCCAGAGTAAGAATGTGGGGTTGCAGTTGCATTTTTCTCCTTGGCAATAGCTTATGTGACTGTCAAAGTAATACAGGGGCAGAGGAGGAGGAGGGAGAGTGCAAAGAAAACACCAGAGAGGAAAAAAAACCTCTTCTTCCAGAGTCATAATAGCCACATGAGGAATTTTACCAGCAGACCTATGCTGCTGGAATTACACTGATATAATCAAATTGGTCACTTCTCACATGTAAACTAACCATAAATCAAAAGGGCTATAAGGCAGCTGCGAAACACAGCTCTACAGTTACAGACTTGGGGGGGGGGGGAGCATGGGGGGAAGAGGGAGGGAGATCGGGCAGCTGGAGATGGGGGAAATGAGGAGGAAAGGAAGAGGACTTTTACCCCCTGATGGCCATAGTGGCTCTTGAAGCTCCCACCGAGGAAAACAGGATGGGGATTGATCCGGGGTCTAGCGCCGAGAGGGAGAGGATGCCAACTAAATCATTTTCAGGAGTTCTCCCACATATCTGAATGACTTTGCAGCTCTCATCTGCAGAACAGATGTGTTTCCCCCATCTCCTACCGCCCCCCCCCCCCATCCTGCCCCCCAGCACTGAACACGCCATAGGTGATGCTGGCACCCTGCCAGCTTACACAACCAACGGCAGCTCAAAGGCTCCTGCGCTGGGTTCAGCCTCGGGGCCCCAGGGCACTCAATCTCGGGTCCGGTATATTTGAATATGCCCGATGTGACCCAGGGACAGGATTCTTTCCAGCCTCTAGGATATGCCCCAAAATACATGCCAAGACCGTGAAACATGGTCTGAGCGGACTGCCCTTGGCATCCGTTTCGGGTGGGGAAGGGGAGTAAAGTTCTTTACATCACAGCATCCCTGGAAGGTCACAGCACCTGCACAAAAGGACCGGGGGAGACCCCGCGTGCTGGTGACAGGCAAGAGAGAGGGGCTCTGATTTACCTCCGCTCCTCAGCATAGGCAGATGTGGGAAGGATGAGAAAGCGCAAGCAGGAATACCAGAATCAGCCCCTGCCTCCCCTTGGGCAAAAGGTGGCTGCCAGGAGGGGCAAAAATAAAGATCTCTAAAAGATCCAACAACACTATGTATCTTCGTGGTGCCGGGTTGTTATTCAGGCCTTCCCATGCCAAAAATGGGCAGCCTCCCCATTGTATGTTTGCTTGGCTCAGGCAATGCAGACACAGTCATTCATTTCATCTGGGCAGCTGCCTGCTTTCACCTTGCGTCTGTCCTAGAGACGCTCCCTGCTGCAACGTTTGCCTTAAAAAATGCTGTAAGTGAAAGCCCCTTCTTATTAAAAAAAAAAAATAAATTAAGAAAATAAAAAAAAAAAAATCACAGCCTGAGCACTACCAAAACCCCCACGACCTCTCGGCACAAAAGACCTTCTGAACAGCCCTAACTAGCGCACGTAGATGGTTGTTTTAAAGATAAACCTGTATTTTATGCTCAGTCTATCCGAGGGCACAGACTGCGGGGAGATAATCCCGGCGGCGGCGATCCCCACTTCATCCACGGTCTCCCCACGAGGCTTGGGTGATGTCTTAAGTTAGCACCCAACGACTTCGCCTCATCCAGCGGCACAGACAGGACACACGCACACACATACGTGTGCATACGTGTGTGTGTACGTGCGTGCACGGACACGCGTGGATGCCCAGATCTTTTATCCTCCCTCCTCCCCCGCCCCCCCCAACAGCAGCGCAGCACCGCCGGAGCCGCGGGGATGAAGGAGGAAGGGGCGAAGGGAAGACAAAGCCCCCGCACCCCCCGGCAGCCCCCCGCTCACCTCCTCCTGTAGCAAGTGCGCAGGCATGGGGCGGCCCTGGCTCTGCTCCTCGGCGGCGGTACGCGGGCGCGCAGCTCCCCGGCGGCGGTGGCGGTGGCGGTGGCGGTGGCGGTGACGGTGGGAGGCTGCTTCTTGTCGGCCCCTCGCCCGGCGAGCTGTGCGGTTCGGGGAGGCGGCGCGGAGGTATTTAAGCGGGGCCGCTTGCTTGGCGGCTGGTGGGGCTGGGCTTTCCGCGCCCCGGCCTCCCGGTGACCCCCTGCCCGCGGTTGGGATGCGCGGGGTCAGCGCGGCAGGCGGCGAGTCGCGGCGGGGGCCCGGCTCTCGGCGTGCCCGGGAGGGGAGGCGGGGCGGGGCGGGCCGGGAGGCGGGAGGAAGGATGCTGAGGAAGAGGAGGATGGCGAGAGCCAGGCTCTCTCATCATGCCTGGCTGCTTTTTTTTTTCTTTTTTTTTTTTCTTTTTTTTTCTTTTTTTTTTCTTTTTTTTTTTTTTTTTCTTCCTCCCCCTCGCCAGCCGATTGGCTGCGGGAAATTTGGTGCCACCTCGGCCTGCCCTCGCCATTGGCTGTCCGCAATCTGCTGTTCGCTCCCCGCGGCGCGCACCCTTGCGCGCACCCTGCGCGCAGGGCTGCGCTCCGCGCACGCCGCCGGGAAGCGCGGCGCGGCCGGGGCCTGCGCTGCGCTGGGAAGTGCGGAGAAGGGGGGGGGGGGGGGGGAGATACTGCCGGCCCTCCGCGGGGTGCGGGGCGCCGGCACCCGGCCCTCCGCGTCCCGTCCCCCACCCCGCTCCGCCGCGGGGGCTGCCCCGAATGAAACGAGAGGTGTCGGGGAGCGGCGATGGAGCCCCGCGCCCCCTCCCCAGGCGGTATAGGCGCTGTATAGGGGGTCTGTATGGAGAGCGTTATGTATGTTTATATAAATCATACATCTCTGCAAAGAAAAGCACACCCATAACCGTATATCCGGCTAAACGTGTATTATCTGGATAGGTGTTTATCTCACCAGGCAAAAACAGTCTGGAAAATGTTGGCTGTAACGTTTTAAAATGAATCCTGGCCATTTTCCACCAGAAAACTCCCTTTTGGCAGAGGGCGGAAGGAAAAAGCAGCAGCTCAGTTTGCTATCAGCAGCTTTCCATAACAACCTTCTCACCAGCCAGTACTGCCAGCAAGAGGAAAATCCAAGCTCTATCCCAAGGAGACCTTCACCATTAAAATTGAATAAGAGGGCCCCTACAAATAGAGCCTCCCGGGTGGCAGAGCCTGGAGGCAGCTCTCCTAACCCCACCACGCGGTCACCGTGCCAGATGCCCGCGGCTGCTTAGCATCAAGGCTTGAGGTGCCCTAGTGCCATCACCCTGCCCAGGACCTATTTCAGCTCCTTCCCCCACTCGTGGTGTGTCCCGTGCTCAATCTCTGCCCCCCCCGCTGACACATGAGTCATTCTGGGAGTGGAACAGGGATGTCAAAAGCCATTTTGAAGTGCGCCCATATCCCCTCACACATATCCTGTGCAGGCAGCTATCCCGCAGTGATGGCGCTGACTGCACGAGGTGCAGACGGACAGCCGAGATCTTGCAGAGTCGGTCCCTGGGATGATCCTGCTCAGACATAGCAGGGCTGATTCAGTGGCAGCTGTCAAAAGTGAGCTTCATTGTAATCACTGGGAGGGAAAAGTGACAATGAAAAACAACAGTAGCCCAGTTGTTCTCTGGATTTAGAGGTGTCCAGCAAAGGCAGAAGAATATGTCTCTCCTTTTTCATTTCACTGTGATGGATGAAGAGATCTGAGAGTAGTCTGTGTTTTAGTTTTACAGGAGGAACTGGAGACTTGACTGCTTTCTGAGAGACAGTATTAAAACAGAGAGCCCACGTCAGAAGATGTTCCTAGATGGTGAAACCTGACATGAGTCAGAGAGGGACTTTAAACCATCCCTTTTAGGACTCTCCTTTAAATGTTTGGTTAACAATAATGAGGGTTACTGAACACTGGGGAGAAACGATGTTTTAATTAAAGATTCTACTTACTTTCTGTGTGAGTGTTGGAAGAACTATAAACTGGGCTAAAAACTACCCTAAGGAAATCCGGCTCCTGCTATTTCCAAAAGAAAAACAGAAAGGAAATTTAAAAAAAAAAAGGTGGTGGTGATACTTGGTTATTTTTTTAAAATAATCTGTAGCTCATGCCACGTGGGGAAAATAATTTCAGTGCCATGAACCAGGGGGAAAACTGGCAATGCTGCCGGTCACCAGTGGGTGACAATGAAACTTTAGGGGATTCAAGGCTTGCAGTTTTGCAGGTACCCAGACCCACCAGAGCCCTTTCCTTTCCCGCCGGTTTCTTTCCTCAGATGTGGAGAATGGCTAAGAGGGAATATACAGGGCAGCTAGACTTTGTCATCCTCTAAAATTAACACTGTGTCTGGCTGCTCCCACACAACAGGAATAAGTTTTCTGAATATTTCTCTGCCATGTTACTCTGGGAGGTGACCATGACAATTTTTTCTTGCACAGAGGAAGAGGTGGATGTTGACCATCGTCGGGGCTGTGCTCGCCTGGCAGGTTTCAAGTCTTACGTGCTAAGGACATCCCCGAGGAGGGCCCTTCACAGCACGGCCAGCTTCTGCAGCTGGCATTTTGATCACTTTTGAAACACGTTAATACTCCTGAATGTAGCCACGAGGTTCAGGCATTGACATCTTGGCGAGGTGAGCGGGATAGTTTGCTTTCCCAACGTTTAGATTGCAGCAGTTCCAGCCTTGCCTGTCAAAAGGCTTTTTGGCTCTTTGCCGGCCGGAGGCTTGGCCGCGCCGTGCCAGCCAGGCTCCCTCCCGTGGAGAGCCGCTGGCCGGGGCGATGGCCAGCACCCTGAGCAGCCCTGGCCCCCGCCACCCGGCCATGCCCATCTGAGCCTCTGCTGCAGACTCCCGTCTCAGCTCTGCTGCTCAAGGCTTGAGGTAAAAGGGAGGATCACTGGTCAGCCCAGGTGGGCCACCAGAAATGTCAGGTATGGACGCAGCAATACGGCTGAAACTGGGCTTTTCCTGCTCTAGTTTGTATCTCTTCAGACAGGTTTTTCCCTCCCTCCAGGGAGAGCTGCCCAGCTGAGCCTTCAGCAGAAGTTCGTCGCTGGTGGAGTCCACCAACACTGCTTAGCAAAGATTCGGCTTCAGCCATCGTCCTCAGGAAACTGATTCAGTTCTTCTGCATCTGGTGACTCCTGCCTGAGGTCGTACTCTTTCATAAATGAGTGATGCAACGCCAGGGCCGTGGCGCAGGGCAGTGATGAGCAGAGCCGTGCCACGGGCAGCACAAGCCATGAACTTCAGCACGGGGTTTCTTTAGAAATCAATGGTCTAACGTAAGGCTGTTCCCACCTTCCTGAGAAGTCCTCCCCACAGATTCATGACCCAGCTGAGGCGCTGTGCTAGTGAGAAGCTCTTGCAGGGTACTTTTTGTCAGAGGGTCTCGCAGTTTTTTATCAAGGTTGGGGAAAAGAGAGGCACAAACCAGCAGTGGGGTTTATCACAAGACACTGTCTGTGAGCAGAGCCCATATGAGAAAGAACGGTTGCATTCCTCTCCTGGGATGCACTAACCAGCCTGGGTTTGCTACCGCAGTGCCAGAATGCAGAAAAAAAAGCATCAAGGCTAAGCTAAGGATGTTTCACCAAAAATTTTCCTTCCTACCCTCCCCTCAAAAAAAAAAAAAAAAACAACAAAAAACCGAGAACAAGTACTGCTTTTCCATTTAGCAGTAAGTTTTGCAAGGCGATTTCATCTGGTGTCGACATCTTGGAAATCTTAGTGAATCTCCTCAGTTACCCCCTCCAAAAATGTTGAAAAAGCCACACACAAAAAAGCTTGCTGCAAGGGCTTTGCAAGGTTTGTTTCATGTTGTTTGTTTATCTTCTTTAACAGCCTTCCCTGTTTCTCCCTTTTAATTTTTCTTCTATTTCACAAGTGGATGTTGAAAAAAAAAAGAAGGGGAGACTCAAATAAAGAGGGAATAAGCTGAAAACTGGGGAAAGAGCTGACCCCTACCCCTTCCCCTCTGCCAAAAATAAAGGTTTGCAAAAATTCTCCTAGGATTATTTTCTGCCTCGCTTGCACTGTTTTCCTGAAGAAGTATGACGCAATTCCGGCTTTAGAGCTTTTTCTAGGGATAGCAGAATCATGCCCTGGGCCTTTCATCCAAGGAGAAGTGCAGGGATGGTTTTCCGTCGTTCCAGTCCTCCTTTCCTTTCTTTCTCCTCCTTTCCCTCATAAAGAATCTGCTCTTCAAAGGCGTCAAACCCTCTCTGCAGAGCAGATGAACACCAGCGCGGTTCACCCCTGCTGCCAGCAGTTCCAGAGGTTAACGGTCCTCCTGGTTTTGACAGGTTGACTTCTGGGCACCGTTATGCGTTGCAGAGAAATGAGGTGGGGGCCCATGGCTACAGAATGAGTTGGGACAAGACCTGGCTCAGACTACAGGAGTCCAGAGTTAAGGCCCGCTTGGAAGGTGATGGCAGCTGCAGGTCTTTTGGGATTGTCAGTCCCAGGAGTTCAGATGCCCGGGGATCAGATGCCAGCTCGTGGGGTTGCCACCCTTGTTTAATGTTGCTTTCTCCCACGTGCTTTCTTTTGGAATCTGGTGACCCTGTGTTATGTTTTCACACGCTCTCCCTCTGCCAGGAGAGGTAGCAAATGGCTTTCCTTTTTGAAACGGAAAGCTAAGACTCTTGTGTAGTCACCCGGCTCCAGAAACTGTGGCTTGAGGAGTCTGATATCATGGCCTTTACCAAAAGTGAGATTTATGTTTACAAGAACTGGCATTGTCTTGCTCGCTTGCTTGCTATCTATCGTGTTTCCTCCCTAAAACGTCATCTGTTGCTCCATAAATTCAGTGGATCCCAGAAACTTCTGAAGATCCCCTGCTCCATCCTCACCCTTAACGCATGGCTAAATTCAGTACAGGTTACCTGGGCTCTTCCGTTAACAGCTGCTGTTGGGAGCTCCCAGGAAGGAAGCAGTGGCCAAACCCCCAGCTGCCTTCCCACAGCTGTGTGGGGCTGAAAGAAGAAGCTGGTGCTCACTTTGCCACCCTACTGCTGCCGAGTGGGAAATGTGGGGTTAGAGGGAAGCGATAAGGTAGCAGAAATCACTGGTGTCTCATTGCCAGGGTGAGAAGAGAAAGCAGATGTAACTGGGGTGACGGGCCATGCCTCCGGGCTGTGACCAGGATGGCTAAATTCCCTGCCATTGGTTCGGTAATCTTATCAGCACCGAGAATTAGGCTGATAATATGCTGGTGACTGGGATAGGGTGCTTATCTCTGCACTTTGCCCCATGCCCTGCTGCCTGACTCCGTGCCAGACCCCCTGCCCATCCTCCTCCCCTCCTGTTACCCCAAACAGGCTTTGCTCCCGGTCCTCGGGCTGCCAGCAGCAGGAACCCAGCCGGTATTGTCCAAACAGGGCCATACAATGGGCAGCATTGTTGACACTGGATTTTTGCCCTCATTAAAGATGACCTCACAGCCCACCCCTTGGCCACTTCAGCCAGCCCCTCGGGACTGTGAGGCTGTCTTTTGAACTCGGGTAAATAAATTGGGAGAGGAGGGGGAGAAAGGGATGGGGAGCAGAGGAACACAGCGGTCTTTGTGTTGCCACCCTCTCTTCAGCACTGGTGCTCTCTGGTGTCTTTCTACCCACATCAGACATGGCAGGCCAGGTGCCAAGGAGCCGGCATGCCGAGCGCCCTTCCCCACCCTCCCCGGATCTGCGTTCGCTGGGTAGCGACATCCTCCGCGGTTCCGCAGCCTCCATTCTTCAGGATGCACTTGGCTCCCATCACCTCAGCTGTCCTTTCTCCTCCTCCAGGCCTTCTGTGCCTTCCTTCCCACACCTGCAGCCCACATCTCCTGCCCCTTCGCTTCAGGCTGAGACCATCCTCTCAAGCACCCCCTGCTGCCAGCACCGTGGGAGTGCCAAGCAGGGACCTGGGGAAATGCCACCTCCTAGTGGCAGGTCTTCCGACCCAGCTTAGGTGGCGTGGGCAGTGCCACACTGTCTCCTGCTCCACGGTGTCACCCAGATTTAGATGCAGCTAACACATCTAAGATGCCAGCCGCATCTAAGGGTGGATCTCCACCTGTGTGGGGAGAGAGGTGATGCTGTGGGGCTCTGCACATGAGCCCTGGGGACAGATTGCCACATAGTCAGCACAGGGGCAAATTGCAGCACCAGGAAAGGATGAGGGCACATCCAAGGTCAGGTTGCAGCTGCTGCTGTCGGGCAGAACGCAGTGTCCCATGCCACCGTGTATCCTCTTTGTGTATGTGCTCTGCATCATTGCTTTCTACCCTGTCTTCTTGCTTCAATCACAGCCTGGGCATTTGGGGGCTGCCCGACGCTTAAGAGAACAAAAACGGTTTCCCAAAGTTAAAATAACCTGGGGTCTAGAGATCAGGGAGACATCTCCATTCTGAGCTAGCTGAATCCCAGGTATTTCTTCTCCTGCTGGAGAGGTTTCCTTTCCGTTAGACTCCTGTTAGGGGAAGCAGGCATACCCCGGCAGGGAGAAACTGGTGGGGCTGCCCTGAGAACGCATATGTGCTGCTGGTGGGAGAAGCAGGAAGGACAAAGGGGAAACTTGCTGGACCCTCATCCCAACCTTCCCTACTCTAGGCTTGGCAGTGGCACACGAAGGAAAACCTCAAAGATGGGGTGTGCCTTTCCCTGCCTGCCACTCCCAACTTTGCCTACGTCCATACCTCAGCCTCCTTTAAGGTGAACGCTTTCTTTCCTCTTGGGCAGCAGCACTAGAGCGGAGCATTCCTCCAGAAGCCAGCCTTGCTTTTCCTCCTTTCCCTCTTTGCTTATCCCAGTGAAAAGCTGTATCTTGTGAGCAGCATTTTTTTAATCTATAAAACGGGGATGGTACTTGTGTCCTTTGTCCAAGTCCATTCACAACTGATTCCCACCTGAGCAGAGTGCCTCCCCACCGTGACGTGTGACGGGCTGTGTCAGTGTGCATGGCCGGCCAAGGAAAGGACATCTGGAGTCCTGAAGGAGAAAGGTGCTACAAGCTTTTACATTTCTGGCCGGAAACATTTTTAGGTCTCCTTGCTGGGAATGAAACCCTTACCTGCCTGCCTGGTTTTGCTGCCTTTCAGGTCTTTAAAGAACCTGTCTACCCTGTCTCTTTTAAAGAATGGAGCTGCAAACACACTCTTCCCTTTCCACATCTGCTTCCTCACATAAAGAAAAGGGCCGCAGACCTCCGGGTTCATGTTAGTTTTGGTGGGTAAAATGTCCCATGTTAACCTGGTGTTTGTGTCGGGAGTGTTACAAAGTCAGGTCCTCAGGGCACTGGAGAGCTGCAGCAGCCAATCGACCACCCCGTGCATTCACACATTCACACAGTGAGCATTTGGTGTCTTCTGGAAGGTATCCATTTTGCTTCATCGGAGCTGTGTTTGAGGGGGCCACGTTTGCAAAGAATTCAGGTATAAACTTCAAGAACAAACCACGTTGGCACAGAAATTATTTCAACTTTTGTTGATAATGCCAGGTGATTTTATCCATGAGTCTTTGAGAAAAGAAAGTAAGGTAAGGGCAAAGTAGCAGAATTGTATGGCTTTGGTATAGAGTTACATGACATTAAAACAACTGTTCTTACACTCCTGGTTTTACCTAGATGAGGATGGTTGTGGAGGTTTTGGGAAACTGGGCTGAGAGCACCCAACTGCAGTCTGAGGGTTGCTGGAACAGCTCTGGGATCCATACCTGCCGCACAGCTACGCTGAATTTCCCTGCTGATATCTGTGGTGGAAGGCAGATCAAGCTTCCGACTTCTGCAGACTGCACTAGGCTAGGAAGAGTGGAAAATGTGTTGGAGGTCACCCTGCTTAAATTTCCAATAAGATCTTGCCATATGGGGCACACGAACTGAAATAAATAGGATGCAATTCACTAGACAAGTACAAAGTTCTAGCTCGAGGGGAAGAGTCCAAACCTACGCTGGGAGAGTAACTTGGTGAGAGAGCAGTTCTGCAGATAAGGGTCTGGGGGCAACAGCGGAGCATGTGCTCCCAACGTCACGCTCCTGCGAGCAGAGCAAACTGTAGATGTAGAAATAGTAGCACAGGAAAGACACGTGGAGCAACCGTCTGGTTCTGCTTGGCACTGGGGACACCTTAGCTCTGAGGTTTTGCCTTGTTTGTCCATTGTGCCATTCTGCTTTTTACATAGTCTGTTGGCTCTGTGTTGTGCCTTGGGAATAACAACTCTGCAAAAGGAATTATGTATAAAGATTAGTAACCCTAAATCTTGAAGAACCTCCCTGAACAGAAAAAATAACACACAGGGAGAATCCAGGCAAACTTCCCCTGTCCTGCACCAGCAAAGCTTCAGTTGCAAGTGTGGCATGGGGCTGTGCAGGTCTGGGGGATGGATACGTGTCAGGATGGCACCTCTTGAACCACTAGCGAGGGACTGCAATGTCACCCCCCCAAGGATGTCCCCACCTGATCACAGCTTCTGTAATATGCTGAGAGCACCCCACAAGGATGCCAGGATCCCAACTAACATGCCTGAACACTGAGGTAGAATGAGCCTGGAAAGTGCTGGAACACAGACAACAGCTAGCTGGTGCGCAAACACACAAGGTTGCCAGTGACTGTTAGGTCCCCGACTCCTCCTTCACCTCCTCTTTCTCAATCAGTCAAGTTTATCCTTAAAGAGCTGGCTCAGCCAGGTGACTGGCTCATCCCTGAATATCAAGCACGTGTAGCATCTAATCCCAAAACCGATGCCGGAGTCTGGCTTTTCAAATGGCCACCTGAGCCTTTCTTATCTTGTTTTCCTATCTATAAAATGAGACCTTCATGGACTATTTGGAATGACACGGTCAGGAGTGAGTAGTGGAAAACAAGTATTGTGCAGCATAGGACTGTGCAGGTTGATTGGTATAGTTGCACTGTGGACGAATGAACTTCATCTAAACAATGGTTTGGTTAGAGAAAATCTGTGGACAAAGGCAGAAAGGTGGTGAATCATTTGCAGCTCCTGAGGAATCTGCCCACTGCTCTCTAGCCAGGACTTGGCCAGCACCATCCCACAAAAAAAATCAGTGAAGTGAGCTTGGGACATGCTGGGGTAGGACTAGGGCAGCTCTTTAGTGCCCAGAGGGTTTCCAAAGATGTCAGGACTCCTCGTTCTGCATTTCCTCCCCGGAGCTCACGGCTGGATCTCAGGAGGTGCCAGGCCCTCGGGTGCAGGGACCCAGCATTTCTGACGGTGCTGCTGGACACTTCTTTCACCCTTGGGGACAGGCTCTCTCCTCTTCAGCATGTGGGTGCTAACGGGAGTCTCAGCCAGGGACTAAGGGAAAAAACAGCACCAAAATGTCAGCAGTTGACACCTGAGGGAGAGGGATACTCCTGCAGCAAGTGTCGGAGATGCTTGAGGTTTTGTTCTGGAGGTCCCTGATCTTGTGTCTCATCTCTAAAGTTTGCCTGAGGCATGGCAGGAACAGGCAGGGTGAGTTCCCCTGGGCAGGTATCAGTTACATGGCAGTTAACCAGTGCTGAGGATGTAAATTTGAACTGCTAATCCAGTTTTATCCCCCCAGCCCCACCCCTTGGACTTTCCCTAAATTATCTGCATGGGATATCTGCATTGTCTGCCCCTGCCGGAAGGCCCCGAGAGGTGGGACTGTTCCCAAGGTCTCTCACCCAGCCCCTCTCAGTGTGCAATGATTTAACTGCAAAGAGCAGCAACTTTCAGCAGGTAGCTGCTGGTGGGGACTGTGGTACTGCCCTCCATGGAGTGTGTCTGCCCCTCCTGCTGCAGCACGTGGATGATGTGCAGGGAGCAGCAACGTGTCAGAAAAAGCTTTCCCAGGTGGAATAAATTGCATTCCCTTCATCCCAAACACCTGCAGTGGTGCTCAGGCAGGATTGGTAGCTGAGCACTCTGCCTAGCTCTTAAGACTGCTTCTCAGCTGGTTAGTGGATGCTTCTATAGCTCTGTCCTGCCAGTGACAGGATGGGTCTTGTTGGGGCTATAATGGCTCTGTCCATCTTGTCTTTGTTAACAAGGGTGACAGAGCAGGCAGTAATTGACTGAGTTTCACAGAGGACAACACCTGATCTGCTGTGGAAGGTGAGTTCTGGTGGGACTGGGATTCCCAGTGCTCATGGCTGCTGGGGGATGTGGTCCCAGGCAGTAGGAGCCAACTGAGGAGGGGGCCACGCAAGCAGGATGAGCTGCACAAAGGGGACAAGGCAGTGAGTGCCCAGGCAGCTGTCCTGCACTGCCTGGCCCAGGGGGCCTTGTGGAGCTGCAGCTGAACCCAAGTCAGCAGTGCCAGAGGGTTGCTAAATAAGCTAACAAAGCTTGGGCTGTGGGCAGCAGGAGCAGCAGAGGTCACTGTGTGAAGTCATCCTGACACCGGCAAGGCACCAGATGGAGAAATGTGGTCAGCAATGGGCACCACGCCCTCAGAGAGGGTGCAAATTTTGGGACAATTCAGAAAGGAGTGAGGAAAATAGGAAGGACTGCAAGGTGTGTGCTGAGCCTGAAGGAGCTGGTTGGTGGTGGCCACGGGAGAAATGAAAGGAAGCAAGGACAGAGCTGGAAGGAGGCAATAATCTGCTTCCTCTCTGCCTTGAACAAGAGGGAACGGTGTTATGTTGCAGTAAATGAGATTTATATCAGGCCTAACTCTGGCGCAGAGGTCATGCCCAGCCTGCTGGGACAGTGGTCCAGCCTGTGCCTCCCCCCTGCTGTCCTCTGGCCTGTCGGTGGATGAGATGGTTTGCTGTCACCCAGAAGTGCCACCTCCCCCTCCACCCATGACCTGCCTGGGACCGGGGGGACCCTTGTGGAAAAGGCAGCATCCCCAAAGCCATGTTACTGGAGGGTCTCTGGGACAGCAGCAGAGGTTTGTCCTCATACGTGGGCTTTGCTGTGTGTGCGTCGGGGGTCTGGGCCACCTCCGCTCCTGTGGAAGGACCACCTGGAGAGATGGTTGCGGTGGGAGAACGGCGTTACCCGGCCGGGGTGAAGATCACACGGCAGCCCACCCTTGACCCCACGGTTCACGAGAGGGTTCTACGTGTCGGCACCGCTCGCTGGCCGGGCCGCCGGGGCGCGGGGATGCTGCGGGGGCTCTGCCGCCCGCGGCGGCGGGAGGACGGAGCGCTGCTGCCACCCGCTGGCCGGGACCCGGGCGACACCTCGGAGGTGCCCGGGCGGAGAGCCCGGGGAAGGTGAGAGCCCACCCGCCTTCGGAGCGGGGCCACCGGCTCCCCCGGCGGTCACAAGGGGAGCGGGGGTGGCAGAGGACACGGTCCCGCTGCGGGCTCTGCTGCTGGTCTGTCCTTGTCCTTCCCATCAAGCTGCCACTCTCCTGTTCCATGCAGTCCTGTGCTGCTGCACGGCCCACAGTTCACGTGTTTGTAGAGAATTTTACATTTTGGCTGTTTACGGGGGGAAGGGGAGAAACTGAGAGACAGATCTGGTCCATTGGCTCCTGCGAGGTTGCTAAAGCCCTGCAAAAACTGGGAATATAGGACTGCAGCCCTCAAGGCATCCCACAGATCTCAGCTCTGAATTCTCTTCTTTCTGAATTGCTCCCCAGTCAGGGCAGCAAGTGTCTCGAGGTAGGCTGGACCTAGATTGCTGAAGGGTTTGAACACCATCCTCACGGGATGCATCCAGAAAGTCAGAAAAGGTCAATGATGCTCCCAGTGAGCTTCCCCAAACAGGGCAGCCCTGTGCTGGTTTGTAGCCAAGAGCCACATGCTATAAAATACCTGGGAGCTGCCCAGCAAAACTAGGTGGTCACAATAGTGAGTTCCACAGCTTTACTAAACTCATATGCATACAATCATTGAGTAGATGAAAAGCAGTGAAGTACAAATAATAGTTAACGAAACCACACAATACTTTGATGCAAGATTTACTGTGAATAAACTGAAAAGAGCATAGGCCTTGCCCACGCTTCAGAGACTAAACGCTTAAAAAAAGTGCTGGTGGGTGTAAAGGTGGGAACACCAGCAGGAACACAAGTTCAGTAAGAGGGGAACAATGTCACAACAGAAATCTTTTACTAGTCTCCCATTACATGAATTATTTTACTCCATCAGGAAGGTGGATCAAGTGATGCTGTTTTCCATTGTGCCTGAGCCTTTGGGCTCCTGAGTGGCTGAGGTGCCTGGGAATTTGTCAAAAGGCACTGACTGACTTGGTTTTGATGCTGCTTTTCGCATTATCTTTTCACTACATAGAGTTTTCTTTTGTGACAGCCCAGCTTAAGTTGTTGTTCCATCCTATCAGTCTCAGCTCTTGGCACTTCTGCTGTCTTGTGGTCTGGGTTTTAATTTGCATTAGGTCCCTCGGCTTCGCGTTTTAATTAATGATCTGTCACTATCTGCCTGGCATACACTATGTTTTCATCTCCTGCCTTCTTTTCTGTGAATATTCTCAGTGGCTCCTATCTAGGTTTCTCTTCTTATTTTTCTTTTCCTTAACAGGCAGACCTTGAGAGCTCTCTAAGTAGGGGTGATACTTTATCGTCTTTATTTTTTTTTTTTTTTCTCTTTTCACATTATGATCAGTGTCCCACTTTATGCTCAGTCTCATGCTTTTCTTCCTTTCTTCCCCAGGTTCAGAATGCCAGGAATTCTGCATCCAAGCTTCAGGTTGCCTGTTCAACACCGCAGGAAGTTCTGGTAAGGTGGAAATGCGTGAGCTGATGAGGAGAAACATTACCCCGTCCTTTCCCTCTTCAAGATGTTAATTTTTACCTTCCTGGTAGTTGTCAAATTATTTGCGATCTTCTTGCACTAGCACCTGCCTGAAAGAGAACACGAACACTTTGGGTGCCTCCTCAAGAAATATTTGCTGTACAATTGTGTTAATGCCCAGGCTTTGGGGGTGGGGGATAGAGTAGCATGAATCTTATCAGGCCTCCCGGGATGTCTGCAGGCAAAAGCTCCTGCGTGCCCACCCTTTAAGTGCTCTGATGTCCACTTTCCTGAGAGCACTTTGAGGGGGGACCCCCGTAATTACAAAGACAGGTAAGCCAAACCGTATGATGCTGCTGGGAGAAAAATTCGATGTTACCCCAGTCAGATTAGCTCACGGACCTGTGACAAGCTGGTGGAAAAGAGCAGGTTTGGATCAGGTGAAGAGACCGGTTACAGGCTGATGGCAACACACACCGAGCGCTCGCAAATTTACAATAGCTAAACCAGCCAGGAGCACTGGACCGGACATATACCTGTCACGTGTGTTCCTTGTCCCACTGTCGCACTCCGTCCTGTTCCTAAAGGTCTTTGCACAGGATTATTGGAGAACTATTTCTGAGGGATGCAGAGCTTCCAGAGTTGCCAGGCCTGCCCAGCCCCTGCTGAACTGCGCGTGAGCGCGGGAGAACTTAACCGTGTTACAGCAGTAGCGTCGTTATAGCTGTCAATGAGCTGAGTTATTGCTATAAACAAGACACGGGGTGTGAGGAAAAGCAATATCTTTTATTAAGCCAGTATCACTGGGGAAAAACATACTTTTAGAAATGCAAGTCTTTTTTTTTTTTTTTTTTTGTGTGTGTGTGAGAGTATTTGCAGGAACCTGAAGGAAGGTTTGTGCACTCAGAAGCAGGTCTGTCGTTTCCCAACTACAGCAGTGTAATAAGGGTTATTCCTTGGTCTTACAGACTGTCTTTTCTGTGACAGCAGTGTAACTTCGTGCACAGCGTCTTTGTATTTTGTCCTATTTAGTGCTGCTCATCAGTAGTGGCTCTCAGGGTTTTGGTTGGTGGGGATCTTGATGGAAAATTGTAGTGGGGGTGTTTGTGTGTGTGTGCATACCTCAAGATAACTTCATTACTTTGCTTTATGTTAAACAGTTTGTTTCAATTAGCCATTTGAATCGGCAATTTAAATGAAGTCAGAGCACTGACAACATTACACAAAAAATATACAGTGATTAAGATTACTTGTTGGCTTTTTTAAATGCAATTCTTCTGCCTGCCTCCTCACATGATTTCCAATAGATGAAATCTTATAATTAATCTTTAAAAGTCATTATTGCCTCCAGCATGGAAGTACTGTTTTGTTCATGGGTGAATGCAAGCGAGCCGACAGGATGCTGTTCCGGCAGTGTGCTGCTGTAGCCTGCTGCGGGGCTGGAGGCGCTCAGGATGAAGACCTCACAGGTTACCTAATGAAGCTGCTGGCCAGTTGACAAGGACTGGAGGCCTAATCCTAGCACCGCATCCATGAGTGAAAGGGCCTTCAGAGATCATCTAGCCTGTCTCCTTTCTCTCCTTCTCATCTCTAGCAGACCTTCACCTAGCCGATTCATGACAACATTCTCCAGCAGCAGGGAACGTATCCTCTCCCTGGGTCAACTCTGCCACGGCTTTCTTCCTCTCACCTGCTCAATGCCTTCCCTCAGTGTCTAAATTAAATCTCCTTCCCTGTGATCACAGGGAACAAACGATCTCTCCTTCACAGTGGCTTTTTATACCGCAGAACACTTACTGTGGTGTTTCCTGGTCCTTGCTTCTGCCCCAGGACAAATTTCCAGGCTGCCCTCGAAGCATCAGAACCGACTTGGAAACAAGCCGGTGAAAAAAGGAGCAGCAACCTGGAGTTCCTCTACTGTGAATGGTTATTTTTTGTTCATCCATGGCTGGATGTGAGCAGTTCTACTGACAGCCCTTCTCCTTGGGGAACCTCTCTGTGCAGTGAATGAGCGATCAGTCCAGGAACCACTCTGATCCGTGTTTATATTTTAAGGAATTTATCGACAGGAAAACTTCTGGGGCTGCACTCCTTTGTCTCATCCCAACATGCTGAATCCCACCGTGATGGTGGTCTCTGGTTTTGGAACAAGTTCTCCCTGGGCATCTCTGAAAGGTTTCTTCTAGGCTTGCTGAAAAATGGATCCCAACAGAGTGGGAGGAAAAAAGACAATGGAGAAGAGAAATGCTGTTGGCTGGCTTTCACAAGAATGAAAGGTTGGTGAATAAGGCCCGAGGCACTGGAAGGAATAAATATGTGAGGTAAGTGCTGAAAGGTGCTATCAGACATGTGTCACTCCTTAGCCAGCAAATACTGATGCTCCACAGGGTTTTACATCAAATACCATAGAGGGCAACACACAGCATGGTGATTTATGAGGTCCTAAGGTTCGGGTCATATTCTCCCTGAGCTGACAACTCCCTAGACTGCCCTCCAGAACTGAAGTGGGCACTAACAGTACAGTTCAAGTTTACTGGCTGAAAAAGACCTTTACAGACCTGCGTAAATGAATGAGTCACCCCAGCCTGCCTGCAAAGCGCTACGTGCATGTCTTTAATTACAGGATGCTCTTTGTTCTGCCTTGTGTTAGGCTGTTCAAAATCAGGTGACACAGACATGCTTGAACAAAAAAGCAAATGCTTCAACAAGGAGCTCCTGGACAAACTCAAGTGTTCAAGGCCAGGTTGCATGGGGCTTTGAGCAATGTGGTCTAGTGGGAGGTGGTGTCCCTGTGCACAGCAGGGGGGGTGGAACTAGATGATCTTTAAGGTCCCTTCCAACCCGAACAATTCTGTGATTCCATGACACGACCCGTGCTCTGGGCTAGGTGGGTCACTCAGTCTTTTGACACAGAAGATCAAGGTTCCCCCATCTCACAACCTGCTCTGTGCCCTAGCCAGTGAGCAAGCAGACCTGCCCTGAAGGATGCGATGTGATGTGAAGTGGTGCTGTGCCACAGGCAGTGAGAGGCGCACTGTGGAAAAACCTGCATGCTCCCCCGAAGCAGCAGCTCCGCACCATAAGCCGTGCGGCTTGTGCACGCGCAGGGGTATCTGCTGTATGGTCCCAGGCGTGTGACTGGGTGCCCAGCCCTGGTGTGTGACCTTTCACTGAGGTCTCGTCCCTCCGGATTTCAGCTGTGGGAGAGCTTTGCAAATGCTTTCCATCCATCCACCCCCTTGACTCCGTTTCACCACTCTCATTTTGCTAGTGAGTAATAAAAAACAACAGGCACTAATAATACCAAATTTACTCCAAGGATCCAGCCCAGACCTCCAACCTACCAAGCAAGTTACCAGCTGCTGCCTTCTTATTGGGCTGTGACAAATTAGGTCTTGCCTCACTGTTGCTGAAGCAGCTACTTGGTGCCATCATCAGGCAGGTGACA
Organism: Vanellus vanellus; assembly: GCF_965231255.1. Classification (NCBI taxonomy): domain Eukaryota; kingdom Metazoa; phylum Chordata; class Aves; order Charadriiformes; family Charadriidae; genus Vanellus; species Vanellus vanellus. Next base: position 22,026,759 of record NC_138912.1, on the reverse strand, counting down.
TCTAGGAGACATCTCTACACATCCCAGCTGGCCTGACAATGTCACCTGTATGAACATTATAGTCCAGAGAAAACACCTTTGCCCTGTGGTCCTACAGGTGTGAGAGTCACGTTGTATCCCTGGATAATGTCAGAAAAAATAGCTGCTATCAGCACCCGTGGAGAAGTACATCTTCCAAATTATGTATTCAGATTTGAGGAGGGATATTCATTTATCATCTCACCCTCAAGACAGAAGCCTGTCATCCCAGGGTTAAGCCATCACCTGAACCTCCCCTCCAGTGGTACAGCCACAGACCTCCAGCACCTCCCACCGCCCAGTCTGGGACTACTTGCTGCTGGCTGGGGAAGTGGGGGAATGCCGGCAACCCCTAGCTATTATTATTTCCAGCTTTGCCTGGTATAATCCTGTTTTTTCTCTGGTTTGCTTGAGGGCCAGCAGGCACTGCAGGACTTACAGACCTTATCATGGCGTACAAGTATTTAAAGCAGGGGCTGAAGGAGGATGGAGCCAGACTCTTTTCAGTGGTTCCCAGTGACAGGACGAGGGGTAATGGGCACAAGTTAGAACACAGGAAGTTCCGTTCAAATACACGGAAACACTTCTTTACGGTGAGGGTGACAGAGCACTGGCACAGGCTGCCCAGGGAGGTTGTGGAGTCCCCTTCCCTGGAGATTTTCAAGACCCGCCTGGATGCAGTCCTGAGTAATGTGCTCTGGGCAATCCTGCTTTGGCAGGGGAGTTGGACTAGATCATCTCTAGAGGTCCCTTCCAACTCTGAAAACTGCGTGATTCCGTGATACAGAAATTCTGCAAAAGCAGAAGAGTGCAGCCCCTGGTTTCCAAAACCAACACTGGAACTTTACTCCTGTTTTTCACTCTTACTTTTAACAATGAGACAGGACTGAGGATGCTGTGGAGGCGCTGATCCGGATCAAGTTTTAGGCCAAAACCCAGCTTATTCCCTAAGCGTCTGCGATGCTGGGCACACGAATCGCAATGCCTCCGAGCCCGAGGGCAGGCAGTCGCCCCCGGCGAGCTGTTGCCACCGCTTGGTGCCCCCCTCCTGCCGGCTCTGCGCTGCCACCGCCGCTTCTGCTCCTGGGCGCTTCACGGAAAATCCAAGACTTCCCCGGCTCCCGGAGCACGGGCTCCCCGTCCGGCTGCGCTCCCCACCGGCCCTTGCACGGAGTCCCACCGTGGCGCCCCACCAGAGCCTCACCCGGAGCTGATGCCGGCTGCAGGCAGCCTGAGGGGTCCCAGTAAATCCCAGCCGCCTCCCCGCCTCAACTCAGGAGCTGTCTCCTAGCAGCCTTCTCTTCCCACCACGGTATCGTATCAGGGTCTGTTGTCTCCCTTGGAAAGCAGAGGTGGTCTCCTGGACTTGTCAGCGTTCACAGGACTGCGGGAATAACAGGGCTGACAATGGCTCCTAACAATGGGTAGTGCCACCCCTCTTGTAGGTGTCACCAGCTGAGCTGGTATAAAAGAGAGAGAGGATGTGTGCTATCTGTGGGAAGCTGCTGGTGCGCCCTCTCCCGAGCTGCTGATGCAGACGAGCTGTTTGACATTGACTGATTCTCTCTCTGCTAGCTCACAACTCCAGCCTGGACAGGCAATCTTCACAATTCCAATTCAAAAGTGCTTCTGCTGGCAGTGACTAGCCATGAGCTCGTCTCACATAAACAACAGAGCCAAGAGCCACTTTCAAGCCTCAGAGGAGCATGAACTGAAAGCGGTGGGGAAGAAGGCTTGGGATAATCCTGTCTACAATGGTTCTCCCTCTACCTCCTTGAAGATTCGAGCCATATACAACCCCAAGTCCATCCTGGAGAATCCCTATGAGAACTTTGAAGAGGTGAGGGATCCACTGCATTACCAGGAAGAGCAGAGCGAAGCTGTGGATGAGAAGACAAGTCCTTTCCTCAAGTGCTGTTTCTACATCTTCAGAGGCATCCGAGGTAAAGCTCTGATACCTCACTAGAAAGAATTTACTAGCTCTTGGGAAGAACAATGGCATTGGGGGTGTGTGAGCATGGGGATGCAGAAGGTAGAAACCCCATAGTGTCTGTGTAGCCCAGGAACCTGCTCAAGATAGACTAGCATTACTCCAGAGATCATCTTTGGCTGACCTGGAGGGAGCATCCTCATTCCATGTCCTTGCTGCAGCTCCAGGGTCTGTCCCGTTCCTTTGCTACAATGCAGGATATACAGGCAGACTTAGTGGTGTTCTCAGAGTCATGCAGTGAATCTGTTGGCAGAGCTTATGTGTCCTGGATCCACAGAAGCCGTCACTCTGGTGATGAGACTATTCTGTCTTTGTGTGCGTTTTCTAGACGGAGTGCTACTGGCCCCCGTGTTACAGTAACTTAAGAACTGATATAAATTTTCCACCGGAAAAAGTCTAGCACTGTCAGGGCTGAAATGCAGAGGATAACAGGAATGTATAAAACAAGGCTTTGCTTGAAGACAGCTGAAAGAAAGAGGTGCTAGTTTCCAGTTTAAAAGGCGAAGGGGAATGGAATATTATGTAGGCTTATTCAGAGGCAATCAAAAACCTGGGAGCAAGTTAGGTCTCCTCTAAGGGTACAGCCCTGGGCAAGAGCATTTGTTGAACAGTTTCTTATAGAAGGCATAAAGTCCTAATACTGTACAAACAGGGAAGACAAAGCAAGAAACTGTATTTCTTGCGGAAATTATTATTTTCTTGACAATGTGTCTTTTTTTCCTGACTTAGAAGACAAGAACCTTTTTCAGAGCCGTACCCTCTAACAGTACATGTGAGTGAATGACAGTATAGCCTGGTGCTGAATTGCCCAGCCCTTCTACGATCAATTCTTTCTTACTTGTCGTTGCAGTTACAACTTAACACTATTAATTCACATGAAAGTCAGAGCTGAGGCTTTAGCGGTTTCTCCTGGCCAAAGAGCAGGGCTGGGTGGGCTTGGTGGGTAATTGCAGAGTGCTCAGGCAGAGTGTATCATTTACTTGTTTTATTCCGATATCCTTTCTTCTAGGCATTGTTTCAGATTTAAAAAGGAAAAACAAATCCATACTTTAACATCAAAATTCCATTTGTGAGATGCCAGGGTTGAAATTGGAGCATGCAAATGAAAATGCGTCTCTGGACACTACAGCATTTCCTTCATGACTGTTCCAGGAGTGCGTCCTGCCAGCAAGGGTGGTAAATAGGGCTGTAGGACAGACTGGAGCTGGGAAGATGAGATCCAAAGGCCAGTGCAGCCGCAAGAAAGGCTTCTGTCATCCTCACAGAAGTGGGAACTTTTTCCTTGAAGAATTTGCATCCTTCCTTTGCATCTTTACTAGCTGCTCATAATTTTTCATTGCCTCTCCAAATATTGCTGGTTTTCCCCCTCCCCTTCCATTTAATCACCTTCATGTCTCACAAGGAAAATGGAGGTAGTAAAGATAAGTTGTTTAGCTAAGGACAGTTCGCGGGTTTTATTTGCTTAAAAAACATTCTTTGGGATTACATGTCCATAGCTGTTTGGGGATACTGGTCGTAGTTGGCTTTTTGAGTTCTTTTCTTGTCCTTACCAGCTACTGGGCTGGACTACCAGTGAGTAACTGCTGCTCTTAGTGCCACTGCTCAGGACTGTTCCTCTCTAAACTGTGTCCAAGCAACTCTGTGTCCCGTGGTTCCTGCCTGCCTCCTGCCACCTCAGCTATTTCATGGCCAGCCTGCAGGCAGACTTTGCTGGGTGTCTGGGTGGCACGGTGGCCAGTGAGGGACACCCAGCTTCCCACTGCCTTTGGAAGACGATCTCCAGTTGTACCCGAGACTGTGAGCTAGTCACTCACCTGGGTCACAAGTCTGGTTTAAATGCAGCCTCAGAAGGTAACGTAGATGTTGCCACTCTTACCAGTAACGTGTTAGTAGCAGGAAGGCAAGAATTACAAATGAATTGCACTGGTTGCCTGTTTTCTAGATTCTGAGGTTTTTTTCTTTGCTCTGCCTTGTGAGTGCTGGACGGTCATGCAAGATGCCATAAGGAAGCCAGGATGTCTTCTAGTCTTGAGTATCCTTCTACTCCAAATGTCATGCCCAAACCAGCTGCATCCCCAAAGGGGTAGGGGGTGCCAAAGAAGACACAGGTGGGGACATGCTTCATGTATGAGGTGGTGTATTTCCATGGCATGTTTCCTAAAGAAACAGCTGAAACCAAACCTCAGCTGATACAGTTTTACGATTACTGGATGCAGTCTGAAAGGGTACTGGGCCAGTCTCGTGGTCCTCCAGGTATAATTTTGGGCAAGTCTCTGAACCAAGTTTTCAAGGATATTTGAGTGTCCCTGAATTTAGGCGTTCCCGAGTACACTTCTGTTCCCAAAGCAAAGAAAGTCTGTGCTTCTGTTCCCAGAATATTCCCAGGGATATTAGGGGCTCCCTGCCTCACGGAAAAACGAATAAACCTGTTAAAACATTGTAATGTAATTATATCTAGAGATGAAGGGAGTAATTTAAAAGTGACCAGAACAGATGGTTGGGTTGTTTCCCCTTGTTTGTCTCCCTTGTGGAGATTCCTGTTGACCACGTGCGACTGTCTCCTGCACATGAGTTAATCCAGATCTTCTCCAGGTTCTTATTTCTGTTGCTGGTCTGGCAAGTCCAGAACAGGCTACTGGTTTGTCTGTCTGGGAGTGAGGGTGGATGCTGCAGCAGTCACTATGGTGCAAAAAGCTCTCTAATCTGTTGAGATGCCAAAGAGCTATCGAAAGGACAGGTGTAAATATGCACACTTTTGCTTGCTCCAAAGAAAAAAAGCGCTTTGTCCTCTGCCAGAGATGACTTCAAATGTGTGGCCTTTGATCAGCTTTGATCCTGGCTTGCAGGAAGATGACTGTTATGTACTACTGGGGATGGGCATCAGAGCCGAGCTCTCTAGGAGCTGCAGAAAGCAGCAAGACTATGGGTATTATTGACATGGCTTCCATCACTAGGCTTTCAAGTAGAAGTTCTTATGCCTTTCAACTTCAGGAGCATTTCAGAAATCACAACAGAAAGCCATTACAAAAAAGAACAAACAAATACACTAATGGTATCAGGCGGTTCATCAAACCCAAAATAACAAGGCTCCTTTTAAAGGAAGTGTTTCTCTCTTTTTGATCAACGCTGGTGACATTTAATGAGTTGCTTTGACTGTGTGAAGAAATTGGATCACTAGCTGGTGCAATTGGCATAACTGTATTGAAGTCAGCGGAGCTCCATTGATAGACATCCTGAAGGTAATTTGGATCTAAATTTTATGCTGAAAATATTGAGTTGGGTTATTTGATTGAGTCTTATGACCTACAAGAAATCTGAAAGAGTTTTTAGGTAAGCAAGGGACAAATATGTGGGGCCATATGCCAAATATGTGGTTTAACATACGCTAAAAAACCCTAATAGTTGTAAAGCTAACAACAGATGCAGTTCTGCTGTGGAAGTCCTATCAGAAGGTCAGCTGTTAGCACACGGAGGACTGAGATGAGATTTTGTGGTTTCAAGAGTACTTGTGACAAAGCCTGAATTTCTGCCAAGAGTAAGTTGAAAAACAGTCAGGAAAAGATCAGTCCATATTGAACTCAAATAGAAAACGAGAGTGATTTAGCAAAATAAGGAAGCCAGCATATTTCAGTTTTGGTCAGCCTCAAATCTTTTGTTCATGCTGGAGTGGTTCTTTTTAGGGGTTATTTAATACATTTTTACAGCTCTTAGTCAAGTTTTGAAATGAAAAGTGGGTTTGCTTTGAAGAATGACAAAAAACCAACTCCCAACAGTGTTCTCTGGGAACGGGGTTCAACTCCTCACATGGCCTTTGAGAAGGGCCATCAAAACTCTCCAGTTTCTTCTTTACACCCAACAGGTCTGTGGGGCACTACGCTGACTGAGAACACAGCCGAAAACAGAGAGCTTTATGTGAAGACCACACTGCGAGAGCTGCTAGTCTATATTGTGTTCTTGGTGGACATATGTCTACGTAAGTGGCTGTCATATCTCATAAGTGTCTTTCTATGTGCAGCATGAGGAGAATAATGTGAAATTTTCTTATTAGACTTCCTCACTGTTGTAGGTGTTAAATTTATTGTACGTGCACTTACTGCAACAAGCAGGTGTGTCATTAAACTACAGAATAGCTGCTGCACACAGAAGTAAAATAACTGAGTACTGCTCTGGACCTGATTGATATTGGTTAGGTTTAAGCAGTATTTTCTTATCCATGTTATCAGTTCTAGCCATTGACTCCACAACCTACCCAGGGTCTTGTCTTCGTTTCACAGCAAATGTTCAAGACCCAGAGAGCAGCTCTAGAAAATTCCTGGGAAGAAAGACATGGGGTTCAAAGAGATTTTCCCTCTGAGACCGGAGGGGTGGCTGAGGTGATAAAGCAGATGGCAGCTCACGCTGTTGTTCTTGGGTGGATTTAATGCGTCCCTGTACTGAATGCTAATGGACTTGTGTGGGTAGAACAATGGCTGTTTGTTTTTTGGGAAGGTTCATTCATTATCACAAATGAGCACCTGTAGCATGGGACAGTGAGGAGAATTATATTTCATGGACTCTATTGCAGGCGAGATAGACAGACAATAGCAACCTCAGTTACTATCACACTGGCCCAGGGAGACAGCGCTTCACTTATTCTTCCTAAAGAACCAAGACACGCACACAGACGTACGTGTGGTTGCACACTGACTCATCCAGAAGTGGTGGGGGGGGATGTCTTGAATATCAGCTGCTTTTTTTTCATGGTACCCTTTCAGCAGTAGGACATGTTCTTATGATCACCATGATGGATGCTTTCCTGCAGGAAGGAGCATTGGAAAGTTGAAATAACATGTTCAGGGAAGTTAAAGCCTGTTCCTATTTGAGGTTTCTTGGTAGGTGAGAACTTAACTGGAGCTTTCCACTTGGGAAAATGGGGTGATCTCTCTACCTTAATGGATTTAGATCAGAATTTCAAAATACAAATCATGGACTTTGTTCTGAGAAAGAAAATTTCTTTCAGAAATCTTGTCTGAGGAAAAAAAATGTTACCCAGGATGTTCAGTTGCATCATCCAATGGTCTTCTCTGGCTTTCAAACTCTTACAGTCTGTTAGTCCGACAGTTTAAATTCTGGAACGTGCAACAGATAAGTTTGTAAATTCCTAAGAAAGCAGAAAGTAATATGATTAGAGTTCCCAAGGTTTCTTCTCTTGTGCCTTGTTCAGCTTACCTGTGGTAGTATAAGCTACACAGAAAGTGAATATATACATATATTTATGTCAGGTGTAAGGGAGGACCTTCCTCTTGTCTCTTCTCTTAGTGACATATGGAATGACAAGTTCCAATGCCTATTACTATACCAAAGTGATGTCTGAGCTCTTCCTGCAGACCTCTTCAGATGGCCGTGTCTCCTTCCAGTCTATCGGCAGCATGGCTGACTTCTGGGTGGTGAGTACAAGTCTGGCCCGGCGTGGGAAGCCCGGGAAATCTTAGCTAGATGGGATATTCAGTTCCCTCTGAACGTGACACTTAATGCTTTCAGCAAGGCATTTTGCTGCCACAAGCTCTTGCCAGCTACTAGAAATAGTTATAATGTCATTTGCATGCAAAATGTCCACTGATTGTGGGAACAGCGTACTTAACCTGCCTGTAATTCATGCCTGGGTGGTCTGATCTATACATTCTTTATGAAGAAGCTGGATTAAAATTTGCACGGACTTTTATCAAAAAGAATAAAGAGGGGGGAAAGATGTCTAGGATCTAACACATTTCTGTCAAAGAACTGGTGAAAGAATAATATGAGCCACAGTGAAAGTTGTTGAGATATTGCAACCACTTGTCTCTGACAGTCAGCCAGAAATTGTCAGTTAGCTTTGTCTTTTTCTGCTGTATTAAAAAAGTAAAATGAACTACAGCACTATTGTTTTTCCCCCACTGTTTCCAGGGCACTGGCACACCCCCTTTTCATAATTCACACCTCATGCCAGGACAATTCCTTGAAACTTGTGCTCACTGAAGTGGAAGGGACAATGAGGTCTGCAGGGCCCTTGTCTCTTCATTAACACAACAAGGTGCAGCAGCCAAATTACAGACCTGTGAGAAGCCAATAATGCCCCTGCTGCCCAGCATCCCTCTTCCACCCTGGGGCTCCACCAGCCCTGGTCTTTCCCCTTGTTAGCATATATCCAACACAAACTTCTACTAACCACCATCTTGGGGAGTAGAGAGGGGTGGGTCAGGTCTTACTATCTCAAGACCAAGCTAAGAAAATTCCTCTGAGGCGTGAGCTGTAAAGAAGTTGTTCTCCTCTCCCTCTCTTGCAGTATGCACAAGGTCCCCTGCTGGATAATCTTTACTGGACGAAGTGGTACAACAACGATTCCCTAGCAGCGCACGGCACCCAGTCATACATCTATTATGAGAACCTGCTGCTGGGTGTCCCACGCATGCGACAACTGAAGGTGAAGAACAATTCCTGTGTGGTCCATGATGACTTCAAGGAGGAAATCTCAGGTTGCTATGATGTATACTCAGAAGACAAGGAGGAAAGGGTCTCCTTTGGACTCATCAATGGAACGGCGTAAGTATATCTTCTGCTATTCAGGATTAGAAAATCCGTGATATTTTTTTTTAATTAGTCTCTCCTAGTTAAAATAAAATGTGCTGAGCCACGGGATACCAGGGTTGAGTTTTTCACATAAGGCCGGAATTCCCCTTGCAGTCAGCGGCAGCAAGTCCTTTTTGTCTATCAATAAGGCCAAGTGTCTCTTGGAGGAAAAGCACAACAGAATGAGCGGCAGAGTGGGACCTCCTGGGAAAGCCATGGGAAATCCAGTGGAAAATTAGGTAGACATTGTTGTCTCTTTTTAAGAAGGTGAGGATAAATAGAGACCTTTAGGATCACATCTATCGAATGGATGATGCTATCTGCTTCCCTCCTGGATTTGAGGAGCCAGAGAGATGGGAGTGCATCTCTTTCAACTTGAAAACCTATTTCTCTTTAATAATGTGATGTAGCTGCAGTTCAATAACTCTTTACTTGCTGCATGAGTCTTGGTCTGTCAATGAGAGGCTATTGTTCATAAGGAAATATGAGCACAAGTGTGTTCTGAGCAGAGGGTTGTGTGCAACCTGGTAGAAGGCAATACAGCAGATCCTGGGAGTTACCTCCACGCAAACAAGACTGTGGCATAGCCAATGAACCTGCAGAATTTTCCTCTCCACAGTCTTGCAAGTCATGTTGTGTCACTGCTGGGAAGCACTAGATCGGTAATGAAGAACTGACGTAGGATCAGATCTGGAATAGGAATTACGTGCCAACTCTTTTATTAAAAACTGCTCTGTCCCTTGAAGATCTAGTCTAATTTCTGCTGGCTACAAAGTCATATACAAGTCTGGGACGGTGATGCCTTTGCTTATGGGCTGTCTGTTGCAGCTGGAGGTACCATTCTGAGGAGGAGCTGGGTGGCTCATCTCACTGGGGAAGACTAACCAGTTACAGCGGGGGAGGATACTACATTGACCTCAAGTTGACCAGAGAGGAGACTGCTGAAGCCCTGCAAGTCTTGAAGGAGAAGTTGTGGCTGGATCGGGGGACACGAGTTGTCTTCATTGATTTCTCTGTGTATAATGCAAATATCAATCTGTTCTGTGTCCTGAGGTAAGCCGAGTCCCGCTGAAAATTCCTCTGCCTCTCGCTGCTTCTTCAATGCCACAGTTTCTTAAAATGTAAATATTTTAACATGGTCCACAAGGATGGTAGGACTGAGTGGTGTCAGTAGATGTTGCACAGATTAGTAAGAAGGCTTGGTCTTCCTGACATAACCAGTCACACCTCTCTTTGCCTTTCACCCCTTCCTATCATGGGCAACAAAGCAGCAGAGATACAGCTGTGTAAACACATGCACACAACCCTTCCACTCGTGTTTTAGTGGATAGCTCATGCTCAGGTTTGATGCCTCTCAAAATTATCTAAGAGTGTCCACCCTCCTGTTTGGAATTATCAGAGTTTTCTTGTCCCCTTCAAGGTTAGTGGTTGAGTTTCCAGCCACTGGTGGTGCCATTCCCTCCTGGCAAATCCGGACAGTCAAGCTTATACGCTATGTCAGCGCATGGGACTTTTTCATTGTTGCCTGTGAAATTGTCTTCTGTGTCTTCATCTTCTACTATGTGGTGGAGGAGATTTTGGAGCTGCGTATCCACAAGCTTCAGTACTTCACCAGCATCTGGAACATCCTGGATGTGGTCGTCATTCTGGTGAGGATCCTTGCACTCTTTTTTGGGGGGAGCAATGGTAGAGAGGTATAAGAACCAAAATAAATGAAGGGATGGGGAAATGGGTCTAGATTAGACAAGAGCTGGCGCATGTTTTGCTCCAATAGAAAAATCAACTAGGAGAGTAAATGGACACATGCTCTTCTATCAGCTGTTTGGAGAAAATTCTTTACTTAGAGATGCCTGAGAGGCTGTGAAGTCGGGTCGTCATTCAGCGCACTAAGACCTTATTTCCATCCCCCACCAGCAGACTGCAGTAGTGAAGTGTGATACCAAGGAATTCTGTGACACTTTAATTTCTGTGGAAAGCATAGGCACAGCAGTCACTGCAGACTCTTCTTCTTCGCAGCTCTCCATCGTTGCTATTGGGTTTCACATCTTTCGCACCATTGAGGTGAACAGACTCTTGGGAGAGTTGCTGAAACACCCCGACACCTACGCGGACTTTGAGTTCCTGGCATTCTGGCAGACACAGTACAACAATATGAATGCAGTCAACTTATTCTTTGCCTGGATCAAGGTACTGTAGGGGGTCCGGGAGGTGCCAGGCCTCCAGTCTCAGACCTCTTCCACCCCTCTGAGTGAATGAGGGTCACAGCTGTATAAAAGAGAGGGGTTTTCCTCAAAGTCATATGTTCTGTTTTGAAGAAAATCCAGACAACTTTTCACCCTGCATTCTGAGGCCAGTTATTTGGAGATAACGGATGGGGAGATGAGCTCAGACATTGTGGTGTAAAAGTGGTTTTAGAAAAAGCTGAGTACAATACAACTTCATCCATCCTGTTCTATTTTAGTATTTTAGAGGATAATCTGGCAAACCATGTTTTCTTTTTGCGATGGCCACCAAACAACTGGAAATGACTCACTTGTTGGCACGGACTTTGCATTTCAACCAAAGCATCTTGGCACGGTGGAAAGCCACACTGTACTTGGGGCTCCTCATTAGCCTCAAGAAATTTGTCCTTATAGCAGTCCCTCTTTGTTTCCTATGGACATAGGGAACAAAGTAATACGTTTATGATTCCACGGGAAGTTGGTGGCACACCTGGGACAAATATCCTGAACACTTAGCCACTGTTCCCCTAGCCAGGCTGTCTTCTCGGTGCTTTGGTACTTTAGTGAACCTCTTGTCTTAGTAAGCATGCACATATGTACGAGAGAGTGACCTAGCTGACGGTTTGACCTAACTTTGTCCCTGCTATTCCTTCTTGCAGATATTCAAGTATATTAGCTTTAACAAAACAATGACCCAGCTCTCCTCCACACTGGCACGTTGTGCCAAGGACATCCTGGGCTTCGCTATTATGTTCTTCATTGTCTTCTTTGCCTACGCCCAGCTGGGTTACCTTCTTTTTGGGACACAAGTGGAAAACTTCAGTACCTTTGTCAAATGCATGTAAGTGTATAAGTCAGAACCATGTTTCCATCATTTCATCAAAAGAATTTTAACTACTTTCCAACCTCTCCCCAGTTGCAAACCTGAATGTCAATCAGACACCTGTTGTATCTCATTGTAATAAAGCCGCAATGGTTAATAAGTAGTTCCAGCAGTGACATCATCATGGACAAAAGAACACAGTGAGAAAATTGAGGATTATAGACATTTCTGATTGTCTGGTGTTTATCAGCAGGGACACGAGTAGCTGATCCTACCAGACTTTGAGACTCCTTGCAGCCCTAAAATTCAATGGAAATCCCAGCCTTTTCATGGGAGCATTTAGTGAGGAGTTTCCATTTGCTGAAGCCTAGACAGCTTTCCCTTGACGTGGCGCTGTTTGGCACAGCAAAGGGTACTCAACATGCAGAGTGGCTCAACGTCTTTCTGCAGAAAAGCATCATAGCTCAGCTGATAATTTAGCTTCTGTTCTGCAGGACCTTCTGTCACCTTCTCACCTGCTGTGGGTCCATAAAGGCGGTAGAATGGTGCTGCCTGATGGTCACTTGAGACCTTGGCGAATTTGAGTTTTTATGTACCAGCAGATGGCTTTAGGCCTAGTTGGGTTAAACTTCTCTGTAATTCTGGTGGTAAGAACTAAATAGCTCAAAACACTTGTTTTGAGGCAGGCTTAGAGCATTGTTTTTTTTTTTTTCTAAATAAGTAGGAGGCCCAGATAAAAACTCTGGAGTTTTGAAATTCTCTGGCTTTCAAACACACTCACTGATCACATCGTTTCAGTGTCCGCACAACAGCTGCACGAAAACTTTTCTGTTTTTCATCAGATAGTGGACTTTAATTCAAACAAAGATTTGGAAGGAATACTGTTTGCTGCTACAGGGTTTTCACAGGGAAAAGCAGAAGTAATGCATTTATCTTATCAAGATGATGGCTTTAAACACAAATGAAAAAGTCAGAAATTTTGTATTAGTTATAAATATATTTGATTTTGATAAGATGGCAGCTCTACTTCATTTCTGAAGGTTGGTAGTCATATAATATGTTAATTTTAATAGAAATTCAGCATGAAGCAATGCCATATTCCTCTTCCTTAGACCTAGAAAACATTCCCAGCTCCCTGAGCAGTCCAAATGCAAGGAATCTGAAACGGAGCTTTGCAATTCTCAGTCAGGATTTTCAGTCTCCGGGCTCTCAATGTCGTTTTCCCTGCACATGGCTTCACAGTCTCTGTCTGTCTCTCTGTCTGTCTTTTTTTTTTTTCCCTTTCATTTTTTTCAATTGGAGGATATTTTTTACAAGGATCATTTCATTGATCAGTTTCCAAAGAAGTCCCACAGATAACGTATCGAGGTACCTGAGATGGGGTATGACCAGTGGGTGGCTAAGCACCCACAGAAGGGGGTGTTGGGGAAGTGAGTTAAGATACGCAACCTCAGACAATCCTTCAGTCCATGGGCTCACTCAGGCAATGCGCCGTGTTAAGGGAGGGACCTGCTCCAGAAGCGGTTTTCAGCCTGTGTTCCACAGACCTCAGGCATCCAAGTCCCGCCTCCAAGGGGTCTACAAGAGATAACTGAGATAAGCAAACTTCTCGTAAATAGACTTAAACTTGCTTCATTATCAGGGCTATGAATTGCAAAAGGTCACAGAGCACCAGCCCATAATAATATCCGCTCCACAGTTTCATGAACTTTTTGGCAAGAGAAGGCTTCAGTGAGTCAAATGCCTTTATAAGGGAGAATTCCTGTTGGTTTTGTTTGGTTTTTGTTTTTAACTCCCGTTTAGACCAAAAAACACTTTGGACAACCAGAAATTTGTGTGGAAACCGTGTTTTGCTTTCCAGCCAGCTCTTGCTCTAACTACATCAGCTCCATTCACCCCTGAAATACTACATTTAACTCACCAGTCGGACTGAATGACTTAGACTTTGCTCTGGCTTGTGCCTGTGACCGTCTAGGCTGCAGGCAGGTTCAGGGTTCACCTCAGGACTGTCTGAGGAGGCAGGAGAAATGTATGTGCCTTTGTGTGACCTTGTGTTCTTCCTCTCCTCCAGCTTCACCCAGTTTCGGATCATTCTTGGTGATTTTGACTACAATTCCATTGACAATGCCAACAGGGTCCTTGGGCCTATTTACTTCGTCACCTATGTGTTCTTTGTGTTTTTTGTGCTCCTGGTAAGCAAGAAAGCCTTCCTTGCCTCTATACTGACAGCAAGGTTTGAGAGACCCCTCCCGATAATCCCCATGTTAGGTGCGATGTTAGGTGCGATGTTAATCCCCATGTTAGAACGCTTGGAGAGATGGGAAGTTGCTGTTACAATAACTTTGCAGTGCGAATAGACCAAAGTAGACAAAGAGCACATCATTGCAATGGGGATCATCAGGGCAATTAAGGGCCATATTCACATCATTTAAGGTGAAGACTAAACCCTGCTGGGAATACCACTGGTGGTGTAGCTGAATTCAAGGGGATCAGTTGAGCTGCTCTGTGGTAGACAGGCAACAAAGCATGGGGGACAGTCTCTGCCTTGCTACGCAATGGATGCCGGGGGATGCATAATGACCAGGTTAAACACCTAGTGCCAGGAATCCAAACGTAACCAAAGATCTTGCAGGAGAAGCTACCAGAGATGGTGTTTGAGCTGGGAACAACTGTACCTTTATCCGCTGCTTTAGCTGCAAGGACCTCTTCCTCAGTGAGAAAGCACGCTGTGGCTGAAGTGGGCCTTCCCTTCACCCATTTTAATTTGCCCAAGGGATACCCCATGGGGAAACAGCTCCTTGTTTAACTGCGCCCTGCACATCTATGCCGGTCTCTTGCTGCCTCAGCTGCTGGAGCAGGCAAGATGCTTCATGCTAATTCATCTCTTTTTTTCCCCTTTTTCTAGAACATGTTTCTGGCCATCATCAATGATACCTACTCAGAAGTCAAGGAAGAGCTTTCAAGCCAGAAGGATGAGCTGCAGCTCTCGGACATCTTGAAGCAGGTGATGACTAATGAAAGCTGTGCTACTTTCTAGCTAAAGCCTGAGACATCTTCTGGAAGTCCCTGACCTACATGGAATTCACTAGAGAAAAAAAAAGTGGTTGCCAATTCAAGATCCACCACCTTGGTGCACACAGTAGCAACAGGAGTCCCAGTTCCCTTCTGGGATAGACCAAGCTCCCAGATCCTTTGGCAATGGGAAGATGAGAAAGCAGCGGTGGGGAGAATCCTGTTGCTTGAGCATGCTGGTAGTGTTTCTCAGACTTTCCTTTCCAGGACTGTTTCTAGACAAAGCTGTTTCAGTCCTTGATATAGTGTACTTTGATCAATAGAGTGGCGGGTTCGACTCTGCTGAGCTGAGCATGTTACAGTAATGCAAATCTGGTGGGTTACTTGTGGATTTCCCATGAGAAAATTCCAGTAAAGATCCTGGAATTTCACAGCTCCCTGTGCTGTGGGACCAATGTTCTGCAAAGAATGGTATTTGAGATATTATCTTGAACAGCTGATGACTGGGAGCTAAGATAAACAGAGAGAGAAAAGCAGAGGGCAAACGTTGACAGGGAGTCCCTGGTTACCATGTTGGTGTCACTTTGAAGGTGTGATCCCAGTTTAGAGATAGGGCCTATTCAGCCAGCGTTGTATTTTTGCTTCTGGAAAGCTCAAAATCTTCCTGTATTAGTCAGCATCTGCTCACCCATATTGCCTTGTCCGCTCTGCCCTATTTTTCACTGTTCTGCCTGCATGATTCCCTGTCCATTTGCACCTTTGGTAACAGAGCTACAACCGGACGCTTATGAGGCTGAAGCTGAAGAAGGAGCGGATTTCGGATGTGCAGAAGGCACTACAGAATGGAACAAAAGAACTGGACTTTGAAGACTTCAAGAACAGCTTGAAGGAGTAAGTGAGTCAGCTTGAGGGATGCCCACTTATCCCTTTCTCTTGGTCATACAGGTAATTTAAATTCTCTGGTTTTCAAGACCGGGAGAGCAGCTAGCTCAGATCTGGGCAACGTAAGACTCAAAAAAATAGTTATCACCTTTCCCCACTTGTTTAATATCCTGTTCTAAATGGGTTTGTGTTAGCATCTCTTTCCCATTTGGGATGTTTAGGTTTGTCACTGGCAGGAGGAAACAATACACTGATTTCAAAAGGGATGCTCCCGCACTGTTCGAGCCTGACAGTGTAATTCAGTGCCTTGAGCTTTCCCTGCCTGCTGTTTTGCAGACTGGGCCATGCAGACCATGAGATCACAGCAGCCTTCTCCAGGTTCGACAAAGATGGCAACCACATCCTTGATGAAGAGGAGCAACAGCAGATGAAGCACGACCTAGAGGAGAAAAGGGTAAAAAAAGGGCAAGGAAAGAAACCCTCTGTTTGGTAGAGACCACTCCACAGAGGCCTCAGAAATCTTTGCGTTTGTGGTATAAACGAAATGGGCAACTTAAATACAGCTCCAACTCTGCCTGGAGAGCAGCCTGTGAAGCTGTGTGTGATTTGCAGCGAAGCGGACACAGCTAGTAGCCAGCTTTGCAGGAGTTTCTTTATCTATCTTCCAGGTTGCTCTGAACACAGAGATTGAAAATTTGGGGAAATCCTACAGTGACAACAACCTGGATGAGAATCTGACCTATGTGGAAGAAAGGAATAGCCACGCCAATAACGCCAGCTGGGTCTCCAAAGAAGAGTTCCAAGTGTATGTTTGTGCCGGCAGTAGTTTAATTCCTCTGCAAACGAGGGGTCTGATTCCCTGCTGCTTCCTTCCCTGATATAACTGTTTACACTGGTGCTGAGCAGTTTCAGTAAGATCTTGTCCCTTTTTAACTTGCACACGTGTAAATGAGCAGGTGAGGAGAGAACTGGGACAGTTCTTGTAGTTTGCTTGTTTCTGTAAAAGATTGGGTTAAGGAATTTTGCTTTCTGCCTCTTGAATAACCTCTGCAGCTGTCAGCTGGCCACAGGCAACATGCTGTCGGGTTTCAGGGCAGAAGGTAGCCCAGATAACTGGGCCAAGGGAAGTTGATACCTTTGCAGAAGGTCCTGTGGGAATAAATATCCTTGGTTTATAGCCTAGTTGGCTTTCACCCTCCAGGTCTGAGAATAACACTTGGCTGTTTCTTTCACAGGAGGAGCATGGGATAAATACAGCACAGAGAATCAGGAGATCCTGATTCTGCTACTGAGAAACACTGAGCAATCCACATAGGGCCATATGAAAGGAGAGGCAGGTGCAATATTTAATAATGGGATTATATTGTGGCTGCACTGTGATCCAAACTGGTGGGGATCCTTTCTAAGCAGAATCACTGATTACAGATTAAAACGGAGCACAGCAGGGTATGCCTTCAGTGGGTATGAATCAGTTCTCTGATGTGAAAGCTTCACTCCTTTTTGAGGTCTGGCCCATTGTCCATGAGATGTTTGCTGCAAATCCTGCTGTTCATCACAAGAAAAAGCTTGCAAATGCTCTCCATGTCTCCCCCAGCCTCCTGCAACGTGTGCTGCAGCTGGAACAGTCCATAAACAGCATTGGCTCCAAGATCGATGCAGTGGTGAACAAGCTAGACGTGCTGGAAAGAAACAATCTGAAGAGGAAGGACCTGTTGGGCCAGCCACTGGATAATGTTAGCAAGGTTGGTAGGCTTCCACCATGGATTTGGACCAGCTTCAGTGTAGGTGCTATGTGAATGGACCGGGCATCATCTTTGCGTTCCCAATCCCCATTGACAAAGGACCAAAAGGGTTGGGCAGGGTCAGCATTTTGTGTGATCAAGCCTCTTCTGTTCAAGCACAGTGACAAAAAGCTTCTTGCTTTCACATCCCCCCAGTTAACCATGGTACCCTTAAACACACCCTCCAGCTCCTTTGAGGCCAAACTCATTCCTGTGGCAGTGGATGCAATTCACTTGTCTTCAGTTTCTTTGCACCTACTTATCCGCAGACGTCAAAAAAAATACTGTCCTTCCCAGCGAGAGCAACTCATGACAGCGTTGTGGACTGTGATCTTAACATCTCGCCTGGGGATTACTTATCACACATGAGGTGGAAGATTGTGAGCGGTTGCCCACAGTGTCTCATTGCAGACTCGTGACTTTTGCCAAAGACTGCCTGTATTCAGTCAACCAGCATATTTTAGATCTTCAGCTTTAAAGTCAAAGGCAGCAAGGCACATGGGACCCATGTCATTACTTCATGATTTTATGGCTCTCGTAACGAGAGCAGTCTACCGGCACACAGTGACCCAGCTGAGTCAGAGAGAAGCCTCTCTCTTTTGCAGGGTAGTTTTGTGATCCCTTCCCATCTGAAAGAGTAGTTTAGAAGGTTCTGCTTCTTATGTGAACACGCCTGAAAGATTATCCAAGTGTTTGCTTGCAGATTTGCTTCGCCCCAGGATTTCTGTGAATGTTCTTGTAGGGATGATGACTCCTCATCTGCCTAATGCTTGAATGTACATTCATTGGTGTACTGCAGCAAACAGTATATTGGATCTTTGATAGACAGGCAGGTTGTACTCGTTTCTGGAAGAATGTGGGAACATATTTAAGTATCGTGCACACCTTGCCTCTCTCCTGGAGTGTTGCTAGACTTCTTGGTAGCTTGCTAACAATGCAGGTCACTCTTTTTTTTTTTTTTTTTTTCTGGTTAACAGGAGGAAGAACCCAGTCAGGGAGAGCTGCTGTTCCGCCAGAGCCTAGACCAGCCAGGGAAAGAAGAAGCAGAAATCCAGGGGATGGAACACATACGGGGAAACAACCTGAGTGGCAACTCTTCCCAAAATGGGATCTGCCCCATCTTGCTCAGGTTAAGTGTGCCGGGGTCTCAGGTGCCCAAGAACATCCAGGCGCAGTCTGATGTGCGCTTCTAGCGAACAGCCCAGTGCTCCCAGTTTGGTTCCCATGGTAGTAAGTCACTGTTAGTTGTTTCCCCGCTGTTAGAGTAATCCGGACAGGTGGACGCAGACACCACTGTTGCCAGAAACTGGTGATGTGAAAAATCAGGGACGCTCTTTTCCAGCATAACGATGCGTAATGTCAGAGCTAGAACTTCTGGCCCCCGTACCTCTGGACTAGGTGGTGTATTAGGCTTCTGCCTCTGAACAGGCCGGCGCAAAGTCTTTTATCTATCCTTTCCCGACATGCAAAGACCCAAGAACTCTTTGAACACTTGGGTCCAGAGTGGCACATTGCAACGTGTTCCCTACACACACAATTAGCTGCAGGACAAAGATGTGGTAATCATGTAAACAAAACAGAATATAATCATTAGCGTGAGATGGAAAGGAGAAATTTAGTTATTTGTGTCTACCTAGTTACCAGCAGTTTTGTTCTGTATTAGTTTGTTTCCAGAGCACTTTGGTAACCCTCTCTGTACCTTAGATTCAGACGTTTAGAAAAGAGGATACTAGCACCTAATTCAGGATGGATAAAATGAGAGTTGACTCCCAGTGTAGTTGGGAGGAGACCTGAAATACCATAAATGGAGAAGTAGTTGTTACTGGTAGAGTCCTAGATCTGAATGTTAGTGTATAGACTACTAGTTATATGGTTTCCAACACAGCTGTTGACACTAAGAACTCTCTTTATGTTGCCTATTTTCACACTCCTTAAATTGCATTTCAAGGTACTTCACAAAATTAGCACCATATTTACAAAGTTGTGACACTTCTCTTTTTTGTCAAGGAAACACTTTTGTTTGCAGTTGTGGGTGCTGACACCATTTCAGTTGAAGAATATTGTGAAAATGAGATGAATGTCAGTTTTTCAACCACAGGCATAATACCTGTTTTGCAGGCATTTTCCACTTTGTTGAGACTTCTTTTTTCCTTGTAGTTGGTGCAGACTATTGCAGCTATTACAGGACCACCACGAAGGTATTTGAAGTATCTTAATCATTAGTATTCTGCAGCAGTTAACTTCAAATAGGCTCTGTAGGCTTGAAGCCAATGGAAGTACGAGTTGTACCAGACCACTGCTAACACCTCATATTAATGCTACACTGTTTAGCGTGCTACGCGATACAGCGATAGGTTTAGTGAGGACATTGTGCGGTGGAGTTTTGTACAGCCGCCTTCTTAAGATGGATGTGCCACTGCTTTGTGGGAAAGCCTCCCTGGGCATGTCTGAAGGACCTCAGGATCAGCTCTGTCCCCAGATGGCCCAGGCTCCAGGGCTGTCACCGCTACAAGATATCAATGATAAACTGAAGCAGAAGGTCCTTCAGCTGCGAGAGCCTAGCAGGAGCTGTGAGACCTTGTCACCCAGCCCACAGGGAGCTTAGATTCCAGCCAGGAGCTGTGGATGCAGGAACTGCAGGGTCTCACAGCTCACTTCCCAGCAGCTGGTCCTGCCGCTAGGGACAAGACTTTCCTGTGAGACATTGCCACCGTTCTTGACTCCTGGTTCCACTGAGTTCAGAATTGAGCAAGAACTTCTTGCCTTCAGCTTTTCCAGCTGGAGTCAGAACAATGATGTTGCTGATTTCCTCCTACTCTCAGCATCAAAGCTATTGCCTTATTCAGAAGAAAACAGCCTATGTCAGGAGAACTTCCTGAAATAAGCCCTGTTATTTGCAAATTCTAATTAAACAGAAAATCCATATGCTAAATTGCAATTGAACAGAGGAACTACGTGCCCTCTAATGGGTTTGAGGAGTGCACACAGCCCCTTGTGGTTAATGAATTGGGTGCTCTGTGTGTTGAAAAGCACAGACGAAGGCTTTTCCTTAAATTAATTTGCAAGACCTCGTTTTAGACCCTGGCTCAATAGCAGGCTGTGGCTACTGAGGCAAAACCAAACCCCTGCTCTTTTGAAATCTCTGAAGGGGTGCCTGCCTTTTCCAGAGGCTCGGGATACTGGGTGAGGTCCTGAGTCTGCGTGACTGCATAGATATCATGCTTGGGATACTGATCTGTGAAGAACTAAGCTTAGCACCATGGAATAGACCCAAGCAGCAACTGTCTGCTTCGGGGGGGTGATCCTGTGCTGGTAGAGTCAGTGGAAGATAGATTGCTGGCTGAGGCTCAGCTCCTTAACATAGCAACAACTGCTGTGAGGTCAACAGGATCCTGAAATAATGTCCTGCCAGGAAAATGAAGGCGAAAGCAATTCACTATGAAGCCTGGCTTTCTAAAGTCGTTCTGCTCAACAGAAAAGGTGGCACAAGACCTCCCTCTTTTCACTGTCCTGTGTTCCCATTCCCCTCCCAAGTTCTGCCAAACACCTGCAGGACCAGTCCCACGGAGATCTCGCCCACCGAGGCAGGGATGCTGCCGGCACTGCAGTGCAGCACAAGAGCCCCATGGACATTACGCACCTCCACAGCTCCCTTCTGCACAGAGACCACCCCAAATAGCAGGGAAGGTAGGTGAGGCCAACGGACGACGGTGTGGCAGCTGGACTCAGATCTACGGGACAGTGACCATCAGCTTCAGGCAACCAGGCTGGAGGCACCGTGGGCTGCTCTTTAGGGTGGCAGGAGGAACAAAACGGTTGTTTGTGCTGCAGAATTGGTTCATGCCCGAACCCTGGGATGTCAGCTTTCCCCTGCAACAGGAGAGCACGGAGTGCCCGCCAGGCCATTGCAGCTGGGAGGGATGTCTGCCCCTCGTTCTGCTTGTCCGTGGTAACCCCAGGAGCAGCAAGCCCAGCTTGCCAGGGCTCCCTGTTCCCGCTGACCGGAACAGCCGGGATGCCTCCTCCCCTTTGGGGCGAGGGGCAGCAGTCAGCCTGCCCTGCTGAGGAGCCCTGAGCCAGCTCCGGCTGGGATCAGACGAGAACTGCAGGCTGCAGTGGTCTCCTGGGTCCATCAACAGCCTGGTCAGGGAGCTCCTTTCCCCTTTCCTGGCAGAAAGATCACTCCCTTCGCCCCGTGCTGTGATATTGGTGGTGCCAGTGCTGCTCGGTGTAAAACAAGTTCTATCACTGGTATATGCCCGTTCCTGCATTAATGTCTTCTCTCTTACTTGTACATCTCAATGCAACTGTGTCTTGTCTGTTCCTTGTCAACTTGCTGTCACGTATACGATGCGTCCTAGAGTAGGGCAAGGCAATTACTTGTCCCTGGCAACTGCTTGTGTGTAATTGTCAATTGTGTGTTCAAGCTGCTTGAGAAATACCAGAAATACACTGAATGGTAAGTTCATACAGCTTCTCTTTTCACATGTGTGTTGTCAGGCCTCCCATCAAGAACTGGTATTATTTAGATGACGTATGACTCACGGGGAAAGTAAAGTATTTTTTCCTCGATAACAGGTGCACGGCTGTGTTTTGTTCCCGTTTGCAGAGGGTACCCTTCCGAACTGCAGCATCACAGCTGTGCCTTGAGGTGGTTAAGATCTTCAGGAGGAGGTTTGGAAAAGTATAAGGTGCTCTGAAAAAATACCACCACCGTGGTTATTTGTGTCAGCAGCCGCAGTGGCTGGGGTCTGAGCCCCGCTGTGGCACTGAGCCCCGCTGTGGCACTGAGCCCCGCTGTGGCAGGTGCTGGGTGTGCTCTGAAGGAGACACTGCCTTAAGGCACTCTTGGATCCAGCCAAGGGGGAAGGGAGCAGTGTCCGAACCACGGTGTCAAGGCACAAGTGAGGCATGGAGAGATTCGCTGATGTGCGCAGGGAGGAGCACAACGGAGATGTCTGAAAGCACAGGCATCTGCCAAGGGGCAGCACCAACCGGCCGTGGGAACGAGCGTGGGAAGCTCCCAGCAGCATCTCTTCCCTGTGTCTCTCCAAGAGGACGATGCATTTGTCTCGACAACGAGCAAGCCTAACTTTTCATGTTTAAGAGGAACATATAAATCCCCAGACTCCCCTCAAATACAGCCCAGCTTCTGGAGTTACCGAATCAACCGCGTTTAGTTTACCAGTAGATGTCAGTCAGCACCACTCACAGCCCTGTGCGCCTACAGCCCCTTCTCTGCTCGCTTCCAAAGGAGGACGGTAGTAAATCTCCCATTTGCTTTACTGAGAGAAACTGAGACACAAAAAAAAACCCTCACTTTCTCAGTGGCAAAAAGACAGAAGCAGAATCCAGAGTTTCCAAAAGACACTTTGTGATACTAGATCCTCCCACCTGAGCATTTGTGGCAAACTTTAACCATCTCTGGCAGGTTACCGTTGTTCTCTCTCCAACTTTTAAACAGGGTTAGTACAGGTTTTGCTCATTTTTTTGCAGGCTTTTGAAAAGTCCTTAATAAGTGCTAGTGTTAGTCTAGAGCTGCTGCCGACGGGTCAGCCTCTAGCACAGGACATTGTTGGCTGGAGACCGCCCTGCCCCTGCCTGGTTTACAAACACATCACAGCAGGAGTCACTTGGAAAGAAGAGAATAATATCAGGGAACAACTATCAGTCTTTATAGAGTTTATCAGTAACTAGGGAAAAGGGAGGGCATCGTCTGATGAGCCAGATGATTACAAACCCAGAGTAAAAGTGCCACGCCATCCTTTTGCTGGTCACAAAAGCCCTAATTCAGGGCCTCCGAGCCTGAAAGCAAAGAGCCCAGCACTGGGAGAGCAGTACAAGTAGGAGGAATTTCAGTGGGTGCCAGGTCCAGCCCCTCTCCTGAGCTCAGAGGCCAAGGGATACGTGAAGAAGAATACGCCGGGTTTTGGAGAGAGGTGGCAGAATTCAGCGCTTGAGGAACTGACTCGGAAGCCTTCCTTGCCCATGGCCCGATCTCCGAGGTGGCAGATGCCAGGCGTAGCTCATGGCCAGCCAGCCATGCTGCGCACATGCCGGGCACCCAAGCGGGTGGCAGAAGGGTGCCAGCCCCCAGGGTGCGGCGAGCTGTGGCCCGGCCCTGACCCAGGAGTGCTGAAGAAGGAATGTGACTGCTCAGCTGACAAAACAATGTGGGTGTTCTGGTGACGGGTCTCCAGCCTGAGGTCACCAACCCGAGGTCACACCAGGCTCCGCCGAGGCATGCCACAGCAAGTTACCAAGAGCACCGCTGCGCCTGGCAGTGACAGGGGTCTACAGCACAGCACGTCCCAAACCAGCTCTGGATGGTGCTGCATCCTGACTACAGCCATCCCCAGAAGATACCAGTCAGTTCTCTGCTGGCATGCTCACCTCCAGGTGCCAGCAGGCACAGCAGCAGCCTAAGAAACAGCTCTTCAGAGCTTCGTGCAAGGCAGGAGCGTGTAGGAGGCTGTGCTTGTGTTGCCTGAGAAAGGACTGAAAAGCCATCCTGTCGTTTCTGGTGGCTGTGACTATCTACGAGGTCCCCTTCTGCAAAAAGCATCAAAAATAACAGCAAATGGTTAGCTCAGACAAAGAAAAACTCCCATATATGCACACACACATTGCTGTAATGGGTCAAACCACCCAGGTTGCTCAGACGTGTTTGGAGTTCACAAAGCAAAGCAAGCTTTGAAATCTCATACAAAGATTTCTGGGACAAAAAAAGGGGCGGAGCTTTTCCTCTGTTTTCTATGGAATAGGCAACTGTTACGGCAATGAGAGATGTCAGTCTTTCTGAATCCTTTCAGGAATATAGCCTCTCCTGCTTCAAGGGGTTTTAACCTGTACAGACCCAGAAAAGGCTGTGCCACCAGCCGGCATTATCCACCATGTATGTATGGATACAAGGACAGTGGACCAGCTGAAATCCCATAGCACCGGGGTCTGGTCCTTGAGCTGCTTACTGGATCACTTTGAGATGCTGACTGGGAGTTTGCCTTCCAAAGTGGCGAACAGTGGTGGAAGGAGACTTGTGACATCCCACCCATGTCTAGACTTTCCAAGAGCAAGGTGGAGGGAAATACACAGCACAGCACTGAAAAAGCCTCCTTGATCACCTCCTTTGTATGTTGGACATGCTTTGTTACAGGCTTTTCCACCTCTGATTTTGCCAACCTTATTAGGTTTGGCTGGATTTGTGAGAGAGGGCTGGGAGACCTCTCAGGAAGGAAAACCTCAGGGACTAAGTTGCATGGCTGCCTGTTTCTTGCACTAGGGAGAAGGAAGGCCTTCTATGGGAATGGCCCAACCTGGTGAACAGACACGCAGGGCTCTGGTGCTTTGATGGAAGGGAGTGCTCTGTGGGCCACACTCTGGCTGCAGAACTGGGCTATGGAAGGTCTTTAGCTCTGGTGTGAGTCGTGAGTGGCCTTGGTAAGGCTGTGTTGCTGAGGAGCTGCTGAAAGTAGAGCAGAAGAGAAGGCTGAATTGGATGGAGATCAGTGCAGAGGTGGGCAATGCAGGCACCAGGAGCAGGAAAAAAAACATGCAGCAAAGCTCAATGGGTACTTCATTTTAAACCAGAACCAATAGCACTCACTTCTGTTCTCTTAGCTGCGTACTCATTAGCACCAAGAGATGTGTCCAAATGGATGGTTCAGAATTTGGGCACCAAGGTCTGTGTGCAGGTGCTGTGGTCAGGGGTCCTTGTGATGACACAGAACAAGGAACACCAGTTATGGAGTTCTCATATCCTCTGCATTAGCCTGGTGACCATGGCGTGGTTTTGCATGTGCGTTTTCATACCCTTTAGGAGATGACAGTGTTCAGTTTCTTATCGTGTCTCTCCTCTGTTTGTCATTAAGATTTACTTATTGTCCTTTCTTTTCCAGTCTGAGAGCCTGAAGGAGCTACTCCTAAATGTGGTGTTGATGTCCTGGTGAGCTGCTAAGCTCAATGCCATCAACACCTGCCACTCCTGGTGTTCCACATCCAGGCTTTCCTTTACTCTCCATTCAGACCTATCTTAGCTTTTCTATAGTGGTTCTCTACTCTCCCTGCCTGTCTCCTGCCCTAGAACACTGCGCTGCCCTTAAGTGGTTCCTGAGTAGCTCTGGACAACCTCTGCCCCTTTTGCATGCACTGGTCATCTCCACTTACACAGCGGTTTCCAGACTAGGAGAGAAAAATTAGGTCTGGAGAGGAGCAGAGCAGAACTGTCAAAAAACTTGAGACACCCTGGCCAAGACAAACACCAGGCAGTGGCTCTACTGAAAGAAATAGCTAAGTATTGAGGTGCACCTGGGACCTGTGGAACATAACCAGTTGCGCCAGCTGGAAGGTGAGTACAAAGAACTCTGGCATAAGCAGCTGAGGAGCGTGGAGCTTCTTCCTGTGGTATTACTGGGTGAGCTGCGCACCCAAGTTCTTCCTTCTTTTTGTTCTCCCCTTCCTCTATGTTACTGCCTTCATCCCTCAGTCAAACACCTAGTCTGGCCTACTGCTTTGGGTTCTCTTTGGTAACACTTGCTACCTGGTGATTACCCGCTTTTCTGCCTCAGTTTCCCTATTGGTGAATGTGATTTTCCTGCAGTCTGCATCAGAGTAGGGGACAGCTGACATTTCTGAGCCTTTGCACTTTGCCTTTTTCTTCCACCTAACGCGATGTTTTGCCCTGTGTTGGAAGGACGTGGCAAAGTAGTTCTCTGTCAAGGCCATATAGCACTGCTGGGCTTCTAGGAAGGCACAAAGGAAGGTGGAAGTTATGGATGAGACACAGCCAGTTTCTTATCTCTCCTTCTCCAGAATACAAATTGTTTACTGTCACGCTATCTCACGTTCTGCTGTTGTGCAGTGTGCCTTTGGGGAAGGACACTCTGCGACTCCAGGTGCACAGCGCCAACTGCAAACAAGTCTGAATCTGTGCGGGGCTGCTACAACAAATACTAATGTCAGCGGCTCAGGCCTTGGGAGTGCATGAAAGTTAAACCGCTTTTAGGAATGGCTGGTGGGGCAGCCAGGACTTTGCTCCTGAGGAAGGAGGTGAAATATCTACATAACGTTGTGTATGTCAACATTCGTGTCTATGGAGGGACCTGACCTCTGGAGAGCTGAGTTGGGACAGATAAAACACGCTTTAATCCTGTTGACCTCCTGCAGGCACTGAGGCCCTCAAAAGGGAAGCAGAATGACGGTGTGCCTATTCCTGACTTGCAAATAGCCATGCAAACTGTGCTCGAGGGAGCCCTGCCCCAGGAGCTTGGGCTGAGAGGGAGAATCTTGCACCGGAGAACTTGTGTTGCTGCCCCAGCTTAGCTTGGCGCCACTTCTTACTCTGCAGTCCCAGGCTTTGTCCTAAAGGTGCAAGAACATGGGGGCAGTCATGACTGTTGTCTCTCCAGAGCTGCTTTGTTAGAGAGGACATGGGAGCTTGCTTTCTTCTTAGCAGCCTCCCAAAGCTTATCTCCCGAGTAGCTGCTGTACAGCTACAGGGGCCAAGACGTCGCCCCGGTCTAGGTCTCTTATTCCCAGCTTTCTCATCAGACCTCACCATTTCTGCTCCCTCTACCTGCGTTATCTCTCTTCATCTGTCTAGACTGTGAGGGAAGGAATGTCTCTCTGTGTTTTTATTGTACGTGGTGGTCCTAGGTTCTCTGTAACATTACTGAGAACAGCAAGCTGGAGCTTTTAGGATTAAGCACATTTAGGATGTTAGTTTTTTGACTACTGAAGAACTGCAATGGTGGTTTAGATGCACTAGATAGAGTATGGATGTTATTATATCCTTGGCTGACTACTTGCTTTACCCAGATAACACCTATATGTAGTTCTATAGATCCTATAGTTGAGGTATTTGTGATTTCTGTCAGTCAAGCCCATGATATCTGTGTAGCACACTGGTTAAATATTGATTTTCTTTACTCTTAGATTTGCTTGAATCCTTTCTTATCTTCAACCAATTAAGGATTTAGTACTACTATGAATTCAGATAATGGACTAAATTATTAACAAAACTCGACAAAGTCAGATTTCTTCTACATAATCTGCAAGTATTGCAAAAGCCAGCTTCCCTAAGGCAAGCAGCACTTTAACCAAGTAAGTGAGGCCAGTCAGCACTAGCTTTGACATGATGAGCGATCAGGGTGGAAAAGGCAAGATGAGATATTTTTTGTGCCTAGGGTGGTGAATTTGTAGATGCAGCAGATTCAGCACATGTATACACATCTGTACAGGGTGTGTCTTTTAGAATGGTTTGCTGGAGCTTTTGGAAAAGAAGAGCTGGGAAATCTCTCACTCATGCACTATATCTGATATTGCTGTCTTCTGCATTGATCTCAAAGCTGCATTGACCTCAGAGAGCATTGGGATCTGCTTCTTGCTGTATTCAGTAGAGGAGGCAATGGTACTCATCAGCATGCAGTTCCTCCTGCACATACTTCTCACGGACTCTCTTGCTGGCTCAAGTCCCTGAAATATTTTACGAGCTTTATGAAATTCAGCATTAGGCAGGATTAAAAAACAACCTGGATCCTCAGGGCAATGAAAGCAGCATCCCAAAGAAAGCAGTGGAGAAACAGATCTCAACATTTTGTAGCTGGTGATTCTGCTAGACAAAGCCATGTCTGACTTGATCAAGTGATGGCAAGTCTTGGCCCATGTGGAAAGCTGGACTAGAGGGAACCCTCAGCACCGCCTTCAAACAGATGTTTTTGTGATCCTGTGGCACAGGCTGCAGGAAGACGGGAGAAGAAACCAGGACCTTCAGCAGAGAGTGGAATTCACAGTTCTCAGCAACTTTTCGTCCCTCGGTAACTTCTTATCCACTCTGTGTGCTGGGGCACACGTGGGACACGTCTAGTGTGACCAGAACTGCAGGACTCCTCCAAGCCTGAGTTTCTGCTAGGTCCCTTCCGCCATGCCCAGGACATTATCGTGGTCTCTCTGCTGCTCTGTGAGCCTGCAGGGGCAGACAGATCAGAGGCTCAAGGCAGCAGGGGCTAAGGACCAAGAGCAAAGACCCCAAACCTGTGCTAAAACCTGCATGAGATCGGAGACACGAGCCGGGTTGCTCTTGCCCTGCTACCACAGTGTATCAAGGCAAGGTCTGCAGCATTATTTGTTTAAGGTCACTCAGTAAAGGCAACAGGGATGTGTAGCTTGATGCTTGCTAGAGCTTTACGCTGGGCTAATGCCTTTGTTGTCTTTCTGTAAAAACCACATCCTTTAATCAGAAGCAAAGGCTGACAGTTTACCAGGCAAACAAATGCCCCGTCTGTGAATGAGCAGCAGAAAGCAGTGCTGGCACCCACTGACCTACAGAGTGGTGCAGTGAGGGAAAAATACCATGCGTAACGTCAGGCTCTCCTCAGGCTTGTTACGAGTCCTAAAAAAACACAACCTGGGCCACTGTTTTTTGCCTTGGTACCGGCAGAAACCTTCCGCAGCAACACTATGAGCTAGGTCAACCTCATCAGTACAATGATACAGTTGAAAAATGCTCCTAGCTGGGGTAGGAGATGGAACAGACTGAGGATCAAAAGGCCCTTGAAGAAGCCCAGAAGACTGTTGCTTGAAGAATGGGCTAGAGGAAAGCCGGAGCCTCCAGCCAGATGCTGTAGTTGGCAGATCTGGTTCCTCCCCACATCTTGGGTCTCTCTCTCTTTCTCTGCCGTGGGAATGTGGTTAGGCACAGGGGGCAGAAAAGTGTTTTTTCCGTTCCATGAAGTGTGGGAGAAGTGCTGTTCCCCAAAATTGCCAGCATGAATGCATCCATCACCTCTGCCTGAAGAGCAGCTGAGCAACTGAAACTTAACTGCCAAGAATAATCTGAACCTTTAATTGTGCTCCTTCAGCGAGCGGTTCTCCCGCACCACTGTGCAGGCACTATGCGGAGCAGCAAGCTCATGACTCAGAAAATGCTCACCTCTGCTCCCAAGCACACAGGATTTTTTTTTTTCCTCGCTGTCCCAGGCATGTGACGAGAGGCTTGTCAGCACGTTGAGGGCTAGTGAGTATTTAGGGTTGATCTATGCCTGGAGAAAGGGATGTGTGCATGCCTGGCGAAACACTAGGGCAAAAGTCTTCAATGTAGGCAGATTTTCCTCGAAAGAGGAAGTTAAATCACAAAAGAAAAATGAACTCAAGTCCTCTTCTGACCCATAGGGTGACTGAAGATAACATTCTTATTCAGCACGCCTGTTCCTTGGGTGGACTTATGGCAAACTTTGCTCTCCTGACAGATCTCTAAGGCTATTTCAGTACCCCCATAAAGCCACCTGCTCTGGACTCCTGTCAGCCCAGTAGAGCAATGTGGTCGCATGAGATGTGTCTTCTGCCTAGTGCATCAATGGCATCGAGCGCATCAGCGTGCCTGGAAGGAGGCAGGTGTTGGAAAGGGGATAGGTGAACTTTTGCAGTTTTTATTATTGGTATTGATTGGGTAGCTGGAGGTTATGCTTTGGCTTAGCTGAGCCTTAAATTGATATTGCAAGAAGTGGTGTTAGAAAAAAGCAATGCTGTACGGAACTGCAGAGGGTAGTCAAGCTGGAGGCAATTAACATGGTGACTTGGCAACTCTGCTATAAATCATATTTATAAACCATAAAAGCGGGCTTTTCCTGCATTTACAACACCAAGGAGTGTGGGGAGGGTGAGTTTATTTATAAAGACAATAGAGCTTGGAAACAGGAGGCCAAGGAGAAGCCTCGACAACAAATGGAAGGAAATCCGATCTTCCTGCTTTCACACATTCTCCTAGCTGGGAGCACATGGCCGCACAGGCAGGCAGCCCGACGGACAACAACCCCAGCCGGCTGCCGTGAGCCCCTCGGGCCGGTGGGAAAACACCTGAGGAGCACGCTGCCTCTGAAGACACCTTCAGAGGTGTGGCAGAGATCAGTGTGGCAGTGTCACCCTTGGAAGGGCTCCCAGGGCTGCCTCTGGCCTCGGCTGACCCAGCTGGACTGGAACCATCCCCTGGGGGCGATGACCTTTCCGGAAGGTGGCAAGGCAGGAGATAGAGAGAGAGAGAGGGTGCTGCCTCCCACCCCTCATCTGTACCCCTCCGTGCCAGGGGTGCGCGGAGGCTGCGGGCGAGCTACCGGCCACCTCCGACGCCCGTTCCCCCCTCTTCGGTGGCTTCCAACGAGAGACCAACGTCGCTGTCCCCCCTACTCCTCCTCCTCTCCCCGCCCCGGGAGGGCGGGCTAACAGCGCGGGGCTGCCCTCGCCATCCCGGCACACGGGGGCTCCGCCGCGCCGCCGGTCGGGGCCGGGGGCAGGGCAGGGAACCGGGGCCCGCGCAGCCGGGGGCGGCCCGGCTCAGCGGCGGAGGGTCGCGCCGCCGCGGGGGGTCGCGCCACCACGGGCCGTGCCACGCTGCTTTGGCGGTACGGGGGCTCTCGTCCCCGTCCCGGCGGGGTTTGCGTGACAGCGCCGGGCACTCCCCGCCGCCGGTTTATGTAACCCGCCGCCCGGACCCGGTTATAAAACGCGGCCAAGGCAGCGCCGCCGCCAGAGCTTTGCCGCCCGCCGCCCGGAGCGCCGCGGCAGCCGGGAGGTAACGGCGCGGGGCGGGGAGCGGCGCGGCGCGGCGCGGCGGGGAGCGGCGGAGCCCTGCGGCGGGCAGCGCGGATCGGGGCTGCCCCGCGGGCGGGGGCGCGGGGAGGAAAGCGGAGCCCGGGTCGGTGCGCGGCTCCGGGGGGTTTGGTGGGGGAACGGGGGGGTGGGGTGGGGGGCTCCGGGGGTGGTGGTGGGTACTGCCTGTGGGGTGCTGCTGCCGCCTGGTCCTGCCTGTAGCCTCTGCTAAGCTTTTCTCATCCTCCTGCCATCCTCGCCCGTTTAGCTCGCCGGTGCTAATTAGTAACTTTGCAAAAACCCGTATAACAGGGTTTATGATGGGATGAAGTACAGAACAGGTGTGAGGTATGCAAGACGGTCCAATGTTCAAAAGTCTAACCAGGTCTTTGCCCCCGGTGTCATTGTCATCCTGACTTTTTTTTTTTTTCCTTCTGATCTGTTGTGCAACCTTTCAAGCATATAAGCCTTGTCTCACTGATGTAACCAGCACATCCTTTCTTGTTTCCCATAAGCAAGGCTTTCCCAGGGGTGACCAGCCTTACAGTTCAGGATGTGTCCAAGCTAAACAACCCTTCCTTCTCCCCATCACGCTTATTTTACTTATACAGGAAAAAAACTTCTGCAACTTCTTGAGCTTTAAGTGAAGAGGCAGAGAGGAAAGGGCTATTCCCGTTTCTTTAAATCTGGCTCTTGTAGTTCCAGTTTCTTAAAAGGACGATCATCGCTTTCCCTGAGAAATCCAATTCTGCAGTGGTGGGTGTTG
Organism: Vanellus vanellus; assembly: GCF_965231255.1. Taxonomy (NCBI): domain Eukaryota; kingdom Metazoa; phylum Chordata; class Aves; order Charadriiformes; family Charadriidae; genus Vanellus; species Vanellus vanellus. The sequence continues at coordinate 21,995,102 of NC_138912.1, read as the reverse complement.
TTGGTCCTACTGGTTATCACTCTCAGTCGTGGGAGGAAAGAAGTGCAGATGATGGGAAAAAGGTGATTGGTGGGATACATCTACCTTCCCACAAAACTCACGTACCAGCTGTGGATGTCTCTGTGGACAGTTCTCTGTCCTTGCTCGCTTACTTAGCCTGGTGACCGCCTCGGCTTTCCACAACATCACAGTAAATTTTTAGCTTTCCAACAAACACATTCATCCTAGCAGCTAGAAGGGAAGTATATGATTAGAGTAACTTGTGTTGGTCTAACCTGTCGTGTTCAATTTCTGGAAGGGGCATGTAGTAATTCCTCTCTTCCTTGCTGTAGTTCCCTGGAAAGGAGATAGGAAGGTTTATGGCTGTGAGGGCATCTGGCTAAAAGGCAGGGTACGGGTTATGCCCAGGCCTTGCGTAGGCTGCAGAACTAGGGGACTGCAGGGTTTCCAAGTTCTTCACATGCAACGCCAAGGCAAGAACTTTAAACTTCTTTTTTTTTTGAATGAGTGAAGGGATCCAAACTTGGCCCTTATCAGTTACAGCGACAGAAAGGGAAAAGCAGCCCCTTGACAAATGAGCTCTGCTGCTGTGACTAATAAGTGAATCAATATTAATGGTTGTACTGATATTGTTATATTTCCTACTATGTAGGCTCTGATGCATGGACAGGGAGAACAGTTCCTTCCCTTTGCTGTTCACATGTCCTCCCTTTCAGGTGCTCCCACCCTGAGATACAGAGGCAGCTTATCTGCTTGAACCAGAATGCTTTATAACTTTGTGATTACAAATAGATACCGTATTTAATTTTCCTTAATGTACCAGTTTGTAGCATGTTTTTTCCTTGCTGTCGCATGTCCCAGGTCCTTCTCTGTGGGAGGGGGAACTCCTGCTGTTCTTCAGGGTAAATGGTGTCTGCAGACAAATCCAAATTTCTCTTCCTATTTGTAGTTGTGATCTGTAGGTGTGATTTGTAGTTGAAGTATCTTGATACTGGTGTGACTGAAACATGATATGCAACGTGTGTAATTCTTATTTTAATCACATCCATATCTCTGAAGCAAACTTGTGCCAGCAAACAAGGTGCATGTGACTGGCCTTCATTTTCATAAGCACAACCGTTTTTCTTCCTGTGGTTCTTCGCACAGGTTCATTAATAGGTTTTTCTCTACTGGCTTTGTGGGGGTGGGAGGAGGGGTAAGCACGTTACGCCTGAAGGAGGGGAGCTTGAGTCTCTTTAGCTTAAGTGGTAGCAGCTTGCATTTGTAGTCCCCACTGTGTTGAGCAAGACGGTGACCATCACAGATGGGCTTGGTTTTTACTTCATTAGATGCCCTTCGAGCTAGCATCACTTCAAGAACATGTCTCGTTCTTACAGACTATGTGTATTGTTCTAAATCTGTGGGGTTTTGTGCCTTTGGGGACTATTGGATGTCTTCCAGTGCGGATGTCCATCCTTTTGGAAACTTGGCACGTGTAAGGATTGGTGTGGTGTGCGTGAACTTGCTTTTCCAAGACACTTTCTGCAGAAATCCTTGCTCACGTGTCTCCTTCCCTGCGTGATTTTGTGTTCTTTGTCTCAACAGATGGGAACTGCTCAAAACAACAGTGACCTCAAAAAACTCCACGCAGTGGAGCTTGACCTGTGTAACAAGGACATGATGGCAGACACATTTGATCACAGCATTATTTCTGTTGGAGAAGAGGAAGGAGTGGGCAATTTCCAACGTTCTCTTCCAACACGAGAGTCCCTCCGATCCCCCCGGGGCTCTGTTGTGAGTTTCCATAACATCCAGTACTCCGTTAAGCAGTCCAGTGGATTCCTATGTAAGCGGAAAACTGTGGAAAAGAAGATCCTTCATAACGTTTAGTAAGTTCTTGCTTAAGTAAAATATCAGAGGGTAGGAATTAATCTCCTGCTGTGACTTCAGTGTCACCTTCCAGATCCAGCTGTGCTGGTAAGGAAATGACTTCCCTCCTGCCAGTCCGCAGTTCACATGAGCACTTTCTAATTTGCTTTTAGGCAAAATAACTGGGATATAGCTGGAGCGGTTTCAGTTATTGATCTGAGGAAATTAGGACCAAAGTTGTGTGAACTCTTCTGCCAGAAGATCTGAGGGTTCCCTTAATTACGGTTCAAGCTGCAGTCGGAGGAAATAAGCAGCAGAGAGCAGTTGTGTCTTCTTTTCAAGACTCAGCTCAGCAGGGAAGACAATTTCTGTCTTTTGTCGATTGCTTTTTATGTCTGGCTCTGGTTCTGGCAGTCTGAGACAAGAAAGGAAAAATGCTTATTGATTTCAGATTGAAGGAGAAGTTTTTAATAATCTCTAAGTTTTCCTTTCAACAGCATTTTGTTCACACCTTACCTCTACTATGAGCTGCCTGTGAACAGTCCTCCATTTGGACATAACTCTTTCCTTCTTCCAGTGGCATTATGAAGCCAGGCTTGAATGCTATCCTGGGGCCAACAGGGAGCGGTAAATCTTCGTGAGTACTTTCTTCTGCTCCTCCAAATGGACAGTCAGCTGTTCAAAGAGGATTTGGGGTTCTGAGGGTTGGGGCAGATGTGAGGGATATGCAGGCTCAGACCTTGGCATGCCCGTGAGAAATCTGGTGATGCAGTCTGACCTCGTGGCCCGCTGCTGTCGGCTTTGCTGGAGTTCTCATCTGCTCCAACTGATGGTCCATATGACTGCAGTCACCTTTGGTGGTGGCCTGAGTTAAGATACCAGGCTGAACTGGGGTGACTGGAGCTTGGGTTTAGGCTCTGTCCTAGACCTGTAATGGGGTGGGGAGGGGGTGCAAGCTCCCTCGGGGCAGGAGAGATGTCATCCCCTGTGAAGTCACTGCAGCGAGACTTTCTTGAAGATGCCTGTCGTGGTTTAGGCCAAGCCCCTCTCTGACAACTGGCAGGAATATGGTGTAATGTCAGTCTGTAGGATGCTCTGGATCCTCACGCCAGCTTGGCTGGGAGGGGTGGTGGGGGTGCATGTGCGCTTGAGTTCTTTGTATGAAAACACAGAGACATGCAGACTATCTCCAGCCAGTGCTGATGCTGTTTTCACTCCCGTATAACAGTGGTAAGAGAGCTGTTTGTCACTCTCTGCCTTTGAGAATGTCAGAGACGGGCAAGTATGGGCAGAGTTCACACAGGTGACCCTCAATATTCTTCTCTAAGGAGACTGCTGGCTAATCAGGATGTTTTCAAGAGCAGCCCTTCGTCAGGGCGGTGTTTACTTAGCTAGCGGACAGGCTGGCCTCTGCGTTGGCAGCGAGGAGAATCCAGTGTTATGTTAAAACAAAATTACGTTATAAAATTAATCTTAACTCTAGTCTTGTTTATACCCATTTGGATTAATTTCCTTGAGATCAAAGTCATTACTTCTGCGCTCCCCTGGCTGGAGAGCAGACTGCAGCTACTCGGCAGGGTGCTTTTGTCTCTGTGCATATGAGCGTAGCCGTTAATACGGAGGCTGAGTTTAGATCTGCGGGGGGGTTGACTGCGGTGAATTTCGAGGGTCTGTATGCTGCCATACTGCCGCGGCACGCCTCGTGCTGGAAAATCCCGTATCTACACCAGGCTTTCCGTACAGAGAGCTAAAGCTCCCAGAGCAGAGCCCGCCCCTTTCTGTGCCCTTTGCTTTGCGGCATGCCGTGAGCCGGCTGTAACTGCAGCCCGCACTGGTGGTACTTACCCAGGCAAAGGTAAAAGCAGCTGTTATGGCAAAACCTAACGCCCGGTGTTTGTCTGAAGTCTCCTAGATGTGCTGGCTGCCAGAAAGGACCCAGCAGGCCTGTCTGGAGAAGTGCTTATAGACGGCATCCCGCAACCTCCAAATTTCAAGTGCATCTCAGGATATGTTGTGCAGGTGAGAAGCTGCCTGGGAGCGCCTGGGAGGGAAGACTGCATGAGATGAGCAAGGCACGAACTACTAGGTTGGGTAATTTTCAATGATGCCTACAGAGTCTAATTTGGTAACTCAGATGTTACAGTATTTAGTATTTTTCTGGGATATGGAAGACAAGAGGATCAAACCGTTACTCCAACTAAGTCAAGCACAGAGGTTTTTGTCTTCCCAAAGCCACGTGGATGCCCAAACCACTGGGCTACTGTGGCTTGCTCTTTGGGCTCTGCCCTGAAGTACTAGCAAGAGTTTAAAAAAAAGAAAAAAAAAAAGATGAGGAAAAAACCCGCAACACCCAAAATCTCTTGTTGTAAAAGTCAGAAGCAGTTCTAGCTGGCAGAAGTACCTTCAAGCTATCAGACAATAATTCTAGGAAGTAAATAGATCCCTGCTGTTCTTCCTCTGATTCTGGCTGGCTGGGACAGAGCTTCGTTCCACTCAGAGACAGGAAAAGCCGGCTGAATCTGCGGAAGTGGGTGGAGGCCGGGACCAATAATAGACCCCCAAAGCCCTGGGGGAGCTGAGGAGAAGGGGATTCTTGGCAGCCGCGTGAGCAGCCAAATCTGGAAACCATCCAGGCTTCTGACTGCCGGCAGATGTGAAATAGGCAGCTTTTCCGAAAGCTGCCAGCTGGGGGGCTCTGGGAGGATGCATGTGACGAGACTGGCGCTGAGTCTTGATCCTGCAGGTCAAAGATGCCCAAATCCTCAGTGTTTCATGAATGGCCAGGAAGTTTCTTGCAAGTGGTCCAGGTTTGAGACATTTGTCTCTCAAATGCCCAAAGCAACCGAATTTAACCTTAAAATGACAGGCAAAGGTGAGACATTAAATGGTCTCTCTTCCCTCCCATGCCTGTGCAGTACTCCCTAGATCAATAAAGGTGGCCCAAAGACTACAAACAACACTCAAGGCCTAAATACATAAATACATAGATTCTTATAGGGTCAGTTTTACGCAGATGAGCATATAAACATGCTAAGTCGTGTGTTATTCCTGTAAAACTGTGGGTGGTCTCTCCACTCACGCCTTGCGTGTGAGGGTGTCATGCCACAGTTTGTTACATTTGATCTTAAAGCAGCTTAAATTCGGGGTTTAGTTCCCGATGCGGTGACCCAACCGTTGTATTGGTGGGTCTGAGGATGGGCAGCGGGAGGCTAGGGTGAGAGACCGAGGGGGTGTGGGGAGGGAAACGATGGTAGGAAATTCCTAAGCCAGCTTTGGCAGCAAAGCCGGTTTATCATAACACTACACCCTGAGTAATCTGTCACATAGTTCTGGCACAGCAGCACGTTCCGTCTTCCTCTGTTAACTCCAGTGCCAAACGCGGTTGGCTGGCACATCCTCTGTGCTGCTGATCAACTACATCTGATGTGGAAGGAGTCCCAAAGCAGGCAGGAATCTGCTGACCTGCAGCTTAAGGGCTGCATCTTCTTCCAAAAGGGCACTAGATTTGAAAGGTGCCGGATTAAGAGGCACGTTCCTCAGTAGCTGCCCAGCGTTGCAGCCCTTCTGCCATCATACAGTGGGGTGCAGAATTGGCTCGAATATCATAGCAGGGATGCTGGAGAGGCATGGCCCTCTGCACGGACCTGAACTCAACTCTGTTTGGCTCATGGTTGTTACAGGTTGGTGTGGGCTGCCCAGATGTTTGTCAGCTGGGTAGATTTGATTCTTACTCAAAATGCGCATGACTTGAAGCTTTTTCAAAGGGGTAGCCCTTAGAATAAGGTCTTGTGCCCAAGGGTTATAGGTAGTCGAGACATGGAAAAAATCAGGAGCATCTTGGTGCAATACTCTTGTTTCTGTGAGGAGCTGCTGCCAGCCGCTGACTCCGCGAGCGTCTCTGCCTTGAAGACTGAGCACTAGTGTGCGTTGGCTTCAGCTGGACCGGCAGAAGTTTAACTCTTTACAAAACCAACTACCTGCTTTGCTGCTCTTTGGCTGATAAGGAAAGTGCACGTGCAGCACAAAATGGTACCGTCTGTACTTGACCTCCTGAGCCTGAAAGCAGGCTGAGGCGGTGCTTGGCATAAGCTGGGAGCCTGCAGAGCTGCGTTCTCCCCTCGGCTGCTACCGAGTGACCTTGAACTTTGTCTCATGTATGTTTTGAAGCAGGGGTTGCCCCTCAGTCCAGTTTCCACTGTGGTCCACAAACAGCTTATCCAGCAATGGCCACTACAGGGACTCTGGTGCCCAGTCCGGTAGCTGAGAAGGCCTTCCAACAGTGGGTTTGTACTGCTTTCAGGATGATGTTGTCATGGGCACAATGACGGTGAGGGAGAACCTGCACTTCTCTGCTGCCCTGCGACTCCCCAGCTCCATCAGCGTTAAAGAGAAGGAAGATCGAGTCACGCAGATAATCAGCGAGCTGGGATTAAACAAAGTGGCTGATGCTAAGGTAAGCAGTGAGAACACCTTTCTCAGAAATCGTACCACCTCTGGAAGCTGAACTGCTTGGCTCAGGGCAGTACGGTGTTCGCAGTGCAGCAGGAACCTGGCTAAGCTATACTGCACGCGAGAAGTCAGTCTCCAGCTCAGGAGGTAACGTGGAAAGAAGTATGTGTATTTGCTACTAAAAGGGGAAGATTTTGGACCATGTCCAGCACGTTGTATAAGTTCAGAGGGGAAAAAGTCGCCTAGTCATTGCACCTTGGAAAGCTGCTCAGTCACTTCCTGGCTTTGTGGGACAAGACAGGGAAATTGTTTTTACAGTGCTGAGAGCTGAGAGGGATGGAAAGCTGGGCTGTGATGGAGAAGTTCTGTGCAGCTCTTGTTCCTCCCAGCAGCGTTTTCACTTTACTTTTACTTTACTTAGCCCACTCTTACTTGAGCAGCAGGTGAGCTACCAACAAAAGGCATCCCTGAGCACCAATGCCACCTCTGACTGCTGTGGCCTCATCCTGGCTCTTCCTTGTCAGTGTCGTCCTTGTTCCCTGAAGTCATAAGGTGCCTGGTACTTCTGAAAATCAGGCTCTGCTTACTGCTACACAGTTCCTCACACTGAGTCAGACCCATCTGCTGCTGGCCCTAGAGTTCATTTGTGGGACTCTGAAAATGAAACGGGTTGCTGAGTGTGGAGAGCCCTGAGCTCCAGAGCATGCACTGACTAGGTCTTGTTGCAAATACCTGATTTCTTCTGCTTGTAGGTAGGAACCGAATTGATCCGGGGAGTGTCTGGAGGGGAACGGAAGAGAACCAACATTGGGATGGAGCTCATCACAGAGCCACCAGTCCTTTTTCTGGATGAGCCAACAACTGGCCTTGACGCCAGCACAGCCAATGCAGTCCTCATCCTCTTGAAGAAGTAAGAGTCAGTTCTTCAGGGCTCTGCTGCAATTTTGTTGTCAGCTCATTAGTAAAAAAAAAGGAATGCTGTTATGACTGAGTAGCTACAGTGCTCTTTTTTTTTGTAAAAAAAAAAAAAAAAAGGCTAGACAAATAGACTCAGAAGTGGTAGTAAATTATTTATCTGGGTCTTGTCCAAAGCCTTTTGAAGTTGATGGGAGTCTTTCCACAGCAAGCATTGGATTGGAGCCCAAAAAGCAGATGTAGCTTGGACAGCTTCCCTTTGCCACAGAGAGGGGTGGACTGGGAGGTCAGGTCTTGTAATCGTAATTTCTTGGCCTTCCAGCTGAGTCTATTACAAAGTCTATTCCTTCACTCTGGCAACAGCCTTGAACTCAGGTCAGGCTTCACCTGCAGATTTACCCTCAGTGTTTACCTTTACCTCCTATGTTTTGGAGATGAGCTGTCTTCTGGTACAAAAAGGACCAAACAAGGCTAATTTAGTGGGAATGAGTTCCTAACCCTCTTCCTAGGTTTGTAGCATGTTGTCTGATTCTGTTTGGAGGGATATTTTGCTCTGTTGTTTGTGGATAGAGGTCTTTGATCAGCAAGGATTCTTGTTGGGCATCAGAGCTAAAGCACTTGAAAGGGCGTCTGAAAAACCTGAAGGAAAACTAGTTTTGACTTTTCTAGAGTGTAAATCTTCAGCAGAAGAGCTAAGCGAAATCTCAGCTGGCCAGGCTTCCACAGCCTGCTGTGTAAGGCCTGGCACTGCCATTGAGTGCAGTAAGACCGTTCCAGTTAGGTTGAAACCTGGTATAGAAAACATGCGAGGAAGGTTTATACACAGCTGTGGCCTCAACCTTTGCTAGCTACAGACAACGTCATACTTTGTCTACCTGGACTGCAATGATGGTTTCTTGCAATAATGGGTACTGTCTTGAAGGTCTTGCAAGCAGCATCTGACACAGCATCGGACAAGGAATGGGGAACTACAGCTTTTCTGGGTTGAGACCCTGAGAAGTTGACAAGTAATTGTCCTGGATTTGGATACTTATTTTTCGCTCGGGTGAACGGGACCTTTCTGAAATGCAAAGTGCGGTGTATCTGAGAGATGTTTTGTTTCTATTTCAGGCTCTCAAGAAGAGGGCGAACCATCATATTTTCCATCCATCAGCCCCGCTATTCCATATTCAAGCTGTTTGACAGTCTGACATTACTAGCTTTGGGAAAGGTGCTGTACCATGGTCCTGCGAAGCAGGCTCTGGAGTACTTTAGTTCTATTGGTAAGTCTTCTGTGCCAAGGGCAAAGGCAACTGGCTAACGAGTTTAATCTGTGGGTAGGTTCTTACCCTTGCACTGGATAACAGTCCTGTGCTGTTTTATCACTAGACTACTACAGGCTGTACACATACAGTCTGAATAGTGTCATGCTAGAACAGGAAAAAAACCCAAAATGATAAAAATGAAATTTTTCAGACAACACAGAGCAGGATGGTCTCCTGCCTTTGTTTTGCCTCGCATCAGGCCAAAACCTCAAAGTCGCTTGGGCGTTTAGGGTCGTGATGCACAACAGGCAAGATGATGCTTGTAGTTCTGCCAGGCCTAGGTGGCAGACCCAGTGGGTTTTGAACCACAACCTGCAGGTTGGCAGCAATCTGTAGGGGCTGATCCACAAATCAGCTCTATTCTGAATGCAGGTGGGCGACTGAGAGGACAAAATCATGGTGTGTCTTAAGATGGGTTAATAATTGCACTGTTGTGTGGCTGCCCCCTCTCCAAGTAAGCAGGGTGAGGGTTTCTGACTGTAATGGTCAGACAATGTGGAGTGAATTTCCAATCTAGTCTAGATGCAGCCATGGACACATTGGATTGTAAGCTTTCCCTGGCTTTAAGGGAGATGCTTTAACCAATCTCACTACTTCTACTCCTCCTTTTAGTATCCCACCTCCCTTCCTTTCTCACAGGAATGCTATAGAATAAGCATCCTGGCTTTTTTTTTTTCCCTTTCCTCCTCATCCCATAGCTAGAACCATATTATAAAAATATAGCCCTTCCTCTTCCTTGTGACCAAGGAAACACAAGCAAGAACTGAGCTTCTAAAGCAAGCATCTGAGGCTGTAGAGCAGATGTCCAGCAACTTTTACTGAGGAACTGTGTGTCTTTCAGAGTGGGATACGGTTGAACAGTACTGAGAAGGACACAAGAGTTGTCCATGCTGAGCTGTGTAGAAGCAAGTTACAGATTTCTCCTCACCTGAAATCAGTGGAGAATAAGCAACGTTGAAGCTCTGTATAGATACCTCAGATCCACCATCTCCTAAATCCTGTCCATTCTACTGCTGTAAACTAATGCTCATGGAAAGCAGTGAAGTTTTCTTATAACAGGGTTGTGGAAGAGTGATATAGTATTAGACCTGACATTCCAAGCTGTGCTCTGTGCAATACAAACACGTTGCATGTGTGGGTTTTGGTTTTGTTTTATTTTTTAAGGATACGAATGTGAACCCTTCAACAATCCAGCTGACTTCTTCCTTGATATCATAAATGGTGATTCAACAGCTGTGGCAGCAAGCAAGGAAGATCACAGACCTGTGGGCACAGAAAGAGGTAATTTGTGAAGGAGAAATCCACTGTTGGCCGGTGTAGAAGGGAAGTTGTATGTGGTGATGACAAGCTTTTATTCTCTGGGTTTCCTCCAGTCTAAGGGCACTTCATTACCTTTTTATTTTTCCTACTAATAGATATACTTTGCTTTGGGCTTCTTTAAGTAGCTCAGAAATCTTGTAAAAGGGATTTTTTTTTCTTCCTTCAGTAATATAGAAGAGCAGTGATACATGCCAGTAATGTACAAAACCTATGTGGGAAAGACTGAAAAGCTGGAATTGCTTGGTCTCAAGAGACAGCTGACAGAAGACGGAAGTTTTCAGTCACATAGGAGGCTGCTGCAGAGAAGATGGGGTAGATGATAGGCTAAGGAGTAATGGATTTACAGGGCAGTGAGGAAGACTGGAACTAGATTAGAGAACAAACCCTCTAACAATATAGGGAGTGAAATGTTTGGAAATATTTATTTGGGGATGCTGTAGCATATCTGTGACTTATTATAAGGGAACAGTTTTCATAATGGTGCTTTTGGGGGATGGGGAAATGGATCAGAGCAAACACTGATTTCCCAAAAATTCAGTGAAATGAAGGTTTTCTGGTGCCTCATTCTAAGAATATGGCCATTTTTGTGCCACAAAGAACCGGCAGATTAGCTAGGAAACTGTAGGGAAACCCTCTTGCTCAAGCTAGCCCCTTACTCTCAGACGTAAGGCTTGAACAATTCAAATTCTCTGGGCATTCCTGCTTTTTTTTATTCAGCCTCCGAAGCAGCTGAGCATGTTGCTGGGCCATGTCTACATGAACTTCTACAGAACCCTACGTGGGCCATGTAGGGTTCATGGGGAATCACAAGCCATGTCTTGTCTTTCTCACTCAGAGGTGAGCAGTGAAAATGGAGTGGCAGAAGATAATGTGGACAGCAGCGTGGTAGATGTGCTGCACCAGAAATATCTCAACTCCAGCCTGTACCAGAGCACAAAGGAAGCACTGGCAAAAGTGGAGCTTGGACGGGGAAGCAAGCAGAGAATATCAAAGCAGGGGCATGAGATTACCTATGCAAATGGATTCCTCACCCAGCTCTATTGGGTGTCCAAGCGTTCCCTGAAAAACCTCATCAGGAGCCCGCAGGCCTCCATTGCGCAAGTAGGTAACAATCGCTAAAAGTCTCCGACTCCCTTCTGCTCTCAGTCCCACAATCTGCAGTTTGTAGGGCAGACTTTTGTCTTCAAAGGCCGCTAGGGAAACAGGAAAGTCCCGTCCCACTGCCACTGAAGTGGAGTGAGACGCTCAACTCCCTTTGCTGCCTTTGAAAAAAAAATCTCCATTTTAGTTTCGCACGAGGACTACTGCACTGAAGACTGGGGAGTGGGGAGGAAATGCTTCATTCTCTGGTTCACGTGGGGAGCTTCTAGGGTGATGTTAATTTTGTGCCTTACTTGAAATTTTAAGCTGGCTTATTCTTTGAGTGTGCTTCTACTAACCTTCCCCAGCCCAAGAAGATCAGAGGAAGGAGAAAAGTGAAGAGGATAAGCCCAGAAGATTTTCCATAAGGCTTTTAGTTGTGTGTGTCATACGTATACTTTTACCCATAACAGCAAAGTTTTAGGCAGGTGTAAATCTTAAACCCTGCATATGCCTTAATAATAAGTTTGTCCCTATTTACTTGTGTGAAGGACTCCTTTTTCCCTTTCTTCTTTCCACTTCTAGATTGCAGTGACCATAATTCTAGCCTTGGTTGTGGGTGCTATCTTTTTCGGCGTAAAACTGGATCGAAGTGGCATTCAGAATCGGTGAGTTAGAAAGCCACAGCTTTGCTCATTTTTCTATCTGAAGCACACAAGTTTCAGCCACAAGGAAGGCCTTGGGATCCCCTTGGGCCACAAAGGAGGGTTGGGTTCACAAGCCTCAGTGCACTCCAGCATGGTATTGCTGCAGGTCTTAAGGTTCTGTTGGGCTTGCACATATGTACAAAGGAGATGTGAAAGGGAAGATAAAGGAATAAACCTGGTTTTACAGCTAAGATCTACAAAAGCATAATTAAATATCACCAGTCTGCAGACAGAGACAGAAAAGCATTGACGTGATGGCATGATGATGTCTGAGGCTGCCAGCGTTATTCCAGGCTATTTCCTCGCTTTTTGACTCTTGTGTTTTGTCTTCTAGGGTTGGATCCTTGTTTTTTGTCACCACAAACCAGTGTTTTTCCAGTGTCTCTGCAATTGAGCTGTTCATCAGAGACAAGAAACTATTTGTGTAAGTAGCGGAGCGCTTAGACTGTCTCACACCCTGGAGTGAGGTGAGGGGAATATCTTACAGGCTAAACAAAATGATTTCCACCAAAGACTTGATTGCTCCCTTGCAACGTCGGATTGTAATAGTAATGCTAAATTGGTCTGTAGAGCAGAGAGCTGAAATGCTAAGAGGTGGGGGAAGAAGGGGAGAAATAAAATGCTTTTACTTGCTTGCCGTGACACAGTTTATTGAGAAGTGCTTTTCTTGCCCACTTCTGGTAATGGCTGTTTTTGAAGTCTGCCTGCGAACCCTGCAGACTGTGAACTCTGCCTGCCTTCTGGCTGACAGGGCTGAAACGCTGCCTTGCAATGGTCCTAAAGTGGTAAGACTGTGCAAAGATGAAGGGAGAGTTCTGGGAAAAGCTTCACAAGGGGTGCTCAGATGAAGAGGGCTGCTGGCTGCCTTACAAGAGCTCCCGAATAATCAAGTGCATCTCTCTGTCTCTCTCTCTCTATATATATATATTTGTGTTGGTATGTGCGTATATGTATTTAAATGTGTGTATTTATTATATACACACATGTATATATACATATATGTTGAAAATGTGGTTTGGAATAGCCTCCAGCTCATGGGATTAAAGGGCAAGAGACAGATCCTATGCAGTAAAGAAGAAATTGGAGATTTGTGCTGGGAATGCATGTCCACCCATAGAGTGATCAGAGCAGTTTAATATTGCCCCTAACAGCTGCTCAGGAGTGAATCTCACCTACACTGACGTTTCTTGCCAGTCTGCCCTGCTCACCAGCTGTGTCAGTGGGCCTTTTGGCACCTCACCAATTAAAGCCTCTTTTCATGAGCTCCGTTAAGCAGCAGAACAATCATAATGACAGTTAATTGCTCTGTGAACTGGAGGCGAGTTGATGTCCTAAAGGTGTTTTCCCATTGGTGGGTGTCATTCCTTTTCCCCTGGAAGCAGCTCCATGAGTCAGCTGTGGATGAAGTGTCCCTCCAGTTAATAGTAGTCTAATACTTTCCCATGCTCTTGCGTTAAGGATCATTCTCTTTGAAAACAGATTTAGGACCTTATTTCCTGTATGTTACTTAGCAGTCATGTAGCCTTTCGTTCACTTTCCTTAGAGGGCTCTCAGTATGACTGCAGGGCCTGTGAGATAGATCAGCCCTTACTTTTCAGAGTGGGAAGTGGTAACGCAGAGAAAAATCAGCAACTTGCATATAAAGGAGGAGTCAGCGGTACAGAGAACAGAAACCAAATCTGGATAAAGCAGACACAGATGCTGAGCCTGCTTCCTAGACAACCTCTAAACCTGTACAACTCCCCTCCTTCCTGTCCTCGCAGCCATCAGTACACCAGTGGATATTACCGTGTGTCTGCCTACTTCCTGGCCTTGATGATAGGAGATCTGCTGCCCATGAGAACTGCTCCAGCCATCATATTCTCATGCATCAGTTACTGGATGATTGGTAAAGAATTGATGCTTTCGTTGAACCTGTCATCTTCCAACACATTTGATTTCTGACTTAGCCACAGTTTAATTCCTATATCTATAACATGAAACTAGTTGAACCTTCAACTGATTGTAAGTGCTTGGAATCGTAACTTCGGAGGACTCTGGGGCAGGGGCAGAGACACCAGCATTCTAAGACAGGGACCTGCTTGACCACATCTTTCAGTGGGCTCTTTGGGCCTTTGGAGCATGCGTAATTCCTGCCAACTCCAAACTTGGTCTTTCTTCCTGCTTTCCCTGTCTTATATAGGAGTCCAAGGGTACCTCTCTGGGATTCGCAATGTGGTTGTTTACCGGACTCTGTCCTTTCTGGTTTTTGACAGGATACCAAGCTGTTGCAGGCCGGTTCTTCTTCTTCATGCTGACCCTAGTACTGGTGTCCTACACTGCCACGGCCATGTCTCTGGCTATCAGCGCTGGGATGGATGTGGTGGCTGTGGCAAATCTGCTCATCACAATTTGTTTTGTCCTGATGCTTGTAAGTATACAAGGGTGCGTGTGCTCCTTTGGTGGAGGTGAGGAAGCAGCTGGGACAGGCTGAGAGGACTGGCTTGAGACAGCCCTAAGCAGGCTGAGAATGCACAGTCCAGTAGCATGTCAGCCCCATGCCTGTGATTTTATTGTCACGATACTCAAAGATGTACTTCTGCCAACTTTTAATCTAAGGGTCAAATAATTGCTCAGGTGAAATTCAGTAGGTCTGTTGCCACCAGAGCTTTGCAGTGTGCCCTGAAAAAGTGTGCGTTTTTTTTTTAAAATTGTCCTTAAAAAAATGGATTTAAAAAAAAAAATCTTGCATTTCCAATATTAGAAATCTAAGTGATCAACTAGATCATTTAAGAGGAAAAAAAATCTTGAAATAAATTTTAGATCAATTGATTTTATTGCATTATTTTTTGTTGCCCAGTGGGATTAGCAGCAGCATACCCTCTCTTTATTTTAATTCAGTATTGCCCTTGGGTTCCAGAAATTACTTCAATACTCTTCTCCAAGGACTTCTAAGGAAGACAGCAAGTGAGAGAGAAAGGAATTTTGACTACTCATAGATGAGGGATGTGAATTCTTTTTTAAAGAGCTAATGTTAGTGTTGAAACTTCTTGATTGTAAGACCAATCAAGTTACCTTAGAGTAAAAAGTACCTTCTTCCAGGTGATTCTTGGTAGCTGTCTGCATAAATATTCTGAGCCCACAGCGCATCCCTTATTCTTCAATTTGCAACATAACCTGCTTTTGCAATAAGCTAAGAGATAGTGTATTGCTTCGAATGCTTGCTGTAGGTGAGAAGTGTGCGTGCACAGTGAAAGGCAGCTGATGTACATTAAGTCACAGTATGTAAGGAATGGCACATGCTCATCCTGAAAGACAGCAGGGTAAGCACAAAAAAACTTATGATGAAGCTCAGCCTGAAGTGTCATGTTTAGCTATGAAGTCCAGTTGTGCTAAGGAGTAAAAGAGCAAACTTTGTTCCAGGGAGGAGAGAGCACAGATAAAAGTTGTACGTCAGAGGAGAAAGCTGAAACGGTAAGAGCCCTTGAGGCTCCCAGTGGTTTCCTTCTTGTTTCTCCACTTCCCCGGCTCCCAGCCATCCTTCTTTAGCCTCTGGCTAGCTCTACCATAGGACACAGTCCTCCAGAGTAAGAGGTTGTTAGCATGCATGCTTCTTAGCTCACATGTGGACGGAGGAAATCTTTCTGACCTCTTTGCAAGCAGTTCAACTGGAGTACTCGGGTGTGCTGTTGGGCCAGCTGCCTGGGACTGCTGCAAGGTTTGAACCTCATGCCTGGAGGCACAGGCAGTAGGAGGTCCATCCATCCCAGTGCACCTCTGCTGGGCAACTGCAAGATCTTGTGCAGGAATGGCATTGTTTGCAGTAAACAGACTTTGTGGCTCATTAGTCTCTTCTGTTCTATTTCAGATCTTTTCAGGCCTCTTGGTAAACCTCCCTTCTGTAATGGGCTGGCTGAACTGGCTCAAGTACTTCAGCATCCCCCGATATGGCCTCACTGTGAGTAGAAAGTAGCATCGGTCTCCTGTGAGTAATATAGCCCACTGCTGCATTCTGGAGAGGTTTTGAGTTTAAATGAAGTTCCCTTAAAAGTCAGATTTGGTTTCTTGCCTTGCGTGAACATGATAAAAGAAGAACAAGCCAGCAAACCCCCCAAAGGAAGCAAAAGTTAATCTCTGTGAGAGGTGGAAGTCTCAGAGACTGAACACATCCTTTGTGCCCCAAAATTAGCACTGCCTGGACAGCAGCAGAGCAAGCTGTCCAGTGAGGCACTAATTCCTACCCTGAATAGGTGATCCCTATGGTTTAGAATAAAGTCAAATACTGTATGGCCTCTCCAGAGGCTGCTGTTTGGGTGGCCAGTCTGAGGTTAATGACAGTCCAACTGGTTAAAGGATTTACTGTAATCCCTGACTGTCTCAGGCTTCAGTGTGTCTTCCTCTGAAGTATGACTTAACTGCCGTTTCTGAATAATGAGCTGGGGTACCAGAAAGCTAAGGGTGCAGCTTCTTAAAACACAGTAACTACACATAACAGGTCACCCAGTGGTCACAGGGGGAAGTTGTGCTTCCACTGCCTGTCTTCCTCCTGATAAGGAGGCCAAGCCTATTTGGGAGGAATAGTTTCCTACCTTTGAGTAAAAATGAGTGAAATGGATGCTGGAGCTGATGCAGGGTGGTGTGGGCAGGACCATGTTGACCAGCAGTGGAAGAGAAGGGTAGGGTCAGGGAGGGGGAGATGTTTGAGACCTCCCCTGGTTGGGTATCACTGAGATATTTTATCAGTGTTGCTGAACATGGAAGCGTCCCCTGAAACTGCAGTTAGCCCAGGATGCCAGTGCAAGGGAACCCTTCCCCTCCTGCCTTGGTTGACTGTGCTATCTGCTTTAGTGTGCTGGTGCTGGAGTGTCTGCATGCAACCACATGGTTTTCTGGGTCAGTAAATTAACCCAGATGAAAGTGGATGAACAGAAACTTGTAGCTGGCAAGACAGAAACCCATAGCTAAATCACCGAAATGAACTTTGAAGCCAAAGACTCAAGACACCATCCTGCATGTAGAACCTGGACCACCTCCTCAGAAAGGCAGTGATTAAGAGCTTCAAAATAAAAAGGAACATAAATGTATGATTCCAAGAGTGGAGATATGTATCTTCTAATAATCAAGCTCCTTTGAGGTGTTTCAGTGTTAGCACCCCAAGTCGCTGTGTAAAAACCTGATGTCTGCCTCTTTCCCTAGGCTCTTCAAGTGAATGAGTACAGAGATCTCTACTTCTGTGGTGACATGAAACCAAATGTTACGGCATCTGTGGGAGATGCAGGCAGTTGTCCCCCCGATACTTCAGGAGAGATGTAAGTCTCTAGCTCATGGTGGTTCTTGGGCCTAAATTGTGATGGCTTGCTTAAAGAGTAGTCTGACTGTTTCAAATTTTTGTATAATTCACAGAATAACCACTCACAGGCCAGTCTCAATGATATGTCCCCCAAACATGTATTTCAGGATTATATGGTAAAATTTCACAATTATCCAAAAGTGAAGTAGGGGTGAAACTTTTCTCCTAAAAATAGGCAGATGAGCTAAATCAAATGTTGTTTCTGACAACCTAGCCCTGGCTTATCAGTTTTTTTAAACAAACCCAGTGTCACTTAGCAATGGAAATGCAATGTGTGGACAGCTACAGAGTTGTTGGGAAGCAGCAGACCTGTGGTCAGAAACATGCCTGCTCCTCAGACCTTGTTTGTAAATATTAACCTCCCTGCAGATACAACAGAGAGCCAAGGTATCTATCTCCCAGTGCTACTGCCCCATTTGAAGAACTCTTGACTATCGATACCTTAAGTTGTAGCAATGCAAGTGTTTCATGACACATGGTAGAGAGCGGGCAAGCTGAGGTCATTGCAGGGAACAGTGCTAGAGCATCGTTTGCACAGCTTTTGGACCCCAGACCCCTGCTATGGTTCTCCAGTGACTGCTGTGTGAAACTAATGGTTTTGTACTTATCACGGTTTAATGTGGTTCTGAGGTTTATTGTCAGCTATCTATAAACAACAGTTAGGATATTACTGAAAAATGATGAGAACTAGAGATCTAGATTTGTCCCCTAAGCTTTTTTTAATGATAGGTTATGAAGTCACTGTTTCTGTCACCTGTTTTGCAGAGTTGAGGGTAGAAGAATCTTTGTGGAACAATAATAAAAGTAACTACCTGCAGACTTGCACCACATAGTAATACAAACTTCTGCCCCATGCTTTTCTGCAGGTGTTCTGGTGAAGCATACCTGTGCAGCCAAGGAATTGCACCTACTGACTGGGCAATGTGGGAAAACATAGTGGCTCTCTTCTGCATGACTGTTATCTTCCTTATCATTGCCTATGCAAAACTCCGCTTTATGAAGAAGTTCACATAGACTCCTGCGTTGCCTTGCTTTGCAGCTTCTCCGGTCTTAAAACTGCAAAGCTTGCTAGGGCCTACTGGAGATTGCCAAATATTTCAACTGACTTTACTGGACTTCAGATGGGAGCCCTGTTACCTTGTTTCTGAAGCATGATCTCCACATGATTGTATGATTTTGGTTTTTAAGAAGAAATGCAGTATTGTACATTGCATAAGTGATTTTTTGTAAGATAACATAATTCTTATAATTCCTTAGGTACATATCAAACTATATATTGTAAAGCATTATTCTTCTCTGGCCAACTTGTACAGGAAACGTCCATAGGGAAACATTTTCCTTTGAACGTGTGAGCTTCTCCATCACAAATGGTATAAGGTGATGATGGCATTTATGCATTGATATGTTGCCCCTTGTTAGTGCCCATCACATCTGAGCAGAGCCAGAGACCATTCACAGTGTGTTGGAGATGCATTTGAGTTTGAAGTCAGTAGACAGAATAAGCACTCCTTGCCAAGCAAGAACAGCTATACATGTGGTAGCTTCTCAAAGCAGAAACAACTTTTGCTTGATCAAAAACGAAACAGCAGTGGTGTAAGACATCTCATGTAAGAAGAGTGAGAAATGTATAGTGTACTGTAAAAAGAAAAAAACAAACAACCCTCCCCAAAAACCGCCAACAGCAAAAAATACACTTACTGCTTAAGATGAGGGGAGGAAATCCCTTTTTTTTTTTTTTGGTAAAAGTTTGTATACTTAGTAATAACAGATCTTTTTAACAGACTTAATGCTTAGCTGCACTGTATATATATAGTGCTACTTCCACAATGAGCAGAAAACAAACACGGAGACACTGCTGTGGCAACTACAGCAACGCAGCCACCACAGGGCAGACTGTAGCGTGCTAGCAGTTATCTCCTCACCACATCATTAGCAAAAGCAGAGCTGCTTTCAAGCTGCATTAAGGCGCTCAGATGCAAGCGGGCCAGCCAAGCTAAAGGAAAACCTCCTCAAACACAAGGCTGGAGAGTTTGCGTGAGAGGGCTGGGCTATCAGCAGCGGCCTGCGATGTAAAAGTGTTTCTGGTGCTCTTGCAATAAGCGGTGCGGTCGCGGTGTTTAGAAAGAGGGAAATAACCCGCTCCTTCTGTGCCGCTTCACTGCCTTTTACAGCCGCTAACAAGTAAACTCGTGCCATGTTTTACACCTCGGTATTTGTCTTTCTCCTCCGGCCGTGACGAAGGCTGTTCGTTGCTGTTTGTTCTTGCTTGTTCTCGCAACGAAGCTGTCGCCCATCAATCACCTGAGGCCTCCTCACCGCGCGGCCAGAGGCGGGGCGGGGGGACGCGGACGTACACAAGCCCCGACCTACGCGGGGGGCGGCTGTCAGGCACCGGCTGCTGCATGACCCAGCGGGGAGAGGGCCGGGGCCGGCGGGGATGCCACCGCCGTGCCGGTCCCGACCCACCGCTGAGGGCTGCGGCCTACCCCATGCCCCCCGCCACCGCCCGGCCCACCCGTAGTCGCGCATGCGCCGCGGCGGTGAGGGGCGGAGCCACGGCCTTGCGCGGGGGCGACTGCGGAAGCAGGCGCGGCGGGAGGGGGCCTGTCGCCATGGCGACCGCGGCGGAGGGGCTGCCTGAGGCCGGCGCGCAGCCCGCCAAGCGTAAGGGGCCGGGGCGGGGGCTGGGAGGGCTGTCTCCGGGTTCGCTCCCCTCCGGGTTCGCCCCCTTGGCCGCCTGGTGGTGGCCGGGCTCCGCCAGGCCGCGGCCTGCTCCCGGTGCGGCGCAGGGAGCAGCCGCCCCGCGGCGGGAAGAGCTCCGGCGGTGGGGTGGGGGTCGGCCGCGGGGCGGGCCCGGGGCTCCGCAGATGCCGGTCGGGCCGACCGGCGGCTCCCTTGGAGCCCGGCGGCCGCATCCTACCAGGGCCTTACCCGCGTGTGCCTGTCACCTTCCCCGCGCCGCTTTTTCGCCGGCGGGAGCCGCGGGCCTCGGCCCAGCCTTGGAGTTCAAGCCGGCAAATGCTGCCGACAAAGCACAGAGCGGCCTGTCGGGCTGAGGAGGAGGTGCTGGACTGCTCCTGCGGAGAGCAGAACAAGGGCAGGTTGTGGTAGAAAGGGGTTTGGAGAAGAAAAGCGGTGACTATCGCTTTCCACAGGTGGGGATCTGTTGTAGCCCCATGTGAAATGACTGGGGGGACTGTTCTCGTATTCTAAATCAGCGACTAGAAGTAAACATCAGTAGCATTGAGCATAACGTCACTCAAAAGTTCTTCCCGAATTCCTGTCTTGTCTTCTACGCACGGGAGGGGGCTGATATTTGCAAGTGTGGTCAGGGCAGGTGCCTGTCCCTTAAACGTTCCCTAAAGCATTACTTTGAAATAATCTTGATGCCGCTTCAAGGAAACTGCCCATTAGCCCCTAGTGTGAAGCAGATAAGTTATATGGAAAGTAGGTGTAAGTCATTTTGAAAAAAGAAAGGGAACATTCAATTTCTATGGTGTGTTTCTGTAGCTACTAACTTTCTCCTAATCCTGTAATGTCTGTACCCCGATTAGAGGATCCTGTTGTTGAAACAGCGGAGGAAGCTAAGGAGCCAGCAGAGGCAGACATTAATGAACTCTGTAAAGACATGTTCAACAAAATGGCCATTTATTTAACAGGTGAACTGACAGGTAAGGAACTGCAATACTGACCTGCAAGTAAATTTTTGTTTCTTTTAAAGAAATCTGTTGTGTAGTTTGTTTAAGGAATACCTGCTTAGAGCATATCTAACAAGACTGGCAGTTCAAGTCTGGCATGTTGCTCGACTACTAACAACACTGAGATTGGTCATACTAATGAAGTCCCAGATTAGCACAAATACTTTCCAAAAGAATTCAGTCTGATATAAGCAACTTAAAAAAAAATATCTTTGTAGTACTGCAGAAGCTTGTACATGGAAAAACAAACAAACAAACAAAAGGAATCTAGGTTAAGAAGGACTGGAAGAGAAGCACAACTGAGAGTGGAACATGTGCAGCTATTTTGTTTCTGAGTGTGAGCAAGGATTATACTCATGTTTTCCAACACTCATGCTTTAGCATAAACTGCTGTGCAACATTAACTGGAGCAAACAAGTTGGTGGGTTCCATAGGCTCTAATTTTGAAAACGCTCTGCAGCACTACTGATATGCATGGACTTGAAAGGTATATGGTACAGATTGCCATCTGGATTTGTGCTATCAGTTTTGTTTACAAAAAGTAAACATAAGTAAACATTTTGTTTACATAAGTGTTTGACAGAATAAAAGTAGAAATGTGAGGAATTAGTCAATTTTTCTCTTAAAAAAAAATTGCAAGTGAATAAGTATTCATCTGTCCGGTTGATTTTTACAATTCACAAAATATCATCTCTCTTTTTGTAGAGCATTATACTAATACCTGTAGCCTAAACCACGACAACCATCTAAACTATTATTTGTTATGTTTGGCTATTGGTTTGAAATAGCTTGTCCTGTTGAAGAGTCTGCACCCAATTCAAACCACATCAGCTTTTAATTAAAATAAACTCTCATCTTTTTAAGCCACCAGTGAGGACTACAAACTCTTGGAAAACATGAATAAGCTGACTAGCTTGAAGTACCTAGAAATGAAAGATATTGCTATAAACATCAGTAGAAATCTGAAGGATTTAAATCAAAAATGTAAGTAAGTCAAATAAGGTGGGGCTTTAATGAACGGTATGCTTGTTTGGGAAATAAAGCATCTAAGAGTTGGATGGTTCACGCTCCTTTAGGTGCTGAAGGAAAGAAAACTCACTGAAATGTAGGTGCTGCTATACGATGCCAATCTTGTGTATTTCTTTAAGCTATGGACTGCATAGACTAGCATAAAAGAAAACACATCTGAGTTTATGTGCTGTTCTACTCCAAATTTTGGATCTCATAGGAATGAAATAAGTCTTCTTTTGATTCACGTTGTATTGTTACTTGTGTTGAGTTTAGCCAGTACTCTTAAACATTTCATGCTTTGCTGGAACATGGCTATCAGTATCACCACTTGGTTTTGGGGCAGGGGAAGGAATGAGCTTTTAAAGTGTTTTATCTGAAGAATGTAATGAGAAATTCTTGTTTTGAATGTGAACTGTTTCTTGGAAGTGAATTACTAAGAACTGACAGATATGATTTTTCTGCTTTTTTAAGATGCTGCTCTTCAGCCATATCTGGAACAAATCAACCTAATTGAGGAGCAAGTTGCAGCTCTCGAACAGGCAGCTTATAAACTGGATGCATATTCCAAAAAACTTGGTAACTATTGTCCTCTACTACCTAGCAGCATTGTACCTTGCAAGGGAATTTAAAGTAAACTCGTCCCTTATTTAACAAGGCTGAGCTGCGGAGTTGCCTATGCAGCAAAGCGTTGCCCTGCTTTTGAACAACAAACGTTGTATCTGTAGTGGCCAGTGTTGGGAAAAGATTAATATATCAAATTCTATAGAGGTGGACTAGTACAGGTATTATTGAACTACAGCTTATTAGCGAGGCTTGATTTCTCTTTTACAATGTGCACTGGTCCAAATTTTAAAGACAGATGTTTAATCCTGCAAATAGAGGGATTCATAAAGTTCCACCAGACACCCAACTCCCCTTGGCTTAAATTAATATTAGTTGTCTGACTTAAGCACCTGGTTATTAAAATTTTTATTGTACAATTATATTTGCCTAAATGCTTTAGGAAAAAGTGACCGTGAGTGATACCCTAAATTAACTTGAGTTGTAAGATGTATAGCAGCTTACAGGATTCAAAGCTTTTACCTATCTAGTCCTAAAATATTGTTATTTTTCCTTCTGCAGAAGCCAAGTACAAAAAACTGGAGAAACGATGAAATTACAACAGTCTTTAAGTTGGAGTTGGGCTATGAGTCAGACTGATCTCTGTTTAAGTTGCACAACAGCAATGCTATATGTTGACAAGGATTTGGTTACAGCTAACATCAAGACTGGTGACTTCTATCTATTGAATACAGTAGGCTGTATTCAGGCTTAAGACTGAGTGATATTTTCCCCTTCTCCAAATGGTTCTGTTGCCTCAGTTGTTCCACAGTGAAAAGTTGGAACCTGTCCCTAACCCACATGTTGACACTGTCTATCTGTGTGTTAGTCCTATGTTCCACATTAAATACCCTATCTAGGAAAAGCCCTCCATAACCTATGAGGATGTTTTACCTTAGTAGCAGCAGGACCTAAACATAATTTTTTCCTTCATTGAGCTCTGCAGTGAGAAGATACCTGGACCTTTGGGGTTATGAGCATGATATTGAAAACACTTCAGTTTGGTATCCGTCTTTATCTGTTTAAAATAGAGAGACTAGTTATTATAAATTCACAATAAAACAACTTGCTGCATTTACCTCTCTGGAATCTCAAATTCCTGTTGGAAAGATTATGTAGGTCGTCTTTTTATTTTTTCAAAGGGTCTGTTAATAAAGACAAACTCCTTCCAGCTACTGGAGATCATAGAAGAGAACATGCTTTAAACTCAGTGTGAAGTGTTCCTTATATTCTTTGACTGTCTGGACCTCAGGTGAAATTGCAAGAAGTATTGCTTTATCACATGCTCAGTTAACTTAGCAGATCCTTCCTCTACTTTACCAATACATTTTGATCCTAGTAGTTTTTGAAGAGGCATGCCCAGTGCAAAATGCTGCTTCTCTACCAGATTAACAGTGTTCCAAATTGCTAATTTAGCAGGCCCCTTCTTACTGAACAGGTGCTCCTGTTTCAAGTTTTTTTTTTTTTTTTCTGTACTTGTTGACCCTGACTAGTTCAAGCTGGCTTTTGAGTGACTTGCAGTCAAGGATAGTACAAGTGCTAATGTAGGAAAGAAGTAGTTCAAAGTTCCTACAGGCTGTTTAGAAGAATACCTAGTCAGGTGTCAATGTGGTAAATATCATAATGTGTCAGTCAGTGTACAGCCACTGTAAATAGTCACGATTGACACGCTTGCCTAGTGC
The DNA here is from genome assembly GCF_965231255.1 of Vanellus vanellus. NCBI lineage: Eukaryota > Metazoa > Chordata > Aves > Charadriiformes > Charadriidae > Vanellus > Vanellus vanellus. The sequence continues at coordinate 21,971,159 of NC_138912.1, read as the reverse complement.
TATTTAAAAGCAGTGAAACGGATGACCTTTGAGAGTCTTCAACGTTGCTTTAAAAATCCTGGGTTTAAAATGGAAAATACTATTTTATATGGCCCTGGTGTAGGATTTAAGAGAGAGAGCTGAGTTCACTATGAAGAAAGGCCTTTTTGGAATGAGCATCTTTAAAGAACAGAGTTAAGTCTCCCAGAAGTACCCAGCCATTTGTATCTGTACTGCTTTTATCCATAGTTAGTCACTGATGACTTTTACATGTGTAGAAGCAAATCAGACATTTTAGTGTCGTTACCAAAGCGACACCCTCCAACACAATTGGAAGAGTTACCAACAGATGAGTTATCATTTCTGTGTTGCAGGGAATTATACCATGTAGAACAGCGTGTTTTAAAGTCTGACAGCTCATCTTCTCAGAATTCATGGTGTGTTCACAGTTCTGCTGGATAAGAGGATCTAGCCAGCCAGATCCAAAAGCTTCGTGCCTTGAGACTGGCATTTGAATGACAGCCTGGACAGTGGCCTGCTTGGTGATCTCTCATGCTGGGAAGTGTAATACATCAAGAGCAAAAAGACAAGGTGGTAAACAATCTAAAAGTCCTGCTTCTTCAGTGTTTCATGGATCTGTAGATTATACAAGAACTAGATGTGATTCAGCCAGACTTACCAGTGGTTTTGATAGTACCACCCTTTCTCTTTGCCATTATGGACGGGAATCACAGGTGTTTGGCTGCAAATGTAAAAGCTTGAGGATGCTGCTCAGAGCTCCTCTGTTCCCTGGAAAAATGTGGATTTTCCTTACAGCATATAGCACTTGCATGTCCCTGATCCTGCGCAAGCCCTCTGCCTGGCCCCTACCCTTGTCTAAGAACAGAACAGTTGCTGATTCATATCAGGTTGGAAATGGTTCTGGATATCTGGACATCATCTAGAGCTGACTAGCCACTGAAATACATAACAAAGTTGGTTGTTTCAGGATTGAAACAAGACTGCTGTTCTTCCAGTACTAGTGATCTCCAATTCCCAGCTCTTTATGGGAAGATGGTGCTAGAGGCACAGAGTGGGTGCTAGTACACAAAGGGGTTGTTCTCCACTGCAGGGATGCGGCTGACCTGCACTTTGGCTAGCTGCAGATGCCAAGATGGAGGCATGACAGAGTTGCATCCTAAGGAGATGCTGGCCATCTACTGTCTAGAGAATTGTGATCGTTTCCATGTGATAAGGATAAGATCAAGCCCTAAATATCAGTGACTTTTCCTATTGCGTGGCAGCAAGCCAAAGAAGTTCTGCTCATGCAGATAGGCTGCAAATCCAGTATTGAACATAGACTGGAACATGGGCCAGACAGACTCCATACTCTAATGGCAGCACACTGCCAATGTAGTTGCAAGTCCACTCCCTTATTGGATGTGGACCATATGCTCAGACCCTCAGTGGGAGACAGACTCCACAGATTCAAGTTGTGTGCAGAACTGTATGCATGACAGTCCTGCTCCATCTTTAAGATGTGCCCCAGTCACCATCCTATTTTCCTTAACACATACTGTCCACGTTCCAGTTGGGTTGCCAAAACTCATAGTTCCATAGTAAGAAGGATTCACCGTCATAGGCATCATAACGGAAGCCTTGCTAGGTAAGTTCCTGAAGTGGCCAAGAAGAACAGCATGGCCCGTTTTGTGTTTATATCTTCTAAGCACTTCTAGCTGGGGCTGCCTTGGACCCAGTACGGCACCTTTTCATCTTGAGGCCATGGGGAGGCACATAATAGTGAAGATGTTTGAGGGCTGCTAGTCTTTCTTAATAGAAAAGAGGGGACGGTTATATGCCTCATCCTTCTTAAGCATGGTTTAATGTATCAAGCTCATCCTGTAGCAGCAGGACTTTCCTTCCGTGATGTGTGCCTGCAGCGTGCTATGTTCCTAAAGGCAGCTATGGGCATGACGGCACCCCAGAAGGAATTCTACTAACACGGGAGTTAGAGTGTTTGGGCAGAAAGGGTTGCATTCAAGGAGAGGCTAGCACTAGCTAAGCAAGCACACATTCTCAGGAGCATGAGGGCTAGAGTTTGTCTTCTGCTCAGCAGAGAATTGGAAATTTGTGATTAAGCAGTTTGTGACTGTACAAAACACCACTCTGCAGTACACACGTACTAGCTGTAAGCCCTAAACAGCACTTCTCAGATCTCCAGACATGTCTGAAAGCAGAGGATGCTGTCAGTGTCATGACGAAAACTAGAATGGTGCCCTCTAAGACAGCATCCATGCAGCTGGTGTTAACAGGGATTGCTCCTTACCCCTCAAGGTGAAGTGGATCAAGGGGGCTGAGTGACAGTGGATAGGTAAATATGATCATATGCAGGTAAAACCATTGTATCTTGTTCCCTCTACTTACCTCATCTGGGGAAGGCTCAGTCTTCATGGAGCTTCCTGGCCTGCCCCATCCCACCTCTTCATAGTCCAAGGGCTGGTTTCTTCTCGTTTGTATCTTTATAGCAAGGCAAAGAACAGGGTCAAGAATAGATTTAAATATACTGACGTGCCTATTTGGATCCAGTTTTGTAGAACAGTTGATTTAGCCATGCTTTGTTTTACTCGCAGATGCGTTTGATAGTTGCTTTGATGAAGAGATCTACTCACCACATACAACCCAGCATGCTGTTGGAAGGTTTAATAATCTGTGTGATCAGGGCATAGAAAATTTCAAAGAAAAGTAATATGGCATTTCTCTGCTCATTGTCTTTCCTTGACAGGATCGCAGGAGGGCCACAAGAGGGCGATGTGTCAGCAGAGAAAACTTCCACAAGATAAAGCAGTAAAGGCAAAGGACCAAATCTTGTTCTTGTTGAAAAAGATGCTTTCCTACATATAGAAATCACAACGCTATTTTAAAACTACAAAGATGAAAACCTCCAGGAACTCTGAAGATGGAAATCCATCGAGCCATGCATTGCCAGCAAGCGCTTGGTGTTTTCTGGTAAGAAAGCTAAGGAATAGCAAATTCCTTCACAAACTCTTGAATATCCCACCTCCAGGAAGGAGAAATGGGCAGAGGAGCTTGTCCCACAAGTGACTCTTTATTGGAAGGAAATTTTAGAGACTGACTACCTGGCTGGCTAGATGATTGAGTGACAGTGGCATCCCAATTAGGCCAAGAGCTGTCAGCTTTTTTCTCAGTTCTGTTTCTGAGTAACCATTCCCCTCTCCACCTGAGGGCCCTCTGTGTGACTGGTAGAATCCAAATCATGGTAAGGATGGCAGGTCCTTGGAGAGTAACACCACAGAAAAGACATAACTAGGTGTGTATGAACAGCATCGTCCTGGAGAAATGCGTAGTCCAAAAGCAGAGGCACAACTTGGTTGCTGCTCAAACATTTCTCCTGGAGAGTCCATGAGAAGTTCTAGAGGAGGTACAGGCAGATACTGTATCTCTTCTATCTCTCTCTGACTCTATCTCTTCTCTTCTCTTCTGCAGTGTTTCCTGGTGGAAAAGATAGTAAGAAAGTAGTGGGTACTTGAAGCGAAGAACATGGAAGAGAACAGAGGAAAGAGTGGGCTGACACAAGAGTCAGGGGGCAACGTATCTCATCAAAGCGGTCTATGCAAACTGCTTCAGAGTTGAAGCAGTTCTTGAGGACTTGGACTGAAACTTGGACTGAAACAAACCAGAGGGTGAATCAGCCAAGCAAATACAGCTCTTTAAGCAGAAACAGAAGAGTTCAGTTCCAGAGAAGGATTTTTTCCCTGGCACAGCCCAGCTGCTCTAACAGGTTATGCTGAAGTGATCCAACTTTCAGAGCAGTACTTCGTGGGGATGTCCTAAGTCTTCAGAATGGGCTCTTAAATCATTAGAGGAAACTGCAACATGTCCAACAGCTGAAAAACAACTCTTCTAGAATGGAGTATACTTTTTAACCCGGAACTCTGTGTTCAATAGAAATATTAAAAGGGATCCAGTGGGATGTTAATCACAAGTGTATATAAGGGCCTGAAGATAAATACATTGTTGTATTTGCAGCATCCCATCAAAGGACAAACATACAAGCAACAGTAATAGGCAGAAGACAAGCGTCCTATGAAAGTATGACAGGTTTTGTTAATGAAAGGTTCATTAATGATTAATGTTTGTCCCTGCTTTCTGATATTACAGTAGTACAAGGTTGACCTTTAAAAAGGTCACAAAGACTTAAAAATTAAAGTAGTTCATTCAAGTTTGTTGGCAGTGAGTAATTTTTTCTAACCAGTATGTTTAACCCAGAAGAAATGAGAGCAGCTGTTGGTTACCTTTGCACTGTTGTTGTTGCTGTAGGCTTCATAAAGTGAGGCTTCCAGGATGCAGCTTCAGCCCTTCCTGTTCCACGTCGGAATGGAACCCCTGGGAGCCACAATCATTTTCTTGCTGGTTTGCATTGTCTGCCTTCTTGTCTGTTCACCGTGGAGGAAGATGTCTGAAACTGGGAAAGTCCCTCCTGGGTCATTTCCTTTGCCCCTCATGGGAAACATACTGCAGCTGAAGAATAACTTGCCTGAGGCAAGTGGATGTAACTTGAAAGCTGTGTTCCTTATTGATAAATTGTTTCAGCTCAGTAAGAAGTATGGTTCTATGTTCACGATGTGTTTGGGCTCAGTGCAATGGTGTTGTATGGACCTTATGTTGTGAAATGAGTTCTGATTGACAAAGGTGTAGAGTTCAGTGGAAAAAGGACTTATGTCACTCTCCCAAAAGTTCTTCAAAGGAACAGGTACTTTCCTGCAAGATTTTCCCTAGGTAGAGGTGTTCTTTGGGGAGAAAGTAACTGAAAGGTCAGAAGTGGGAAGAGCTGATGTTTCATTTAGTATAGGAGCAAAGCCTGGCAGAATCTGGAGAGACCTTTGGCTCACTGGCATTGAATTGTCCTACTATCTTGCTGTTGTAAATGATAGCTGTTGTACCTTGTGAGGTCTGGGTTATCACCTGGAGAGCAGATGGCTGTGGTGGCACCCTCACACAGCTTTCCACCCTAGTAACTGGGTATGTCATCCCAGTGGGACGAGTATATCCCAAGATAGCCAGGGCTACTTTTCACTGGTGGCCATTGTTCTCCCTCTCTCTCTCCTTCATTTCCAAAGTGTTGAACTGTGAACAAAGGAAGTTCAGGCAAGCTGCCATAAAGAAACCAGGCACCTGTCTGACATCATAGCAAGTTAAAGAATTTTACCTAAAGGCACTGCTCAGGGAGTAGTTAGAGAGCAATGCAATACAGGCACGGTATAGGAAATTGATGCAATAAAATACTACAAAGTGTTTGCAATTTAAAATATATTATAAAATGAAGATGAGAATCAATGTGAGAAGAGTGAATAGGTGTTCAAATCCAAAGGTAAATATTGCTTTGAAAGATGCTAAAATGCATTTAAGCTGGGAATTATGGCAGGAAATCTTTGATACCTTACCTAAGTACAGAGGCCAAATTTCACCTGAAGGATAAAAGCCAATGGAACGACCAGTTCATTTTTGCCTTCTGAAGTTTCTTACAACTAACATTACCTGGACTGTGCAACCTAAAACCTTGCTAAAGTTTAACTGCCCATAGTGGTTACTCATGCTTCTAACCTACAGCAGGTACAATCATTTTATTCTGTCTCTAATGGTTATCATATGCTGTTTCCTATAAAAGAGGCCACATTTCACCCCATGAAGAGAGTTCAGATTAGCCTGCATGGCTCTCAGAGCTTGTTATTTCTTGCAGTGTGTGAGCACAGGACAGGAGGGTCTCAAGGTCACAATTTTAGGGAATTAATCCTCTTGTGCAGGGTTTTGGGGTTTTTCCTTTACTTTTCAAGTAGTATTTCAGACAGATGAAACACATCAGGAAGCTGGAGCAGTGAATCAGCTGGAACAGAAATTAGGTGCCACAAGCTAGGCAGTAAAATGTGTCATCTATCCTTTGACACCAGTTCTGTGATCTCCTTGATCTGAAAAATGAGTAACCAAAGCGTAGTTGCGTGTGGGAGACTTAAGAGAGCGACACACTGCAGGGAGTGGAAAAGCTGTGCTCCTTGGACTGAGAGTCTTCAGTGAAAGAAAGACGCCGCGTAAGGCATACTCCATATTAGAGCTTGAAAAGGCAAAAGCACAAGCATGAAAACTCTCCTTGGGTCCCTCAGCTGCAAGAAAGTTGGAACCTTTGCTCTGTGTGTATCCCACAACACACAAATAGGGCAACTAAGATGATTAAGGGAGTGGAGCATCTCCCTTATGAGGAAAGACTGAGGGAGCTGGGTCTCTTTAGTTTGGAGAAGAGGAGACTGAGGGGTGATCTTATTAGCGTTTATAAATATATAAAGGGGGAATGTCATGAGGATGGAGCCAGGCTCTTCTCAGTGGCGACCAGTGATAGGACAAGGGGTAATGGATTCAAGCTGGAACACAAGAGGTTCCACTTAAATTTGAGAAGAAACTTCTTCTCAGTGAGGGTGACAGAGCACTGGAACAGGCTGCCCAGGGAGGTTGTGGAGTCTCCTTCTCTGGAGACATTCAAAACTCGCCTGGACACCTTCCTGTGCAACCTCGTCTAGGTGTTCCTGCTCCGACAGGGGGATTGGACTAGATGATCTTTTGAGGTCCCTTCCAATCCCTACCATACTGTGATACTGTGATACTGTGAAATATTCTGAGTTACGGTTAGGACCCATGTGACACCATCTCTGGTGCATTTGCGTGCCAAACAGAAGATCCGTTCAGAAGGGCAAGTCCTAGAACCAAAGTTCTTCAGCATTAACCAGTAATCCAATAGCAAGCTTCCTCCTCAGGATAACGCAGTGCTGATGAACCTCAATATATACTGTGTGATGCAAAGCCGCTTTTAACTCTTAGGCCTTTTGTGAGTCATATATAGCTTAACATGCAGGTTAAGCATGCAGGTATGGGGTTATCAAGGGAGCACAGACATCCCAAGAGGTCAAAATGTATCTTTGAAACTGTAAGTGGGAGAATCACTCAGAACCTTGATAGCTGTGTTTAAAACCGCCGTTTTAATAACTTTTCCTTTTAAATGCAGCTTCTACATGGGAATTCACAAATGTCTCAGCACCCTTTCCTGCAGCCTTCAAGGGGTATGTAACGTATATGCGCACATAGGCTCTGTTATGCACTCTGCCCATGATTTTTTCCTCTTCAACAAAAAAATGGAAAGATATTTGAGTTGTGTGTACTCCTAACTACTCCAAACTGCTTGTATTCACCTTTGATCACTCTATCTCCTTTGACCCACATCTATCCTTAATGTCCACGTTAATTTATAATAGTAGTTCAGGCAAGTGCTATTGCTGTCTTATGGGGAAAGTGCTCGAGTACATTTGTTTGCTTCATGGATTGTTTCACAGAGCCCCTTGCTTGGGACACCTTTAGTGGGTTTGAGAACTTGCCAGTTCTGTTCTACATTAGTGCTTGCCCAGCTGGCTGCTGCTTCTGTCGCTGCTTCCCAGCATCTTAGAAACATCTTAGAAACTTGAGCACACAGAGGTGTTTATGTTCTGTGAGAGGTATTTGGGAACTAATGGCAACAGTGCACAGAATGGATTAATTGAGTTTGAAAGCCACTTCTTCATGTGGCTAAGTGACAGGACATTGTGTCAGGTTTGCCATAGAAAATTGTTATACCCCTACCTAGTCCTGCACATGAGCAAGCAATGCACTGTCTGTACAGTCCCAGCAGAAGAAAAAGTTTAGGCGACACCTAGTGCTAGCAGGCAGGGAGAGCGTGAGCAGTATGGCTTCCTGGGAAATGTAGAGATTTTCAATGATCGTTAATTTTTTAAACTGATGTTTTTTCAGTTTAGTGGTCAACAAAAGTCGCGGAGAGAAATCCTATTCATTAAGCATTCTAATTTTTAAAAATCTGATGCTTAGTCTTCCAGAAGGTGATAACATTACTTATTGCTAAATCAAGTTAACCCAGAGGAAGTGTGAGCAGCTACTGATTACCCATTGCACTGCTTTTTGTACCACAGGCGACACAAAGTGAAGCGTCCAGGACTCCGCTTTAGGCCTCTTCTAATCTCAAAGCCCCACTGCATATCATCGTGGAGTCTCTGGCAGCTAAAGCTCTTTTCTTGCTGCTTTGCATTGACTGCCTCCTTGTCTTTTCAGCACGGAGGAAGATCTCTGGAACGGGGAAGCTGCCCCCAGGCCATTCGCTTTGCCTGTTTTAATTGTGGCTCTGCTGAAGAGGAAGTATGGAGTGCTCTCTTCTTTTTATCTGGTGAGAAGACTGGTAATAGTTGATCCTTTTCGGTTTATGGTGATCATCTAGATGATATTTTCATACATCTTTGTTTCACTCATATTTCTGTGATTCTGTGACATTTGTGACTTTTGCCTCTGTAATGCCATGATACCAATTCATGGTACATCAAGCTCAGTAATATTTTGAAAGGAAAGAAGTTTTGCCTGTTTCACATAAACAGTTAATGTTGTTGTGGTAATATTACAGTTGCTGGCTTTTTTCCACATAGCACAAATTCAGCTCTCTGTTTTCACTGTAACCACTATGAATTATACATCACAGGGAATGTGATCAAGTTAGGAAATGCCAGTCCTGCATCTGTGCAGGTATGCTTGGCGACTCATGTAAACTCTTTTTATCTATTTTTTGCCCAATTGTAACATTGTTTTAGTGATCTTTTTGTGCTTCATAAAATAATGGGAAGATGCAAGCTGCCATTCATCTAGTAAATGGCACTGGAGGGATCTCAGTATTATTTCGCTTGTCTTCTTTTGCCCCAATAGACAGCTCTGTAACCACAGTTGGGGTTCTGGTAGGTCTCATGGGGTCAGTCCAGCCTTCTCCCACATTGTTACTGAGAATGGAAGTTTTGTAGGTCATGGATCAGCTCAGTCTTCAATCCATAATACATTTTATATAAGTAAGTGAAATGAAACAGATATGTACACGTCTGTACAGATATGTACAAGGAAAATATTTGGGAGTACAAGTTTTGTGGTGGAAGGTTTTTCACTAAAAGGTGTTCTTCTGGGATCTCAGACAAACAACAGTTCAGTGTATTACTTCTTTATTTTGCAATTCAAATTTCAATTTCACAAACCTTCATTAAAATGACACAAGAGACTACCCATCTGCCCAGTCATCAATAAACTCCATCCTCACTGCCCGGGACAATATGTATTGGGGCAAGAATACAGTAGATTATAATCTTCTGCCAGACACCCCTCCCACCCCCCCCAACCCCCCCACCCCCCCGTTTTATGCTTACCTTTAAAGATAGGTCACAAACAAACTGAAAATACAGAGGAGAGAGGTACCTCAAGCAGTCTGTGGAAACCCTGCAGTACAAGCGTCCGTTCCTGCTGTGCTGGGAGGATCAGGTGCCAGGGACAGCAGCAGCAGGGCTCTCAGAGCACTAGTCCACACACCCTGACACAGCAGGACGTCAGGAGCCAGACAGGAACCTGAGCTTGGTGAGGGAGGTGCAGAGGAGAGCCTGTATAATTTTGTACAGGGGGCTGTCTCCTTCCCTACGCAATTGCCTACTCTGTTTCTGTTTAGAGCTGTCTGGGGGGATTGTAAAAGCCCCGTAAAATTTTCTCTTCTAAGCGCGTTTCCCTCCATAAAGCATCCAGCAAATGACCCAAGTGTTTCAGTCTCAACAGATTGGGAAATGACTGTCATTCAACCAGAGCATTCACGAGCGTGGGAGCTGGCAACTGTCTTCACTTGGCTAACGTGGAATAAAAGAGACCTCATAAGGTCGGGGCAGATTTGCCAGAGAGCTGACTAACGGGGAAATGTCAATGTCCTTGTGATCCACAACAGGTTTCAAATTAAAGTTCTGCAGGATGGCTGTTAAAAATATGAATATCTCCATCCGGGCCAGACTTTCTCCTGCACAGGTGCGTTTTCCTGCAAGCAGAAAATAGTAAAAAGTGAGGTGATTTATAGTGGAGTATTTTGCTGGTAACTTATTTTAACCCCGGTTCCATGAAGGTTCAGATGTCTCGGAATGGACAGGCAGCGCTGTAGCATTTTGAGGAAGCAAATGAGTTGAACTAGAAGCTAAGTATCTAGAACAATGAGAGTGCTCAGTGGGCGCAAAGGCAGTGTGAAGGCTTCGGTTTCTCATGTTCTGCTGTGGTTTGATGGTAAGATCGGGGAGAGCGAAGTTGCATGGCTGAGTCCCGCTTCATACATGTCTTCTTGTGGAATGCATTGGAGAAGCTTTTTTGATTGCTAAAAAAGGAAATAACCTGAAACTTTTGTACAGGGGTTAGAGCTGCCCAGAAGTGACTCTAGCAGATCACCAGACATCACTGCACAGATGGTGACAGAGCCACTAAAATCTTCAAAGAGGTTCTAGGAGAGGATAGTCTAGGATCTGAAATAGAAAGAGGTCTTACCTGCAGAAAATGGCATGAAGTAGTCACTCTTTTTAAAGGTACCGTTTGCATTCAGGAAATGTCCTGGGTCAAATTTTTCAGGATTTGGAAATTCCTTGCTATCATGTAGGACGGGAAACAGCATAGGGAATATCATAGTGTCCTGAATTAACAGAAAGAGGAGAAGAAAGTTAAAGCGGAGGCACGCTAAAGCAAAGCGGCACTGAGAAGTTCCTAGAGCTGAATAGAAGGATAGTCAAGGTTCAACCAGTTTAAAAGGAGCATTTAATCAATAAAAATGTGTGCCATTGGTATGGCAAAGATGTTTTTTAAATTAATTTTGATGGTGAGTCTGATTAGAGTATTTAATATTGCTTCCAAATAAGCTAGAACTTTGATTGCTTACGTTTATGTGGAAAAATAGAAAGCTCTATCTCACTCTTCACTTAAAGGATGAAAAGTCTTTTTTTTTTTTTTTATTTCAAATATAAGGGTTTGGACTCAATAACTTCCAGAATCCCCTTCCAAACAAAATTATTCCAATTCTATATCATGTTTCAGTGTTTTTGAAAATAAAATAAAACACAATGAATAGAACACATAATTGTTTTCAAGAGATTATGACATTTCTCAGACACAGTAGAACAGACCTTGGGGATAAAATAGTCTCTGAACTTGGTGTCTTTGATCACAGTATGTGGGACATTAAGTGGAAGGAAATCAATGAATCTCTGGATTTCATGGACCACAGCATCTGTGTAGGGCATCTGGCTCCGATCTGCCATGGAGGGGCTTCGGTCTCGGCCAATCACACTGTCAATCTCCTTTTGAATTTTCTCTGTTAGGAAATAAGTAAGTGTTGAATGGACAAGACCCCCATCTGTTTCCCTGAACCTCTCCCCATATTTACAGCAAAACTTGCTTTTAAAGCACCAGGGATACATGTATGTACATAGTACTAATACATCTTTCCTGTGAATAGAACTAAGACTAATATATATTTCCACACTGTGCGTACAGGTTTCGTTTGTTGGGGGACCATTGCTGCATATGGTAGTGACAGGAATTATCCAAATTGATCCCATGATCTATTAAAAAGTTTTCAATTATTGGTTTCCTTTTATATTACCTACGATCTCTGGGTATTTCTGGAGTATCAGAAGTCCATGTGTCAACGTGATGCTGGTGGTCCCCGTTCCTGCAAGGAACAAGTCAAGCGTGGTTCTGCTCAAGGTCTCAACGGTGAATTCTGAGTGATCATACCCTTTCTCCTGGGGGAAGATTTGGCAGAATGTTTTCAACGACAAAGCTAAGCATTATGGACCCATAATGTATGTTTTTAAACACATCTAATGTCCTTTCAAGGGTACGACACTAACTCTCCAGCATTTATGGTACTTTGACTAAATAATATTATGAATCTTTTTTAATATGGGAGGAGCACTGAATTACATCAACTAGATGGGTGGTCTTCAGCTTTCCTATCTTTGGCTGGTGCTGTTAATTCTGTGTTTAAAAATCCTTGATAAGAAAACGGAGAGGATAGAATTAAGTTTACATGCCAAGAAAAGAAGGTTCCTCTCTGTATTTGCAAAAGCCCGGTGCCCTGCCACAACTGCTGGGATTCAAGCAGTGGTTTTCTTATAATCCAATAAATCTCTTGCTCTTACATTACCTGTTCCATTTTCTGAAGAAAAGCATCAATAAAATCTCGAGGACAAGTGGGATCCAGGGTTTCCTCGTGTTCCGCTATGATTTCTAAAGTAAATTGATCAACTTTTTGAATATTTTTTATCATTTGTTGATGAGGCCCAGGTAAATGGTCCATGAGAGTTGGGAGGAAATTGTATAGCTGTAAAAATAAAATGATGGAAAAGCACATTCTGATTAATATGGATACAATAAAATGTTCCCCTAAATGTAACTATGAAAATGGGCCAATTAAACTGTTTTAGAACAGTGGGTCTTTATTATTGAACAGGATTTTAATGCCGTTTACTTTATGGTTTCACTATATTCAAGGATAGACTTCACCTGAGCAACTTTCGCGGTGATATCCTTTTTTAGACATACAATGGCAATTCCATAAGGTAAGAAAAAACAACAGGAACGGGTTATTTAACTGTCTTTTTGGCTTTCAGAAAATTTCGACAAATATAGGAAAATCCACTCCAATTAAAAAATTAATAACATGAATTAATAATCATTAATAAATATTATAATTATTAACAATTTTATTAATTAAATAAACCTGTAAACACCTGTGTGAGTATGGAGTTCTGGAGTTTGTTGTTTTCATCTAGCAACTCAATTAAAGTTATAAATTTCTTGTCCTCGTAGTCAAACCGATCCCCAAAGACGACAGAGCAGATGATGTTGGAAACAGCATGGACTAGGAAGTTGCTAGGGTTGAAGGGCCGTGCTGCAACAAAAAAAACAACCGGTATGTTGCTTTCAGTATTTCAGGCTTCATCCACTCCTCTGACACTACAGGGAAGTTTTGCACGCTTTTGAGACCCGGAGTTTTGCAGTCCTTCAAAAGGATGGTGAAGGGCTTATCCAATTTACTCTTCTCTACTTGAAGTGAACTAATTTCCCCGTTTGAATGGTTTAAGTATCTCTTTTATCCTCTTCTCTGCACAACACTGGTCTGAGTGGCTTGATTCCTCTTCAGCTGACACATGCCTGTCTGTCCTATAGACTGTTTATTAGAAATGGCCCACCAAAACCCAATGAACTCATAAGGACTTTGCCTGACCTGTGCCTTTGGGTTGTTGCACCCTGTTTATGAACTCTATTAGCGTAACCTCAGTTGTATAACCCTCCCCTAGGGGTTCAAATGCCTGTGATCAAAGTCTAGTTTTGATGGCACAGCTCCATAAGCTGTGGTCCAGGCTGGTACCGTGCCACTCAGGGGATGTACTTAGAAGTAACATTGTCTTCATACTACCATAAAATGCATTTTAGGTTGAATTCCACCAAACTGTCAGCTTCGGGGCTGAGCCGTTTCCTTTGCCACTTTCTGTCTTGTTTCTCAAGCAGAGTAGGTTAAAGGACACTTTTCAACCCATCTCCTACATTTATCCCTCCATACCATCACAGTGCCTTTGACTGACCCACTCCCAGCAGTGATAACTTTGCCTGTTAGAGCAGGGAGCAGAAACAGCAGCTACATGCCCACTTCTTTGGTCATAGATTTGGTGAAGCAGCCCTACACCCCTCATAGGCTCATTGCAGATACGCAGGGCATCTCAGCAGGCACAATGTCCGTGTCCTACCATGTGTGTTCCTGATCCTCTCCACCAGAAAATTAGCTTCCTCCTGGATTCGTTCCTCAATGCTCTTCTTCCCCATCCCAAAATCCTTCAGGGTGGTGAGTATAAATCGTCGGAGCTGCTTCCAGGTCTCCCCATTGCTGGTCACAATGCCTGACAGAGGAAGGAAAAATATTCCTCCATGAGGAAACAGATTTTTTTCTCCCCTGAATGGGAGCTACACCGTAAGCACTCAACAAGCAAAGACACCTCTCTATGGAGTTATACTGCAATTGCTATATGCCCAAAAACGTAACCTCTGTGCAATTCTGGAGATGACAAATCTGATCCATCTGTCACTACACTTTGAATAAAACTGAGTTTGTTCCCAGAATGAGAAGAACTATGTCAGGATGTAAATAAGAAGGCAACACTGGTACTGATTTGATCTTGGCCTTTGCACTGACATAAACGCTCAAGTGTTCTGCTATGCACCTTCACACAGCGTATCGCTATTGACAATGCCATTGATACTATACTGCTGTGCCATGGAATAGGTACTATTTACCCAGATAAATGCCATACTGGGAACTGCCCTGGTGAATAAGCTCAGGACCTAATCTTGTCCCTTACTGGGACAGCCTGTGTTATCTTGTCTTTGTTGTGCTTTGGACTTTCCTTTTGCTGGTTCCTTAGCTTTCCGATACTTTCAGAAATGGGAGAATGAACGTGTCCTGGTTTGAAGTAAAAGAGGACCAATTTTGTTCAGTAACTTTACTTTTTAGCTGGGCCTCTTCTAACTGCAGAAATTAACAGCATATTGTGCAGACACTGTTCACTCTCAGAGTGATAAGACCTATGTTTATAGTTGATGCCAAGGGATGGTATGCAGCAAGGATCTTGCTTAGACTTATTGCTATAACAGCCAAGGGCAGCTAACTTGGTTATTTGCCCCATTGGAGGGTCGGAAGTGGAAAAGTGTAGAGTGTCCACACCTGCAGGGAGGAGCAGTCAGGACAGGTGACCCAAAACTGACCAACAGGGTATTCCGTCCCATCTGCATCATGCTCAGTATAAAAGCTGAGGGATCAACGGGTCAGCTCTCTTTCTTCAATGACTGGCATCAAAGGAGGACTCCGTCTGTTTCTCTGCCTTTGATCCCGATCTGGAATCCAGTACCCATCCATCACTGAGTCCAGTCTGGGACTTGCCCGGTGCCAGCCCATGACGTGATTGTCATCCTGGCAGCTTGGTATGGCTTTATATATATTTCGTTATTTTCTTTTTATTATTAAGATTTCATTTAAGTAGTTTAGTTCCTTCTAAACTCATAAGTCTCTCTCTCTCTCATCCCTCTCTGCCTCTCTCTTTGAAGAGACGTAGGGAGGAGCATCTGCTGGTCACCCGGTGGCTGCTTCTGCCCAAACCACGACAACGTAAGATCTTAAGCACATTTAATGAACAAGATTTTAGCCGGAATTTGAAGCACGCTGAAAATAGAAAGGCAGTCAGTGAAGCCAGCCTGGGACCTTAAGCAGTTTTCCAGGGGTCCAATTTACTCAAAGGTCTAAGTAATGAGTTGGGCTTTTAGTCTTTTATTGCTGATTTGTATGCATGAAAGTAGTAAATGAAATCCACTATTGCCTCCTCCACTGCCGTCTCAGCTGTGTTCCTGAAGCACTGAAAGCATCAGCTCTGTATGCTGACACTACCAGGGACATACCTGTGCCTTGGAAGAGTCTTTTAAGCAGTGGTAGATTGCCTCTTCCGCTGAATTCATCTGCCTGATCAATCAGAGCTTCTTTCACAACACTATAGCCATACAGCACCACAACCTTTTGTGAGCCTAAATGTATTGTGAAGACAGGACCGTACTTCTTGCTGAGCTGTAGGAAAGAGGAACACAAAGAACAACACGTCTGAGTGTTAATCACATGAAAAGAAGTTTGTAGCAAAGGGGTCTGAGGGGTGATGTGCATCGCTGAGACATGGCATTGATCAGCAGCAGTGCAGAGATCTTTCAACTATGAATTACAGCCAGGGAAGAGGGAATTGTACAAGAAATAGGAGATGTGAATAGAAATGGTGAGGTGTCAAGTCCAAATCCCAGAAAAGAAAATAGTTCTTCATAGGGCTGGCAAAACAGTCTGGAATGCCCCTCTATGGGGCACAGTGGTTAACAGTTTACATGGGCTCAATAAGCAATTACATACACTTATGTAAGCCAGTGCCTAAAGGGTTTTTGAGCACAAACATATCTCAGTTGTCTCTAAAATCTCCTGGGCCACAGATTTCTGGAAATTGGATGAGTATATCAGCAGAGAATCACTGCCTGCTTGCACTAATCATGTGCTCTTTCCCAGGCATCTGCTTTTGGCTACAAGTGCAGAAAGATTCCTACCTGGAACATTTCTTCTCATGTTCACTTTTTAAAAGCAAGTTAGATATAGACCCAGGGCTTTCCTGGTGGGAAACTGAATCATCTAGTGCTCAGAAACAAAGCATGATGCCTGAGGATACTCATGATTCTCGATATTCCCAAGCACCAAGGCAAAAAGGAGTTCAAGTCATCCAGGGGAGGGAACGGACAACACAGTTCACCTCCAAACTATTTTGCTTCAACCCCTTCACTCACTAATTCCACTCCCAGGAGACCCTACCTATCTGCTAGGAAGCAGAGATGGCAAAATGGAGCAGGGTCCTTCTCAAAAAAGGGCCAGGCTGTGTTGCCAGCATGGTGAGGAGGTGCACACAGGAGGGGTGTAGTGAATATTGCAATAGCATCAGTGCCTTGGTTGCAAATCTGCTGCAAATTGCAGTACTGCCGTGAGGTCAGCATAGGACTCATCATTAGTATGATTATTACAAATATGTAGACTTAGACTTGCAATATATAGATTTAGATATATAGATTATTGCAATATATAGACCTCAGAAGCATGTCTTTCTGGGAAACCTTTTGTTTCTGTTTGAGTCCGACATTTGGTCAGTGCAAATGAAGCTCATGAACTAAGTTGAGACAGTCTGGACTGTACTTTGTTTTATATGCAATGGAAAAAACATAGGAAAGAAGGAGACAGTCTCTTACCTCCTTCAGACTTTCAGGCAAGTTCCACGGGTTCAGCTGGAGGATGTTTCCAACAATGGGGAGTGCGATGGGACCAGGAGGCTGCTTCTCTTTTTGCGATACACTTCTCTGTGTGGCAAAGAGAAGAAGGCATGAGATGCAGACCAGCAGAAAAATAGTGGTTGTTCCCAGGAGCTCCATGGTGGGCTGAGGAAGAGAAGTCAAATGTCAGACAAGCCTGATGTCAGACCTGTAAAATCATGCTTATTTATATGCTGTGATACCAAAGCACATGGATGAAATGAGCCAATAGTGTCTCCCTAATCCTACTGAGATATGAGATTACTTATTAATCTGCTCAAGATAAGAATGAACAAACTCAGGATGAACTCTTTGTTTGCACACCAATTTTTTCCCTCTCCAGCTGGTGTTCCTTTGGGTAATCATTCACGTAGGACTAAAGAAACCATGTTATAATGCTGTCAAACAAACTCAAAATGCAGAAATATTTACAGCCTAGCTGCTATGTATATGCTTAAACTCTTGCTGATTTCCCTCATGCATAGATTGACATCTGCCAGCCCCTCCAGTATCTGAGCACAGCGGTGGGAGGTGTTGCGGTTGAAAAGGGGCATCACTCCAAGTTCTTCCTAGGCATTTCACCTCCGTTTCTAGAATGAAATTATGTAATTGTACCCAAGTCACATGTGCAGATTTTGAGGAATACACTCATTTTGTCCTGTTCTGACATTTTAACCAGACAAACCATACTACCTACAGCATTTGTATGGTCACAGGTTCTCCCCAAATCACAAATGCCTGCAGCAACCTGCAGGGTCCTTTCTGATGTTTCTAGAAACTAGTTGAAGATCCGCAGGAAGTGTGAAGATCCGTGAAAGGTAAAGGCACCCCGAATAGAGCTTAACAGAATGTTTGGTTTCATTGAGTATTTAATACAACGTAAAATCTTTAATGAAATATTATGCTTCCCACTCCTCCCCACAGGAATCCAAAACCCTCACATAGGGTGAGAACTGTATGTGTTTTCTGGCAAAGAATTAGAGCAGAACAGTGATTCAGTCACCTGAGACCAAAGAGTGGACCCCAGGACTCTGTTGACAAATCTTGTCTGTATATCATACGTAGTGTCTGTAAAGTGCTAGCAATCTACTGTAAACACTGTACTCGGACTCCTACAGCCCCTTGGGTCTAATGCGCCCCCCTCCCATTCCCCCACTTTCTGCTCAGCCCCGCCTGCAAGGCATGGCATTAGGCTGTATATTTCCTTTTTGTATGACTTTATGTAAGAAGATGCTGAGCCCTCTTGAAGCACATTTGAACGTGGCAGCTGTAACAAGGTGACTAAAGCAAGTCGGGGAAGCTTGGAGGAAACCCCACCGTACAAGGGGATGTGAAAGGGGCTGCACGTTCAGCAGGCACTCGGGATTGGTGGATGATGTTGGGGCTGGGTGGAAGATGCCGTCTTAAAACAAAGTAGGTATGGGAAGGAGTCTGAATAACAGCTACACTTTTCCTAAACTACACACATAATTACTAAATAGCATAGCTCAGATTTCAGGAAACCTGTAGTGTGTAAACCAGTGAAGTAGGTACAAGGCGAGAAAAAGGAATTTAGTAGGTGCAAAATTATACTTATTTTCTGACAGTGCTTAAGTGTCAGGAGCGTGAATTACTCTTTGGTTATTAAGGTTAAGGAATGTTACTAAACTTGACTTCTGTGAATCATATAATAGTCCTAAAGCAATGTTAATTCAGACCTAGTGAAGCCCCGATAGGGAAACAAATAAACAAGGGAAGAGAACATGGGATGTAGAGAATGGAAGCTGATAACAACTGCAGCTTAAAGAAGGGAATGGGAACATTACTGGCATAAAAACCCAATTAGTTTCATCACTGAAAGAAATCTCTGTGTAATAAGAGATGAAATTCGTCTTAAATTCACTCTGAATGAGAATCAATGCCAAAGGATATTATTTTTATATCTATCTCTGATTAACAAAGGTCAGATATTTCCTATCTATGAAACTGGTGCTCAAAGACAATGCAGCGGATAACGCTGACAAGAAGAATGGAGTGGGTCAAACAGAGTTGCTCAGTAGCAAAATGTCCCTGGACAGGTCTGTTCCAAAGAGCTTGCTAATATTTTGCCTTTTTCTTTTTCTCCTTTTTTTTCCCCTCTGTTGTTGAGAAGCTTTGTGTTTTACAGTCCCAGACCCCCAGCAGGGGTGAGAAATCCCTATTTCTGTGCTCCATGGGTAGGTCTTGCCCCACAGAAGAGCCCTTCCTCATCACCCCGTATGCTCTGGTCACACTCTGACCACTCTCTTGCTCTTTGCTCAGACACCCAGTGCTCTGTCCACCACCTGTTGATACTGGGTGAGCATTAAACCGGTGTCAGTGTCCTCTGGCAGTGCCTATTTCTCTCCACACACTAGAGAGGGAACTCAGCCAGACTTTCGGGCAACTAATGTCGGATGCGATAGATCCCGCTCAAACAACCACATCAGGGACCATTTCAGTTCCTCTGAGCCAGCAAACCAGGCTCTGCCACCTGCCAACTCTCAGCCCATCCCATTACATCTTTTGAGATACACAGCCAAAATGATACTGACCTATTAGGTTGTGTGACACTGGAAGGAAGTGTTAAAACTGTTGTATTCTTATATATCCTCTTTGTATTCTTATATATCCTCTATCCTCTCTCTCTCTCTCTATTCTTATATATACTTTTATATATATATATGTCTTTTATTTTTCTTTTGAGTAATGGTAATGGGCTATGAAAGGCATTTTCTTTCCTGCACCAACTCATTGCCTTAGAACTTGGGTCCACATTGGTTGAATCAGTTCTTGCGTGCTTACATCTGCACTTTCATGTGTACAAAAATAGCCAGCTATACTGTGAACAGCAGACTTTGTTTTCTACTGAGCTGACAAAATGGGATTTAAAAGATGGGAAGATTTTGTCTTCAGCCCAATTAGCTGAGGACTAGCAGATTCTACAGCAGCGAGGAAAGAAACATTTCCCAACTAAATTCAGATATTAAAAAGGTAGGTGCATAAATCAGCTAGTCTCCCCTGTTAGTGCAGAAATACGTCCAGATAATTCCAGAGAACAGGTCATCTGACTTTTCTTATGTGCCTATTTTAGTGTGAAATGAGTCAGTCACAGAAGGAATTTATTTGTGTCCCTTTACTACAGAGGGAGCCTTAGGAGACATACAGATTTACATGTCTGACTGCTAGGGATCTGTTTTGAGGCAGATGAATCTGATTCCCTGCACATCTCTCCTGGTCCTAATAATGTTCTCTATCAGCAACAAATCCTGCACATTCTGTTGCAGTGGGCACTGCTCTGAATACTGCACACCAAGGGTATTTAAAAAGAGAAGTGGGCAGGTGAATGAAATTGAGAGGAGCCTTCTAGGCCATGTCTGGAGGGATAATTATATCACTGACAACAGTCAGTTTTATTGCCATCAAGGAAAAACTGAAGTTGTTTGCATTTTTGTTTCCTTTGCTTTTGCAGATAAGGTGCCTTGCCTTCCTCTACTGGCAGCCCTGAGGGTGAACAACTGCTGTGAAGCCTAACGCGCTGGAAAAGCAGGGCTTTGCTCGCAGTGTCACTCCCACATCTGGACATGGCTTTTTTATTATTTATCTAATTACTCGCACAACCCCTGAAGGATTTAAAAATGATGTTGGGATAAAGCCAGAACTGCTTGGAGGCATCCATGGAGAGAGATTTAACAGGAATTATTTGAGTATGAAAGGCTATTTGAGTATGAAAGGGTTATTTGGGTATGAAAGGGTTATTTGGGTATGAAAGACCCATCCTGAGACAGTTCACGTTCACAAGATGCACCTGAAAGACTCTGTTTTCTTCCCAGCGGGATATGAAAGTAGATGCCGGGGCCTCTGGTCTTGTTATGAAATGGCACTGTTCTCTGGCTCCACCTGTGAATTTGGGCTCAGATTGACGGGGGGGAATGCCACTGTATGAACAGATCTTTCAAAATCCAGGCCTTCCTCTGAATGTCTTCTGGAGGCTGTTGCTTTGCTGGGCCTGCCTGCTGTCACATTTGGGCTACCTCCTGGGATCCCATCCTGGGTTAATACGTAGCCTTTAATCTGCGACCTGCACTTACTGTTTAATTTACTTGCTTCTGTTCTCCTCCAGATTGGGTCTGTGAATAAAAAGACAACTCCTCACCCCCAAAACAACCCCTTCAAGTGTATTCACAGCCTACAAGGCTGTACTGGATCTGGCTTCTTCACAGCAGCCTGTAAGGCACTGTGTTTTAGATTTGTGATTAAAGCAGTGTTGATAACACGCCAGTGTTTTAGCTATTGCTGAAGAGCGGTTGCACAGTGTGGAGGCCTTCTTGGTTGCTCACTCTGCCCCCAAACCCAGGTAGCAGGCTGGGGGGGCGGGCCAGAGGTTGGGAGGGGACACAGCCAGGACAACTGAGCCAAGATGACCAAAGAGATAATCCAGGTCATCTAACATCATGCTCAGCAATAAAAAATAGGGAGTTGTCTTTCCAGTGTAGCCATTGCTCAGAGACTGCCTGGTCATCAGTCTTCTGGCGGGAGGTGGTGAGTCTTTGCATCACTTGTTCTTTTTTCTTTTCTTTTTTTTCCTTTTCTTTCCTTAACTGTCTTTATCTTGACCCAGGAGTTTTTCTCACTTTTGCTCTTCCAAGTCCCTCCCCCATCCTGCTGGAGAGGGATCCGGAGTTTCCACAGTGGAAAGCTGGGTGCAGGCTATATGCCAGTGTCTATTCCCTGGCTTCCAGATACAAATAAAAGTAACAATTTTCAATATTTGTTCAATGTTCAGAAATATTGCCTGGCAAAGGCAGCTATTTAGCTATAAACATTTACAACATCAGAACATATACTGCCTGGCTAATCCTGCACTGGGAAGTGTGATGGGTATCAAAGGTTCTAAGAACAGCTTTACATGGGGTAACCCTTACAGAATTACATATATACCACAAACAAATGGAAACCAGATCCAGTTTCTGAAAAGGACAGCTTTACCCTTGAGCCCCAGTGTTATGGTTTGAGAGACCCATAACAATTTGTTGTCATTTAGACAATCATTCTATCACCCGATGACCCCTCCCCACCTAGGAAAGGGAAATCGGGAAAAACAAGGAAACCCGGGAGCTCAAGTATAAACACATTTAACAGAATAAGATTAGATAATTAACAGCACTAAAGAACTGATATTGATCGCGACACCAATACAGATTATGCAAAGATTATACTCAGCCAATTGTATCAGTAGGAAGCTGTGCACTCCCAGCAGTGGACAGCAAATGTAGGACAGTGCGAGCGCTACGGCGTCAGGAGGAAGGGAAGGCCTCAGGGCTCCGGCACCGGGGCATGAAGTTCTCAGGATGGCAGTCATCAAAGGAGAGAGAGAGCTTTGCAGCAAACTTTCTGATTTATAATGAATGTGTCGTTGATGGTATGAAATAATGCTGTTGGCCAGCTTGGGTCAAGTGCCCGGGGTCTCACTTCTCCTCATCCCTGCACCTGGCTAGCTTGAAAACACTGAGACCTTGAGACCCACACACCATAGCTGGCTGTAAAGTAAATATTTTCACAAATTCAGACACTGGAGTCTTCTAAAAGTGCAGTTTTCCCAAGTATTAGAAGAGAAATTAGTCCTGTGTCTCTCAAACCAGCACACCCCGACACTGGGATGTTGAGAGGCAAGGATATACAATCAAATTTTGAGCATCAGTGCCCTTAATAGCATGCTTTAACCTTTGGTCAACCCTAACTGGTTAGACTACATGATCATAGTAGGTCCCTTCCAACTGAAAATACTCTATTCTATTCCATTCCGTTCCATTCCATTCCATTCCATTCCATTCCATTCCATTCCATTCCACCAACTGTGCAAGCTCCAACCTCTTTCCAAAGTCTCCTGCGCTACCTGCTCCTTCAAGCACTTTGGAAGGCTGGCTAATACTTGTACATACATCTTAAGAAATCCAGAATTCAAATCTTTTCTCACCCCTGAGACACAACTATATGTTTGACATGCTTTAGTGACGGAAGTTATAGGCGGGGAAGGTTGGCTGGCTACATCTGGTTTTGGTGGGGCTGAGCTCATGAAGACTGTAGATCAAACTGCAAAATTATCAGCAAGACTAGCATCTCTTCAGATAGACCAAATTTCCCATCTTTCCCTGGTCCTTTTCAAGGACAAAGCCTTTCTACCCTTCCTCTTTGCTAGGAGGGGGCTGGGAGGTGCTCGGGAGAAACAAGATGTGCAAAAGGAGCGTGTTGCAGCAGCCCCCCCCCTTCCCACTGCCGTGGAGGGCAGCCCCTGGGCATGCAAATGCGAGAGGGTCCACAACTGATGAAGCTGAAAACAAGCCAGCACTCCCAGAGAACATCCCAAACCCTTGGCTTTTTGGCAGATTGAGGTCATGGAAGAGGAGGCCATGTCAGAGTTTTTACTCGTTACCTTTTTTCCCCATTGTAGGCTGGGTATTAAGGGGACTCTATGCCCAGTAAGATGCCCCCAAAAGCAAACCAAACATTAGGGCATTATTAAAAAAGGAATAGAGAACAATAAAGGCACCTCTTTACACCACCATACAAGCCTATGGTGGACCTTTGTCTGGAATTCTGTGTGAAGCCGTGATTCCAAAAGGATGGAGTAGACCTTGAAAAGCCTTAGAATAAGGCATTTAAGATGGCTTAAAATCTAGAAGGTTAAATGGACTAGGTGCCCCTGGGCTGGAAATGATATAAATGAAGTGGATATAGCAGACATCTGTGAAACTGTGAAGGGTTTGGGGAAGGTAAGAAAGGAATGACTGGTCATATTTTCTTCCTGTATAGAGCTATAAAGCACTAAAATAGCAATTGGCAGGTTTTAAACAGGCAAAAGAAAGTGATTCTTCACACACCATGCCCTTGAGCTATGGAACACCATTTTGAAGGAGGTATGTGTCCAAAAAGTAACCGGACAAAGGGGAGAAAAATCCATTGAGGGCACTCAAGCACAAAGATACCACTGATGGCTCAGGGATCACTGGAGACTGGAGCAGTCTGAAAGCATTTTCCTGTTGCCATGCTTTTATTCTGTTCCTTGGGAACTCGTTTTTAAGCCACTGTTGGACAGGATTCTGGGCTGGCTTGACTATTGTCATGATGCAGTACATCCATACTCAGACTCTTACGTCCTTACATTATAATGTGACATTTCACTGAACATTTGCATTGAGAAGATTAGCAGAGTAGCCTGTGGAAATCATTTCACCCGTTCTGCTGTGAATAGCAACATCTCAGCTACTGAACTCTGACTACTTTCAGATAGAACTTTCCTTAGTGCCTTGTAAAAAATCACTTTATCAACCTCTGCCTTATTTCTGGCAGCAATTTGACAGAGGATCTGCTGTTATCAGTATGTTTTATGGTTCAGCGATAACTTCAGCATTCAGCAATTTGTGCAACACCCATATTTGTAACATGCTACACTAGTACTAGAGGTAGGATACAAATCACATTAGTTTTCAGATCACAGAAATGACATTTGACCAGCTAGCTCAAAAAGACTTGGTTAAATATTTATGTATGAACTCACTGGACCCAAAACATAACTCAGCAGAAAAGGATGAAGTTAATGAAGTTCATCAGTCAGTTGCAATACATAGCAAATTGCTTGTTTAGTCTCCAAAAGGGCAAGGAAATTAAGCTGATAACAGCTTTCCTGTGACCTGTACTGTGACTCCACCAACAGTAAATCACTATATTGCTGCTCCAACCCATCATCTTTGAATAAAGTCAAGGTGCTTAGCTCTAGGTTATGGTCAGCATTAAGAAAGAACGGACCCTTCCTTATGCCAGGCAGAAAAAAGTCAGGGAATGGGAAAAGTCTGTCCCAGAGCTATACATGGCAACGAGACGCACAGAAGTGAAGGCTGCCAAATTGCAAAGAAAATGGCTGAGCTTAGTAAGGCTCCGGAGATTCCTGGTCATTGCTGGCTGCATGGGCAGCAGAACTCCTCCTGAACCAGATGCAGAACCACCATGCTGTACAGCAGGTCATGTGAAAGGTCCATGCCCTGGGAGAAAAAGAAGTGAAGGGCCGGCTTTATCAGATGTCCTCCACTGTGACATCATCACCACAGGGCAGAGTGCCCACCCTGCCTTTCCAATGGCTGAGCCAGCAATCTGCTGTACAAAGAGGACCTGAACGTAGACCTAGAATCATAGAATTGCTGAGGTTGGAAGGGACCTCATCAAGTCCATCATCATCAAGTCCAACCGTTAACCTAACCTGACAAAAAACACTTCTAAACCATGTCCCCAGGTACCACATCTACCCTATTTTTAAACACCTCCAGGGATGGTGAATCCACCACCTCCCTGGGCAGCCTATTCCAATGTTTAATAACCTTTTCAGTGAAAAAGTGTTTCCTAATATTCAATCTAAACCTCCCCTGACATATTTTAAACCCATTTCCTCTCGTCCTATCACTTGTCACCAGGGAGAAGAGGTCAGCCCCCACCTCTCTACAACCTCCTTACAACCTCCTGCTGAAACTCAGGCTACGGCCTTAACTAGAGGCATTCAGCAACTTTTAAAAGTTACTTATTACCATCTCAAAAGATAATGGAAACACGTAATGTGCTGATAGTTTATATGTACTGAAATCAGTGCATATCACAAAGAAAAATGATGATGGAAAAATACCCCAACCTCCTATTTCAAATTCAAGAACAATCCATCAAGCATCAAGTAACAAAACCTTTGGCTACACTTGGTGATATCAAGTAACTACAGTGATAAGAAAAACAGATGAGAAAATGGGCATTTAAAACATGAAGAAAAAAGTAACCGATGCTAATGCCAAGTGATATAATGTATGTCTTCGCTACGCTTTTCAGCCCCGCCAGAGACAGAAACACAAAAGTAGCAGAGTGGTTTGGGAAGTTAGAGGAGAAAAACAGAGAAATAGAACAGCCCTAAGAAGTGGTGACACCGCAGTGGCACAGCCAGCACGGGACTGTTCTAGCAGGAGGATGGTGGTGGAGGAGGATTCTTCACTGTGGTGACACCATGTCCCTGTTGATCGTGTAGGAAGTCAGGCTATAGCAACTTCCTCAATATCATACAAGAAACCCCTAGCGTGATACCACACTGATGTCTGTGGGAGAACACAACTGTTGGCCAGTCTTCTCATCAGCCTAGTCTTCCAGACGAGTTCCCACAGATGGATTTACATGTTTTCTTACCATTTGAGAGGCTTCAATTTTTCAAAGGAGAAAATTCCAGAAACCAGCAGCATTTTAACTTCAAGTTTACAGGCATTAGCATCTGTCAGTCAAGCTTTTCTCCTACAGATGCCAAAAGACAGAAAGCGCAGTAAAAGTGTAAATCATGTCTTCCAACTCTAAATGGTAACAGAAGAAATGCAGAATAACTTTAGAAAGAAGGATTGTGTCAGAAAATGGAAGAAAGTGAGGGAAATGTGTTTAATATACTACAAGTCAGAGAGAAGTGCAGAGAACCCAGGACAGGGTGGGTGGCACTGCCTGGGAGGGACCTTTCTCTGTAGAGGTCGGTCCCCAGTTGCTGAGTATGTGGTGGAACTGCGGGGTAAAAGGACAGAGACAGGTGAGACAGGGAGGACCAATGACTGCCTTGGCCAAAGACCTCAAGTCATTCCCTGTGTGAAGGACTACACCAGCTGCATGGTGACACAGGGAAAAGGAAGATTTGGAGGGCTGAGGGGGGTTTCTGGGACGTCTTTTCCACTCCTCGCAGTGGAAACCAGCCACAAAATGCTCTGGCAGGGAATGGTGAACTGGCACAGCTTGACCTTTCATGATCTGCATCCCACAAGGAGCACAAATTTGCATGACCTCACAAGCAGCACCGGGGTGGCAGATGAACAGACAGTGCTTTCCTCGCAGGGTACAAGCAGCAATGGCTTGGAAGATGAACTTGTCGGTGAACAAAAGACAGAGTTCACTTGATTAATGCAAAATATGTGTTTACTTCATGCTGAAGTGAGATTTTCTAAGCTAATCATTGTGTTTGAGTTTCATTTAATGTTTGATAATGATTGGTTCGGAGCCCACAGGGGCCATTCTCTTATGTGGCAGCTGTCCAGATTCGGGTCTTGATTCTCTTGCCTCATCCCACAGCCAAAGCATGCAACAAGCTCTTCCAGTCCTCCCCCACTACGGGTTTCACGCATGGGAACACTAGGGGAACACGACCTATGCAAAGACTCTTCTGCTGCAGCTCTCATCCCTGCCTCCCTTAAGTATGGGAGGTGGCTCATCCCCTCCTCTCAGCCACCTTCTTCTCTTGCACATATCACCCCCTCTGGAAACGACAGTGTCTAATGCATTCTCTCTCATAAACATGAAAGATGTCCCCTATCCTTTGGCTTAAACTCATTTGGAATTGTGGAAGAGGAGAACATCAACTATGATTTATTTTCCCCACTTGAGAAGTGTGAAATATATGACGTTTCAAAGCAAAATTTTCAATGAAAAAATAATTGGGTGGGTACCCCTGCCTTCTTCCTACGTGACTTTCAAATAGAGTTAACTGAAGTAAGTCTCCCAGTAGTGCTAAGGCAAAAGATACGCAGTGATCAGCATGTACTACAGTACAAGACATTCTGCCAGTATTCAATAACTCAGATGATACAGCCACTAGAAGCAAAACCAAGTATAAATAAGAACTAAGCAGACAGGTTGCGAAGCCTATCTGATATTTCACAAGGACTTGGCAAGAAGGATATTTGATTTATCAGTGCAAATGTGTTGGTTAAATGTTTCTTAATGAACTCAGTTAATCCAGGCACCAGCTGAAAGGGTCCGACATCAGACTTTTAAAATAGCTTTCATTGAAAATGAAGAGTGAACTTCCATGACCTCTTTCAATGTACCTTTCAATGTACCATGACCTCTTTCATTGTGCCTTTCAAAGTAAGGTACATTGACTCTTTAGACTAAAAGTTATTAAAGAATGACCATTATTTATTATTTGATCCAGGTGTACTTGAGAGGACCTATAGATCAAGTGAGGGTGAAGGCCTGCCTAAAAGTACTTCAGCCTTAATAAAGGAAAAATTAAAAAGAAAAAAAAAAAAAAAGGGAACATCACCACCCTCTTTTTAAATAATAAAGTGTTTTTCCTAAGTCTGAATCGAGTTTCCCCAAGCCCTAGCCTCAATATGGGGTTCATCCTTATGACATTGTGATTTGTGCCACTATTGGAGGCAGAGTAATTTGTTTTGCTTTCCATGGGTCCATCTGAATATATTTTGCAGACTGCTGCCTTTGGGAGAATGAAATCATCAGCCCAACCACTAAGTGCCGGTCCTGAATTGTGAATGGCTCACAGCCTACATACTTGCAGGCCAAGAGGAGAGTGGGCTCTAGGTAAAATATGACCCCAGAAAAGCAGCTCCAAGCAGCATGGGTCCACCATCATTCCCTGAAGGAGACGTGTCAGAGGCAGAGGTCTCGGGCTGCGGCTGTCAAGAAACCTCAGCACAAAACCCTGATCAGTAAGGAAGAATGATCTGGGCGTAGTGGGTAGACAGGGTTAAAAGACAATATGTGGCAAAATAAAGTCAGGATGAGGGTACAGCCTGTGAGCAGCAGGTCTCTTGGGAGGAGGCCAGTAGCTCCACCTCTGAGAGCCTGCAGGGGACTATGGGCTGCAGAGGAGGAAGAAGGAAGGAGAGATACTGGTAGGTGTCCAGTCAAGGGGTCCCATTTAATTCCTTAGACCCAGTCACGCTCTGCTGCTGGCAAGTGAGGGATTTACAAAGGTCAAGGAGGAACTTCTGACACGTTTCCCCTTCTGCCATGAAGGGAAATAAATCTTGGCTTGATATAAAGACCAATTGAAAGTAACAAGCAAACTTAGATGAGATAAAGCAAGTATTTACAAAAACAAATACAGCTATCTGGATAATTTATAACCATGCTATACAAATTTTAAAAGGATTTTAAACTACTTGCCTCAGCCATTGTTTGTTCGTTTAATTGTATTGATATATACAGAAGTTTGTCACCTACTGGTGTCATGGATATGTAGTCTCGCTCTATCAGTGTGATAATCTGATACGTAATAATCTGATAAATTGCTTATGGCTGTGCTGGGTTAAGTAAATTTTCGGCAAAAAATAAAAATACTCAAAAAATCAATACGAATTCCTTCCTTTACATGCTTCTCCGCTCACCTCTCTCCATTTTTTTCCTCAGTTCTTCACTGGCAAAAAGATATGGGCCTTTTCTTATTTCTCAAAAATTAAAATAACAGGCTTCCCAGCCGATGCGTCTACATCCTACGTGATTGTCTACATGCCCACTAGAGTTAATGGAATCAGACAGGCATGTCTCGGGGGATTGAATAATAGTTGAGATTATCTACACCCTTGAAACGCTCATTTTTGATCACTCCACTGATGACTATAAGGCCAAAACTGTCGGTATTTGTACTGAGACATTTTTGGTTCCAAAGGTGGAGTTCAAAGCCTAACAGGAAGCAAGTGACCACAGCACTCTGAGGGTAACCTCTGCAGTTAACCGTTTATTCTCATTTTATTTTAGTCTGGCAGTAAGCTCTAAGGAAAGGTAGACCAAGTCATACACCCACAGCCAATGATCTACAGCAAAACAAAACCCCCCAAACCACCTTTAAGGAACCCTGCCTAGGAATTTTCTTCCAATATTGTCTTGCATTGATCTGGGAGAGGTTGGAGTGATGTTGGAGCAGTAGGCTGCTCTTCTACCTGTAGTTACATAGAAGAAAGCCTTCCTTGCAGTGCATCAACAGCAGACCAATCAGTCATGCTACAAATATTTGCTTTCCTTGTCCTTCTTTTTGCTCCCTAAAGACTCCAAAAATATTTTTACTTCCCAAATCAAAATCATAAACAAGAAGGTGACACTGCACATGGACAATGCAACGTATACATCACATTTTTCCCCTCTTAAAAGAGAAGAAATATCCCCAAGGGCCTGCAGTCCTTTCAGTACAGTCGTGGAGGTATTTTCTGGGAGGTGGCTGGGTTCCTGCCCGCCACTGATGCATTCTCCTTGCCAGAGGAGAAATGGTGTGGAACAGTGTTTGGAAATAGTGTCATTATTAAACCGCCCATTGAAAGGCTGGTAGGTGCCCTGTGGCAAAAAAAACCCACCCAACCACCACTGGTGGAATCCTCTGTGTTAACTCATACCGTGTTATTTTGAGAAATGAGCAACTTCTGCTGCTTGGCTAGTTTGTTAGTTATTTCTGATTAGAATGGGAGGATGCAGGAGAGAGGATGTCCTTTTGCTGTTCAGTCCCACCAGTGATGGTGTAAAGTGTTCAGGCTCCTCCGAGCGTTATGAGTTCTTAGTGCCCTCTCCTGGCTGGCACTGGCCATGCTGGGATTTTCATCTGCCGTGAATCAGAGATTTGCAGACGTCCAATATCTTGCTTTTTCCATCTCTGTTTTTTTTTTTTTTTTTTTTTTAATGCCAGTTAATGCCAGTATCACCATACCATCCAGTATCCTTCAAAATGGCTGGCCTCCTCTCTATTCCTCTTTTTGCCGCAAACTCATAAACCATCTCTCCCCATTTGTCTTGCTTGGAGAAATAAAGATCATTCCCTTCTATCAGCTGGACTTGGGGAGGATCACCAGGGTCCAACACGCTGCCAGCAGCCTGTGGGGGATCAGGGCCTGACTCTAGAACCATGTCGTAAATATGGCTGAAGGAGTCCTCCTCTGAGGCGTTGCTCCCAAAGTAAACCGAGTCATAGTCCTGCACGTCAACACGAGAAGGCACCGCTGCAAGCCTGGCAGCCTCCGATTCCCTTTGGAGAGAGGAAAGGAAAAGTGATGCTTACCCATACCCTGCTGCTGGGGCGCGATTACGCCCAGGGCTGACCCCTTCTGCTGGACTCCTGGCTGGCCCCCGTCATTACTGGGGAGCATTCAGCATCAGAAACTATCCTCTACCCGCTCTTAGCGTGAAGCCCCACGCGGTTTCCCCTCGGTTTGGAAAGCCGTGGGATGCTGTGGACCTAGCGTGTGCCCTGTGCTGCCTCAGCGTGGCTCCAGCAGCACCAAGGTGCCGGGCTGACAGCGGGTGGCACACACAGCACGCGGTAGGTAATGCCGAGCTGTGCTAACCTCACTGCAGCAGCCTTACACGCTGCCTTTTCGTCCAGGGCTTCCTTTTTAAGATCACAGGCGTCCTGCTGCAGGCGAGCCTCTGCGTCTGCTTTCCATACCCCGCACTCAGATTTTAGGAGGCATTTTCCGTGAAAAGCACAGAGAGGGACGAGCAAAAATCTTTATTGCTGTCCATTAGGTTAAAGACTTCCTCAAGCAGGTAACTCTGGAGGACTGTGTTTCGTGACCACGCCTTAGAAAATACATGCTGAAATTTACCTTATTTTAGCATTTAAAAACTTCTAATGAAGACACTCGTGGAATATCTACAATGGACAGCAGATCTCTATCCCGTTGAAGTGAACGGCCAAATTCCCCATGACGCTGCGGAGGCTGGGGGTTGTCCCGCGGAGGGAAGCGAGTTCCCCTTCGGAGCTCTGTGTTCTGCAGTGACTCTCTGAGCTACCGAGCGGAGGAGGCTGGGACCCGTTTTCCTGCTACTTTACGTTATTTTTACATAGGCTAACAGGAAACAATATAAACTTCCTAGGAAGCAGGCAGCAAGTTTCGTGCCTTGGGGAATTTAGTGAAGGCAAATGCAGCAAACAGAGCCATTCCAGGACAACGTATTTGACAGTGGAGTATTAACTCCATTGTTATATTGTTGGTACCTGAACAACTCTCACTCCGCTCTTCCTCCTCCCACTGAGAATTTGGAAAGAACTTTGGGCAGATGATATGAGAAGCCTCTGTCAGAATGTTCTTCCAAAATTTATGAAGAGGCAGCTTGCACTGGGGACGCGCACGCAGGAAGGCACAGACCTCCCACTGCACTGGGCCCACTCCACCGAGACCTACGTGGAGTTCTGGAGAAGGCAGGCTCCCTGCCTGCTGTCCTCCTGTCCCACAGAGACTCAGCATTACGGCAGCATAGCGATGCCCGAGGGACCGTGAGTCTGCCATCCTACTGCCAGCAATCACCGCAGCAATATATGGCTCCGTGCTGACTCATTTATCCTCCTCACACATAGTGTGTGGTGCAGAAGACACTTGGGTCTTGATCAGACACCAGAGAATTTGTCTAACTGTTCTAATACAGCCCTACCCAAGACAGTTCTACCTCCCCCAAAAATGCCAGCCGAAGCACGAAAGGGCACTTACATAAAATTGTCTCCTCTTTTGTCCTCACCTGCTCCTCCCACTAAATTTCTTGCTAAAGAAATTAGTTCTTTAGCAAGACAAGTACTCCAGCAAAAGCATCAGTGTTGGCCTTGATTGAGGCTGTAAGCTAAAGGCTGGGAGACTTCCCTGGGTTAAGAGCAACCCCTATGGATATTCTTAATCACTCACCAGTGGGACTGAATGTCCGGTTACAAAGCTGTGCAAAAAATGGAGCGCGAGTGAATGTTATTACCTGACTGCTTGTATTTCCTGTTTGAGCATCTCTAATATGGCAGAAAAGGCAGGTCTCCTGGTGGGGTTGTGATTCCAGCAGGCTTTCATGCACCAAATCAGTCTGGCGAGGTTTGGAAAGCCAAAATCACCGGGCACACTTCCGAACTCTGTGAATTTTAGAACCTGTATTTATTTATCCAGACAACAAAACCAATGTCACATTAGCTTTCTGGATGTGCAGCTGTGCCCCGCAACAAACCTGCTAGGAATAAAAGTGGTCAAACTTGCACTGAATTGAACGATAATTGCATGACAAACAGCAATTTTTATGTGTTAATTGAAGCTAGCAGGAGCGCATATTTCCTTGAAAAAAGGTTTTGTATGGCTATTGTGTAAATTCTTTAGCAATGTGTTTAAGTTTACACTGCAGCCTTCTGTTACTGAAGGCGATAAACTGTGTTTCTTCCCTCTGCAAGCGAGAATCTATCATCTCCAAAAAAGTTGCAGGAGCCTAACAGCACTGAGATAGGTACTCAGCCATCACACCCAGTTCACAGGCTCAGAAGTCACTATGGTGGAAGAAAGGACCAGGATGCTGACAAACTGATGGGCAGACAGACAGCACAGCACAATCGAATAGGTCTCCTGCCCTGTAAAGGGATGAGGGTAAATGCGTAAGCAGGGAAGGAGAGAGGTTTCCATGGAGTCCGAACACAGCCTTCATATGGGAAAATGTAGATGAAGAGAAGGACAGATTATGGGCAAAATGCACTTTCCTGTCTGAGAAGGGAGTCCCATGACAAGCGTTGCAGGTGTTACACTCAGAACGTGTTGGAATATTTTTCAGTCCAAATATTGACTGAATTAAGGAGAAAATAACGACCCCCTGATAAACGGCAACATCCACACTTGGGGTGGAGATTTCTTTTCATACATGAAAAACTGGAAAATAGATCTTCCCATCCCTAGCAATGTCAGAGTTATAGAGAGGCTGATACCGAGTTTTCCCCCCAAAACACCCTTACCATCCTTACCTCCCTGCTGTTCAGCGAGTGGAAGGGTTTCAGTGGCTTGTACATGTGCAGGTTGGTCAATCGTGCCGTTAAAGCTTCCCATATCATAATCCCAAAACTGAAGACATCTGATGCTCGGGAATAGAGCCCATCATTCCTCACTTCTGGGGCAGCCCTATTGAAGAAATGAACAGGTTATTGGTCTAACGTGTTTCTGTATAGTATAGAGCTGGGGGCAAGGCAAAGCAGAGTGGTCCATGTTTTTCACTGTGGATCCAGAGACTTGAGTTCACACTTTGCGTTAGTGGCTATGGCTAAGTGTCTAAGGAAGAGAAGAGGAAAAAGTGGGGTGACAACGGTGCATCACTGGACAAATAACTAAGCTATTGAAGAGAAAGGGGGCACAAGGCACAGCAGCATTTTCTTCCATTTTCAGAGTTATGGGAGAATTCATCTTTTGCCAGAATGTCCGAGTTTTCTGCTGGACAAAAAGCCATGAGACAATTTCTCTGAAGCAAAGAAACAACTGTGTTCTGCTGTTTGGACAGTTATTAGTTAGAATATGGAAAACACAACTTTAAAGAATACGCTCAGGATTTCCTCAATTTTCACAGGAGTAAGAAACTCATGGATACTGTGAAACAAGATGGTGGCTAAGGCTGTGGATGGATAAGGCAGAGTTTGTGGTAGGAGAATGGACAGAAAAGAGAAGGGAAGTAAAACACAACAATGCACTTACCACTTGGCCGTATCAGCTGGCATAACCTTGCGCACATAAGGATCAAAGAGGTTGTCATCTGTCCCTGCATGTGGCAGACAGACTGCTCTTCCCCAGCGACCAACTTTTGCCATCACCTTTCAGAAGACAAGGGAAAGAGAGGGGGGATCTAAATCCGCAACGTTTATGCACTCTTCAGCAAAAGCAGCAAGAATTCAGTAGTTATGACAGTGCCGGGCTTGCTGGAGAGTTTATCTGTGTTCTGCCAACAGTGACCAGCATCACTGCTTCCCAGTTCAGGGATGAGTAATGATGGATTGGCCTGTCTTGACACTCATCAGAGCTAACCTTTCAGAAGTTAAGATAGTCAATATAAGCTTTTTATACACCCTACCTCACAGGACAGAGCTGAGCCCCTCCAGAAAACCATTAGCCACCCCTTCCCCAGAAACCTACCCTGGCACACAACGCATCTCTCTCTGCGGTGACTGCATTACCACCTGACTAAGAAAAAACAACTGAAAGTTTTGCAAACCTCCCTGTTCTAATGGAACTAAAAATGTATCCTTCAACCTGTGACAAACCATCTATCACTGCAGTGTGCTCCTTAATGTCCATCTACGTGCACTTTCCTGCTCATTTTCCAAGGCTCTCTTTGTACAGGGCTCTACCTGGGTGGAAGTGGATTGTGGTTACAGGCAACAGTACTCCAAGTAGAGTTAGGGAGTCATCTGAAACAAGACGGAATGAGTAGAAAGAACAAATACCTCTGGGCAACTGTGATCAGAGTTAACGTAAATGTAACTGCACTGTAGGTCACAGTGTATGATCCCCCTGGAATGAAGATATGCCATGGCAGAAGCAACCTGCTCAAGGCAAGTGAGAAGTTTGACATCATCCATGCTGGGGCTTGCAGCAACTTCTATTAGGGACTTGGAGTTGTCATCAAGAGTCTTGGAGATCTGCAAAAGAGACACACGAGAAAATTAGGGAGACAACTCAAAAGGCAAATGTTTGCCAGCAAGTTATCACAAACAAAGCAGAGCTCTGCCTCCGTATGTGCCCCTCACAGCAGTTTCCCCTCTGCCAGGAGTGAATAGCAAGATGCCTTATTTTACCCCGGATCTACGTGGTTTGCACACTTTGGGCACAGGGGTTCCTGTGCTAACCCTGAGTGAGCAACGGGCAGAGCCCGAAACTCTGCGAGCTGCAGGAACGCCCCAAGTCAGCCCGGAATTAGCTTGTCCGCATTCAGGAGAACGTGTTTAGTGTGGCATAGCGGGGATGGTATTTCATCCCTATCTGATTGGATTTCAAAACACTCTCCCTAGACACTCCAAACAGTAGTCCAGCAATGACAACCATGTATGGTAGCAGGGCTCGACGAGGGCACCGCCTTGCAAAAGACTGGGAAGACACAACGTGGGACAAGGTCTCCGACACAGAGCTTACAGTCCATTGCCTGCCAAAAAGCCCCTTTCTTTAATTCTCTGCTCACTACTGTGCAGCTCTTTCAATCCCTGCTGTGACTAAATGCTTTGTAGAACACCTTACAGTCTCTCAGTAGAAGTTGGCAGCTCTCTCCGCTGCTGTTCAGCTCCTTGAAATGCACGAACGGCAGAGCAACCAACAGCCACTACCACGAAACACTTCATGCGAACAGTCACAGCTACACGGTGGGTCCCCTACGCAAGGAAGGACTCAGCATCAGGAAGAATGCAAAGTTTACAATCTCATTCCTCTGTCTACCTAGAAGGATCCTGTTGCACGTTGTCTGGGATCCCAACTCAAGACATGACAAGCCCAGACACCAGGTAGTATGTCAAAGAAAATCTTTGTACAAAAAGGGACTCTTTCCTCCGTGACACTGATATAAATACGCAGAACTGCAGTTCAGAAGAATCACTCCTAATTAAGCTGGGAACGAATAAGAGCAGAATTATCCAGTAATGCCTTCATCATCTGCAAAAAGACCTCTCTGTGGTATGACAACTGATTTTCAACCTTGGCCTGGCAGGCCCCTGGGAAAGGAAAATCTATGATACAGTTCTGATGTGATTATGAAAGTCAATTAATTATAGACAAATAAGCCTGCTGATAACAAGGTGAAAATCATTCTGCTGTGGAGTTACACCTCCACCTCCCTTGCTTACAGGAAAAGTACAGTAAAAAAAAAAAAAAAAGTAAAAAGCCCCCAGAGAACTAATAGCTCTTTATTACCACAGTGAATATTCCTTTTCTGAGGTCTCCGTCTCAGCTTTCAGAGAGAAGATAAAGGACCTGTCTCTGGCTGCTTTGCTCTGATCAGGTGTTTTCACGAGGCATCTGCACAAACACAGCCTTTTTTAATAGGAGCAAATTTACACTTCGTGTTTCCTAGAGCCTCCTGCCTCTGCCACCGCACGCACTAATGCCTGCACACTTGCCACTGTCAAAAGCCACACAAAGAGAGCAGCAGAAGTTTGCACCTGCACAATGTTAGAGACAAAGCTTCAGGACCAACTGGTTGGTGACACAATGTGCCTGAGAGCACTCCTGTAGTCACAGGACTTGGGATAGACCTGAAGGCCCTGTACTGATTCCTACATGTCATGGCCACATCACTGCTGCAGTGGGACCGCTTTTCCCATCTCCCATGGGGGTCTCCTTGCACTAACTCACTCCAGAAATAATTGCTGTGGTGTTTGTGCTGTGAGTGAGAAAGGAAGAGAGTCTTCTGTGTGTTTGTACCTGAAGGAAGTGTTGGGGACAACCTCAGCAAGCGTCACCAACATATTTTATGATCTCAGATAATGAAGAGTCAATGGGTTTCATCGAGAAAAAAAAAAGTTATACCCATCCAAGGCATGGGAATGCTGTCTGCACAAAATTATTCAGTGTTTTGATACTAACCACCACTGAATGAGAAATAAGGTCAGTAGCAGTCAGTCATGGAAAGCCATGTCTGTGTGATTATAACTGGAAAAATCACTGTACCAGGGGAATGTCAGACACATGTAGGTGAAAACATAAGCTGGAAACTCTGAATCTGAGCTCAGAGCTGATTCCAAGGGAAATCAGACCAGCGGGGATCACTAGGGGCCACTTCATGACTTGCTGAGATGTAATGAAGGGAGATCTCAGTGTTGTCTGCAGTGAAAATCTATGAAAGAAGAAAATCCTATCCACGTGCTTCTCTCTTAGAAATACTGTAGTGGGATGCCAGAGCATTCCCTTTGCCAGGCAATAAAGATTTACAAAGTTGGGAAAGAACGAGAAATATTTCTAAAAAATGCTCAAGATGATTAACATGATCTATCAACAGCAGAGGGCACCAGTTACAACAACATCTGACTCCTTCAGAGCCCAGAGTAATCCTGGCCGGGGCAGTTCCCTCCATCATGCAAAGGATGCTCCGGCAGTTGTCCAGGACTCCCCTTTGCATCTCTGCCCGGCTGCTACCCTTCTCCGGCCGCTCAGCTTTGGGTCCTGCTTCACTTCCACTCTTCTCTCAGGATACTCACCCCAACTCTTCCCTGGGTGATCCTTGCCCACACAGTGGCCATTCCCACCCTCATAGCTTGTGCTCTGAGCCCCCTCAGCACCCTTCCCTCCTTGCTTCAGGTGCCCCTGCCCCATGTGGAAGGAGCCCCATCACGGTACATCTGCCTTCCTGCCCCACGCCCTGTGGGACCTCTCCAGAGATGTGTCTGCCCCATGACCACCACTCCAGGGCTTCCACCACCCCTTCCCATCCTCCACAATGACACACACCTAGAATTTGAGGGGTCACAGCCACTATGACTCATTTGGTAAATCTATCATAAGAGACTCTAGAAAACTCTGATCCCATCATTTTGCTATGAAGATCTTCTTTATCTTAGCCCTCCTGATGATCTGCCAGAGCACAGTGGACTATCTAAATATAGTCACAAAGCTAGTTCCAAACCAAACCATCTTCACAGAATCAAAAAATGGTAAGGGTTGGAAGGGGCCTCTAGACATCATCTAGTCCAATCCCCCTTCTAAAGCAGGTTCACCTAGAGCAGGTTGCACCAGGTTGCGTCCTGGCAGGTTTTGAATATCTCCAGAGAAGGAGACTCCACAGCCTCTCTGGGCAGCCTGTTCCAGTGCTCTGTCACCCTCAAAGTAAAGAAGTTTTTCCTTATGTCCAGATGGAACTTCCTGTGTTCCAGTTTGTGCCCATTGCCCCTTGTCCTGTCACTGGGCACCACTGAAAAGAGTCTTGACGCTCACTTTTTAGATATTTAAAAGTATTGTTAAGATCCCCTCTCTGTCGGCTCTTCCCCAGGCTAAACAGACCCAGGTATCTCAGCCCTTCTTCATAAGAGAGATGCTCCAGCACCCCGATCATCTTTGTAGCCCTCCACTGGTAACCCTTTCCAGTAGTTCTTTTTCTGGAACTGGGGAGCCCAGAACTGGACACAGTACTCCAGATGTGGCCTCACCAAGGCAGAGAAGAGATATAAGATAACCTTTCTTGACCTGCTGGCCACACTCTTTTTAATGCACCCCAGAATACTATTGGCCTTCTTGGCCGCAAGGGCACATTGCTGGCTCGTGGTCAACTTGTTGTCCACCAGGACTCTCAGGTCCTTCTCCGCAGAAAGTAATTCCACCTGAAACAAGCTGGGTTTCAGGAATGGAAGAGAACAGAGGTGACAACCCATGGAAGACCCACAGTATTAAAGGCATAAGATTCGTATCCAAATTCATATCATACTCACGTCAGATATTTCTCTCTGGTTGTCTTCACTGACTCGCATCCAGACCCTCAAAAACCAAAACCCTCCTACAGCTGCATCACATCTTCCCTCTCTCCAGGTCTAAATGCACAGCTGTCCGCCACCAGCACTCTATGTGCGGGAAGTCAGGCCAGAGACATTGCTTGTTGGTGACACACAGAGCCCTGGCAAAGCTCTCACAAATCACTCCTGCTGCACTCACCAGTGTGGTGGTCATGGGGAAGTAGTGCACGATTTTTTTCACCGGCAGTATGTTCTCATGCTGTAGCGTGTGAAGGGCTGTCTTGGTCATATGGTTCATTCTGAGTGACACCAACTCACACAAGCCATTATCCTGCAAGAGAGCCTGAAAGTCAAGGACCAGTAGCAGCAAGATGCCACCATCTTTATGGAAAAAAGAGCAGAATTTGAATCTTACCTGTTTGGCGATGAAGAGCCAAGCTCTTCCTTCAATAACTTTAACGAAAACCAACTGACTTTAAAGGAGTGACTGGAGAATTACAGTCTTTGTAATAGAAAAAAGTTGCACTTACTGGTCCTATCAATTTAATTAGCTTTATGAATGACTGAAGGGTAAAAGAACAGTTTGATGATTTAACTTTGATTTAGGAAGAAACAAGTGAAATTTTCCAGCTTTAAGTGCCCCACAATTTGGAAAACCAAAAATATACTTCCAAAATATTTTCCGAAATTTTATTGGCCTAACATGATTTGGTCTGAAAATACCATTTGTTACGTATACAAAACACACTACTTATAGGAAACCCAGTTTTACATGCACTTTTTTGTCAGTGAATTTGCTCATAGTGAAAAAGTTCATCTTGACAGTCCTAGAGACAGATGAACTTTGGCAGGTCAAACCATACCAAAAGGAATAAACAAAACCATAGTTATCACAGAAAAGCCGCAGATATGTAAC
This sequence comes from Vanellus vanellus, assembly GCF_965231255.1. Classification (NCBI taxonomy): domain Eukaryota; kingdom Metazoa; phylum Chordata; class Aves; order Charadriiformes; family Charadriidae; genus Vanellus; species Vanellus vanellus. The sequence goes on along the minus strand of NC_138912.1, from coordinate 21,931,497 downwards.
TTTTTCCATCATGTTTCTTTTCCAGCTGTTCAAGGATTTTACCTTATTCCCCTGACTCCTTTTAAACTAGCTTCTCCTGTTAAAATGTGCGTGTACAAACGGTAAAGCCATAAACAACTAATGCAGATTGACTCGACCATCTCTACAGCGCAGGCAAAGAATTTTTGCTTGTTCGACTGCCAGCATAATCTTTAAAGATTCTGCCAGGCTGAGTTCAAAAATTGCCAGTGATGATAAATCTACCACCGGTCCTACTTCTCGTCTGAATTTTTCTATCTCTAGCTGCTGGCTCTTGACACAATTTTGACTGCAAGGTTAAAGTATTTCTATTGATAAAGCACATAACGTTTTAGAAGAGATAAAGTGATAACAATGAAACCAAAGGGCTACCTTTAGCTGAACAGCGTCTTCGCACTTCTCTGGAAATATGTTGAGTGGATCGCTCTTCTTGAAGTTGCCTGAAGAAACAGCAAGACAAAAATACAAGGAAGTCTATTTCTCCTCATGTGTTTACCAGCTGTATGTTGACATACTGGCACAGATGTCTGAAAAGTTGCTCCTAATTTCTCTCTACCAAAGGAAGATCTGTATCAGTCCTCAGATTTTCAAATAAAGTGTGCCTGATTCCCTGCCCTGGCTGAGTCATGCAATCACTTCACCAGAATATGGTCTGGGAAAAAAAGGGCTCCCCAGGAAAGTAGCTTTTTCAGAGCAATCTCCCACCAAAAGGAGGAGCTCCCTCCTCCCCTCTCCCCTCCCATTTCCAGCACAGCATGTTCTGCCAGCTGAAGGTGAAGGAAATGGGAACGAGGAGACGCAGCCCATGCAGTGAGGTTGCACTCGGTGTTTCTGAAAGCGGCTGAAGCCTTCAGACAACGACCTGCTTGCGACACTCTTTATTCTCATCATTTCTGAGGTCTTTCAGGAACTGATCTCACAAGATTTCAGTGTTTATAAAGCCTCAAGTTCTTAGTGTTGTCCCATCGCCCGTGCTCAGTCCCACTGAGCCCCCTTTGGCAGTTTCCCCACTAGCTGGGTTAACTGATGAAGCACAGATTCCCTTTTCATGACTGATAGCACCCGTTCTGGGAGATTTTTCACATAAACTGTTAAAGCCGAGCAGAGCCTTCATCCAGAACTCATCCAGACTGTGGGTGAGCTGTAACTTTTCCCCAAACTTGCATTTCTGGATCCCCAGCTGTATAACTCTGAAAAACCCTATGGAAAGACCTTTTGTCATTAGGTGCTTGGATCAATTCATGCATGCGAATATGATCCCAAGCTGACACGTTATTTCAGCAAAGCCCCTGACCTCTCTGTGGGTTACGCAAACGCAGCCCAACCCGCTCTGCCGCTGTTCTCTTCAGACCCTCCTGCTTCCAGTACGTGCATTTTGCAAAGCTTCCCGCATCCTCCTATTATTACATTTGTTGATTTCCTCTTGAGACACAACTACTATTAAGAAAACTTTCTTGCCAGAAAGATCTGTCATGAATGCTTTGAGAAAACCGGTTCATACCTTTGCTGTCAATGTAGCCCTGTAAAACAAAAGGAAGTAGAAATGTAACTAAATCTTGACCATTCTTAGTTATTATTTCTGCTTAGGTCCCTCTACGCAGACCGAAATACCAGTACTCCCACTTTTAATCACATAGCACTCATTAGTCTTTGAGATCCAATGATGCCAGAAAAATCAGGTCTCAGCAGGGCAGATACTAGGAAGAAGGCTTCCAGATGGTCTTTCATTCCCCAAACAAGAAAAGCCTGCTGCGAAATTCCGCCGCTAGAACAGCTTGAACATTCTGAAACAACCCAGGTTTAAGCGGGATCCCAGCGGTGTACATCCATTGCTTTTAGGTTAAAATTTAAAAAAAAAAACATTTTTCTGCAGGTCTGAAACCAACCTGATTTTCTGGAGTCTGTTTACTCTGGGACAAATGCAGTGGCCGAGTGAAAATCAGACACCACTTACATACTTCCCATAAACACATGGGACCAGCAAGTCCGCTTCTGACCTTAAGTTTCCACGGGGCCGGAGAAACCAGATCTGCTCGTTTTAGGCCTGAGCAAACACAGCTTTCCTACCGTTGGAAGTTCAGCAGTGACCAGGCAAGCGCCAGACAGAGCCTGACTGTTCAAAGCTTTACGCAGACACTTTGCGTGACCTGATCATCAGAGCACCAGGCTGGCTTTCTCTGCATGCACATCTGGTTTTCAACAAACATGCCCTCCAGACAGATTACCCTGCAATTATTAGGATAGTGATTAATGCTGATTATTGATTACTGATTAACACTGATTGCTACTAACCATTAGTAGATTTACTGTGAGTGGCAGCAGCCAGTGCCACAGACACCATGCTCTGGAACATGCAAAAAAGATATTTATGAAGTTGGCACATCTGGAAAAGTTACTTAGCAGCTTTGATAATTACCCTTATAATATCTTCCTCGCAGATGGGAGAGAACTGGTTCATTATCTCGTGTAGCTTGTCCAGATCTGACCCTAGAAAAAGAAAATAAAACAAAGGCTAGAGTTTCATACTGCCCAAATCCTGAGGGCAGGGACAGAGCTCCCTTTGCTGTCATGGCTGCAGTATCTTTGAGGCAAATGGTATGGCTCAGCTTTTGCCGAACTGAAGAAAAAAAATAAATCTGGCTAAGAGCTGCAGGCTGCAACCAAAGAACATTGCGTTATAAGTAAAGTATCCAACGGTCATTTAAGTGAGATGAGAATCACCGGTATGCTTCAGCCGCCGCAGAGACAGTGACTTTTATATTGCTGTGCTTCCAGCACAGAAAAAGGGACGCAGACTCTGCTGCCCAGTCTTCAGGAAGACCAACGTACCACTCGCCTACGGGAGTTTCTCCTGAAGCGGATCCTGAAGAGTGTGGGAGGGAGCAACTACCTGTGGCAGCTGTCAGTCTGCGCACGGTGTTAGTCACTTCACGGGTGGGAGGAAGGTGCTCAAACGAGGTACTGAAAAGTGCTACAGGCTAGCACCATGTTTGGAAAGAAATGACTTTTCAGTGACCCATACGAAAGGATGATCTCCATCCATTTCCCACCGCTGACATGAACTGCAGTAATCCCACTGAGCGTGAGGCGTTCCTCTGCTGCATCTGCCCGGTTCTTCCCAGAAACCTCTGCCGCATACTGGTATATGCAGGCAGCCAAAAGCCTGAATTAACTTTAGAGTGAGCCCTGATTAAGTTAAATACAGGTTAAATATTTCTAGCATCGGAGGCTAACCTCTACTGATTAAAATGTCTTACCACTTCTTAATCAAGGGCCTGCAGCAGTGACCACCAGGCAGCAGGAACCACCACGGCCATGTTCCCATGCTCTGAGTGAGCACTGTGAATAATTACAGGAAATGTCTAGGCCCCTCCAAAGACCGACAAGTTCCTCCGTGATGAGGAGACTCAAAAACACTCCCAGATGTGGGAACAGATGGATCCGTCAGTGTGCTCTGTAACCAGGGAATTGGACCAGAGGCTGGGAAAGGACCTCCTGCCTTTATCTCTGTAGGGCTGTTCCAGGCTATTGTAAGTGTCAGCTTAGTGTCATCATACTATCAAAATTCATTGTCATCAACTGAGGAGTATCTTATTTAATGACTTCTGTAATGAAAGAGAATTCAACCAGGGAGCCAAAACTGTTGTTAATTCAACTGGAAAACATTAGTACCTGGGTGATTAATGTTGCTGAGACGGACTTCTATCCCTCTGACTATGCAATGCACTAGGTAAATGGGATGAATGAGATCAGATTCTGTGACCTAAAAGCCAAGGTCCCACCGTGGAAGACATTATAAACACAGAGGGTAGACCTGAGCCTTCACTTGAAGGAGCAATACCCAGAACAAAATGGGGCACAGAACTGGTGGAGAAGTTTACCCAGGCCCTGACAGCATCAATGAATAGAGAATTTATCAGTCAGGTATATTATACCATATAGAGTTTTTAATGCATTAAACAGTGTGCTTGGTCACTATTACTGCCACTCTAGAAGCTGTAACTGAGCTGGGAAGGTGCCGGGTATGGGCGTACTGCTGTCTGAATTTCTCGGACCTAGCTTTTCACAGCACAAGGAATTTTACACCGCTGGCCTGGTGTTTTGCTGGAGAAAGGAAGGATCACAAGCAGGATCCTGGGAACAAAGGAAAGGGTGTCCCTAAGATTAGCTGTCTAGTTGGTGGAGAGCCTCCAACTGCAGGGCTCTGCTCCTCTGCAGGAGGGAACGGACACATACTTGTCATGGCTACATTTAGCTTAGATCTCCAACTCTGCATCTCCAACTCTGATCTCCAACTCTGCATCTGTACAGCCCTAGCACAGCCCCTTGACTGGCTACTACAACGCTACAAATGGCCAGTACTGTGCTAAGAAGTCATTGCCACAGTGATGCTGACCAAGAAACTAGCCAGTTATAGTGATTTCCATACCCAGGGTCCTCTTGTAGTTTTCCAGGTGCTCTGTCAGTGCCTCCATGGATGTACGCTTCATCTCGTCATGTTCCAAGTTGGGGGCTATTAAGTCCCACAGTTTCAGAGAAACTGAGTCTGGTCTTTGTGCCCTGTGTCCACTACAGATCTAAGAGGAGAAGACAAAGAAAAGGACCAACCATGGTGACTGCAGCTGAGCCTGACTGCAGAAGAAAACAGGCCTGGGCATTGCTTATCCTACTATTTCAAGGTGACATCATAGGTTACACAAGTGTAAATGAGTCAACTATTGATTTCCAGGATTACACCAACATAATGGAGCCGAATTTGACTTATCTAAATACCCCTTTCACTCCTCCAGTTCCCCAACACCACTGTGCAGCACCATTTAGATTTTTGAACTGCTATTACTGTGGGTGCCATGTAACATTTCCCTTGATGACCTCACCCCTGAAAGACTCAATGATGTCCTACTGCTTGTCATTAAATCCCTTTATACCAGAGCTGGTCCCACTCTGTTTTTCTTTTTACCAGTTTCCAATGCAGCAGTCATAGGTCTTTCAAGTATAAGTGTATCAGACCCTACTCCCACCCCAAGGTAGAAACAATATTCAGATGCAAGGGGTTTTCTTTGAGCTCTGTCAGAGCAGAAACTTCAGCTTCAGTCTACCCTACACAAGCTGCTATAGCAAGTCCTTATGCTTATTTAACCAGATTTCTTTTAACAATATGCAGATTTTCCCTCTGGTTACCGTAGATGTCTGCAATTTCCTCACCCTTTCTGGATGACTTGATCACGTCTCTGGAGTCTTCAGGTCCCCGTTTATCTTGGGGAAAATGGAGCTTACCCAGACTACACACATGGATGCCTAACCAGTCAGAAAAGGAGAGCTTATTTGTGTGGCCAAGGATTGTTCTTTGTGCACTCTCCCAGATTCAGATGTTTTACCAAGGTCCACAGGTTCAAAAGACCAATGTGAACTTCAGCGTCTCAGGCTGAAATAGTTTGTATTTTTCATGGCTCTTGTTCATTTCTCAATATTAGTGTCCCTTCACACCCTCTGACATTAAGAACATATCCTCCAATTGGTAGAAGAGATGTTTTTCTGATCCTCTATGAAAACCACTTACCTCTCCTATGAATCTAGACACGGGCAAGTACCTGAGTTCAAAGTATGTTTGCCCACCATACAGGAGGATGGAGTAAAACGTCGCAGCAACCGCCCATGCATCGGAGAAAGCAGAGAAGATGTGATACTGCAGGGACTCGGGAGCACTGAAGTATATGGACAGGGGCTCCTCACTGTCTCCTGTGTTAAGACAGAGATGAATCAAGACAAAGGCCATGACCAGAATTCTCTTACCATTGCCATGGACACAGATTTATCTTTGTAACCATCAGTAACCATCCTCACAGCACCTGGACTTGGCCAATAAGAAAATAACAGATGGAAAACACTTCTTAGCTACAACTACTAGACAGTCTACAAGTTACTTATGAGGAGGGTAAAGAGAGAAGAATATTGAAAATAATTAGTACTGTCTGTGTGAGACTGTTTCTATCACCCCTTAATAATTTCGAAAAAATGTTGACCACTTGTAACTGCATTTGACTGAGGGATGGAGGTCTCAGAGGAGTTCTGACAGGTGTGAAAAAAAGAGGATTTTTATAACGTCTTCACCAAAGGAAAGTTTACTACGTATGCAAGAACTCACATAGACACTCACCTTTATAGTATATTCCTGGGCCACCAGCCTTGTGTGGCTCCAGTAACAGGATGGGAAAATGAATGAATGAGTAAAGGTTTTGCCTAGAATTTCAAAGTATGAGCTACAAGGCTTCAAAGTTTACATACTCCCGGGCATTTCTGGGAGAGTTTCACTCTTGAACTTTTGACTGTCATTGATACAGCATGAGTTTTCCATCATTTCTGATGACTCAGTGATCTAATCTTAGCCTGTTATGACAGCTTCTCAGGCCAAGTTGCAATAGGTGTCGTAGGCAGAGACTGGCTGAATTTTTATGTACTTCCTGAACTGATTGTTTTTGTTAAGGCCATTTCCTTATAGGAACCGCATGATTAACCCTATCTACAGCAGGATGCATAGCATCATAGAATAGTTTGAGTTGGAAGAGATCTTTAAAGGTCACCTAGTCCATACCCCCCCCCCCGCAATGAGCAGGGACATCTTCAACTAGATGAGGCTGCTCAGAGCCCCGTTTGAGGGCTTGCTGCTGCTGTGCGCATATAAATCATTCGTAAGAGCCAGCCAGCCCTAGCCAGGTACTCAGAATGACTGCCAGGCTGCCGCAAAAAACTGGGCAGGAGGAGACCAAGCTGGGCTCCTAGCAATCGAATTCAGTTGTCTCGATAGCAGTCAGGGTAAGGACAGGTGCTCTCTGAGGCTTCTTACATTTCGCTCTCGGTCTTTTTGGATATTCATATCATTAATAGTGTTAGCTTGCATTTATCAGGGCTCTCCAAGGTCTCCACAGATATGGGAAAGGACATATAAACCTTGTTTTCCCTGAGGATACTAAACCTCAGAGCAGAGAAATGACTCACAAAAGAGCCAGTCAGCAAATTGCAGCCCAGTGAAAAGGACCGACTTTTCCCAATGCTGTCTTCACCCCACCAGCTCTGCATGTCTGTACCTCTGAGCCGCACAGATTTGATGGTTTCATAGGGACAATCAGTAGCTGAATAGTATCTCTCATCCTCTGGGGGAGCCAGCCTGGCCTGGAAGAAATCAGACAGCTTGACCTGCACTCGAAGTGCTCCGGTTCCTTGTCGTCCACCTGCGACCACGATGAAGCTGGCTGGAGTGACATTGCAAAGTAAGACCCTTTTCTGGTGACACGACCCGACAGCTGTGGCAATGTCTTTTAAAATGCCTATTACAATGGATTGGGTGAGCTTATTTCTTTTTTCCTGCAGGAAAGCCAAGAGTGGGTTCCCATCTTCCATCATGTACAGCGGAGGCACTCCACAGGCACTGGACATTTGCAGCTTGGCAATGGACTCCCTGTCTTGACACAGGGCCACTATTTTGATCACGTCTTGAAACCTTTCACAGTCACTGTCAGTGGCATTTGTCTGCAAGATGTCGTTCAGGGTCTGCTGTTTGGCTATGTAGATCTTTGCATTGCCTACGGGTGTGATACCTTGCACGACAATGCCGCTGGCGTTTGTCTTCATCTCTCCCTTGAGGGTAAGATCAGGGAAGGTGACCTTCAGATGCTCTCGGAGAGCTGCCTCCACGTGGCTGGGATCAGCTGGGATCACTTTGTTTCCCAGCTCAGCAGCATGAGCGTATGTGCCGTCCTTGCTAAAGAGTAATGGTGCGATGCAGTGCCTCACCTCACTCAGCGGGTGGTAAAGCAATTTTTGGAAGAAGTGATTGAGGATGATCATTGCCAAAGTCTTCTCTTTAGCGGCAGTTCTCATGCACCATTCCCACAGGCTTTGGAGAAGATGCAGGCACTCTTTTACTGCCCCTGTGACAGAGAAGTGCTCTGTTAACGCCACTGCAGAGGAGCCACCATATCATACCTTGCAGACTTTTAAAAAAGAACACGGTACCATAGTACAATGATTTGAGACAGGAAAAGAGGAAAAATACAGTTTACCTGCTGTAGCATTGACTAAGCAGAGCCAAGTCAACGCAATCTCATTGAAAAGGCCATGCCAGGTTGGGCATGTCTAGGCAACAACTGAAGTGCTGGTTTACATCTTTAGTGAGACTTTTGTTTCAGCAGCACAGATCTCACTTCAATGGATAAAAAAGCAATTAGCTCAGAAAAATTGGATGAAGATCTCAACTGCTTTACGTGAGAAACTGAAAGCCCAGTCCTGCCTCTTTCTGAAAGGTTATAATTTGTTATCATCATCACCACGTTCCTCAATCAAGTCAGCCGGTGAGGAACGCTAGACAAAAAGGGATAAAAACTGGACATACAGTCTAATCAATAAAGCAGCTGAGACCTTTTGGAACAGCGACCAGCAGAGCGGTGGCTGTTTTGCCATTACCTGAAATCTGATGTCCAAAGCAAGTACTGGCTTTGCCTATGCCTCAGGCCAGTCCTGCGTTTCCTTACCTTGTGTGTGGCTGGCTTGGATGTGTTCAGTGATACGCTCAGTGATTTCCAGTAGAATCTCCCAGTGCTTTTTCCCCAACCCTATGCACACATAGAAGAAGAAGGGCTGGCTGACTGCAAGCAGCTTGTCTTCAAACACCTGGAAAATACGGACAGTAACTGACTTCTTCACATTCATTGTCAGCTTCACTGGTGGCGTGTGCTTACTTTCATATTAAGTAGCCGACTGCACATCCCACTAAAAGGATGCAGTCTCTTGCCCTGGGCTCATGTATTTGCTGCTCACGGAGTAATGTCACACCAGTGAGAGATGGGCAAGTCAGGAGTTACAAAAGCAATATTAGGCTAGCACGATCAGTTTATAACTCACCTTTTCAGTAAGAACAAGAATAAAGATATGTCTTATCATCCAGGGTACTCTCTGAAGCTGCTTCTGGATGAATTGGAACTGCACGACCCTCTGGTTTGCACAAGTCACTTTTTTCTCCAGTGTCTTAAGGAAACTTTCCAAGTGCTTCAGGTACGTTTCTGTGAAATTTGGCCAGGGTACTTGTTTTTTTACAGCAGTGGAGATGGCCGTTCTGATTTTCTGGTAGGCACTAAAGCACAGATACTCGTAATTTCTTTCCTCTGAAGGGACAGTGCATTTTACAAAGACCATTCCCCTCAACAGAGCCTTCAGCTTTCCATTGTTTGTTGTGGAGACATGAATAAACATTGCTGCCAGAATCCAACAGTGTAGTTTCTCCTCCTGAATGCGAAGCTCCTGGTTGGAAGCAGAGCTGTTGCATTGGATGAGACTTCTTACTTTCAGCTCTAAGTTCTCCAGGTTTGCCAACCTACAGAAAGTCAGAAAGTCTCTCCTGATGCTTTTGACCAACACCTGACAAATCTGTTGTCTGGTCCACTCATTGCTAGTTTCCCAGTATCTCATAAAACAATCATCCAGCTCTTGAAAAGATATGTTGGACATTTCTTTCAGGATGTCTTCAGTTTCTGGGCAGAAAACAAAATAAACATATATCAGCTGGAACCCTCCCAGAGCTTCTGGCTGGTTCCTGCACTGGATGGCAGTCTACAGGGAGCATTAGTCAGTTTGTGTGTCCTCAGAAAAGAGGACATGGTTTGAGATGGTGCTAGGAATGTACCAATGAACATACTTGCAACCTACCAGAAATCTGAAAGCAAAAGAGTCACTCCTTACTATTCTGTTGGGCATCCTGACCAAACCTTGCATATAATGCTCCTTGAAGATGTCCCAGAATACAATGCCATATACATATTCTGAAAGTGGTGCAGTCATCAAAGCCTGACTACAGCTTGTGTTTTTAATGAAAGAGCTCTTCTATTGCCCCCTTCAAGAGACAAATTGGAAGAAGTGAAGTCTTACTATTGACTATGATAAGAAGTGAAGTTGGTTCACAGCATTGCAGAAGCAATGCTGCCCAGACATGAAGACAATCCATATTTACTTGATTCTTGCCCATTAAGACTATACAGCCTTATGAAACTCATCTGAATCATAACACCTCTCTTATCTTGCTTGTGTTTCATAGTTCAGCCAGCTTCACCAGGCAGTACATTTAATGCCATAAACAAAGGCCATGGAGTTCATGCTTGCTTTCCCCACCAGCTCTTTTCTTTCCAGTAGCTCCAGTGCGCTGTTTATTATTCACCAGCTGAGAACATTATGCCTATATGAATCATCTTCCAGTAATTACTCTGATGCAGATAAATACGGTCTTTATTTTGCAGCTCAAGAGCCCAGCTGCAAAGGCAGGAGTCTGTTGCGCGGGACGTGAAAGTTCCTAAAGGCTATTGCAACAAAGCCCTCCCAGCTGCTGCTGGGTGGGACTATTACACCAGTGGGAACGCCCTGGCTGGGAGAGCACCACCAGTGCGTGGGAGCAGTCCGTGTATGGATTGGATGTGCAGGAGCAGTACCTCTGAGGGGAAGCACTCTGTGCTGCAGGAATGAGTTGCTGAAGGAAGAGGTGCAGCGATGCCTCCAGTACGGCCTGAATGACTCCCTTGATCTATCTGACCTCCTGAAAGGGGCTGTAATACAAAGATGGAGCACAGAGACATTAGTTGGTGAAATCCACCTCTGTTATCCTGCAGACACTCTGCAGTAATACATACTCAAAAATGCTGGTATCACTTACATTCTCTGGATCTGGAGGATGAGGAAGGCAAAGTAGACTCTGGAAAGAGAAGGCAGGGTGGTTAAGGAGAGCAAGCTTTTCTCCAAGATAAGACGAAATACAAACAGTGAAAAGGCACAACCACATCTAGTCTAATCTAACGTTTAGTACCTGGCCCTATGTGTATATTTACTGCTGTGTGCGTAGACCCAAATCAGTGCACATCTGCTTCTCTATCAATATGCAGACACACAGGTGTCACGAAAGGTTTCGGACTTTAAAGGCAGCAACTGCACCTGTCCATCTGTTTTGTGAAGTGTTCAGCACAGTGAAGGGCGCTGAAAAAAATACTCCCGAGTCCCACTACTGAGTTTGTTCCCCAAACCGGGTCAGATAGATACTGAAAATCTATCACAAGAAACATGTCCTTTATCTGAATACCTAATTGGTGGCCAGGAAGTCATGGTTGGTTCTACACAGCAGTGGCTTGAATGTTCTACACCCCCCTGGCACAGTTTCATACTATAAGAAAGAAACTATTTCAGCTTCTCCTGAAGGCATGCAAATGTCACTGGAGCACAAAGATTTCTTGGAATTCTTTAGGCAAGATATTTTAGTCCAAGTGAAGATGTTATTTCAGGTAGCATTAGAAGGCTTTTACCCTTGAGCAGAATATGTTTTTTCCTCTCCCTCAGGGACCAAAGATCTAGATTTCACAGATAGAAGAGTTTTGAAAGAACTGCCGCAGTTTTGGTAAAGTTTTGGTAAAACTCTCAGGATATATTAGCATCCCCAACTGCAGACAGTGTGACTTTGCTCTGCCTGTGTTTCTAGTTGCTTCAACATGAGCTATGTCTGTCTTAGAAATCATTTATGAGCATGGAACTGTGCCCAAATTAGTCAGCTCTGTCTCATCATGGGCTCTGACTGTGTACACACAGCCTTAGACATTTTAAAATAAGGTGGATCTGTCAAAATCCGCACTGAAGTGAGGAACCTATACAACAAACTGTTGGCCTAACTTGCATCCTGGGTAGAGTGCTGGAGGAAGCCTGGACTGCTGGAGATAACCTGGCAGAAACTTGCCCCAGTATTGCTGAGCAATCCTTAACGTCCCATACTAGAATCTGCCTCTTTCCAAAACTGTCACTTTCTTTTCCATCTCCAGGGGAAGATAAACTTCAAGTTAAATTAATCCAACAGTCAAAGATGACAAGGCCTATGATCTTACCTGCGTCTATTTCCCTCAATACCATCTGTTTCCTTCTGCTCAATGGAATCAGTTTTCTATGGCGATCTATCGTTTTCTTTATTTTGTGCAAAAGTTGTGGGTCATTGACTTCTACTGAAAAGCAACATTGCCATAGATTGGGCAAAGTATAAGTAGCATCAAACAAAAGCAGTACAATTCTCTTCAGCTTGTCTGCAGTTACAAGCATGTCTAAAAGAGTTCGGAAGTACTGGTCTTTGTAGACCGGTATAAGTGTAACAGGGATAATTTTCATGGGTTTCTGCATGGCATGTATGATGGTATCTCCACCAACAAAATTTCTGTAACCGTGGTAACAGCAGTAATCTTCGTTCTCTAGGACTTCCACGATCTTCTCATTAATAAAGCTGTCAACAGCTATTTGCTGCTTGTTCCGTGGTGCGGGTGCAGACGGGATGTAGAGGTCATAACAATACAGTTTATGAAAAATGAGGTCACCTGAAACGATACAAGACGAGCAGTAGTACAGATCACTCCACTCAGTCAGGAATATTGGTTCCACATGGGAACATTCCTGCAGGAAAAGCAGTTAACTTCACAGTGCAGTGACTGCTCCTTCACTAGGAAGAATGCATTAGTTCTGCCTACTGCAGATGCATTTGGGCAATGTATAAACAGGTATTAGGGTCTGAGTGAAATTCTGTACTTTGAATGAAAGAAAAAGATCATAGAATTATAGAACAGCCCAGATTGGAAGGAACTCGAAAGATCATCTGGTCCAACCTTTTGTGGGAAAGGGAGCCTAGGTGAGATCATCTAGCACCTTGTTCAATTGCATCTTGAAAACCTCCGGTGATGGGGACTGTACCATGTCCCAGGGGAGGTTGTTCCGGTGTTTGATTTTTCTCATTGTAAAAAATTTCTTTCTTATATCAAGATGAAACCTCTCCTGGCACAACTGGTACCCATTGCTTGCCCCTCGTCTTCTCCATGTGGCTCCTTGTGTTAGAGAGCTTCCATTCTCTTTGTAGCTGCCCTTTAAATATTGGATTACTGTGATGAGGTTGCCCCTGAGACATCGCTTCTCCAGGGAGAAAAGACCTAACTCCTTCAGTCATTCCTTACAGGGCAGGCTCTCCAGCCCTTTGATCATTTTTGTGGCCCTCCTTTGGACCATGTCCAGCCTGTCCGTATCTTTTTTGAACTGTGCAGAACTGGACCCACAGTTTGGGTTCTGCGCAAAATCCGTTGTTGGAAGAAAACAGGTATGTATCTCAGGGTACTGTTTTACTCACTGAAGTCACTCTTGCATTTGGTTCTTGTTGAAAATTAGACTTGGTACATTTGTAAACATTGCCATCAAGGCTTTGAGACTTGAATAATCAACATTTCCTCTAATGTTCCCTGCTAATGATTTGTTTAGATATAATGATTGCTTCCAAGAGTTTCCCTTTGCCCATCTCCTCTCATCTACCTCCACAGACCTGGGGCAATATTGACCTTTTAAATGAGGGATGAGGGATGTTCCCAGTTCAGAGAATCAATGAATGACAGCCTGCAGACCAGCTGCAGGCTGCGGCCTTGACCGGTTTTGGAGATCCTTACCACATTTCATTTCTGCACACTGCTGACAGGTTTCTATCTCACTGTTGGTATTCATCCTTCCAGGCGTTTGTAGAGTCACGAGGCGAATGGATGAGGCATTCACAAGTGTGGGCTTGATCTCTCCCCTGTACTGTTCCTTGTGCTGTTTTCAATCAGGCACAATTGTTAAGCTGAAGTAGATCACTGTGGACTCACTTCTCATATTCCATGGCCAGACCAGAACCAGGGATCAGGATCAAGCCTGGAGATCAGACAGGTTAAAGGAGAAGGTCAGATCGTAAATGTTAGGAGCTGAAGAATTCTTACAAGAACAGTTTGCAGGATTTCAGACCTTAACAGATAGTGGTGATCAAGGAAGACTCCTTTCAGGTACAGGCTCTCATCTTTTCTATACGTTCAAGCTCCTGCACTGTGGTATCACTGGGGTCTTTGTGGAGGGGACATAAGATGAAGTTCTACAAACATTTATGGCAGCTTCCACTGCTATAGAAGGCTCAGTTTGCCTTCCCCTAGAAGCATTGGTCAGGTGGTCTCAGTTGTTCTCCTGTCTTGCTTTGCAAGTATTCCTTTACAGATATCTGGGTGGTAACTTTCATGTCCGAGCGGATATCAGCCTGCATCTGTGCAAAACACCCAGGAAACGATGGTGTGTTGTTTTCATTCACATCTAAGAATCCACATTTCTTCCAGCAACTGAAAAGCTACAGAACAGGACATAGCAAGGTGGGTCTTTTCCTTTTCATCATCATAGTAGGATGCAACACTGCTACATTTGCAGGTATGCGTGCTACTTTGCCTCTTTCCTTTTCCCACTGTTAGCCATGCTGCAGCCTGAGAGGGTTTTTTTCCAGTAGCTCTCCTTTTACTAGGATCGCAGTTTATTAATATGGAGCTCAAAATTAAATAGTGAAACTATCCAACTGCTTCCTTTCTGTCCCACTTGCTGGTGCACAGGACTTTCTCACCGCCGCCTTCTACCCCCTCCCCACCAGGCAGTTCTCTGTAACCTCTCCGGACAGCTGCCTCAAACTGTGGCCAAGGCCACCACAAACTCTTTGCCTAGAAAAGCTCATTTGCCTGGCTTTGTCGTACCACATCTCACCTCTTCGGTCTCTACATTTCTCTCTGCACCACACAGCTTCTGGATAGAGAGGAGGACTACTTACGGGAGTAACCAAACTGAAGGCTCATTTAAAAGGCTGATATTTGTCTAGCATGTTCAGCAACTCAGAAAAACAGACCAACCACTGTAGAGCCTAATTCCTGCTTCGTAGGCGGTTGGATGCTGTTAAGAGTTTCAGAAGAATTGTGTTAGTATGGGCCCTCTTTGTGTCTACAGGAATTTCCCCCAAGCCTTTATATGCAGAATTTACCAAATTTCAGCTCCCATTACTTCTCAGCGGGTACTGAATGCTTAATACCCTTTGGCAGATGAAACAATCCTGTTCTGCCAGAGGATGAATAAAAAGTTCTGCTCAGGAGTCAACACTACATGAATCATTTCTATTAGCATTTCTGAGCCCCCACCACAGAACTTGTGAAAAGCCAAGAGACATAAAAGATGGGGAGCTTCCAAGGACACATTTTGTAGTGCGTTTTTGAACGTGAGTAATGTGTTGTATTCTTGTACTCCACACAAATACCCTGTCACTGAGCAAAAATATGCACCCAGATATCACTGAGCTTTGGAGAATATCCCGTCAGACACAGGTTCTGGTCACAACCACCACGTATACCCCTGGCCTAAGCAGTCAATCTTTAGTACTGGTCCTCATGCAACTGCTCTGACTTGGCAACATAACAAGGTAAGACAGAGATCTTATTCTGCCACGGGCAAATCAAGAACATTATAGATGACACGTTAGTTTCTAGAAGCGTGTTTGCTTCTTTAGGTATGTGTGAAAGACAACCATGAAATGGGAGAGCAGACATACACATCACTTCTGAGAATAAAGACTTAAAACCCAAACCATGATGGTTTCCTGTGTGTTGTCTTACTAAGCCCAGTCTGGGATGAGAAAATATCAGTAAGGGTGAAGACCCTGAAAGCATCAAGACGATCCCCAGGAGTTCCAGAGCATTTTTAACACATCAAATCCCACTTTTCGCTTTCTCCTAGGCAACTTAACTTCATTATTGGCCTGGAAACACAGAAAACATGAAGGAGCACTAACTGCTTTTTCTCATGGTTTTCTGTTTCTAAATGTTATTTCTAGACAAGTAAACAAAAGGAAAGAAGAAATCTGCAGACAGAGGGTCTACTATTTAAGGAAAGGAAAAGAAACTGCAGGAGCAACACCTGCAAAATTGATCTAGTAGTAGATAAGCCCGGGTATGTGAATACACTATTAGCAGTAACTAATAACCCATCTGCAGCTAGAAGGTTTAAAAAGAAAGAAAAGCATAGCCTGTACCATCAAATGCCTATGTAATCAAAATGGGATCACTGGCTGAGCCTGCCAAGGAGACTTGCCTGGTGACATTCTTCCCAAGCACTTTTGTCTTGCAGTCACCAAACGAACAGGACAGTAAAAGCAGGCTGGGCTTGGGGAGCCGAGTGAAACAGTGCAGTTCATCCCACAGGGAGCAAGTCAGGAAGGAAAGGAGGAAGAAAGGCAGCAAAGCCAGAGACAAATTCACATTTTCTATAAAATCACTGGGTGGGAGGTTAGGGTAGAGATACATGTTTTACTGTCTCCACAAGAAATAGAAGCGACATGACTTACCACATGGTGCTTGCAAGTCCCACCAGAATGTCTGCTCCTTCCCTTTCTTATGTCTCAAATGTGGATTTTATAGACAGAATGAAATATCCTTCCTGGTTTCTCCCATTGCCAGTTCCTTTTCTTTCCCTCTTCCCTGGACAAAGGTGAATCCCCCTTATGTCAGCAGCTGCCCGGGGAAGCAGTGGAAAATGCTGGTGCCTGCTATCAAATCCACTGAAGGCTTAGACCCCGGGTTGTGTGGTAAAGTATTCAGGGCATTCCTCTCTTTGGAGGCATGGCTTTGCTCTTATTTCAAGCTTTTTCACCCAGTCTTGGCATCAGTCCAGCTAATTATTGGAATAGGTGGAGATATGAACTTTGCACTCACACATCAAGAAGTTCAGTGACTTGTTTCTTCCCACAATAGATAAGCAAATCGTGGCAGGACCCTTGCCATCTCGTGGCACTCCCTTGGTTTTGGTAGAGGTCTTCCAAGAAGGAAGCCTATGAACAATTGTTTACTGGCTTCTCACATAACTTTTTCTTGGTTGTTTGGGTTTTTTTTTAACGAGGTGTAATTCAGCTATGTAATTACAGATTGGGCCTAATCACCAAGTATTGGATTTTAAACACCGTGAAACTAAGGTTAAAAGGCTGCTGGATGTACAGTTTTAGTTGTGCTCAACAGCGAAGCTGCAGCTGGAAACAGACCTACCACAGGCCAGATGTTAAAACCAGGATACTAGGTTCCAACTCAGCTCTTACAAAGAAACATTTGAAAAGCAGCTCATTTACTCTTTCTCTTATTGCACTGAAGGTATTCAAGCGTTGTCCACCACTTGGATACGCTGAAACAGGAAATTTTGTTCAGTGACACAGATAATTGCTGTGAGGATTCTGAAGCAAAACCGTTTCTCGCACAGGATGCAATCCCTGAGGTGAACAGCAGAGGACGGCTCTACAGGAGGCACTAAAGACTCTGAGCCCATACATTGCTCTCCTACTAATCTGACGATTTCCTCTTACCCAGGTAATGGCTATCTTGTGCCCTGAAGCTTGGACATAAGTAGACAGGAGAAGATGGACCTGAGCTAGAAAATCAGACTTTCTCTGGATTTGGAGGCAGAATTACCAAACCTCATGACAGTTCTGATCTAAGGTCTTCATCTACGTTTCTGCTTTGTTTATTATTCATTTAAATTCAGTAATCTCATCCAGCCTTTTGCCCTGACGTTACCTAGCTGCACTAGTCTCTGCAAGCCAAGAAAACATACCTCCCTTAAATGAAAGAAGTGAGGGTTTGGCCCCTGACCTGTTGAACCAAAGACTGTTGCTAGTTGCGATGGTAGAGACGTTGAGTCATCTGTTGAAGCCGTAAGCGCAGGCTTTATGAAACCTACTGCAATTATCTGCAGACACATGCAGTGTTTAGGAACTCTAATCACACACACTTTTCTCTGTCATCTAAAATGCCGAACTCTTACTGCTTTTGCCTTGTCTGCCTCAGAGAGATAAGTCTTTGTTTCATATGAAATAGAAAAAGCTGAAGGTCTCAAAGGTCCGCTTTCCAGAGAGCAATACCAAATAACCTGAAAAGCATCTAGTCTCCTCCTGGAAGATCGCAAGAGCAGCAAAAGTGTTGGATAAGAGGATATTCCCTCCAGACTGAGAGCTGGCACATGAACACCCTGTTCAGAATCACCCGTAGATTTGCCACCATCCTGCCTCAAGTGAATCCGGCACACAAAACCACAAGTACCGAATACGTCGAGGCAACAGCCGCATCTGATGTTGCCAAATAGATGGCAACAGCCCAGTTATGACATTCTTGCTCAGTATTAGTAAGGGCTGTCCTTTAACAGTGCTGCTAGGACAGCCCATGGGTCAGGAGATGGCCAGCAGGAACAGTGAGAAAGCCTCAGACAAGCAGACCTCACGTATAGCAACTTGTGCACAGAGGGAGCTTCTTCATGACCTTCCACCTAAGTGTGTATTTAAACCAACAAGCGGTCTAATGCAAAGGCAGAGGAACGGAGCACAAGGCAAGTGGCAGGCTTCGCATGCTTGAAGTCTGCTTCACTACAGCAAAGGACGAATAAGGACTCATTGAAAAAAATAATTAAAAAAATCAATGATATGGTGTTTGCCCTAGCAATCAGAATTGTGACTGAACAAGAGTACCAGCTCTGTTAGAGAAGAGGACTAGAAAGAGAAACCAAGGCTCGTCCTGGCGGCTCTGGTACCGTCCAGAGATGGAAAGAGATTTATTTGTAATATACTACTGCCACCCTCTAGTGCTTTGGAAAAGAACCTGCCCACAATTCCCAGCCATAACAGACATCAGGTGAGTGAAACATGCCATTTCCAGGAATGAACAGCAAAGGATCAAAATAGTCAGCAATATCTATAAAGGAAAAGATTAGAGGCAGCTCTGAGTGGGTATAAATCCATGTAGCCATCAATAATTTCAAATGAGCTACATCAATTTAGAGCATCCCTGGAATCTCGCCCATTTTTTGTTTCCAGGAGCAACAGACTATCAACAAGTAGATCTTCTGCCTTCCCTTTGCTATATCCTGAGGCAAACACTTTCTTCAAGAGACTGGCAGTTGCTGAAGATAAGGTGGCAATGGCCAATAATCTACAACACCTAAAACTGCTCTTGACACTAAAACTGACAGATGGTACACTCTAATATCTTATAGCTATTAAATTATCTTCTGACCTCAATGATAACTTCAGGTCAGCAGTCAGAACATCGCTCGTGGTCTCCAAAACACACTTCACATACCTCTGCCTTTGCTGCACCTGTTCTGTGGCTAAAGAAAGCTCATTAAAATAAACGATGTGCAAAATAATCTCTACTCACATCTGCTTAAAAATAACCACCAAGTGAGCAAACACTTAAACCACTCTTTTGCTTCTGATTTTAAAAGTGATAGCAGAGGTCTGCGGGAAGCGGCTCAGAATGACTACTTCAGCCACCTTTCCCCCCACCCTTCCAAAGAAATTTATTGCGTATCCATTCAATTAAAAAAATTTTGTTGTGTTAGAACTCGCCTCACAAAACCGAAAACTGTACCTCTCCAGTCTCTGGGGAGATCTGTCAGAAGCAGCAACACCTTCTTCAGCATCCCCATCTCTCTATATGGGGCAATTAACCTTCCCAGTGTTTGCCAGATAAAGGCATATTCAGGCCGGAATCTAATTCTTCAACCGGTAAAGCTCTTCTCTCCCGCCACTGCTGAAGACAATCAGCATCTTATCCATTATTTTGTCCCTTTATCTGGACAACTGCAACATCAACTTTTGCTTTGCAAGGGAACTCTAGCAGTAAGGGAAGGAAATTCGGGCCTTGTGGTCAGGTCACAGAGCTGACACCCTTGTTTTTCTGAGTTTCGCCTCTAATTTTCTGTGCGATTATGGACAAATCTCTATAGATCATATTTTCCCTCTGTCTGTATACTTGACACATCCTGCGATGTCTACTGGCACAGTAGACACCTCCTTTCAAGATGCCAATAATTTCTCACAGTTGTGAAAAGGCCTGGCTAACCTTTTATTGAGCCTTTTAGACCCTGTTCTCCAGCCAGTATCCAAATGCAGGTGACAACTTTCTGCCCACCTGAAGTTCCTCCTGCGTCCGTGATGGTTTATCACATTACTCTGCAGTTCCACTCGCATCCCCTGCCTGTGTTGCTACGATATATTTATATCCCTGTATGCACGTACCTGCACATATGTGAATTAAAGCAAGCTGGTAAGCAGCTACTACCCCCCCTTCCCCTGTCCTCTGGCTGCACCAGTGATGGCACCACCGGTGTGAGTCTGTGTGTCTCTGGCCCTGGCAGGATCCTGGAGACAAGGATTCCTTGATGCTCCCATCCTCCTTCCCCACACCCTCTGCAGAGGCCAACGCTTGTGTCAGCTGCAATGTTCAGACATGGTTCCCACCACGTATCCGTTGAGCAGAGAAGACAGACTTGGGGAGGCAACACAGCTGGATTTGAATGTCAAAGCTGGTGCAGCAAAGAGGTTGCTGATAAACCACAGAAACACACTGGTGTCCTCCAGTAACTGGAACTGGTAAGGTTGGGCCACCGAGATCTGCACCCAGTCTGGATCTCTTGAGCTGCTGGTTGCAAGCAAACAACCTGTTGTTTTATTTTTACATGTCAGAGACCAAAATGTAGAGACAAACTGCAGACACGTAGCTGCGGGCTGGAGGAAAGGCAGCCTATGAAATAATGACAGACATTGCCATTGAATCATGGTCGCCGTCAAACTGCCCACATGCTGTCCACACAGGGTAAATAAAGATGCAGTGGGAACGGGTAAGAGATTTAAAGAAAGACTTAGAGCAAAAGGCTCCAGGAAATCAATCCAGCTTACCAAAAGAAAGGGGAAGGATGTAGGAGGGAACTGGTCAGAGAAGGATCTTCAGTCACACAAAGCTCCTGCAAGCAGCCGTCTGTTGCAAGAAGCAAAACCTGAATGCACGCAGAACTAGAACCACAGCACCTATCTTCCAGGGCAAGAGGGATTCACCAGTGAGACAGGTGACTCAAGCACCAGGGTCAGCCGTGTATTTCAGCAAATCACGAGTGGATGGTTTCACAGAAGATAGATTCCTAGATCAAGCACCCTTGTATTGAACTTGAAGCGGGAAATGCTTCAGGGAAATCCAAAGACCTGTGTTAGGCTGAGATCAGTCTAAGCAATCACAGCCCCATCTTCCGGCCATAAAAACCCGTGACGCACTCAAACCTCTAAACTTACCATCCATGTCTGATTGCGCAATGTTTATTCCTGTTTGTATCACAAATAAAGCAAACTAAGTGCTTTGTGCTACTGTCTCAGTGTGTGCAATTGCTTCCTAGATACCACGTAGCTACGACTGTGGCAGGAAGGGCTGGCTGCCGATCAAAACCAGCTAGTTAGAAACAGGTCTTCTGGAGCCTATTCCACCGTCTGCCCTACGTGCAACAGAGCAAATAATTCTGAGTGGCCAAGCCTGAACACGTTGCCTACTCTCTAGAAGGCTAAAATTCATGTGCTGCAGGTAAACAGCCTTCTCACAATCTTTCTACAAAGGAGGCACCTCAAATCAGAGCTGACGTGCCGGATTTCATTGCTCTTACTCCATTTTCCCACCTGTAAAATGGGGATTGACTTAAAAAAAAAAAAAAAGGCAGCTTACTTCACCTGGGATGACTATGAAGTATCTGTGCTTTATTTCCAGAGGCAGCGAGAATCATGATATTATTGCAAGGGATGTTTGGGGGTTGGGGAAGGGAATGTATCAAAAAAAGTTTACAGGGTTAAACTCGCCCTGCAAAAAGAGGAAAGCAGGGGAGTCAGTGATGAGAGCTGGGCTGGCTGCAGAGGTCTAAATCCTAACTGTCACCGATGAACCCAAAGAGTCAGAGACTTCAGTAGGGAAATGCCTGCCCTGTCCCCTCGTTGATGGTCTCTCTCCGTCTCAAGGTGTCCTTTTCTCCTTAAGGAGAGATTTTCTTGAATCTGCTTGAGGAGAAAACATTAGGGTCTCTCCTCTACTTGTGACAGTCCTTTAGGACAACTCTTCCCAGTTCCTTTCTCATTAGCACTAATGGTGTTATGCAGCTGGAGTGCCCTCAGCTGTGATCAAAATGCCAGCAGGAAGGGCTGCGATGCCACAGCCTCCCGAGTTACTGCCAGGACTTTCTGAAAGGGACAGGACATCTCCCAGTTCAATCTTCCAGATGATTGAGAATCATTGCAATCGGAAAAGACAGCAAGGAAGCTTGAGTTGGAAGAGACACGCTAAAGTCCCTTGGACTGGCCAGCAGCAACAGCCATCCAGCCAAGACACATGCCATTAGCTGTCAAACCCTGTTAGACATGGGACAATGCACATCGAACAGCAGTATCTATCACAAAGCTGAGCGCGGGACCCACTTCACAGAGAGCTGATCCTTTCATTTCCACCTAGGAGTGATTCTGTGAGTACCTGTACCCTGGTAGCATGACTTAGGAGATACCTCTGTGCAAGCCATGGCTTAAGGACATAGGGGAGGAATCCCTGGCCCATGCACAAGAAGGTGACTTTCTGGTGGATGGTGACCAGCTGAAGAGGGAGCAGGGAGTGGGACAGCAACATGTGTACCCAGACCCCCCAAAAGATGAAGTACTTTAATATCTGCATGTATTTGCTTTCTTTCTGGTGCCAGGGTTACTTTTAACCTCCTTACCTCGTCCCATGGCCTCTCCTGCAGTTGAATCACTGTTAATATTGGCCTTTCAAAGCTGCACAGTCAATTCCCCAAACCTCCCGTCAACCCTACTTGTATCTTCCAACCCAGGTCCACAGGCAGAGGGAACAGCTGCAAGAAAACAGCCATCAGCCTCTCTTCCCATATTTCATTTTCTAGACAGGTACGTGACTATGCAAATTATTATCACATAAAAGCTGAAGCAAGAGGACATTCACTGTAACTCAGGCAAAGAACAAGAGTTAGCGCTGGCATGTTGGATATGCTGCATCAGCTTTTGCATTTTTTGCCTTTTACATTTATGTTGTGCCTTTTTTCTTTTTCCTTTTTGTTTTCTTTTTCTTTCTTTTTTTTTTTTTGTGGCTCACGTGTTATGGTCTCCGATCCCCCAGTCCTAATTCCAGTGTCACTACACAATTGCACGCCTTGGCTCCTACAGTCATCACATCTCATGGGTTGCAGTAAAAGGAAGATGTGCATATCTTAAATCTTCTTCCTCGGTAACAGGAAGTGGTCTTACCTTCCACATTTTTGCTGAAGCTCTTTAGCTGGGGGAAGAAAAAGGGAATCAGTTTGCTGTAAAGGCTCTACAATCAGTTGTGCTTCCACGTCTGTGTTTCATATGAAACAGAAAGGGCGTATATTTTTGTACTACCCTTTTCCAAATCACACATGAATGACAGAGATAACTGTATTTCTCAAAGTGCAGGAGCTTCATTTCTCTACACAGCACATCGTACTTCTTCCTACAACGTTTTCGAGACATACAGCGTTAGATATTGAGTTAAGAAATAAAAGCTGGATAGATGTTCAGTTTTGTTTTATTAGCACAAGAGGCTTTCTTAGCTATTGAGAAAACACACTGGTGAAGCTAGTACAAGGAACAAATTCTGGGAAAAATAAACCAAAATTGTTATTAACAAAACTACTACTCTTAAATTTCCCAAACCTCATTTTTGCATTTGTCATCTCAGTCACTCTCTCAACTTTAATCGAAGCCCCAGTACTTGCACCTCCACCCAAGTACTAATCACCTCTAAACAAAACAGACAAAACTCAGTTGCTTCTAACTAAGGTGGAACATGCCAATTATGCTTAACTGGCCAAATCTGAAGATTTCCCTTAGAAGCCGTCAATTAACACTTCTCCACAATTTTTATCATTATGCAAAGTAGCCTCTGCATCCCCATCAAAACAGAGGAAACTCTACACAAAACCCAGCAGCCTCAGCAATGAAACAGAAAAGGAGCAGAAGCACTGCTGGGTCTGTACCCATTGCCACTGTGCCAACCAAAACATTTGTCCGTACATATGAACAACATCAAACTCTGCTGGCAGAGGCTAAAACAAACCTTGCTAGTTTTCTGTATAAAATATATAGGTTTATGTAGGTACAAAATGCTCATCTCCTATGAATCTCTCATTTCACATGAACTCGATAAGAAAGTGCTAAAAACCCATCAGCTATGTTAAGAAAATGTCCTGCTCCTACCTTCACCCTGATTAGGACATTCACGGTTGTGGTGAAAATATTTAATATTTGTTTTAATCGGATTAAAAACAATGCATAACCTTTAAAGATTATATTTTTATACGTCACCAGTGTCACCTATTAAAAATATGAAGGATTTTTAAAGATGCTACTTGCTTACTGCTTGTGATACTACTTTCATTGACTGAGATAAGTGAATCTGTGATTATATTGTTTTGACCAGGAGAGGGAAAGATGGACATTGATTCTAAGACTAATTAAAAAATCTTGGAAAAACAAACTTGTAACAAAGTTGACCTAGAGGGTTTTCAACTAGACTTTCCAAGATCTGTCATAATCAAATTTGTTTTGAAAGTCCAAACAGACTACGGGTCAGCTCTGATGGAGACAGCGGGTTTCCTATTTTATCCATTTCTGAAAGTTCATTGACGAGAAACATATGTAACAGGAAAGCTTCATTAGCTTTACACGCCTCTGAACTCTCTTGGATTTCTGCTCAAACAGCAACACTGTTGGGAATACGATCTGGGGAAAGGTAGTAGTAAGGAAGCTTTTTGTTCTTGTTGCGTTCGGTGATGGCGTTAACGATCTCATCCAGATTCTTGCGGAATTTTGCCATAGCCTCTTTCACCGGCTTCTCCACGAAGTGTTCATCTGGGTACATACCCAGAAACAGCTAATTAAAAAACACCAAGAAAACACGCTTTGAGAAAGCAAAGGCTATTCTGTTTCAACATTACGTCATTCAGCAGAACAACACCCAGAGCCGCACAAATGCTACTACTAAAACAGTACCATCGGTATTTAGGCTAGCCAACACTGGCACTGCCAGTGCAAGATGCTGTCCCTCCCTCCACCGCTAGCTGCTTCTTTTCATCCCTGCATCTCTCTGCAGTGCCGGTTCAGGTGTCTGTGTGGCACCTCCGCCACCTGCAGGTAGCTGATCCGCTGAAAAATCAGCTTGCCAAGCCAGGTCTCTGGGTAGCCACTCAAACGTTTGTGCTGCTAAAGAAAAGGATGAAAAGGACAGCGTGGGAGGGGGGTGAACAGCCAAGGGATGAAAAAGGAAGACGACTGCTTCTTTCAGTGACAGTGAAAGTTTCTGTTGACTTAAAACTGTCCTTCAAAGTTCAATCTGACAGTTGCTTTAGTCAGCTTGGCCTCTAAGGGTGCCCCGAATACCGCATTGCCAATACGCATATTCCCCGCTTCAGGTAACTATTTGCCCATACTACTGGCTTCTCAGCTGAAATCTGCTTTCTTCTTAAAATTACTTCTGTTCATCATCTTCTTAATCTTAAGGATTTCAAAACACATTCTCCAGACACAGCCCTTGGGTGAGACAACCAAGTACCTACAACCTCATTTTATGTGAGGGAAATGGCTAAAAGCCATGCTTGCAAAGCGTCCTGTAGGCTTGTTTCGTTTGCAGTCTGCACCAGCCAGGCACAAGCCACAGCTATAGTGCACGTGGCACTGGGGCAGATTTTCCAAAGGGACAGGACATGGGGACACAGCGGTGCTGTAGTTTCTCCACCAGCACTGCTGGGGCAAGGAGTGGAGAAAACCCTTGTGCTTCTGCAGCCCTCTTCTTCACACCAGCATCCCTACTCAGCAATGCCATAACTGAGTTTAGAAACGTGACTTCTCACTCAGAACAGATTTGCATCTGGCAGAACAAGGGCAAACCCACACCATGGATACATCTCCACAGAAAGGCAAACACGGTCCAGTCAAGCACAGAACAGCACTACAATCTCATGAAACCCTGTGGTCTCGCCATGGCTCTCATGGTGTCACCTACATCTCCACCACCTAGAGAAGGGAGGTCGACTTACTTCGTTGTCCTGGAATTGGCTCAAGGCCCAGACAGCCCCAAGATGCCAACAGGAACGGCCCCTGTCTGGTAGACTCTCCACAATTTGCTCGATGGTGACTGTCCCCTTTTCTGTTGGAGGAGGGCAGCGCATTGTTGGTGGGGCATTGGGAATCCAGGAACACCAGTCATACTGCAAAACAAAGGAAGACAGCACAGTGAAAAGCTACAGTGGCTAGTATCTAGAAACACTGCCATGAAAATTAGGAGTCTTGACACCAGGGAGTGGTGCTTGGGAAAACTGCACTTTTAGAAGACTCCAGTGTCTGAATTTGTGAAAATGTTCACTTTATAGCCAGCCACAGTATGTGGGTTTCAAGGTCTCCGTGTTTTAGAGCTAGCCAGGTGCAGGGATGAGGAGGAGCAAGACCCGGGCACTTGACCCAAGCTGGCCAACAGGACTATTTCATACCATGAATGTCACATTCAATATAAATTAGAAAGTTTGCTGAGGAGCTCTCTTCTTCTATGATGGCGGGGATCCTGAGAACTTCTTGCCCCGGTGCCGGACCCCTGAGCCCTTCCCTTCCTCCTGAAGCCGCAGCACTCGCAGTGTCCCACATTTGATGTCCACTGCTGTGAGTGCACAGCTTCCTACTGATAGAATGGGCTGAGTATAATCCTTGTATATTTTATATTGGTATCGGTATCAAATATTGGTTCTTTAGTGTTATTAATGTTAATTATCTATTCTTATTCTATTAAGTCTGTTTATCTTTCAACCCTCAGGTTTCCTTGTTTTTCCCGATTCCCCTTCCCCGGAGGGGTCATAGGGTGATTGAATTATTGTCTAAACTACAATAAATTATTGTGGGTTTCTCAAACCATAACAATGACCAAAGCCCAGATCCTCACTGCTTCAAATTTCTATGTACGCCAGTGGGAGTTAAGTACCTAGATATCCCTGAGGATCTGGACTCCTGTCCCACTGACTTCAGTGAGACTTCACCTTGTGTAGGCTCGTCTGTACTGTTGCAGAAAGTAGCAGCAGAGGTCCTGCAGACGTGCATGGCAACTTTCAACTAGTTAACTCAGGAGCCTTGGTAAATGCTCCATTCAGCCAGCTAGATCGATGTTCTGCCGGGACCGAGCTGCTGGAAATAGCCAGCTGTACCAACTCAAAGACGGATGGCATATGCAGCGACACAAACTGCGGTCAAGGCACTGAGCTGCGCTGCACAGGTTCCCTAAGCCACATCTGAAAATGGGATGGACGCTGCTTCGGCACAGGCACGCTGCCAAAGTAGCACAGCTTACAACAGCAACCCGGGGTAGCGGCCCGGGACCGCACTCACGGCAAACAAAAAGCAAAGCCACTTAGGGTAATTCATTGCATTTCATTGCAGAATGTGCCACAGACTACCAGCACGCACCCAGGCAGTTCACGTGGTGTCTGCAAGGCATGGTAGCTAGATGGTGCACCTGAACCCTTCAGCTTTTCTGAAAGAGGTCTTAGCAACCCATTTAAATGCTTAAAAAAAATTGTCCCCCGTAATAAAATCATTGAAACTATAATAAACAAGCTAGAACCCCTAAATTTGAGCTTTGGTACTTATTTAAGACCCAAAATACCTTTCTCAGCTTCCAGAGTAATTGTTTCCACAGGCTTCATGGGGCTTTGCAAATGTCTCTGTGGTTATTTCCACCAGAAAGAGTAATGCAATGTCTGTACACCTACTAAAAAACATTTCTCTGACCTTGCCATGGTAGATGCATCTCCCAGCCCAAAAAGAAGAACAATCTTCCCAGAAATTCCTACCTGACCAAAATTCACAGCTGCGTGCTGGGCCGATGTGGTGAATATTATCAACGTGAGATATTCTGCTAGCTTCTCTCGTGTCCTGATCGTCTTCGGAAACCCTAAACGAGGGAGAAGAAAAGCTTAAGTAACCCAGCTACGAAGTAACCCAGTTACCCACTAGTAATCAGCTATTCAAAAGGCATGAGTCAGGGGACCGTGCAGCAGTCACGGAGGAGCAGGACGTTCTCTTTCTGAATCTCGCTGTGCGGGCTAACAGGAGTCACTCAAACTCTCTGTGTCCTGGCTGGGCAGCCATGAAACCAGATTGATCCTGCCTTACCTCAGACAGGTTTGTGAGGCACCGCCACTGTCTGCAAAGCGCGTGGTGTTCCTTAAGGAAAAGGCAAAGTGTAAGGACACCTTCCAAAAATACGGTATCCCTGTCCTCTCATCCTACCTACCCTGCAGCAAGGAACCCAGAGAGTCCACAGGGCAGGGGCCTCAGATGCTCCCTTTTTCTTCAGTCTGCAGTGCAAGCAGGGAAGGTTCCTGCCAGGGAGCAAACGACCACGTGCTCGTATTTATAAAGGTCCGAGGCTCAGCAACCAAGCGCGCTGTGAGAAAGTGTGCAGGGAGAGCTTATTTGCTGAAACGGGAAGTGAGGAAATGAGAACTTCTGAAAGAGAAACAACAGAATGAGGAACAGAAATAGTTGCATCAAGCTGACTTTGACGGGGAATGATCAAACAGAGCTACACAGAGAAAGAAGGGAACAGCCAGGGACTAGGGAAATATTCTGCTACCAAAGCACCCCCAAGCCCATATCTCTCCTGTCCCCACCACATCACACTCCTGTGCTGTACTCCCTGTCCCAGCCCACTGTGACCACAGGTCCCAGGGTACCTAGAGACCTGTCAGCATCCTGGGGCGAGCTGCCCATGCTCAGGCTGCCTGTGCCAGCTGCTTCACATCTCCCCCACCAACCTGATGCAGATGTCAACTCAACCTGAGAGGGGGAAGAGGCACATGGTAGCTGTGGCCAGCCACCAAGCCCAAAGAGGGGAGGATGCACCATCCCCTCCTGTGTCCTGCTATCCTAAGCCCACTGTGCTCCTCTTTAAAGGGGCTTGGCACGCTCGCAGTCAGAGGAGCCCTCCCAGGGCAGGAACGGAGATGGGAGGGGGAGCCCTGGGTGCAAAAGCCTCTCCCATTTATCCTCCTTCCATTCTTTACAGATCCAGCCAAGTCCCCCTGCTCTCTACCCCAGCCCCTGGAGTGACAGCAGCGCAGACAGGGACGTGGCAGGCCTGGCAGGTTTCCCACCTGTAGTGGCAGTCCTGGCACCAGTGGTGCTTGTAGCATCCCACCCCAGCTGTAGCCCTGGAAAGGCTCAGTACTCGTCCCACGTCAAGATGCTTAGGTCAAGCATGAAGTTCCTACTAGCAGGCCATGTCTAAGTTTTCCTTAAGAGACAACTAGGAGAACAAAAATTATAGCAAGTAGGTGTCCCCCAACCCTTTGCTTGTCCAGGCGGGTAGAGCCTAGAAGGCTGTTACACACCAGTGCGTACCGGTAATGAGTGGAAACATCACAGTTTTGCCTGGAGGTCTCACGCACTAACATGTTTGCGTGCAATGCCAAAGCCATCTGGCTCAGATCACTGGCCAACAGGTGTTTCCACAAGTAAATCAGTCAGAAGAGTATGAAGAATCCCCACCCCCCTGTATAAATTCCTGAAAACCTCCTTGGACAAAATGTGAGTGAAAGAAAAAAGTCACGTGTAGGGAAAGGCAGGAGAGTGTTAACTGAGGTGGGAGAATAGAGCCGTGTTATGGGTGAGAGCTCCCACAGCCAAGAAATGAGAGGCAGTGAGAGGAGACAGAGCAAAGGAAAATATTTCTTAGAAAGAATTATGAGTATCTTCTCTTGAAGAGAGCAGAACAGCTCAACGATGGCACAGATGCTGAACAAAGGCAAAGTGCAGCAAGATACTCCTGGGGAGGTTCTTACTTGTTCTTATTTGCTGCAAGTTTTGGAGGAGAGGATTCAAGGGGGTCCCGCTGCTCCTTGTGTATCAGTCTGCCTGGTGGTTCCAACAGCACGTACAGACAGCCCCTCCCCTAATGCTTAAAGCACGAGCAGATAAGATCGAAGGACTAATCCCCAGTGTACAGAGATTACATGAGTTGCCCAAGCTCCTGGTGAGAATCTGTGGCAAAGGAAGAAGCTGTCTCCTGAGGGAGGGAGGGCCTGATCCAGGGTCTCACCCCTAAAACTGAGCATCTTTGGGCCAAGAAGTGAGAGGGTCTCCAACAGTTCAAGGTGTGCTGTGCATGCAGCGCTGCTGTCAGCAGGGACTTGACAAGCTTCAGACCTGGCTGGGCCATCATACCTTACCTGAGGCCTTCACACCCCTCATCCCATAAACGTAAATGTCTTTGACGAAGGCTTGGAGCTCCACATCCTCACACACCACCTCGTCGCTCTCATAGTAGATGTGAATGACATCCTCTGCAAAACTGCAGACACAGGAACAAATGAACAAGACAAAATGAAAAGGAGAAAGCAAGCCTGCCATTCCCGAAGACCTTCTACTGACCTTGCAGAGGAGGCAGATACTGTACAGGTAAAGAAAGAAGGGCAAGAGCAGGTCTCAACACCCTCCTACGTCCCTCCCACTAGCAGTGGGAATGCACAGAGGCAACTTTGATTCATTTCTAACTGCAGTATCACTTCCTCCCCCAATAAAAAAAAAAAGTTGGACCACACTGCATCCCCTGAACAGTTCTGTGTGCTTTACTCTCTTATTTGAGGCTTTGCTCCTGCCCAGACCTCTGTCATCACATCTACATCCTTTTCTTCACTTAATACAGACTCCCTCTGGCATATCCACATGGCTCTCACACTGGGAAGAGGGGTTCCCAAACTGTGATACCAGCACCATCCCTGCACGTGGGATACTCCAAAGCTGTTCCTGAATACCATTCAAATCATTGATCCCCTCCTACCACACACCCTTTTCACAAAACCCAAGT
The DNA here is from genome assembly GCF_965231255.1 of Vanellus vanellus. Taxonomy (NCBI): domain Eukaryota; kingdom Metazoa; phylum Chordata; class Aves; order Charadriiformes; family Charadriidae; genus Vanellus; species Vanellus vanellus. The sequence goes on along the minus strand of NC_138912.1, from coordinate 21,900,889 downwards.
GGCACACTCCAAAGTGGGGGTGGCCCAGGAAACTTCTCGTGGGGAAAGGGGTCTAGAGCTTTTTCCCACACTGCATACAGCAGACATCTCCTCCCTGTTCAGTTCCTCTTCTCAAAATCCCTCTTTCTATAAAAGCTTCCCAGGCTAACTCACCTCAGAAAGAAAGGCTCTTAAAACACTGAGATAACAGAAATCATTCTGAAAGCAGTAAAACCAGTTAAGCCTGATTTCCTGAAGATTTGCGTTTCACGACTGAATGACCGGTTAACTGAGCTATGCTGAGATATTCTGTTAGCTCTGCAGGTACCTATAATCTCTTGCTAAATATTTCGACAACAACCCATAGGGTGAAACATTTGACTGCAGAAGCTGACTGATGGGATTAAGAACTGTTATCCAATACAGATTTCTCTCCAAACAAGCTATAAATTTAGTGCAATTTGGAGACCTTTACAGATCTGTCAATGTGGTTTCTATTAACCAACCAAGTCAAGAGTTGTTATTCAGGCAGAAAAACAACTGCATAAACAAGAAGAGTTTAAGTAATTTTGGCTTCCAGAGGAAGCCAAAGGAAAAGAAAAATCCTGCAACATGCAGAGATAAAGGTGCCCTGCATGAGCTCTGCTTCCACCACCTGGCACCTGTGCCAAATGCATACAGAAGGTAATCTGTCTCTTACACAACGGCAGTATTTTAGACCCAAGTCAACCTCATGCAGTTCAACAAGGCCAAGTGCAAGGTCCTACATCTGGGTCGGGGCAATCCCAAGCACAAATACAGGCTCCTCGGGGAATGGCTGGAGAGCAGCCCTGAGGAGAAGGACCTGGGTGTGCTGATTGATGAGAAGCTCAACATGAGCCAGCAATGTGCGATCGCAGCCCAGAAGGCCAACCGTATCCTGGGCTGCATCAGAAGTGTGGCCAGCAGGTCAAAGGAGGTGATTCTGCCTCTCCACTCTCGTGAAACCCCACCTGGAGCACTGCATCCAGCTCTGGAGCCCCCAACATAAGAAGGACATGGACCTGTTGGAGCGTGTCCAGAGGAGAGCCACGAGGATGATCCGAGGGCTGGAGCATGTCTCCTACGAGGAGAGGCTGAAAGAGTTGGGACTGTTCAGCCTGGAGAAGAGAAGGCTCCAGGGAGATCTTATTGTGGCCATCCAGTACCTAAAGGGGGCCTACAGGAGAGCCGGGGAAGGACTTTTTCCTAGGGCATGTAGCGATAGGATGAGGGGGAATGGCTTTAAACTGGAAGAGGGCAGGTTCGGATTAAAGATTAGGAAGAAGTTTTTCACTTTGAGGGTGGTGAGGCACTGGAACAGGTTGCCCAGAGAGGTTGTTGAGGCCCCATCCCTGGAGGTGTTCAAGGCCAGGCTGGACGTGGCCTTGTGCAACCTGGTCTAGTGGGAGATGTCCCTGCCTATGGCGGGGGGGTTGGAACTAGGTGATCTTCAAGGTCCTTTCCAACCTAAACCGTTCTATGATTCTATTAGAGAAGGGGTTTAAGAATTTGCCGCATGAGCCTTGTTAAGTCTGGGCCATCTATCACATGCAAAGCAATGCTGGGAATAGAAGTTATTTCATCAAAAGAATGGAGACTGACGCTTCTGCAGAGCGTAGGAGATTCATGGTGACTAGACACATGTATGACCGTGGGTTAATGGGTCAGGATATCCCACACTCCAAAGGGTACTGCCCATGCCACTTACAAACCAAATTACTCAGGAAGAATCTCTCAGCCAAGTTTGAGAGAGTGTAACATCTTCCTCCAGCTAAGTTAACACCCACAAACAGACAAACCAAATTGATTTGGCTAAGTACTATCTGATGTTTGAAAAGACATATCTCAATCAGCAAAGAAAACACAGGAAAGAGAAGAGGGACAAAAAACCCCCAACAGACTACATCAAGATAACAACCACAGAATAGTTATAACTTCCTTTTCTCTCAAATGGGCACTAACAATTGCAGGAAATATTGCAAGATAACCTCTTGCCAAAACATAGAGAAAACACAGGAGACAAAGATGTACCCAACACTTAAAACATTAAGCTTGCATTATAAACCCCCTACTTTGCATACACAAAAGATCTGATTTTTAATGAACATGCTTTTCAAAAGCCACGTGATCAGAAACAGCTGCATATTTAGCAAGCAATTTATGCCGTGCAAAAATACGTTTTCTGTTAAATGAAATGCCGCTGTAGAATAAAAAACATATGAATCATTCCATTCCGAGGCAGCATTTCGTATCTGAAAAGGAGACACATTTGTATGGCCCAGCAGCCTTGCAGTACCTCTCCTGACTCGGAACTGCTGCCCCTCCTGACAAAACTTGGACCTTGTGATTTTAAGGCATTTTAAGAAAGGTTTTGCTTGAATCGGTTAATGCCTAATTTACTGAGTTTCAAAACACAACTCTCATGCAGGCCAAGCTTACATTTCCACTCCACAAGAACCCTGATGAGCTCACATGGCTGGCCTACAGAGCTGGGCTCTCCCTTGGTTTGTGCACAGCTTAAAAAAAAAATCTAATTAAATTCCCTATGCAGGGCTAAATTCCAACTCACCAAACTCCGTGAAATCCTATAGAAGAGTACGTACTTACAAAGGAGCCTCTGAAATACAGAATGCAAGTAAATGGGGCTGAAAAAAGCAGGAATTAGCAGTCTTTCAAGGGTGTGTGCTCGACTATATATTTTTCCCCAGACGAGAGATGCTGGATGGAAAAGGCACCATGTGACCAAACAGCCCAGGTGCTGTTCACAAGGCTGTGACGAAGAGCGAAGTGAGCGGGGGGACAATGAAGTCTCTGTGACAGTGACTTTATTAGCCATTTCTAGAACTACAGTCTCTTACCTCTTTATAGCCTCCCAGACTTTAATGCCGTCATCCCGGTAATAGTAGTAGGGGATATCCTCTTTGCTGTCCATCCCTTTAGCTTTGATCTCCTCAGGGAAGCAGAGGGAGCTATAAGTCAGATCCTTCATTGCTTTCTGCACCATTTGTACGTGTCCTCCTCCACCTGTAGCATTTGCCTGCAGGAAGAACGGCAAGACAGGAACAGTAGGAGATTACGTTCACTTTGTGCTGAGACTGGCTTTCCAAATTCGCAGGAGATGGTAATCAAAACGCTGGTGAATCTGTTTTCCAAGGAGAAAACCGTATCTCCACACAAACAAGTACCAAACTGCAGAGGTCTACTGCAACTGTGCATTTTGGCTTCAGAGATTTCACACCTCTCCCATGAATCACTGTTGATATCCACATTTTCTCCGTAAGTACAGCACCTGCTTATAATGGAATACAGTAATAAAATATAGCAACGTGGAAGTATGGAACCCAAAGCGCTTTCTGCCAGCCTTATGCTGCAGAACCTGTGTGTGTGAAGGAAGGCAGCCAGGGGTGCGTTACAGCAGGCTTTTGCTAAGCCACCCAGTGCTGCTACAGAGTGGTTTAGGAGAAAGTATTAAGGGATGCAGGCTACCATTAGCCACCCTGGAATTTAAGCCAATCCCACTGGGCAGTTACTGATGAGGACTGGCCAGGGTTTCAGTATATGTCACATCTGGAAAACACAGCGTGTCCACAACAAAACTGCACTGCAAAACTCTTCAGGTGGTCGCTGCACGAAAGCCCCCAAATGTTGCCTTTCTAGCATATGATGTTAGCGTTGTAGCAGTAGTCAGCTTACACTTATTGTCCTCCAGCTGGTTGTTCACCTACGTTAGAGCCAACAAATTCTGGAACTCCAGGATCCCCGCTGGCAGGTCTTAGCCACACGCTCACCCCCATGCCCGGGTACGGACATCATGCTTCTGTTCAAAGGGACGGGAGTCCCTGCCAGGTCTCCACAGCAGCAGTGGAGTACAGAAGGCAAGTAAGGTGCCTGGATTCAACCTCTCTTTTCTCCTTGGGCGAAAAACTCTCAAGCATGGAAGCTATTTCTGGTCTGGTACCAGAGGTGTAAGGGGGATAGGGCTGTTCTGAAACACAGGCTCCCTCCCTGGAAGCACTTCTGAAACCTCCCCAAACAATTTGCTGCATTGTCACAAAGACCACTGCATGCCAACCTGTTGTGCTTCCTAGATGCAGCATGCCACTCCTCGGGGAGGAAGAGCTGGGTACATGTTAAATACCAGTGCAGTCAGATTGAGATGTTCAGATCTGACCTAAAAGCTGCATTGCAGTCCACGACATACGGCTTCGTTTCACCGACTCACACGAAGCTGAGTTTCAATCCCAGCAGATCTGCTGTTTATGGCAATTCAAGACGACAGGCTGGAATCTGTACCCACTATTTGTGGGCTTAGAAATCTATCTTACCTACACGTCTTTCTCTGATGCAAATTTCTCTTTGGCGATGACAAGTTCTTTCGGTCACTACCCTGTCCCAAAATGAATAACTGAGTACTTAAAAGAAATTTGGAACTTAACTGCACGCACACGTGTGCAGGGATGTATGTGCACATTACGTTACCTTGCACGTGGCTGCTTAGATGTAAAAGATAACACCGTTAGCACAAGGCACCACTTCTGTGTGCCAGTTCCTCAGGCGATATCAGTTATGTTTGCCCTTTAGCAGAAAGGTCAAGAAACAAGGCAATCTGTGATGGTTCAAGGATAAAACCACTTACAGAACCATGAAGAATAATGAAGATTTGCAAAGGGGATTACTTACCTTGTCAAAAAGGCCACATTCACAGATAAGCTGTTCTCGGGCTTTGGTATTGATGGCTATTGTGAACCGCATGTGTGGCACCAAGAGCTGTGAAATGGGACAAAGAATGAAAGAAGGCAAATTCTCTGACTGAATTCAACAGCAACCAGGTGTAAAGTCTGAGGTCCTGGAAGTCCTGGTGGCTGAGCTGTACGTTGCCGTGCAGGGCTGCCAGGCAAATTATTGAGCTGAGCTATCACCACGACTTCCTTTGGTTTGTCAAACTAATGTGATAACCTCCCTTAATGCAAGAACCAACCTTGAAGAGGGGATGTACAGCAGGCAGCTGCCGGAACATAGCTATGCTGAACACCTCTGAGACTAAGTGTGTCCGTAAGAGGTGGGTCACTGTCTGGTGGATGTGAAAATCAGATGAGCGAACCCAAATTTTAGCTAGCAGCCAATCATATGTGGCATCTGATGGAAGGAATATGGGATTGTCTGGACCAGGCTTCTGACCAAGCTGAAAGATACAAAAAGAACACAACCGCCCCCAAGTCATTGATGTTTAAGATGAGACAACAAGCAATGTGTCCATTTAAAGACCCTGACAGTTAGCCCACCTGGATTGCAATGGGTACAATTTTATTCTCCAGATTCTTATACAGCAGACAGATAGGTGCAGCCAAGTACTGTATTGTGCACGGGTCTGTTTTGTTGGCATCCACACCATCCAGCAGCTCATAGTCCACAATGAAAATGTTTCCTTGCTGGGGGTGGAAAAAAAGGAAAAAAAAAAAAAAGGGTGATGTGTTTTAATGGAGTGCAAGCAGCAAGGCTCAGAACAAAGGTCGGGAAGTCTCGGCCAGAGGCTGGCTTGTGCCCTGTGGTTACAAGTGGCCACTGGCCTGCCCTTGCTCGTGGTGGCTCAGGGATGATGCTGTTGGGACAGCAAGCACATTTATACAATCTACCTGACTTGTGTCTGCTGAGTCCAATAGCGAGCCTTTCAGCAAAAAGCGACTACATATTTGGCATTCATGCAGTGATGCTGATACGCAAATAAGTTTCACACTGCCAGCTGAAGAGACCCCCATACCCACCATACAAACAAAAGCAAGGCACCACCCTTGCCAACCTTTCTTCAGCACAGTAGTTCAACTCTGCGAGTGACAACAGGATAAGACCCTACCAGGAAAGGGAGAGGCACTTTTCCCCTCTGAGGCAGTCAATCCCTAACCTTTCAGAAGAAACCACCAAAAAAGGACCCTTCACCTCCTGGTGACATCTCCTTAACTGGACCAGGAGAAAGGCATGGCCTGCAGCTCTAGGATAGCAGGAGAAAACAGTCAAGAGAAATGTTGCCAGTCTGCAGAGACAATGAGCTTTGTCATAACCAACCCTACAGCCTGAAGAGAGGAGATGTGGCTGAAGGCAGTTAGAACAGGGTTTGGAAGTTAAAGGATATGAGAAGGAACAGACGAAATCCAACCTCACTCAGAGCCATACCTTCACTTCCTCCTCCAGGGTCAGGTTCCTCTCCAGACTGCATTCCACCATATCCATAGTCACAGGCAACTTCTTGGGTATCTCTGTGCATCTCCGGATCAGCACAGGATTGCATCCATTCAGGAACTGGTAGCCAAACATGAAATCTTCCTTCCAGTGCTGCATCACGTATTCTAAGGGATAAACAAGCCTGCAGCATCAATACCTGCACTGCATTGTAGAATTCCTCCCTTCCTCCCCACATTTTGTTATGCTGCACTGCAACTTTAACTCAAGACAGTAGCAAGAAAAAGAGTCAAAAGGTGCCATAGAATTTTAAGAAAAATCACTTAAGTTAAAAGAACAATGTAATTTTTGCTTTTCACTTTGAACAATGTAATTTTTGCTTTTCACTTTGAGAAGAATTAAATTAATAATAATTTATTTCTCCATGTACAGAAGCAATGAGGAGTAAAATATTGCATTCCCATGAAAAATACTCTCTCCATCTACAGACCACCTTCTCAGGTCTTCCACGATATTTTTAAATCTCACTCTTCAAATTCTCAGGGCATGCAGTACAGAGAGACGAGTCAAAAAAGATGGCACAGGTGGGAGAAGGGAAATACAGAGCAATGTGGGTAGGGAAAGTGCAGCAGAGACTGGAGCTGAGTGAGGGACACCCTGGGGAAAGGTTTTGACTTTGACTCAGTAAAACTGCTCATTCATTGTTTTGCTTTTTTAAAATTTTTTTCCTCTGTTTATTTTTCAATTGCTAATTAACATTTCTTCTTAATAAAACACTAGTTTGGGGTATTCCACCTCTTTACTATTACATGTTTTACTGTTTTACTGGATGTTTTCCACAATTGCAATGTTCTGCCTCATAACGTCATGTCGTCGCTTCAGCCTACAAGTTCAGACTCAGAAAAAACATGATTAATGTTAAAAATCCCATTGGTGTCTTCAGGGGAAAAATGAAGCGGATAAAGTTTTCCCCAGTTACCTATTTTCAGACAGGTCAGAACTTTTTCTGAAAGCAATTTATTTTTCTACAAATGGTGAAAGGATGAAAAAGATAGGCCTGAAGGAATTCAGTAACAAAAAAAAAAGTCTCAAAACTCAAAATGCTCTCTAACAGAGCGGAAAAAAGTTAAGTTTACTTAAAGTTGACATTTGCATCATCTCTGTCAATTGCATAATGAGTCTGGAGCTGTATCTGAAGTGTAGACCAAGCGAAAAATGAGTCATCACCTCGGACAGAAGCTGCATGACCGAAAAATGCCTTGAACCACCTTCTCCATTAGCCCCATTTCTGCCAAGGCTTGCAAATAAGCAGATTCAGAGTTTCATTAATATAACTGAGACTGATGCTTGACATTTAAAACTAACAGAATCGGAGCTTTCCTCATGAGTGTGGAAATGTTATCAATGAAATTAATTGGAGATTATATCTAATTCCTGTGTTAAAAATACTTTAGGAAGCAATCTTATTAGATGTAACAAATTGCTGTAATTATTTTTTAATAGCTCTGGCCAGCTCTTGTGCTTTATTTTATACCCGAGAGCGGAGAAATTATTCTCATTTCTTTTAACTGGTCCTTAGGCAGCCTGAAGAGGAGCAAAACTTGCAGAGTCTGAACCCGCCATTCACACACACTGGAGGGACCACATGCTAACGAACTGACAGTATCTGTGTATCTATCGTATCCAATTATACAGTAAAATAAAGTAAAATAATGTCACCATGGTCAACAGTAGAAGGTTGGGTCTGGCTCACAAAACAAAGGCTTTCCAGCCCTGCTTTACCGAAAGGACACCATGTCCGGTGTCAAAACCCACGTCTGTCTGCAATTCCTTTAGGTAACTGCCAAGATTGCCATATTGCAACGGGTTAAAGAAAATAAGTATTTTGTCTTTTACATCTTAATACTACATCAATAGAGCTTTTAACAGTATGAATGATACTGCAGAAACTGAATGGCCTCAAGTCCAAAAGTGCAACTCACACTCCTAGAGAGAGATCCAGTAAGAAGGCGTGAGTAGGAAATGACAAGCACAGCAAGACATTTAATGCAGTATGCACAACTAATTCTGATGCGGTTTTGAAAAGAGATGACCTTTTGGATAAACGCCACACGTCTTTTCAGGCCTAACTCTCACCAATTTCCAATAAGAACCACAGTTCCTCAGATTGTGGTCCGACAGCCCATCCCGGCTGCAGCACCCCCAGGTGAAGAAGTTACAACTCTCCGTCCCGGGTCATTCCCAGCTCTTTGCAACCCATCCCCAGATCTGCTGGCCTAACAGCACTCACTTCCATGCCTGAAACAAGTTCTGTGAAACTGACCCCTGTTAGGAACAATTTACCACTGAAAAGTATTGGAGCTGCCCCATGGCATGGACACAAATGGCCCGTGAGCACTGACAGAGGGGAGCTACAGGTGAGGTTATGACAGCAGAACCGAGGCAGTGGTACCCTCCCTGTGTCAGGACCGGGTCGAGACGCCGGGACTTTTAGCAGCAGTGCAACCAGGACTGAGCACATGGCTGGGACGTTAGGCAACAGCCTTTGATCTGATCTGTGTAAGAGGCCAGAGGGGTCACCCTCATACTTGCCATTAGCTGAGAACATTTCCAAACATGCCTCTTTGGAGATTTTCCATGTATTTAGATGGCTAAAGTGGGAGATACATGACCAAAAATGCTTTAACAGCTAATATGCTCTGAAAACCACTCCCGCTAAGCTATCTCTAGGTTTAGATGGGAAATACTCAGGAAAGTTTGTCCTATGGGACTTACATGTATCTGAAAATGCATTTCTAAAAGCCAAAAGGGACTATGATGCCCAACTGGCCTGACCTCCAGTATAGCTCAGGACAGAGAACGTCATTGAGCAATTCCCAGTAATTTTAAGTTTGTGTAACATCATAGCTTTGCTTTCTGGTCTTGTGGGCTGCTGGTGTGATCAGCAGCCTAAGATAACAGTTTATTTATGAAAAACCATGGGAGAGCAGAAGTGTGGGTCAACCACTTCCATCCTAATCAGATATATGCAAGACAACTAATCAGTCATTCTACGATGCAGACATGAGCAAATGCTGATAAACCCACCAGAAATTGTGTTGCTGATTCTGACAAAGATCCTCTCAAAATCTGCAAAATCACTCCAGGAGGACTGGAACATGTGCATGAAACGGTTGACATAAAGATTCTCCATCCTAAAAATAAAACAAAACAAATCATCTCTGAAAAAAATAATCTCCAGCTTCGTCAATAGCCTTTGCCATTCTTTTCCACCCTTTTATATACCTACACACAATACGTTTTTTGGTGCTGTAATGTGAGATTGGTCACCCTACAGAATTAAATTTGCTGGCTGTACCTTTACACACAAGACTGAGAGGCATCTCAAGGGCCCAGTCTCTGCTACTGCATTTACTGACCTCCATTCTAGAGCTGTTATCGGCAGCCTACAATGACAGTGCTTTAAGACCTATGACGTATAAAAAATATAGTCAGAAAAACTAGTGCTTCACACATCAGCAGCAGTTAGCATCAGCTGAGAGCGCTAAACTCATTATTAGCACCCGTTCAGAAAGTGGTACAGCGACGCAAAGCGATCGAGTGATTTGCATGAAGTGAGGACAAACACAAGCCAGGGTCAGTCCAGCCAGTATTCCTAAAGAGAAAACAGCTCCTCTAAGTGTCTACATGACCAAGGCCAGACTGGATCCCTACAGCGTGAGGCCTGAGTTTTTTGAGAGCTTTCTCTTTACTTGAGCTGCTGGTTAAACTTGATGCTCATCTCTAACCTCAGGAACCAAGTCACTTGGTTGCAGACATCGCGTGAACACGGCAGGCCGGGAGCCAGAAACCTCTGACTTAAAGTGCTAATTCAGCAAAGTATTCTGCCTACAGCACAGCCAAGCAAGTTCACCTCATACGAGATGACAAGTCCTGAACTGTTACATAAATGATAAACTGTTGTTATCAAATAGAAATCACTTATTTTGACTAGAAAGCAAATAATGAATTTGAAAAAGAAAGTTGGCTCTCCACTAACACTTCAAATGCACAAAGAAAAGCAAACACACCGACAAAGATACGAAGGGCAGATAATGGAGTAAAGCAAGGTCACAGTGTCACGGGAAATCCTCCCAAACAGAATTTGAGGGAGGAAGTATCCCAAGAGGGTGGATTTACAATCATTAAACTTGGACTATGCACCTTTAAAAGAACTGAATTAGAAGTGGCTGAAGAGGACTAAAAGCCTGGAAAACCAGCAAGTAATCTGGAGAAGGGCTCTAGACCAGCATGACCATAACCCAGACAAAGGAGCTGCTTCTGCACTGACCCCAGAAGGGGTGCGTGTAGGCTGGACTGTTTCCGCTGTGCAGATGGCAGTCAAGGTAAAAGATGCCTGGAGGCATGCTAAGAAGTAAAACTCATGCAACTGGAACTGGAGATGACCTCTCCAGAGATCTCTTCCCACCTGACAGGGACACAGAATGATCAGACAAGGATGAAAAGAAGGCTAACTACTGGGTAGGACTTTCTGGATAGATACTAGGTGCCTAAAACACAGATGAACTTCCAGAGAAAGCATGACCATGACCAGAAGTTTAAAAGATTTTAAACAACATAACTCAGTAGCTTGAGAGGAGTTACTTGAGACTGTCTCATTTGAGAGTTTCCACTAAAGGTTCTGTAGAGCTTCTGCCCTCCTTCAGAACTGCTCTGAGATTAGGAAACACGCGACACATAAAGCAGTATGTACTGCTCTTCTCCTGGCCAGGGTCTTCCTCCTACCTGGAGGTATTAGCCCGATCAAACCAAACAGTAGGCACAGCACCTGGGATCTAGTCACAAACCTGCTGTGCTTTGACCTGCTGAATGCCAGGCATGCATTCATTCTCAGATGTTTCAAAGATTACTTCTTAAAGGAAGAGATCTTTCACATTTCCTATCTCGGAACAAACTTCCAAAGGACTTAGGAAATAAAAACCTACTTTCCCCAAGAAACCAAGTACTTCTCAGATGTCTCTGGCACGTACTAGAAACCAAAGCCAGGAAAAAATGGCAAAGAGTTGCTTGTAGAACTTAATCTACCAAATTGCAAAACTAGTCCAAAATAGCTATACAAGCCTGCATTTTTGGCACAGAAACCAGGGTAAGGGTTTCCATTTGCTAAATAGTGCAGGTCACATCAACACCGGAAACCTTCAGGATTATCCCCACATGCATGTGATTAATCCTGTAAACTTACAGAATCATCCACTGCCAAGTCTTTATCAATGATCTGGACGAGGGGATTGAGTGCACCCTCAGTAAGTTTGCAGACAACACCACGTTGGGCAGGAGCGTTGATCTGCTTGAGGGTAGGATGGCTCTACAGAGGGATCTGGACAGGCTGGATCAATGTGCTGAGGCCAACTGTATGAGGTTCAAGAAGGCCGAGTGCTGGGTCCTACTCTTGAGTCACAACAACCCCACGCAGCGCTACAGGCCTGGGGAAGAGTGGCTGGAAAGCTGCCCCGCAGAAAAGGACCTGGGGGTGTTGGTCAACAGCCAGCTGAACATGAGCCAGCAGTGTGCCCAGGTGGCCAAGAAGACCAACAGCATCCTGGCCTGTATCAGAAATACAGTGGCCAGCAGGACTAGGGAAGCGATTGTCCCTCTGTATTAGGCACTGGTGAGGCTGCACCTCAAATACTGTGTTCAGTTTTGGGCCCCTCACTACAAGAAAGACACTGAGGTGTTGGAGCGTGTTAGGGCAACAAAGCTGGTGAGGGGTCTGGAGAACAAGTCTTATGAGGAGTGACTGAGGGAACTGGGGTTGTTCAACCTGGAGTAGAGGAGGCTGAGGGGAGACCTTATAGCTCTCTACAACTACCTGAAAGGAGACGTGGGGGTCAGTCTCTTCTCCCAAGTAACAGCCAAGAGGACAAGAGGAAATGGCCTTATTGAGGAATAAGGTTTTTCATGAGGTGAGAAAGGACCTCAATTTCTGGCTCATATTAAAGACAAGAGATTTGGTTCTTTGGAAGTCTAAACATAGATATAAAGTTGAAGCGCTACATGTGCTGTTGGGTAAGCCTGGGGGGCAGGAAGCATCTGTCTGTCTTTTATACTATTAATCTAACTCCTTGAGTGACCCCACAGCCACTTCTCTGGTACAGCAGCTGGTATTGCATTAAAAAGCTACAAGAGCACACACTCTACAGCCTGTTCCATCATTCTCCTACCATCCTAGTTTGCATGAGAGAGAAAGCTAGAGACCCCTGGTCTTCAAAGCTATTCAGCTGCCTTATTTCAATCAGCTCTGAAAGATCTAGGTCCACCTGGCCATATGAGCTGCAAAAACACACCTATCACCCACCTGGAGATTTATTCTGCTAAAAACAAAAACAAACAAACAAACAAACAAAGATTTGCTGATGTTACAAAGCATCAAAAACAGATCCTAGTGTGGAGAAGAGAGGGGGGAGGGAGAAATTTACAGTTGAGCTAATACTGCCAGAAAAATGTGTTCTTTGAAGTTTCCAAATTAGAAATTTTCCAAATTAGAAAACAAGTGGTAGATTCTCTTAGAACAAGCCATGGGATTTGACTCTGTGTTGGCTGTGAAATTCAGCTGCATAAATGTAACACCAAGAATGCTCTGACATGTAAGGTTTCAGTCACCGTCAGTTCCTCAGATGGACTCAGATAAGCAAGTATTCGCTGTTATCAGAAGCTGCAAATTTCTCAGTATGGCTATTAAACTCCCTAGCTCTTACCAACCTATGCTTGATGACATAATCTCTGTCTGATCACCCAAATAACGGGAGGAAGACCTTTCCAAAATACGAAGAGACCAGCATATCGGCAGAATCACAGGTGTAGAAATTGTGGGTGATCTTGGACCAGTCTTGTCTCATCTCAGACTATCCCACCATCTGATAGTATGGTGGGATGTCTGAGATAATATGACATGACCTGGACATGTGAGACAGCTCAGAAGAGGACTCACAGGCCAGAGAGGTCCTATTTGCTTCACTAAACCTGTACTATTTCAGAGTGCTCTGTAGAATTGATTATTCAGGTTCATCCAATGGCTAGAACTCCATTTTTGGTTTTGGTTTTTTTTTTTTGCAATGATGTGACACGCGCACATGGGTGAACAATGACTTTGTTGCCCCAAGCAGATTACATTCAGATGTGGTTAACTGATGAGCTGCTTAGAACAGCTTTTCTTCAGCAGGGTCTCAAGGGTGCGTTGATACCATCTTCTTTCGGTATGTGACCGAAAGGCTTAATTATAGCAAACATTCAGGGGTGAGGTATCTCTAGGGGGCGACTCTGAAAACTAAGTCAAAAGCCTAAGTTACCACCTGCCCATAGTCCTTTTTCCTATGGTTTTCAACAGTGCCTCCTACATCTGTCTACAGCCAAAATAGTGTCTCATGAGAATGCAGAAGCTCCGTCAGTTCCTACCGTGAAAAGCTTAAAATATTGATATCTAAAAAAAAAAAAAAATCCCTTCAATTCTTTCCTACTTTAATTGACTGCAGACCCAGCTGAGAGAAAAGAATCCAATTTTGAGATTTCAATGAAACCTAAAAGGTGATGAGTTCCTTACCCTGCCCCAAAAGAGATTTTGCAAAATTCCTGAAGTTCCACACACACTTACGCTTTAGAGTAGTTCAGAACGAAGTCAATTCCTTTCTCATTATCAAACTGGATGTCACGAGGCAGCTCACTGTGAGAATGGGCATCGATGCTCAGGGGAAAGCCTGGGTGCCACTCCTTCCAGCTGAGAAAACAAAAGAGGTTGGATTTACCATGTAATCTTACCAGCACGTGAGTGGTGTCATTCCTTTACCTACACTGCTTTTGTGACTCAACTCTATAAAGTAAATTCGTGGCAGACTCATTTGGGCCAAAAATAGTGACTTACACCACATCAACACCTACCGGTACCCTACAGAATCCTGAAGTACAATGGAAGGCACCTACTTGGCCCCCTACCTTCACAAAACTTGAAGTAACTTAATATCTGTGATATATCCAAACACTTGCCACATTTGGTTGAAATTGGCAGTAGCTTCACATGTATTGGGAGGGGAGGGGACAGAGACAGAGAGCTGCCCAATGCACACTCATTCTTGGGGCTACGTTTTTGCAGAACTGAGATATAGCAGCTAAAAGTACTCAGACGTGTATTTAGGTTCCTCCAAAAGGCAACTTTTCGAGAGACACAGATAGTCTTGATTCAGCTCCTCAGAAAAGCCTTGCATCATAATGGTCATGGCACATATTCTCCGCAATGTATGTTTTTGCACTGTGTATCATTTTTACTTCAAAACAAAGGAAGGCGATTTGTAAAGAACAGTTTCAATGGTATTTCCAAATTGCCTGCCACAACACAGACTGCATTGTGTGTTATCAGTTATGCATTGGAATTGTAAATAGCTATTTCGCTGGAATTACAAATGGTTTTGCCTTCCTTTTTGCATACATAAATGAAATTTTGTGCCACACCTCATTTTGAACTATATTTTCCCCTGCTCCATTTCCCATCTTTCTTAGTCAAATTATATCAACAACAGACACACCAAGCCTCCATCCATCAATTGTAAATGGACCCTCTGTCCTTCTGATCCTTACTCTCGCGATAAGAAGATGCAAGTGCACAAAACTTGTTATTTTAACAGAGAATATGGCTCTAGGAAAAGGAAATATCTAATGACTTCTGGAGTTAGCCGTTTGATAAAAGATAGCATTTTCTCACGGCGACCTTGATTAGGAAAAAATGCCTATGACAGTATAAAGGTGGGTATCACAACTGTGTTCTGATCGCACATTCCAGTCCGCTCAAACAGGGCCAGACCTTCCACCGGGCCCCAGTGCAGGAAACGAGCGAAACAAGCTTGCTGCAGCGGCCAAAGAGCTCCGGTACGAGCTGACATGTTCCGATCATGTTCCGAAACTGGAGTACTACTTGTAAAAGGCAAATGAAATCTGCCTTCATATCTTCCTTGAAAGCACAACTGGGTGCCAGAGGGCCCACACAGAGACTGTACCGCTAACTTCCCACTTAAGCCTTCCAGATAGGCTTCTCAGGGATCCAAGGACCTCATGACGCCACTTGCACCAGGATGATTATCACAGTGAATTCCATCTAAGTAAAAAACATATACGGCCAACTTGATAACTTACGCTTTCTCTTATTTAGCAGTTCAGTAATTAGAGCAATATGATAATCTGAACATACTCTGCCAAACTCTGACCTGATGAGAACAGGCCCTGGACCTTCTGGGGAGCTACGGGAAACTCACCGGTACGTTTTTTGACGGGTCTCAAGCTCTTTGCGTCTGTGCTGCTTGAGAATCTGGGTCTTGTCATCCCGGGGGAGCTTTGCTGTGAAACAGGGAAAAGAGACAGAGTTATGAGGTTCCACTACCTATCACTGCCCAGGTCTTGAGGAGAGCAAGGTTTCCAAACCTTCAAACTTCTAATCTATACCTTTACAAAGTTTCTGTGGCAAATGCTTGCACAATCCAATTTCGTACCTCGAGTAGAAACACAGGTTCCCCGTGGAAGGAGATAAGCTCCTAACTTGGTGCTTCCAAGGGGCAAATAGCTCAAGCTAGGAACATCTGCCTCAAATGTATATAAAACTGGGATTCCTAGTGTAGACACTTGCTGTACATATCTAGCGTTAAATGGTCTGAATAGGGTCATGGGTATTAATTTTACACTTCAGTACCTAAGGGAATTTTCATCAATAAGAGGAATCACAACGCTGTTGCAGCTAATCTTCTCTCCTAAAAGACACCTCCAGGAAACATCTCCTATCCTCTCTCCTTGAGCTGTACTGTCCCCGGTCAGCTTGAGGCAATAATCATATCTTCTTATCATGAGAACAGAAGGAAAAAACGAATGAGGTTTCATTTCCAGACAGCTTCTGACCATGTGTGCACTATACCATTAAATAACACAGGGACTTCCTTAGTGATCAGAGAAAGGGTAAGGTACGTAACTCACTTTACATATGCAAATGAGAAGGCAGATAAATGCAGCAGGAGTTTCATGGAAACAGCTGTTTGGGGTTTGCAGTTGGAAACGTCAAAGGTAATACAATTCATAACATATATGGCTAATGGTTTCCAGCTGGCTGTGCTCAAGTTACCAACAGGGTTTCACTTGCTTTCGTCCTCACCATGCTCTGAAAGCCGCGCAAAGCTGCTTTCCAGGGAAGTGTTACAGTTGTTATAAATCAAATCATGAAAAACTGAAAGTCCCTCTGGAGACAAAAAATAAACAGACACAAAGTTGTGATTACAGGACAAAAGCCTTCTAATGAAAAAATCCTCAGCCAGGAATAGCCAAAAACTTAACAGAAAGATGAACATTTCTTTCCTCCCAACCTCATATATTGTTTCAGCTGTTTTAAGGCATTCATGCTGCAGACCACTATGGCAGCCAACCTGCCCTAGGACGCACAGAGGGGAACAAGCAAACATCAGTGAGAAACGTCTGCCCCAACCCTGATCACAGCGAGCAGGTACTCAGAGACAGTTAAAACACAAGTTTCCGGTCCAACAGGCCGCTCTGAACAGAGCACAGAAGTGCTGTAACACTTTTCTCAGTTGGACACCACTATTTGCAGCAGTCATATCCATCTCACCTGGCCTTCTCCTGGACTTGATAGTATGCAAAGAGAAGGGGCGAAAGGTGAAGCTGCTGTTTCAAGTCAGTCCTTACACCTGCTGAGCAGCCTGCTTTGGGATTTTATTTCACTCTCGAGAAAACAAGACTATTTACAGGCAATTAATCATGGGCCACTTAGGGGCTTAGTAAGAAACAAAGACAGCACTCTAATTCTAATTAGATCGAAAGGGCTTCCAGCAATGGAGATGTGGAGCAGACAAAAATTTGGCATTAGGGTCAGCCTTCAAATTCAAGACCAGTGTAACAAGCCCGCGTAAGGACTCTTCCTTGCATGTGCTTCTCAAAATATCCAACTCAACTGCCAGTGCCCAGCCCAACAAACTGCTCAGAAAGCAGTCCCAGTCAGCAGGGAAAGCCCATCCCCTAGGATGCAGAAGAGGACTGGCAGCGAGGCTCCATGTCAGAGAGAAGACTGGGAGGCACATGGGGAAAGGGGAAGGAGAGGTGGAAGAATTCTGCACGTTCTGCAGGAAATCAGGTTTCTTACAGCTCTCACCTCTTCCATCGCGAAGGACAATCTCTTTTTCATCTGTAATCCAACGGTAACATGGGAACTCCAAATAGTCACCCACTGGCGTTTTTACAGTGATGTACTTAAGGTACCAGTCATCCTGGTACCAATATTTGCGTTTCTCAATTTTTATTAGTTGAATTTCTCCGAGGTCTTCTTCCACAGTCACATCATAGGAGTCAACCTACAGAGGAGAATACAGTCAATGATCCACTGTACATGCGGGATGCACAACCAGCACTACACAAGCGTACCTGGCCTCTCCTGACACGGCATAGGTACAACAGAACTTTCCAGAAGAAAGATGAATAAAAGAACAAACAAAACACTCCGAAAACTGAGAAACATTTTTGTATGCAGCCTAAAAATTATATTACTCCTTGAAATGTTTGCAAGTTTGCGAAAAACGTGCAGACCATGAAACCACTTACTGCTCTCCTAGCAACAGATGAAAGAGGTATTGCTAGGGCACACTTATTCATGCAACTGGAGTGGAAAGACGATCATGAGCATAATACCTTGGACAAGGAATCTAAAGACCTATGTGTATGAGTCATACGTGCTTCAGACTAAGGACAGTATCCAGATCACTCATATCCCCTTTGTCTTTTGCTTCCTGTGGCTGGTGGTCTTTGTTTTCCCAGTTTTTAAATGAGGATAATGGTACATTTTATGTTTGTACAACTCAGATCTGGCCAATGATACATTTTATGTTTGTACGGCTCAGATGTACAAAGGAATTTAAGTAGCTAACTGAAAACAAGGTTCACAAGAACCCCATCTAGCTCTGGAGGCACTTCATTCTTTCACAGAAAACAAGCCAGCATGTGGAAACGCGGTTTAGCTCCTTCTTCTGTTTGGAGTTAACTCAAAGGCCTGACTTCTGCAACACGGAGGGACCTCAGACCCAGTCTGTGTAGTCCTTCGCCACCCTAAGGGTCGGGTCACAGGGACTTTGCACTGAGCTGGTACTGAAGGCTCAGACTATCCATACCTGCTCCACCAGGAGTGCCCTCTGCAGTGGCCTACAGGGACAGGTCCTTGAGTTATTGGCTATGCAATGATCCAGGTGAGGAGCAGAGCAATCTTGGTGCTGCCCCTAGACCAAGCTTTGCTAAGGTACAAAGGCTGCAGCTCTGAACCCGGTCTGGCTGAGGAAGTGACACAATACCACACTTCCCCTTTATTGATGACCTCCAGCAGTGCTACTGAAGAAGGAGCAGTGAACATTCTGTTCTCCTTCCATTTGAATTACAATGGCTTCGACTATTCAACAGTTTCTTCCATGTGGTAGGCCTGTTCTCAACACCCATATATGATTTGGGCTCTCAGGGCTTCACCATCAGATGGCTTGAAATGGATGTGGAGCTGCTTGGCCCACCAGGATGACTGTATTTGTGAGCACGTGTAATAGCAAACCTCAGCTGCTAAGTGCTCCAGCTACTCAGGCGTGACAAGTGGCCACACTGAACACCACAGGAACTAGTCACCTAGACATCACGAGATGACTTTGGCCACCAAGGCCAGGCACCGGCATGGCCAGGCGTGGGAGAAGGACAGTTGTGGACACGGTGCTCTCCTCAGCACTTCTTGCCCATGCTAAGCACCCTCCACTCAGCACAGCGGCTGTTATGAATGCTGACTCAAGTGCCTTGCTAAATTGCCTAACAGATTTAAGACAGCGAACACTCATCCCAGAGATGGGTACGTCAGTCCCCTCATGGGGCTAACTTCTCAGGGATGCATGCAGTCTCTTATGGCATGTGGGGACAGCACCTGGCAAATGACAGGTCTGATGGCACTTGCACTCTTAAGCAATACCAGCATAGGAAGAAACAAGTAACTGTTTCAAATACAACCAGTGAGACACCACGTGGTGCGAGGCAATTGAGGAGAACAGGAATGGACTCTCACTTTCCAAGAGTGTAAACAGCTCAGGACAAACAGGAGTAGCCAAGTGCTCATCGTAACTAAGCGGAATTGGCTATGGCAACCATGGGAGCAGCAGCCAAAGCCTACTCTGCTCAGATGATCCTGCTAAGCTTCATGTGGTTACAAGCAGAGACTTCATTCTCTTGTGTTGGTTTTTTTTTTTCTCTACACAGTCAACAACCTCCGAAACCAACCAGCTGCCGATATCAAAAGGATGAGGTACTGCATCGCCATGCTGCAGGGCCTGCAGAGACTCACCTGCCTGGGAGAGCTTTGTCATTTGGCTCCTGACCTAGACACCACACTCTGCTTGTTCTTTTCAGGAGCACTTTCTTAGTCTTCCCCAGGATGTATGCCCACTGTTACTGTCTTACTTGCTAGGGAAAGGCTGATTCGCATAAGGACCAAAACTGAAAAGTGAAGAAAGATTAAATTCCAGACAGGAGAAAGGAGGGGAAAAAAAGGTAATTTTTAAACGCCTCCAGATGGCACTTATTATTTCAACTGTTACAAAAGAAAGATTCATAGCAACTTGTACCCACATGATTGGAAGAACACACATAAGAAGGATCCCTTGGCATCCCTTCCTCTCCCATTTTAACCCAAGTTTCCCACATTACTGATGCAAAGTACCCTTTTCTATGAGCTATCCATGAATTACCAGCTGTGATGATCATTTTGGGAGGAAGACATCCATCTGTCCACCAAACTTTGGGATGACAGACCTCAGTTCTCTCATAACCCATTATATAAAAACATCAGCTTTCATAAAGTTTGTCACATCTGATCGACTCATAGAAGCCAGAGAAAAACAGAAAACCCTTTAGGCTTTGAAGTCCATCCTGCAGACAATGAAACATTGTCCTTGCCTGTCTTTTCCCAAAGATGTTCTTCAATCAGCTTTGAAACTGTCAGGCCATGATCGCTACACTGCAACTCATATGAAGCTGTCCCATACTAACAAGGATATTGGAATTTCTTCTAACATGCAGCATTTAATGTTAGCCTCAGACATTTAAAAAGGGCATGGACGGTGCTTATTTTCATTTTCTGAGACTTAACAGACTAATCTTAGTCTGAGCGATATTCTCCCCATGCCTATTAAAGCAAAAGACATCGAACGGTTTCTTTTAAAAAGGAAGCCCATCATGTCTTAAGTAAAAATTTGCAATGTTCATGCCAATAGCACACCCATACACACCAGGTGGTAACAAACCGCTTTACAAATAGCATGGTGGTCCTTGGCAAGCTTGGGATGACAGCATCTGTCTGCTAGGGTGTGAGCTGAGAGATGAAAATCACAGAGCTGAGATTTCAACCACCACATTAAAATTATGCTTGTCGCTTTTCCTTATATCTCCATAGCAGAAAAGAAATAGTTCTTTCGGTAGAGCCAGTAAATATATTAATTTTAAACATTTTTTGAAAGTTTATGTTGCTGACTCTTCAACCCCTCCAGCTCCCCACACTATCCCAGAACATCTAAAGGCGTAATGCATAAAGGTAAATTAATTCCCTTGATGATTCATGATTTTGAACCAGCTGTGGAGACTGAAAAATGCTGAGTGGCTTTTCTCAGAAATCAGATTTCTGAGAAAAGAATCACATTTGTGCCTTGAGCCACAACTATGGCGGTCAGTGACCGGAGGACATACCCCCGTGCTCCCGGCGAAGTGAACGGAGACTCCTCCCTCCCACAATGCCGGTTTCAAACACCACCCTGATCTTTGACTATCACCCCACGTCCAATATTCGCGGCTTCACTCCTGTCAATCAGCACAAAGAATTCTGAATGACGGCTAGAAAATGTAGATAACATGCTCAGATTGTTTCCCGCTCTTCAGATCTTCTTCCTGGAAATGGGCAGCACTTGAACCATTTCTATTTCATGTTCATTTCGCTGCAACTCCAGGTTTTCTCAATAAAAGCAGTGTCAATAAACTCTTTAACAGGCTCAGGTTTTGCACTGAGTCAGTACTTCTGCAATTTCTTGTGTCTTTCCAGGACCAGACGGCACTCTGCAGAAGAGTCCCTCGTCACAGGCTGTCCCACCACGTATCTCACACTCAGCCACTTCCTGCTCGTATACGTCTTTATGCGATTACAACACAAACTGAATTCCCTCTTTCCGTTTTCCCAGGGTCTTGTTGCATCTGGCAGTCGGGAGCTGGAAGCAGCCACCTTGCAGAGACGCAGTCCAAACGAATCCACAAACCTACGCGAATTATTAACCACTTGTGTTCATCACCCTAAAGGGAATTTAAACATGTTAAAGACCAATGGAATAACCTACAGAAGCAAAGGATAAACTGTGTCTGGATCAGATCCACCTTGTATTCAGCTCCTTGGGATTTTTATGCTCCATCTCCTCACCCATTTCCAGCTCCAGGGCTAGTCGTGTACAGAGGAAGAATAAGGTGACCCAAGACACTGTCTGGATAGGGAAAATGCACTGCATTATTTTTAGCTCAAGTTCTCATGAAAACCCGTTGCTGTCAAGTGATTTGTATGGTACAGAAAGTCTGAAAGCAGTCTTATTTTCTCATCAATTCCTTGTTGCCCAAGATACCTGATTAACCTTTTTTAATTCATCTCCTTTAAAGGTTCAGCTAACAATTTCACTTTTAAAAAATCCTCATTTACACGTATATATTTCTACAGTTTTTATAATGTCACGCCTATATATACATACATCTAAGATTTGAATTAAAGAGCAATGTGAATCAGATCCAAAGAGTTGACAGAAATGTCACATTGACAGCAAATCTTTGGAAGAAACTCATTCTTCTGGTAACAATCTCTTTGCTAATATTACAAGAGCCCTAAAATAGTTGTACAAAGGACATTCAATTAACCTAAATGTTGCTTGAGGGTTTTGAATCTTTTTATGACCATCACCGTTCCCATTTTAATGGCACTTCTGAAAGTGAGGGTTCTCTCCTGATGTCGCACCCAGCTTTTGCTGCCTCCAAGCCAGCAACGCCATGGGCTCACCCGCGATGACAATTTTGCTAACGCAGTAAAGGTGTGTCAGGTTACAAAGATGGTACGAGGTCCAGGTGAGAACTGACAGTTGGTTGCTCAAGGTTTCTATGGCATTTGTTGTACGAGGTCTCCTGGTAAGCACATGGCACCCCTGACGGCTGCATGGCGAGCCAGAGATGCCAGGAGTTTTTACGTAGTTTGAGTTCAGAGTGAGAGAATGGAATTAATTAAGACTATTGGACTGTCCAAGCTCCCGCAGCATCCTGTTCCAGCAATTTAATCTCACACAAAACCTAAGCTCTTCCTTTTTGAGTGACTCCTGCTGACTAGCCTAATACCGCAAAAGTGACGACACAGACAGCCCCTCTTTCTCCAAGCACAAAGCTCCAAGTGGAAAGAACTGTATTTCCCTTTGGGAAATACTTGTGAGGGCATTTCTTTCAACAAAAGCAAAAAAGCAGATGAAGGGGTAACAGGAAGAAAACAGAGAACTGAGCGACACCGTAACGCTGGCTTTGAAATCACTCCGCCCCAGCAGGAACTTACTCAAAAGACACCGAGTAAAGAAAAGCAGCTCTGGCTTTCTACATCGCCCGTGTCCAGTACTTGGAGTCAGTCAGACAAAAACTCCAACCGAGTTACCAGCGTGCAAATCCCCCTCAGGTTTTTCCGAGTCCCTTTCCCTCAGTCAACAACTGGTATGCAAATCTCCCACTCAGAACTGCCCCAAGCCCTCATTCATCATATCTAGTAATACGCGCAATTTGCATTAATTCAAATGAGGACATTACCAGGATAACGCAACTACTGAGCCTGGCCCAACATTTAGAAAAGAAACTGGAAAGCAGACAAAGCCTTACAAGATAATACTGTAAAATTCCGGTCATCCACTGAAAAAGTGCTTTTTTTTTTTTTTTTTTTCAAATGTGTCCACAATTGAATTGCTTTGCAGAAAAAAAAAAGTTATAGAGACGGTATTGAAAGAAACATAAAAGGCAGAACTGCAAAACCAGTTGCTACGTTTTACAAACCAGCCAACCTGAAAGTCTTTTGTCCCACTTCAGTTTTATTTTTTTGGTTTCGTATCGGCAATTTTCTTTTCTTTCCTTCTTTCGTTGACCAATGTATTAGTAAGACTCACAGCGTTTTGGGCACAATGTTACCTGAACAGGTGCCTGGAGAAACACACCGCACTCCCCAAGAAAGCATCCTCAACAACAAACCTTAGCACATTGTACTGCAAGCGTCCAATGAGCCAGACAATTTATGGAACACAGAGTCATTCTCCACAACAAATATATGCTGAAAAATATGACTGCGTATTTGAAGTATCACACACATAACAACGAACAGAAAAAATTAATTTGGATAGGAGAAAAAGTTGTCATCTGGATTTTGTCAAGAACCTTTGCGCTTGGAGACAAGTTTCCCAAACGAAGCGACAGTCCCTGCCTCAGAAAGCTTCCTTAGCTGACAGCACGTTTTCTATTAAATGCTAGGGCACAGGGGAAGACTTTCAAATGCGCCTAAAAGTTACATTCCCGAGGAGATGCAAGTACGCCTTTTGGGTGCAGACATCCTCTGCTGTAGTGCTACTAACACCCACAAACCTCAGCTCACTGGTTCCTCACCCAGCGGGGTACAATGCTCGCAGGCACCTCTGCTCCTGCCGGACCTGGTCCTGCAGCAGTTCAACAGCTGCTGCTGAGCATATACTTAATGCTCACATCGTGGCATCTTCTCCCTGTGACAGGACCCAATCCAATCGGATATTCAGAGTATTGCCAGCCTCTCCCTCACAGCCACCTCTCAAAGACAGCGAAACCCTCTTTTGTAGCCCAGGGATAAGAGCAGACCGCCTGGTCACCAGAGACCCTGGTGCTTATCTCCTCAGGCAGGAAGGGCTCACCCCTCCTGGGAAAGAACCCTAAGTCTGAGGTCTTCTTCAACCCTTCTTGCTACCATTGTTAAGCTTTGCTTAAAATATGTAAATATTCACCGGATAAGAGAGAAAGAATGACTGGATGCCCATTTGGGAGATTTGGATAACAAGGTTCTAAGCTAATGAATGTTTAACCATGAAGGAAACTAACCTCAACAGCAGGGGCTGGTAAGTCCCCACACCTGAACTTGCTAGAGCACCCCCTCAGAACATCACCTATAAATATCTGGGGACCACATCTACACACGCCAGCAACACTTATTCAAAATGCTGACTGCTGTTAACCATATCTGAGATGTCTAACACAGAAGAGACCGGATACCTAACTTAGGCTGTGAACCCCAGGATTAAAGAAACACAACTAAAGGCAAAGCAGCACCGTGAAAGTGAAATCTCACTCGTATATGCAGCAGTAGGTCTCATTTCCAAACAGACTTAGGAGGAATTTGTTAAAATTTTCAAAGTTGCTTAAATTTCATCAGACCTTCTGGAAACTGCGAGTTAGGTTTCCAAATAAAATACACATTTTAGGAGGGAAAAAAAATAATTACCCTAGTCTGTCATTTCCACAGCGGACAATAAGCAAACAAATAAATGCCATTCTAAAACAGTGTTCAGCGTCTAAGTGATTACAGACGGATAGCCTGGATACTGCGATAGGACCACAGAGAGGACAGGGCACAACCCATGGCAGAAATCAAGGTTAGAAAGAACAGCACAGCCGATAGCCCCAGTCCCAACTTCATCCTCAAACTTGCATGTTCATGCAGTTTTCCAACTTTTATTGAAGTTGCCCTACACGTTTCCCTTGGCAGGCATCGTAATTCCCACTGGAAGCTTTGATCTCTTCCTTTAATTCCTTGGAGATATCAGGGCTCTGACTACTAGTAGACACAGACCCCAAACATCACCTATCAACAGAACGCACGCATTTTTTTTTGATTGTATTTTTTTAGTATTAGCGAGGAAACCTGCAAGCCTACGGTGAGCCAGAACCAAAGGGCCCCATCTTTCCCCACGACTGACCGACCGCAGCCAGGACTAACCCTCGGCACAGGGATGTGACCGACGGGCGCCCGGGGGTGGCAGCAGGCACCTGGGTCCCGGTGTCCCGCACAGGGGGACGACAATCACCGCCCCCACCGTCCCCGGCCCGGCGGGTCCGACCCGCGGCGCCCCGACGGGAGAAGGGCGACGGCGCGTAGGCGGTGGAACCCCCCCACCACCACCCCCCCGCCCCGGACCCCGCCGGGAGCCGCGGGGGGCGGTCGCCGCCGGCCCGTCCGGACTCACCGCGCCGCGCTCGAAGTCATTGTAGAAGGGTTTGTCCAGGAGGTGCCTCTCGCTGCAGCCCGCCGTCCCCTCCAGGCTCAGGTACACGTAGTCGTCGGTGCCCGCGAACCACTGGCTGCCCGTGGCCACCGTGACCGTGTAGGACGGCATGGCCCCACCGCCGCGGTTCCCCTCGGCTCTGCACCGACGCGACTCACCGACCCCACCGGCCGCCGCCGAGCCGCGCTCCCGCTCCCGCCCCGGCCCGGCCCAGCGCCGCCTCCGCCACCGCACGGCCCGGCCCGCCCCTTCCCCGGCGCCCGGCACAGCCCTCCCCGGCACCCCCGGGCAGCCCCTGCCGCACAGCTGCCCTGCGCTGTGTCCCTGTGCGGCACAGCCACCCCACGCTGTGTCCCTGTCCCGGCACAGCTACCCTGTGCTCTGTCCCTGTCCCAGCACAGCCACCCCGCGCTGTGTCCCTATCTCAGCACAGCCACCTCACACTGTGTCCCTGTCCCGGCACAGCCACCCCACACTGTGTCCCTATCCCAGCACAGCTACCCTGTGCTCTGTCCTTGTCCCAGCACAGCCACCCCGCACTGTGTCCCTGTCCCCGCACAGCCACCCCGCACTGTGTCCCTATCCCAGCGCAGCCACCCCACACTGTGTCCCTGTCCCCGCACAGCCACCCCGCACTGTGTCCCTATCCCAGCGCAGCCACCCCACACTGTGTCCCTGTCCTGGCACAGCCACCCCGCACTGTGCTGCACCCCCTGTCCCCGCACAGCCACCCCACACTGTGTCCCTATCCCAGCGCAGCCACCCCACACTGTGTCCCTGTCCCAGCACAGCCACCCCGCACTGTGCTGCACCCCCTGTCCCAGCACAGCCACCCTGCAACTCCGCACTGCACCCCAGTCCCAGCACAGCTGCCCCACACCCCGCACTGCACCCCTGTCCCGCACCCCGCACGCAGCCCCCCCGCCACAGCCCCTCCCGCCCTGCACCAGCTCCACGCCAGCACCCTTGACGCAGCCCTGCGCACAGCTCTTTCCTCTTGACACCCTTCCACTCTTCTTGCACAACCCAACCCCGCGCTCGCAGCCCGCTGCTCTGCAGAGCAGTCCCGCTCCTGGCCGGGCACAGCTGCACGCAGCCTCGCACAGCTCCGTGTGCCCCACCACCTCCACGCTGACAGGACCTCATCCACGCACCCCCAAATTGCTCTGCACTCTGTAACCTCACCTCCTGATCACCCCTGTTTGCAGGCGTACACACTCTTTTGTACCCAAACCTTACACACATACTGCACTGACTCAAGACACTACCATAATCTACCCCCACATGTACACCGCATATAACCTGTCCTCTTTACTGTCCAGAGTTACGCACACCATACTGCACACTCATTATATACACCAAATTTGCAAATCCGCATACAACTCCCCCTTTGCTCAGGTCAACACCTGAGGACAATTCATGAGGACAACAGAAGAGCTGTCTGTGCTTTTCCCAGAGTCCAGCCTACCCCATAGAAAATAACCCCGTGGCAGTGACACTGCACACTTGGCACTTGGGCACCAAGACCACCAATGCTGTTCTCCTGCATTTTCACCAGGCAGCCCAACGCCACACGCTGTCACCCCTGTTGCCTCCCTGATAATCTTCCTTCGCGCTGCCGCCAGCAGCAGCTGCACGATTCTGCGCTGAAGGGAGCCAGGCTGGGGCTTTTGCAGGTCCCAGTGTCCTTCCACCATTGCTCTGTGGTCAGACTGGGCTCCCCGCTTCCTCGCTGTCGGGCAGGTCGCCTGGCTGGTCTCTGTGCTCTCGTGACAGATACGCTAACTTAAAACCATCTCAGAAGTGCTTTGCTGGTGGCACACTTGCACCTCAGGTGCTGGATCAATTAGCGTATGACACTAACTAATCTAATCATACTTCGGTAGCACTTTCAGTCTGAGGCACTCTCAGCCCACAGGTGATGTCGGGTGGGCATTATCAGCCACCGACGTTCAAATACAGAGGAAGAGAGCAGCTGAAGTCAACAGCTGGAAGTTATTGCAACTCTCCTGGCATGCCCAGTCGCAAAGTGCCTCGTGGCTTTGCATGGCTGCTGCATCTCGGACTGCTGGGCTACACCGCAAGGTATGCTTACGGGTTCTCTGCTTCAGCTTCTAAAACTGCAGCTACCCAAGATGTGCTGTGGCCTGTCTTACTTACACACCGTGGCCAGTGCTGGCCAGCGCTTGCCACACCGCAATGGGGACAGCCTACAATGACCCGGGAAGTTTCCCGTTCTTCTTTCACTGAAGCGTGATGATACTGGGCTACAGTCACCCAGAAAAGTCAGGGAAGGTCTCCTATAGCTCTTCTGTAGAAACAGAGACCCAACTGTTTGCTGTATCATGACTCAGATTTCAAGGCTCTCCCGCATTCAGGGTATGTATTTACATGTAGGCATAAAAAAAAAAAATAAAAATCACTGTGCCTGCCTTGGCTCTGCTGAATTGCTCAGCGTGAATTTCTAGTCTGCTGCTACTTTTTAAATAACACCCAGAAGCACAAGATTGCCAACTGCTGCATGGCACACTCGGGGTAGCGACAGAATCCCAGCCCAGAGATCTGATCGCCCCTCCTGAGGTTTAACCAGTAAGGGATCCTTCCTGCTGCACTGCCATCCCTTCCTTGGACAATGTTACCCCATAAAGGAGCACCATAAACTCATAAATTCTTCCTTGGTTTCATCTCTCCTTTACATAAGATTTCAAAGAAATCATATACCAGTTTCATTTTTGCATCAGTGCTGTCAGCCCTAAAGTTTCTAAATTTAGGTTCACAGCCTTCACTGAGGGATATATCCGAAACCCTTTTAACATCATCCTCAGTGCCATCACACGGCACATGCAAGAGAACAGGGTGATCAGGCCCAGTCAGCATGGCTTTGTGAAAGGCAGGTCATGCCTGTCAAACCTGATCTCCTTCTATGACAAGGTGACCCACTTGCTGGACAAGGGAAAAGCTGTGGACGTTGTCTACCTGGATTTTTGCAAGGCTTTTGACACCGTTTCCCATAGCATTCTCCTGGAGAAACTGGCTGCTCATGGCCTGGACAGGTATACTCTTCGTTGGGTAAAAAACTGGCTGGATGGCCGTGTCCAGAGAGTGGTGGTAAATGGAGTTAAATCCAGTTGGTGTCCAGTGACGAGTGGTGTCCCCCAGGGATCGGTGCTGGGGCCCGTTCTCTTTAATATCTTTATCAACGATCTGGATGAGGGGATCGAGTGCTCCCTCAGTAAGTTCGCAGACGACACTAAACTGGGGGGGCGTGTTGATCTGCTTGAGGGTAGATTGGCTCTGCAGAGGGATCTGGACAGGCTGGACAGATGGGCTGAGGCCAATGGTATGAGGTTCAACAAGGCCAAGTGTCGGGTCCTGCACTTGGGTCACAACAACCCCATGCAGCGCTACAGACTGGGGGCGGAGTGGCTCGAAAGCTGCCTGGCAGAAAAGGACCTGGGGGTGTTGGTGGACAACCGGCTGAGCATGAGCCAGCAGTGTGCCCAGGCAGCCAAGAAGGCCAACACCATCCTGGCCTGCATCAGGAATAGTGTGGTGAGCCGGACTAGGGAAGTAATCATCCCCCTGTACTCGGCACTGGTGAGGCCTCACCTCGAGTACTGTGTTCAGTTTTGGGCCCCTCACTACAAGAAGGACATTGAGGTGTTGGAGTGTGTCCAGAGAAGGGCTACAAAGCTGGTGAAGGGTCTGGAGGACAAACCTTATGAGGAACGACTGAGGGATCTGGGGTTGTTTAGCCTGGAGAAGAGGAGGCTGAGGGGAGACCTTATCGCCCTCTACAACTACCTGAAAGGAGGTTTTAGAGAGATGGGAGCTGACCTCTTCTCCCTGGCGACAAGTGATAGGACAAGAGGAAATGGGTTCAAGTTATGTCAGGGCAGGTTTAGATTAGATGTTAGGAAGCATTTTTTCACTGAAAGGGTTATTAAACATTGGAATAAGCTGCCCAGAGAGGTGGTGGATTCACCATCCCTGGAGGTGTTTAAGAAAAGGGTAGATGAGGTGCTTAGGGACATGGTTTAGGAGTGGTGGTGTTTTTATCAGGGTAGGTTAATGGTTGGACTTGATGATCTTAAAGGTCCCTTCCAACCTCACTGATTCTATGATTCTATGATTCTATGATTCTAACATGTCGAGTGCTTCAGACCCAGCTTTTGTCAGACACAGGGCCACCTTCTGGGCACATTAGTTTTTTGCTGCAAATAGGGAGCAAAATGGGGTTCGAACCTTGCTCGGTGGGTTTCCATGTTCCTTTATGTTTCAGCTGCAACGCAGCGTTTGAACCCTGTCCCGTTCCCCTGGGTCACCAGTTCTGCTTTCAGACCATTCAGGTCTCTTCTGTACAGAGGTGTGACGGGGGAGTCTCCCTACAGCATTCCAACTTCTCTTATTGACTCATTGAAGAAAATACTAGATAAGCTCAGTATAGGAAATTTGTAGGAATGCATTTTTTACCTCTCCAGCCACTTCACAGCTGTCTGTCGTCTTAGTCTGTTCCTTTAGCACCTCTCACTTTTATCATCATTTCCACTTTCAGTGGTTTATTGCCAATATTTACTGTTGGTAGAATTTCAAATGTTTCGTAAAAACCCTGCCCCAAAAATGGCAGGATCCGTGAAAATCAAATCCAGCCGTTTTATCAAGAGACTGCATTATTTCACCCCAGAGGAGACCCTCCCTGTAGGAGACACCAGCCCGAGTCTCTTCCGTGTTGCATCAGACAGCTTCTTGATGTCACACAAGGAAACCACTCTCGGAAGGAGCAGTTGGATCCCGTAGCTGGATCCAAGGTGCCTCTCCTAAAGATGAGGCCATGGGATCAGCCACAGGCTGGCACCGCAGTGTTCCCCCTACTGCCCCAACCCCACCGTGGCTTCCCCTTGGTCCCCGTGGCTTCCTCCCCTTCCTCCTCGCTGTCTAAGCGGCGAGGGGAAGATCAACGGCACGTCTCCCGGGGACGGAGAGGGAGGCTTGAACCCCTCAGGCTGAGGAGGACCCCGACCCCCACGTCTCCACGTTCCTTTCGCAAACCACCAACTCCAGCCTGCGCCCCAGCTCCGGGGGACCCCCCCAGCCTGCGCGGGGCCCGGGCGCCGCCACCCCGCTGCCGCCCCCGGGGCCTTTGGGCCAACGAGGGGGGCTCACCCCGGAGCCCCCGGTTCCCTCCGCACCTCGGGGACACCAAACTCCCCGCTGCGCCCACGCCCGGCGCCCAGCAGAAGGCTTTTACTCGCCCTGGGGCATGTGCCCGGGACCCCCCCTCCCCGCAGCGCGGCGCCTCCAAGTCACGCAAAACACCCCAAAAAACGGGACGCGCGAGAGGCGGGGAGGCCGCGCGCCGGGCGGCAGCGCCCCCTACCGTCCCCTTCCACGCGAGAAACGGCCCCGAGAGGGCCGCAGGGCACGGCGGGGGGCGGGGCGGGGGGGCTGTGCCGGGGAGCGGGGGGGGGGATGCTGCTGCAAGCGGAGCGCAACGCTACTCCCTTTCCAGCGTGAAAAACGGAATTAAAATAGAAAACAAAACAAAACAAAAACAAAACAAAACAAAACAAAAACACAAACAAAAAAAAAACCAAACCAACACTATTTTTTTTTTTCTCCCCTATTTTGCATTCTGTTTTAAGAGGGGCCGTTGTTCGGTGCTGTGCAATATCACCTCCTTTGGCAGCGTGAAAGATGCAAAAGGTGTCAGAGCAATCCATCTCTTCTTAATCGCTGTCAATAACTGCCCTCACAGCAGACTGCACCGGCGTGCGCAGCTGCTGGGGCCCTGCGCTGGTTTCTGCCGCCCGCTTCCAAAACCGGGCAGCCCTGTTCCATCCCGGACCCGCTGCAGGCAGCGAGCCCCGGGCTTATTTCTCCCCCTTCTGCTTTCCTTTGGAGGCAGGAGCCGCTCCCTGCATCACCTCTGCACCCCCCACCCCTGCGCATCTCACCCACCCCACCCCTCGCTTGAAGATGGTTTCACAAGGCCGTGGTGCGACCTGTGTGCTCACCAGCGGGGAACTGGGAAACTGGACCCTTAAAACATGAGCAGCTGCTATTCCTGCGCTGGCTGCGCGTTCGCGGGGGGCCAGGACAGCCATCTACTCTGCCACGGATTTTTTTGCTGCTTGTTATTCACAGCTCCCCTTCGGCCAAGCATCTCTCGGATTTACTACATGGAATTTCACAGCGGAAGTCAGCTGCCATCCTTGTTTATCTCCTTGCAATGCCAGTGAAAAACAAGGCTGTTCTGTGAAGATGTCACAAATCTTATAGCCCTCCTGAGGCTACAGGCAATTTGGGTGGGCAGACGGCTCTCTTGAAATATGCTAATAAGGACCAGGAGTGGGGAGGAATGATACAACATGATAATTAACAAATGACGGAGGGGATCAGCAGAGCCTACAGAAATTTCCAAGCTACATAAATAATCTAAGGGGCATGGTCTTAATAGCTGAGAACATATGGGTGCTAATTGTGTGTTGCTCCACCAGAACGGGAAGAAAAATCTCCCTGTTCATAGACCTGCCCCTGTCCCAGCTCAGAGGGTGCAGAAATTAACTCTAGGATTGCAAAGCTCAGGACAGAGCATCCTTGCTCTGCCATCCAGGCGGTGGCAATTCTGCCACCAGCTGAATCTCTCACAAACCCCAAATGGAGTTACAATATCAACACTTATCACAGTATCTTCATACCTTTTATACACGGGATCATGCAGATTGCAAGGGGCTGCGAGTCTCTCCCCATTAACTTCCTAGCCCCCTTTTTGAGGTGGCGTTCCTTGGATCCCCCATCCCATTTAGCGCGATGTTAGGGCACTTTCCTCACCCTGAGGACCATCGGATCTGGGGCCACCTGAGCTCAACACTTCCCCCTAAATCTGCAGATGCTCTCACTGCCTCTGCGGATGTAGCTGTGGTACTCTGGCACTTGGCAAGAAGAGGGAAGGAGGGAGACAGAGGGAAGGCAGCCTGCTTTCAGGCTTCCTCATCCCAAATCAGTGCTGGGAGGCTGCGCAGGTAACACTGCTAAAGAGGAGGGGAAAGCAGAGGCACGGGACAGGTAAGCCATGGACACGGCAAGCACAAGGCATACAGCTGCATTGGTGGCTACTCTTTGGGCATCATTTAGTGCTGCACATGTTTGAGAACTGCAAAACTGGACTACCAGTGGGAGGCTGAAGACTGGTGTAAAAGTCTTAAGCCCCAGCAGCAAAGGTAGAGTCCTGGTAGAGGTTTGTGCAATATTGGCCCTAATCTGAAGTCAGCCGGGTCCAAATTCATCCTGGAGATAATACCTTTAACTTCTACCACAGCTTAATTTGGTCCAGGGCTGCAAGAAAACTGCTCAGTGGTTTGATTTAATTTCCATGGGATTTCTCTGGAGTGCATCAACCGCTTAGCTGTGGCTGTGAATGTAGCACGGTCCTGAAAGCACAGTTTTGGAATAAAATGAACCATCGTCTTGCTGGCATGAGAAACACTGGCTTCGCTAATGCCACGATCGGAGTCAGTCCTCTTTTAATGCAATACTTTCAAAAGCAAGAAGTCAAGCATGAGAGCAAGACAAGTGGCAAGCCAGACTCCAGAGAGGCCTCAGTTTATCCACAAGAAGGAAACAATGGTACTTTATGAGTTAATTCGGGATGCTCGGGGTAAAGCACATGTGAAATACTGCATACACTCTCCAAAACAGCTGCGCTTTCTCAGTTGGGATCAATTCATCAGCCCAAGACATTTCCTATTCTCTCCCAACGGCAAGGATACCCGTTTCCCCTGACAAAGGAACCTGCTGTCCCCAGCACCAGACCCTACGGCTCTAACAGTGACGAATTCTCCTGCGCCTGCGTCCCCTGCCTTGTTTGCAGGTGGCCTTTGAGACAGAGAGTATCAGAGCAAACCAGCCCAGCAAGGGGCTCCCAGCAAAAACGACTGGGAGGTTAATTTTGGTGAAGTCTTAAAATGTTAGAAATGGCAAGCCTGATTCCTTGAAGCTCGGGGATTTAATGAGCACGCTCTGAGTGGTGATCTCCCCCCTCTGCTCTGTGCAGCCTTCTGGTTGTTTTATTCAGTTATTTCAAACCCTCCTCTAATGTTAAAGCTTTTGAGACAACTTCATTCAGCTCCTTCACAATCTCAAGCAAGGTCTCCTCTCTGTTCTCAGCTTTCAGTTCCTCTGCCACCAATCTTGCCTTTTCCCTAGAGTACACGTTAAAAGAGTATTCTTAAAGTTTGCCATCCCTTGACCCTGTCTGAGCAATATTGCATTTCCAATTATTCTACCCTGTGTAACACACTGAACTTCCTCCCCCTTTCCTTTGCTCAGGGCTCTAATGATTTTTTTAAAAATCCTCCCCTGCCTCCCTTCTGAATTTTATTTCCCTCTCTCTCCGTTTAGTTGAATGATTTTCTCCTCTGTTCGGTTCTTTTTCTATAATGAGATATTCTTGCCTGATTTTTCAGATGTCATCCACCCATCCCAAGACTGTGAAAAAGCATCCTCTCCTGTCTGTATTGCAGTAACACAATCCAATCCCAAAATGTCAGAGAGCATCCTACAGTTCAGAGACCGGAGCCTAGAGGATTTACAGGAAAAACTGGGATGGCACATGGACATTGAGCTTTATTTGCACAGCATCACTTTTGGGTACTTCCATGGTCATTCCTACGTATCGCATGCCGATTGTAATTTGGTTCCTCCTCGCACAACCCTTTCTGCGCAGCGGCAAGCTGAGAGACTGAGAAATAACGGCAGTGGTGAAAGAGGAAGGTGGGAAGAGGAAGGAAATTTGGGTTGCACAAGCAGAATGAATGGAAAGGGACAAACATACCACGATATCGGTGAACAGGCTGGGGATAGTGAGATCTGAAACGGAGGGGGTGCATGACAGGAGAGTGGTCCACAGGGTGGCTGTGGGAAGAGGGGGACTGGAGGAGGCTGTACGGTCCCTGCAGGACGGGCTGAGCAGCTGTGCAGGCACCAGCCTGGCTCTTGAGACTCTCGGGGCTTGGTTTTCAGAGTCAGCAGCTGGAGTTACACCATCTGACACCTCTGCAGCCTCCTGAGGGCACTCAGGTGGATCTTAGCAACCCTGCTGCTGCCCTCCTGCCTCCCCACAACCTCCCTCTGCCCTGCTCCCAGAGGCAAGTCATGCTGGTCCTGCCAGCCAGGTACCAGTAACTACTCACCAGACAGCTCCAGTTCCTGGGGACCAGCCGAAAAATCCTGTTCCTGGAGTCACAGCTGTGCCATGTGCCGCCGAGCCACCTCTGTGCTCCGTCTTGGAGATGGACACACTTCACATGGTGACAGTAACAGTCTTTCCGATGAAAATGAGGTTTACAAGAAGGAATAAGTTATTTTATAATTAACTCAAGGTGCCTGAACCCAAGATGAGGAGCACTTTTTAACCGGCAGCCAGATGGCTCTACTGGGTCTGTTCTTTAAACCGTCTCTCAGCTTGCCATCCCAGAGACTGTCAGTCAAACAGCAGGCCCTAGAAATTATCTTGCCATCTCTCCAGCAGAGTATCTTTGTTCAGAGGTCTTGCTGGTGGGTTTACAAACTTTATGGAAGCAAGTCCGTTTATAACAACCAGAGTTGCTTCACTAAGGAATATGGGACAGAACCTTTTGTTTTGCGTGGGAGACACCTCTCTGGGGTTGCATTAAGATTTCTTCCCCTTTGTTACCCAAAAGAAAATTAAAAACTGATCACTCCTTAAAAAGAAGCATCAATTGAAAGAGTTTCTTTGAGCCCCCTTATGTCTGTTACAGACACAGCTTTCCAGATCTTATATGCTCTTTGGCATTTATGCTTCTGTTACAAGCCTTCTCACAGCAGCGCAGATAGCTGTTTGCCTTCAGCTACTGGTGCTACAAACCTATTTAAGAGAAACCACTGAAGACTTCCTGTTCTGAGGCTCAGTCCTGGCATGAAAACACACGCGGCACTGCAATCGCGCTCACGCCATCAGCACCGAAGGATAAATACGGCCATCCACCACTTACACAAAATTATTTTTCTTCTTAGAGGAGAATCACAGCAACGAGCACCTTCTGCCCTGCACCCCTGCATAGAAACCGAAGCGTGTGAGAACGCTGACTTCAGACATGAAGCGTTCATAGCAACACTCAGTGTCGATTCCAGAAGCTCCAGATTTTAAGGCCCACAGGAATCCTCTCTCCCCACCTCCTGCATGGCACGGGCCAGAAAATTCTCCCCGTGATTCCCGCATCTGAGCCAAAGCACCTGCACAGTCGTATCTTCTCACTGCATCGGAGGAGTCGCCCACTTATTCTGATGGTTAACTATCCCTTT
Source organism: Vanellus vanellus (assembly GCF_965231255.1). Lineage (NCBI taxonomy): Eukaryota > Metazoa > Chordata > Aves > Charadriiformes > Charadriidae > Vanellus > Vanellus vanellus. The sequence continues at coordinate 21,864,998 of NC_138912.1, read as the reverse complement.
ATCATTATGAGTCATTTTAACATCAAATCGTCATGGGATGCTACCCTGTGTTGGCCTGCTACACTGAACACTCATCAAGTTCCGTGTTTACTCCAGTGAAAGTAACTCACTTTGATTATCTTAGTACCGGAGAGCTCACTTTTTCACTTTTTCTCTCGCATGGGCCTCTAATGCTTTTTCAAACAAAACGGATACTATAATGGTTTTGGTTTGTTCTCTTTTTTTTTTTTTTTTTTTTTTTATAGAAACACTTTATTGCTGCAGTCAATAACCCTGTGTATCACACACAAATAACCAATTACAGTTTAAGAAACTAAAAATAATTCTTCAAGTGGTAATACTGAGAAAATGAACATACATGAAAGGATACAAAACTATACATTTAAGTTACAAGAAATTTACTAACTAAAAAATTCTGCAGAAGTGTGAAGTGTCTTGTATAAACTATACAACACATGCCAGTGTAAAGTCGTTTAACATTATACAATTCCTATCTACAAATGTTTTACCTAAATACAAGATCAGCTGCAATTTTTTAAACAGTTATCTTCTATACAAAGACAAGTGCTTTCAGTACTTCATTGGAATATACAGACACTGCAGTATCTCAGAACTAAAAAGATAATCACAAAATAAAAGGTCCCACTTAGAAGTTATCTTTGTATATTCTAATGTAACGCTGTGGAAATCCAGCCAGCAACATCCTTGCTTTTGTATTTGCCCTCTTTCACCCATATTTGAGACAGATCCAACCCAGAATCACCAACCTCCTTTTCGCTGCTGGCCACAACCTCCACAGCAGACTACACCAGAGACCTGTATCTTAACATACCTCAGCAGAATTTCTTCAGCAGAAATTTGGACCCCCTTTGTCATAGATACTTACCCAGCCAAACACAGGGCAGAAGCAACCGGCCCCCGTGGGTGGCCATATCCGTGTGCCACCAGCGGCACGCCAAGCGCCCCCCTTCTTCACAGCACCACCCCAAGTGGGGCTGATGCCCTGATCAGTACAGGGGACTGGCAGAAGGGGGCTTGGACAGGGAATTGCTGTTGCTTCCCAGGATTTCCCAGGCCCAGCACGTCTCTAACCCCTTGCAGACTCAGCGTAACTTTCAGTGAATCCCTCCTGCTGAAGCAAAGCCCATCTCAGTGACACGGAACCAGAGAAAGCCGTCCCCAGGTCTGGCCATCTCTTCAGAACACAGGGCAATATTTTAAATAACACCCCTGCTCCCAAAATACAGGGTTACAGTTGAAGAAAGTCCTGAGAATTCCTAGGAAACTAATATCTCATGATCTCTTAAAGGGGATCAACCTTCTGCAGCACACGCCTGTATTTCTAACATAATGCGTGTCCGTGACCTGGCAGATAGACCAAATACGACACGGCAGGGAAATTTCCTTGGCACAGCCGACATTTTTTTGGACTGGATTTAAGTCAATAGCATGGGAATCTGGTCAGATGTCTAGAGCTTGGGGCATGTCAGCAAAGGCTCTGGCAATCTAGGGAAGGGCTCGTGGTAGATGGTATTAAGCCTATATTCCCTCCTACTTAAATGCTGGTCTCAGAAAAGCCCCAGGTAACCCAAACTAACTTTGGCCAAGGAACAAGGACTAAAAAAAAAAAAAAAAAGATAATTCTGACTTCTATTTCAGTAATTTCAAAAGCTGCTAGTGTTGGAAAGTCTGACCTGACGGGGGGTTGTCGTTCCCCTTAGTGATGGGAAGGACGGAGCTCACCTGAACTAGCATCAGTGCCTCGCAGCTGGAAGCTAAAAACAAGTCAACAGAATCTCCTTGAGGAGAAAGAAGGAAAAAGCACCATTCAGCCTTCTCACGCCATTTGACGGCACCATGCGGAAGCGGAGAACTGCAGCTCCAGAAGCCCACTGTTAACACCAAGCAAGAATCAGCATGAGAAGTGTGACCAGCATAAATGAAACCCCCTGACAGATGGATCTCTTCTGCAGCCTTTCCTGGTATGAACATTCTTAAGCAGTGTAAGGAGTTTAAATATTAGGCCTTAACTTTCATTCAGAAAAGACCTGCTGGGAGAGGGGATGGTTAGCAGCGACACCGGCTAAAACAGTTTCATCTGCAAATATTTTTCCCCAGATGATTTTGCTGGAGATGTTTTTTCTTCCCAAGTTAAGATACATAGGGGTACAGCAAAAAACTTCAGTATCCCGAATACACTGAACACTACCTGGCCTGTGCCACATGCAGCTTCCAAAACACCAAATAAGATTTAACAACGTTCCACCAAGAATCACATATGACAGTGATTGAAACAGTACCAGCACATCACAGTATGCCGTATCAGCACTTGTCAGAACATCGGTCAGACACCAGTGCCTCTCAGGTGTGAGCTGGAGAACAAGCAGGCTTCATACCAGAACTTGTCCATTTTCATTTCACCTACTGGCCACACATCGGATGAGAACGTGCGCAGCATCAGTCGGCAGCTGATTCTGTGCATCTTGCAGCTGTAACGTGAGCATCCCGCAGACACGTAAGCCTTGTGCACTTGGGCATTTCAGAAGAACATGACGAAAGCGTGCAAGACCTGATACTTAACCCACCTGAGTTTATCCAGTAAATCTTTTCACAGAACAAAATAGAAAACAAAGCAAGACAGTGTATTATCTGGGTTCTCATAACAGAAGAGGATCGCCCACAGCAGAGTTCAGAAAACGGCCCCAGTAATTGCACTTTAAATTATGGCAGGCACAGGCAACAAATTCTACATGCGGATGGTCGTGAAGACTGCTGCCCCGATACCAGCAGGGTATGCGGGGTTTGTCTGCCTGTATCACATAAGCCTGGGACATCCTGGCACCTAGCACCGTACACAAACCCACGCCAGTGCAGCTCTGCTAGGACTGCCTAGAGGTCTGGGTATTTTAAAACCTCTCAAGAACAAGGTACAGCGTTGCTCATGAAGATCACAGCCAGTAAGTTTCAAGCATGACATCACGCAGAGGCACGCACACGCTTTTCCTCTAACAGCTCTTAGAAACCACTGGTGTGTGTTCTCTTACCATAGTCCCTTCTCTGCCTTCTTTTACAAGATTAAATTATAAATAAATTAATATTACATCTTAAGAAAAGGAATCACCGATCTCTTACTCTTATTCTTTGGGAAGTCTTAAAACAACTACTTTTATTACAAAAAAAAACCCAAACCAAACAACTTGCTCAATGAAAGTTGTGCATGAAAAAGAGTAAGGAAAACCTGAACCGGAGCTGGGGATTTAGTTCAGTATCTCGACACATGAACAGAAGCTTTTCCCTAACTGAGAAGTCCAGGCAACTCCTAACACCAACCAGAAGATTATAATTGACTTTACAGAGATTTAGATAGGGCTCAGGTAGAGAAAGTCAGCTGTCAAATGCAGAGGCCTCATGTGCTGACTTTTCGTGGGGCTTTGTTTCCACTCCAGTCGCACTGAGACTTTGGTTAAATGAGGGCTTGAAGCCGGACAGGGGTTCAGTGACACAGATTGGTCACGCCAATTAACAGCAGACACCCCAGGCTTTGGGCAGCTCTGTCTAAAGCCCTGCAAACAGATTCCAAAGCTGTCCCCCTCTTTTCAGTGAGGCTAACTGATTAAAAAGCCAATCCCAAATTCAAAAGCACAGACAAAGCTATTCTCTCACCACGTAATGCATCGCATCAGGACTAAAACCAGGCAAGTATTTTTAAACTTATCCACTTAACGCAATATTTACTTCCTAGGTGATGATCTCAGCATCTCCTCTGACAACGTCAAATTCCTGGTTAATTCACACATGACACAGCACTAAAGAAGGAAAACCAATTTCAGCTGTATTGACTAAGTATCTTTTTTTTTTCCGTAACAGCTCACATTTTTATCAATATAGCAACAAACCCTTTGTCAATGGTTTGGAATGAAAGTTACAACAGGTATATATGTGCAGGTGTGTTGATGATCTGACCTGTTTAAAAAAAAAAAAAAAAAAAAAAAAAAAGCAAAGCAAACCCAATCCCCGAAACAGAGCGTTGAAACCATTACGCATTGAAAACGAACAACTGTACACAGCCACTACTCCCCATACACAAGTCACAAGTGCAATATCCTTTGAAAAAATTGCTTCTCAAAGGAAACCTAAAGAGGCAGAGTTTTTTTTAGTGTTATGTTTAGTAAGATAATGTGGGCATGTGTTGGAAACCACAGGTTGAAAATTTTTTTTAATTTTTTTTTCTTATAAGGCAAGAGGTTTACGTTCCAGAAGAATATATGGGGTAAAGAATGAAGAAATGTTTCGAAAACGACACATTCTTTCAAGTTTCATTCTCATTTGACATATATATTACAAAATAAAGATTTTTAAAAGTGCTATATGCTTTGTAAGTCTCATCACAATATGTAAAGCAAAATTTTACACCTGCTGCCTAAGACAAAATGTTAGTGGCAGTGTTAGCGGTAGATTAGACTCCAGCTCTCTCATTTCCCTCAGTGTCTGGGACAGCCTCCTTCATCATGCTTAAAGAACAGACAAACAAACAAACAAACTCCACTCTACACATATTCCAGAATCATTCAGAGTCATCTTCTAAAGTAACAGACTCCATGAAGTTGATGGCAGTTCACTAGCGGCTTGCTGGATACCAAACCCAAGGCTCATTCTCCCCAGTATCCCGTGGCTCTTTGATCAGCCACTACGAGAGACAAAAGGTTGAGAGGTATGCAACCATGATGACATTGACAGGTACGCCAAAGGGATTCAAAAAAATGCCAACAAAAAACAAAGGTAAAAAAATCCATCTGCCAGCCCTCAGCTGTTAGCCGATTTTAAAAAGGTAGAGCAGTTTGCAGTAAACAATGATATTTTAGATCTTCAAGGACATACAGAAACGCCCCTCCCACCCAGCGATCAGACGTGAAGGATTTCTGCAGCACAGTCTTCTGGCTCTGTGTAATGTGAAGAGTTTGTGTCTGAATGGTGAACCCCAAGCATTTCTTTACTTTCAAAGTTTGGCTCCATTAGTGCAGGTTTTTCAAAAATATTCTTTTTGCTAGTTTCCGGACAGTTTTGTACATATATTACTCGATTATAAGCTTTAAGTCTCTTCCACAGCTGTACGTACACTTTGCATTGTACATACATGAACAGAAGTCCTCCAGTGAAACCAATAGCCACAACCACCAGCTTAGTCCAAAATGGCCACTCTAGAATCCCTGGAAAACAGAAAATTAAAAAAGAAGAAAGAAAAAGAACTGGGTCAGTATCGGCTGGGCTACATTGGATCTCTCCAAAACATCCTTTAAGGGAACTGTCACAGAGTTTGGGCCATACAAACTGTTGTTACTCTGCCATATTTCTTGTTTGGCCTTTCCCCCCCCTTTAAGTCAAACACATGTGGACTTCTACTTCACGTATCACATTTATTCTCACCCGCCAGAGCAAAACCAAACCAATCGATCCTCTGTGCTGCACAAGGGCTCAGACACAATGACAGACAGAGTCAAGGCAGCAGCCAGTAATAAGTTTAGGTCCTTTTACACCTGTTTTTAAATGAAAATTGGATCAGATTATGAAAGGGATTCTATGGCATGGTTTCCTCTTCATAGCAGATGACTTAAGTCAGTGGCCCAGGATGTCTGTTCCACTCTGTGATCTCACAGTACACGGAGTCATAGTCTTTAAACTCATAAGGGAACGATTGTTACCATCTAGCTTGACATGTTCGTTACGCAGACCGGGCATTTTTATCTGCATCACTCCCAGTAACTCGTCGTTGAACTAGAGTGTCTCTTCTGAGGCAAAACTGCAAGCGTTGGAGATGCTGAAGCATCCTGACACACTTACCCTCCGTATTAAGAATGACCACCATCACTTTTCCTGAATTTACCTAGCTCGAACTTTTAGACACCGGATCTCGTTACATCTCTACCAACTACTTTTAAATGAGAGACTATTCACTTTATACATCTTCTGCTTACATCGGCCCTCCATCCACCCCGTTTCTCTCCTCTTTATAGAGAAGCGGCATCACCAGATGGATATGAAACAATGCTAAATCACCCACTATCAGGTTTCACAGAGGATAAAATCATGGCCTCCCAAATATTCAAAGTTTTTATCAAGACACAGACCAGTGTTCTTCTGGAAACACATGGCAGCGTGGGAGGAATGAAAATATTTTAGTCCCAAAATACAAAGGGCACTGCAATGTGACTACTGATGAAATCCCACTCATGATTAATACCTGAACCTCTGATTCACAGGTGAGCTATCCGATGCCATCTGTAGATGGTGATAGCATGTAGTTTCCCCTGTGGAGACATGAATGTATACCCACAGATGCTCCCCACCGCCCCCCCCCCAGCTCATTACAGCACTCCCCTGATTTAGAATCAAAAGGAAGGGAGCAAAGGCAGCATTGTAACAAGTACTGAATATTCACACTAAACTTCCTGTTCACGTTGATCTAATATATTTCTTGGCTAAAATAACCTGGGGGCAATAAATCTTTGAAAACAAATGCTTTTCGTTATCATATGGTAACCTTACACTGAAAGGCCAACAGTTTTCGGCATGCGTGGAAGAGATGGGGTTGGACGGAACAGAAATGGAAAGATTTCATTCAAAGCAGCTTCCTGGCTGAAATCACGAACAATCAACCTACAGCCCAAATTAGAAATGTCCAGTTTGAAGTGTGATTCTGCTCTGAAGAGACTGGAGCAGCTCTGTGGATTGGCCGGTTTATCGATGCTCAGACACCTCCCCAAGCACCACTCTTCAATCCCCAACAAAACATTTCCCACCTGCATGCCTCGTTGGCATGCAATGCTCTGGGAGCAAGGACATCTCGCCTTCTAACGGCTCCCCACCTGGGCAGATGGCCCGTCCCTTCTATCCCCACCTTCAGGGATGGCTCAGCTGCCCGAGAAGCAGTTCTGTGACAGCTGCAAACTCGCAGCCCAGCACACCCAGGTAAACGGATTTCAATTTGCTAAGTTTACCCCTGGCATGCTAACGAAAACCTACTATTCAAGAAGTGACGATACGCCTGCAGTGGGGTGGCAGCCACTACGAGAACGGCAGCGCACCTCATCTCAGTTGCGTGAATTGGAGTCCTGAGAATCAACCTGAATTTCTTCTGCTTCAGGCACAACCGCTCATGAAAACGTCTCCGGTCTAACGTGGCCCTCACGGGAAACCTGTGCTAACCCGCCTCACAGATGACCGAACAGAAAGAAAACCCTGTTGATTTACCTCAAAGATTTGGTTTCAGGTTCCTCTTACTTCTCTTTTTAAAACCTGTTCTGGTTTTGCTCGGTTAAAAGGTAGCCATAGCAGCAAACGAACGCTTACGTCCTTATCTGCTCCGTAAGTGTTCCAATTTAAAACTAAATTAGTTAAGGCAGTGCAATTTTGTGTCTGGCTACAGCGGATTAGCTCTCATATCTCTGCATTTCATAAGTGCAAACTAAATTGACTCGAAACAGACTTAAAAAGCACCCACAGATGAATTTACACTGATTTAACGAAATCATTTTAGAACTGTGCTTTTATAGCAACCCAACCTCAGGCTAAAGCTGACTAGTCTAAGTATAAACATTACCTGCACACTCACGCTGCGCATCCTCTCTGCATTCAAGATAAATAAATATTCCAAGAGAATAAGTGGGACGATAAGCAAGTAACATACCGGTAGTCTGTCCCTGTTTAATCTCTTCCGCGGTCCTGTCTATCAGGACGTAGAGAGACCACACAACGCAGGTGATGGCGATGATATGGAATGTTACAGAGCACACGATCTTCCTCCTCTCGCTGGCTGTCATCTGCAGCTTCTCCCACTGGCAAGAAACCCAGAAGCAGAGCAAAACATTAGGTGTTTATTGCAGCTACTAGAGAGTATAAAAAATGAACATCGATAAGAACCAAAACCAGGCAGGAGACCAGCTTCCTCCTAAGATGGGATTTTAAAAGTCAAACGGCATTATTGCCCTGAGCACAGCGTGTACGCAGCTCACCCTGCTGTGACGGGAGCGGTCCTGGCGCCGGAGGGGACCTGCAGCGCTCAGCCCCGATCCGGAGCCTCAGCGCAACGCCATCGCGCCCTGCTCGCCCAGGCGGGCGCAACGCTGGCACAGAGGCACCCGAACACGAGGCCTCGTGCAGCGCAAGCAAGGCTGCTCCTTCCCCACCGAACAGCGGGTACCCACCGCCACCGCGGAGCATCGTGAGCGGCAAAGGGCACCCTTGCTCAGGCAGGCATTCAATAAAACACTGCAAGAGAAGTGCTACGTGATCCAACTGACCAGTGCGCGCAAGACGGCTCACGCCGAGCTCTGTTAGAGCCCCCCGGCACACAGTCAGGGCGGTTTAGCTCTCAGATGAAGGCTGCTCACTTCTCACCTCCCACCTTGGGGTTTTATTCAGTCTTCACGTATATTTAACACTGCTTACAGCAGCGACACCCATATTTTATTTTCAGTGTTTCAAGTGCGCTTAAATACACGTGCCCTAGGAATATAGAGTAGAACTGGGATGACAGCTTTTGTAAGTGAGAGGATGCAGCAAATTAAATCGCCGGACCTGCCTCTATCAATAATGTTTACACAGCCCAAATGAAAACCACACAGCCAGGTTTTTGTCATTTAGGAAAGATACAAAGAAACTCGACAATTATTATAGATGCTTCTAATATGCAAGGAATTGTTCAAAACCAGCTTTTATTTTTTTTTTACCTGAGATACCTGGAAGCTTTTTTTAAAATTATTTTTTTGGCAATTCCCCCAATGAATGTTTTTGCATGTGGGTTACGCATCCCTCAGTGTATCTGCTTGGAACAGAGAGTTAAGATGGGCTTTTCTCACGCTTTCACTAAATATATGCTGGGGCACATAAGCTTCTCATACATACCTCTGCATTTCTAGAGAGCTGCATTTGATGTCTCCTAGAATAATTTGTAGAAAAAGAGGACTTTGAAAAGGAGGAATAATGTGAGAGTGAGGATGACCTGACTGGTACGATTGAGATCACCCATTATGTTGAATTATTGTTTCCACTGCTACAAATACAGAAACGGTTGAACACTGAAACAGAGACTTTATGATCCTCTCTGTCTTGCCAACAAACAATCTCTTTGGCCAGTCCAAGCCACATCTCCTGTTCTGTGGGCATCCAAATCTCATCATGGCACAAGAACTGGAGACTTCCAGCAATGACATGCTAAGACTCACGTCATGCTAGAAAGCGTTATGCTTTCAGTCTTCTTAGAAAGAGATTGGACAAAATATTCCCTTTGGACGTTGTGTTTTACACAGAAAATTGCTTTTTTGCATCTAAACAAGTTTGTTTAATTTTGATAGAAAGTACAAATTAATTAATTTATTTTGTCAAAATGTAAGCATGTGAAATCTATTTGTGAATGCTCTTACAGAGCCACGAGGACTTGGGTTTTGATTAATTTATATCTCTCTCTTCTGTTCTGCAGCTTGAGCTCCTCTGCTGGACAGTATCGCCTCTGAACTTCTGGCTCCACAGCCACCAAACCAAGCCATACCATCTCACCTCTTCAAGAGAAATGACTGCACAGCAAAAGAGAAGATATTCTGCAAACTGTGCACTAGCCCAGAGAGGAAACTCGAGTCTGTAGGTCCCTGCTGCATTATTCCGATGACACAGCATGCGGAATTTCCCCAATTACAATAGTCAGCATTTCTGGGTTTTTGAAGTGTTGTTAAAACAAAAAATTCAGCAGAAAATTTAAATTTAATGTCGTCTTTTTTTTTTTTTCCCCATTGAAATTCTAAAACAAAGCATCCCTCTCTTGTCTCCCCTCATCGTCACTTAAACCGTGACACTTTTTTTTTCTCATCCTCTTCCCTTAGTAACTTCGTGTTTGAACAGGCCAACGCACGGTACTGTGATACAACCTTAGGATGCTGAGCATGTTTAACTCCATTTCCACCTCACAGACAAGCACAAGCCCTATTATTTGTCCCATCCTGTTCGTAATCACCAGTTCCAGACTGTTTTCTCCTGACTGACAGGATACCGTATAGGCGGAGTTGAAGATACGGAGGCAGCTCGTCGTCTGGCTGCAGCTGAACCTCTACAAGACTCTCTAGATATATTTGAGAGGTAAATTCCTTCTCCCTCTCTTTATGGCTCTGTCCCTACCTTCTGGCAGCTGGTCTCTTTCCCACAGATGACCTATTCAGATACAACTAACGACGCTGAGTGACTCATTTCTGAAGGTGCCCAACAGCTTTTTCTCACAGGGCACACACATTCAGAAAATGTTTCCACCCACTCCAAGCAGAGAAAGCACAGAAAAAACAGCAGCTAATTGCCAACTATAGCAATTCTTTTTACCTGAGATTGTCTAGAGCAATTCCTCTGATGTCCCATGGCCGGGCTGTGCAAAGTATTGTCTGTGCAGATAAGAGAGCGTATGACGGCCAATATTGCAGCTCAGGGGTACTACGCTCTGGGTGAAGGGGCTACCCAAGGCGAAATCTGCAGTTCTTAGAAGGCAACGATTCACCGCAGTCGTAAGCGGAGGTTGTCCCATCAACCAGACATACTAAGACATATACACGCTCCATAAAAAAAAAAAAAAGCGTTTGAAATCCGCTCTATTTTCTGCTAGGGGTCACTTTTAGGAATCGGATGAGTTCTTATGACAGATTTCGGATGGCTGCAGTCTGGACTTCCCACTCTACATGATTTTGGCTCATCATAATTGAATTTAATATTTCTCATTTATTCTAGGTCCAGACTGAGGTTATTGTTATTAACCTATTCCACTTTGGTAGACATGGCAAGATTTGTCTGTGCTAAGAATACCAGTGACTTCCATCTCAAAACCTTGATGGTAAGCACCAACTGAACTTGAAATCCCGGAGGATGTGGGAGAACAAAAAGGATACAAGCACAAAACTGGCCTTACAATACAAGTAGCATTTAAGTACCTATACTTTAAGTCACCAGATTTATGAAAGGTACTTTTCTATAAAACAAAAATACAGGTTCTAGCAACCTGAAGTACTAAAACCTAGTCAATCACAGTCTAAGAAAAGGTAAAAATGAAAACATATTTATTGGTGAACCTTCTTCTACATAAACTACGATATTTTTGCTAAAAAAGGTTTGCTCCTTTAAAAAGAAAAAAGCTATAAATTTTAACCAAATTACACTCAGAAAGTGTGATTTAAAGTAAGTTTAACACGAAACGCTCACATTTTCAAGAGAACTTAAAAGCCACGTGGATCTCAGAGCAGCAAACTAAATCTGGTAACAGTACTACAAAACTCCCTATTTAAAAAAAATTGGATAACTGCAGAGCAAATACTTTTGTGCATCAGCTCTTAATATGTAACTGTGAAGAAAAAAATCAGGTTGCCGCACGCGCATACGCGTATGTGTGTGTATGTATGTACGTTTACACACAGAGAGCTGCTAGGCTCCAATAGCTAACCCTCAGAGTTGGATTGCACCGATGCAATTGCGGAACAATTTGCACAGATGCAATTTGCCAGGCTGAGTGTTAATTTACACCCTTTTGCACCTATACAGAGGGGACCAGGCTTACCAAGGAGCCACGGAAACGTGCTAAATAGGTGGGGGGTGCTGCGGGCTCATGGGCAAGGACTGCCTCTTCTCGCAGCGGATCTGCATTTAACAAAGCATTTCCTGGGGGAAGCGGGTGTTGCGCCTACCTTTCGCAAAGGCTTCAGTTTTGTCTCCATGATGAACTCGTACTTGCACAGTTCACAGCATCGCGTGTCTGAGCTCTTGATCCATTGCTGCAGGCAGGCTTGGTGCACAAAATGAAGACTTCCCGTGCAGTGACAGGGGGTAATCAAAGGGCTCTCATCATCTCCTTCGCAGTGACATATCCTGAATCAGAAGCAAAGCTGCTCATTAGGAGAAGAGGAAGCAGAAAGGATGTGGAAGAGGCATGTAATATCTGTGATCGCACGCGGTTGTCCATTGAGGATCCTGAGACGTACATATCAAAGGAATGTTTTCCACAAAGGAGCTAAAACTCAAGATCTCCATTGCTGCGCAAGCACGTACACAGGCACGAAACAACTGAGCACAGACACTGCTAGCTAGACAGCTGCTTTCTAACAGATGAGGCGGACACACAGAGCCTGACAGAAATGCAGTATCCAAAAGAAAAAACAGGGTAAGAAATGACAACGCTTCATCTAGAACGGCAGCACTTAACTGAAAATAGCACTTAAACAGATCAGACAGCACTTCCCAAGACAAAATATGCACAGAGAGGTACAGCTACTCACGGAGTACGATCTGAAACAGAAGATAAAACAAAATTCCCAAACCAATGGTGAAACAGCCCACCCCAGTATCACGAAGAGTTAATTTAGATAGCCTGGATTTTGCACAAGAGAAGTGATTATTTCTAGTGTCGATTGCTAAGAGACACGTCCGCGCTGCAAAGCTACAGCACTGAACCTCCCCAAAATACACCTACTCTAAACGGACTAATGGTTTTGCTCTCCAAATCTTACTTTGCAAGAGCTGCTAGGGAAGCATCAGCTCTGCGAAATCCCCCGTCCGTTTCCCTCACAGCCTAACTGTGCAGCCAGCAAGGACACCCGATACAGCGTTACTAACGGGTGCTGGCATTTGATTTCCAGCCTCAATTTATACAGAGCCCTTGGGTTGCATCAAACATCACTAAGTCCTTCTAACCGCGTGGAAGAGGTCATGAATTGAAGGGGGGATGGTGAGGAGCTCAGGGAAATGAATGTAAGTTACTAAGCATATGTGAAGTACGTCCTGGCGTGCTGCCATCCCTGTCTATTACTGAAATCTCTTACTGATGTGTAGCATCTTGCCTCTTGCGACCTCGCTGATAGCTGGCAAGTGGAAATGAAGGAGTGGGTGGATTACAACAGCGTCTTGTTGATGACAAGCCAGTACGGAACTAGATTTTGCTGGTAATGAGGGGGAGAAATCAAATAATATTGGCAAGTAGTAACAAAGCCAGCTTCAGAAAGTGCTGTCAGGGAGGAGACAGATTAGGATGGTAAAACGCTAGGTAAAGGGATGGGATGTTTGCTTCTGTACTTGGTGACTCCTGCTCCTCAGCCACATCTTGGAGCTGGGATGGGGCACGCCTGCCCACAAGTCACCATGAAGACAGTCCAGAGCTGGCTGTTCTCACCACCTGTGCAGATGACTAACCCTCTGTAGTTAGAACAAGGACACCCATCCTTTTTGGACCTCACACTATGGACATCACACAGGCCCACGGGCACCCAGCGCTCAGATCCCCCTTTCGATTAAGGCATCCAGAAAGCCCTTTACAAATAAAAGAGTGTTGTGGGACACAAACTGTGAGGAAAAGATAAAAAAAAAATTAAAAAAAATAATCTTAAGCTATATCGACCTGATCTCAGAAGCAATTTTCAAACAGTCTGTTTTCCTCCTGACTGCCCACCCTCTGACCAAACCAGCAGTGGCTGTGAGGACAACACATTGCTCATTAAAAGCTGAGACACGTTCAGCTCGGCCTTTAATACACATAGCTGATTGTCTCATGGTATTCCCAGTTTGGGCACTGATAAGAGAAAAATGCCATCTCAGAACCCCAAACCCGAAACAAATTGCCAGAGAATTTATTTGACTCCAAAGGGAATTCTTTCGCTTCGTAGCCTTGTTAAGCGCATCAGAGGGGTGCAGGACAGCAGAAAGGAGGCTGCATGCTTCAAAGCGCACATATTAAAGCAAGGTGACACAGGGCGGCAGAAAAGACAGAAACAGCACAGAGGCAGGGGAAAAGCAGAACGGTCACCACTGCACATGGGAGGGCTCGAAGGTAGGCGGTTCTCCGGTAAACCAACCTGCAGGTATCCCCCGATGTGGACACAGGGGAGAGAGGGGGGAACTTTTCTGAGAGGGGGGAAGGGCAGTCAAGGTCACTGTCCTTCTCAACTGAACAGAGCGGCGCCCGCTGCTCTTTTGATTTCAGTTTCACTGAGGTGCTGTCCTCAAAGACGTCATCGTCTCCCATATCATCAGAGCAGAAGTCCGTGCTTTCCACCAGCACGCTGGAGGATTTCTCAGCTTGGAAGTGACTGGAATAGCTCTCCAGTTCGTGGAACTTATGCAGGCTGCTGGTGCTGGAGGTGTGGGAGAAGGAAAAAAGGTAACGCAACAGTTTTTTGCTCCTTGAGTTGTCATGGTCCACTTTGTCCTCCAGCAAGGGGATATGCACAGCGCTGTTGTTCTCTGCTCCTCCCGATGCACTCGAGTAGTTGGAAAGGGAAGGGATGTAGGAGTGCTTAGAATTGCTAAAAGAAAGAGGCCTGAGATTTAGCGGTTTCCTCTCTTTAAGGTGGAATTTGTTAATCCTTAAACACTGCTCTTGAGTCGGGATCAATTTGCCTTCTGAGCGTGTTCGCTCCACATAGTCAAAGCACTCACTGGTGCTCTGCGCCTTCTGGTCCACGTCATTGAGAGACTTGGAGAATTTCAGAGTGCGGGTGGGCTTTGCGTTCTTAGCAGACCTGAGTGCCTGGCCCCGATCCTGCCCACGGGAGTTTCTCTTTGCTGCATGTAACGTGTCCTGACAGATTACTGTCACAGTGACCCCTTGTGTCAGAGGGCTCTGGCAGTGCGGATTTTTCAAGACAACAGCAGACTGCACTGGACTGTGATGACAACACTCAGAAAACACTGCACTGGAACTGCATGCAGAACAGTGGAATAAAAGCACAGAAAGTAAAAAACAATTACATAAGAGAACACGTATAATTAAAAGTGAAGAAATGAGCATTACGGCTAGTGTGGGAATGGCAAACATAGCGGGGCCGAACAGTCAGTGGGATTCAACGAAGCAGTGTTAGACAGCAGCTGAGTCAAACAAATGGGACGCTTCAAACGGGACCCCCGCCTGGCTTACTTCCCCATACGTGTGCTTTTCCAGTTTTGGTTTTGCTTAAGTTGAACCTCGCACGGGCCTCACTGCAGCCATGCAAACAACACACTTTACCTGCAGATGTCCTGGTTGGATGGTGTAACAGAAGTCCGAGAGAAGCTATGAGGGGCAGAGATAGAGGTTGGACTTCCAGCCTGCAGTGAAATGACAACAAACACACGGCAAGTCACAAGTCGGAAGAGTTTGGTATACACAGCAATCGCCTTCAGGGTTAAACACAGCATATCACTCTGCATCAGACATTCAAGGGCTAGTTGCAAGGAAGTAGCTTTACTGTAAAATGCTAAAAAGGGAGGTCACACAGCCTCATCTTTGGAAAAGTAGTAATCGGAACAAACGTTCTCCCTCAAGGTCAAATGCAGCCATCTCTGGAGCGGAACCTGCCAGCTGTCAAACATTGCACGAAACAATAGCTCAGGAAATGAGCAATGCTACAGTAATTAGAATAATTAGATGGAGGTGTGTATATAGACTAGTCGGAATTTAGCTACCATACAATAGCTAATCCTTCCACTTACAAAGATGACAAGAGATTAGAGGCTTGGGCTGTGGCTGTTTTGGTTTTTTATTTTTTTTTTATTATTTTTTTTTTTCTCACAAGGCAGAACCGTCAGTAATTCAGTAACTCAGACACTATTTGGGGCTTATTTTCTGTGCTAGCATATGCACATGAGCACCATCTGCCAAACCAGACCATTCCCTGAAGTACTCTTTGTGCTTTGCGAGCCCTTTCATCCTGCTCTTGCTCTGACAGGGTCCCCCACCTACTTGGAGAAGAGGTGTGGCAGCAGTCACATTCGTAGACCCAACAAGCGAGAGAAAATAGAAACAGAATAAGTGAAGAATTCAGCTGAACTAACTCAAAAAGATAAAGCTAAGCTCTTGGCATATTTAACAGTTGATAGACAAGCCTCTAAAATCAACATGGTAAGAACAATCATTGTCTCAGGGCTGGGACTCCATGAGCTATTATTATAGGCCTCTTCTGCCTCAATATTCTGTGGGTCATTAACAGAAACTTTTTGACTCTTCCTAGAGGTTTTGGCAAGGAGACAACCTGCGTTGATAACCTCGTAACAGAGAATCTTTAAACCTGGTTCTCCCATGTTCCACAGCTGTTGGTTGGATATGCCCTGCCGCTCTCCCACCGCTGCAAAACACTGCTTGCATTTCAGAATTCAAACAAAGGTTTACAGCTCTTTTGATACGAAGCCAAGCCCGAAACCCAGGAAGGAACAATGCAATCAGCAGAACAACAGAAGGGCCAACACCATGCTGGGCTGCACAAAGCCAGGCCAGGAGAGACCTCGCCTCAGCCAGCTCAGTCATCACTGCTTTGACCATCTCTGGTCACGGTGCAACACACACACACACTCTGTCTGTCTTGGGTCTCTTCAATTCCATATTTCATTTATTAAAAGCTCCTATGGTATATTTAAAAACAAGGCCACTGCAGGCTTTTATACTCTTATAGCAAAAGCAAGCTTCTTTGTCACACAACATACTCTTCTTTCTTTGTGAGAGAAGATGGGTATACTAGGACACACACGCAATTTTATATATACAGATACAACCGTCATCTTCCAATTTACAGGACCCATCTGTTAAGGTTTTGTTTCTCTAGCCAACAGCACTACAGCGAGCAATGTATCTGGCCTCTCATTGGGATGTCTCAGGTGCACCGAGCCTGAAAAAATAGGTATCCATTTACAGCTGGGTCTGCAAGAGTTGAGGGCAAGACTCAAACACATGCCTCTTGATCCGTAGTAGGACACTGTAACTTATTTCCCATATCCAGTTAGATACACATATAGAACAAAACCCAAGAGAATAACCTTGGGCAAGGAAGCAAACTGAACTATGTAATTTGATTTGTTACATTCATAAAAGACTTAAAGATCAATTATTGGCTTTATCCTGGAAACCATGGTTCTTCCCATTTTACACCACTTGCACATGCTAATGATATACAATGCTGCCCATACAGTGAGGGGAATTCAGGTATTACCTGGAAATTTTCTCTCTGTTTGATGCTTAACCTCTCCTGAAAGCAGGTACATCTCTGACTTCAAATCCTATCTTTTAAAACAAGTTTGTGCAGTACTTACTTTTTCTAAAGAAAGACTGACAAGTTATTGAAAGACCTGACACGCTATAATCTGCTGCTGTAATTATGCAAATGAAAATTAGTAAGACTTAAATAATGAATTATTTAAAAAGACATATTTAGCAATCTTCTGAAAACAAAATATTGAACCAGTAAAACAGCATGTTGCATTCTGCCATGGAAACAGAGCCATATATTGTTGGAACTGAAGTCACAAATCAATTAATAAATCTGTCTCAGGCTTTATGTTATGAGCAAATCACAGAAGGTAACATGCTTAGAATGAATCCAATCTCTCTACTCCTTCACCTTAGCCATGAAGCTTTCGAAAAAAAGACAGCAGTATATATGATGTGACAGACTAATAACAGATGAGTAGATTCAGTGATTCAAAATTTCCCTTCTGAAGCCATGTTACTGGTTTCTTGATCCAATTGCCTGCCACCAAGACAGTGTCAAAGTCTCACCACTTGGGAAATCAAGAGGCTGGGACAAACAAGAAACTGTGGAATTTCATTTGCATTTCAAGCTTACTATTCCATTTCTAGATGCCAGCGCCATTCCAGACAGCTTGCAAAAACCCCACCCATTTCCTTTTCCTCCTATCTTCTTGCTTCAGTACAGGAGGTCCTTTGCTCCATCTCTATATATAATGCAAATGCAACCAAATTATGAACAGAAGTTAACACGCTTGGAAAGGCACTACAAAGCGGAACAACAAAACATTGGAGGAAGTTACACCCCACCCTCGGTTTCAGCTAACGTAAGCTGTGGCTACCACCAACCACCACGGTTCAACGAGCCTCCAGTCTCTCAGTCCGTCCTCCTTTCCTCCCGTGCTTTTCGTTCATGAAACTATTTACACACCTGCATTGCAGACCAGATTAGGATAGCGAGGTCGGGTAAATCTAACCACATCTTTTACTGAGCTTGTTTAGTGCCAGTCACTTCCCTAGCTCCCGCTGCCAGAGGAACATCAGTCGGTTAGAGCAATGAGCCTCCAAGGGCAAGGCACAACTCACCGACAGGAGAGGAGCCCAGCGAAACGCAAGCTGCTGCCAAGAACCCGAGAAGTTCGTTCTGCCAGTCCTAGAAGCAGAGGTGCACGCAGCTGACGCTCACCAGTCCACACAGCCCGCCTGGGTTTACTGACTCAGGTACAGCCGCTATCAGGCAGAGAGGTGCCTCAGAAAAGAAGAAACACTGGCAGCCTTGGGCCAGAACAGGGCAAAGAAGAGGCAATGTGATGGGTGAATGCAACAGAGAGGAGGAACCAGCTAGCCTGCAGCTCTGATGTTGCTCCCATGCAAGCCTCAGTCTGAAGAGGCTGGGAAAATAAGCAATCAAAGGCTTCACCACCCTGTAGCTTCTGGCACACACACCATCTGTAATGCCCCAGCAGCAGCACCTTTCGTTGGACTGGCTACTTACGGTGGCAACAGCAGTAACAGGTTTTAAAGCACTCCTTATCATAGGGGGTTTCTGCCATGCTCATTATACGATGGGTAGCTTAAGCCCCAACCCTTCTAACTCCAGAATCACTTGAATCTCTGTGGAATTTCATGCTCTTCGCATGGAGGAATATCACCTCCAACGATGAGTCCTAGGAGCTATGTGCTAGTGACTTACCCTGTCCAGCCAGACTAGTTGCCTAAAATAGCTCAGGACTAAAGGTCAATAGTTAGTTAATTATGTATATCGACATTCCCATCTACTGCAATTCAGTGAGGTCACAGCGTGGCTTGCACTCATGTGTAGATAATCACAGTGACTCTGAAGGCAACAATCCCTGGAAGGCTGCTGTAGGGTTGCCATCAGGAACATAGATATATATTTACATATATGCGGGTGTGTGTACGTGTATATATATGTACATATGTGTACATATATACACACATGTACATATATAGACACACACACGTGCTGCCATAGCTAGTTGTTCTCATTCTGCCCCCACTCCATGAACAGTGTGATCTGTTGGTGAAGGAACTCAGCCTTTTCCGATTGCCTACTTGTGACAACATGCTGCACATTGAAAAGCAAAAAAACCCACCCTGTCTCAGAAAACAAAAGCATCTTTGAAATGAGCCATAGTGAACACATCAATGGTTTGGGTATATTCCAAGATAACCTGCTTATCTAAGATGGCACTTCTGGATATGGCTGCTGTCATCTCACTCTGGGCTGCACTTTAGTACTAGCAATTATACCTCTTTTTAAAGAACAGGGCCTGTCACATTCTAAAAACCTTATTAAATTATTCATTGAAGGCAAAAAGTTAGAAACAACTCCAGAAGAATTCCTCCACTGATAAGAAGTCTGAAGGAAGCATAGAAAGGTTTTCCGCCACACCTGCAAAATTGATCATTTCTAGGTGCCACATGAGTAGGACCAATACTGTGGCCCTACTATTTGTGCTACAAAAACACCTAAAAGTCTCAGCTAAGGACCTGGAACTAACATATTAAGCACTATACACATTTAATAATGTAGCACATCTCTCCTTTGGGTTAAAGAAAAGAAGCAAAATTTTAAGTCTTTTACTTAGGAGGAACTGCAGCACAAGGAGCTTCAGACAAACACAAATTTAGCAATAGAGCAAGGAGCCAAACACTCCACAACCCAAATTTCAACCTGGTATTTTGATTATGGGTTTGCCTTTATTTTACACTGTCATGAACCCATTTCAAAACGATGCTCTTCTGCTGGGCTAAAAAAAAATAATAAATAAAATAAGAGAGAAATAATAATCCTAAAAGGTACCTGCACCTGCTGTCAAAAAGACTGATGCTAAAAAATGTCTCAAGCGCCATTAGACCACTGCAGCAGTTTCTGTCTGTCTCCTGTCCCCATAAAAACAATGGGAGCACAGTGATGGTCTTCTCCACTCAGCCAACTCCAACTACCACCAGTCCTTCCGGGGATTAAAGAGACACAGCTAACCATAGTAGAGGTTGGCTAAGTGGAGACATCTCCCACCAATGCCCTGGAGTTGCCCTGTGCCAAGCGCAACCAGTGATCGAGGTCCACCGCCTTTCATCACCACCACCCCAAGCAAGCCCCCTGCACTGTGACGCTTTTTCAGCACTGAGATCAGTGCTGTGATCTACAATGGGCCACCGGGAGCTCCGTTTTTATCAGATTTGCCTCTCCTGGTATTTACACATCACAATGACGAATGTGGCAGAAGCACATGGGGAAGACAGAATCAGAGGGACGGTTATCACACCCCGTGTTTTAGAAGAACTCATTGCCAAAGAGCTATTTTATCTCTCGCACACAGATCCTATTTAAATGTGTATTAAGAAGGCAAGGCTGCTGCTAGACACGGACATGGCAGGCACTTCTCTTGCATGGTGCATCTCCAGAGGCAGCGAAAGCCCCAGGCCCTGCTCCCTGCTTAGTTTACACCACGGAAACCAAGACCAACCACCCCATACCTGTTCCTCTGCCAGCACATAGGTACAGACAGCGATCTAGGACAGAAAACAGTGATAGAGGCCTTGTGAAAAAAGGCTCCAAGTGCCACTGCAAGGCGCTCCACAGCTAACCTGGCTAGTCTCCAGACAGGGGAAGGACGTCTACAAAGAGACGCAGGGAGTCCGACTCTGTTGTGCCCCCCTCGGCGCCATTCACCTCCCCTCCCTTTGACAGGGGCAGCCCCAGCCCCGTCTCATCCACCGCGGCAAAATTCAGTTCTGCTTGTTCTGCTGAGAAGACCTGAGCCTGGGCTGAAGGCAGGCAGGGAGGTCTCAATTAAACCCAAGGGACACATCCATCATTTCTCGGGAGCCACTGCAGAACAAATATAATTGCTTGGCTCCAGCTATCCACCGGTATGCAACATATTTGTGTTTTTAGGCTTTCAGCAAGTGCCGTATTCCATGTACACACTGGCTGAGGGCTCCTGCTGGCGTGCACTGCAGCTGTGAAGATTCCAACGCTCATCTGTGGAACAGACATGGTCATTTCACCGCACACGTGTCAAAGGAGGCCTCCAGCTGAACTAAGCACACCCAGGCAGCAATGTCATGGGACCAACCAGTTGTGCCGAGTGTACTAACCTGACACTTGAGATCACCAGAACAGGCCACTACGGGCAGACTGGATGTTGTGAAGGGCAAAGAGCCCTGCCGACAGGCTGGTTTTGAAAGCTTTTCCTAAATATCAAACGTGGCAGGATCAAACATCAGTAACTTCTGGTCTTCTCCATTAAATCCTCCCTACCAGGGTTGTGCTGTTTTGACTTCCAGTGCATATTAAAATCAAGTGTCTTTAGCTGGGGTAAGATGCATTACTGGAATGGAGAGTGGTTAAAAAAAAAAACAAAACAAACGGGGGGGGGGGGGGGGGGGGAGGGAAGAGAAGATGTGGGAAAGAGGCATCTGAAATTTTCAAGATTGTCAACTCCACCATATAATTTTGGCAACAATTCAACAGGAACCAGCAGTCAGCTGCTGGAAGAACTTTGTTCCACATTTTATATAATGTATATGACTATAATTAAAATTATGTCTAGAACCTAGGAGCGGAGCTGAAGTCAGCTTCCCCTCATTCTTCCTAAAGAAATCTAAAGCAGGATTCTGGCAGGGACTTTCTCTAGAGATACCAGAGCTGAAGGCAATAGAGAAAGGAAGCTAGCTATCCTTTCAAAATCTCCCCAAGCGTAACTCAACCTGCCTATAGCACAGGATTAATGTTGACTAAACCCAGTAACAACTACACAGGTTCTGAGGGAGGAGAAGAAAAAAAAAAAAAAGGCCCCTTGACTTAAAAATCTTCCTCAAAATACCCTGAATGGACTGAGAGAAGAAAAGAGGAAAGGAAACACCTGCAGGTTCCTCCCTCACAGGGTGCCCTCATACCTATATGAAGTAAGAATCCAGCCCCAGGCGAGGGGATTTATCACAGCACAGGCAGACTATCGCCCTTCTTACGAACACGACTGCGCCGTGTCCCAGCATGAGGTTACTTGCTCTTGCGGGTGGGGAAAAGAGCATACCTTAATCTTCACCCTGTACAGTTTTTCCAGTCTTTTCCTTTCCCCAATAGCTCAGTAGAAGGATTTTAAAAAAATTTTTTTAAGCAACTTCATTTTCCCTACCCCCAGGCTCATGCACCTGAACAGAGCACCTCTGAGCAGCAGTTCTTTTCAGTAAACCTTGGTCATCTGATAGACTATAGGATAGCCAAGTTCTGCGACTGAAAAACCTGGACTGCTTTTCTACGGACGAACGCCCACTGAATCCATCAAAGCTTCAAGCAACAGCGGACGTGTGTATTCATATGCTTTTCTAAATCTGTTCCAAGCTGATGAACAGCCTAAATGGATTTTAAATTTCATAGCAAGCTTAGGCTACCACTTTGCGTCTCCACTGGCTGCCATTCAGCCCAAGAATAATTTAATACTTCACAGAGTGCTTCTGCTCAAAAGATAAAACTGTACAGGTCTTCAGAAAAGACAAAGCATTTACATTTTTTAAGGAGTGCACTTTTGATTCCTTTGCTGTGATCCCAGTATTAGTATTTTCAAAGTTTACCCCTTAGAGGGCCACGAAAGTAAGACTACAAAGCACTTCCCCACTACGCTAAAATCAGCCCTCCAGAGCAATCAGATGACAGGAACGGCACACAGATGACCTGAAGGTATTTCCATACATCACATCATCGGTTTCAGGATATATCAGACCCTGTAAACCTAAACAATATCACTAATTTGAGGATAACTGTTTATAGACCAGCTTTGTTAGTGCCTTCATTTAACCTGCTTGTAAGCACAATTCCTTTATCTAAAAGCAGAAGGCATGAATTACCACCACTGTGAAAATCCCTTTTTTAGCTGCTCTCAGTGGCTAGCTGTGTTTTAGGGTCAATTTCATCTATATTTAGAGGACGAAACTTCTATAAAGCTTAATTATTGCCCTGTGTGGCTTGTATGATGAAGGCACTTACCAGTGAACAGTGGCTTCTTGGCAAAAGTGCTGGCTTAGGGTAAACAGTGGGGATGTGGATCTGGGCTGTATGCCCTCCCTGTGCCAATCGGAGGTGTTTCGATCAGCATCACTGTGCTTGAACAGGGCAAGTTGGGAACCGGGCCGTGTCCAAGTCCCATGACTAAATCAATTCAACCTGCCTTCAGCACTATTTTTTTTTTATTTCAAAACAAACATAGAAAATATTGCATAAATTCAAACATTTAACGTGGAGCAGATTTAAAAGGAGTGTCTGAAATACACACACCAAAAAAGCAAAGAAGGGCCTGGAGGAATGCCACGTCCCCCAGCGTGCAACAGACTGCACAAACCCTAATGGCAGCATGTGAAGATCCTCCTACATCTTATTCCCTACTCCTTTTTCTGCTGCTTCTGGCCTCCATCCCTAGCCAAGTATTCAGGTGATTGTTTTTTCTTGGCCTGGCCACACGTACTAGCATCTCTTCAGCCTCTCTTAGCATCTGCCTCCTGGAGAACTGCCTTTCTGCCCCTTCCTCCCAAGGAACGGCTCCACCTGGCCCCAGCACTTGGGGTCCATGTTCGGAGAGGTCCTGCTACCTCTACCAGCTGATCTCATTTTCAGTGGCACCATCTGTCTGCCTCCCTCCTTGATCACTTTTAGCCCTAGGGCGTTGCTTTCCTTGGTCACACCGAGTACCGCAGCATCCTCTCTTGGCTAGAGGCTGAGTTCTGACTCAATCCTTTCCACTCATAGTGCACTGTGCAACTGAAAGCAGTGGAAAGATACACAGCAATAGTCACAGCAGGTTCATAATGACATATCGGCACCAGAAAGGCTTTGAATCAAGTGGCAGTGCCAAGCATTTGTAGCAGATTTGCTACATTGCTACGCTGTAAGCTAGATTTGGGTGGAAAAATAATAGCCGAAACAGTCATTTGCAGGAAGCATGATCATTATTTCTGTACACACGCACACACACACACTCCCCAACATATCTGGAAATACAGCATATAATTGATTAAATTCAACTTTGGTTAAATAGCTCCTCTTAAAAGGGTGTAGTATCAACAAGCTCTGAGGATTTCAGAACACGCCATACAGGCAGCCAAGCATTTCCATACTTTTCCTTTATATGTATTCAATTTGCCTTTTTGGTCAGGTTGTTCCACTATTCTAAACAAAAATAAAAAGCGCTTTTCTATTAAACCTCAGAACTACTGAAAAATTTTCTATGTAATTAAGCTTCCACGCAGCATCCCACTACTATAATCTTTGCTGGTTCGTCCTACAAATTGCTTGCAACAGCCAACCCACCTGTAGACTGCAAAATAAACTGTTGCAGCTCAGCACTGGACTACCTGGATGTGCAAGGCAGCGTTCGGATGTATGAGGCAAATCAGGGGAATGATTTCACCGATGGGACTTCCACCTCTTGCCCTTGTTGGAAGCCATCTCCAGACTGGAGTAGGTACATGGAATGGATCAGACACAGAGGCGACAAACGAGCATTAAGAACATCAATATCTGTGGGAAGCTCACGTTTGCAACCAAAAAGTCTCACCCATCGAACTGGCAGAGCTGACTTTTGCTCCCCTTGAGAACTTCAGCTTTTGCAACACACAGCAATCGCGTTGAACTTTTCGGTGTTTGAAGATGAATGCAAATATTGATGTCTCACTTGCCAGCGCTCCCAGGGAGAGCTTTGCCAGAGTGCAAGGTCCTTCCCACCGCACTGCCACACTACCAGTTCTTAATGAATTAAGAATGAACTGTGCAGCTTCATATGGGTACCAAACTGCTGCTACCAAAAGGCTTGTTGTGCTGAATTTCAGACACTCTGGGAAAAGTACAATGACACTTAATGATAAAACTACCATCTCTGCTGAACAATGCCTGAAAAATCCAATTAAGGATCCCTGAGAAGAGAAGAGCCAGGGTAAGAAGGAACAGCTACAGTCCCATTTTAGAAGAGCACAGATGAGAAGTTATACTCGCATGGTATTTATTTCAAAACCCTGTCTGTGAATGCACATTTTCTGATGCCGATTGCAAAACACAATCCTGCATCACTCCATGATAACAACACCTTCAGCTTGGTCAATACCTCATGCACTGGACAGTTGCCCTGCTCATTATTTAAGACACCCAGTAATTTTGTCCTTCTTCTCCAAAGTAAAAGTTGTCTGTGCACATACAAACCGTAAATTAAGTGCAGCCACTGTTTCCTCTGCTGGAGACAGGCATGAACAGCTTCCTATATCCTGAAGTACCCAGAATAGAAAAAAGGGACTTGAGCTTGTCACAGCCATAATGGAGCAGTCTCTCATTAAAAGTCACTATTACCAGCAACATCAACTGTGGCAACAAAGGGTTGAGGCTTACGCACCCCGTGAAAAACACTGGTCGACCAGTACAGCCTTCCTTGCATGAAGGCTTTAAGCAATGATACTTGTGTAAGCAAAAAGGCGTCAGGCTTCCAGCTAATCAAAAATCTTCTCATTTCTAATGCAGAAGTAGGAGTAGGGTATGTATTGTAATAAGTTATCTTGGACAGAAGATACTTTTTTCCTAATGGCACAACAAAGCAACTGTGCTTTTGATGTATCCATCGGTTATACTGATGTGTGACTAGACTGGGTAGAGCATCATGCTTCCCTTAAAAGATCAGGGCTTGTAATAGAAAACATTTAAAAATACTTACGTAGTCATGCACTGATAACAATGCATTTCATGGTGGTAACAATAATTCAGTGTTGAAGCGACAATAAAATAATGTTTAACCACATATCCAACACGGCATGGCTATACGTGTTTTACAGAGAACATGACATCAGACAGCTTATGGTATAACAGAACATACTTGAGTGATGTTTTTGGAGCGATTTTCCCCCCCAAGATAAGATCTCAGGCATCTGTCATCTATCTTGCTCCTACCAAGCTAAGGAGGCTGACAGTGTGAAAGAGAAAACCTACTGTAGCTTCCATTTCATTTGACCTGTAAAGAGAGTCTGCAAAACACCAGAGAGTTCTAATGTTTCAAGAGTGACTATCAATGACAGACAGGCATAGGAAGCATTTTCTACTGGTCACATTGCCATGTATATCACCCCGGTTTCAAAATGAAAGAAATCCCAGTATCCCCAAGTTTATTAAAGACTGAATTATATCGGGGAACATACCTTTGAGATGTTACTAGAGCGGCTCACGGAATGCCCCAAAGCCTTCTCATTCTGAAAGAGGAAGAACAGGATCACTGCAGCAACAAATCACAGTTATGAGGATATTTTAAAGTTGGTATTAGAAACCAAATTCTACGGAGAAAGTCTTACAGCTGTGGATTTTAAGGATGCTTCTATTGACATCAGCCCGATTTATGATAATCACTAAATTGCTTTGTTTACTTAACAAGATATTACCTTGCAGAAAATCACATAGGCAAGACAGGTACAAACTGAGAAATACTAGAACAATGATTTCTTCTCTCTATGAATACTGCAAAGCCCTTTTCTCAGGATGGCATCTCTTTTGGAAAGGATATTTCTCATCCCTGCTTCATCTACATCTAAAGGCAAACATCCAACCACTAAAACTGAAAGCTCTTGCTTAAAGAAAAGCAAAAGTATCACAGTGATGTCCGGAAACAATTGTGAATAAATGCATGTGTGACATTTCAGGAGAAAACGCAGAATTACTGAGGAACTTCCTATTTACCACAGAACTCAGAATTAAACTGGAAACATCACACAAGATGGAAATGCAGAAGCTGCAATTCTCAAAACTGAAATCAGTGACGACTGTAACTGCTACTCACTTTTCCACATGCAGACCCTGAATGATAAGGATGACATTTACCTACCAGTCCTACCAAAATAAACTCTAGGTTTCACCAAGATATTTCATCCTGTAAGGGTTCCCAGTTTCTGAACATCAGTTTACCATAAGTATAACCGGACACAATTGCTCCACTGGGAAGAGCCTAGAAATTGATCTGCAAAAATTTTTCTGAATAAAATCCAAGAAGAAATATGTTTTTTCTACACAAATATTACAAACAGGGCAAGTCATAACGTTTGGTTATAGATCAGTATCTATAACCAGTCTGTGAAGCTAGGATGCAACTGGGTTTGAGATTTAAACCCTCTGAAAAAAAGGGTAAATTTACTACTTTCTCCTATGGGCTCTATGTTGGGTAAGAGTTTCTAGAAGCACATCTTTTAATATGGGATTTCAGGAACCAAACTCTTTCACCTTTATTCCTGAAGAGAATTTAACCTAACAGAGACACTTTGACAGCACCCTTTTCCCGTTCTCACTGGCACTGGCTGACCAGACAGAGCTTCGGTCCTGCGTGTATAACAAATGGGGACATAAAAAACCTACCCCAAAACAGTCAACCGCAGTTAATCCTAGACCAGCTTGGATATAGCACACTGGTTCCAGACCTCCTGCCTGTGGTTTGTTACAATTCAAGCAACCTTCGGTGACCAAAGCCCACATCAAGTCAGCCCAGCTGGCTGGGCACCGAGATGCTACACCCATACCTGGAGATCCCTGTTCTCCCAGACACTTCTTCCTACAGCACAGACCCAGAGCAGCTTCAACGCTTTGTGTTGACAAAAGAGATCAGCATGCGCTTAGAAAAGCGGGCAGTCCCTTCCTTCCACCACCAGCTGCCTCTCAACGCAGTCCTGGGCTCTGCCTCAGCTGATGGATATAAATTGCACTTCCTCCCTTAAAAACATGAGGAAGCAAATACAGCGTTCTGAAATCCTCTGTATGTAGGAGTTTCAGTACCCAGAAGACAGTAAAACAGTGTTTCAGAAGAACAGAGGAGAAGCGACCAGGGACCCCCCCTGCCAGTTTTGACTGCTGGCTAAACTAAAAATCAGCAAGGATCAGTTTAAGGTCTGTAATAGTTGTGGTCTAAACTACCATTGGCTTGAACGCCAGATTTGCATACTGCAAGGCTGAGTTTGATTTTCGAGATGACTATGAGCTTTTGTTACAGTGATAACCGTATTCCTGGAACAGCAACACACACGTAAAGACCCCCCCCAAAAATATGGACGTGATGCTTATGTGAAGGCTAACATGGGATGGGACTACTGCCAGAACCAGTACGGCTAAGAATTGACTCCAACCGTAAGGGAAGGACCTAGCTGATTTCATCAAAGGCAGTGTAACTATAGCAACAGAGAAAAAAAAAAGAAGTTCATTGAAGCTACAGAAGACGGGAGGAAGAAAAAAGGGGGCAGGGACATGTTCTTAAGCTATGACGAAAAGAGACCAACACAAGCTGGCAAGAAGACCTGTCATTGCATATGTGTGAGGTGTGGGGCAAAGCAGGCTGTGCTTGGCCTTCTAGGGATGCACGGGAGGTAAACAAAGCAAGGCTATGTGGGACAAGGAAAAACGGTAGTGAAGAGTGGGACCCGTGGCCAAGAAGCCTGCCTGAAGCAACACATACAGCTCCACACAGGTGACAGTCTCAAATCCAGCCCTAGGTGTCAAAGCCTTCCAGGTGAAATTCCTAAAGACAAAATTAGACGGAGCAGAGGTTCTTCACATTAACTCAATGCTCCCTAAAATACCACTGTCTCGCTGAAGAAGATGCCTGCAAGGGAGCATGACTGAACTCAGGCGGGCACCTGTGTTGAGAAGGATGTGCTAAAATTCAATAAGCACAAACAGGCTGGAGGACAAGACCTATATTTGCAGAACACAGTAAATGATGCAGAGCAAATATACACTTAGCCGCACCACAGAAATTAGTCTTTCTGCTTTGCTCATTTTATCTGATGGATGCCAGGAGCCTTTAAGAGACAGATGCTCATATTATCTTTATTGATCTAAGGTTGGAAACATACCTATCAGAGGTTTCAGTCAGCAGACGACTGAGAACAGTTGGTTTCGTTATTGAAAGAGTGATAATTTTTAAACAAAAAAGCAGTCTTGAAAAAATAATACCTTAAGGGTTACAAAGTGCATGCACACATATATTGAAGTATCGGTGATATTTCTAAAGAACTCCTAGCCACCTAAGTGCTCTTTCACATTTCAGTTTCTTTACCACGTTGTCCTGGTTTGAGGTAAAACAGGACCAATTTTGTTCAGTAACTTCGCTTCTTAGCTGGGCCTCTTCTAACGACTGAAATTAACTGCATATTGTGCAGACAGTGTTCACCCTCTCAGAGTGATCAGACCAAAGTTTATAGCTGATGCCCAGGCGTGGTGTGCAGAGAGGCTCTCGCTTATACTTATTGCTGTAACCCCCACGGCCAACCAACTTTGTTATTTGCCCCGTTGGAGGGTCGGAAGCGGAAAAGCATAGGGGGGTCCCACCTGCGGGGAGGAGTGGACAGGACAGGTGACCCAAAACGGACCAACAGGGTATTCCATCCCATCTGCCTCACACTCAGTATAAAAGCTGAGGGATCAAAGGGTCAGCTCTCCTTCAATGGCCGACGTCTGAGGAGGACTCTGTTCGTCTACCTGTGATCCCGATCCTGAATGCAGATCCGGAATCCAGTTCCCGTCCGTCACTGAGTCCAGCCTGGGACTGCCCCAGTGCCAGCCGGTGACTTGATTGTCATCTCGGGAGCTTGATAGGTTTTGTATATTTTTCATTATTTCTTTTTATTTTATTATTAATATTTCATTGAAGTAGTTTAGTTCCTTCTAAACTCAAGTCTCTTTCCTCCTCTGCCTCTCTCTTTGAAGAGGGGTAGAGGGGAGCATCTGTCAGTCCCATCTGGGGTTCTTCAGGTCCCCAGTAGTGGATTTTGGCCTAAACCATGACACACGCAAAGCTGGTACCTCCATAAAGTCAACAGGAAATTCACTACAGCCTTAGCCCAGGTTGGCCAAATTCTGTACTCTAATGGGCTACTTACTGGCAAGCAGGAGGGGCACCAAGTCAGCCATATTTTCAAGGAGTGACAACTGACCCAATAGCCACTACCAGATCCAACACAGACTTGCAAATATACACAAATTTTCCAGTCTGGTTGGCCTGTCAGCTACCAAGCAGCCCCATCACCCAGAGAAAACTGCTTCAGCCCCTGGACATCAACTGACCTTGTCTCAGCCTGTCTTCTAATTGGGAACATTTTTTGAAACAGCCGCTCCAAGTCTCACAGTTTACGTACACGCAGACTTCAAAATGCGTTGGGCTGAAAACAGATAAGCAACCAAGTTTCACTGTGCAACCGCAATTTCCAGTTCACTATGACCACTCAAGTAGCACCTCCACTGAAGGAACATACAGTGCTTTCTTACCAGCTTCTGCACAGGACCAAAAAAATTACTATTATTATTATTATTTTAAAATCATTAAACAGCAACAGAAACACCTCTAAGTATTACAGTTGAGGAAGTCCAGCTGTGCCGTTAAACTATCTTTTACAAATAAAATAATAACCATCTATCCTTCAGGAAAAAGCACTGTGGAAGCCGTTAATTAGAGCCAGTGCTCGCTAGCGCTTACCATCCTGCGATACATGAAGGATGCTGTATGTTTTCCAGTCATTAAGATAGAAGAGAGCTATAAAGCCATGGAAGGAGTTCCCGGAATAGGTAGATTTTAATGTCAGGCACAATTACTAAGTGAGGAACAGAAACATTAAATAGATAAAAATTATTTTAAAGGCAAACAAACAAAATCTCACTTTTCCCACTATATCCATCACTAGTACATTCATCCTGGGATCTTCTACCAATTATTCACAAATTAACACTGACATGGGAGCGGCAAGGCTAAGCTTCTATTACGGTACTATCACCACCCAACAAATAAAGGTCTTTAGAGGCTTTTTCTAGCATGTTCTCATTGCACAGTAATACATATTCTAGTCTGGTAATTACAGCTCCAAACAAGCTCTCCTTCCCTCTTGCAAAAGCATTAGTCTTTGCACTTGAATGAAAGGTCAAGACAAGTGCAACATCTGCCAGCATGGACCACACAATTATCACCAGTCAAAGCAAGTGTCACTCTAGCAGATCAGTCTTTCTGTATGGGATAATGGGAATCCTGCTTTTCAAAATCATCCTACTCAACTAGAACCACCTGGCAGGCACTTAAAAAAAAAAATCTAGATAGGAAAAAATTACAAGTGCAACTTGTAACTTCTCCTGAGCCACTCACTGCCAGCTGCTGCTCTGAGGTCCCCGTCAGAGCCCGGCTCTAGGGAAACAGAGAGGAAGACAGAGGCAGGGAAATGACTGAAAAACAGAAAAACTGCTACCCATTCCTACAGTGACACATTTCTCTAAACTTTGGGTGTGCTTACTTGAAATTGCCTGAATCCCCCTCCCAACTTTCCTTTCTTTTTCTATCTGCTCCCTGCTGTGAGAGACAGAGCTGCCTCTTCCTTCAGCGCTTGCTTTAGCTCAGACCTGCTTTCCTGCAGGGCTCTTCATCTTGTCTTCTCCACCTTGCTGGCTCATTTTCCCTTCTGCCACCATTCCTTGGTTACTCTTGCATGACACCTCTCCCTTCACAGTTCAGAGATCTAGAAGCTGACACCTCCCTCCCATCCTCCCTTTTACCTCAGTCTTCCATATTCAGCACTGCAAGTAATTTTACCCTTGCTTCCCCACCATAACATACCCGTTTTCCACTAAGCACACCAGCTATGTAACTTACACAGTCAAACCCAGAAGCCTTGTGAACCCCAAAACACCAGTTCCTATCACCTGAGCCAGAAGGAGGGTCCCCACCCCCTGATAACAACTCAGGCAGCCACAGCTGCTCTTGTGCACTCACAATACCAACGCATCACGCTGAGCGTTCTCCAGACTCAGCTGTAGACCTAATGCAGCCTCAGCAAGCGGGCGCCCTAAAGGAATACAACTTGGGTGTACTTGCCAGGACGGAAGGAGGAAAATATCTTGGTAAAATGGTTTGGATTTTGTGTTTCCAACATTTTGGTTTTCAGTCATTAAGGCAGGTAAATAGAAGACAAGAGAGGAAGCAGTCTCGTAGCTTGTGTAGCCTTCTGGCTACATCCCTGACTACACACCTACATTCAGTCCTAAGTATGGCTAATACTAAACCCATCTTTATCTCTGCTCATAGATCTGGAGAAGAAACTGCAAGCCAGATTCCAATGGTTAGGCAAAGTGATTTTTATTCTCTTTAGCTCTGGGAAAGGAGGGCAGAGGGCACCAGAGGAGGGTCCTCCTTCCTTCTCAAGCCACCAATGGCTATGCATGAACCTAGCACATGCCTGCTGTCTTAATTCTCTGATGCACCAGTGACCTGAGAGAGCACAATAATTCTCCATTTTGCAATACAACTTTTATGTTACATTATCTTACATGATATGGTGGGTTAAGATCCTCACCTCATGGTAACAGTTCTCCAACTAAAATCTCAGTAATGAAGAGCAGAGCCCTTTGTTTCGATGATGTTCTTACTGCAATGCCTCAGCCACAGATCCCTACAAGGTAAGTACTAATGCCTCAACCCAAGAGAGGCACAGTTAAACAAACCAGGGCAGACTGGCCAGGGTACTGCCTACTTGTGGTTTTCGACCTGGAATCTGAAAGCCGTTTTAATCTCATTTTGTGCATTACAATTGCATTTTACAATGACAGTTTAAGCACAAGATCGATATGCAGTAGAATCACTTATTGTTATCAACAGTGAGTGGCACGGGCACCATTTCAACAAAGTCTTCTGGGTAAATGGTTGCTTTCCTTAATAAAAAACTTTGCAGACGATAATGAATAAGTAATAATTGCTCCCATTCATACAGCAATTCTCATTCTTAGATCTTATGAGAATTACAGAATGGGACGCAGAATAGCGTTGCCTGAAATGGTGAGGTACTGAAGTGCCGCGTAGCCGAATGCCCCTTGCAGGACAAAGCAGCAAGTCAGGAATGAAGCTCAGTTCCTCCACCAGGCCCCATGACCAGAGCATGAACGCCCAGCTGTTATACAAACACGCAGCCATACACACCCAGGCGCTCCTTCAGGTTTCATAACTGTGTCGGATTTCCCAACAACGTCTTCCCAGAATTTATGCAAACCTTGCACTGCAACCCTATACCTGAACAGCAGTAATTAAAAAGAACGTAAGCTTTAGGTTTGGGGAGAGGGGTTGTTCTTGTTGCCAACACGATTGGCATGGACACTTAGTTGTCTGAAGAGGATACAATGAGAGAAAAGAAGTGGGAGAAGGCTTTGTGAATTATTTTCTTCACCTGTCAAAACCAATGGATTGTTAAATTCAAAAGCTTTGTCAGCACTAGATCTTGTGGCTGACAGAACCCAACATTTAATTACTTCAGTAGGAAATGGTGTTTTGCATCATATCAATTGAATACGGCCTTTATTTCTTTGGCAGTCACCAGGTCCCGTGGAAGAGCAATAAACTAACAGTTTGTAAAACCAGTGCTTGGCAAACTTAAGCCTTGCTCATTTCAAATTTTTGTCCATAAAATATGATGAAATTCATACATCCATAAATCCATGGGTCCGGATGGGATGCACCCGCGGGTGCTGAAGGAGCTGTCTGAAGTCATTGCTGGACCACTCTCCACCATCTTTACCAAGTCTTGGGAAACGGGCGAGGTGCCTGAGGACTGGAGGAAAGCAAATGTCACTCCAGTCTTCAAAAAGGGCAAGAAGGAGGACCCGGGTAACTATAGACCGGTCAGCCTCACCTCCATCCCTGGGAAACTGATGGAGCAGCTTATCCTTGGTGCCCTCTCAAGGCATATCAAGGATAAGAGGGTTATTAGGGGCAGTCAGCATGGCTTTTCCAAGGGGAAGTCATGCTTGACCAACCTCATAGCCTTTTATGAGGAAATAACGAGGTGGATGGATGATGGCAGAGCGGTGGATGTGGTCTACCTTGACTTCAGTAAAGCATTTGACACGGTCTCCCACAGCATCCTCATGGCTAAACTGAGGAAGTGTGGACTGGATGACCGGATAATTAGGTGGACTGCGAACTGGCTGAAGGAGAGAAGCCAGAGAGTCGTAGTCAATGGGGCAGAGTCCAGTTGGAGGCCGGTAACCAGCGGAGTGCCTCAAGGGTCGGTACTGGGGCCCATATTATTCAATATATTCATTAATGATTTAGATGAGGGAATTGAGTGTACTATCAGCAAGTTTGCTGATGACACTAAGCTAGGAGGAGTGGCTGACACGCCAGAGGGCTGTGCTGCCATCCAGAGAGACTTGGACAGGCTGGAGATTTGGGCAGGGAATAACTTAATGAAATACAACAAGGGAAAGTGTAGGGTCCTACATCTGGGCAGAAACAACCCCAGGTTCCAGTATAGGATGGGGAGCTACCTGTTAGAGAGCAGTGTAGAGGAAAGGGACCTGGGGGTCCTGGTGGACAGCAGGATGACCATGAGCCAGCACTGTGCCCTTGTGGCCAAGAAGGCCAATGGCATCCTGGGCTGTATTAGAAGGGGGGTGGTTAGCAGATCGAGAGAGGTCCTCCTTCCCCTCTACTCTGCCCTGGTGAGACCGCATCTGGAATATTGTGTCCAGTTCTGGGCCCCTCAGTTCAAGAAGGACAGACTGCTGCTGGAGAGAGTCCAGCGTAGGGCAACTAAGATGATTAAGGGAGTGGAGCATCTCCCTTATGAGGAAAGACTGAGGGAGCTGGGTCTCTTTAGTTTGGAGAAGAGGAGACTGAGGGGTGATCTTATTAGCGTTTATAAATATATAAAGGGGGAATGTCATGAGGATGGAGCCAGGCTCTTCTCAGTGGCGACCAGTGATAGGACAAGGGGTAATGGATTCAAGCTGGAACACAAGAGGTTCCACTTAAATTTGAGAAGAAACTTCTTCTCAGTGAGGGTGACAGAGCACTGGAACAGGCTGCCCAGGGAGGTTGTGGAGTCTCCTTCTCTGGAGACATTCAAAACTCGCCTGGACACCTTCCTGTGCAACCTCGTCTAGGTGTTCCTGCTCCGACAGGGGGATTGGACTAGATGATCTTTTGAGGTCCCTTCCAATCCCTACCATACTGTGATACTGTGATACTGTGAAATATCATCAAGGTTCGTCGATGATTTTTGCACGCAACTAGAAGAGTAATGAAAGGAAGAATAATGGCGTCTAATCAAAGAACAGTAATGGCATCTATGTCTTGCATCTCTGCTCTTGTGCAGTATTTATCCCCAGACACTGGAAACCAAGGTGGGTGATGGAAATCACACCACCTATTTCCTTTTTTGCCTTCCTGGAGACCCAGTATAAATACTGAAAAAGGAATCCAAACAATCTGCCCTATCCATCTAGTCCAGTTTCTCCTGGTTTTGGATGATCCCACTTGAGTCTCAGGGACCAGCAATTCGTGAATGAGTGCAGAACCCCAATACAAGATTTCACATCTTCCATCACAGCAGCAAATCTATAGCAAGTTCTCTGTGGATTACTCAGCTCACTAACTTGCTTATTCATGTATCACATCAAGCCACTTCACATAGTGGCAGACAAACTCGGAAAAACAACCTGAAGGCAAAAAACAAGGCTGGAAGTAAAACATAGGAGAATTAACAAGCTTTATTCCAGGTGCTGAACTTACAGCCTGAGAACATCAGCAACAGAAACAAAATCACAAAATCATATGGCTATAACAAAGAAAAAAAAAAAAAGACCAATGAAGGGAAAAGATGACAGACCGAATGGCTTTAATGGCAGAGTTCAAGGAATTCGAAGAGCAGGTCCCATGGGGGTTTGGGGAGGGGAGTCAAGGATGCTAACAGACCATAAACAAGAAATATAAATGAGAGGAAATTCAAAGAACAAGGCAAACACAGCAGAATGCTGAAATTAAATAAGAATCTCTTACCTATGTCTGCACCATAGACAGAAGCACAATGTGCTCCGTCTCCAGTCTGCCTTGTGAATACCTCTCAGAGTTTGCATGGATGTGCGTGATACTGTGCAAACCTGACAGGAAGGCAGGTCCCTACACGTTCCAGATATGGTCCACCCGTCTGTAAGTCCTTACTGATTGAGTATTGCTGTGTGCTCAATCTTGCCAGTTTAGTCTTAGGAGTATGTAGGATACAATGCTTCGATCCATTCTTGAGTCTAACCATACACTGGACAAGGTTAGGAGATCATTCTCTTCAAGAAGGCCCTTTTCTCCATGGCTTTGGTATCCAGACTTTTTTTCAACACACCGTTTTTCTGGTTTTCGCATTGCTTCGTACTTCCAAAGGCTCTATGCAAAGTGCATCTGCTTATGGACAACCTGCATTCCCAGCTGCCATTTCAAACTGGAGATCTGATCTCCATCTCCCCTTTTCAACTGTTTGGGCCAGAGGATGTCATAAAAGCCTTCCTCTTGCTGAGCTGAGGCTGCCTCACCTGGAAGAGCAAGTTTTAATTTCTGCACAAGACCATCAGTCTGGTACATTTCACTAAAATTACATTCATTTGCACGCTTACTATATTCACATGCCACGTGCCCAATTTCTAACAAAAAAAGTAAATGGCAAAGTTTGGCATCCAACATGTTTTATGGATGTTCTTATCTCGCTGTTGCCAGACAACCTGCCCGAAATGGATGCACGCCTTTATGTGATGCAACACATAAAAATGAATCCTTCCCTCAGAGAACAAATTATATGAACTACAAAAGATATGATCCAAAAATATACACCTTTCTTGATAATGGATGCAGTATGCATTAGGCTTACCTGTGTGACAGCAAAAATGACGTTTCAAACAATTTAATGTATTTAACAGCAGAAAGAGGGATGCAAACGCTGATAAAGCCGGCAATTATAAACAGATTAAAAGGAATAACATTCTATCTTTTGTGAAGTAATTGCGTTTAATGCAACTGCTGGAATTCTCTTGGTACACTACACATGTCAATATGCCAAAGCAATTGACTATTTTAAACATTCACAGATTAAAAAACCCTCTAGGCAACTGGCAATTTGGCATTTCTCGAGCTGCCAGCAGACACGGGAAGCCTGCAGCCTAGATGCACTCTCAGGAGCGCTGGCCTTTCTCGGGGTCTACGCGACTTTGGAGGCTGAGCCGCTTGCTGCAGGACCAGGCTGTGTGCTCGCAGGCGCTCCTCGGGCAGGGCGGCAGGCGGCCGCGCGGTCTGCACGTCCCGTGCCACTCGGACGCGATGCACTTGCCTGGATCACTGCCTCTGCTCAGCTAAGAAGGTCCACAAAGCTTCTCTGATTTCCAACTCATGTTATGCCATCCAAGTATACTGTTAAAACAGTGAATCACAGAATCATCTCTTAGCCAAGGTTACAAAGACCTCTTGAATCTAAAAAGAGATTCAGAGCAATACTAGAAAACAGGATACTTCCCAAAGAAAACTTGATACTTCAGGTTCCTATTTTGCTCAAGGATTTTATCTTCTTTTCCTCTCTTTCCATCTTAAGATATTAAGTAAGATTGCTTATTAACCTATTTCTGACTGCACAGACTTATCATAAGGGCAAATTATATTCCCTATAGCAACTAGAGAAGTCACTTCCCAAATGATGCTGGGAAAGTGTTCAGGATATTTTTGGCAACATGATATGGCCAAAAGCACGACAGACAAAGGAGCTCTCGAAAGAGCACTTGTATGTATCAGACCTTGTATGTATCAATACCTGCTCAGTACAGACCAGCTTGGTTTTGCCTGAAATTTCATCTTGCCATTACTCTCAGTGCAGTCTGCAAAATATTCCGATCCGCAGTATTTCAAACTCAGTGTTAAATGATCACACATATTTAGGTAAATGAGGAACTGGGCCCTATGGATCCCGTTAAAGCTACTTAGCTAAACACTGGTTAGAGTGAGATCCTTGTAAAAATCTAACCTGTGATGTCCTGGGGAGCTTTAAATACATTACCGTTCTCACAACAATTGCTTGTAAGGTCAGAGAACACGTAAATAATAATATGTAGGAAAAACAACACATTCAACCATCCTTACAGAAATAAACCAAAACTACTTAAGGAAAACACTGCTCTGGGAAGAAAGATGATTCACAGCTAAAAGAAAAGGCACTCTTCATTTAAAGGGTAGTGAATTTAAACTGCAGAACAAAAATCTTTTAAAGCATAAATCCGCTAACAAAAATTATATTAAGTGATCGTTCAGAGTTACACAGAATCACAGAATGGTCAGGGTTCGAAAGGACCTCTGGAGATCATCTAGTCCAACCTCCCCCCCCCCCCCCCCCCCGTCAGAGCAGGGTCACCTACAGCAGGTTGCACAGGACAGTGTCCAGGCGGGTTTTGAATGTCTCCTGGCTAATGATCGAGGAAATTCAGGTGTCAACTGGCTATTTACTCCAAGTCCTTTAAAGAACATCCAGGTGCGAATGCACACGCTTACATACGTTAAGAATACATACAGAAAGCACACACACAGCCAACTACCCTCTCTTTCCCCAAAACACAACCCCTGATATGAGAAACACAGGCAAAAACTCTCTAGCTGTAACAGGCTACTCTAACCAGTAACCCAAGAGCATTTTACAGCATTTTGTCAGGGAAGCACAGTTGCTCTCACATGGGGCCTCACCTGATGCTTGGGGATGCAGCCAACTACTGCGTGTCCAGAGGCGGCTACATGGGACCAGGCAGAAGACCAGTACTGGGGGCATCATTCATGAGCACGTACTGGTTCTACCAATGTTCTGCACTGTTTGGTGCTATGCCACCCGGTACAGCAGTGCTTTGAAACACCTGGCTACATCTCCAGCCTCCTATGCCATCGCTAGCCACCCCCTCCCACAGCGCAGCCCAGCCAGGACATTTTTTGCAATCGCATATTTCAGGGCGTTCTGCAAAACTGAGTCCTGAAGAGGCCAATGTATGTCTCTTGCTTTGACAGGTCTGTCTTTCAGGACCATTCCCTTTGTTCACAGACCTGTGTGAACAACAGTGACTCAAGACGGCCATTTCTCACTGATAAAGCAATTCTATGACTTGCACGGTGCTAAACACTGCAAAAGCCTCTTCCCTTAAACACAGAGGATTTAACACACTCTAAATGTACTTCTCTTTTAGCCTAAAAATCTGTAGTCATTAACTTCATTTCCACATTTGGGGTGCTGCACTTGAAATGTCAGCACATTCAGTAACATTAAAGGAACGGAGGGTGCAGGCTCCCCAAGAGTCACAGATAAACAAGTTTCAGAAATCAGCAAACAAGGGGTGTGCTGAGAAATACTGCATTCTTCAGTCACAAGCAGATACTCCGGCGCCCTCACTCCGAGGATGTTTAGGACCTGTTACTCATAGGAGAAAATTCTGCTTGTTCTGGTTACCTTCTAACCATACAGCGGGAACACGGAAAGTACACCACCACACATCGCAGATATCAAGGGAAGCAAAATGAAAGTGCAGGGAAAGTAAAGGACAGAAGCAGAATTTTAATGTGCTCCATTAGTGTTTTCTGTATATCACTCATTAAGTGGGTCCCTGATGCAGGAGCAGGATAAGAATTCAGCATCTACCTGCAAGTCAGTTACCACCACCTAAATCCACATCTAACAGCTGATGCTGTCCAGTTTACCGATATTGATTATTGGTATACGTGTACATCATGTTCCCACCTTCTTCACTATGTCTGTCACAATTGCTTATGCCCACAAATGAAAATTGATTAAAGAAATAATTTTGGTAGGAGACAAGTATTCAGAAGACGTAGATACTCTACATTTTCCATACTTTTCCTACTCTTGGAGAAGATAAGCGCAACACAGGAGGCTAACAGGATGAAAACAAAATCCTACAGGAGATTAATTAGAAAGGTCATTTCTACTTTTTTATCTAAAGAAGTTATTGAAGAAAAAAAGATGGTGTGGCCAGATAGAATAAGGGGAAAGTCTTCCAGAACAGCACCGAAAGCAAAATGGTGAGCCCCACTCTGTCAGGGACATCTGTATGTAAAAGTTCTGTATTCAGCAGCAGTGCTTCTTGAAAAGGAGACCGTATGAGATCTTTTCTCTCTTCAAAATGTAGCAGCAGTCAACAAAGCAAACAAAATGCCAACATGGAGAAGGAATGGGTGGAAGCGAATACTGAAACAGTACAAAAACCAATGGCAGGTTAACAGCTTTTGCATATGGTCACTAGAAGTTAAATCCTGGCTTTACAGAAGTCAGGGAGAATTCCACCACTAATGTCAATCAAGTGAGGAGTTCAGCCTCTGTTACTAAAAGATGCTGCAGAAATGCAAAAGTAAGAAGGTGAAGTAATAAGGTGAAGAAAAGACATGTAGCTACGTAACAAGTCTTCACAGTTGTGTCCCACACCTTCAGAAGAACACCAGGAAGCAGGTGACTCGAGCCAGCTATTGCAGGCTAAGACACATACACTTGGATGAATTATTTCCTGGAGGAAGCAATAAACCATGTGGACACAGTGGTCCCACCAAAACCAACAAGGAATGCCTGTGGTCTCAGGAAGACTCAGACTGAGCCACTATCAACATCCTGATCTGAGAAAAAGTATTTCAGCAACTGCAACTGGTGGTAGGCGCACTTTAGCAGATTGGAACCTACAGTAGTTTTAAAAATACTGACTTGCCTTAAAGCCCGAGAAGCAAAGAAGAAATTGCGAGACAGAATTTTCTGGCAAGAGTCAGCTGAAAAACACGTGTTTGCCTTTGCACATGGAAATCTACATTTGCTTCATGTTCAGCAGGGAGAAGCAGGAGAGCTTCTAGAAGAACCCCTGTGCAGGAAGGGACCACTGTGCAGTGCTAACGCCAAGCAACACCGAAGCCACTGGAGCTGCTTCGGCTAAATAAAGCTGGGATGAGCCCAGTGACCCAGCACAGTAGGGCAATCAACCTGAAGGACAACAAACAGTAAAAGGGAATTAAAAAAAAAAAAAGAAAAAAGAAAATAAAGAAAGGATTTTTTGAGCAGGTGGTATGAATACAGAGTATGATGCTCAGGGCACCCCTAACGACCACTCCTGGTCAGGGCAGCTATAGCTGAAAAAGGGACGCTCTGCGTAGGCAGCCTCATTTCCCATCACTGTGATCCTAAAATCATCAGATTACCACGGAAGACTGTCCGAGGCAATCAGATGGGTGACTAACAAAACCTACCACCTGAAGGGAAGAAGCCTTCCAGAAGAGCACTGCTCTTCACCCGGTTGGGAAACTTCAGCGCAGTCACTGTCTAATAAGGAGGGTTGAGGTTTTTGTGTGTCTGAATGAGCTGAATGCCAGCAGCTGCGTAAGAACTAAATTTACCACCGCAGTCCCAGGAACGCCTGCATTTTCTGCTAAAATAAAATCTTTGGACCATTAGCCTATTGGAATAGAAGCTTTTCCACTTAACTGAAGCCATTTACTCATTCTCCTTCCGCATCTCTCATGCTCCAGTTCCAGTAAAATCCTGCTTGGTTTCAGAGTTTTTTATGGAAACACATACGCATCAGTTCAGAAATACTGATATTATGCGAGTGGTATTAAACAATTCACTTCACTGGGTTCCTCGGCCTCTCGCGTTTATTCCTATGGAACAGAAAATGAACTGCAGCTGTCAGAGCGCTGGCTGACCTGCTGGGGACTGTACTGCATTCCTGCACACATGCTGACATAGCATTTTCTAAAGTGTATTTCCCCAGGGGAAAGAGTTATAAATAAGTCTCATATTCACAGTAAATCTCCTGCCCTTCGTTCCCTAGAGCTTTGAGCGCGGGCGGTTTTTTGTCACAGG
Source organism: Vanellus vanellus (assembly GCF_965231255.1). NCBI lineage: Eukaryota > Metazoa > Chordata > Aves > Charadriiformes > Charadriidae > Vanellus > Vanellus vanellus. Next base: position 21,823,294 of record NC_138912.1, on the reverse strand, counting down.
AAATTGCATCAAAGTTTTCAGAAAAAGTGTATTAGCTGATATGATTTGCTTTTGTCAAGCTGCCTTTAACTTGACTCCCACCAAAGCTAGATTTTAAAAATCCGGTTTCATTCTTCTCTATGTTCACTGCTTTACACATTCGTTATCTGCAGAAATCTGGACATCAATGAAATCTGCAGCTGTTTTAGAAGATAATAGATTTTATTAAAATACATTCTGTATTTTTTAAAAGTAACTTGTAAAAACCCACACAGAACTGCTATATGATTAAAGGCATTTCTGTATACCTTCTGAAAATACATACAATCAGATCTCTAGGGAGGCTGTTTTTTCTTGGGCTCTACACTTGGAACTGAGTAAGAAGCTGAAGTAATAAATAGGGGCTTCACACAGGGTTTAGAATCCAGCAGAGAGGACTCACTTACGAGGTAGGATCCTCTGATCGTCAGCTTTTATACCTGGGGCATCACACTGACAACGTATTTGCTGATCCCGTTACAACAAGGTTCTGATCCAGAACTGGACTTTCCAAACTTTCCAGTCAATACTTTCTACCTCTGCCATCCCCCCCACCCCCCCCCGCCCAATCTATTTCTGATTCCTCTTAGTTTTGAAAATTCAAAAGATAAAATTATCCCTAAATGTAAGTACTATTCTTCCCATTTGAAATGACTGCTGAAGTGTTTTCTAGGAGGTTAAAGAATATATAACCGCTGCTTTGGAAATCCACTTTTCCTAAAGGCCAAATCCCAGCCAAGCAATATTGCCTACCTGGACATTACAAAATGTCAAAATCCTCACTGAGATTTTAGTTTTAAAGGGGCATTTCAGAAGGCATCCGGTGAAAAAAGAAATATCAGATAATGTGCAGGCACTCTCTAAAAGATAAGCACTCTGGGGAAAGGCGGGAGTGCAGGGGGAAGGATTAGATGCTCCTGAGCCACCTCTTGCAGTGCAAGGCAGTGGGACTGATGAAAGAGTAGCATGGGATAAGGATGCAGCCTGCAAGAACAACTGGATTGTGCTGCGAAATCCAGAGACTTGAAAGCATGAAGACTCAAACCGGAACATCCTGGTCCACATTCAGACTCCCCCACACTGGAGATTCAATGCAGACACTTACAAAAGGCACGCAAGACTGATGTAAATTTGCAAGGAAAGGCTAAGTGTTAGAGATGGTTCTCCTCCCGGCTTTTTCATTTTAACCCTTTGCCTCCCTGCCACCATTCCATACATAAGTGCTTTGCTTTGAGGAAGTTACAAACGTCACTGTGTTTTTCATAGGCATCCAGGAAGAAATTCATCGATGGGATTAAATCATTTGTTAGGTCAGGCAAGACCTGAGGCTGGTGAGCAGGGCTGCTTGGAACAAGACAAGCATCATGAACAATGGGAACCAACTCAGAGGAAAATGCAGGAAGGACTGGCACTTGGAAAAGGTAACCACTTCAAAACTGATCAAAAGGTACAGTTCACCCTGTAGTTATGACAGCTACCTGTTTATCTTCACATGGACTGTCAGACTTCAGGATCTGCCTAAAGAGCTGCCTCTTGGAGCCCACCACTTGGCAAAGCACTAACTACACCGTAGCAAGTACTTCCTCCAATCAGAAGAACGGTCTCACTCACCCCACCAATCCTCCCCCCTGAAACTTTTCTATTTATCCCCACCACTCATAAACATGATCCCAAATTCTTGCATGTCCCTGGCTGTACAATGGCCTTTGGATTTCTAAGCATGGTGGTCCATGAGAATGCAGGAGGTGCTCCACAACGCCCTCATTCCCGTGCACAGAGGCAAGCAAACTGATGGTAATACAAACAATACATTAATGCTGAAAGATGGTGGGTTTTTGTTTTGTTGGGTTTTTTTGTTTGGTTTTTTTTTTTTTTTTTTACAGGTGAAGCACCACAGCATAAGGAATCTACAGGACTTTCCAAAAAATTTGGGATGTTGGGATCCAAGATTAAGAAACATTACTTTGGACAGTGGTTGTGTGGGGACTCCTCATCTAGGTTCTTTGATATTTAATTTTTTCCAACCTTTAGCACATGCAGAAACCCTGCTGACGGTGCGCCCAAGCATGCGGGCATAACTGGAGCATAGCAGTGGAACTGAAGTAAGAGGATTACATTTCAGGAGGGACATGTTTTGGTGCGAGACTAGAGGCTTAAGGGGATTAAACGGTAGGAGCTGCTTTGGAGACTGACAGGGTGAAAAACAGCAAAGCCCCCACGTAAAACATTGCTTTGTATCCTTCAGCAGCAGAGCGATAAAGCGAGCAGAACAGCAAATGAACCAGTGACCACATGAACTGCATCTTCAGCCACCTTTGCTGTCCCCAGCACATCTTAACTCATGTCACACCTGCATCTTCTGTCTCCTTGTGACTTCTCACCAACGTTTCTTCTTGGCTGTTGCTTGTCCCACATGAACCAGCCTTTTTCTCCTGTTTTTCCATTTTTATCTATATTGTCTTTGTCTGTATCATTCCCAGTCACCACCAGAAAACAATTTGGAAATGCTTTTTAATTCAATACAAGAAAAGGTGGTTGTGATGCTACATAAAGGAGGGTGACTTCCATATCAAGAAACTAGAATGGACAGAAACATAGCTGTCTTCATAAGATCTAATCCAGGGCAGAAAGAGGAACTCCTGTAAGCTTTAGAGAAAAGGACCGCAATCATTTTAAATCCAGGAGGAATTTATTTTTCTACTAGCTAACACTCCTCAAAGGTGGAGCATTAGATTTGGCTTTCAGGACATTAGGCCCTTCTAACAAATACTTACAGAAGCGGTAGTTCTATTCCCTGAAAGATATGGAGTTAAACTCACTAACAAGAGTTAGAAGTGCCGGAGGGCCTAGCATGACTGGAGCACCCTATCTGGATGTAATTTAGAAACCGGAAAACTGTGCCAAATTCAACTGATGCTTTCAAGAAAGAGGAGAATTCAGGAGCAGGGCTCTGCGGTGCTAAGCATAACATGTGGCAAAAGGCTGGGATTATTTCAGAAAGCTTACAAGAAAATTTAAAGACGACTACAGCATCCTGACAACAGACACTGAGAGGGATGGATACCGGCATATCGAGTAAAAGCTGCCAGCCATATTTATGTCAAATGCATTAAAAGATATACACACACATCTATATACATATATATTAAAAAAACCCAACCGCCTACAAACCACATTTTGATTTAATTTAATGGAAAGAATCTGCATTAGACAGAGCTGAATCCCAAGGGCTACAGTAAATTAAGCCAAAGAAACCCTCTCAAAAGAGAAGTCCTGCAAGTGTCAGCTGAATTTTCATGACAAGGTAGTTGATTTCATTTGTATCACAGACAGCACCAAAGAAGAGGAGCAGAAGTTAGGATGACCTCTGAGCCAGGGCGTGGGAACCAGGAGGCTCACTCACTATCTGTAGTCAGACCTTTGTGGCCTTGGACAACTAAACCTTCCCAAAGCTCGGTTGAGAAGAATGGGACAGAAAGTCAGAGATCACCTCTGAAAAGCGCTGACAGGTAAAACTGGTTCATATCTATAAAATGGTAAAGGAGAGGACAACTTGCAAAAAAGCTCATATTACATTGAGCGTACTTAAATTCTCTTCCACTGCTGCTCAGGAGCTCGTGTTTCCTCCTTGTTAAATTCACGCTTCTTGATGTTGCGGGTGCTCTGTTTTCATTTCCAATATATCTGTGTTCACCTTTCTTTTCCTTTCAGTGAAAAGCACGTTAACATCTTCCCTGGAGTCAGACATGTGAGAAGGCATCTACTTGTGCTTCCACAAATCAAAAGCAGCTGCTACATGGTATGGCATGGCAGAAGTGAAACTCTTTTAAATAAAAAGCAGAAGAGCAAAAAGGGGAAAGGAGGATAGAGAAAGTAATAAACCATATAACTTGCCATACAACTGAGGAAGAGAAAAACAAAAGAAACAATCCTCCTCTCCCCCTAGTTTTTTTGGTTTGGGGTTTTTTTTTTTTGGTTTGTTTTAATGGCAAGATGACTCTTACATTTCTTTCTTGAATTTGGGATAAGAAATGTAGGTCTTCTGATGACAGACAACTTGCAGAAACCTTTAATGTCTTGAAGTATCAAGAAAAAGTAGAGTGAAGGTCCTCCTTCACGGGCTGGGGGAGAATATCTAGCGGCAAAGGAGAATGAGGAATTCCCTTTCCATCCATACCCACCCAAGGAATGTCCCTGTCCCTGTTGTACCTTGCCCACTTTCAAGATAATGGGCTGCAGAAATGAGACTGTTAACATCCATCCTACAGCTGTTGCATCTCAGAAATCCTTTGACAAAAGAACTTTAGCTCCCACCACCAAATCTCTACCATAATATTATGGTGAGTTTGTAGAATACACAAAGTTTCTAGATTAAAAGAAATGAACATGTCTTTTAAAAAAATAAAATACAAAAGTCTGCATTTGGGGCAAATTATCACCGCACTTACCTGGCTTGATTTTTCTACTGCGTTATATGACTTTGGCCTTTGTTCTATTCATTTTTTTTTAAAGGCTACCTTTGTTTTATTTCTTGAATTATCACACACATTGCTTTATGCCTGTTCCTCTCCACCCAGGACAGCTAGTGACACTGTATGCTAGATAACCTGGAGACAAGTCTTAATCTTACCTCTGACAGGACTTTGCCCCAGTATAGCTGAGGGAAACAGAGAAGAAAAAGAACGGTTTATAGAAAACAATGCAGCTTGTAATGAGCTAGAAATCTCATTGTCTGTAACATATGCAACACCGGTGCTTAGAGTTTATTAGGAGGACTGATGTCCTCTTATTTTAAAACCACACTGTGTAGGTTAAGGCTACCTTACTTAGGAATTGGCTTGGTCCTGGCACCCCTCTTCAGCTCCCCTTTCTACTTAACATAGCATTTTTTGACAGAAGAGAAAATGCCTAATCCATAATTAAAACTGGGATAGGGTTGTAATTTGTTTAAATATCATAGGTATGCCATGAAAAAACATGATGCAAAAGCAACTCATATCCACACAAAACGCCCTGCCTCGCACAGCCAAAATTAGCTTTCCAGTCAAAATAAGCTCTACGGACAGAGAGATCTTTTTAGTTTTCCTTTTGCCTGTCTACAGTATGTTTGCCATTTGAGTACAAGTATTGTGGTAAATCATGAGCCCTCAAAGTACAGCTCAGGTTTTTAGCTCTCTTACCCTTACAGCCATAAGAAAAAAAAAAAAAAGATAAAAAGTCTTTTCATTATGAAAATGTTTCCAGTTGAAATACACAGGCAGCCTGAAACAGCTGGTCAAGCGGGGGCAAGCCACTCAGCTAAAATGCTGATGTGGCAATGATTGAGTATAGTAACAAGAACTTGTCACCAAAGTTCATTACTTTAAGGTTGATGAAAAACAACAGGGACAGTTATAAACCATTGCCCTTTCGAAACCAGCATCTCCCAAGCTTTCACATACACAAAGCCATTTCAGGGATGTTGACTGCAGCTAGGCTCATCGTTTCTTAATTTAAGAGCTTCTGTCCAACTGTAATAACTACAACAGCCTACAGGACAGACGATCACTAAGTCAACTCTTACTCTGACCCATCATTGTAACCTGGGAAATAGGAAGCCAACAGAAACCAGGAGATGAATTTGACTTGAAGCAAGGGATATTTCGGGGGGAGAACAATGAACAGTTAGTGCTCTCCAGAAGGCCAGAGTGAGTGCAGGGCCACAGTAATTTGAGGATGATCCGAGGGCTGGAGCACCTCTCCTATGAGGAGAGGCTGAAAGAGTTGGGGCTGTTCAGCCTGGAGAAGAGAAGGCTCTGGGGAGATCTTATTGCAGCCTTCCAGTCCCTAAAGGGGGCCTACGGGAGAGCTGGGGAAGGACTTTTTCCTAGGGCATGTAGCAATAGGATGAGAGGGAATGGCTTTAAACTGGAAGAGGGCAGGTTTAGATTAAACATTAGGAAGACAATTTTCACTTTGAGGGTGGTGAGGCACTGGAACAGGTTGCCCGGAGCGGTGGTTGAGGCCCCATCCCTGGAGGTGTTCAAGGCCAGGCTGGACGTGGCCTTGGGCAACCTGGTCTGGTGGGAAGTGTCCCTGCCTATGGCGGGGGGGTTGGAACTAGGTGATCTTCAAGGTCCTTTCCAACCTAAACCATTCTATGATTCTATTATGGGAGAGGGAAGTATAAAACAAATTCAATAAATTTAGCAGAAGCATAGTTCCTGAATAAAGCAGACAGAGAAAACACAGGGATTATTACTCTAACCACAATAGCCCAGCCTGGATTTGAAAGCAGAGCTGATGCCTCAAATAGCCTAAGGTATTACATCTGGTTCTTCAAACTAATCTGATCCCTTGGAGACAGACAAATACTTCCTTGGGAAGAGTGTTGTTAAATTTCAAAGTTCTAATGTTAACCACTGACTGTCAATCGAGATAAAACAAGCACCCCAATGAGCCATAAAACACTAATTTTCCATTAGACAGCAAGAGAGAAACTGATGACAAGAAACAACAACAAAATTGGCCGTTAACAGAAACCAGATGGAATGGGAAAAACCATTCAAAGAAAACTATTAACTTAATATCAAGAGAAAGAAATAACAGTGTGTAGTAACCACAAAACGTCTCAATATGGAGACCAACCAACCATCAAGGTCACCATAAGGGAGCTTAAATTGGTTGGTTTTGAGATTGCTTCCTGTTACAGTAGGCTAAGCTGGGAACTTGACATTACGTTAGAAAGAAAAGAACAAAAGATCCCCAAACAAGAGAAACACAAAACTCCATGTTGACAGCAGCCCAGCTCCCCAACAGAAGGTGAAGAAACCAGGCCCTGGAAGAACTTTTTAAAGACATTTCTTTCTCTTCCTAACAGTCTTCTGCTACCTCAGTGCTGTCTTCTCTGTTCAACTGCCAATTTCTATCACTGAAGAGCTTCAGATTAACTTTTACTAAAAAAAATGAAAAGAAAGATTCACATGTTGCCACTGTCCACAATAGGACCTAGTCTAAGGTTTGTCTAGGAATATGCCAACTCAAGTCACCAAATTGCCACTGAAGCACTACTGGCTCTAGTACTCAGAAGGCAAACTGCTCCCCGCTTTTTAACCAACTACAGTTCAGTTTCCTCAACCTCTGATACACAAAAAAACCCCCACCATGACTCAAGTTTCAAAATCATTAAATTAGCTTAAAATTCATAAAACAAGAGTGCACATCCCAAATCACAGAGGCTGAGTGCACCAAAATACACATGACAAAAATAAGTCAGCAACACTGCCTAGTAACTGCAAGAGACAGGAATAAAAACTTAAAAATACATGTTTCAAGCATTAGTTAAGAAAAGTAAAATTAATAAGATTAAAAAAAAACAAACAAAAGGAACTTTTATCTTCATAACCTTTCAGTTATATGCAGGACAGATGCATGGGTATGGTGCTTGCGTGCTCAATCCAAAGATCACAAAATTACCATTTATTTTAACATAATCATCTCATTATTTCAGTGCCACTGTTTAAATTTTACTTTTGCAAGTGTTACATCTCAGGAAGAAGCAACAGTATGCCTTTTTTTTTCTTTTTTGACAGAGGGTGGGGATGGTGATTTGATTTCTTGTTTGGTTGTTTTTTTGGTTTGTTTGTTTTTTTTCTTTACTGGGACTGAAACGCACAGGTTTGTTTTTTCACCAAATGAGGCCGTCATTCACAGAGGCAAGGCTGCCTGAGGTTATCACCTAGGCAAGAGGTTGGAGTTATTCTGTCCTTTGCCACAAAGCAAAATGGAGAAACAAGGGATGAGACAAAGTGTGGTGGTGAGCGGAATAATCCGTGTAGTCTTTCAGCCCCGAACTGCTTAACTGAAGAAATGGAAAAATCACCCTTTCGCAGTGCTCTACTACATTACCTCACCTTCCCTGAGACAATAAGCTCTTTGGAGCACATCCTAGGTCTTTAAGCACTTCTGGACAGCTTTACAGTATCCTTCTGCTGTCTGCAGATAACAACAAAATAAGAGAACTTGGAATAAACAGCATCTGTGGATACGCTCTGTCCAGCCGTACGATGAAAGGCTTGAGTTGGGCTCCTCTGATTTCCTCATGGCTAGCCTCATAAAACAAGCACATTAATTTAATTAATTCAAATGAATGAAAAATTATTCACTACCAAGAAGGAGACAGAGTTAAGGCAAGGGTATTTTAACTCATTTGAGGAAGGGCAACTCCCAAGCAGACTTTGCAGAGTCTGCGAAGCCACACTGGGAGAGAAAACTACCTCCTTTTCAAACCCATTGCGGAACTGCTCTTGCGAGAAGCTAAATCACTTCAGTGATCAGAGTAAAAGGTGACACAAACCTCACAGGTTTTGCTCCTATGAGAAGCAGAGGAACTTTACAATATTGGCTAAAGAAAAGTAGCTCTCTGAAGACCTATCTGACTCATTAAATCCTAGTTTCTAAGACGACTGGCAAAGGCATTGATTGCTTGGCTGTTCTTGATCATCTCAATCTAAGCCATGAAAGGTTCTCACACACCTGTAACAGCCACTAAGCAAATACATTTAGCAACACTAGTTATTTGCCGAGCTTGAAGTCAAGGTAACAAAAATAGTGCCAGGAAAGTCCCTAATCATGATCTTTGTCTTTCATCCATGTATACAGCAGACAGATGAGAAAGGGATATTGCTAACAAAGAAACGGATGGATTCCAAGACACATTACAAAGAGTATTTTTAGCAAATGCAACCATAAGAAAGAAAGACGTAGCTTTAGCAACAAGTAGTAAGAATCTGTAAGGCAAAACAACATACCCAGAACTGATGTTTAACAAAAATTAAACCCCAATGTCAAAAACACATCAAGAAGAGACATGAAAGGGAAGGAGTGCAAACCACAAAAAGACATCAAAAAGGAGAGGAGGTGGGAAGAACAGCATAATCTGAAATTCTCTCTGTTCTTTACAGATTTATGACTGTTAAAGATCTAGACAGAAAAGGTTTCTCTTTTTTCCTTTTTGTTTTTTTCTTATGTCTTGTTTTTCTCAGCAATTCAATGTAATAGTAACTTAGCAAAGTTTAGCTCTGCTCGATAGCTCTGACTGAATTTCTATTGACAATTGCCTATTTTTGCCCTTCTCCAAATGCTCTTCTAACATTGTCACGTAGTGCCAGGGTTTCCCCACTGAGGCTGACTCATTTTTATTGTAGCTGACAGGACTCCTGCTCTTCCAAAACATTCACAGTCCTTTGACATGGCTCAGAGTGAAGGAGTCTATGTGGCACATGAAGCATTATGAAGAAATACAGAAGGTATGGCTTGGTAGCTATCACGACGCATATGACAGAGACACAATTCTTTGTCTTATTGCAAAACCTTTAGCAATTCGCATCATCTTCTAAAAAGTTACTACCAGACACCCTTACTGAAAGCCACGGGGGAAAAATTTATCTCTTGAAAGAAGAAAAGTGTGGCCAGACAGCATTACAGTTGAGTAATTTTCATGAAGAGACAACAAATTATGCTAATCAGAATCACCAGTGCTAGTTAGGGCCAGGCTGCCTTTGTCAGGTGCAGTAAAAATCCACTGACGCCACTCAGAAAACACCACATCAAAGCTTTAAGAATTACAGTAATCACATAGAGTTATTTAACAGGAAGCTTAAACAAGAGCAAAATGGGCAAACCTGGAGATAAGCCCTTCCCCTGCATTTCCAGGCACCCCTAGAACCTCTGCTGAAAGAGAATTTAGGCCTCAGAAGGGAATAGCCCAACACCTAGTGAACACCTAGCCCAAGACCTAGTGAAGGAGGTGGTTAAGGATACATCACTGAGTTTTGAGTCAGAGAGATGTGTGTTTATGGTTTCATTGTTGGTTTTGCATGGTCCTTGCGCAAGCCACTTCAATTTATACTTCAGCTCCTTAGGGGTAAAATGGAGCAAGCAAAACATTTTCTTGCCATGCATGCTTGCTTTTTTAGACTGAAAGTTTTGAGAGATGAAAGGTGGACTCTTCCTAAGTATCTATAAGACCTAATACCTAGTAAAACAGGACACTGCATGAGGGGTCTTCAGTGCCACTGTCACGTGCCACCAAAAAATAATGCTTGAAGAGTGAAAGTCCCTATTCTCAAAAGTGACTTTAAGTGACAACTTGGTATAAAACCCATAGAGACGCCAAATGTCACCGGAAACTGGAAGTGGAGCAGACCAGGACCATACTAAGAGCTGAGATTCGCTGTGAGAAGTCTAAAGGAGTATCTTGAAGGGTTTAAAACCTAGAAGGTAAAAAATATTTCTGGACAAATCAATAGTAGTAGTAATCACCTCACCATGACAGATGCCACTGACTAACCTTTAGAAAGAAGCATACTGTCAGGCAGCTCGACAGTGACACCCCAATGAAACCAACCCTAGTTTAAGAAGCAAATGCACTCATACAGAAAAGGCAAGTTTTGTAGTAATCCAAAATCTCTCCTAAGTCTGCATCCCTGACGCCTCCTATTAACCTCTCGCTCTCTGATATACTTGAAGATTGTGTCACCCTCTTGCTGAGACGGTGTGCCAGGCTAACGTTTTGGGGGCAGCAGGGCGGGGAAGTGACTTCATTTTCAATTAGAAGTTGAATTTTCTCTTGAGATCTTTATGTACAAAGCCCAGGAGATATTAATTTCACAGCCGTTTGATAGACCAAGCCTGTACTTCTATTTGCACCCCCATACAAACCAAACCAAAACAAAAACAAACCAAGAAAGGCAAGCAGTATTACTAATTGATTGAATTCATATTCCAAATCAGACACCAAACATTTTGTGACTGAGGATCAGACCTTTTACTAAAGACATTTCAAAGAGGAAATAAATTTCAAATGGAGGCTTGTTTTTCTTTTAAAATTTACTAAATATAAAGAACTGCCACTCTGGCTATGCTTATTTTCTTTTGAATTCTTTCATCTTCAGCATGTGAAGAATAAACAAGAAAACTTCAGCATGTGAAGAATAAACAAGAAAACTTCAGCATGTGAGAATAAACAAGAAAACTTCAGCATGTGAGAATAAACAAGAAAACTTCTACACTCTTACTACTTAAACTCATCTTTGAACTAGGCCTGAGAAAAGCTAGTAGTCTGGGACAAAAAGGCAAAAAAAAAAAAAAATCCAAGTGAAAAATTAAGATTTTTTTTCCAAAGGAAATTTTGATGGCATGTAGGCTGGATAAATGTCAAGTGACAATTTGAATTTTACATATTGAAGGCTGTATTCCTAACTACCTGGGCCCCAATCTCCAGCTTTTAAAAGTAATTTCACAGAAACATCAGCTCAGCGCCTGGTAGTGGATCAAAAACCCCCAAGCATTTGTAATTATTAAGGAAAGGATAGAAAGTAAATCACGAAACCACTGTCGTCTTCTACAAACCCGGAAATGCTACTTTAAATCCTGAGTGCAGTTCTCATCCCACAGAAGTCAAACAAGAATTAGTTAGCCTGGAAAGTATACAAAGAGGGCCATGGGGTGACTGAATAAATGTATGAATAGTTTCCATACAAGAAATGGCTAAGTAGACTGAGGCTCTTCAACATGGAGAAGAGGTAACAGAATCACGGTGGTCATGGAGGAAATAACTAGGAAACAATCTCCTGTCTCTCCAATTAAAGAAAGAGGGAGCATCCAATGCAATAAGCAGTTCAGAAGAAAAAAGAGTATTTTTTTGCACAATCCATAGTTAATAGTGGGACTCTGCCTCAGGTAGTTTTGGATGCTTGAAGTTTTATTTGGGTTCAGAAAAAGCTACTGGAGAAATTATCAGAGCAGGAATCTATTGAGAACTATTAAATACAAATACAGAAGAGTCCTTCAGCTACAAGTCAGTGAGGGCTGGGAGAGGTTTCTGGGGAGGCATCATTACATGCTTGATGATATGCTTACTTTTAGACATATGACATAATTACATGCCTGTTTTCACACTAGTCCCCAAGCATCTCCTGTTGCACGCTGCCACAAAGTGCTTTGGTCCAACCTGGTACGGCAGGTCTCATGTCCTCAATTCTAGCTGTGATCTTGACTTTGTTGACAACTTTAGCATTCCTTCCTGAGCATAAGGGGCTGTTTGGGTCTTTGAGTCAGTGCTCTGGAATAAATCATCATTCATGAGATATGCATTTAGTGCTAAAGGGTTCAAGAAAACATTATTTCATACACCTGTTTAGGAGACGATTCCCTCCAGAAACTGAATTTAGAACTTAGAAATAGGCAAATCAGAAAAACAACAATACATGACAGGAAGGGAGGAGGGAAAAAAAAAATGCCACCAGTGCCTCAAATAGCTATAGTGCAGGGACCCAGTCAGATGAAACTACCCTAGGATGACCCTATAAAGCAGACTCTGCAAGGTGACAAAACACAGATTCCCCAAATCCCAGACTGCAATAGTTGCTGTCAGTTCCTTCCTGACCATCATTTTCTCGGTGCTTTCAAGGTGTGTGAAGCTGGTAAAGGCTGGCAAACTCCTTCAGAAGAACAGCAAAGGCACAACGGCTAAAGCTCTCTGCAGAGTTCAACACGTAGGTGGTCTGACTCGGAGAGGTCTAACTGGCCTATCCGTATTCATGATTTTGTATCTAACCCAAGGTCATAAGCATCTGTATATGCCAATGTTTATAAACTGTGTTGCAATGTCTTTCTGTTAGCTTTAAGCTCAGATGTTGTGTGTGCGTCTACAGTCATCTCATTTCAAGATTGTTCTCAAAACATCGCTGAAAGGCAAATATACAACTGGGGAGCTCCAAAGCACAAGTGCAATGACATACTACCATTTATTGTACACAAAACCTTCCAAGACATCAAACCACTACTTTACCTCCAACCTGTTCACATTTCCTGTTACTTTAATACGAGTGCACAAATAAATGAGACCAAACCAGAGCTGTATAGCCAAGACAGCACGTTGCTGAGCCCCGTGCCCGAGACCTGCTCAGAGAGAGAGGGTCCGTGGGTTGGCATGTCTCTGTGCTGCTGTGCTCACACAGCGTTCCCATCGGGCTTGCCTGCATCAGCAGTCAAATCCTGACCTGCTTGACTTGCAGTCAGTCCGCAGGGGCGCACATGGTTCCCTGAGAGCCCTCCGTCTCCACCAGATCTTATGCAGGGTCACTTCCCTACTGGAAGCTTTGTATTTCTACCTGCCCTGCAGTCATTTCCAGGAGGAAAGAAAGGATGGACAATGTGGTTTCTGTCCTTCCTGCGCAGGTGTCATGGTATCAGCGCATCCTGTGCCTTGTGGACAATGAGATGCAGAGGTTTGGGGAGATGTGGCTGGGGGGAAACAGTCTCTGTCCCTCCTCTTTGACCCTTGCTTGTCACCAGTGGCCAAGACATGCCCATAGTGAAGTGGCCAAATCCATACCAGTGTTGAGGTTGAAGCAGCAGGAGACAATGGCACCCCTTTGCCCTCCTCCACCAGACCGAGGTGCAGAGACCTCCAGCCTGGCACGCTGCACTTCCTCAAGGAGATGCAGAGGAGCTTCCCTCCTGCACCCCACTGGGGTGTGTGTGTGTGTGTCCCCGCAGCCCCAGCCGTGGGAGGAAGCCTGGCACTGTCCCTCCCCACTGCTGGCAAAGGTGGGAGGCAGAGGGCCACCCCGCTCTGGGAGAAAGGACAGCGGCAAAACCGTAAGGAAGCTGGCTGACACTGAGAAAAGGCTGGATGGCACAGGGTAGGCTACAAAACAGTCATCACGAACGCACGGTAATATACTCTCCAAATCAGTTTTACATCATCTGTCATCACGAGCAATTTGATTGCAGCCCCACCACAGCACCAGAATTCTGCCCACCATCAAGCATACTGGGAGACAGCCGAGGGGCAGAAGGCCCTGAACTGAAAATATGTTCATTTAGCAGTACTGAAAAACTTGACTTTGAATCTAAATTTATTCTTCTGGTATTTTTTAAATTAATAAAAGAAACCAACCAAAAAAAAAACCCCAAACTTGCATCTGTTCTCACCACAGACTTACCTTTAAAATTTCTTGTCAGCTGAGAAATAAAAAACCCTAAACTTTCTCCACTGCTTGATAGGTCCTCCAAAGAGGCCACCATACTTAGCCTTCCCTGGTTTTCACTGCTTTTCCCAAGGACGTCACAGCTGCAACCATTTCATTTAAATGTTGTTACAACACGATGCTGCCTTTGTACCACAGAACTAGCTAATAACTCCTCTTCCACTTGTTTCTTTCATTTCAGTTTGTGTCACTTCTTGCTGCTGCCAAATACCGATTATTGTATTTCTGACTCTACTATATAGGGGCCTTCATATTCCATGACAAAGAGACACTGGGATAGGAGATAAGAGATCATGTTTCCTGTTCTGGCCCAATTCCAGCTCTTCACAGTGATCTACAAAAAAATAACTAAAAATTGGATTTGTGACCTTTTTTCCCCTTATTCATTAGCTGTATTGTTTTGGGGTTTTGTTTGGGTTTTTGTTTTTTGGTTTTTTTTTTGTTTTTTGTTTGTTTGTTTGGTTTTTTTTTGTCCAGTGCAAACTCTTACCTTCCTGGATCTGTAAGTAATGTCTGAAGTGCTCTGTTCAGTCCAAATATTTTCCTCACTCTTAGCTGATGGAGCAAATCTTTGGGAACTTTTGTAGATATTTTGATCCAGAACATTTCCCAGACATGGTAAAGTTCCTGATTTTTTTACTATTATTATTAATAATGTCTGAATTTTAAAAATTGTAAACACCGGCATAAAACTCCTTTTCCCAGGAGTGAGATTTTATGATCTACAGTGTCACAGTCCATCCAGGTCCCTCATGCTTCAGCTGCACGAGGATTTTGAGGAACTTCTGAAGCATGGGCATATGCCTGAGCACTTTCAGACGGCACGTCAAAGAGGACACTCTTATCCGCACCCAAATTGGTTTAAGCTGAAGGTGAACATGCTTAAGTCCTCTCTGTGCCAATAAGGCTGTAATTGCTGGTTTATGCTACAGTGACAGTATTAAATCTTATTTGATTATTAAAAAAAAAAAAAAAAATCAGCTGAATGGGTGGCAGGGGGGCTGAGTACAGACAAAATCTGAATGTGGATAGCTGAAAAAGAACAACACAGAGATGCTTTTAGAAAACTTACTTTAAACTATCAACACATCAGCCCAGTACATTAAACATGCAAGTGCAGAAATAACTCTTCCTTCCCTATACCCTGAGACTAGAAAACACAACTCTGGATACCAGATGTAACTGAGTAGTGAAGCAGTAAGATACACTTTAACGTTAAAATAAATAAATAAATAAAAATCTTGCAGTTTAAATCGCATAATCCCAAATCCATCTCTTAATTCCACTGACTTCAATCAAGCAACTGAATACATGGGACCTCACAAGTCTAATAAAATCAGATAAAGAATCCTGCTAGCGAGCTTCCACGAAACAAGGATCATATGCATTGAAAGGTCATACAATCTGTTGTAAGAGAATATTAGACTGTCACTTCTCTATCTCACGACAAATATTGAAGCATCTGCAAAATTCAAGCAGTAGACCAACTCTGGCTGTATGTACAGCTTATAAATTTCAAGAACTTTAACAGATGATGTCAAAAGGAGCTTTTTGAGTTTTTAAAAAGTCAACATTTCAAGTTATTTAGGACTCCCAAAAGTACTGATATGTCCCTCGCTACCCCCACCCCAAAGCCACAGGCTGATAGCGTATGCGACAAAATATTGTCACTCCCAATTGTTAACCAAAGGAAAAAAGAAACGTCACTAAATATCGTATTCTTGTGTACATGCAAATTCTATTTAGGTGATCAAGTCATCTTGGAAGGCAGCGCAGTGGCAGGCAGTGTACATTTAAGCTTCACCAAAAGCACGTGATCGTTAATCTCCTCCTGGGGGATTTCACATAAAGCTGACAATTTCTGCTTCCACCAGTAACGCTTATTTACTAAACCCTGGATTGGATTTAAAGCTACCGTTTTTAAAAGAAAACAATTTGTCTGTCCAGCAAAGCACCGTTTCGTCCTAGTTGCCTAGTAGGGACTCTTGATTTTTGCACTTTCAAGTTTGGGGGTTTTAGCAGCCCACCTAAATACACAGATAAACGCATGGAATGCCCCCCAAAGCGACAGACACCCCACGCAGGGAAGGCAGGCAGGACCCACAGGCAGCAGCGCAGTTCACAGCCAGAAGCAGCACACATACTTCAGACACACAAAGCAAATCACATTTGGACATTCTTGGCGGAACGAGATTCCGGGTTTGTATTCCTCCCTTCCTCACACACGCACAACCCCACACGGTACAGAGCAATAACGCTCACAGAACGGAACAAAGACCCTTTTGTTATTGTTCCATAAGGTTTTGCAAAATCCCCTTCTTTGTCTAAAACTGAACTAATAGTGTTGCTCGAGCCCCGACGATCAAAATATACAAAGCTTCTGCAGAGAAGGAATATAGATTTCTTTTCGAACCATTGATAACATTTGAAATACAGACAAGCTTTTGAGAACACAAGCCCCAATTTGCAAGCATCTGTATTCAGAAAATTAAAACACAAGTAGTAAATACTGCAGCCATTCAAATGCACGCACTCTGAAAGGACACAATCAGAGCTTAAAGCTTATCACACCCGGCTGTGTTTTAACAGATCTCTTATGGTTACCTCCCCCCAAATAAAACTGCTAATACCAATACAATTAAAAAGCCAGTTTAAATAAAAACAACCACACAATTTTCCCCAAACCAGCAAGTTCTCTCTCTGCTTTTAATCCCCAGCACCTCCAGAAGGATGCTAGCGTGAATGAAGGAAAGGTGCTTAAAAAAAAAAATAATTAAAAAAATCAGCTTCACAATTAGAACTGACCAAAGTATCACACGGAAAGGGATCGTTCACGTAGCGCACTAATGAGGAGCCCCTACAGCAGCCTCTCCTGACAGGCTGCCCTGACATAATATTTATTTCGCCGGGCTTAACAGCATCCCTACAATGAACTGTAAGCCAAGACACTCTGCTGACAAGGCATTCTCCTACCTGAAGCTTCATTTTCCAGCACGAATGCATGTGTGTATCCTCAGTGTAGCTTCCCCTGGTTGCATGACTCCTGTTATCCAGCCTAAAGAGACGGAGCTGTGTAAGCAGAGCTGCTGACTGCCCTACATTTGCCTGCAGATGAAGAGAAAGAGTTGGTCCTGTACTTGCCTGGGCTTGTTTAAGCCCCCTAAATACAATACTAGTGTAGCTCAAACTAGACTAACTACTTCCTCCAGCTGATCCCAGTGAAAAGAGCTTGTGATGAATAATGCATGAGAGCTCCTACAAAAAAGCTCCATTCCTTGCAGCAGCTGATGTCCACCTCTCCCCCCTTCCCAAAAGCAATCCCTAGCAATTTTTGTGCTATGAGGCATAAAAATTCTCCCAGTGTCCAAGGAGCAAGGAGGATGCCCCTCCCAGATCTGTTTTCTTTCCTCTACTAATTAGTCAAACCAGTAGATCTGGTGATTTTCTTTTTTTTTTTTCTTTTTAAATATCAAAATCTGTGCAACTAGAAGTCAAAGAAAGCATAGTAAGTGCATAGCCATATCTCTGGACTACACAATACTAGTAAATTCAGTTGCTTAGTAATTAATTTTTCTTATTCCTGAGGGCTGTGATGCAAAACAAGCTGTATAAAGATGAACACAGAAGACACAGAATGGATGTGACAGACCAGAAAATAATACGGCACAAAGAAGGTGGAAAAAAAAAAAAATGCTTGCTGTAGCTGGCAAGTTCAGTTGACTGTTTACAGAGAAAAGAGATTGCTTAGGAGAAGTTAGTGGGTGGAAGAACATGGGGGATAAATTCACATGATTCTTGCTTCTTCTCCTGAGCAATAAATTCCACTATGTCAGTACAACTTTGCAAGCTAAATACAAAAATCACTTTCAGATAGTCTTCCAAAGAGTGAACAAACACAGGACTAATTTGCAAGTACTTTATTTGCAAGTGCAATTACTGCAATAGGCAAATGTCAATACACCCCACTTGTAGAGCCTGTTCTATTTCTCAGAATTGTTTTGCTTTGATTTCGTTGTTAGATACACAACAAATTATTTGGCATCTCTTTATCAGTTACCTGCGGCAATCTAAATGACATTGCCATCCAAACACAACTGACAAGGCTCTCACAAGCCGTTAGTTTCCCGTAAAGGAAACATGGCTTTAATGTATAATTTACAGTGAGAGAATGCGTGCAGCTTCCTAAAGCCTGGAGCGTGGCTCTTCAGATTGAGCACAACATAACTCTCTGGACTTCTCTGAGGTCAGATTTCCCAGGTCACACCAAAACTCAGAGACAGTCCCTGCTTTCTGTTCCCACCTCAGGTGACTCAGGAAGAAAATGAGAGATGAAAGGTGAGGACAACTGAGAGGGACTAAAGAGAAAGGGATGGATATTCAACACATTAGAGCACTTAGTGCTCAGTCGTGACTGGTTGTTACTTCTGAAGGTCTCCTCTTTCACCTCTGCTAAGGGTGATCCTCCTGCAAGGATCAAAGCTAACCTTAGGACTCTCCAGATGACATTATCCAGACAGTTGCAGTTATTTTCATGCTTTCCCTGGGAATGCTGTGCACACCACAAGGCTGAATGGAAGGGAAATCCTCTCCTCAACTACACTTTTTTTTCAGACCAACTCCATCTTCTCACCTTCATCAGTTCCCTGCCACATCTGCTTTTAAACTGAGGTTTTCAGGTGACCGCAACCCCATTCAAAATTCAGTTTTACCACAAAATTACATGGTACAAATCTTGTGACCAGGACCACTCTGTGCATACTTTGTTTCTCTCGTTCTCTCTGTCACTCATGGCCAAGGACAACACCCTGCGCTGGATGGACTTTTTGTCTCATCCACCACAGCTGGTGCCATACCCCGAGCACCCCGCATAACTTGCTCTTTCTCTCTCCCTGCAGACCAAATATTCCTTTTAAAAAATGAAAAAAGTTCGATACAAAAATCAAATCCACACAAACATTATTAGATCTATAAAAAAGGCTACAGAAATACTTCACATATCAATATCCTATGGATAAACCTCAAGGAGGCGAAGGTTCTCAACACGTAAGAACCGTGGCCTTGACGTCTTCCTCTGGCTCCTCCATCGTGATTTTAAAAATGGGAACCAAGTCGCTTCCAGAGAATCTGCAGGGCTGTTCAAACTGAGAAGGCAGGGGCTCTGCGTAAACCCAGCCTTGTACGCTACAAACTACAAGGTAAGCAACGGGGCTGAACGTGAGAGATGCAGGAGGACGACTTTATGGAGAGGTCTCCTGTTTCTGCAAAGGAAGCCAAAAGGACTACACCGTGTTGGAGGAAACATCATCGTATGGCATACTCTGCACTACAAACTCTACTCTTCTACACTACAAACAAACAGTAGCAGATTAAACATCTGAAATTAATCATTTGGAGTGCAACACACATAATACTTGTGAAACAGGGTATGCTATATTCATTTCTATACAACTGACTTAATTTCAGAAACCCCAGCAAAGAGTAAATAATAAGCTGCAAGATTAGCTCTATCAATGGCAGGGTTCAAAACTCATCTCTCAGTATCTTCATCGCAGGTGAGCTTTGGTTAAACAACAGAACAGTCTTCCCTCTCCGCGTCAGCATTGCAGACGCTCGCACACCCTTGGAGCAGTGCCCGGTTTTGGTTCATACGGGAACAAGCACTTTGCAAACAACATTTCTGCCTTAGCTTCACCTGGGCAACCGCCTGGTCATGAATACACTCTCCAGATGCTTTCTTTAATATCTGGAAGCTGGGGTTGAATTCTGAGATTTTTTTTTTTTTCCCCCAAGACTCTAACTCTGGGGCTAATAGAAACGAGTTGCTGGAGGGGAGGGGGAAATCTGCCATGGACACTCATTTGTATGGCTTTGTATACAGGGAAGTATGTATTTAGGTTCAGTTAAGAACTTCACATGGCCCTTTGGCTATTTACCCTCTCCTCTTAGTACTTCCAGAGGTTAGGTCAAAGGTTATGAAGGTTGGTTTCCAAACCCAGTAGGTGTATCGCTACTGTTACAAAGAATTACGCAAACACAGCAAGGTGGAAGAGATACCTGGTTTAATCACATTCTGCACCAGCCTTTACGCCAGTGGCCTCTCAGCAGAACTATGCCCACACGTGGCCCACGGGACTACTCCCCCGACACCAGGTGTTATGAGTAAGTTTCTGGGAGAAGCAAACCAGAACACGAACAGATGAGCATGAGAGTAATTAAATGCTGTTTATTATTTCAGGCAGTTCTCTCCCTTGGGTATTCAATTTAAAACGTATCTGCCTTCTAAAAAGGGTCCTTCATAAGGATTTAAATAAAAAATTATTCTTTAGAAAAGTTAGGGAAACACTAATGAACTCAATTGGTTTATGAATCCATCCTTTCATTTAACATGGCACACAAAGTTTGTTTTTTTAAAACCTTGGCATCTGAAATTTGCACTAAAAAACTGATTGCCCATTTAAAAACACCCACCCATACACAAATCCCCCAATTTCTATGTATCACAGCTTCAGGAAAAAAAAAAAAAAAAACAACATTGGAAATATGGATACTGAAAGTCTAAAACCACGTGGCAAACAGTGCCACAGTGACATGAGTTCACAGATATTTTTTTTTAAGTGATGTGATATTTGGCTAATTAAGGTTAAGATACTCTTGAGTATTGCATCCCCAAAATAAAGCAATTTGGTTTTTTTCCTCAAATATTAAATATTTGATCATTTAATAAAGTGTTGGAATTTAACCAATGTTAAGTCTTATGTTTATGAGGCTAAAAAGAGGAGTTTAAAAACTTAAAGGAGTTCTGCTGAGCAGCTTTATATTCCATTTAAAATGAACAGCATTTTGTAGCATTCTCCTGCATGCCTGAACAATCGTGTTGCCTCTGTGAAAGGCAAAGATGCAGGAGAGGCATCGCCACAGCAAGAACTGTGCATAGCAAAATCATCTTTCATTCACGCGCGCTTATTAGGTGAAACTTGAAACAACGTGTGCAGCGTCAGCTCACAGACACATCACTTCATTACATGCTTATGCTAGGGGCCAAGCTGGACCATTTTGGTTAAGTATTTAGCTACTGGCTGCCCAGTTAATTTTACAGCCAAATTTTGTACAGTCTATTTAGTTTCTCCCATTTTTAAATAACTGCAGCCTCCTGGGGAAATTCTCTAGTACGCCATCTGCTCGTTTCCTATAAATCCTCCTTTCAGACCTTATGCAAATTTCCAAGCTGCCAATCAGAACTTCTTTGATGTCTGGGTGAACCCCCCCCCAACTATTCTGAACGGAAACCTGCAGTACAAAAAGATTAGTTATCCCCTGATCAGTAAAATAACGATAGCAAAGAGGGTCATTTCTCTACAGTGCGTCTCAAGCGGCAGATACAGATCCCTCAGTGGGATGAGCATTTATGGTCCTCCCTGGCCACAGGTTAGGAAAGGACGGACATGATCCAGGGACAGTTTATCTCACGTTTTTTGCTTGTTACATTCTCTCCCAAGTTTCTGCATGCCCAAGCACCTCATGTTTGGCCATCTCAGTCGGTACTGCCAAGGAACAGCTGATGGACACTTCCCAGATCCAACCCCAAAGGAGGGTGGAGGGGAAGAAGAACCAATTTGGATGGCACAAGCGTAACGGGGGACAAGCGGGATAAGGAGATGTTAAATACTAAACCATGTTTCCTGTCTGTAAATTCACATAATGATGCTTGTGCAAGTGCTGCACTGCCCCTCTTTGGCTTGTGAAACGCTGCAGGGTGCGCAGATCCAATGCTACACCAGACTTTTTCCAACCAAACAAGCCCGGAGGGGGTTTCAGCAAGCAGGAACACACTGAAGGACGTAAGAGACTTCGATCCAGCAGATGTTTCTCCGAGCCTATGTGAATTCCACAGCGGAAAAGAGAAGTGAGGATCTTATATCTATTTTTAATGAAATTAGCACCGGTATCCAAACTCTACCAAGTGTTAACAAACATCACACAACATCCCATGCTTCCATGTAGTAGGCAGAAAGAGAGCAGTACATGTGGGTAGGAGCTGGTTTTTGGCTGCTGCCTGTGCCTAATTCAAATACTCGTCACTGCGACAGTAAATTCACAATGCTGCAAAGCAATATAATGGTGCTTACCCAACTACTGTGGGTGTCACTAATGCACCTACAAAATACGAGTGATGTGTAACAATATGGCCTGAAGAATTTTTCCAAAAAGCGTTAAAAGATTGATTGAAGGAAAAACAAACAACAACAAACCAAATCCACAAAAAGCACTTCAGACTAGGGAAAATTGGGTGATTGAACATGAAGTGAAAAGGCTCAGCAACTAAGGGGCGTATTAAGCTTCCTAAATGGTTTTATTTCCCCTCACATCTACAGTTTTAGCTTTTTGTTCTGCTTTTTGGCCTCAGAAAATATAGCCGAGTTCAGAACAGTGGATTGCACACAAGTTCTCCCCAACAAAACTACACATGCAGGAACTAGTTAAGACACTTTCACAAACATTTGAGAAATCTAAGAAAAAAAAGTGAAAAGCAGAACTTTGAAGAGGAACTGTAAGAGCTTCTTCAGAAATGCCTCAAAAAAGAAAAAAAAAGATCAGATTCAAAGCTCGCAACAGCTATAACCCACCTAAATATTGCATAAGAAGAATTCATCAGAAAGGATGCAACAGACATGGGGGTCAGGGCTCTGCATTAAACACCCCAAAAAATTCTGGTTATAAACCAGAACCTCAGACTTTGCAGTTATTTGTCTTAATGACCGAACTGAAAAATGGCAGAGGCCATAAAAATGGGTTGATCTTGTCTGCCTGCCTTCACACTGTGACTTGTGTGTGCCTCAGCTTGGACGACTGCAGGTAGCCAGAGAGAAGCCAGTTTTAAAGAAGGACTTCAACGATCTACAAATTGTGTCCCAGTTGGTTACCCCCACATCGTCCTTGGGGACGATGGCACGGGGGCACCAGAGCCTGTGTCCCAACTGCTGCTGGTGGCGGACGTGTGAGCAGAAAGACTGCGGCGGAGATTTGCTGGAAGAGGATAAATAGTGAGACCGCATTTCAGAGGAGGTTGGAGCACACACATCTGGGTTTTGCTGGATGAGGTACTGGAGAAGGGCACTATTAAAGTGGTTCCTTTAAATGAGTAGCTGTAGCACCAGAGGTAGGGAGAGGTCAAAGAGAAGTCTTTAAGGAACTGCAGGGCTCTCGCAATGGTTAGCTACCTGCTAGCCACTTCACAGGTGGGCTTGTGTCCCAAAGGTTAGACTGAAACCAAGTAAGTTGCTAAAATATTTAGACTCAGATATCAGAACTCCTGAAAGCAAATGTTTGGATCTGGAGATGATGTCTAGCACATTGAGTACGTATTTACGATCTCTCCTGGGGGCAGCAGGAGGATTCCTGGCAGTTTGGAGGCAGAGCAGCAGGGACAGGCAGAGGCTAAAACTGGGAACGCTGTCAGGAGATAAGCAGCTGCCACCAGTCCCACTCAGTGTGAGCCTGGGTGGGCTGGGGGGACTTCAAAATGCTCATGAACCCAAGGAGCAATAGCAGTGCTCTCTCTGCTGTATCTACATTCAAAAGGAAACAGAGGTTTATAGATGATAAGGGGAAAAAAATAGAAGAAAACAGCATGGCATGGGCATGATACAGCAGGAACCGAAGCTCTGAGAGGGACAATGCAACCCAGCCATGCAGGTTGTCTCTCCTTCTCCCTCGCTACATTCATGGGAAAGGCCCAGTTTCCCATGGAAACTGCAAGCTCCTATACTTCAGTCAGTTCATTCTTGTAACCGTTAGAAAGCATCTCTCAAAACAGCATTATTTATTCAGGCTCCAAAACACACAGAACAAACCGTGTAAAAGGCCCTAATACCTGGGCGCATTACCCACTCCTGAAATTCTCCTCACTAATTCTTGCAGAAGAAACGTCCCTCAGACCAGCTGAGCTCAGGATGTGACTGGGGGAAAGCGCTGCCTCGCTGCAGACATGCTCACCCCATCTGTGGGGGTTTTTTTGTCAGCCCATCGTCTCCTGTTAACATTTCCCTAGTAGTCTGTTTTAGCTCACCAAAACTCCCACCTTTACTATGTCTGATATGGTGGAGTGTTCCCATTTATTTTTTTCCCCAAATTTTTCCACCTAAAAATGGAAGAAGCAATACCAATAGAAAACATGTTAAATGGTGAAGACCCAACTCCTGACAGATCTGAACTTTGCCTTGTCGACAGAGAATCAAATGAAGATGTTACTGCTGTTCCACAAGATCAGTGTTAAGGCAGGCATTAGTAAATATTTTCAATAATCATCTGGAAATTAATTAAAAAAACAAACAAACACCAAAAACACCATAGGAAAGTCACTGCCAGTTACATTTACAGGTGACACAAACCTTAGCAAGGAGGTAAAAATGATCAGGCTTACAGCCACTTCACAGATGCCAAGCATCTGCAATTGATTTGGGGGAAAGAAACCCTGTACTCAAACTGGGTTTTATTGTCACCAAATTAAAGTGACACAGGCTGTAACTGCAAGTTATACAGGCTTCAGCCTATAACACAGGAGTACAGTAAAGGATTTAAGAAGTTGCAGTGAAGTGACAACTGGAGATGAAAACCTGAATGGGGTTTAAAGAGAAGATTGATGCCGTTCACCCCTGCATTATAGCAAGTAGAGATCAGTTTTCCCTCTGAAGTCCAGCACTGCCAAGGTAGGTCCTGGAGAACCAAGAGGGGACAACAACTGCAACAACAATAAAAGCCTAAAAGCAAGAGCAGCACAGCTTGCCTTGTAATTAAGACACTCGAGCCTCCAGTGTCCCAATCTTTCCTTTCAAATAGAAGGAGAAGGGGCTGAAAGGGATCTCTTTCCATCCTTTGCTCCCCCCAAACATTTTTCAAGGCTAAAGGAAACACCCTACTGGCAGAAATTCAAGAATTTTATCTGTAATTTTATCTAAAAAGAGGCTGACCTCACTGGTTTGTAACACCCTGATAGGTTGAAAAGCACAATTAAGAGCCTGTTGCAATTAATGGAGAAAGAGTCACCAACAACCAGCAGCTGGGAGCTGAAGCCAGAAAAACTCAGAATTAAAAAATTAAAAAAAAAAAAACCACCCGGGTATTGTTTCTGTAAATGGTGGTGGTGGTGGTGGTTGGCATGGAAACAAACTACCAAGTAAGGTAGAAGATTTACCCTTCACCTTCAAGTCAAGGCTGGAGGTTAAAGTGCCTCTTCCACATGCTATGAGTTATGGGTTCAATGTACGTTGCATCTAGTCACCCCCGTAACACAGGTCTTACAAATCAGATGCGGTCATCCCTGCTGGCCTTCTACGTCACAAACTTCAAAGGAGTCATTAAAATGAAACAAGCCATTCTCAACCAGACTGATGGGAAAGGGTTTGGGGTGGGAGGCGCTGCTTTTATGCTACTGACTTCAGTCAGAAAACAGGACAATCAGCCCTTTGTTACCCAGTGCCTGGAAATACATGAAGATATATTTTAGATACCTATGTTTTGCTCTGCATATTAAAAAATTACATACAAAACAGCTGGTTGTATTTTTTGCTTTTAATTTAATCTGTACTCCAACGTGCAACTCCAACTCCCTCTTCTGAATGAACTTCATCGCTGTATGACGATACAGACTTTGTACTTGGCATTTTGAAGCAATATAAGCCAAATAGTCAAGGTTTTCCCATTACTCACAAAAGAGAACCAGTTCAGTTCTATTCCCAACTGTAAGGGGAGTGGGTATCTTATATTAATTCAAGCACAAATTAACACTGGCAGTACCCAGTGGCTCCGATTTCCAAATGTTTCCATTAAGTACCCTAGTGCTTCCCTTTTAAGTGCTTAACTTAAAATAGCGATGGTTTAAAGTTTACAGGTATGCAGTAGCTGTGCTTCACTTTTCCCAAACGTCCCAACCTTGGTGTCTGAAAACAGGAACATCCTATTTAGGGGTCACTGCCACATTTCTGCCCGTGGATGTTTCAGTAACTCCAGTGTCTCTGGAGTACCTGATGCCTGTCAGCAGCCAGAGGGGAAGCCACACTGCAGCATTTCATGTGGAGTGAAGCTGTTTAACTGCTGTTACATTAACCAGCGCAGAGAAATTAAGGCCCAAAACCTAGTGAATGTTTCACTTCGTTGCATATGAGCCTGCCCTGCCATCTTTGCCCAAATAATATGCTTTCAGCCATCTGCATTACAGTAAACATAACTAAAGAGGACTGTGGGGGAAAATCCCAAGCCCAACAAACAACTGTTTTCTATTCTCTGGGATCAATCAAATGTTTTCACTGTTGTTATGCATAAAAACTGAAGCCAAAAAATGTCACGTAAGCCATTTACCGAGGGAAGTGTGCGGTGATGTTTCAAACTGAACAACCCAAAAACCGGCAGCTGCTGCCTGGGCACAGTTACTAGAAATAGGCAGGCAGGTGATCGACAGAGAAGACTTTACAAATGACGTGGGGTTTGTGCATCCAGTCAGACCTGACTAAAACATTTCCTGTTCTGAAACTTTCCATTTAGGAAAAGCTACCCATGTTTGTTAAAATGCTGTTCCATGACCACTTTAAAGGAAAAATAAAAATCAACTGATTAGTGGGTATTCAAAAAACCCAGAAACAGCCCCTATGACTTTTAAACCATTTTTTTTTTAGGTTCCTCTCTCGAAATCCTAGGAAAAGGATAATCTCATACTAAGGAATTTTATGCCAATCCATAATCAATCCATAATTCTGATCAACATGTGGTTGTGGGATTTAAAATATATTACAGGAAGAGGAAAGAAAAGCTTAAAAAAAACCCACAACGTATTGTTAGCTAGTCACTTCCAGGGGCTGTGTGGTAAAATCTGTCATCAACATACACTACAGAGCTGATAGGACACAGCTATTCCTGCAGAGCCTCACAGGACTTACAGACACGCCTGCTCGCCTGGAAAGGCAGTACTGAACTATGGGAACTACAGCTTTCTGTCCTATATAACCACTGCCCAAACACTAGAAGATAGGCAGAGGTCTGGCTCTTGTTTCTAGGAAGCATCTTTTTCTGTGTGGGTGATGGTATTTACTATGTCATTACATACTGTTGCCTCACTTCCTGGGCATACCGAAGCTTGTCCAAGAAGTTTGGGGTGAAGGGTAAACACAGTACTGTTACAAACATAAATATACTAACGATGTAGTAACTACATAATAACTGCATAAATGTAGTAACGATGCCTGAAATTAGCTGACATGCCACGTAAACCTGTTTCCTGTGTGAAAAGATCAAAATGTCTGTTAAAGCTGTGGATATCTCACACAGACAATCCTGCAGGAAGACAGTTGCTAGTAACATATAAACCTAGAGTATGACCTCTGCAGTAAAAGTTAAACCTGCAATCAGAAGAGTGAATGAATTGAAAGACTAGTAAGAAACACACGGTTCTGATACTTTCCTCCCTGTTGACAAGATCTCCGTGTTTGTCTGAATAAGAATGCGATATGGAGGGGTTACAAAAACACGACAGAATCACAACCAAAAGACAACTCTCAGTCCTGTGCTCCGCAGACTGGGTGATATACTCTCCAATGTTCACATATTATCTAAAGGAAAAGCATTTGGCACAATGTGCTAAAGAGCCATTAAGCATGGAACAGAACATATACACTTTTTTTTTCTTTTTTCCTTGAGGAACGGGCTTGAAGGTGAAAGCAAAGGCAAAAGAACTCTTTTGGCTTTTATATGAAGATATTGTAGATCTCAAAGGTTTCATCTCATTGGAAGCGCTGAGTCAAGCAGGTAACAACTACAAATGTCTGCTTATAAGCTAATTCAAGAATATGAAGCAGCAAGTAATTTTTCACACCTAAAGCAATTTAGGGTGTACTTTAAAAATAAAAATGGAGCCAAAAATTCATCCAAAAACCCCACAGAGGTTCATTGAGATATTAAGTACAATGTATGTCACTAAATGACCACAACCACACATTAGTTCCAGTTAACACAGAGAGTGAATTTGACTTGAGAGTTAGAAAAAAAATCTGATTAGAAATAAATAGCCACAAATACTTCTATGTCTGTGAGATCTACAGTAGTGATTTTCCAAGGTATAAGTACTTAAGAGTAGGAAATGCAATTATCCTTCAAGGCAGTAAGGCACATTGGAAGTCTGTGTCTCCAAATCTAGCTTTCATATAGACTCAAGTAGGTTACACAAAAAATTTAGACATACATCCCATTTCTTTACTATAAAGTCCCTGAAAAACCTACACATAAGATACAAACTTATTACTGAAAATGTTCTAATGTTAAAACTATATCAAGACCTGTTTCCACGCTCCTAGCATCTGAGTATGTATCTGTGCTAAACATGCACACTTGCAGTGACACTGACAGATGCATAATGTGCATGCAAAGCATTTAGTGACCTGGTCCCAGCCTCTTGCCTCCAGGAACACCATGGATGCTGCTGCATCCTTAAGGGACACGGTGGGAGCACACAGCACTTAGCACAGGGGTGAAGCCAAATGCTGCAGACATGAGGACAATCCTCTCCCTGACCCACACAGCCACCTGTTGTCAGGTCCACAAGGAATCAGATGCAGTCTACTTTCCAGCATATGAAAAAATTATAAATGGGCCACTTTTACTCATTTGCATCAACATCAAAGCAGTGCTTATTTCCAAGAAGAGGGAATTGGGTTGTAAATAAACTTAAAACTCCACAAATAGGTGATCCCATTCTTCCCTTTGTCTTTGAAGATGTCAAAATTCAGTTCTCAACTCCTAGAAAATGAAATTCTGAATTTAAGCCGCTGACCTCACAGAACACACATTTGAGCTTGCTCAGCAATAAAAGTGTGGTTTGACTCGTGGCTGTCATGAAAAATCTCCATAAGCAACTTCCTAAACCAGGAGAAATGTCTGCTACGAAAGAGAAACATGTTTAATAGCAGATGAGAAACCATCACTTCTGGGACCAAGAGAAGCTGAATGGATCCCAAAGGTGGATTTTGTTCCTAGGTGCGAGGACTACTGACTCAGAAGGCTGTAGTCCTAAGAGTACAAATTTCAACAAAGCACGGAGGAGCGATTGCTAAAGAATAACTTCCCCCTATCCCCATCAAGAATTCTTCAGAAATGGCATAAAGGCAAAGCAGAATTACCTCAGTTCACAGGTGCAAATCTAAGCCTATATGTAACTTCGCAGAAGTTAAACCTTTACACTTCTGAGGAGCAAGGTTTAAAGGGAAATCAGCAACTTGGAAGCTAGATACAGTTTTACAAACTCTGCAGTTCAAGTTCTTTAAGGGTACCACACCACAGCATGCCTCCCTGGCAGAATTGTTAATCTTTGTTCTTCTCTCAAAAAATCCCTAAACAAAACAAAAAAAAAAAAGGAGAAAACCACCCCAAACCCAACCTACTTTAAGTATTTCACCAGGTAAAGAAACATACCTGTCTGAAAAAGCAAACCAACAACGTCACTCACTATGCATCAACGCCTGAGGCAAAACATTCTACAGGAGAAAACCCCCTGTACTTCTGGGGTGTCTCATTTAGAGACATTACCTTTAAAAACCAAAGAACTTTAAAAATCAGCTTGCAGGAACCCAACAGCATCACTTTAAAGAAACAGTATAGCCACTGGATGATGAAAATCACTGCAATGTATGAGTAGGACCTCAACCCATGTCTTTGTGGAGCTGTGATGATTTCAGAGGCACTCTGTACCGACACAGACATTCATATGCACCTGCAACTCACTGTGGGATCATGGCTGACACACACTTCTCGTGCAAACAAGCAAGCGTGCTTTTGCCAGGGAAGAAAAAAAAAAAATAAACTTGAAGATAATGAGCTCAGATGCAGGGCTCCCTTAACAGAAAGCTGTTGCATATTAACATATATCAGATACATCAACAGACCTGCTAAACACCACCACCAAAACATACTTGGGTATCACATAATTAAACAGCACCAGCATTTCTTTAAAAAAAAAATAATCATATTTTTCAAAGAATAACTCTCAGCTTGTTCAAGTGAACTGCTAGTGAAAGCTAGACAGAGATTGTGTTAATATCAGAGAGGTAGTTTAAGAAGTCAGGTCAATGTAACAGCTACAGATCATAATAATTAACTCGAAGTTTCCAGTCTTGAGACGCCAAAGCAATAAGCAGACAAAATTGAAACAGAGATTGTATATAAATGAGTCTGATTACAAGCAAACAGCAAAACCTGAAACTTCCAAAGTTTCTTCTCTGAAGCATTGCTACATAAAACTCAACTCTGCTGCTGTAACAACTGCTGTTAGTTTTTATAATGTTTACTGAATTTTTAAAAGAAAGGGTTTTCTCCTCCTCTCCTTCGAATCCCTTTCAGAAGCCACTTCCCGCAGTTTGCCTTTCGTAATTCATCTCTGCTCAGAAGCCATCTGCTCCTTTCCTCATGCACACATGCTGTACACACTTCAGGACAAACACAATGCAGACCCAAACAGCGTGATCTGACTGGTTTTGTTAGATCTGCTCTTACGGGAGCAGCTCCCTCCCTCCCATCCCGTCCCCTCTCCTTCTTCCTGCCTCCTCTCTTCCCCCTCCACTGGGATTTGCTGGGAAGCAGCATGCTCTGGTTTCCAAGAGCAGGGCTTGAGAGGACCACTTTCCCATCCTGCACACAAACACAAAAAGAGCAGAATCTGGGAAGGTCGCAGCATTTTGCATGTTCACCAGTGACCGAGATCAAGTGATGCCTACCTGCAGGAGAAAGACCCCTCTGCTCTTCACACACCCCGTGTCCACCATGTTCTACAGCAGAGCTTTGGGCCAGCTCAGCAGAACGGGCTGCAGAGCAGAACTCTGGCAAAGCAGTCAATTCAAAGCATCTAGTGACAAACGCTTCCCACTGCTCAGCTTTTATCTGTAGACGTGAAGCCCTTTACAAGGCTCGTCAGTGGTGCTAGACCTCTTTGACAGATGGGAGGAAGGACAGCGCAGGCAGCCAAGGGACTTGCCCAACACCGTCTAGTGGGGCAATAAGAGACAAAAAAATTAAATCCTGAATTCCACCGGTTTAATCCAGGATTGGCTGCTTTCTCTGTGCTTCTTGCCAGCTCTTCAGGTACCATGCAGAAGGGGATGCTAGTGATGCTCTTGACAGCAACACACAGGAGAGAAGAAGGAAGCCCTGAAGCTGGCGAGTGGTGGGAATGGTGGCAATCGCCCACGAGGAGAAGGCAGGCAGGCGAGGGCAGGAGGAGCACCTCCGGCATTCACACCACCGCCAGATGCCAAGAGCTTTATTGGAGTAAAGAAATAGGCAATGCCCTGTGAGAGTGTGTTCACAGGGGCACCCGACAGGAACTCCAAAGTGCGATGGCCAGGAAGGGTTTGATGCAAGTAACACTTAAGTTGTCTTGACAAGCACAAGAACAACTCTCGTAACCACCAAAAGGAGAGATCACATGCAGGGTGGTGTTCAAGCGTGTACAAAGGCACCCGTGGAGAAGAGAGGCATTTAGTGTGAAGCAGTTTTTCAAGCAATTTTCTTATTTACTTAGTGCTCCTCACTAGACTGTTTACCTGCGAAAGGTAATCAGTCTACATTCAGGCACTGGCTCCTGCACAGACTAAAACGTCTGGTTTAGCACAGAAATCAGCCATGGAAATACCATGCTGTCAGCATGACAGCATCGCTGCAGGGATAGAATTCAGAAGGATGTTAAAACTGTCTCAGTCACATGGCGCATTCTCAAACGACAAGGTCTGGGAGATCTTGCTACCTGCTCCCAGACTGCAGAAACGAAAGCATTTTTGCTGCAGCTCTTCAGGGGTGCTTCAGTCACAGGTTGTCTGCTCTGTCAAAAAATGTCTAATTGCTACTTTTTAAGAAGTGGGAAGTGCAACATCAGCATTTTCTGAGAAATGCTTTATGATCTATGGAAAGACACGCTAAGTAAAAGCCAAGGTTTGAATAGTCAGGGAAGGACTTTGCAATTCCCACTTTGAGGCTAAACCTATAAGCAGCAAAGCAAGAGACATATTCTGCTTCTCACGGAAGAGTTAAAGGATACTCAGACAAAAATTCTTCAACAGTTAACCAGTTTCTATACAAAATCAATTTAATAAAGGAACAATGTCAGCGTTAATATACTACACAAAAATCTCAGTATAAAAATAATAAGGGGTGAAATTCTCAAAGGATTTGCAGCCTGGCTGCTTAATGAATGATTTGGTTCAATAGGCAAGCAAACCCAAACACACACACAGCCTTACAAACGCCTGAGTATTTGGATCAAGTTCAGCCAGTCAGAGCCCACATTCACAGCGCAAAGTCCAAAAAGCGAATGAAAAAGGTCACAGAGTGCTTCTGTACCTTAAAAACAATATAACAGCTCTCAAAGTGTCACGCTGGATTCAACAACATAAAGCATGCACCTTTATATTGCACTACTGATCTATGATTAAAAATTCTTGCAAATGCATCTATTGCTTTTTTTTTCCCTCTTCAAGTAAATCCTGCTCTTCCAGTAAGACATGGCTTATTTGAATCAATAGGCCATAGTGCTTTTCCTGTAATAGGATGCAAAAGATCATTAAGAAGGCAGAAGAAATTCAGCAAAATGCAGCACAATGTACTTCTCTCACCATAATTTCATTCAGACAGATTAAGTAGTCATAGTATGTCCAAGATGACAGCTTTGAGAAGTACCTGGAGATGTCTGAGATGATCACCGCATCCCTGCTGAGCACATAGCAGTCAGTAATATTACACAGCATTTGGAAGATAAGATAGTTCCTCTAGAGCAGAGGACAGAAGGGAGTTTCAGTCAATCAAGTGGAATTAACAAGTTTAAATTTGACTAGAACATTCCTCTGCTTCTGTGATAAATGCTACGTGATCTTTGATGACAACTCACTATTGCTTCCCAGGTCCAGGCCATTGAGAAGAAAAAGACTACTGAGCAGCCAAAATGACTTGCACCAACATCTCCTGATCTCTCATTCAAACGCTGATCCCGTCCATCCCTGATCCACTTATGAGATCTGCAGAGATCACACACAGGAGGTCACGGTTGTGAAGTTACACATTTTTAGAAGAGCAGTATAGAAGCTTTTGCTCAGGGAGCTTCACTCACTGCAGTAGCCTTCACTAAGAACTTGTGGTACACATCCGTCTGCTTCAGCAAATGAGGTACAAAGCCCTCAAATAGGCAATGCTGTAACAAAACAAAACCAGAGCAAAACCTCAACCACATGC
Organism: Vanellus vanellus; assembly: GCF_965231255.1. Lineage (NCBI taxonomy): Eukaryota > Metazoa > Chordata > Aves > Charadriiformes > Charadriidae > Vanellus > Vanellus vanellus. The sequence continues at coordinate 21,789,986 of NC_138912.1, read as the reverse complement.
CAGCTCTGGTTCCTCATTTCCAGTCCAAATCCTGAGAGCTGTTAGCTTTTGGATACGTTAGGAAGCGTCACTGCCAGCGTGTTACCCACCAAACAGGGGCAGGGGAGGCTGTGGGGGGTGTAGCCTCTCACAAACAATAGAGTGACTCTCTCTTAAATCAGGTGGGTATGAAGCTATTCCTAGTGAAGGATAAGTAAGAAGCTAATGATGGTTATTAATAGTCCTTAAAGCTAACAGTTCATCTGAGTTAAATGCAAGAGTAATAATCCCTTTATGACCTTCCCCACTTTTACTGAGGAAATGGACAAAGTTTCATGAAAGACTGCTGTTAACCACAGTTTTCAACTGTTTTAAATCTAGAAAATTACATTTACCTGAATCAGAATCTACCCGGCTCTGCTATTTATACATATCTCGGAGGACTTAAAACAGAAATGGTAGGCAGGAGCTTTGCCTTTTGCCACCTCTTCAAATTCAGTAGGATTTTTGCCCCAGACTTCCACAGGTTTTGAATCTACATGTTAATCTGCCATGAGGTATGCCCAGGGATTATGGATCACCCAATCCGAGAAACTGGATTGCAGTGATAAAGGTGGTAAGGATTCTTGCTGTTCCTCACTGTTAGTCACAAATCATTAGCCCAGAAAACTTGCTCTTGTAGCAAGGAAAACTATTACTAAAATCAATCAAGCCTTGACCTGAAATACAAAAGCTACATCTTGACCAGAAGCGTGAAAGAGAAGAAATAGTAAGAGATCCGAACTGTTCAGCTTGAGAATTTTCCCTCCGCTCCTCTACTACAAATGCAGATAATTAAACAAGTCCACTATCACAAAATATAAGATATAAAGCACCTTCTTTCCGGGGAATAGGACAAACACTGATTTTTTTCACAGACTGGCAAAGTTTCCTCTCTAGGCACACTGATACTTCATTTTCCACCACTGTGCTTCTTAAGCCTTTCCTCTGAAGGACTTCTTACGATGCAGGTACAGACAAGCCAAAGGTCTAGTTTGAAGTAGCAAGAACAAAAGCAAGCAAAATTTCACCTGCTAGCTGACTCTCTACCTTTATTCACCTTGGCTTCCGCCAGGGCTCAGTAATAAATAGGGGAGACGGGTACATGAGTCTGCTCAATGTGCAAAGCACACACCTGGCACTGCACTTGGTCTAAGAACATAGCTTGGTATTACAAAGCAAACCTACATATTTATCTTTGAAGTAGTAATATTGGTTTTGATTGTGGTTTGGGGTTTGTTTGATTTCGTTCAGATTGGCAAGCAGCTTTGTACAACTCAAAACATTTTAAGACCACAGTACACACATTTGTTTGAAGTGCTTACTGTTGCTCCTATGCAGAAAAGGTAAGGAGTACTTCTATTACACAGTAAAGGTAAGGTAAGAAAACCATGGCACTTCAATCAAACTGTGAAATATTGCACTTGCTCCGGAAAAACTATTATATGTTTGCAGAAATCCATGAGAACTGTGCCTGGGCCATCCTCAACACAAGGAAATAACCGTGAGCCGTGTTGCATAATGGAAAGTTACACAACTGACATGTGAAAGTACTGAAGTTTCACTGACTTTGTACTGAAGTTACAAAACTGAAATGCAAACGCCTTCTTTCTCAGTTTTACCTACTGTCCTTCTCTTGTACAGCAGATATTACCTAGGGCACCAAAATCATCTACCAACAGCTCAGCAGGTTTGCCACAGGATCACGCTCGTTCCACATGCTGCTCTTTATCTTGCAGTGGTTTCTACCTCAAACAGAAATCAGGCATTTTGAAGCGACTAAAAATAAGGCAGCAATAATCTACAATTTCTTTCTCTTGCACCTGATCTCCCCTTTACTGTATACTTTAAATATAAGCAAAACTCACAGTCATGGCCAGCGGGTCCTGATTGCACCCAAGGGTTGACAGGGACTCTGACTAGCAAGTAGCCTTGAATGTCCTAACTGATGCAATATGAAAATTTAACTGGATTGGTCAAAGTCAGCACATTAACAACTTGACTGCCCTCTATCTCATTTGTTAGATCCAGCATTAAAGGTTAACACCAGAAGCCAGGCAGTTGGCAGGAGCGAGGAAGAGCGCGCAGGGGCCAGGCTGTGGCTCATGTGCACCGGAGCGGCCGCAGTGTCGGTACAGCTGTGCAGCAAGGACAGCAGGCAGTTCACCCACCGCTCCAGCTGTTCCAGCTGTGGTTTTGGCAGAACACAGGACACTTAGGAGATGAATGAATATGATTATGGAGACAGGAAGGACAAGCCTTGGGAAACATGAAGTGTTTCCAGGCTAGCCTAATTTATTGCTTGCGTAGTCCCAGTCCCCATTATTTCCTCTGCAATATTGCACATATTTAAATAAACACTCTGTTCTGTTTCAAATGTCCCAAGGCATGAAAGTACAACAGCAGCCTGGCAAGGGAAACAATAATCAACGCTTCAAGTAGTTATCATGAAGGAAGCACGGGGCAGATTTGTTAACACCAAAGCTGCTGTGTCAGAAATGAAGAACCAGTTTAGAAGGAGACTTGCGACTCCCACTTCTGGGCTCACTGTGTGTTGTTCTGATCTGATCGGCATCCTAATCCCCATCACCCCCTGGGAGGGTACTCAATTCACAGCACTGCCCGGCATTTGGCAGAGGGGCTGTTTCACTACAGTTTCTACGTGGGAGGGGACCAAAGGGAAGAAGCAGCAGAGCCCTCGTACCTGGAGAGCTGCCCAGCACAACCACAGACCATGATTTCATGTGATGGGTGGGACAGCAGACCCCCGAGACAAGGTGCTTCACGGATTTAGAGCACCTCATCTGCAAGGACAACTTCTTGCCTAGTTCTGGCAAGCAAAAGCAGCAGCGTGGCAGACTAATTAATTACTGGTTTAAGAATCTGAAGGGCTAGAATCCATTTTACTGAGGAGAAGACTCCAAAAAAAGGATGATGAGACAATTTAATTTTACTGACTCACCAGTGACTTTGGTAGGTGCGATTTGGACAGCTGACTGATCACTCAGGACAGATGATCCTAACACATCAGAAGCAACTTCTTTTATCCCACCCAAAGTTAATCTTAGTGAATCCCTTTCTGTAACATGACAGTGCCTTTCTTGTCGCTTATACTTAAGCTACGCCCTATCTATAATCAGTATCACCCTAAATCTCCTCAGAAATATCCACTGCTGAACAACTCCCAAGTTAAGAATACAAATCGTCTCTCCAGAAAACAGCACAGTAAGTACACATATGGGTGTAGATTTCCTTCCTTGTGATATTCGAGTCAATACTAATGGCAACACAGTGGTTACTGCACCCTCAGCAAGTTTGCCAACACCACCAAGCTGTGTGGGGCGCTTAACATGCTGTAGGGAAGGGATGCCATCCAGAGGGACCTGGGCAGGCTTGAGATGCCTGTGCAAACCTCATGAAGTTCAACAAGGCCAAGTGCAAGGTCCTGCATGTGGGTCAGGGCAATCCCAAGCACAAATAAAGGCTGAGCAGGGAATGGATTGAGAGCAGCCCTGAGGAGAAGGGCTTGGGTGGTGTTGGTTAATGAGAAGCTCAACATAAGCCAGCAATGTGCGCTCGCAGCCCAGAAAGCCAACCGTATCCGGGGCTGCATCAAAAGCAGCGTGGAGAGCAGGACGAGGGAAGTGATTCTGCCCCTCTGCTCTGGTAAGACCCCACGTGGAGTACTGCGTCCAGCTCTGGGGCCCCCAGCATAAGAAGGACATGGACCTGTTGGAGTGAGTCCAAAGGAGGGACACGAAGCTGATCAGAGGGCTGGAACACCTCTCCTATGAAGACAGGCTGAGAGAGTTGGGGTTGTTCAGCATGGAGAAGAGAAGGCTCTGGGGAGACCTTAGAGTGGCCTTTCAGTACCTGAAGGGGGCCTACAGGAAAGATGGGGAGGGACTCTTTATCAGGGAGTGTAGCGACAGGACGAGGGGTAACGGTTTTAAACTGAAAGAAGGTAGATTTAGATTAGATATTAGGAAGAAATACTTTACTGTGAGGGTGGTGAGATATGGGTACAGGCTGCCCAGAGATGCTGTGGATGCCCCATCCCTGGAAGTGTGCAAGGCCAGGCTGGATGGGGCTTTGAGCAACCTGGTCTAGTGGAAGGTGTCCCTGCCCATGGCAGGGGGCTTGGAACTACATGATCTTTAAGGTCCCTTCCAACTCTAACCATTCTATGATTCTAACACAGTTACTAGATGCTGCCAAGAGCAAAGGAAAGCAGGACGTGTGCCTGCATATAGGGGTTCACACCTCATACTATTTTGCTTGTATAGAGGTAAAATACACCTGTAACAGTTTCCGTGACAATGGTACTACAGCCATCATCCAAAATCCCTATCTGTCTTGAATTCTTATGCAAAATAGAGGGTTGTAGCTTATATTTTGCAGAAGTTACTCAACAACAATTTCTAGTATTTTGCAGCCAGCTGCTTTAAAATGGCAAATATGAGAATAAAGAGATAATTTGGTAACATCCATCTTTACTAAAAGCAGCAATCATGCAAGGAGTTGGGGCTTTGGATGAGAACCGGGTCCGATTTGATAACCCGAATTGTTATATATTTAGATAACTTCCTGTGAAAGTCAAGCATATCTGACAGTACCTGTTCCTCTTTTTCTTTGGTCTTGCTCCTGGAGACTCTGGAAGAGGTAACATCCTGAGCTGGAATGACAGAGATTTGATGCAGTGGCATGTTCATCACACCGTCTTGTTTGGTCCTATCATTTACAGGAAGAAGGCTTGAAGGCAGCGCTCATTCAGTGCCATTGTCAGGCCTTGCACCTAAAAAAAAAAAAACAAACATGATGTTAAAGTAGCTTGAAACGCAATTATTTCTAAACCAAGACTAAGCCATCAATTGGACCAAGGTGCACCTCTTATCTTCTCTCTGGATTCTGAACAGGAGAGAGTTTGGTGCGCTGGCTGGGTGAGAAACGACACAGGCATTAAAAAGCCAGAACTAGACAGGTCTGAGCACAATTTATGCAAATGAATCAATAAATAAGTTATCAACCAATTCTGGCTTTGCTTTTGGATGACTTTCAGAGGGCAGGGATCACATGTGAGTCTGCATGGACTGGGAGGAGGAGGAAGAGCAGCTCTCCAAGCTGAGCAGTGGGAATGCGCTACCTGGAGGTGCAGAGAGCAAAGCTCATGCAGGTAGTTTCCAAAACCACACTGGAGCACCACACTGGAGCAAACTGCCTCAGGCATTGTCCTGAATCAGGCTGAATGCCGTAGCTTTGGTTAAAAACAGTCAGTGGCCTGCATTTGGCTCCTGTCATTCATATAAACACGTACCAGCTGGCAATAGAAAGATGCATCACGTGAGCTGTTCCTTTCCTAAGGCTATTAGAGAATAACATAATCAAAATCCCTCGCTAGGAATCGGGAATCCACTGGACTACACACACTTTATCCTTCTTTTACTAATACAACAGGGAAGCATTACAGACGGGACAGACAGGGATAGACATAAATTAGCCAAAAAATTGCAACACTAATCTGAAAGGCAGGCATAATTAGCCATACCTTTTATTAGATTAGTGAAGTTACATTAAATAAAAACCTTTTTCAAACATATAGGATCATGGGGCGTTTATTTGGAGTGTAACCTGCCACAAATGAGACACAATCAATTGTGTTTAAAGAAAGGATTAGAGGGGAATTAACACAGCAGGGACTATACTAAATAGGGCAACTGGATGATGCACTGTTCTGTTTCCATAACATATGAACTTTTTGTTTGTTTATTTTTGAATCTGTGAAAGCACTAAACAGAGGATAGATAGATGCCCTATATATTATGTTGCTTAATAATTTGGAAATAGTATAGCCTAGCACTTAGTGCATACCCTTAACTTACATTGCACGCATTTTTATATTGAATGTTTAATTCATTGGAGGTTTTAAAGACAGGCAAAGCTTCCCAGGTTTTTGATTCTACAAAAGATGCCAGTCTGGTTCTATTTCTCTTAGACTCCACAGGAGTACTGGAGTTGTTTAAAATGAAAACAGGATCAAATCTTTTGAGTGCTTTTGATTAAACAGCAAAAAAAAAAAAAAAAAAAAAAATCACATATCCCAAGGAGGTACTTTATACCGGGAATATTTCAGTATCCTCTTTGCACTGAGGGGAAAAGAGTTATCAAAGGTCACAGAGGAAGTAATGAGCAAAAAAAAATGCAGGCAACGCCTGCTGCTTCCCAATGACACACTCAATTTGCTGGATGATGCTCGCTGCCCATTAGAGTGCTCAGCCAAATTCAGCAGCATTACTGACATGTGGTCAGGATTTATATTACCTCCATAGATGCCAAGAGGGTGCATGCGTGAGAGCTTTGAAGGCAATGCCTCCATAACTTCTAGGCATCACTGATTTTAAAAATAAAACACATCTATATGCATAAACAAGCGACAACAAGGACACTTCCTTATTGGAGGACAGAGGGAAACATGGGACTTACCAGCACCGCTGGTAAGCATAAAGGGAAAACACAGAACCTCCCCAGGTCCTCCGCACACCTCTTTAGCTGCATCCTCTGAAAGAGCCAAGCCGTAAATGCCCGAGGAGAGATAAACGTGAGCCGAGACAGGAATATCAAACTGCAATAAACAAAGCAGGAAGGGAAGGTGTTTTCCCAAGAAAACATAAGGAAATGAAATCCAGAGAACATTACGCTCCCATGAAAATATGCCAGGTAATATGGTCTGTGCTACTGCCAGCGATAGCTGAGCCAAGGGGAAGGATATCGACCTCACTCTGTGTTCCCCTCAAAAAGGGTTCTGGGATTGCAGGCAAGGACATTTTATTACCATACCAACAAGGAAAATTTATTACCATTTTATTACCATACCAACAAGGAAAATTATTAGAAAACACAGTTAAACCCCTCTGATTATGACAGACAAGTCAAACCAGTTTTTCTGCAGGTACTTCGAGGATAGCGCATGTTAGAATTCTTTGAAAGAGCTCAACCACCAGATATAATCCAATTAGATACTCAAAGAAGATGTGAAACAGCCCTCCCCTGGTAAAAAAGCCTGGCAGACACTCTAATAAAGCCTGCTTTTGTTCAGGAGGGGCTTAGAAAAGGCTCTACTCTTAACCCAGATGCCACACTGTAGCATCCCCAATCTGGAAGGTCTGTAACAACGCACACACTCAAAGCCTGGCCGTATCAACCTGAAGCACGTTAACTCCACAGTGCTAATTAAAGGATAAAGTTACATGAGTCAACGGACCATCTGCAGTACCAAGTGCAATCAGACAAGGATGCCAGAAAAGCACTGCCACTCAACACAAAGCAAGTTATGACAAGCTCTGCAGGACGTTTTCCACAGCTAAACTAACACGTGCCCCCTGATCCAGGGGTGAGGAGTGGGACACCTGCAAAGAGGGATCCACGCTTCAAGCACAACAAACTGGGGGCCTGCCAAAAAGGCCCCCAGGGAAGAAATGCCAAGGCAGGGGGACTGCTCCTAGATACTCCCTTCTCTTCAGGATTCCAATTAGATGTTCAGGCCATCCCTCACACAAAGTGAGGGACACTCATTGCTACACCTCCACCCAACAGCTGAGTACACTCGCCCAGGAGGTGGCAGATAAGGGCTCAGCTTCCTCCTCCCCTGTGTGGTATTCAGTTCATAAATCACACATGCACAAGAAGTCCCATGACCACCGGTGTAGACGCTGTTCTGTTCACAGAGAAAGGACTTTCCAGCTCATTTCTGCCTGGAAAGCTGAAGTAATCATGGGATGGCAGGATGGGGAGAGACATACACAAGCCAGGTCCTATAGACAGGGCAGTCTCCTCCTGTGAAGGAGGAGGGAACCTATTCTCCTCCTGCCCCCATGGCTGTTCACATATTATTCACTGGAGAAAAATACTTAGGAAAACCTCTTAGGAGTTTGAGCATTCAGCAAGCAATAATAAAGTTAAGACTGTTTTCATAGCTGGGCCCTTTAGAGATTTCTTTACTGATGCTGCCAACAGCTGCTGAACCACAAATGCAGACTACTGCTCTCGCCCAAGGAAGTTTCCTGCAGACCTGGCTGGGGCAGACGGGAATGCCAAGACAGAGGACAGCCTAAAGCTCTACTGTTCCCCCTACCTATAGCCACACTGGTTCCTGCAAAATGGATTCCAGCTATACTGCTGTCGTGGAGAGCCTTCAGAAACTAATGCCATTTCAAAAGACAAAAAAGGTCAAAATCCTGGCCTCAGAGCCCACAGTAGAGTCCTCAGTGGAGCTAAGATTTCACCCACCCAGGCCATCCTGTTGTGCTTTCTGCAGGGCAGGCAAAACAGTAACTAAAAATGCCAGCAGACACCTGGAACCACATCAGCCAGGTCCTCATTACATTGCTAGAACCACAAAGCTGCAGCAAGAACAGGCGGATTCAGAGGAAATGGGACAAACTGTCTCTGAGGGCAGTTAAGAATTAAAAAGGAAGGGAAAGCAGGCACGTGACTTGGTCGGGTGGCTGGGGCATTCCCCTCAGCAGTACCTCTCCTGACAGAAACAAAAGCAGAAAATTAGGTACCCCTGGGTTAAGAGCATTAAGTACAGGAGAGGGGAAAACCGATGACAACAACAGGTAACCTCCCAATAGCAGAAGCGGCTGGGAGACCACTTGAAACCCCACTTCCACCATCCACCCCATCAGAGCCTCAGTTTCCCAACTGACAAAACAAGAACATAACTCAGCCATGAGATGAGCCCAACGGTCTGTGAATTGCTGAACTGTTACAATGAGAAGTGTCATTGGAAGAACCCAGGCGGAGGTAGCGAGTCTGTTGTCCCCCACCTGCCACCCACTGCAGCTTCTCTGCCCATTACACATTCCAAAAGAAAGGCTCAACTGCCCTTTGCCAAAGATTCCCGGCTAGACTGGGGCAAGTAAGCACAAATCACAGTTTCCTGTCTGTGGTTTGGTATCTGCCGGAATCTAAAAACATGCAGTACGAAATGCAGGTTTTATTAGTTCATTTACACTTCAGAGAGTCCACCGTATTCCCTTGCTACACGGCACATGCTGGAGAACTTCAGCAGAAGCTCTGGAGCTGTAGCAGCACTGGCTGCAGATGTACACAGACCTTATCAAAAGAAAAGCATCCTGAGGATGTATGTAGGTGTGTACACATGCTTTGCATTACTCATGGGGGGGGGGGGGGGAAGCAGCAGCCAAATACCACAGTTGTTTTCCTATTTAAAGTACAATAGACACTCTGGATTATAAAAGAATCTTTGCATCAAAAATAAACAGAACCTGTGGTATTAGCAAGATGATAGTCACTAACAGAAGGGAATCAGAAGGAATTTCACTTGTGAGTTATTCCTGTCTGCCACGAGGCTTCTTCAACTCTCCTAGCCCCCACTAATCACAGTGAGCTGTATCACATAGGACAACAGTTGGAGAATCTGCTGGGGGTGGGGGGGTGGACGGGTGGATGGGTTAAAAATAAAGCAAGAGATCACTGCTGTCCAGATAATCCAGGCGCTGCAGCACTGTGCATTGCCATGAAAATCCTGCCATGGAATGGATGTGGTCTGTGGACTTCAGGGGACCATACCAGCTGCAGGCTGGAAAGTGCTGCCCCAAGGCTTTGTGGATCACTGCCGTGACCTCTGATCTTCCAAAACTTCCCCTCTATGCAGCGTGAAAACTGACCAACCCAAACAGGAATGGAAACCCTCTGAAGAAACCTCGGACTGCTGCTAGATGGTGTAACATCTTCATCAGCTGGCTTACTTTCGCCTAGTGGGATTTGAAATAATCTATTAGCACATCTCTGGAATTGTTTTTCTGCAGGAAGTCTTGATGTGAAATCTCAAAGCCTCATAAAAAAAATTAATTCCTTTCATTTTGGGTTTGTTGTTGTTGTTCTGAAGGTGACTGAAGCCTTCATCCAGTGACCTTAGCAAATTCCTGTGTGCATCTTAACTTTGCTTATCTACCCTGGCATTTCAGCTGGATATAGCTTATGCCTACTTTCTGTACGCTACATTTTCCATATTTGCAAATATTTGCAATCCTGTTAGGTTGTGTTGGCTCCAGTTCGAAGCTTTTATTTATTTTATTTTGAGCTTGTCCGGACTCCTCCCCTACTAATGTAGCTTACATAATCCTTTTCTAGAGATGACAGATGTGCATTTTCAAAAAGGATCCTGCATCTGTGTTTCATTTTGTTTTACTGTAGCTTAATCAGTACTTTGTTAACAGCATTATTTAAGAGATGTTATCAAGCCTCATGCACTTCACATGCATTTGTTAACTTGACAAACAAACCTAATCAAGGAGCTTAAGGGAGAGAAACTAACGCTTCTTTCCCTCCAGTACCTTTCACATTTCAGGGCTAGTACAACGTTAGAACTGAAAAGAACAACTGTGCTCAGACTAGTCAGATATAATTCTGGATTATTAGTATTTACGGATATGCTTCTGCCCATATATCTTGCATTGATTACTAGCTCAGCTGCAACTTCTCACTTTATCATCTCAGTTCCTCCTTTCCTCCACCTGCTAGCGTCCTAAAAATAATCAGCTTCAAGACTTAAAAATATTTTTCTTCTAATAATTAAAAAAAAAAAAAATCATGTTATGATGTAGTTGAAATCGAAAGACTTAAAGGGGACTAGAGATACTGCCACGTATTCCCCATGTTCCCTTTGAAAGCTTCTCAACATACAGGAATATGTAGCTGTAGTACGTAGCTGTAGGTATCTGCCAGCTCTGGCTGACTCCTCTCAACATAAGAATATGATTGTTTTTAAAAACATAATACAACTCGACAAGCAAGCTGTTAAACTAAAGCATCAATAAATAATGGTCCCAGAGCTCTTAGCAACCCCTTCCCTTGATTTCAGTGGAAACTGAGAGCAAGATCCGCACCTCTGAAAAACAGATTCCTTAAAATCTCTCTCCTTCAAATCAAACCAGCTGCTAAGTGCAGTTATGAACTAGCTTGGTAGCACTGAGAAGAAAACAAATGTCACTTCCCTCTGTTCCGATAACAAAATAATACAGTCATTACAGTCCCTTGGGAAAACAGAAGTTACTTTTGTCTGCTTATGCTACTACTAATAGCAACTTACCCGCGTTGGAAGCATCAGCGATCATTCCTTATGTCTTGTGGAAAGAACCAAGCGCCAGGCGCTCTCCACACGCACACGGGCAGTAAGCTCCTGCTACGGAGGCAAAACTTCTTTAACTACATCCATGGTCTGCTAGATAATACACATTTTTAAGTACTCCCCTTGTATATTTGTTGATGAAACAGTCCAGAGGAACATCAGCAATAACGCCTGGGACAGCCTCTAACTACAACAAGCAAAAAGAAACAGGGGTAAAGCAGAAGTTTCACTCTCCACACTGGGAAGCCCTAATGGTGGGGGCCTGGGAGAAGCCAACAGCCAGGGCTGCTGCTTTCTCAGCCGGCAAGTTACTCTATCTGCTCCACTGAATTTCCAAATCCATTTGCGTAAGGGGGTGCCACTCATCCTTTTGCTTAGATAATCACCATTTCACCTCACCCCTTCACATTAAACACATGTTCCTGCCCCGAGGAGCCGCCCAACAGAGCAGGTCTAGCACATGAATCACACCGCAAGCTCTGCGCCTTTACAGCTTTGCTGCGAGCAGGACGAAACATCACGGCATGTACAGGACTTGCCTTGTTATCACTCTTAGCCACGATCCCATCAACTCCCACAAGAAGCAGAGACTGGCTTTCTGAGAAATTAGTGCCCCCCTCCAGAAGAGGCATTCTTCCCTCCAGTTTGGTGCTGAAGCCACCCTGTAGAGCACAAGTTAGGCTGTCTTGATCACATGGCTCAAACTAAATTTTTGTTAAGGATATGGATGATGACTTGCTTCTTCATTGTCAGATAACAACATGCCACAGCACCACACCTGTTGCTACAGTTCTTGAGAAAAGCTGTTTTTCCTTCTGCGTTACGTGCCCGAAAGTGTTGTACAGCAGTAACCTACATGGATTCCATCACAGTGTGCATCAATGCATCTTTGCCTTACAAAACTATAGAAATGGTTAGAGAGAACAGTGGTAAGATTTCATACAATTTGAAATTCCTAAATTAAAGCAAAATAAAAAAGGCCAGGTAACTGTGAACACAGGTTTGGGAATGGCCCACTAAGATTGCTGCAGTTGGTCCCCCGCAATTGTAGATCACACACGATCAGCGCAGAAGGGTCCACAGTACATCCACTGGATACAAAAAATACTCCTCTCCCTCCTATTAGTCATGGACAAAAGCCAAAACCCACAAAGCTGTGACATGCCCGGAAAAGACAGCAAGTGATGTCAAGGACAAGGCAACACCTCCAGAATAATAGCAAATCTATTGGGAAGAACACCCACGTGATCATTATGATTTGGCAAAAGCCCTCCATATGATAATCAGTGGGTTTTAGAAGAAAATCTTAATGAAGGTTATAATCAAATGGCAAGAGGGACATACTAATACATGTGCAAACCAGTGAGAGAAATCTGCACTAACATGCATTTGCAGGCAAATTTCTAGTCTAGCACACAAGTCCACATGATGCAATGTAACACCTATGGATAATTTATGATCACTTCCCATTCTCTACTATAATCCTTTCGGGGTTCACGAAACTCTCAAATAGTTCTGAAATCCAGCGAAAAATTGCTCTGTATTTTTATCTTCAAAATCAATAGACTGTTAAAAACAAATGCATACATTTACATTGAAGACAATGAAAGCCTGTGTTCCTCAAACAGTGTAAATATTTACAATGCAATATAGCGGTGAAACAAAACAATCTCATTATTGTTCAGCGAGGACATTGCTCACATTCTGTATTGTACAGAGATAACAATGATGCATTTTTAGGAAAATCCTGTGCTACATCACTTACTTTCCATTACATCAGAGGCTAACAGTTGTAAAAGATACTTACGAACAACAGGCGCCTAAGCAACATTCTCCACTATTGTTTAACTGCTACCAGGCAAAACATTCCTCTTAAACCCAAGTAAGAAGAATATACTATTGACTAAATGATTCTGTGTTTTGAAGAAGTATGAAATCATCCCTTCTTTATCTCTGTGTGAATAAGAAATCTCCAAAGTGGGGCACATAGGAATGTATTTCTTTTGAATGATTTAAGAGTTAAATGCCACGTAACTCTTTATTTACAGGTTTAAGTTACGACACGTTTTTGCTCTGGAAGTCTTAATAAAAATCTAGATTTCTGGATCATTATGACAAACCTTTAAACTCTTTCTGAGGAAACAGCTATAAACCACATTCTTTAGGAATTGCATGATGCAACCGGAGAGCCCAAACCCAGAGTCTTCAAAAGTTCAAGCAGAGAGTAAAAAGGGCAATGTACCAAGCATCCTGTACTTGATTATTCCACAAACTTGCATGACATCAGTAAGTTATGTTTTCAACCATAATTTCCCACATTTAAAAGCAACCTGTCCTTCTGATGCAAAACTAGCTACCAGAAGTCATTTTGCTATACCCTGAAGTTGAGTTATACACTTTAAATACATTTTAAATACAGGGGAATACTATGAGTCATTAAAGTGTAACAGCTTTCGCTGAGATCTTTTTATTGGGAAGTATATTCAGCCATATTATGTCTACTTTGTGTTTTTCTGTTCCCATCTTTTTCCATGCTGATACCTTCTCTACACATTTTCCAGTGTCCAACAAGAAACCCTCTCTCCAGAGGGCAACACGGGAAGGACCAGTACAGCGAGCTGCACGAGAACTTGTGCTCCAGGCAGAATAACCAGCTGGGGGAGTCCACAGTCCCACAGACATAAATGCCCATCTTTATTTCACATATCTCCAATACAGAGGTGTGCTCACTGGCTGCGGTTTGGGAAGGCAAATCATTTAAGTTCTTCACTTTAGTCATTTGTGTGCAATGGAAGGATAACAATACTTCCACTTCCCCCCCTCCAGGCTGTTTCAGCCACACAGATAGCTTCTGTTTGCTCCTTACCGTGGCAATGTCCAGGACCTGGTACAACCAAGAGCACAGACTGAGGTGCTACAGTAAGACAAGCAATAAGAGCAGTACATGTCTGAGTCACTCCTTCATTTTCACACCTGCATCGTCACCAAAAAATTGCCAGATCTTGACTTGAGACAGTTGCTAGCCCGACAAACGCAGTATTTCTCATCAATTTCAACATGAAAAATTATGCTATGAAGAATTCAAGAACCTCTGTGTCACAGCATTATGATTAAAAAGTAAAGCTATATAAAGCCTATAGACAGAGTCCAGGTCTGCAAACAGACTTAATTCCCCTCCAGTGCCAGGACAAGACAGCCTCTTCCAGCTGCAACCTTATCATGGGATATGTTGCGCGGCTAAAAAGGCTGCATGTGCTCTTCTTATCACAAGTGTCCCTGGCATAGATTAAAGGCCAGGAAACCGATTTCAGACGGCTGACAAACAGCCTGGCTTCCCTCATTCCAGCTCCCCACACCAGCGCTGACACCAACACGCACGGGCAGCGGAGCAGCATCAGCACAAACAGTTTTCCCTCATTAGGGTGTTATTTCACGCAAGTGCGCTGGCACGCGTGTCAGCTCTGCCCATCCTCTGCCCACAAGGGTGCTCTGTGCCACCCGAAAAGAAGGGACTGGCATGACTTGAACCTCACAGACAAGGCATTCCTTACCACAGTCCATAAAGGGCCATTCATCCTCACCGTACCTAAAATAGCCACTGGATGCAATCATGAGATGAATACACGACTATGGATTCTTTTAAATTGCTGCCTTCTTACACGGACAAGAAACCAGTGTCCTGCAGTTGCTTCCTCACCCGTTGCCTTTGCTCTCGGTTCAGTAATCAAGCGTCAACCCTCCCTGTCCCTTCTGATATTAGTGCCTTCATTTCTACAAATACTGAGAAGTTTACAGGGTTTAAGAGAAGTTTAGAGAAACAGCACAAAACTCCACCAACCCATTCCTACGCACTTACAAAAATCTCTATACAATCCTATTAAAACAAATCCATCTCAGCTGTCTGTCACCAGAACTAAAGCGGCATTTCTGAAGTCTGTGATCCACTATCTGCTCATTGCCAGTCAACCACAGCCAGCTGCAGAAGGCTGCTAAGACAGGGCAAAGCATCCAGGTATGGAGAAATTGTGCCTCTTCACGAGAAACCCCAAGAATTGCACAGGTCTGTTTCTTGCTGCTGGGGAAGAGGCTGACTCGTAGCACTCTGTTACCCTACTGCTTAAATGACCTCTAGTTTTTTGTCCAGGAGATGCTTCTAGCGATCTTCTAGTGTGCGGTAAGGGTGAGGAGAAGCCCCAGCCATGGGAGAGCAACATGCTGTCAGACAAAAGATGTTTTACAAGGAACCTGGTGATAGCCGGGGCAATACAATAGAATGCATTCTGGGATAATGCTGCATATCCACAGGGAAAGTAAAGTAAGTTGATACGGGAAGTTGTTCAAACAGGGAAAGGCTTAAAATAAAATTCAGGATCATGGCCATGTCACTGATACCAATTAACACATCAAATTTTTCAACCCAATCACAATTAGCAGTGGCTTTTCTGTCTTCTCCCCTAAGAGATACTCTTTGCTTTAAATTAGTTTACACAGGAGCCAGAGATGAGCCAAGCATGCTAAATAAGGGCCATGCACTTCTAGTGCACATAAGCACTATTGTAAAATCTGAAACATTCAGGAAAACAAAACGTGGACGGAACAGCTGTTTCTATTGAAATTGAAGGCAAGAAGAAAAAAAATTATTTTTTTTTAAAGCTAAAATCTCACCAGTCCTGGAGCAAAATGTACTGTTGGAAAGAGGGGAGCACTGAACCTGTTGAGGCCACGTCAGAATTTTGCACCAATTGCATTCAGAGCTGCAGTGAGATAAACCCACCTGATCCCACCCTGCTCTCTTTCATATTTTCCATTTTTCTATACCTGCCGATGACGTGGTTTCCTTCTTTAAGTAGTTACAATAATATTGAGGGACACTTGCTCTTCCAAAGAGTAGATAAAAAAATTACTACAGACCAATAATTTGAATGTCTGCTGAATTAGGCTAATGGAGAGAGAAGGACATCTTTATTAACTGTTTTTAAATGGTAAATGCAAGACATTTTTTAATTGAAAAAAGAAAACTATTCCCTATTCCAAGTGCAACAGATGTTAGAAAATCAAGATAAAGTCTCCCCAGTTTTCTACTCACTTAAAATTGTTGGCATGCTCCACCCCAGAGACAGTCCCATCTTTGGCACAGGCTCTCCCACATGGGCTGTACAGCAGCATCAAGACGGTCATAAAGTATTTAAAGACGAAGGATATGAACTCTATTTTTGAAGTGACAGGAATCCACAAGTGACCGAAACACTGCTGCTTTCTCCTTGGAGGACTGAATCATCCCCTTCAGTCATGGGTGCTAGAGGAAGGAGCACTGTGCTTAGGAACAGGCACGGTCCCCTCTGTGTCACAAGTGACCTCATGGCTGGCACAGTCCTTCTCCATTAGCCATGCTCTCTCTGAATAAGGCATAAAGCCCTGATCCTGGAAGAAATTACTCTTCTTGTTTTACGGGGATACGGGCTATTCAGAGAACGGTATTACCTGGTGATGGCAAAAACTCCCATTCCCATCCTCTGTCTAAGGAATAATTTGGTACAATCTCACATCACTGCAGAGTTAACACAAGTTTCACAGCTCAGCAAGGCCAGCTGGTCTCTCACCACACCATTACAGAGGACAGTAACCATTTAATGAAGAAACGAAACCAGTAAGAGGCTAAAAATTACTCAGAGCCCACTCTTATGAAATGGTACATACCTCAGCTGCAAAGGCTCCCCCTTCCTTGTCGTGCTGCTTCTGCAGCAGAGCCAGGCAGCTGTATTACAATGCTCAACCAATGCCACCGAACAGCTTCAAGCGGGAAACAACATAACACACTTACACGTGTTCGCTTGCGTGCTCATGAGTTAGGCTTTTTAGGGTGGGGGTGTTGGTTTGTTTTTGTTTTGGTTTTGTTTTTTTGTTTGTTTTGTTTGTTTGTTTGTTTTTAAGAAAACCAGATTTCTCTACCAAGGATGCCCCACCAAGGAGGGCATCTTCTCTACCTGAAAAAAAAAAAAAAGATACTGCTGGTAAAACTGCACCCTATGGCATTTAGCTGGGGCAAAGACTCAGCGTGAATCCAGTGCAAATCAGTACCACCACCCTTACAGCACCTGGTCTCTACCCTAAATTCCCCTCCCAAACACTGATTCCACCCAGACTTTCCCAACTGGCAAAACAGAAATACCACTTCAGTCTCTGATTTTGTCCTATCTGCAGGTTATGAATTTGAATACTGCTCTAATTAGAGATCAACTGTGGAATTAGAAGGTGGATTATTTTTAGCAATAGTTTGATTGAGCCGGAGTCGCAGTCAGTTGTAAATTAGTCACTGCCTTTCATAAGACTACACGTTACACACCAACTTCCAATGAAACATTCACTATCTCTTCAAAAGCCATAATCTATCAGTCATACTTGCTGGGAAGAAAGAAAAGAGTGAGTAACTATCATTCAGCCAAGAAAAGGCTTCCTAATGTCTTCAGGTTTCTTGCTCAAAGCCTAGAAAGAATGGCAAGGGGAGACAAAGAGGTCTGGAAAGGCACAGCCACCTTCACACACCAGTGGTGAAGACTCTTACAAGCTTGAGTAACCCATCCCTCTGACAGCTGTCATGTTGGAGAGGCATCTTTTACAGAAGGGGTCGTAGAAGGTCCAGAGAAAGCATACTGCCCTGTTTTATTGCTCACCAGGTTAAAGCGTGACTTAGTCTGCCAGTGATTTTCTTCGTTTTTTGGCACGTTCCAATAAAGGAAGTGCTCAGAAACTTGCCAACTCTCCTCGACTCATAGGGGCTGCTGGAGACTGAGGACAAACAGCATCTCAGAAAAGCAGGTCTGCGCTGCGGTACATCCACGTTACTGGCCTCGGTGGGATGTGCTGCGTACAGTCAAGCTACAAGTACAATCCCCTGCTGACAAGAATCACTTTCAGACTTGAAACCCAACAGTTCCGTCATCTTATTAAATTCCCTGTTCCTGGCTCAGATGTCTCTCACATGCATTAGTTAGATTACATCAAGCATGAAGACCTGTCTGTGAGCCACACAGCATACAGCTCAAAGGAGGCCAGTCAGGGTTTGGATCATCAGTTCTCTGAGTTTCTCCTCCCTTATTCACAGAAGCAGCAACGCAAACTGTGTGACAAGGGATGAGTACACAGTTTGTGGGGTCACGGGGAAAGGGAGGTAATACCGAAGCACCAAGATGCAACCGGCAAACATACCTTCCCTGAGCAGAGCCTCCCCCCACAACCCCTGCACCAGGCACAGCCAGTAAAGACAGGCTAAGCCAAACCCACGCAGGGCTTAAAAACCGGACAGCCTAAATACAGCAGCTCTGGGGGACCCAAAAAGGCAGCTGAGAAGCAGCCAACCAGCAGCATGCCTGCAGGGCAACTTGGGCCTACCAAGTCTGTGCAAAGCACCTGCAGGACAGCACAGTGAGAACATGCCGACTGAAAAATTTGCCAGTAGGCATTCAAAGATGGATAAGACGGGCTGAACACGTGTCCCAGCTGACAAGGAGAGCTCAAGTACACAGAGAAAGCAAACAACCATAACAAATGTCTAACAGACACAATGGAAGATCACAGCCAAGAATAAGATGCATGATGTATCTAATTCCCTTTCTATATGAGGAACTGATCCTGACTCAGCTTCCTTGCTCTCAGGCGGCTGGACCACACAACGCTATGCTTGCTTCTTGCCAGGGTATCACTAACGAAGGAAAGCGAATGAGAAATCTTATCTTGAATCAAACATGTTCAGCAGCAACTGAGCCAGGATCCTTGC
Organism: Vanellus vanellus; assembly: GCF_965231255.1. NCBI lineage: Eukaryota > Metazoa > Chordata > Aves > Charadriiformes > Charadriidae > Vanellus > Vanellus vanellus. Next base: position 21,771,042 of record NC_138912.1, on the reverse strand, counting down.
CTTGTGGTTACAGAAGCTGATACCAACACCACTACTGAATAAAAGCCTATGCCTGGTGCAGATACAAGTGCCTCGGGTCCCCAACACACCAGATGTTGACCATGGGAGATGCCGATCCTGGCAAGAGGAAAACCACCAAAAGACTACAAGGCATACATCAGACTTACCCCGCTGCATTTGTCATGTAGGTACATAGAGGAGATGCTTCCACGCTTCACTACATGCACCTCAGATGGAGCCTTACCAAGCAGGGGTAAAAAGCAAGAAGCACGTAGGCAACCTGGTGCAGGCACAGAGCTCTGGCAGGGCCATCTCCTGCCGCTGTGGTCACACAGCTTTGAAGCTGCAGTTCTATCACTTGTACATTGCCTCGCTAGAAACAAAGCCACATATTTCACTTAAGAAGGTAATTAAATGGATCAGGAAAGGTCAAGGAGTAATAACTTAGTACATCTTGCCATCTGGAAAATACAACAGAGTTGCACATCCCACCTGCCCAGCAATTTGCCCCAGAAACACCACAGTGCAGTATTCCTACGCTCCCAGGAAATCACGTAAAAAGAATCTCATCTCTAAAAAGCCTTGGGAGCTGCAGAGCTCCACAGGTGTACCAGAGCAGGACTCTCTCACACACCTGCCAAAGCATGTAGCAGCTTGTATAGAACAACACAGAGACCTTCCAAGCCTTGCAATTTTGTAATGAAAGCAACTTGGTGAATATTTTCACAACATTTGAAAGACTTAACTCCAGCAGCCTCGGTCACAAGTTATCCTCCCCTGTCAGGTCTGGCCCTAGGGACGAAGGGTAGAAAATAGCTGAACACCGCTGTCACGAGAATCACAGAAACAAAATAGACTTCTCAGGCAAAGGAACTGCTACAAGGCAAAATATAGAGCCTTCATGCCCCAAAGCAACGAGGTATTTCAAGGCTACAGTGTTAACACACTGCATAAGAACACTGATGCATTTGGAAGGCTGAAGTTTGATCTCATTTTTATTGGCTTCTGCTTTGTTATGCCAAGAGCAAAGTTAAAATCCCCTTCCATCTTTTAATCAAACATGCTACCTTTTTTTTGTTAACTCCCAAGATCAAGCCAGCCTGACAAGACTCCTGTAATTTTACAAGGGAATCTCTCCTCCCTCCACCCCCTTATGTTATCAAACATTCATTTTCTGAAGAGCCTGCTGCACCGTGCCACGTTAGCGTTGTGAAGAGCCTGCTGCACCGTGCCAGCTCCGAATTAGTAACAATACTTAACCTTTTCCCCTAGGCTGTCAGAAGGACTCGCAATGGAAGAAGGCCACCCCACGGGCAGAAGGATTAGCACCGTCCCATATCCTACAGCTCGGTATCCTGTAGTTGCAGGCTTCGTAAGGGCCACTCACCCACATGAACTATCCTGCATCTAAAAAAAGCGCTATCTCCACGGGCTTTGGCACAGGGTGAGGCTGCAGCTCTACGTCGTGACATTGCAATTTACATTGCCATCTTCCTGTGACATACAAAGTTCCAGCAAATATTTGACGTTTAGCCAACAGGTTCAGAAGTTACTTGCAGTGCGATTGCATAAGCCCACTTCCCCTTGGAAAGCAGGCTAAAAAAAAAAAAAAAAAAATCTTTTTAAAAATCCAAGAACCTTACAAAAAAACATGATACAACTGAGCTGTAGGAAACTAAGGCACACATAGGTGAAGTAGCTTAAACCAGAAAAGAGAGGCCAGAAGCAGCAACAAGACTCAGATTTCCTGTCTCTCATGACAAACCTTTAGCTGTGAGTGAACTTCCTCTTCTTTTCTGAACTAAGCAGTTTTGGTTTTTTTTTGCTCTTTGCAACAAGACAGGATCTAGTTCAGTACGCATTTATGCTGTTTGATGTAAGAAAACCCTCTCATCCAGAGACCATTTTCAATGTTAAAGAGCAGCATCTCCTCTGAAAGTCTTCAGTCTACTTGTTTTTTTATATATCACACATACGCACGTATGCACGCACACTTTACAGAAGCAGCTTCAGTGTCAGTGATCAGTCACAGACTGAGCTAGAGAAAAAACACCCACAACAACCGTCCTTTCTAGTCCTGGCACTTACAGTTCAGATTTGGCAGGCGGGCTCTAGGCGAAAATGACCCTGAAAGGTATGATGACAATAATCACAATTAAACGGACAACATTTTGGATGCAGAACTACAAGGGAAACTCACTTCATTTACCAGAAAGGAAGGAAAAAACAAAGCCTACTCTTAACTCCCGAAAGACTCAGGCTGCTCCCATGTGTATTTTCCTCTCTGTCATCACCTACAGTAAACTATTACCTAGTGCTCTTCACATTGCTCTGCTATGTCAGACTTCACCAGAGTTATTAAGAACAGAAAAGCCACTGCCAACTTTCACTTTCTGTCTATTGTAGCAGAGTTCATCGTGCTGTTAAGTGCAAGTCCCTTAAGAGCTGTTTGCTGAAGGAGGCCCTGGGAAACAGGCAAGAAGGGGACAAAACCACACTCAGACAGGCCAATAGGAGGCATTTGCGAGAATTTCTTGCTATAATGTGGCCCACGTTATGAAAGTATGGCAGAGCCCTGTATTGCATCACTCCGTGTATTTCAGTCAATCTTCCCATAAATATATATACACACAAGAAAAAAAACCAAAACATACACACAGAAATACACCACATTTTTCCATTAGCCTTCCTCTTCTGATGTGTTTGCAGTTACAAGAGATTATAACAAGGATTGGCCTAGTAGTGAATCACCCTCAATAGCACACTGCGCCTTTACAACTAGAAATAGAGGGATCAGAGAGATTAATCCTCTGTCCTGGATGCCACGAGGAGCCAGCGACAGTGAAACCAAGCACAAACTGGCAGAGAAGGCTCTTTGTCTTGCTGCAGCCCCCTTTGGTTTCGAAGGAGGCTCTTCCACCAAGAGGTGCTTTAAGAGGTCATTATGGATGAAATTAAACAAAGGCAACCCTTTCGTAAACCCTGAAGTAACTGGGAGAGGAGGAGCTCCCACTAATAATCCCCATGACAACACCTTCCCTCTCCCAGGAAGGTAGAGGCCAGGTTCAGCCCTGCTGCCAAGAGAAGCATTTACAGTAGCAAGGACTGAATACTTCCTCAATATTTAACTGGTGCTACGGGGCAGGTTGTACACAGGGACGCTGTTGCTTCCTCTTCAGTTAATACCACTCAAATGATCCTTTACAGATAAAATTAACCCAAAAGCCATGTCTAGAATTCAGTAACCTTCAGAGCTAGGACTCACGGCAATACATGGACCCCCACCACCGTCGCTGCGCAAATTCTTGTGTAACAAGAAAACGGAACTTAAAATCCAACTCCAGAGATGAGAACAGAAGCACGTCCCCCCTCCTCAAGCTGCACCGAAGGCACAGAGTTATTAGCAGTAAGTCTGAGTGACAAATCGTTCTGGTCATTAGAATCAGCAGATCAAGACCCAGGGGAAGCCTATCTGTTTATCAAGAAGTGTTGTTTTTTTTTCCTACAGACACTCTTCCTTGCAGGCTCAGTACACACAATAAAGAGGAACTGAAAGGGTTTTTAAAAATACAGTACATTTGAGAGGAAGGGAGGCACCAAGGATTTATATGCTTTTATAAAAATTAGCAACTTTGTCTGTAACCTTACACCCATTTTTTTCCCTTCTTTATTTGCTTATCACCTTAGATCCTTCTCTACTTCTTTCCCCTCTGTTTTATCCAACCGACCCTTTGATTCCAAGAGAAATGTTTCTTGTCCTGTGCCCAGGAAATGACAGAAGTCAAGCTACCTGCTCCGGGAAGACCAGCATTCCTTGTAATGAACCTGGATGTGTGTAAACACATGATCTTACTGAACCCACGGCCAAAACGGGGGAACAAACTCACCCTTTCTGGTTCTCAGTCACCTGTTAAATGACATTCCTAAATCCAATGCCTGTTTTCCCAAGGAGAAACTCTGGAGCAGTTATTCACGACCAATCTCACCTGCAGATTGGACTGGTGACATGTATTCTGTCCTCTTAATGCCTTTTGAAGGACACACAGAAACTTTAAGGGGCGGATATCAAGGCATACCTAACTCATACATAGGATTTAACTACCCCAAAATATACAATATTTACATTCTATGTTGATTCTGGCCACATATTCTGCAAGGTTTACAACTGGGATCCTTAAATGAGTTTCCGGGGATAAAGTACTCATCTACTAGTTGACTTGATTTCATCAAACTATGGAAACTCTCAGTCACAATTTCTAGAATCTTTTAATATTTTCCACCTTAATAGACGTATACCTGGCATCAAAATTTCCAACACTGTTTTCAGCCGAGTTCAATCAACCATGACATTTCTGCCAGGTCTCTGGTTAAATTCAAGATGTGCCACCAAGCTCCCCTACTTGCCTGCAGGTATCCAAGGTGAACTCCAGAGAGGCACCTATTTTAAAAGATAGAAATGTTGAACAGTAATTTACATATATTTTTGATCTAAAATGGCCCAAACCTGATAACCAGCTGGGCACATAATAAAGGCGGCCTTCCCCCTGGTCCCTGGGGAAACAAACTGCGAGCACTAAAAACTGCTGATGGTTGAGATTATCTCTTGCTGTTTGTGAACTGTCTGGCTGTCTGGTGACTAGTTACATTTAAGAATAACACAGCTCTTAACGCACATCTTCAAATGCAAAAAGACTGTGCTTCCAAGGGCTCTTGTCCATTTACCTTCCACAGAATCAATAAATGGAATGTAATCTATTAATTTGGCTTTTTAATGCTTCACATGAACATGGTTTAATTCCTTGATAAAAGACCCACCAAAATATTGTTGTAAGTGGTTAAAAAGAAGCTGTTTTGGAAATAGTGAGTTCTTTGGACGACTGGTGTTTTCAGCAAAAGCCAGACAACAGAACTAGTAAAAGCAGCCTGAAGTTAGTAGAGGGTTTCAAGGACGCAGAGCTGTGACACTACTAACAAAGCCCACCCAGCAAGCTGAATGCCAGCTCTGCTATGCCAAAGCAAGCTGCCGCCAGGGCTTTACCGTCAACGGACAAGTCAGCAAAACAGAAGTCACTGTAAACCCTACACGAGTTCTCTCTGGCTATGGGAATTAACACAGCGAGTTAGCTGTGTGGTTTACGTGGTTCCCTCAGTTTCTGCAGCAGTTAGCAGCAGATGCTCCAGAGAAAGAACTGGAGCAGGCAATAACAGGACAGCTTGTTCCCCAGGAAGATTTCTCATCTAATACGTTTTGTCTTAGAAGCGAAGTTTTTCCCAGACTTGAAGTTTTCCATTCTTTATAGCCTTCTACAGCTTTGCTGTTCACTATCTGTCTGCCACATGCAGACAAGGTCTCAGCGCAATGACGTCCAGCGTTCCTGCAAGCTCCTTCCTTCAAAGCCTGTTTATTTTTTAAAGTAGCCCAGAATACTAGTTAGACACTTCTACAAGTGTCTAGATCAAGGCAGAACCAGAGCAAAACAAAACAAAAAATAAGACAAAATAATAAAAAAAAAAAAAAAAAAAAAAAAAGGAGAGGACACTTCATTCCTGCTTTCATTTTTCCTGGCAAATGGCCACACTATTCTCTCCTTCCCCGTTTGTGAAGCTGGCTACCAGTCAGTCACATTAGGGCTGACTGCTGCTGAGGTGGACGGCAGGGAAGACTCAGAGCAGGTGACTCCTTTTTCTTAGATAGCAGAACAATTCAGGATTTGCAAGAAGAACCTACCGCTCCTTCCTTGAGCGGCGTTGCTACTGGGAGCTGCCGCACTCTGGCAGTGATCTGCCTCCCCCACTAATACTGGTTTTTGGAAGAGCAATAAGGAAATTAGGCTGGCAGAGAAGAGACTTCGGTACATTGCCCGAAGTACGTGTGACAGCCTCAGCAGCTGGGAAGATTGAGTCCTTTCACCTTTGAACATGGGAGAGTTGCTTGTCCAAAAGATTAGACCTAAGTTAACAGAAAGGTTTTTTAAAAGTTAATTAAAAAAATCTCATCCTGAAATACAGAAAGTTCAACCAACCTGCTGAATTAATCTATCCTCATAAAACTTAAGACTGGGCAAAAGCAGCCAGGGAACAGGTGCATTTTCTAGCACTGGAATCGTGACTACCTTGTTTGGACACCTCCACCAGTTCTGGCCACATATCCATACACTGAGGCAATGAAAAGGTTGTGGTACAACACTCCAAAACAGAAAATCACTTCACACTTATAGTTTACCTCTGTAAGCAAGACTACTGCCTAGAGCTAGCTGAAAGCCAAGTTAAAAAAACCAAACCAAAACAACAGCAACAAAAAAAAAAGCAACAAAAAACTCAACACCATAATAACAAATATTCAGTAAATTGTGAATTTTAAGTTCACATCAGACTGTAACCAAAGTCACATGAAGTCCCCCCCAGCAGAGGAGCAGTTGTTCAACAGTCTTTGGTAAGCCTATCAGTTTCAGCAACTACAGCAGAATCAAATCCTCAGGAACATCTCTTTCACTGAGCAGCTCCGGGGCTGCTTGGGGCAGTCTGGCACCGAGCAGTTTGCGCCACGGCGGAGCAGCTTCCGACACCGCTCAGCGGGTATTATCCTGCGTGCTGGGGCCAGAACCTTGAGCCAGGACCTTGGTGTTTCCATCAATCCTGGTCCAGAGGCAGACCTAGCAGAACTCTGCATCAGTGGAAATTCACCAGCGTTGGTAAGTTTCAAAGAAAACACCTTAGCTTTGAGAAACAAGTGTTTGTCAAAGAAAACTCCTCTGAAAATGTTTGACTAGGGCTATTACTGGATGAACCTCAGCCTCATCTACTCCAGATGACACTACTCCAGAACTAATTTCAGCAGCAAAAGTTCATAGAGAGCGCCGCTGCTTCAGCCGAAGTGTTACTGTCAGACCAGCTCTCCTCTTCCTCCCCGACCTTCCTTCCTAGATCTCCTTCCACCTCCCCTTGAGCTCTGCCCGTGTTGTCCCTTCCGTGCTGACGCTGCCGGGTTATGTCACAAACTCGCCGTGGCCGGAGCACCCCAGTCCTCTGCCCGCCGCAGAGCCCGAGCCGTGTGCCCTCTCACACCCCAGTTTGCATTGGCACGTTACAATTCTCTTTGCTGGCGCTTCCAGCGGACTAAAAAGAGGAGAAGTTAAAAGTGTTACGCTTCAGAGCAACTTGAGCACGACTCCCCGCCAGCTAGCTCCAGGAAACACGAAGGAATTCTGACTATTTCTCAGTCTGCCGTGAAACTTCACCATTCGCTACCAACACGTTGTGACCAGCACATCTCCCGCACGGTTTCGCCTCCGATGTATCTCCGTTCCACGTCGCTAACCGAAGGCAAATTCGGGTCCTCCTCGCCTCTTCCCCCAGATAAGAGCCCCAGGGCCAGCCCAGCGCCTTTCCCACCCACCCGATCCGCGCGGGGTTCCGCCGGGAGAGGGGCCCATCCCGCCGGGGCCGAGCACACAAAGGCGGCGGAGGTGGGAAAGCCTCTTACCGGTGAATTCGGTGCCGCTTCCCCAGCTCCCGCAGAGGACCAGCCCTGAACTCTCCCCAGCGGACCCTCCGCACCGGCCAACGACGGGAAGCTCCGCCGCAGCCCACCGGCCGCCGGAGACGACCCCCCGCCCCCCGCCCAGCGGCCGCGCTCCTCCTGCCCCCCACCCTCCCCGGCTCTCCACGCCGCGGCGGTCGGTCCCACGGGGGGCGGTGTGGATACCGCGGGGCAGCGGCGGGCCGGGCCACGCCGCCCCCGCACAGCTGCCTGTTGCTCGCCGCCGGCACCCCCCGGCTTCCAGCAGGCGCCTCCTCACCTGCCGGAGCCGGAGGGGCGAGGTGGTGCCCGCGGGGGCGGGAGGAGCGGGCGCCCGCAGGGCAGCGCTCCCCGGGGCAGGCGGGCCCTGGGCCACCCCCGCCCCGCCGCCCGGCCTCACCGGACCCGGCCTCCCCGCGGCGGAGGGGCTGCGGACCCGGCTCGGCCTCCAGCGGAGGAAGCGGCGGCGGCTCCTCACGGCCAGGGCGGCGGCCGAGCCTACCTTCGTGCCCCGCACAGGCCCCGGGCCGGCGGCTCCTCCTCCGGCTGCGGCGGCTGCTGCTGCCCATGCCCGGGGTCGGGAGGCGGCGGGCCGTGGCGCTGGGGGACTCCTGCGGGGCCGGGGCACCCCCGGCTCTCTCGCCCGGCTCCTGTTTACCGCGGCTCCCCGGCCGGCCCGGCTGCCTGTCAGCGCGCCGCCCCGCCCCGGCCCGCCCCCGCCGCCATGGCCCGGAGCAGGACGGGGAAGAGAGGCGGCCGCACCGCGCCGGGGACGCGGCTCCCCCCGGCGGGGCAGGGCCCGGCCCCATCGCCTCCCGGGTAAGCTTTCCCCCACGGGCAGGTTTGCCGCTCTCAGGCGGGCGAGGAGGTGAGGCCACGCCGCCACCGCACCCCCATCCCCCGGTCCTCCCACCAGAAACGCGCCACGCGTGTCCGCAGCGGGGCCGGCTCCGGGCACCGGGCGGCGGCAGTGACTTACCGGGAACCGTAAAGGTGCAGATCGGCCGCCGAGCGAGTGGCTGTGCCGGGCTTCGCTCTCACCCTCACCTCCTCGTGCCACCAACAGCGATGCTCACATCGTGTCTGAGGGGAAAAGGGCTTGCTCTTCAGCACAATTAGAAGAAAGTAACTAAACTAACTTCATAAGGTGCAACTAACTTCACGAGCTGCCATTTAACTTTTTTTTTTTTAATTTATGTATAGAATCATAGAATGGTTTAGGTTGGAAAGGACCTTGAAGATCACCTAGTTCCAACCCCCCCCCCTGCCATAGGCAGGGACACCTCCCACCAGACCAGGTTGCCCAAGGCCACATCCAGCCTGGCCTTGAACACCTCCAGGGATGGGGCCTCAACGACCGCTCTGGGCAACCTGTTCCAGTGCCTTACCACCCTCAAAGTGAAAAACTTCTTCCTAATCTTTAATCCGAACCTGCCCTCTTCCAGTTTAAAGCCATTCCCCCTCGTCCTATCGCTACATGCCCTAGGAAAAAGTCCTTCCCCGGCTCTCCTGTAGGCCCCCTTTAGGTACTGGATGGCCACAATAAGATCTCCCCGGAGCCTTCTCTTCTCCAGGCTGAACAGTCCCAACTCTTTCAGCCTCTCCTCGTAGGAGACGTGCTCCAGCCCTCGGATCGTCCTCGTGGCTCTCCTCTGGACGCGGTCCAGCAGGTCCATGTCCTTCTTATGTTGGGGGCTCCAGAGCTGGATGCAGTACTCCAGGTGGGGTCTCACGAGAGTGGAGTAGAGGGGCAGAATCACCTCCTTTGACCTGCTGGCCACACTTCTGATGCAGCCCAGGATACGGCTGCGATCGCACACTGCTGGCTCATATTGAGCTTTTGTCAATCAGCACACCCAGGTCCTTCTTCTCAGGGCTGCTCTCCAGCCATTCCCCGCCCAGCACAAATATTGTGCTTCGGATTGCCCCAACCCAGATGTAGGACCTTGCACTTGGCCTTGTTGAACTGCATGAGGTTGACTTGGGCCCACCTCTCCAGCCTGTCCGGGTCCCTCTGGATGGCATCCCTCCCCTCCAGCGTGTCTAACTCGCCAAAGAGCTTGGTATCATCGGCAAACTTGCTGAGGGTGCACTCGACCCCACTGTCCATGTCACCGACAAAGATGTTGAACAGTACAGGCCCCAGTACCGGCCCCTGAGGAAAGCCACTTGTCACTGCTCTCCACTTGGACATTGAGCTGTTGACCGCAACTCTTTGAGTGCGACCGTCCAGCCAGTTCTTTATCCACTGAGTGGTCCATTTGTCGAATACATGTCTCTTCAGTTTAGAGACCAGGATATCGTGTGGGACAGTGTCAAATGCTTTGCACAAATCCAAGTAGATGACATCAGTTGTTCTTCCCTCGTCCACTGCCACTGTAACCCCTTTGTAGAAGGCCACCAAATTTGTTGGCTGTCACCAATCACCTCCTTGTTTTCTATGTGCCTCAGCAGTTTCCAGGAGGATCTGCTCCATGATCTTGCCAGGCACCAAGGTGACACTGACTGGCCTGTAGTTCCCTGGGTCTTCCTTGTTTCCCTTTTTGAAAATAGGGGTTATGTTTCCCTTTTCCAGTCGGCAGGAACCTCACCAGACTGCCACGACTTCTCAAATATGATGACTAGTGGCTTAGCGACTTGATCTGCCAGTTCCCTCAGGACCCGCAGATGTATCTCATCAGGTCCCATGGACTTGTGCACCTTCAGATTCCTCAGGTGGTCTTGCACTTGATCTTCAGCTACAGTGGGAGGTTCTCCATTTTCCCAATCCTCGTCTTTGGATCCTGTGTCATGGGCAGTGCGGCTGCAGTCCTTGCCAGTGAAGACTGAGGCAAAAAAGTCGTTGAGTACCTCAGCTCAGTCTCTGTCCTGGGTAACCAGTTCTTGCATTTCCTTCCGGAGAGGGCCCACATTTTCCCTAGTCTTTCTTTTCTCGCTGACATACTTAAAGAAGGATTTTTTGTTTGTCTTGATGTCCCTGGCCAGATTCAGTTCTATCTGGGCTTTAGCTTCTCTAACCCAATCCCTGGCTGCTCAAACTATTCCTCAGTATACCTCCCAGGCTACCCGCCCCTGTTTCCACTCCCTATAGGCCTCCTTTTTCCTTTTGGTCATGTCCAGGAGCTCCTTGTTCATCCATGCAGGCCTCCTGGCTTTGCTGCCTGCCTTCCTCTTTGTAGGGCTGCATCGCTCCTGAGTGCATCCGAAGATGGCTTATAGCCACCTTTTTAAGGTGTTGTCTAGTAGTTATTCTCCTGCAGGTATTGATTAATCAGCAGAAGATTACATAAACGCAAAGGTTCAGTACTCAAAGGATGCTGGTCGGTTTGCCCCACAGCTATATCTGGGTGCCAAACTCTCTGTTGCTATTTGACACTGCCGTGTTGCAAGTAGCGTATTTTTGTCATTTCTTCCCAAAGAGGAAAATTGGTAATAAAAGAGATCTCCTGAGATATGCTGGAATAGGTGAGCTATACCATCGAGGTGAATTATACCAGGAAAAAAAACAGACTGAGAGTTTTATGAGAAAATGCCAAGGGAGAGATTTCCTCTGTCCAGACACGGTGTCTATCCCACTTGGGAATAAGTGAAATAGATCGGGAAGACGGGCAGCCTCACTCCACTGCTTCTGTCAGCGCAGCACAGACAAGAAAGCAGATACTATTAAGACAGAAACCAGCCAGAAAAGAAGGAAAGATCCTGACTTGACATGCAAGTTCATTCACTACATCTAGTCAAAGTTTTTTAATCTCATGAGTCTGCACCTTTTTACATCAATAATTTACAGGACCCCAGGGAGACTACATTTACCTTTAGAGAACAGTGAGAAAAGCATAAAATGAGTAAGGTAACCCCTTTTGATGCAGAGTACAACCACCCCCTCACAGAAAAATGACATTACAATAGGTTTGCAGAGCACCGAGAAGCCGCGCTGAAATTCTGTTACTTCACGTTAGGACACAGCACACCCATGTAGTGCAGGTGGGGGAAGCAGCACCCAGAGACTACACAGTGTGTCTTCCTGGGAAGAGGAGAGCGTGCCTACAACTCCTATTTACTCCTACATAGACTGAAGTTAAAAAACCAGGTACTTGGATTGTATCCTGTTATAAGGGAGGGTACAGTAATGTGCGTATTTGATAATAATCACGTCCTCTTTATAGGCAGTGTATTGTAACGCTGGCTTGTAAAGAGCATCAGTTTCCATGCCAAGCTGTACTGCTGGCTTACCTTGGGGCCAGGGGGATATCTCAGAGCAGGCTGGTTTCCTCCTCCGTACTCTCAGTCCATTTTGTTGTGGGTTTTTTAAATTATTTTTCAGGCTCGGCTTGCATCCCACAGTGGGTAGAGCATAGCTCACCACCCAGCACCACGTGCCAGACTAGACACAGCTGGAATAGAAGGAGTTACGCAGAAATGCAGTCGCACAGAGGGCAGATTTTCCAGGAAAAGAGTAACTAATGATTAGGCCTGAAATGAAAGAAGTCGCAATAAACCACCCGTACAACATCCTTAATTCTTAAATTCCTGCCTAAATTCCTTCGCATAGCTGCCTTCCCCGTGTTTTGCAATTATTACTCCACGGTCTTTACATTTTCCCAGAAAGCCTGTCTAGTATTTTAACATGTGTTGCTGCTCTGGAGTTAAAAGTCTCAGCAGCAACCTCCTGAACACAGGACGGCAGAGCTAGGACTAAACCCTCAGTGCTGAAAAGCACTTCTGTGGAACATCCTCCCTGCGTGCCTCACAGCCCTCAATAAAGAATGCAAACCTAAGCCTTTGCAAGTGTTCCCCCCTCCCCCAAATTTGCCACCAATTTAAAAAAGAGGGAAGAAGGAATAGATGTAAGATAAAGGCCATTAGTCAAATGGAAATCTTAAATTATTCTAGCTAGCATTGCTGTTCACAATCCCAGCAGGGGATACAAGTTTTAAAAAAAATCATGGGAACAGAACATCTCCACTTTGCTAATTGGATACCTCTGGCTCAAAGTTAAGGGAAAACCATAGATGGGGAATATGTACCTAAAAACGCACATCACGCTTAGCTGAAGATACTGATGGGTCTGCAGAAAGAGCAGCCCCGATGCTCTGCGCACAGGATCCGGACTGTGAGCATACACGTGTGGTCTTTGTAAATACTTGCCATCAACATTAAATTCAATTTGTTTAAAGTCACAATAAGAGAAGTTCCTCTGCGCCCAGGAGACTCCAATTCTCTCTAGAAGCAGCACAGATCTAGCATATGGTTATTAAGACTATGCTTTTCAGAAATACTTTCACTCCTTTTAGCAGGAAGATCTGGAAAGTGTTGAGGGGCAGAAATCCCAAATGATAAAAAATATGCATTGTACAACCGTGCCCTCTTTTTTGTCTTTAGCTATGACAATACATACAGTAGTTCCTATGTGGAAAAGGATAATTCATTTTCCCCGGACAATTATAAATGTTCTTTTTATCCTATAATATCATTCTCAGCACCTGCATGTTTCTATAGTGACTCCACAATACTTCAGGGGATTACTTTAGAATTCCACTGTGGTTTGGGTCTCCAACGTTCTTTAGATTTTCTGGGAAAATCTATTTCCAAATATAAATTAAAATTATTGCTACTACATATTTAATGAGCTATACAGTCTCCTATGTTACCATCTTAAGAAACTGCACCACTTTCTTGCAGCATTTTGTACAAAACTATGCAATATTGTATCTCTGTAATTAGAAGAGCCATTACAGGCTCAGGGCTGGGAGCAGCCCCAAACATCTTGCAGGGGATGGCACTAATGCGAGGGCCGATGAGAGACTGTAAATCCCCAAAATCCACATCCCCAAAGGACGCCTTGCAGAGAACAGGCAGGCGTAAGCGCCTTCATGCACTCAAGTACATATATGCTCATTCATTTCACAGGTATGTATGTGAATCTGTGGCTATTAATTTAAAAATGTAGAGAAGCAGACCTGTAAGACTGGATAACAACCGAAAGAAAAGAACGTGATCCCGACGACTAGGAAGCTTTAAATCCAGGCAATACCCTATCAGGCTGCTGGCAACACACAAGCCTTCCCCTGCGTATGCGCTCGCACATGCAGACACGACACGATGCATACAGACAGGGCAGGATGTGCTCTTAAGGCTTTTTCTTTGCTAGTTTTTCTCCAAGTCAGCTCAGTTTCTTTACTTCCTTCCACCTGCATATCCAGAGCTGTGTTCCCCCATCTGTTCGCCCTCTCCTATACATATTACTGGCAGAGATGAGGGGATTTTCTCCAGAAGCTCTCTCATGTTCCCCAGTCTTACTGAAGGTGAGCCCAGGGTTCACTCCTTCCTGCTCTGCTGTTTTCTGCCTGTGTTAGGTGAATAAAACAGATTCTGGTAAGAGAAGGAAAAAGAGGAGCCTTAGGGGAAGGTGGAAGGAACTGACGTGGATCCAAGTAGAATGATGGAAGGAAATACAAATAAAGCTTATGTCCTTCCTGACTGTTTTTCATTCATACAAAGATGATTTCAGGTTCCAAAAGGAAAAGGAAAAACAAAACACACACCACCACCACCCACCCCCCTTACTTACCTCTGTAAGATCTGGAATTCCTTAAAACCTGTTATTAATGTGCTTCACACAGCTTTGTTTTAAAAGTCTGCTCTATAGGATAGGTGGGAGCACTTTTTGCCATTCTCTCCCCTAGAACATGAAGAAAACTAGATGCATCTTTCTTGCCAAGTTTAAGAGGAAAATTATTTGCTGAGATTGTTTCAGGAATACAGAAAGTTAAGCGTTTTCAACCTCAATGTTATAACCAGGAACGTTCAGACATGGGATGACTGAAAGATGCTCCCAGTATGAAAACTGCATTCTGCTCCAGTAAATGTCAACAGCCTGGAAGTGAATGAAAGACGAAATTAGATGATGTCCGAGAATTGCACGGCAGGCACCTGAAGGATGTTACACACTGAGCAATCACCGTACAGTGTTAAAGCACGTACCCCGTTTGTGAGATAGGAGAGAAAGAAGTCCAGAAGTGAGATTACTCATTGAATATATACAGGCGACGTATCCAGGCAGTGAAAGAAACCATTTTTCTTTCTCAGATTATTTGTCTTTGTGAGCTCCATTTTTGGGGACTTGCAAGCTGTGACCCAGCAGAACGCACTGTTCAAAGTCTGTTTAAGGAAGACTGCTGCGCAGCTTTAGCCAGGAAGGCACCACATTTCAAAGCTTTAATAAAACCTTTAATAAAAACACCGCCAGAGCTCCAAGTAGGTGATTTGCAGACACCTTCAGAAGTGTATTTCCAAGTGCGCTTGAAATTTATCAAATTTTCTTCAGTTTCAGACACAGGACATAAATTAGCATTGCGTTAATACATTTTACTAAAACCCGGCCTTGGAAAATCACTAGGATGAGATTATTTGAAACTCATCCCTGAAACAGAGTGGCATCAGCCATGAAAGTCTCATGTGGAAAGCAAGAGAAGAAAAAAGCGATCCTGCCTGCAAACTAAATTGTAACCTTTCTCCCAGCGCAGTGATGTAAGACCCCCGTACGCGGTGGGCTCCGCAGAGGATGGCAGCAGCCGGCCCTGTATGCAGCAGGTTTAATCTGGCCCGGGGCGTGACAAACAGGCACAGGGCTGCACACCCCAGCAGACTCCAGCAACTCCTCACAGCCACGTGAGGGTGCTTTTGGAGACTGACAAGATTGGATACAGCTTTGAATCTGTCTCAGAGCCAAAAAGCTTTTGCACTCATAAAGCCTAACCCGGGCCTCATAAATGCTATCCTCTGTAGAAGAGTTAATAGGGATTTTCTCATTACTGCACCTCAAAACTAAGGAAAAGTTTGGAAAATGCAACAAACTGACCTTTTAAGGCCATTTACCTAGATAAAACTAGTTGTCTAGGCACAGGTGAACTGGCTCTAGGGAAATCCAATCAGCAGCGTTAAGATGTCACACGTGATTAAGGCTTACAGCGCTGCAAGTAATTTAGGATCCAGATAAAAGGAAGAAGTCTGTACCTTAGTCCCTTCTTTGTATCCCAGGAAATGTAATGCTTATTTAAGGCAGGATGTGTACCGCTAGAAAAAAGTGAAGCTCAGTGACAAGCGATGCATCTCCTGAGGTCAGCTGGGGCTACGGCTTACTGTTTTCTTCCTCTACTTTGCAAAAAGCAAAAAAACAAAACAACCAGCCAAAAGTTTCCTCCTCTACTGACCAGAACTCGGAAAAAAGCACCTGACTGTTGTGCTGCACTTCCAGATTTGTTACTCAGACCACTGAGGAGTGTAGAGAAAGTTATATTAACTTACTGCCCCCAAACCCAAATATGTGGGGGAGGAAAGAGATTTTCTGAGCCTACCTCCTAGCAGTGGGTATTTCAGCTTTGGCTCTCCCCACTGGAATGAACAGATTGCGTGCATCCAACGTGCAGCTGCGGTGAAGGTGTAAAAATAGGCAGCCGGTTTCTGTGTAACAAAACCCAGACATCATCTTCCTCATAAGCACAGCTTTTGTGCTGAACTCAGCGAGATGTTCCCCTTACAGAGCTTTCCTACATTTTTCTCCTCATACTTTAACTAATGCTATTTATATCCTGTCCAGAGTACAGACAGTTTAATATACTGAGAATTTCTGTATGACCTCCCTCAGAAGAAACCTGGGCATATTTTACCAGGTATTAATCACACTTTTAGAAGCTTCCATTGTAACAGTACCTTGAGCAGCTTAAAGCTAAATATACAAGACAGGAAAATGGGAACCGGGGAACTGAAGAAGACAGAAGGTTCTCTGAAAGTATACCGCAAAATTAGAGGAGATTCAGAGGACAGCAAACATAATTAAGGCTCTGGAATAGCAAAGACAGTGAATCACTACGATAAAAAAGACGAGTAAGAGGAGATGTGATACAAACACAGAATATACTGAATATTCAGGAGACACAGTTCTCCCTTTCTTATAACACTAGACCAAATTAATTTAAATTAAAAAGGGTAGGGAATTCAAAACTACAGTGAAAGAAAATGCTTTTTACTTTCCGCATTACACATAAATAGAAATAAGTGAGACTGTGAATCTATCAAGATTCAAAAATAGTTTTAGACCCTTATAGGCCTCCAAATTAATATTGTACTGTACACCAAGACATCAAGTTCTTCACAATTCAGACCAGTCATTAGCATAGGAGGTAAGATCCAGCATTGAAAACAGGTTCCTCCACACTTAGTTACAGAATCCTTGCACCTTCTTCTGAAGTGTCTGTTACCTCCTATTCTGAGAGACAGATGCTGGACTGGATGGATCTCAAGCTAATCCATCTATTTTGACGAGTCCCATGTTTCCCCTAAAGCAAACTACCTATGATCACTGGCAAGACAGACAATGCTAAGAAATCCTGTCACTCAACTCTCGGTGTCAAGACCATGTTTAAAACCAAGGGCATTTCGTTATACATCTCTGTTTTGTAACTTTACACCAGCCAGTGCAGGTTTTTAGCAAACCACTACCGTATCCCAAATATGGCCCATTACAGGCAACAGTTCCAGCACTTGACATTAAGTACAAATTAGATTCATGCAAAATAAATCCAAGTCTACTGTTCAAACAACATCAGTTCAAGTCAAATAAAGAGACTGTCTGCACATTAAGTTTACCGATAGGAGGAGAGGCAAAACATAACTGTACTTTTTTTTAAATCATATTAATTTGTTACAAAAAAAAAAAACCGCACAGAGAAAGAAGAGAGGGTGTTTCAAAACGCCTGATTTTTCATTTTAGAAAACTTTACTGCTTTTATTTCCAACTTGTTAACCCTCTTAATTGCATACCGTGTAAATCATACTATTTTCCTGATTGGGTATTGTTTTGAATTTCTGGTGCTGGGCAGAACACCTAATTTCAGCAATAAGTCACCATCCAGATGTGATCAGAATGCATAATCCTTTTGTAGCTATAATACGCACTCTACATATATGATATATAGTAATCAGCTCTATTGAATATTGGATTAAAAAGGATTGAAAATAGCCTTAAAGTGTGGTTTAGGAATAAATTTCTGTTGCTGAAGACCTGTAAAGCCTCTCAAATTGCAAGGCCAGAAAAGACAAGGAGTAAGGAGCAGTGAGTTTGGTTGAGCAGTTACTGGCGTACACTTCTCATGTACTGTTAAATATATTCCTTCATATCGTCACCCTGTACCCATAAGAAGCAATATTTGTCATTCTACGGTATGAAATTATGGGGATAGGTACTATTTTTACTGTATATATAGCATCCAAGTATAGCTAGCAGACACCTCTGAAATGGATACTTGCAGGGTTAGTGGGGAGAAATAGAGGAGGACTCTCTATTCTGCATAACATTAAGATTACCTAATAGTTTACATCATAAAAACCAGCATACCACCATGTTTTTGAGGCACTCTTCCATTCTTTTCAAAGTTTTTTGAAAAACTTTAGAATTAGGAAAAGGGAAGGAACGTACCCTATTGCTGACCTCCTCAGATCTGTTCAGAGTGGGCTGAATAAGGGTCATAAAAACTAATCACAGTTTTCCTTATCTATGGTTTTCTTTGTAAATTTCGTAATTGGACCAAACAAACTTTTGCCATTCCTAAATGCCTCCGCTGCCCCCTGGTGTCTCCTCCCTGCAGCTTCACCCAGAAAGCCAACAGCTCGGCAAGTTCTCTCCCACAAACTCTCCGTCTAAGAGAAAAGTTACGCACAAACTAGTGGATCCTGCTTCTAGATGTAGTTCTTTTGCAGCGTGATGCTTATAAAAATTTATGAAAAAGTTCTAATTACTAGTAATTACTACTTACTTATTCCAGTAACTGCAGAACAAACGAAGCCTACCTCTTACACTGCACATCACCAGCAGAAATTGCTTCAAATTAGCCAGAGTATCAACAAACTGCTCTGAAGACTTACAGTAAGCTGGGAAATCGCTGGCTTCCTCTTCTAGGCAAACTTCTGTAGATATGCTATTAAAGTGCTGCTTATGCAAGGATTTTTTTTTTTGGTTGTTTTTTTGTTTGTTTTTCTAAAGAACTGTTAATAAGAAAGGCAAAACAATGACCTGAGCTAAAATACTTTCCAAGAAACATGCACACAGTGGCCATAAAAGAACATAGATCAAAAAATTACACAGTTGCATTAACAAGAAACCCAAACATAGTAGCTTATTCATGGACTCACTGATAAAGACCATGACGAAGACCAAGACTGATACAGAAAAGAGCTGAAAATGCGAAGTCTCCCAGCTGCTCAACGCATGTATCCATGGTAGGGAGAAGGAATGGCTGCAATAAGCAGAACTCAAGCTATAGACAGAGATTCACATATTGGTAAGGCAATAAGCACATTAGATTCTGCAGTTTTCTTAAATAGTGCATTCCTTTTGACATATTTGGTGGCTTTGAAACAACTGCCTTTGAGTCTTTCTAATAAGATGTAGCTAGTGATCCCAAGAGAAACTGGTTACAATTGGGGTTTTTATTCATGGAATAGTTAAGCTGCAGGAAAGAACTTGGCTCACAGAATCAATTCACATGTGGTTGGATGACGTGGTTACATCTTTGGAGAGAGAAATATACAGAAAATCTGGCACATCACTCTTGAAAGACTGGAAAGGCTTTGAAGTACAACTTGTTCTTTAACTGCACAACCGTCTTAGTGAAAGTCTTTATCAGATGGAAGGATTCATCAGGAAAAATCCCATAAGATCTCAGGAGGTCTGAAGAGCTAAAGTAGAATACCCCTTTCTTTAAGCTATGGCTGTAAATTCTAATAAAAAGGGAGTGGTGGATTTCCCTTCAAGAGGAAAAATAAGACAAGCATCCACCCTACTGTAAAAAAAGCAATGGGGGAGGACAAAGCCCAGCTTGCTGATAAAGAAGTCCATGTTTCACTGATTACGAAATAAAGACAGGCTGGGAATACAAAATAGGTCAAAACCAGCAATAGCCTAAGTGTCATTAGAAATACATAGTTCTATTCTCTTTTTCTACATTTGACTGGTTTATCCCAAATCTGCTCTCAGACTGGGGTCTTCATGGATACCTCGTGGCCTTTGTGTAACATGCCAAATGTTGAAATGCAACCCTCCTCATCTTTTCAAGCAACTGCTCTTTTCTGGCAAAAGCGATAGAAAAGCATTTCTGATTAGTTAAAATGTTTTGCTTGCAAAACCTCCGATTCGTATATTTGGATGGTGTATGTAGGGAAAGAGAGTATAAAATCTAATATCGTGAAAAGGAATGTCCCTTCACCTGTGCACAAACATGCATGTAACATTCAATGGTATGCATAAGTAACCTTAGAAACATCAAATATAAACTAGGAATTGAAACCAGCTAAAGAGGACAGGAGACTGTTTTGGCAAACCTCTACTGAGGAAGTGAATAATTACAGCTCTAAATATTAAAAACCAAGTGTTACTGCCCACAATATTCCAATGGCTCTAAACACACCTGCTTCACAAGAAACATCAGAAGTTCATCTTTCTATTAAGTACATCTTCTGATTTTAGACAATAATCTTTAAGCAGGACAGTAACTACAGGAAGGAAATTGCCTTTTGTCATTTTTTTCCACCCAACACCCCAACCATTTTAAACATTGCAAAACCACCCCAAACTAAAATCAGGGTAAAAACTACAGTAATCAAGCAGCACAGTCTCACACAACTGTCCCATAGCTTCACGTGGCCCTCTTAGTTACATGAATGTCCTCACGTGAGCAACTGTGGCTCAGTGCTAACACAGATACCAGATAAAGCGCCAAATGCATTTCAGGATGAACCTGATTTACAGAAAAATTGGAAAAACATGACCCGACACAAAAGCCGCAGGTGGAAGCAACTCCTTGCAGGCACAAGGAAATCCA
Organism: Vanellus vanellus; assembly: GCF_965231255.1. Taxonomy (NCBI): domain Eukaryota; kingdom Metazoa; phylum Chordata; class Aves; order Charadriiformes; family Charadriidae; genus Vanellus; species Vanellus vanellus. Next base: position 21,750,648 of record NC_138912.1, on the reverse strand, counting down.
AACCCACACTTTACACCCAGGAGATGGTGCCCCATTCTGACAGCTGGAAGTACTTGAAAAGAAACCAAAGCATCTAATTCAAGATATGAAAAAAAGCTAGAAAGACTTATTTTTTTTGTAATATAATGCATTAACAATTCAAGTCTTGTCTACAACTGAAGCTTTTCAGCAGAAGATAGGAGTGCAACTACGTGCCAGGGGACTGCAAACTGAATAGAGATGGGAATTGCAAGCAGACAGATTTTTATCACCGTGACCTTCTAGAGATTTCAGGGAAAGGAAATATTTCGTTCAAGATCCAGAAACATTTCTGACACCTCTGTATTGCTTATCAATTTGACACAAGAATCCTGGAGGTCTTTCGACAAGACACCAGCCTGGTTATGCCTCACAGGTCCTCAAGCATAAAAGCAACACGCAAAAGACAGAAAGGTAGAGAAGCACACACCAAAGTCATTGTTAAACTTCCATTATGTAAATGATTTATGATACAATCTAATTACATGAACAAATACACAAAAGCTAAACATTTGTCTACAGCAGATGTGTAGCACCACAGACTAATACTCAGAAAACCAAACCATTTAGGTAAGTTTACACAGTAAACAATAATTAATCCATAGCACAGTCTAACACAGGATTTGGTAAAACCCAATAGCATATAAATTAGCAACTAAAACAGTTAATCACAAATTTAAGTGCTCTTAGGGCTGTACTACTGGTTGAAAATAAGAGTGCCTGTAACACAGTATTGGAGACGAGAACAAAACCAGAAGAGTTCTGCACAAGAAATGTATTAGGTATAATCAAAATGAGGTATAATAAAAGTTATGAGAAGCTACACACATGGAAATTAGGTTATTACTCCATGACATTTTTCAGAAAAGTACTGTTGCGCGCTTCGTTATGCACATGCAGAAAGGGAGAGTCACAAACAAGATTGGACTCGGAGACTTCCTGCCGCACGTCTCAGTTATGCAGTCTTACTAAAATTTGAGTAGGGCCACACTGCAAAATAACTTCCTGACAATTATACTTACACAAAATCAGATTATTTTAATTCCACTTCTCTCTTCTGTACCTACAAAAAGACCAATGCTTCTGTCTTAAGAAAGCTGCTGAGCCACAAATAAGTAATGACTGGGAAAACACTACTACGTTTGCCCTGTTCCTTATTCTTTTCTTCGGCATCAGATATTGTCCCCTGTGAGATGAAATAAAAACTACAGGCGTGTTCATGGTGGCTAGCACTGCTCAGTAACGATGTGTTCTTCATACTAGATGCAACTTTCTCCAGTAAGAATAAGCCTAGAGGTCACACACATGGAACTACCTTGTTACCTTATCACTGCTCAGAAGAACGAGTTTGAAATTTTTTTTCTGAGGTCATTGCTCTCTGAAAACTCCGGAAGGTTTAAGAAGTTGCAGGTGGAGTACACAAAATGGATTTCCTCCAAGGATGAGAATTCTTGAAGTTACTTCTCTCCCTTTCAGCGATCCTCTTTATTTTTTTGGCCCAACTTCTGATTGCCATGCTCATCAGCTGCTACTGTTTGACTAGAATGCAGCATAGATCATTTTAATACCAACAACCCAAGTAAGTAGCTGAGGACTCTGGCAAGAAAGGGCCCATGACATTCAAATGTCTAGATGCTATGTGGAGGGGTTTCTTCTGTTTTGGTGATTTGTTGTAGGTTTTTTATTAATCTGTTTATACCGGAACACCTCAAGCAACATAAGCTTATAAAAAGATTTCAGGCACATTAAGGGAATGAAAGAGGAAAGGCTTTCAGCAGGTATGTTCCTCCAACATCACTGTCTGCAGTAGCCGCATGCTTATCAGAGGTGTCTCATGCAATTACTGAACTGCCTTTGTACAGTATCAGCTGGAGGGGAGAAAGGCTGCAGGTTAACATATGCCATTTGTTGAACACCCATTTTGCCTTTGCTAGTATATCTGTAAGACTTCAGGAGGTTTATTTAAAGCACATCGTGTCAGTCACACTATTCCTAATAAAGTTGGTGGGAATTTTCCCACTGACTTCAGTAGGAACAGATGTGAGCCAATGCTTCTGGAAAAAAAAGAAACCAAACAAAAAAATCCCTTCTCCCCCAAAACAAAGCCCAACTTTTAATTTAGGAGCATGCTGTAAGATAGGAAAAGTTATTTTGTGCATTTATAAGAGCATAAACCACAATAAAATTTAATATTTATTAGAATTTCTTCCAGTAACAGCATTCAACATCTTAACAAACCAAGTTGTGAAGTCTTAAAAAAAACCCTAGGCTTACAAAAGAAGTTAAAATAAGTTGTTCCTTATATTTAATGGCAATAAAGGGGGAATTTTCTATTTAAAAACAAACTTGTCATATAAACAGTATTATTTTTAAGAAAATGTGATTAATATGATATATAATTTCCAGAATGGATACACAGTGTATGAATACCAATCTGAAAAGAATGGGGAGGGGAGAACACACTACCCCCTTAAAAATCTCAAAATAGGCCGCTTGAAGAAAGGGGAGGGAGGAGGATCTTTCTAGTGAAATAACTTAGAAGATACCACGCAATGGACAAAAAACGCAAGAGTACAGAAGACAATACATGACACCCTCATTACAACACCCCCTCAAGTCTGGTTATACAGTAAATAAAGTTAGTAAAGTGCATCTTTTGAAGACTTGTCTAGTGAAATAGCTTTCCCAAATATAAAACACAACACAAGACGTGCAGTAACAGTTAAATCATGGTGTAAGTTTTTAAAAACTAATCTTTAACTTTTCATTCACTAAAGAAGAAAAGTTTTAACTGCAGTAGTGTTCACATTATTCTTCGGCAGGATGCATCCTCATGTGCTTTTATTACTTGGCAAATCTTTAAATATGGAGCATGGCAAAATTATGCAGTTTAAGCAAGTGCTTCTCTCAATGTAATACAACTCTTCAATGGCATAACGGCCACATGCAGCACAACCATGTTAGATTTTGGGAAGCTTTGGTGCACTAACGACGGGATTGGTCTCCTGCAAATACCTTCGCCCTGCACTCTTATAGTCGTAGGAGCAGGTGTGAGTCTCTGCATAGCGGTGCGTTGCACAGAAGTTGTTTCCACATCTGAAGAATCAAGAATATTAGAAGTTACAAGCTTTCAAAAGCTTTTAACTCTCTGACATGCTGGGAGCCCTTTGGCTTAATCATGTCTTGTTTATTTAACATAACTGTTTGGATTCTAATCATCCATGACTGATAACATTAACTGGTGGGATTATCAAAATGACATTTTTGTAACTGAATGCTGCAGTTTTGACCCAATGGTCTCTTCAGCTGGGAAGTTAAGCAAGATCAGTAGTCCTGGAACCAACTAGCACTGATCAAACACACTTATAAATTAAGAATGATGGGCTTTGATTTATTTTATTTCTTTTTTAAAGACCTCACACAACATCAGTCGGCAGAATTCAGGGGACAAAACCACAGAACTAAAATAATGGCATCAGGTGAAATGCACATAACGCATTTCAGTTCAAAAACACTACACCACTCAGCCCACCGAAACAGATGTTAAGTTCAGCACAACTTCTGACTGGCATAAACTCAAATTAGTTATTTGAGATTAATAAATACAGATTTAGTCAGCTGTAAAGACATGAGGCAAACTAACTATAAGGAACATGACTTCCTATAGGACTGGATATCTTTCCAATATCAGTTGCAATTTCAATGAGTTAAGATTATGATTTTTGCCTTCAAACTTGACAGCTCGGCAGCTAAGACTCCTAAACAGGAGAAAAGCATACGCTGGCTGTTGTACCTGAGCTGAACAAATGCTTTAAGTGGAGACTGATATTAGTGTCCCATTGCCTGATTATTTGATAAAGTTACTTCTTGGCAGTAAAAACTGACATCATTCAAATTCAGAATTCTCTTGAAGTGGATTAGACATTACTCATCCAACTTACTGTCTCACTATTATACTATAATCCTCTATTTATCTCTATCTGGGTTCATAATAAACTCTGCAGCTGTTCCTGAGGCTGTGCGTGCCTGGTAATAAATACGCTTTTCTTTGGTTCTTGGTCCCCTAATCACCAGTTCTCTCATACGACTGTATTCTCTATTTGGTTCATGTTCCATTCTAGTAGAAGGTCACATGGTTGCTCCTTTTGAAACTAGAACGAATGCTATTCTTGGAGATGTGTGATTTTCCCCCCCTTTTTCTGTGCTTCATTTTAACCTTAAGCAAGCTGCTTAGTTACTTCTAGAAGAGCTCGCAGCTATTTGCTCAGCAGGAAGCGTGCTGTGTCCAAAACTGTTTCAAAATCAAAGACTGAAGAGTCAGTAAGGAGTAACCCTGAAACTCTCCAACACAATTCCCCAATGGCAGTAGTCTTGTTCATTTTGCTGTTGATTGGCATGAACCAAGATCAGCTTCAAATATAGCCTTCACAGTGCAGCAGTTCCCAACCTCAACTAGCTCATGGGAAACAATACTGAGAAAAGAATCCCTTGTGGGAAACTATACTTTGAGAACTAAGATCAACAGAGGAAGGGGGTGTGTGTGGTCATCTTTTTAAAGTTTGCAGTGATCACCACCAAGCACCAGGTTTCACTGTGCTCTCTGCAAGTCATGATTTGGGGGACCAGCACTTTGGCATTCTGCTTTCGACATGCTCTAGATGCTAAAAGGTGGCTGAAGTCTCACAAGAAACAGAATGTGTAAAATCAAAAAGTTGTCAAATATAGATTCATATAAATTCACAAACCAGGCACATGTGTTGTAATAGGCCCAAATCTGAGGGAGATTTTCTGAAAAATTTTAACAAAACCAGTTTTTCCTCACATTGTTAACAATATAATTATTGTTAAGAAACTTGGCAGAACATAAATCTGTAGCAAATTCACCTCACACCAATATAAAATGTCATCATTCTTGTTTTGTACTCATGTTCTTTATTTCCCGATATCTTGCCTTTTGATACTTTGCATTTCTTGATTTTCCTGGAAGAACATACACCTCAACAGCAGAACAGGTACAACATTCCTGAATTTTAATTCCTGTAGTTTTGCTGAACTGAGAATTGCAACTTTTTTGAAGGTTGTCTTTTGATTTGCTATGCTTGAAGAATGCCATGCAGCATAGAAAACCTTTTGGTTAATCCAGCTATCAATTTTCAACACCAGCTGGTTATACACTCAGCCTACCTGCACTCATAGCTGGTTGCCAATCCAGTTTTCTTGCCGCAAAGAAAGCAATGCTTTGTAATTTTCTTTTTTGCTTGAATTGAGCCATTCACAGGTGGAAGATGGGTTGCTTCACCTGATTTCAGAGGTAGAAAGACAGCAAAGACATTTTATTTTTACTTATTCCTGATCACAAACTAGTTAACTGTTATCTTGTGAAACCCAGACTCATTTTGCATTTCTTAGGACACTTCAGGTGAAAACCCCAAAACGTGAACAGAGAGGAACAAAAACCCAAAAGCCAAAACACAAAAGACACATCAAGCCTACAAACACCTTTGAAAGAGGCAGCACAATGTGGGACTTAGACCAAATACTTTTAACACCTGTTAAAAGTTCACATAAGCAAGAAGTTACAGAAGAAATCAAGAAACACATGTCCTAATGGTCTTCCCAAATGCAAAATGAAACTGGGAAAGCACTGCACACAATGGCTTTCCAAAAAAATCAACTGGGCATTCAAGTACCTTGCATCTAGTATATTCAGCAGCTAATAACTCAAGTTTGCCAAATAAATACCGCAACATTTTAAAATCTTGCTGGTACTCCATAATTGCAAGAAGAGTACATCATTAGACTACAGGCCTCTATTTAGCTATATGGTTTCACAAGGCACTTTGCAGATGTTTGTAAAATTTCTGTACTTAAAAATTTACTTTTTAAAGACTGTAATTCTTGGCTGTTGCTTTATAACTGGAAAACATGTAAAGAAAATGCATCGTCCTTTCTTCTGTAGAAATAAGCTCCTTGTCCACAACTTGCTTATGCATATTTACCACATGCTATGACAGTGAAAGTGATCAATGCATCCTCTTAAACGGTCTTTCAGTGCTTCTACCGCTATATTATCAGGATGCTCCCAAAAAGTGACCTCATCAGTTCAGAAGTATTTTTTGTCCAGCGCACCTTTAATCCCAACAGTCATTTCTCAGCTGAGGTACAGCAGCCTACATTCAATAGTAACACCAGGCAGTCCCTACACATTGCAGTCATCGCTACCAAGCAGTGCTATCCCATTGCTATCTAGCATGGAAACTTCCAGACACTGTTTGCCCATGCTATCAGTTTCATCACCTAAAAGCATACTATTTCAGGAGCATCAGTTAGCCCAGTTTGTGAAAAAGACAGAGCTTGAAGACAGCCCCCACTGTGGGCCATACTTAAACAGAAAATACAATACACCTGTCCTCACGTTTATGGTCCCTACAGCAATTACATGCAAGTGAAGGCGTTGGGTAACAAACTGAACCTGTCATTTGGATAACAAATGGCACCTGTCCTTTGGCCAACTGTACAACAGATCACTACCAGTCACCTCTCTCTCAAGGCCATGCTTGATATGACAACACCAACTTTGTCCTTCTCATATCTGGAACCTTTTGGAAAATACATTTTTGTCTGACATAAGATACACCTGAGGAGTGTCTTCTTCATAGTTCTAGCCAAAATGATGCAGATGATAATAGGCTTCCCTATCATGCAGACCAGGCCATCAGGGTATCACCTCTTTTATCATGGAGTAGGTAAGGACAGACCTATTTATGAATTGACTGTCAATTCAAAGCTGCACCCTGAATTGTGAAACGAAGGCACAATCCAGTATTTTAGCAGCTTTTGCTCCTACATCATTACAATTACACCATTTTTCCTGCTTTCCTTTCCTGAGGTCATATAGAAAGAAAACCTGCAAACTGCAAGTCAAGCTGCAAAGATGAAAAGTTGATTGTGTTGAGAATCTTTAGCTCACTATCTTAAGAGTTTTAAAAGTATTAATCTAGACAATTCCATTCCTCCCAAGAGAAATAATCACATAAGATTAATATTTAGGCACAAGGCATCCATTTTCAGTAGCTGTCAAGCATTAAGCACTCCACAGTTACCAAGACTAGGGCAGAAAGAATGATGCCTATCACAAAAAATCTGCACAATATCAGTAACCTTCAGCATTTGCTTCCTCCACGCTTTTCTTTTGCCAAATCCTTCTGGCTCAGGCTGTAGTCCTAAAGATAATGCTACTGATAAATTTTGCTCTGATTTTAGTACAGTCAGAAGTATTCACAGAACTGACCATTTGGAAACTTCAGAGCAGAAAGTCATGTTTATGTCTACAGAAGACATGCAGGATTCATTAAGTATTAAAAAAAGCTATGAAAGAGTCAGTTTTGTCTACCTAAGATCTGGATAACATCTGTACGTTAAAGAATTGCTTAAAATATTAAAAGTTATACTATGCTATAGAAGTGTAATACAGCAAGGACTCTGAAAGACACATGCCTTACAAAGATATACGATTCTTGTCCTCTATATATGTGATATATCAGGAAAGATTAAAGAGTCATCTTCAATTATTGTTTAAATCACATTACTTACCTACTCTTTTCCCTACAGCTGCAATACTTCCATTCATTCCAAGCCCATGCGCAGACTAAAAAAAAAAAAAAAATTTCCACAAGGAAATTACTAGTAGATGGAAATTAAGTGAAAAGTCAGGCAGTCTGGTATCAGCTTATCTGAAATCAATGTTGTATCAATCAACATCCAAGAAGACTTCTATACAAAAAATTAAAATTCTGCAACATTCAAATACTCAAAATGACTATGGAATAGTCTCCCCGCACTTCACAACACACCAAAACAAAGTACATTAAAGATCCGAAGCTAGGCATGTATGGTGCCAGTCACAGGGCAAGCTTTCTAATAAATTACGATTAGTGAGCTGCAGAAGTCAGATGGCACTTCAAACACAGACACTTGTAATTCTATCATTACAATAATGAATAATTTTAGTTGTGAACTGAACAACCACTCTAATTTTTCAGAAAAATTACTTCTAGGACCTGTTTAGATAAACAAGCCATTAAGATACCAACAGGAATTTAGAAAACAGTTTACGACTATCAAGGATTTAAGTACACCTCCCCCTCCACCTTTCCTGAAAAGACACATAGACAGACACGAAAGTACAGTTTTCATAACACCAGTACCAGAAAAGACAGGAAAACTTCAATTTTGTTGGAAGCATTAGTACTCACTAGAATATATTCAGCAGCTTCATTTGGAGGAGCAGTTTTCCTAACGCTTTCTTCCTGAAAATGCTGAAGGTTTGTAGGTAGTGCAATACCAGAAGTCCGAAACCTGCCTGTCCCACAGGAACTCTGTAAACTTTCCCTGTTTGTGCTTCGGGCCAGCGAAGCCAGAAATCCTAAGTTACTTGCAGAACTCACGGGTTCTTTGGATGCCTTGTTAGCCACATCTGTGATGTCCCTAGCCTCTGCTTTAGAAATTACGTCAGGTCTTCTGCCAAGCGACTCTACTTTCACGCTACGAAATCTAGTAGTCCTAGAAAAAGAGGAGTCTGCTATACTACGGACTTCCAAGGATCGAAGCACATTTGGGGCAGCTGTAGATCTCAAGTTACCAGCCTCAAAGCATTTGGGTTGTGTTTGTGGTTTCAGAGAACTGTGACGTGCCACTTGCGCTGAATACCGAAGAGGTGACAAAAGCAGATTTTTCTGTGGACTTAATTCACGAGTACTGAGAAGACCAGCCCCCATTGCTGCAGTGCTCAGCACTTTGCTAATAGGTTTTCTATGCTGCTCTACAACCTTAGATTCCTCACCTCCATCAGACGGTTCAAGTTCTGGGCTCACCTTTCCTATGTCATATATCTCACTACACTGTTCAGTGGCGCTTGCTTCTGTTAACAAAGCAAACGCATCTGTTTCAGGTAAAAGTTTTTCTTCTGTTCCGTACAGTTCTACATTTGTTAGATTCGGAAACAAAACAGTATCCTCCTCACTTGCTGAGGTCACGTTTTCAGATGCTTTTTCTGAATTTGCAGGAAGAGATGAAACAGGAGTCAAAATACTATTTGTAGGTAGTTTTGCATTTTCTAGTTCGACACGAGATATTTTTGGTGGTAATCTGATGCTACTAACTGACTGAGACCAAGAGTTGCTCTGCCAAGTATCATCTTCCTTAAGAAAGTCATTAGTTGTGGATGGCATTGTTCTACCAGCAGTGGCCAAAGTAGCCAATGCTGAAAGTGCGTTTTGGGAAGACTCTGAGGGATATGAATTCCCAGGAGGAGGTAGGCAGGACTGTCCGATATGGGGGAGCACTCTTAAAAAGCGGTGACGAGCAGCAGCCACTGAGCCACTAGATGGTCGAGGAGCCATTGGAGGACGAGGTTTCACCTTGACAGTTTTCTTAGGCTATTCAAAAAACCAAAACCCACATAGAACAACAATTAGTATTTGAATTATGGTTGCATTCAAAGACCTGACAGAGATCATATTCCCAGGAATTCAGACAGTGTAAGGCCAGAAAGGACCAAATAATTTTTTTCTACTCCCTCATCTGTTACTAGCCATCAAGACTTCACCCAAACATCTGAATAATAAAATCAAAGATTATAATCAGAAAAGGCTTTTTAGTAAACAGGCCGCATGTCAGAGGAATAGAAAAGGGAAGCCAGAATGCCATCAAAGTTATCCAGAATAGCTTAGGATCTCAAAGATGACAAACAATGAAAGTATATCATCTTCATTTTACATCTAGGTAACCTACACAGACCCGAACACCAACGTAACATTTTATCTTACAGGTAATCTCATTCTTGTATTTAACTTTTTAATTTGTATAGGCTTTTCAGTTAAATGAAACTTCATTAGAAATGCTGTAAGACAAACACTGATTTTTACCAGAGCAGTACTGCAAACCAACACTACTTAAAGTATCAGAACAAAAAACAAACAAAAAAACCCAACAAAACAACCCCACACACATGTAAATAAATCCAGAACCAGTAGTGAATTCTTTGAATGCAGACAGCCAGATCCAAGTAAAGCAAATGCCCCACAGCAGAACTTTTAGCATTTACTTAAACAACAGATAAGAAATCATCTACCATGACCACTTCCCAAGACAGCAAAATACATGACCTGCTTTTTAGAAAAGTCAGCACTAGGAAAGCGCAAGCCATTTTACAATAGAAGAATTGAAATTACAACTTCACCTTTTTGCTCAGATTCATGTTCTCCATCTTTGCCTTGAGTAGTTTCATTTTATTCATAGTAATTGAATTCTCAATTATCTGTTGTCCAGAAGGTGATGCCTCTGTCTCATCTTCATCATCAGCATATAAGTTATAAACTGAACCACCGCTGAAAATAAAAGAAAGTTTCTGTTCACCGTCTAATCAGTAAATTAATTACGTTTTCAATGTAGAGTATTCTCACAACTAGAAAGTCATATCCGTAGTTGATCTGTTGACAAAGCATTATGTAAAACTGTACACAAAGACATTTCAAATCCATTTATTTTAGCATATAAGCATTCTTTATTAGATGCTCACGCAAAGCAATGATGCTGAAATCATAACATAGCCACGCTTCTGGGCAGTTGTTATACTATATACAGTTGGTTCACACTCACTATATATTTTCCCCACAGAGGGGATATCCAGTTCCACAAATGTCTCCTGAAGGTATGGCCAAAGCTGTTAACTGTGTGACTCAGACAACAAGCTGATCAGTTTTCCAATTAACCAGACACTGGCATGGAAGGAAAGTCCAAATTTCTATCCATCCTGAGGGGTGTTCTCACCATAAATGGAAATGGAGGGGTCACCCATGTGGATGTGATATTCTATTTCTCCTTTTCAAAATAAAAAAAAAAAAAATAAAAAAGGGTCAGTTTAGGTATCCAAAGAGTCTCACATTTGGAAAAAAATAAACAGATTAGAATTGCTAGACCCAAGAGAAAATATTTTAACTTGGAAGTTGCTGGAAATGTATAGCATCACACTGCCTTTTTCTATTCTGTATTCTAACAGAACTCAAAACCTCAATGTTTTAAAGTCAGTATTTGACTTGTTTTTCCTATGAAGCATTAATCACTAGCACACATCCAACATTTGACAGTGAACTGAAAGAACCATTAAGAGTATCCAATTCATTACAAATTGATGCATTTTCAATGTTGTATATAGTACATTTTAAAGTGTTTTAGTTCTTCCATCAGGCTGTCAGCATCTAGAAATCATGGCAATCGGGCAATTCCCCTGCGTTCACACAAACATCCTAGTAGATGTAACTAAAGTTTCTACTCTCCAAAACAGATCAAGGAAGAACTGAAGGTCATAAGAAAGTATGAAAACAACCCCCCAAAATTGTCACTAACTTAGAGCTGGCATCTTACCTGATTCTTGGAAATATTCTGCTGCCCTTAGTCAAGAGCCAGTTTTTTTGCACTGACTCTCCAAATCCATTTCCTAAAATGTAGCAAAATTCCAAAGGCTGGGAGACAGATCTTTAAGAGTAAGATGGCAGCAAATTCAAAGCAAGAGTCAGTGATTTCTTACCAAAAACTGAACAGCTTCATGTGGGGACAATCAGCAAGTATATTACACACCTCTCCAGGTAAAGATTCAACACTAAAGAATCATTTAAGAATTAACTCTGCAAAGATTTAAGTCACCAACTCAAACAAATTCTTTGAACTTCCCTTCCTTCAAGGTAAAGATGGAAGGAAAACTGATATGCCTCATGTTTGCTTGGGTTTTTTTTTTTTCTTTGTTTTGTTTTTTTTTTTTTTGTTTGTTTTTTGGGGGGTAATGCAAAAACCATTGTTATCCTTTTTCTTGCATTTTCTGGCTAAATAGGAACCAAAAATTACTAAAAAAAGGAGTAACAAAAGATTTTTTGCTTTAATGCGATAGTAAAATTACAGAAGGAAGCTTTGTTCATGACAATACTTTCAGCCCATTTTCCAATGGGTAAGTTTCAAGTTTACTTTGTCCACAGGTGTCACTATCCACAAGATCTTTATTGCAAAATGTGGGCCTCAAAAGTGATCAGGAGCTTGCTGAAACACTTTTGACACCAGTGCTTGCCAGTTCTCTACCACAACTTCAACAACTTTCTTTAAACTCAGAGACAATAATCATTAAGTATTTACATCTTCTCACATTTTAACCATTAACTTAACTACAGATAAAATAAAATGATCTGGAGAACTATACAACAAAACCTAACCAAATGTCTCATTTCTAAATGGCAGTCACTAAATTCTGCTCCGCACACAAGCAATGTGAGAAAAGCTGATAAACAAGTGCCTCAAAATGCCCAGTCACCACTATACCCACACATGCAAACACATTTAACTGTCAGAGTGGAAAACACTAGTATTCAGAGTGATTCATAGCCTTCCTCTATAAAGATCAAATGAAACAGTCCACTTTGTGGAAAATGGAAAAAGTAGCAAAGGGAAGAGAGAATGGAAACAAAGTCTGACCTGGCCATAATAACAAATTCAAAAAGGAAGATTTCTTCCCCACCTGCCAAATTGCTGTCTGCCTTAGTAGAAAAGCTAATTAATGAACTCCCAGAGAAAGCACAGAGGAAGAGAAACATCTCGAGCTGAGTATTTTCAACACAGGTGCCTTCCAACCTAACTGGATCATTTGACCAGTGACAGCACCTTTCTTAAGCATAATGTATTTGACTTTTATACATGCCGTTATGCTTTGAAAGGCTTACCAAATGCCTTGCAAGAGCCAAAAGCGTGTGGTTTATTCCTCCAGTTTGCTACATTTAGCCAATTTCAAGTAAATTACTCTTTAATCTATACACTAGAACTACCTAATTGAAAAGTACTCAGATTCCCAGACAATTATCCACATTAGTTTTAAATAGGAAACAAAAATAACTGACACACACACAAGAATCTGAACACAGGCAGATTACCAAAGGATCCCATTATACTGAAAAAATGAAGTTTGAGCGCCTTCTGACAACTTCTTGCACCAACTCACAGTACAGCATCGACAGTCCTAAGTCTTTGGATAGGTTTGGGTGTTTTTCGGATTTAAAAGGTAAAAGGGAACAAAGTGGTAACAGGCAGGGCATCAGTGAGAACAGGAATTACATCTGTCTGCTCATCATCCAGAAGTGTACCTAGGCCAATGCAGCAGCAAGGTTCTCAGTTCGTACTGATGATGGTGGTTTCTACCCACAATACCGTATGTGGTCATTTACTGAAAAAGAGTGCTGGGGCTGAAGGATAAGATCACAAATTTAAAATATTTGTATCTTTCCTCTTCTTTCTGTCCAGTAATTGTATATGAAACACTAGCTCTTTCTACTCTGTATAACTATGTGGGAATTCAACTTTGATATTTCATTCGGCCTGTAGTTTTTAAGTACAGATCTCTTATAAAAGTTTGTAAGAATAATATCACTCTGAACCTACTGAATCACACTGAATATAAACCCAGTACAAAGCTCTTGCTTTCACTTTGCAAACAGGAACAAGGATAGTTACTTAAAACAGTGCAAGCCTTAGCCTCAGAGAAAATGCAGCTAGTTGCCAGAACAGTTGCACAAATATTAAGTTCTTCAGGGGATAAAAACACTTACCCAAAAGCTGCAGTATAGAGACAGAATTGAATAATTTTTAATAGATATTATCAATTTTGATAGCTTTAGGAAAAAGACTAGTAATCTGTTTACTACAATGCAGTAGCTTAAGTGACATACTTGCTTTTCTGATGACAGCAGTACTTCGATTCTGTGACAGTGATTGAGACGAGTTCAGTACCTCTAGAGTAGCTAATCTGAGGCCTAATTACCTCCAAAGGCTAGCTCTATTGGTAATTATTTCAATGTATTAAAAAAACAAAAAACAAGAATAACAGACAAAAAAAAAACACATCCCAAAACAAAACAAAACAAAACACCAGAACAAAGAAGAAAAACAAAACCCAAAACCCCACAGTTTCACTGAATATTCAGACAAACCCTCTCAGGATTTTGCACTGCCAATCTACTATCTTCTGACAAATCATTTAGTCAAATCATAGCCATACGAGAAAGAAAGTTTATGCGGTGAACAGAGAAATGTTTATAAAACTAAACAAACGCCTTAAGATGGAAGAGAAAGTACTTTACAAAAGTTTTTCACATCTTTATTGCCAAATTGACTCTTCTGTGAAATGTTCCCTTTTAGAAAGGGCTGGAATGTTGAGAACTGCCTCAAGCATGAGATCAGCTTTATCTTTCTCTATTGACATACAGTGACAGACAACTGTCAGTATGAGCACTGACCACAAAGTAACACTGTATTGTTAGGCCACCCAGTTACAGCTTTTTAGTAGCGTTTAGGGCACAATTCTTGCAATATTACAGAAATATTCCAGACATTCTTTTGACAAAGTCAACAAATAAAGCTCAAAATTATACAGCACCCCCCCTTTTGAAGAATAATATAAAGATTAAAACCAACTTTACCTCAAAGATTCAGATAATGGTGTTAAAGTGCCATCTCCCCGATCTACCACACGGAAGAAATTCAACTGATCTCCTTCTCGATACACTAAGAAGGTAACTTGTTTGTTGGATGTCCCTTTCTCCCAGATCTCATCTCTACTGGGATCCATGTAGTCAGCCATTTCCCTGATAGGGTCTTCCACAGGAACTAAAGAGAGAAAAAAAACAGAATAAAACCAAATTATTATTACAATTGTTTTGATCACCTTTGAGAGCTCAGCTTAGTTTACAATGAGAATTCCCAACCTAGAAGATATGCTGAGTGTTTTCTAAGTTAAAATTATCAAAGGGATTTCTCCATTTTCATTCCTCTATATGTGGTCCACATAACCAAATCTATCATCAGACCGAACCAATACTTGATTCTTACTAACCAGATTTTAAAAACTATTTGTATAATGACATTACAATATCATTTTTTTTGCAGGTAAAGATTTTCTCATTTTAACACTTGATGTTTGTACACATACAAAGATACTTGGTAAACTAAGGGTAAACAAAACTAAAAGGATGGTGCACTTGATATGCTAAGGAAGAAAAGATGGAAAAACACCCCTCCGTTTTTTTTTTTAAGTATTTTTTCAATTAATTTGGAACTGAAGTCTGCTCGTCTGAAATGCTTAGCTAAGAGAAGCTGTTTGCAGTTATAAGATGTTGCACAAAACCCATTAGTTTTTAGCTAACACTTACCTCTTCTAGTGTTAATAGGTCCACCTCGCATAGCCAGAACTAACTTCAGAGTGCAGCCTTCTGAAATGCTGTAAATAAAAATAAATAAGTTTTTGTAGCATTATTTCTTACACTAACAATAATTTAGAAACATTCATTACAATTTTATTCTATACTTACTTATAATCATTTAAACAATAGTCATCCTTCAGCTCCATATTATTCCAAATTAAGTGCTGCTGAGAGACCGGAATACCTAAACAAAACAAACAAAAAAAGAATATTAAAATTTGAGCATGGTGGGAGGGCTTTGGAGGAGTTTTGCTTTTTGAAGAATGTGGGGGCAACGGAAGAGAGGCGAGAAAGAGGATTACAGGAGAAAGAAGAAAGGAAGCAGGACAAGGACAGGCACTTGAGCAGCCTTCAGTCATGATATCCAACCTCCCAAATAGTTATTAAGAACAAAGTTAAGGCTTTCAGCAAGTTTGTGGTCATACTCAATCTTTTGGGTCAACAAGGGGTCTGCAGAAGTATTCAACTGCTTCAGGCTTGTTGAATACTTGCTCTTTTCCAGTCATGAGAGAGGTTTTTTCCTGTTATCTGTACCTCATAGCTTTATGTCTACTAGAAGGAAAAGCAGGATAAAACCTCTAACTACAGAACTGCTGAATAATTTAATCACAGACTGATATTCTGTATTACTCACAGTAAAGACAAGGACGCATTAAGGTAACTGGTGGCAGCTCTATTACAGTGGTGACACCCATGTATGTGTTTTTATCACTGCTTGGTTTGAAACCTGAAAGTTCACATGTACAACATAGTACCATAGCAGACAAACTTCGTACCACAAACACTTTTATTTTGTGGGTGTTCTTTTAGGCCATCAGAACATTTTATTACTTATATCCAGTAATACTCATTTTCAATTCAAGTTCTGGGACAGATTTGGCTATTTTTTGTTAAAAGGAAGTAAGCATGCTGGCTATTTGTTCCTTATTAAAAATCCGTATTTTACACAATGACTAACTTTGTTTCTTTTTGCCTGCCTAGTCAACTCACTTAGATACAGATGTAATACACGTTAAAGATAATAAGCATAAGCTGGTACAACCTGAGGTCTTCACGCATTTTTAGTAGAATGCTGCCACTTTCCAAATTTTGGAAAAAACAAATAAAATTTACAAACCAGGACAGTTATGAAAGGATGAGACAACCTGGATCACAAAAACAAACAAACAAACAAAATAATAGGAAGATGAATAGATGTATTTTTCTCCTTTGGAAAAAAAATATCTTCCCTTCAGCGTCAAAAAGACCTACAATTTCACTAAACAAACTGAACATCAGTACTAATTAAGACCTCGCTGTGCATTCCTGGCAAAATGTATTTAAAATTAAAATCTATAGAGGCCAATAACTACTTTTTCAAAAAGGTCTAAACACTACTACCAAGAAGCAAAATCTATAAATATATTTTCCAAAAGGTTAAGTAACCTTATCTTATGCTTTTATTCATTGCATGTTCAGCTACTTAAAAGGAGATGCAAAGTAGCAATGCTATACAGTAAGACTTCCCAAAATACATCTGGCAAGGGAGAGGGTAACACAAAGATCAGACTCTTCCATGCAGCTTCCAAAAACATCTCAGCTTCCCAAGGCTTGCAAGAATGCTTAGCAAGCTGTGGCAAAAGGTCAGTTAAGTAGCCCCTTCCTAGCTGGAGGAAGGGCACTAAGCTACCAACACCCATCACCAGCAAGGAAAAAGAGGACCCGATTCTGATGAAAGCTCAAGCAGATTCAACAAGCAAACAGGCTATCTGCTAAGTGGACATCCCTGTGCAGAAGAGGGAGTGTACTTTGGAGGAACTGTCATTATTTAAGTTTTAGAGAAGATAACGTTTTCCTTTTGTTACCACAGCTTACATCTAAAGCTTCTCTTTTATGAACATCTAACACAACTTCACTTGGATGGTATTTAATGTGAATCTTGTATCCTCTGAAGTCCACAAGACATTTATGACAAGAATACGTTCATACAGTTGACTAACATAATTGCTGCTACGCTGCCAGCTATTTTATAACTGGTTATTGGTTATGTTTCAAGTCTGCAGCGTAAGCAAAACAAGAACAAGCTGGCAAGAGCCAGTGAGTCTACAGTGAAGTTCTTTTCTGTGTTGTTTTGCAGTCTTCTGATTACAAACAGTCATTACTGTCTGTATTTGTTATGGTTTCAGCAGCCTCCAAGGAGCAATTTCCAATTACTTTGATAAACTGAGAGAGTATTTGTTAAAAAGGCTGGCTTGCAACTGGCAGTGCTGCAGTGAAACATGTTTTTGTTCCTCTAACAATGACAATGTATTTTTGATGAAATGAACAGATGAAAAGACTATACTCTGCTGTAATGGGAAACAGACAAGTCTTTATTACTAATTCCCTCTTATGTTGCTTTCTAAGAATTCTGTATTTATACATGGAGCAAACGGTATGCGTTTTATAGGTTCAGGTGCAAGAAAACATGCATCAGCTGTCCCTTTTCTGGATTATAGTAAAGCTTTCTTGAGTAGACATTTGCACATGGGACCAGCATGTAAAACTGGCCACAATAATGAGAACTGCGAGATAACCATCCACTATCCCCTCTCCCTAAGCAGCATGAGACTATATCACTAACCTGCTCTAAATTGGCAGAGAAGAGAGGAAAGTAGGGCAATAAGCTACATCTCAGTGCTCAGATGGAAGTGGGCTAGCCAGGTAATGCTACAGGAGGACAGAAGAGTCTTCAGACTGTCTATTGAAATGGCTGCAGATGTGCTGACAATCTGACCTACTAAATGGGGCAGGGAGAGAAGTAGGTACCCTACCCTGTCTCTGAATCAGCGTATTGGATACTTCCTTAGGCTTCACTCCTTTACTCCTCTTTTCGGCACACTAAGTAGGCTCATCAGAGAAATTATTGTGGTCAAATCTGACCCAGAAAAAAAAACCCGTAGATTTCAGAACAAACTTCATTTTATGGTGTAGGTAGAAGGTTACTATGTTTAAAAACACCACAAACAGTTCAGAGTCAAAGTTCAAACAGTGGACTTACCTTTCAGCTGTAATAAGTAATTTGGCAAAAATTTTGCTTCAGCTAAAAATGAATGTGTGCTCGCTATGGCTTCAGCTAAGATGGGTGTGTGCTTGCTATGCGTTTGGAAAAGGGATAGTTTTAAATAGGATATCAGACGAAAGCAACAGTTAGAACTACCGAAAATTTGCAGAACAAAGGGTGGTGTAGTTAGCTAAGATAACCAAAGAGGTGTAAGGAGTGAAGAAGCCACAAGAAGGACATGGTGATAAAGACTTTGGCCCTCCCTCCATGGACTATCAGGAAGACCCCGGAGGAAGCATGCCGCCTGGGAGGGGGGCATGTTGCATTCCCAGAACTCATTGACTATGTATTTGGGGGTGGGTTGCATTCCCAGAACTCATTGTTTATGTATTTGGGGGTGGGTCGCGTTCCAAAAACTCATTGATTATGCAAACCATGTTCCAAGAAGAAACATGAATAATTATAAGGAATACGAAATAAAAACAAGCGGTTGTAAAGGGAAAAATGAGGCACAGGAGGAGAAACCCCCTGTGTAACTCCCAGCGCTGTAATAAATATTCTTTGCTCCACCGAATTTGCCCCAGACTAAAATTCAATACAGTGAGCGCGTTTCTCACAATTTGGGGGCTCGTCCGGGAGACCTGAAGCCCACGTTCGGAGCCTTGGACGGGTGAGTAGACCGGGACGGCGCGCCACTGCTGATTTCAGCAATCCTCGGATTCTCCCCGCCCTCGGTGACGGACCAGCGGCAACAGTCCGGCGAAGGGGCTCGTGGACCAAAGAGGGGTCCCAGGGATAACCGCGGCAGCCGATAACACTCGTGCACGAGACCCGGGTAAGAAAATTGACTGTTAAGTACTACTCGGGCGGCTGGGTGACGGGGGATTGAGAGTGGTGTGAATGAGACGCGGACTAGATCTGCGAAGCGAGTGCGGAGTCTTTCTAACCGCGGTTCCGTATCTCCGCGAGGAGACCGGCCGGTGAAGAGACGAAGCGAAAGGCTGGAGTTGAGAGATCCCCCGGGGAAAAAATTGGGACAAGGGAAAAGTAAAAAGGAATTTAAGGGAAATTCCAGGAATACCTCCAGACAGTCCATTAGGGAGGATGTTGTTACAATGGGGCAGGAAGGAGAGTCCTGCACCCGGGATAAAGATAAAAGAAAGAAGATTATATATTGTATGTTTAAATGGACCAAAGAGCCCATAAGGCCAGAGTAGTATTGGCCAAAGTATGATTCTATAGAGGGGTGGCTGTGTCAAGCACTAAATGTATACGTTAACTCTAAAGAATCATTTGATGAAGAAGAAAGCAAGTATGCAGCATGTTGGAAAGGAGCTGCAGGGATTTTTAAATGGGAAATACAAAAGGAGAAGGAGGAAGACCAGAGACCAGTCTGGGATCCTCTTGAATATTTACCTCCCCATATAACCCGGACCCTCCGGAAAGCGCAAAAGAGCCTCAGGTCCCCGTTAGAAGGGAAAGCCAGAGGAAATGGAGGCGGGAAGTGAGGACGTCCATAGTGGAAGAAAATGAGAAGATGACGGAACCAATCGGGCTGCATCCTTTATGGGAAGTCCCGATGCCAGGAGTTCAAAATGGGGGAGGATTTGTGAATGTGCCCCTAACCAGTACAGAAGTCAAGAACTTTAAAAAAGAAATGAAGAAATTGTTGGAAGATCTCCTAAGTTTGTCAGAACAATTAGACCAATTTTTAAGTCCAAATGTATACACTTGGGAAAAAATGCAATCCATCATGGGAACTTTGTTCTCCCCGGAAGACAGATAAATGATTTGTTTAGCAGGGATGAGAATATAAGAAAGGAAAAACATTCATAGAGTGGCGGGGGACCAAAAGTTATCCCTACAAAGACCTGATTGGAATCAAAATGACCCCGCAAGAAGGAGAAACGTGTCTGATTATCGGACGTTAATTATAAGGGGAATTAAAGAAGCAGCCCTGAGGGGGTCAAATGCGAGCAAAACTTTTAATAAGTAAATAAGGGAAAGAGGAATCTCCGACGGAGTGTTTGGAGAGGCTCTGAAGGAATATTTAGCAGTTTTCTAAGAATGACCCAGAGACTGTGGCTGGCCAGGAATTATTAAAAAGTAAATTTTGTCACCCATGCCTGGCCAGATATTAAGAAAAAAAAAAAAAAATGAAAAAGATGGAAAACTGGCATAAGAGAAGAATCAATGAGTTGTTACGAGAAGCACAAAAAGTATATATGTGAGGCGCGATGAAGAGAAGCAGAGGGAAAAAGCAAAACTAATGGTAGCGACTGTAAAAGAAATAACAAAAACTACAGCGCTCCAGAATCCAAGGCCAGGGATGAGACCATACAAGATACAAGGAGCCCATATGCCACCGCTTAAAAAAGCCCATATGAATGAAATCAGGAGCCCCAGACGGTGGAAAGTGTTACTATTGTGGGCAAGAAGAACATTTTAAGAAAGAGTGTCCCAGGCGAAAGAGAGATCGAGTTACGTCAACAGGAAGAATACACTACCAATTAAGGGTGTCAAAGGCTCTACCTCCTGGGGGAAGAAAGAATTAGTGAGCCCTTGATAAATTTAAAATTAGGCCCCCAGGAGGAAATTTACACCTTTTTAGTAGACTCAGGAGCTGAGAAGTCTTGGATTATGAAATTGCCTTTGAATGAGAAGATCCAGACACCGGAAAGAAGCAGCAACTCCGCTGGACCTCCCTGCCTCAAGGATTCACAAAATTCCCAAATCTATTTGAACAGACACTAGAGAAAATTTTAGAGGAGTTCCAGGCAAAACCCGCAGTAAGATTCTTGCAATATGTAAATGACCTGTTGGTATCAAGAGAGAGAGAGCAAAAAGTCAGAAGGAGACATCGATATGTTTGCTGAAATTTTTTTTTGAAGAACAAGAATTAAGAGTCTCAACAACAAAAGTGCAGTTTATACAAAAGAAAGTAAGAGCATCTAATTAGTGAAAGAAAAAGAAAAATCAATCCAGAACGAATTACAGCATTGTGTCCCAAGAATGAAATGAAAAATAAAGATTTTAAGGTTACTAGAGTACTGTAAATTATGGGTTAAAGGATACACTCAATCAGTAAAATTTTTGTATGACAAACTAGTAAAAGAAGGTCCAATAAAGTGGACAGGAGAAGAACAAGAGCAATTTAAAGAATTAAAGCAGAAGCTAATAAAAGCCCCGGGTTTAGCCCTCCCCTCCCTAGAAAAAACATTTCACCTTTTTGTAAACGCAGAAGAATGGATAGCACATGGAGTCATAATGCAGGAATGCGTCGGAGAAAGAAAACCGGTGACATATCTATTCAAAATTAATAGACCCAGTATGTCGGGGGTGGCCCACATGCATACAGGCAGTGGCGGCCACAGCGATATTAGTAGAAGAAAGCTGAAAATTAACCTTTGGGGGAACTTTAATTGTACATACCCCCCACACTGTGAGAACTATCTTATCTCAAAAGCCTGGCCGGTGGTTAACAGATTCCAGAATTGTGAAGTACGAAACCATTTTAATAGAAAGGAATGATTTTACCCTCGTAGTAGATGGAAACACGAATCCTTCACAATTCTTGTATAGACAGACAAGTGGGGAGATGGAACATGATTGTTTAGACTTTATAAATTACCAAACCAGGATAAGAGGAGACCTAATAAACACACTGATGCCCTATATATATATATAAAACAAAAACAACAACAACAACAAAAATATCCAAAAATTTTTATAGACGATTCCTCCTGATGTATAGATGGAAAGAGAGCAAGTAGTTATGTCGTCATCAATAGGGGAAAAAAAAGCAATAATTGAAGAAGGATTAACAGCGAATTAGTCAACCCAGAGTTGTGAACTATACACTCTGAAGAGAGCTTTAGATTATCTCCAGAGAAAAGAAGGCATTATCTATACAGATTCAAAGTATGCATATGGAAATTAACCATGAGAAGGAAGTCTGGTGTTTTTGCTTTGACAGGAAAAAGCCCTGGAGAGCTTTCAGAAGATGCATAAGAGTCAGTACTGCTGCATGAGAGCAAGAGACAGCAAAAGCCTTGAAAGTGCCTTCGGACTAGAGTGGCATCCAACCCCTTCGACCCTACTTTACTGCGATTGTAATTGTTGCGTGTATATACGGTTTAAGTGTAATAATTGTAATAAGGTCATTTTAGGTCCCCGTGGCAGACAGGAGCAGTACCTCTCCCAAGTCTTCGATCTTTAGTGGATCTGATGTGAGTATACCCCAATAGATAAGTGTAAGTAGATTAGATATTATTGTTGCAGAATCCACAGAAAATTACGTAATGTGGACCAACCCAACCAGAATGTTTATAGATCCTTAAACTATCAACTCCAATACAAGTTCCAGGAACGAAGAAAAAAAACCCTACTGTGCCACAAGAATCAGAGATACCGAACTAAAGAGGATGGAGGGCAAGACCAGGTTGGCCTCTGTACTCGCTGCCAAGAAGAACTATTTCTCGGCTGTTGGAAGCACCCCAATAGGCACGAGAGGTAGGAATATAAGCCATGCTGGACCTCCACTTCTAGTGGTATTATCACTAGTGGTATCTCTAGTATCTGGTGACGAATGCCAGAAGTGCTCTCAGACGGTCTCCTGGGGTAGATAGTCCTTTTATACTATGACTGTGCACATGCATATCAATCACCAATGTTATACCGGTGAGAGTTTAAAAGTGTGCAAATACGGCGAACAAGAATATTGAGTTGGACAGAATTTAGGAATAGGTGGAACAAGATTAAAGTAAGGTGTCCTAAAAGGAAAAAAAAAAAGAGGCTCTGCTTCACTAAGGCAGGTCACTAGGATATTCCAGACAAGATATGGTAAAAGAAGAACTAGTGAAGGGCGTGACAAAGGTCACAAAACAGAGAAGAAAAAAAATTAAAAGTACAAAACAAGAGCATATACCAAGAAGCTGCAAAAACAGTTACAAAAAGAGTTAGGATTCCCCACTCTTGGACAAAACTTGTTTTTCAATCTAGCAACAGACATAGCTAAAGAATGAAATGTGACTGACTGCTGAGTCTGTGGGGGGACCTTTAATGACTGAAGAGTGGCTGTGGAGATGTGCAAGTTTGAGTCCGATTGAAATCCTGGAATGGAATTATACCCTCACTTGTTTGACTTGGGAAGGGGGGAACTTTTCAGATCGAATGGGGGAGACCCCATGTAAAAAATAAAGTCTTAAAAATAGATTCAAATTTCACCCGAACTTGGTTTCCTTAAAAACCAAAGTCATACCTAACGTTTCAAAACGAAGCCAAAAATTGTACCCGGTGTCCTAGTTTGAGGTAAAACAGAACCAATTTTGTTCAGTAACTTCGTTTCTTAATGAAAACATTCTGTCGGTCCCATCTGGGGTCCGCCAGGTCCCAGTAGCGGATTTTGGCCTAAACCACGACACCCGGGTACCAAAAAGTAGTCTCTTTAAAGGTAAGAAGGAGGGTATGAATCCATTCTCAGGAATGAAAAACAGCTCACAATATTAAGAGAATGTAGAAGATACAATGAAAGAGTTTTAGCAGGCACCGGATGAGTTGTTCTGGATGTGTAAAAACTGGGCATTCTAAATTCAATGGTAAATGCCAGTTGGTGAAATGAATTACTGAAAATAGCTTGGTGGAAGAAATTAAGACTGATTCTGCTGTGTGCCTTTTGAAAGTTTATTATTTCTGCCTTGTTTAACTATCCTGTTTCATAAGATTAATTCACAGTGTAGTCCAAAGACTGCAAGTGGCAACCACTCCTCAGAAAATCATGATCTTGAGAAAAACCAAGAAAGAAGAAAACCTCGAAGAAGCCACTCAAATTCTTGCTAAAATAGAAGAATCCTGCGAGATAAATGTAAAACGCTTCAGCAAAATTAGATGATAAAAAGAAAAAGGGTGGAATTGTAATAAGTAATTTGGCAAAAATTTTGCTTCAGCTAAAAATGAATGTGTGCTCGCTATGGCTTCAGCTAAGATGGGTGTGTGCTTGCTATGCGTTTGGAAAAGGGATAGTTTTAAATAGGATATCAGACGAAAGCAACAGTTAGAACTACCGAAAATTTGCAGAACAAAGGGTGGTGTAGTTAGCTAAGATAACCAAAGAGGTGTAAGGAGTGAAGAAGCCACAAGAAGGACATGGTGATAAAGACTTTGGCCCTCCCTCCATGGACTATCAGGAAGACCCCGGAGGAAGCATGCCGCCTGGGAGGGGGGCATGTTGCATTCCCAGAACTCATTGACTATGTATTTGGGGGTGGGTTGCATTCCCAGAACTCATTGTTTATGTATTTGGGGGTGGGTCGCGTTCCAAAAACTCATTGATTATGCAAACCATGTTCCAAGAAGAAACATGAATAATTATAAGGAATACGAAATAAAAACAAGCGGTTGTAAAGGGAAAAATGAGGCACAGGAGGAGAAACCCCCTGTGTAACTCCCAGCGCTGTAATAAATATTCTTTGCTCCACCGAATTTGCCCCAGACTAAAATTCAATACAGTGAGCGCGTTTCTCACACAGCCAAGGTTGAAACTGCTGCAGAGTTTCTTGAACATTGACTTTTTGTTCCTGCTTACAGGGAGGCTGGGCCGACAGGCTTATTTTTGCCCCCACAAACTAGCTACACTAGGGAAGAGGTGCAAAACTTACAGCAGCAGGACCGTTCTCAGAACTGTCAAACCCCCCAGCTTTCATTTGCATGACAGTAAAGCTACGTTAGTGTAAGTGGTGGTCAGTACTGACCTACTCTTTATCCTAGGGACTGACAAAGAGACCAACAGCAGTGAGTCACCAGTAACTGAATACAGGCCCACAAAATTTCCTGACAAAGGTGACCTTATTCACACCTTCCAGATGCTGCTCCAACCTCCTGATCTGGGCACAAGCTTGCATTTGCAGGAACGTTTTCCCAGCTCAGACAAAGCATAAGCTTAAAAAAAGCCTCATGAACTTCTAGTCTCTATCAACACAGTAAAGAGGCAAACGACAAAGCAAACAGGAGACACAGCGGAAAAATAGTAGACAGAAGCAAGATTGGTTCTGTTAAAAACTCTTTCACTTGTGCAATCCACTCACTCCAGTCCTGACAGAAGCATAGCTATTTTTTCTAACGCAAGTAGCACAAGTAGTAATAAATACCATTATGACATACTCTGAATTCACAGAATAGCGAAAGAAATACAACATCCAGAAGAAATCTGCTTGGTATTCAGCCAGTTCCTTTCACTTTAGGTGAAGCTGCTGTACATAGGCAGCAAAATAATGACAGCAAAAAGACCAAAGAAAAATAACAACTCTCATGATGAATTCAGAGTACACACACGTACAACAACAAAATTATTGTTGCATCTGTCATTCCCTGCTGAACGCAAGCATTCCAAATTAAGATGTACTCTGAAAGCTAGTTCTGTTTTGCCCCTTTACAATAATGTAAGAACAAGAGAACACTTCTGAATTTTCATCTAAAGGTATCCGTTTCCACATACAGATGATAAAATTCAGCTGCAAGCAGTCATTGAACAAACCATGAGTTTTTCTTATTTTAAAGCTAACTACATAAATAAAGGCCTGACACTCCATACTGCGGAATGCAAATTAATTCCTGCACATTAATAAGAATGGTAATAATAATACCAACACCAAATCCCAAACCCTCCTCCCTTGAGACTCAATCCTATCTTACCAAACACACGTTTACAAGTATTATCTATGGTTGTTTAACAAATGAAAGAATTAACCACTATTCGGAATATCTATCTGAATGTTCTTGCTATAAAATACAATATAATAATTGGTCTTTCCAAATTAAGAACACAACTTTGCCCAGCTGCTACAAAGACTTGAGCCATAAAGGAAACAAGAGATCCTCTCAATTAAAAAAAACAAAAAACAAAAAACAACAAAACAAACAAAACCAAACGTTATTTCCTTTTTCAATTAAATCCTGCTATTTTTAAGTACCATTCATGTGTTAAAGCTCAGTCTTTCATGTCACCTTGAAACTCAGGTACCACCCTATCCATGCCCATCAACACATGATCCTGCTCTCAAATAAAAATAATCAACAACAAGTAAAACCAAAGGAGTAGGTAGCACTGCTGGCAACACTATGCTAAGCTGCTGGCTGTGCGTATGCTAGCTTTTATGCCACCAGTACAAAGGGAGCTATTTCTTCTCCAGTGTACCATTTTAAAAGGATTATTCAGTGAATTTTGAGACTAGGCATGATTTACCCTAGGTGGCTCCAAATTCAACATTATAACAAACCTAAATTTTTCAATACCATGTGCTTACTTTGAATGGAACGTATTTGAGGACAAATGCCTGGATCTGATCCAAACACACATCAGATCTGCTTTAACTTCAATTTATCAGCAGACTAACACTGAAATTTCAGGTGCATTACAACCCATTAATAAATTTTTACCCATATTTTTACTGACTAAAACCAACTGGAAAGAGAAAGCTGGAGATCTGGGGCTCTTTCTTAGTGAGGTACCAATGTCTACTACAGCTGTCTAAACAAACCCTTTCAACATCAGATCATTAAACAGACACCAAGAACGACAAACAGTATCAGAAGCACACAAAATTCCTAACATGCCATCCACATTATCCTTTCTTATTACAGTGCAGACAGTCTACAGCTATTGATACTCCAATTGTTGACAAAGATGAGTTTGTCTTGATTTAGCTTTATTATTAGCCTCTTACAATTAGAAGCATTGGTGACATTCGAAGAAATTTGTTAACTTCTGATACAATTCTAGGTTTTGTTCTTAGAGATGTCAGGTCTCAGATAATTTTCCCCAAACTTGTCTTTTTGTATGCTTACATACCGTCATCCTCAACAGCCAGATGAGACCATGGAGACAATACGCATACTAGGGACCCTACATAGTCACCCAGCAATGTAAGAGGCATTCTCCAGCTGCAAGTGCAGCTTAAATGACAGAGGTTCACACCCCATGAAAGTTGACACAATACAATGACAAAAAGTGAAAAACAACAGCAGAAAGCAAAACAGACATAAGCTTTCTAGTTCCCTTGCTAAATCACAACTACAAAATTACTTTAGGATTTTTGCTCCACCTGGGTGATTCATTGCTTGAACTTGTGCACTATAATAGGAACTTTGTCCTGAAAAGTTTTTTTTTTTTACATGCAATAGCAACCCTAAATGCAACATAAGATTAGTTTGTCATTGTGTGTCTGTCTCCTTCACACACAGACGATCAATATGTTTTCATTCTGCTCCCCATAAATCATATTCATCAGACATTACAGATCTTTTAACTTCATTCTGGAGTATCAAGGTATTTCAACTGACTTCTAAAAAAAAATCAATGATAACACCAGTGAACTCTTATATTTCATGTTTTAATGAAATTTACTTCTTAATAACCTTATTATCCTATGAACTACAACATATGAACAAAATTCTGAATGAGCAATATTATAATTTTATTACTGAGCTGTTCTTCTAATAAGTAATTATGATACTTTTAGGAGCTAGGCACACCCTGCCAACAATAATAAGCTGTAGGTATAATTCAGTATGTCTTTTCGCAATCTCCCATTTTGGACCACAAGAAATTCAAATTCCTCTTTCCTGCATCTCCTGCTGGTCTCTTCATGCATCCTTTAAAGTTTACTCCTTCATCTATACTGTCCAGATAACCTGCCTTCTCCTGGACTCTATTGCCTATGCTCCCTTTTAATTCACTCTTGGTTAACATTCTGTCATGTATCTGCTTGCATCTCTCCTACACCTATATTCAGTCATGAAGAAAAAATACCCTTTCCTTTCCTTGTTTCACCTCTAGCCTCCAGGAGCACCTCAACATGTTCTCTGACTTGTGATAAATTATGGCCCTGTCCACAGGAAACAAAAGCATATCCCCATAGCTGCACTAATGTAGCCGCACTGATGTAAACTCTAGTTATCTGCATGGTGGAGCTTCTACTATGTGACCTTACCAGCAAAGAGTCAATCCCTATTGTTACAATGCTTCTGTGTTTTAAGACTTGTGCCAGCTTTTTTTTTTTTTTTTCCCATCCATTAGTGCAGACTTCCAATAAGAGGAGGAGAATATCTTAGATTCAAGTCTAAAGCATCATATTACATGTCCCAGAGAGTGGGTTCCACACAGAAAGAAGCATGAAAAACGTGTACAGGTATACTGGGGAAAGAGAGGGTCCCTTTTCTTAAAATAAGCTACTCCAGTACTCTCAGCTTGTGCAGCTACACAGGTCTTTAACACCTCCAAAATGAGAAAGAGGATGCAACGCTGCAAAGTAGCTAATGTGTACGTACATATTTCAAATCACATTCTTTCACGCAGGATCATTCCCATCATAGAGGAAAAGGGGTGACAGAGGACTAACCTACATCTTTCCTCCATGCATTAGCACCAGGATGGGTCTTATAACTTAAAGGAGGCTTTCACTTTGCAAGATGTGCCAAGTTCATCACTTTAAGACAAAGCATTGCATAGCCAGACCTTTACCAGCAAAAGACCACTCACCTAAACAAAATTCAAATCAGTAACTTCAAGCTGCCTTTGGGGTTTGCCTGCACTGCAGTTGCTCTTGTGACTGCAGTATCATAAACAAACCATAAACTGACTAACCTAAGAAGCAAGAGCCATAGTTTAAAGTATGCTCAGACAGTTGCAATGTAGACTTATTGTAAGACTCAAGTTTATAACCTTGCTAGTTAACAGCTTGTGTCAGAGGATCCTTTCAACACCAAAAATACTGTACCCTGTATAATATAAAAACAATTAATGATTTACCATGGGCTTTTTAAGTTTTATCTTAATAGTGATATACAAAAAAACCCACAACAACAAGAAGAGCAAAAAATACACATTCCAGTGAAGCCTAAGCCACGAACCATAAGGAAAAGGAAAGAACAGAAAAACAACTCAGTTCCAATCAAACCTAAGCCATAAACCGAGTGCCTAGCTTATACACATTACTGAACAAGTCACTTAAATTATCTGGTTTGATTTTAGCAATTATAATTTGTAAAACAAGACTTCCTAGAGCAATAAAGTTTATGCCGAAATAAGAGAGAATAGTACCTTCCAGTCTTTGAATTTTAGCTTTCACAGAAATAACTGTTTCAAAGGGGGAAACTCGCAGTTCAAAGCATGTTCCTGTGAGCGTTTCAATGAAGAGCTCCATAGTTTCATAAAAAGGAAGCTTGTAGTGAAACGGTCCCATATTATCTTCATTGAAAAAAGGAGGCTCTTTCTTGTTTGCCATTACAAAGGATTTACGACTTCTTTGTAAGATCTGTCAGGAAACTACGTTCCTCTTCTAGCCAAGTCAGCTTTGAGGACAGGTGTGGCGCATTGCTGTTCATGTTTGGGATTTTTCACCTATAAAGCAAACAAGCATAGTTCTAACAACGTCTGAACGTAGCTGTTAAAGACAGTTTCAATTTATTTTTGACGAACAATAAATTAAGAAGCAGTAAAATAGTATCTAGGTCGCGCAACAGATAACCACAAACGATATTAGTAACATCAGTTACTAACATCAGCAGTTTTAGGACTCTAGTTTCAGTCAGCATGCCAGGTCCTACCTACCACCTTTTTATTTCCATTTTGTTTGCACGACAACCCGACCTGCGACATTAACGCCCAAAGCCTCCCGACAAGGGCTGAGCCCTCAGCAGGGTCCAAGCTGGAGAAAAACTCCAGGAAGACCGTTTTCAAAACGGGGGCTCGTCCGGGCTCAGGGAAGGCGGTGGGGAAGGCGGTGGAGGAGACGGCAGCTCTGTCCCCCTCCCCTCCCCTCCCGGCCCGCTCCAGTCCCCGCCTCGGCGCGGCCCCCCGCGCCGGGGCTGCAGGCCGGACCCAGGCCAGCGGAGCGGAGCGCCCGCAAACAAAGGAGCGGGAACAGCTGCCCACCCACCTCCCCAACCACCCCCGACCGCCGCCGCCGCGCCCCGGGACGGCCTCACACCCCGGCTGGGACGCGGGGCCCCACCGCCCCCCAGCCCAACCTCGCGGGGGCACCTCCCCCGCCTCCGGGGACGTACCTCACGCCGGCGGGGCCCGGTGAGGGAAGGGGTTACAGCACTGCCCCTCTCTCCTCGCGCCCGGTCGGCGCTCCCGCCGGAGGGGAGCAGCACCCCCGAGGGCCCGGAGACCTCCGGGCCGGTCGGCGACGGGAGAAGGGAGGGAGGGCGGGGTCTCACCTCACCCGCCGCCGCCGCTGGGCCCACTCGGGGGGAGACGAGGCTCCTCTCCCCCCGTGCAGCCCCGCCCGCCGCGCCTCACAGGAGCTCGCCAGCCCCAGCGGGCCTCACGGGCCGGGAGCCGCCGCCACTGGAAAGGGGTAGGACCCGGGAGACGCCCGCGCCGCCGCTCGCTCCCCGGCAGCCTCCGCGCCTACCTAGCCTTTATGACATCCCCGCCGGGCATCCTCCTACGGGCCAATGCGACGCCCGTGCTCATGCAGCTCGTCCAATCAGCTCCCTCGAGGGGCGGTGCTCCCGGCGCCGTCAGGGGCGCGTGTCCGCCGGGGCCGCCGCGCGCTGCCCCGGCTTGTTGTGGTCGTTAAGAGGCGGGGCGGCGGAGCGTGTGCGGGGAAGGACCCGGATGCAGCGCGCTCCCACCCGCTCACAGTGGCGGTCACGTGACAGACGCCCCGCAGGCCGCTGTCTCTCCTGGGATGTGTAGGCCAATGGGGGCGGGGCCGATGGCGGCGCAGTGGCCTCCCTCCACCGGCGTTGGCCTTTCCTCAAGGAAACCGTGCAAAAACATCGTTTGTAGCTCAAAACCGGCCCGAGAGCCGCTCAGGGATTGCTAACGCGGACTAGCGCGGCGCTGGGCCCAGCGGGAGCAGGACGGGGACGAGTCCTGCCTGCCCCGGCCTCAAGCGGGACGCGGGCCTGGGGCGGCCCGGCGGCGGCGGGGAGAGGAGAGCTGCGCTCAGCGCTTCTGCTCCGGGTCAGTGCTCGACTCTCCTCCCGCTTCAAGGGGAGGCAGCGGGGCCTGTCTGCAGGAGCAGCGCTTTCCTCAGACCGCCCCAGTCCGCCGGCGGAATAACTAGAGAAAACAAGCTTAGCTTATTAAGGAGGTGCTAATTACATTAACCGCTTTAACTTTCCATTTGGGTTTTAAATTATGCAAGACCGACCCCGACTCCGTTAGCTGTTAGGTTTCACTCCCAGTTAAAACACTCAAGTGAGCCCTGGGTGTGCGAACACCCAGCCTCCGGCCATGTCCTTCCCACAAAAGGCAGCCACTGTTTATCAAATATGCAAAAAAACCCTAACAAACCAAACACCAAAAAAAACCCAACCAAACAACCCAAAAAAAACACCCCAAGTTGAAACTCAGTTAAACTCCATTAAAAAAAAGACTAAGGCCTCCCAAAAGTGAAGTGCCTAGACCAGGATTTGCCGTCTGTTCTGGGAAGTTAATTTGAGGACCACACATTTCAATAGGGGGAAGAGGCTCTCCCTGTTCCAGTTTAGAAAGACTAGGGGGGAGGAAAGGTTTTGATCTATATCATAGTGCAAGTTTCTATCAAGAGCTTTTCTTTAATGTGTAAGCTCAGTAAAGTTTAAAAAACACTTTTAAGGCAGGAGCTTCCCCCACGCACACTCAACAGCTTTTGGCCCCCAAGGTTCATGGCTTGTGAACAGCACTCTTTGCAATGCTAACAGAAGTTATTAATGCAAAGGGCAAAGAAGAAAGGAAGACGGAGAAAAGAAACAGAAGAATTCACCATCTTTTTCCTCTCTCCCCTCTCTTTGAAGCCCTTCTAAGCACAGAAGAAAGGAGTAAAGAAGCAGTCCAAATCATGTACGAGGCATATGCAGCAGATGTAATGCCTATAAATAAAGTGCAAGTGCTCTCACTGTAGACACCCATTTGCAAATAGCTCCCACATTCTTTTCCAAGCTGCTACTCCCAACTTACCCCCCACTTACAATGAATCATTGCCAGGCCCACCTATGGTGCAAATCAATACACGATGTTTCTCCTTTATCCCTTCCAACCTTCCCTTCTGCTTTATACTCATTAGCGCTAGATGCTTTGGCTATAGTATTTACTGTGCCTGATAAAGTAAATCCAACTTGAGAAACAAGAGCCTGAAGCAAATGTCTCAGGACAAGGGCTTCAGTCAAAGTGGGAATTGCTCTCAAAGAAGTCCTCTAAGCACATGCTTTAAATTCACAGCACAACAGTCTTAAGAGCTGAAGATAAAGTACATCACTATCATAAAAACAGTGCATCTAGTTTTAAAGTCAGAATTGCAGCCAGTCACCGGTAAAATAAGAGAAACATTTGATCCATCTGCATTTATGCATTTGCTGTGCTTGTATGCATGCAGGAGAGCAAATGTCTACCACTGGGCATCAAGTATGGTTAATGGCATCAGTTCCAGAAGGGCAATCTAGAAAATACAGGAAGCAAGAAGGTTAAGCCAAATGCATTGGACAGTTAAAGGGATTCCACAAGATAGTGACCTCCTATAAACAGCCTACAATGTGTTACAGATGCAAAAGGAAAATAGACAGTAACCCTTTGGGCACAAGGGAGTCTCTGCACTAAGGTGGGCACGTTGGCTTGTTAACCTGGAAGTGACCAGGCATGCTCAGTACTGATGGACTTGGAAAGTGTAATTTGCAAAACTTCGACAAATCCAGCCAAGTGAAAAATCTCATTTAGTAGCTTACAACTTGAACAGAAGACGTTAGGTTTCTGTTGTTTTCATGGAGCACTAGGTGCTCGTCTATAACACACTCTTTCTGGCAGAGAAGTTTTAACCATTATTTTTATAGACCACATTAGCTGCCAATATGAAATACCTTATCTCTATCTGGTGTCAAGTCCTGCACTAAGACTTGTTAACTGCTTGATTACATGTAAGAGGAGATAACAGAACCCAGCCTTACCCTAACATAAGCTCAGTAGAGTGGCAGCTGACCCAGACAAGGCATGGTAGCGGTTTTGGTTGTTTTCAAGTCATGATGCAGACATCCTTAGCAAGCGATAAAGAGGGAAGTAAGACATACAGACAGATGTAGTTTAACAGATTCCATTTACTAGTTATCAATTATTTTCTCTATAGATTTGTTCAATAAAACAAACTATACTTTGTATAATAGATTACTTCATTGCAGGTATTGCACAGGCTATAGTCATCTGGGCACCACATGGAAACAATATAGCAGGAGGTTATTGGTTTTTGTAAAAATATATCATTTAGCACAATGAGACCAAGCACAAGAGAATACTAACCATTTAAAATGGGTTATCTCATTTAATATCCACAGCCATCTCATTTAAATGTCCACAGCCATCTCATTTCAGCTATACTGGATTCCAGAATCCAGAGTATTAGTACTGGATAGGGTGTAAGGAAGGCATCTCTGCAACATACTCCCCTTGGCTACTGGCCTCCAAAGGCATTCAGCGGGTCATCAAATGTGCTCAGTGTCTTGCTTTCAGATTTTGCTTCTGAGGCTGCTTGGGAAGATCTGCTTTTGGGAACGGGTATCTTGACTTGGCTGCTAGAGAAGATATCATCTAAAGGAGAAGAAAAAAAAAAAAAAAAAAAGATTTTAATGTGAAGTGACTGCCAAACAGAAGTAACATTGTACAGAAGAGTCTCCAGCACACAGCAGTGACTGCCAAGGACATTCTGTGATAAACAAATGCTTTCCTGCTGCTTGTGATTCTAGATGCATTTGTAAGGACATACGTGGGAGCTGTTCGCTCCAAGTCAAATTAAGAGTATTTTTTCTTCTCAGTAGAGCAGAATAATACTTGTATTTTATAACATGTTCAAGATCTCATAAGCATTTGAGAAGTACTAATAAATTAAGCCTCCACAATAAATTCCATCGTGCAAGTGCCAGATAACATCCATCTTATCTAGAACATTAGCATCTGAGGAACCTCAGAGATCTCACAGCTGTGAGATTGTTGCCAAAGAAAATCAGAAGAGGAAAAGATGGTACTTGCTAGCGACTACTGTTGGGACATCCACTAGCTATACGAGAGTCTTTAATCTACAGCACAATAACTCAGCATAAATCACTTAAGAACAGAGCACAGCTAAGATGCAAAGAGGCAGACAGCTACAACTGCCATCCTGCTGAATATTCAAAAAGTCCATTTACAGTCCTGAATCAAGATCTCCCACCACCATCCTCAATACAAGCCTTTCTGTTACAAATAACTAGGATCACAAAGTAGAAAAATATCATGTTGCTATTATGCTCCTGAAGCATAACAACAGGCAGAAACAAAACTGGATAACCTGTGCCAGAAGCAGGGCTCACAGACCTGCAGTTCCTGCTGTGCCTGATACAACTTGTGTTTAGGACTATGCTCATGGAAAGAGATGGACCTGCTACCATTCACACGCTGAAATGTTGCTGGCACATACAACAGCGATCTCTTCTTACACACCAAGGTTTTAAATTTAGGATACTCAGATTATGCAGTTGGACTACGAGGTGATAGAAAAAATTTACAAGACTGAGATATGCAGATCACTAGTGATTCACAAGGCCAGTTTAAGTAGCACCTAACTGGTCTTGAATCCCTACAAAGAAAACACAGGTCTTAAACAGAGGTTAATAGCCATTTACTGGTCCAAAGTACAAAAACTTCAGCCTTCAGGATGTACCCTAAGCTTAGGCAAAGGCCAGGCACGGAGTAGCCTATCACAATGTGCTTGCCTTTCTCTTCTTGCTACATGTGTCTGCTACTGTGCTGACTATAGGGATTACACAGGAATAATCCAGGACAGCATTTCAGCACACGAGCAGTCTAGAAAGGCAGTAAAACAGAGTAATTCCCTGCTGGCATCACTCCAAAGCCAGGAGCTATCACATGGATTAGCTTCAAAGCAGAGGGGAAGTACAGTGAGTGTCATCAGCAGTAGAGATTTCACTCCCACTTTATGACAAGGCTTAAGGAATAGGAAGTTTTTGGCCGTGGAAAGCAGTATTTGTCAATGCACAATAAAGCTCAGTCACCATTTTGCAGACTCTCCCAGGCGGGCAGAGGTGACATCAAGATGTTTGTGTCATCAGCCATAAGGTCACTGAGGAGGCTAGGAGGATAAACACCCAAGAAAGTTTTTCTAATACTGCCACCACAAGCCCAACATAAATGTAGTAAAATAACGACTAGAAGCTGCGGTAGAACAAAGAAGGAAAGCAGCTTGCAGTCTCCACCCCCCACAAACTGCACCCACTTGCTGTTTTATTTGTAGCAAAAAGGATGTCCCTAAGACAACAATACACAGCCATGGTCACTTAAGCCAACTCTTAACCTGAAGCATAGGCAAGTGCTAGTTCTACCACTCTGCAGCCAACAGGGCATCCTCACCCTCAGGCATCTTCCCTACGCTCCTGTTGGCGTTCTGTAGCTCCACAGCTTTGGGCACAAAGTAGCTGCATACCTATGGCTGCACCATAAAACAGTCAAGAGTCTAGAGGAAGATGAAGTCTATCAGATACAGGGTGCTGTAAATGCTATAGGTATCAAGATCTGATCTGACTTCAAACAAGATGATGTAGGACCAGAGTAGATGTCAAAAGTGGAAGTGCAAACAACAGGTTCTGTTTTGGCCAATTTTTCAAGATACTTTCAAGTGGTACTCTGGTTTTTTTTTTTTTTTTCAACACGAGGTCTGGATTTTTGTGCTGAAGTACTTGGGAAATTCTTTCATTTGCTATAGGCTACCTGAAAAAACGTAAATGATTAAAATAAGAAATTATAATCATCCAATACATATTTCAAATACCTTGCCCACAAACATTTAAGTCTTTTTTTTTATAGCAATTAAGATTTCAAAACCTTCTTAAGATGTTCATTCTCTGGCAAGTTTTCTAACACATTTACAGACTTCAGCCAGGTCATTCCATCAGGCTGGAATGCTTAACAGCACTCCAAGCAAAACAGTGATAAGTCAGATTCATTTTGAATAGGTTAGAAAGAACGAAGACTGACAAGAATCAAAGCTAGAAAAGGGATTTTTTTGTCTTAGAGGAAAAGAAATACATGCAAACCCAAAGAACTATAAACATGAAGAGCCTGAGAACAGACACACACAGGCAGGGATAAAATGACTTTTGATATCTCCACTGGTTGAGAACAAAAAAGGAACATGTTTTGCATCATTTCACATTACTATATGGTGCTATTTTAACAAATTATACAGGGCAAACTTTTGCTCTCAGATGTAGTATTTCTAACTGTTCTGGGTATACATGGATGTAAACAAAACCTTATGTGCTCCAAGGTAGTCAACATAATAGTGAAGGTTGGGTGGGAAGAGATGTTAATTTCTTCACATCAGTGATTCATCTGAAAGTACGATATAAAACTGTGCAAATTGAAACAGAGAATTTATCTTTTAGAGCTGTAACAACATGAGATTAGTCTCTTACTCCAGACAAGAAATTTTCTAGTTCCCACAGGTGAGAAAATACCTACAGGAATTAAACTATTCCTTCTCTCAGAAGAATTTTGTACACTCTTCTAAACCATTTAAATGCCGTGCTAGCTCTACAAATCTAGGAAGTTCTCATCCAACATGAAAATTCAAAGATGACCAGATATTTCAGAGCAGTTGAAAATTTAAAAGCAAGCAAAGAGTTCTAAAACATCTCTGATGAATGCAACTTGGGACAATATTATGAGATTAGCAGCAAGACATTAGACACTTACCCATATCATCATCAAATATGGATTTTTGTTCCACCTTCTTCTTGGTCTTCTTTTCTTTTGGTTTTACAGTGAGATCCGCAAAAATATCAATGTTATCGTCAAACAGATTAGTCTCTGGCATTTTCTCTTTTGCTTTGTGCATTGGTTTAATTGCCTCAGTAGCAAATATATCATCCTTGGAGCAAAGCATAGAGAGATCATCAATACGTAATACACTTCAAGAGAATAGTCAAATTACCCATACACAGTACCTGAGATGTTTAGAAGACTGACAGCCTTGGGCTTCTCAAACCCAAGAGGTTTAAGTCCCTTCTCCCCATGGAGGACTTGGCAGGAGTGCCTTTGTGTGGGATTGTGCACAGGTCAAGTACAGCACACAGGGGCTTGTATCAGCTGCCCAGCCTGCCAACTTTACTTCTTTTTTAAAAGAGATATTTGAGCTGCTCTGCATTGAACAGAAAGCTAACAGGTAAGACCCAAATACTTTATTACTCTCAAAGAGGTCATAATCATAGGTATGTTGTCACAGCCCATTCAGGGACATGCCTGCTCTGTGTTAAGGCTCTGCCTTTCAATCCACTCTTGCTAATAAGGGGATGAACATCCAAAGAAAGTGTTTCTATTGCCCAGCAGCAGAGCATGATTGACAGTTTACTTCACTACCTGTCCTGCACACCCCATCCTACTCAGCAGCCTCCATTAAGCCTGTGTCTAAGTAGAGGGATCTGCATAAGGCCCTGGGGATCAAAAAGGCCAAGGTGGCAGGCTTGACCATTACCTCAAAGATATCTTGGGCAGTAGGGTCAACAGCTTGCCAGACAGCAGACTTCAACTCTTTTTTTCCAGTTTTCTGACAGCTGAAGAGAGAGTCTTCCTCTTCTTCCAGAAAAGGTGTAGGGCTGCTTTTCGTTGAAGATTTTTGCTGTGCAGGCTGGAAGAGATCATTGCTGTCCTGATCACTCAGAACGGACAGATCAGGCTTTTTCTCCCTGCCCTTGATGGGTTTGTTAGCCACGCTGTCTGGCATTCCCTCCTTTAACTTTGATTGTGCAGCTGGTCTGGATGTTGAGCTACTGGCAAAAAGGTCTTCTGATTCAAACAGATCATCCCCTTGGTCTGTGGATTCTGGAGGAAGTTTGTTTGTCCCAGCAGACAAAACACTGCCACGAGCTGGTAGCGACAAGCCAGAGAGAAAGCCGTTTTCCTTGGACTCTGCTTCAGTAGCAAGGGGCTCCTTTATGTTCACTATTGCTGGCATCTGTTTTGGTAGAGATAATTGTGATTCTTTAGCACTGTCCACCTCCTCACTCTCTTCAGACTCTTGGGCAGCTAGACGGCGGGCCATTCTGCTAGGAGGTCTTCGTTTTCCTGTAACCTTGATCCTGGTCTGCAAGAAACGAGTAAAAGCAGAGCAGGGTTATACAGAAGGAAAAAGCCCTCACACTCCACAGAAAACAGGTTAGGATTCCAGTTATGTTTTCTTGTAGCACTTTGTCCACCTTCACAACACTGCAATTAACGTGCATTGCCCATTCCATACCAGCACACTGAAACCGAATTAACTACAAGTTCTGCTCACAGCTCTGATCTAAGTAACTTAAACAGCTACATGCACATTTAAACAAATGCTTCGTTGGCAATCTTGAACAAGGAACGCTGAACAGACACTGATTTGGGTTATAGGGAGAAGAGATGGACAAGTGGGACATTCAGGCTTGGAGTAGTTTGCAGCAAGGTTCAGAAAAATAACCCAGGATTTGCTGCTCTCTGGTCATTCCACAGCAGGTGGAACTGGGGCACAAAAGCAAGAGCACTTACAAGTAGAGTCACAACACAGGTGAGCAAGCCACTCTAGCCCCTCGGCTTTAGGTAATACCTTAGTCAGTCTGACAGCTTGCTAGTCCAGGGGCTTCTACAGTGCAGTTAGTCTGCCCGAGTCATGACTAATTATGTTTTCCATTTAATTTCATTTTATGCATAGCCTGCTGCAGTTCATTCCTCAGCTACTTTTAAAGAAGACCCCCTGCAAGTTTCCATTATAGCCTCTACCATATTCCACATGGACAGGTGTATTCACAGAGGTAGGAAACAGATCAGTACAACCGCCTTTACCCTTGTTTGTTTGCCTTTTTTTTTTTTTTTTTAATTGCTGTTTTGGAGTAGGACGACAATGTCCTTCTCCTTCTAAAAACAGGAAAATTATGATGGAAGGGAGACACACTTAAACTGATTCCTGCTCCACACACTCTGCTCTTTGAAAAGACAGCTGGAAGGTAGGTTGCTTTGCTCCAGCCTTTGGAAAAAAGTTCATTTGGCTGCATATATCTACAGCTTAAACTCAAACTTGAAAGGTTCAAGCAGCAATAAAAGGCCAAAATTAAAACACGTAACCTAAGCCACAAAAACATGAACTGTATAGTTACCCAGATGCTTCTGGGATTACTTCTGTAAACAAACATGCATCACCACTGTGCTAAAATGAACATTCAAGGTTGGCCATAAACAGCTACAGAAGCTCTATTCTTTTGCAAGCCTATCTATTTAAGAGCATCATAATAGAGGGTTTTGTCTGTTGCGCAGGACAGGCTGCTATTGGAAACAACTGTGCCTACATGCTAATATACAAGCTTCAGGACCATTTGACACTAAGGAGTCAAGTTATTGTCATTGTGGAGTCATTGTGGTGTCATTGTCAGGAGTCATTGTGGCGATAGCTGCTGCATCTTCCCAAGTTGCCTCTGCTGCTCATCTAGTAATGAACAGCCTCATCAGCATTAAGAAAAAAAAAATAAAGATCCTAAGTTATCTTATTCAAATTTCTGCTCTCAGAGAAACCAAGAGATTTATAAAATCATAAGACCCAGATCAAATATTTTCTTTTTTAAAGCATTTTCTTGAAAGAACCACTAAATCTTTAATTAGAATATGCCCTTTTCATAAAGTAAAAGGTATGAATAGAAAAAGTGAATCAGGAGGCAGAGATCTGCCACGTCAAAAGCTGTAACACTTTTGGTTTGGTTTTGTGTGGGTTCTTTCTTTAAAAACAAAGGTTTGGGCTTTTTTGAAAAAGAATTGGGAGCAACAGTTCAGGACAACATGACATTTTTATCCACAGAGAAAGTAAAGGTCAACCTACAGCAGTGATGTGTTCTTGATATCTTGCCACAGCAGCTGTCCATAAAGTATTTCATAGCTGGCCTAGAGAAATGCCTTTTTTATGGTTTTCAGGTTGGTGTCTCCCAGGATGGAACAAGATGTTATGCTAAAATACCTTTAATCTACAGGGAAAACCACTTTGGGGATGTACACATATACCTTAAAAAGGCACAGAATTAGGCCTATGCATAAGCCCCTTACAGAGCTAAGAATGTAGTGAGCTTCACTTTCTCTTCAGTGGTCCACAGAGATGACAGGAGATTAGATTTCCACATCTCCATTTAGATTCAGATAGACCACACTGTTAGCAGAACTTGAATACTAAAACACAAATTCCTGCACAAGGACAGACTGTGTTTTTAAACCCCATTTCTATCCTCCTAAACACCAAGGTTACCTTATTGGCGCTGTGCAAGGTATCCGCTTGCATAGGCTGATCAAAGCTTACACCTAGTTCTTCATTGTTTCCTGCAGCAGAGAAGACTTCGCTGTTCTGTATATCCTTTGGCTCATGCAATGGAGTGTCCAGAACTGGTAAGGGGGACTTTACATTGGAGACCTTAGGCACTGCACCAGGTAGTAAGGCTGCAGGGTTAATAGCTAAGTTAGCCTACAAAACAGAGCAAACAAAAACATACACACAAAAAGAAATCATGTTAATACTGCTCAAGAGCAAGCACGGCTCCAGAGAAGCAGCAAGAACTAGCGTATGTAGGCATTCAAGGTCTACTCCTACAAGTTTCCGGCCTTTCTCACACCTACGCGCTTCTGTGCCTCCCACATCTTCTGTCTCACTAAGTCTGTGGAGTGCTCAACACTATTACTCTGTATAAGAGCTTCAGGAACATCATGGCCACATTATGCCAGACCAAACACCTATGTAGCTCAGTATCCTGTCTGAGAACAACAACGGTTCTGAAGTTAAGAGTGGTACTGTGATATAGACAGTTCTTAGTTGTTATATGTCAGAAGAGGGACATAATCAAAACCTCAAACCCCTAAGAGTCTCTGAACATACTTAAAATAGTGCTGAGAAGAATAGCAGGTTAAAGAGGAGCCCACCCTCTGCCCCCAAATGAAGTAAATAGTGCTGCTGAGAGTCAGGTTTGAAATGGGACAGAGAAATAGTATTAAACATGCAATGCAGAAAAAGTAATAGAAAATATGCCATCTGAAAAAAAAAAAAAACGCAAGAGTAAGGTAAGGAAGTAAAAAGATTTTGTTTCAGGGAGAACCATCAGTGTGGCAAGGAAGATTTTTTTTTTTTTTGAAAGTCAAAATGCCAGTAAAGTTAATTACTTGTAGCTTTCCAATCCGAGATGAGGGCTCTTTGGTTTTAGTGGGAACAGGATCTGTAGATTTCTGCACAAAATTACACTGGATTAAACAAGTGGACAAGTTGTTTTCAACCAGACCATAGTTTGCATTTTAATATGTGTATAGAAAGTAGCTCACTGCTTACTAATTTCTTCTGAAGATACCTTATCAACACATTCTACCACCAGAGCTACAGTCACTCAATCTTCAACTTCAGTTCCCCACATGCCATAGCCCCATCTTCATTATCACATTTCATTCCACCCAATATTATACTTTGTCATAGTAACCCAGCAACTTCCATCTTCTCCAGGTCACACGCAACACTAGTCAAATCAAACTGTGACAGCTACCCTCCCTCCTTGCTTATTTCCTCCCCTAAGATCCTCTGAAGCCATGTTGACAGAT
Source organism: Vanellus vanellus (assembly GCF_965231255.1). Lineage (NCBI taxonomy): Eukaryota > Metazoa > Chordata > Aves > Charadriiformes > Charadriidae > Vanellus > Vanellus vanellus. The sequence continues at coordinate 21,708,710 of NC_138912.1, read as the reverse complement.
CATGATATAATTAACTTTTCTTTTTGTGACTGGCTATAATAGGGCCACAGACTTCAATGAAGCACACATGGAAGCCAAGAGGGCCACAAAATTGTACCTCTCAGCCTGCAAGGAAAACAGCTTCAGAGAAACGAGTGCTCCTCTATAGAAAGCAGGCCACCAGTGCCAGAAATAAGATTAGATTAAAAAAGCAAGAGCAGCTGTTTGGTCTGAAGACTTGGGTCAATTCTAGGACCCGGGGATGAACCAAATCAGCTAAGGTGCTCTTCCCAGGTCTTGCTCTCCACAAGTTTGTAGTCTACCGTGTTTCTGTGAGCTAGGCTGTACTGCTGTTGGTGTGACTGGGCAGTCAGAGCTCCTTCAGCCGGGTTGAAGTAACTGAGGGTTTGCAAGGGTTAGGACACTGGTTTGGGGAGTCTTGATAGCATGACAGAGGAATACCAGTGTCTGAGGAGAACATTCTGCACTTAAATGCATGTGGTGTTCAGCTGACCCTCAGACAGGCTGAGATCATTCCTATAGCAAGCTGTCAGCAGCTACAAAAAAGGCAAGATGAGTGTGGTTCTACACTTCAAGGAATATTTCACCATAAGGGAAGACAGGCTAATTACTAGCCCTACAGACTTACTCTGTGTTCCTCAGCTCAGGGGAAGAAAAAAACACCACTCGCCCCCCGCAATGAAAAGCTAATCTCCTACAGATGGAAATCCAACACGCAGCTCTGGTGAGGCACAAGCCAGAATTCAGACCCAGACTGCCTCTCCCAGAGACCCCTGGTTCTGCAAGATTAAGGACAGGAGTAGGAGTCTTGCTTGCTCGTCATAGTCTCCAAGATGAGATTCTCAGCAGCCACAGATTTGTGCTGCACGCCCTGATCTCCCTTCTGAGAAAGCCTACCTATACTTTAAAGATCACATTCACTCCAACAGACACTGGCACTTCAAAGAAGAGTGAATAACTCATTTTCAGTCCAACTGGACCAGAGGTGTAGTTCTTCGCTGCCTTGTACTTTGCCCTTATAAGTGTGTGGGCAATGAATAAAACACTGTGTCAATAGAGTTTAAATGTCTTGCTAGTAACAGTGCAACTGCCGATAAGCAGAGACAAGTTTGGTCATGCCTTGCTGCTATACAGCCAGTGAATCCAGGCATTAGTTTTGATCTTTTCAAGACACTTATTTGAAACAAAATGATACATCTCCTTTTTCTTTGCATGCTGTTCAAGGCACAAGATTGAGGTACTTACATCTGTAGTTACTGCCTTCACAGCTTCATCTTGTTTGGCACTTAAAGCATTTTCTAGAAGGTTACCACTCTCCAAGGCAGGGCCAGTACTGGCCTTAAGTGTTTTCTTCTCGGCTATTTTCTGAAAGCATTAAGAACACAAGTCAACATGAATTGGGTAAAAACCATGGTCTGCAGATCAAAAAAAAAAAAAAAAAAGCAAGCAAAGCTTTTTAAAATCTTGCTTCTATTTGAAAAGAAAACTAGCCACATCTTTCGACTCTGCAACACATAGTAGGCATTGCCTTTTGGCTCTGCAATGACAAGGGCCTTCCACTCCTCCATTCCTTTAGCCTGCCTCAGCCTTTGCTGTCTATGCTAATGATAGATAATGAGAGTTTCAATAAACTTCCAAATGCATACATATTTCAACATACACAGGACAGCAGGGAAAATAAAAGCACAAAGCTAGCTAAGGAACACTGCTATTTTTATGTTTTCAAGCAAACAGCCTCCATATATAGCTGCCAAGTGCTAATTACTTAAGACCACCCCTTCCACAGTCCTCAAAGAAATTGTTTCCAGGAACTATTGCCAGTTTTCTATCCAAACTTCCAGCTATAGACATGAAAATAGATGAAAGTTGGCTTCAATTTAATTAAGCTAAATACATTTAGAGTAGCAGTTTAGAATGCACGTTAGGACTTTGAGCTCAGACCACCTGTAATGCACTCTAGTTCATTGCTGCCACAGCTTGCCCTCTAAAAGCAGTCCAGTGATCACAAGGGTTTTAATACCACATTCATTACCTTAAATCAAACCAACCTGCAGAGACTTAATGACATAAGTCATAGAGCAAGGCTCATCAGTAATGCACGAACTACAGAGAAGTACTATTAGCAAGTTAATAAATCAATTAAACAATACAAACACTGCTACTCTAATTTCTGCTCAGGTGTGTTCTTTTACACCTAAGCCAGTCCAGTGGTACACAAAAAGAAAAAGAATCCAATTGTCTCATCTCAGCTTTAGGAGACCTAATGCGCCTGTTTGTTCCCTATGTCTTCAGGGTCACAAGGGCCACTTCTATTCTCTCAAAAAGATTTGAGAAGTCACTTCATTTCTTGTTGGCATACACATGGAAAAAATCCCTTCCATACACTTCTTTCCAACATCTTTTATATAAGCCATTTACAGTAGAGGAACAGATACCGGAAGGTTTGTTTTAGCAGTACTGAAGAGATCATCCTCATCGTCATCCCCAAAAAGACCTCCTCCAGGTGATGGCTTCAGGATACGGTTTGCAGACTAACGAGACAAAGGATAAAGAAAAGATGTGTCACAGATCAAAACCAGATCTCCTTTGGCCCATGATGCCTGAACTGATATTAGCACTTGGAAATCAGGGACTTTAACTATGTTCAAACAAGGAATGCCGGTAGGCTGCACACTTCAAAGACTGTTTTTAAATAGCAGGTTCAGAGGAGGACTTTAAACTCACCATTGACTTTTTGGGGCTGGCAAAGAGGTCGACATCTGGATCATTGTCCTTCTGAAGCTTGTGACTGAAAAGCAGCTCTTCATCTTGAAAGACTCCAGTGCTTTTGGGCCGAGTAGTTTTCTTGGAAGCCTGGAAGGAGAGGAAAGTTCCACACAGTGAGAAACTCCCTCCTTAAGGAAGTTATTTGCCTAGCAATAAGGCAGGTTACAATTCACCTGAGGCTACACTATAACCCTGGTAACAAAAATACAACTTTAACTGCCAGTTATATATTTTACTTTGACCAAATTTGGAAAACTTATAATGTAAATATTTGTATTCACATGCCAATTTGATAAGACGACATTAACCAAAATGTATCTGTGTCTGCTGACCTGAGATCCAGCTGTTACTATTTACCTGTAAAGCTTCCTTAGAAAGAGGGGGAAAAAAAAAAGAAAAAAAAAAGGTTTTAAGTATGTCATGAGAGTACAGCAAAGTTTGTATTTTAGTAAGACTTTTATGCCTCGAATTATTCAGCTGAGGGCACAGGACACAACTGAGAGGAAGGGGATCTGATTAATTATTTTCCTAAGCCACCTTTTTAAAGAAGAATAAAATAAAATCCCTTCCCCCCACCAAGTTGAAGGCCTGTAAAGCTATTATTGCTGCTAGATTCCCTGTTCTCCTCCCATTAAAGCAAACACACCCCCACAATGAAGAACAGAACATACTGTCTGCCTTGGGCAAGAACTCGTACTTTCAAATTTGCTGGGGGGCGGGAGGGGAAGGCTGACAGTCAAACATATCACCTTATCAACCCTCCACTCTCTGGAAAGCCAACCAATATCAGCAGCCTTTCTACAAACATGGTCACTGTATGCACTCAGGTCTGACTTTTGAAAGGCAAAGACCCCACTGAATGTCTAGGTAAAGGCCAGTACCTATGTTTCACCACCAAGCTGCCTTTTCAGGACCCATGCAAATGAAAGGATGCCTCTTAAGAACATGACAACGTCCAGTAGCATAACATCAGCCTCAAAATCCAAGCAGCAGGAACAGCAGTCATAAGAATAAAGCCCGATTCTCCCCTTCCCAGTCCAAGTCTCCAGGACCACTAAAGGGCTGCCTACTAAAGCTAGTTTCCAGTACACTATTTTTGGTCCATACAACCTGTCCTGTGATTTTTATTACTGCTCCATTCTCAGTCTCTCTGAGAGTGCTGCACCAGCTTTAAATTTTGTATCAAAATAATTGCTGTTTACGCTCAGACACATGAAAACCTAATAATGCACATCTAGCAGTATCCAAACATGAAATGCATATTAAGCTCAGAAACGCAAGGAAAATAGTAGCACCTTTCAGATTTGCCTGTCAAAAAGATTAAGTTCCTAAATTCTGATTTTTGCATGAATATGCATTTCAGCACCTTAATCACTTTGTGACTGTTATATGCTGACAGCTGAGTGCTTTGAAGGAAAGATTTGAAAGAATTTTTATCTTCCCAAATTCCTAGGACAGATGTGGCTTCCTGCAACCATCTCACAATATGCCACCTCCCCCCCAAAAAAAAACAAACACAAGATATAGTCACAACAGGTAAACAGGCGCTCAAGCTAACAATCCATTTTAACTCAGAAGCAGCCATAAACAAGGGGTTTTCTCCAGGAGACATCTATTTCATTCAGCTTCAGGGACTTCTGAATGAAGCGTGTACAGCATTTAGATTTGTCAACTTACTTTATATGGTCACACTAAGATGACAAAACCTTGTGGTATACAGTACATACTTTTTGACATGACTTCAAGATTACAGAAAAAAAGTTGGTACATCTGCATCAAGCAGAAACAAGAACATCGCCATGGATTCATGGATATCACTACTGAAGATTCAAAGTCTACCTTCTGATAGTATATGCTGTATCAGGAAAGCCAGACAGCAAGAATATGGCAACTGGAGGCTTTTTTAAAAAATGAACACACATACTTGAAAAACAGAAGTAAACACAGAATTAAGATGATTTTTTGAAGCTAAGCCTGCAGGCATATATCCACCAAGAAAACTGCAACAATATAAAGAAAATAAAAGGATAAACCACAAGGCTTCAAATTCTACTTACTTCTACTTCCTAGTACTTCTGACCTTGAGGGATAACTGGGGTATCAGTTCTGTACAGCAGACATCAAGTAGCTGCACCAAAACATCTGTACAGAATTTCTTTTGATACTAGCATGCAGCAAAATACTTTGGAGTTAGTGTGGTGGAAAAAATTACAAACAGATTCAGGATCATGGGGAATAGCAGGAATAATTTCGCACCCAAGAATCTAGAAGTTTAGAAATAGAGAAAGATTAGCCTCCGTGACACAAAGAGAGGGAAGGGTAAGAACAAAATCTTGCCTAAAATAGTAGAGGTAGAAATATTATTTCCTAGTGTTCAAGAACTTCCCTAGACTTACCACACCAATTTCTTTCTGTGCATTTTTCATGCCACTGTCATCATCTTCCAGTCTCTCCTCTTCCTCCTCCTCAAACAAGCTTAACACTTTCTTAGCTTGGGTTTTGACGTCTTTCTCCAGAGCTGGTGGTGATGTTGCAAACAGATCTGAACTGCTACCTGCCTCTGAGGATGTCGCTGCAAAAGGCTCCACAAAAAAAAATAAATATTAAAAATTAACACTTCAGCCTGTTATTTAGTTCAGATTTGCTCAAAAAACCCACTAAGCTTTCCTGGTTAAATGCCAGCAGTGGTCAGAGATCTGCAATCCATTACCACGCAGACAATTATATTCAACTCCTTTTTCCTAGGCAGACAGAATAGTGACATGGACATCAGCAGGAGACAGTAGATAAAGATTTAAAAAAAAAAGAGAACACACTATGTCTCCAAAGAGAACACAAGTTTCCTCCTGTACCCTACACTGTAGTGCTGGTGATAAGCAGCTTCCTGCACAAGGTTTCCTCCTCACCCCTATGTCAGGTTGCACGTGCAGCACAAGGCTGCATTAAGCAGCTTTGCTATTATCTCTGAGGTACCTCGTTCATGCAACCTGGGTTTCTTTAGAGTGGGCAGCACTACTTGAACCTTGAATGCGCTCAGGAAAGTGCAATGCATGATAATTACTCTGGAAATTCATCAGCTGGTGATTCCCCAACAATCACTCAGTAAGACCATGCCCCAGAGTAAGTTCTGCTGAAGATTTTTCAATAATACACATCAATACTGTCCTGTAACAGTGCGGCCCAGGAGAAATTCACAATCCTGAAAGCCAGAGCTACCAACACCATTTATAACTCATCAGACTATGTTGAAACAAAGTTACTGAGCTTGAAGCAAAGCCTACACATCAGTTTAGGCTATCTTTTAAAGGAAAGCTCTGTTCGTGTGAAAAAAGATTACCCAACCCACTCTGGAGGAAAAATGAAACAGATTTCTCCTCGCACCCCAAAAAACCCCCAAACAAGTCTCTCATGAATGTCAGTTGGGAAACAGCTTTTAAATGCCATTTAATCAATTTGCTGTTTGACTGACAAGTGATTTTTCTAAATGGAGACAGAGTTTTTCTCTCCTTGGCAATAGAAGAGGCAATCCAGAAAAAGAATTCTGTCCCAGAGCAGCGCTGTTAGATTATTTTGTTTTTTAAACTGAACCTTCAACAAACTTCAGACTAGTGTAAGAAAATCCCTTACTTTTTCCTTTGTTTGCTGCCCTGCAACATCTGTTCCTCCAGGCACAGGTACTGCTTCAGGTTCTTCTAAACACCACAACGTATCTTCTACCTGGTTAGACTTTGCTGCTGTATCTGGCAGATCTTCCTTTTCCTCCTTTTCTCCTTCATTAAAGAAAGGTGGCGTTTGTGGTGGTTTTACTTTCTCCTGCAAAATTAAGATAATGTTGTTGACACAAAATTAGTGGGTATGTAAGAAGCATACACTGCTGTGGGACCGCAGAGTCTTAGTTTGCCTTCTGCAGGGATCTAGGACACTAGCAACATGCTTGATTTCTCCTGCTTTCCTCTCATGGGACATTCTGATTTCTGACTTTTGATTTTTAGCATTATAGGCTCTTGAGTCCGATTGAAGAGTGCCAGGAAGCAGCTCCAAGCTTAGAGCGGATGCCCTGGGAATCTTGTCTGGTTGGTGTACCATTTCCCATGACTGCTGGCAGCTTGCCTGTTTCTTCTATTCCCAAGCCTGTTATCTCTACGGGTCATGACAACTGTTTTCCTTGTAAGCAGAAGGGCAAGGGAGGGGGACAGCACACACACATGCACAGGAATTCCCACTACAGATACAGGTGTGTTCAGCTTTTGCAACTCCTACTCTCAATTCCAAAGCACAACCAGACAGGCAGCACCCTATGGGCTAAGCTTGTAAGAGAGAGGATAGCATAAGCACCCTCAACAGAAGATCAGTAAGAAGCCTGTAGACACATCTGAATCAGCTTGGGCTGAGGTGACACACAGGGTAAAGCTCTAATCTGTTCCTTTTAACAGTAGTTTATGGTTGAAAGCTCTCAAAACATCCTCAGGAAGGGCTTACAGCATAAACCAAGCAAATTTAGGGTTAATAGTCAAGAAAATTTTGAAATCTCTATTAGATTGATGCTAGTAAGAAGTTTTACATGTAAGAGTTCAGTCTGCCCTGATTCTGTTCCCAATTTGCCAGAACTACCATTGTTTAAAGCAAGTGAGACTTACATTCAGCACCTAACAAGGAAGACCGACTATAAAAAGACTAAGTGTTCCACGATAGTTTTAAAAGAAAGGGAGGTACCACTGCAGCCTTCGCAGCTGAAGGAAGTAGCGTTGACTGGGAGCTGAAGAGTGATTCTCCATTAACAGCATCATCTTCAAACAACAATGATACCTTCTGTGGCTTTCTTTGGCTGCAATGAGAGAGGAGAGTGGAAGATTCAGTGCAAAAGTTTCAGAGGCTGTGCACTGCATCTGTTTAAAAGTATAACTTAGGCCCATCATTTGCCGCAAGTGATACAGGATTGAGCTTTCTTACTGTCTCAACAAATCTAGCACCCTCCCTTCTTGTCTGCACAGCTTTCTGCAGAAGTGAAGATAAAAAGAGGTCAAGAGGATTTTCTCTCACAGGCAGGGAAATGGAGGCCAGTTCAGTGGTGGCAAGGAGAATGATCCACCACAGATACAAAAGAGGTAAAAAAGCCCACCTGCCCATTCCCACTCACACACCTCTGCTTCCTCCTTAGCAGCAGTAGCAAGGAACAACACGTTCAATGTGCCCGGGTCTATTCAGTTTTGAGGGCACTGCTGAGCTGTTCTGAAAAAAAAATGCCCCTCCCCTCCCAGGACTGTCACCTCTCTTTAGTGATTGCAAATAAATCCTCCTCATCCTCTTCCTCAAAGAGGCTCGTCTTCTTCACAGCTTTAGCCTGACTGACAGTGCTAGCTGGTTTTGCAGGGTCCTCCTTCCGGTCATCTTCAGAAGGAAGTTTAGCTGGCTTGGAGACATTCCAGTGTTCCTTAAAAATAACGAACCCTTAAGTTTTCTTTTGTCTTGGTTAAAGCCACTTTCCCATCTTCTCTGTAAGCAGAAACGCTTCTGCATCTTGGCAGTTCTTACATTTCTCTGCTAGTTTATTTTCCTGCCTTTGTGTTAGCCACTGTAATCTGATATTGCTCAGGCTTTGCACAGGGCCAGGCCACCTTTTGGCACACAGTTTCTGCCCAGCAAAACAGAGTACACACACTTTACTATTATAGTTGCTCTTGACAACTGAGGTCAGTGTCAACTGCAGTCACAGGAGTAAGGTCACCCAGTAGAACATGATTTGTGCCACTTAAATAATTAGCAAGTTTGATGAAGGGGGGGGGAACACCACACCACCAAACTACAAGAAAAAACACAACACCCACACCCAAGACCTTCATTACTAGAGTGCCTGATGCTGCATTTCTTATGGCCTCAACTTTCAACCACAGTCCTTCCCCCACCCAGCCCCAGAGCTAGCATTTAATCAAGTCTACCCACTGAACAAGTAAAAAAAATCTACATTAGAAGGAAACATTTCCAGGGTTGGGAGAGTTTCCTGGCTTATATGTTTTATTATCCCCAGCATTTCAAGTGGTTTGTCCCATTCCCCGCCCCTGTTCCTCCCAGGGAAAAGGGACTAAAAAAAGGGACTAAAAGGGACTACAGGCACGTTGAAGTATGAACTTGGTTTATTCTACATTAAGATAAAAATACATCTAAAAATATTACTAGTATCCACTAAACAAGTAATTACAGGACAGGTAATAAAAATCAAGTTTACACAAAAGAGTCATTTTGGTGGGTGGGAGGCTAAAAAGAGTCTGGATCCTATTCATGTAAGCTAATTCAGAGACTTTCCAGAGAAGTTTTTCATTTATTTAATGTCTCTGGCTTTTATTTAAGGTGTAAGGTGCAAGACAACACCTAATCCAGCCCTAGAAGAGGGCTGCTCTCTGGAAGCCTAGTCATTTATGTTTCATTTTTTCCAATCCTTAGATTTAAAAAATAGAAAACAACCCCAAAATCCAAGCAAACAAAAAACCCCACCAAACCCCACCACACATAAAAACATCCCACCCCAAAAACCCAAACCAAAGAAAAACTCACCACATAGCTACCTAGAATTGCTAAACTTTCCTTACAGAAATAAAAGCGGTAAGAGCAAACTTGGTTTTCTCTTTTAGCTTTTTTAAATGAGATTTGCTGGCAGCAGCCTCCACTTGCTATCAATTTTTCTATAACTTACATTGAAAATACTAATTTTATCTTCCACATGACTTCTGTTACCTAGATCCTGAGATAATCTGAGCCAAGAATCAAACAGCTTCCTCAGCTGCAACCAAGTCACAGGATCGGGGTACGCAAGGCATGTGTACACAGCAGAGTTTGACTGTGGTTCCTGTCTCCACAGTTTTATGCTTTGCCCAGCATAAAGCCCAGCAACCCCTTTCAACCAAATCTTACTCCTCAGTACCTCCTCATCACTGCTGAATAATAAGCTGGAGGCTTTCTTGAATGTCTCCGACTGCTTTGCTTTCTCTTCTGGGGTCTTTTCCTGTTGCTTCTTGGCAGGTAGCACACCAAAGAGATCCTTAAAATAAATTAAAAAAATAAAATATCAGAAGCCAAAGGCACAATGAAAGCTCACTGAGAAGTCATCAGCATGCAAGACACTGTTGCCACCTACTTCTCAGATGAGTAGGATAGAGAAATGGTGTTTTGTGAAACCTTTTGAAGACAATTTCAAGTGTGGCACAGTATTCTGGTACAGGGAATTCTACGCACATGGCATTTGATAGACCAGAAGCTTGTAGGGACACAACCTGGTTTTGGCCCACAGATTCTCCACCATAAAGCTTGACCAGCAGCCAAAAACCACCACACAGCAATTCTGTTGCACAGCAGCTAACACAATGGGGCACTGTTTCTACATCTACAGAATGAAATAGAGAATGAATCCTATTGCAAGAGGACCAGCAACAGACAAGCTGAACCACTACCACTGAGCAAGAACCAAGACTTTTCACCTGAAGACACTCATGCAGATTATTATATAGGCATCAGAATACACAAAAGCATATGTTGACTTCACCACCTAACACTTATTTATGCTTTTCTCCACTCAACTTGAACTTCAGTTCTGTAATACAACCTTCATGGCAGATACCAGAGACATTACCACATTATCAAGTGTTTCACTATCCTGACACTTGTTTCTGAACAGCCCCTGTTCAGAAAGGTGAGCTGGAAGCAGCCCCCTCTTGAACAGGAAACCTTTACCTTGAGTTTACAGAAGTCCCCTATCTTATGGCTCTGAGCAGGCCTCCCATTTATCTCAAATTAAGACTATGGGTTAAATTAACTCACCATGAAGGCTGCAGGCCTAGAGTTGAAAGCTCTCTGGAGAGTGTGGGAAGGAGAACAGGGTAAGAAAGATAAGAAAAGCACAAACTAATTCAAAGGTGTTAAGTTTCTCGCACAAACTGTACTCTGATCTCAGTTTCTACATGAGCAGCCACAATTCTTACACGCTGAAAAGCAAGAGAAAAAGGAATTCACCAGCCATGGCACAAGGGAAACAAGAAGTCATCCATGTGGGTAGGTACCACAGGCCAGGATAAAACAGCTTCTTGAAGCTCATATCAGTTCTATCGCTCAGTGTTCTCTAGTCCTATCAGAGGGATAAGATTCTTCACGTTTAGGCCCAGAAATTATATGCACTGACTGCAAAATACTAAAAAGACACCAAGAACCCACAAGAGTCCCTGCTACCGTTCCCCTCCATAATGTCCACATGCTCAGAACTGCTACACAATGGAAGATCAATTTCATGCTCTAATTTAGTGCTCCATTTACAAGCTTAGTCTTGTAAACTTCCAAATATTTCCTGCTGCATTTGCGACAGGCTGTGCAGGAGGGTTCCTGCACACAGGCAGTATCAGGAAGTGGTACTTACCTCTCCATCATCATCAAACAAGGAGAGCGGAGCTTTTGTCATGGACTTGCTGGCGGGGAGAGATGTAGCTTTGGACTTCACAGTTTTACTTGATGAAAACAAGTCCTGTGCAAAACAAAGAAATGTCACTTTTCAAAGCAATGCTGTATGTTTATGAACTGTAAATGGGACATTCAAGTTTTTCCTTTTTAAAAGTGTTTAGTGTGTTTGTGAAGCAGGGAAAGATTGTCTTACTTAGATGTACCAACTCCACAGGGATTTCCCCTCAGCTTTGCAGATTAATTGCTAGCTGGAAGCCAAGGACACAATATTAAATATATGTAGTCTTTCATGATTCTTATTGTTGATTTGCTGATCTCTCCTCTCTTCAGTCTTTCAATTTATGCCTGTGTATTCCATACAAGTTTATCTTTTCAAAGATAGGGAAAACATTCCAAGAGATTTCACTCTTGGAGCAAGAAGGAACTTTCAGGATGGCTGGGAGCAGATGCATCGGTGTCAGAATTCCTGATTCTAGAGATAAATAAGGACTCCCCAGATACAAGTGGACTGAAGTCAGGGTGACTTAAATCCCAAGAATTTCTGTACAGATTTATTAAAGAGATACTCACTTCAGAATCCTCCTCATCAGAGAAGAGGCCCCTCTGTTTTACTGGAGGTGTTTCAGATAAAGGCTTGAAGTCGTCACCTGAAGATGGCTGACTCTTTAGGACAAATAAAGACACTGCATCAGCACCCATTTAGATCCAGTAAAGGCAGGGACATCATATGACCCTTTCTAAGAGGTGTGCTGCTGGCAGCATCACAGCGGTTGAAGGGACAGAACACAAGCTTGTCACCCATGGGCTGAAGTCCAAAACCCATGTGCTGAGTGAGCTCTTCTCACACAGCCAGAGCTATGCAGCCGTGACTAGCAGGTCCTGCCATAGGTGTCCCCTCCCACCACCATCCTTCTCAGCAGAAAACACGTGCAGAGACTTATACCAGGCTGCCTCCTGAGTGAAAGGAAAATGATTATTCTCACAAGCTGTATTTCATAAAGGAAGAGGGCACTTTGTGCCAGCCATCACTTCCTGCATTAGCACAGCACAGCCCCAGCCTGCCACCAGCTATATTGCCATTCAGATCAGAATGATTCCAGACCCAAGCACTACTGTCAGTAAGCGTGGAGTATGAAACAGCCCTCAATTCCTGACAGAGCAGGAGTGGTGCTGCTGAATCAGTTCTCATCCTCTCCTCCAGGAAAGCCAAGTGCCATGAGATCAGAACAATGGCATTGGATGACCTCCCACCACCAGTCCCGCTCCATTGACCACAGATACTCTCGCACTGCACCAGAAACAGACACTCGTGCGTTACCAGTTAACTTGCTATCAGTGGTTGGTATAAGTGCAAATGCAGTCTCCGCAGCACAGAACTGTGACACCAAAGGTTCTTAAGTCAGGCTGGCTTCATTTCAGCCATGGATCTCAAACATTTTTCATAATCAGAGACTTTTCATTTTGCTCTTATTTAAATCACGCCTTAATAACATTCCTCCAATCACTGCCCACACAAAAAAAAAACTTGAATAAACCCAAAGTTTGAGAGGCAAAAGACATTTAATGATCCCTAAAGCAGTCTGGTCATGGAGGACTCTATGAACCTAGTTCTGCCTCACAAATATGGCACTTCCGTAGTGTTGTTTGTGGAAAGACTATTTCAGCTGCGGTAGTAACTTTTTCCTAAAACCTTAGCCATACGATTCAATTACATGCCATTACCTTTTTTTCCATGACTGTCTCTCTATGGCTTTCTGTTTCTTTAGTCGTGCCAGAAACCACAGGAGGAATGGCAGGTTTTTCCTTGAATAAGTCACCTTCTTCATCATCATCAAATAAGTCAGCTGTGGACTTGACTGCATTAAGAGACAAAGCAAACAGGGAATGATTAGAACAGAACAGCTGCTATTGAAAAGATACCAGGGTCACAAAAGATAAAACGCTCCCTTTTTAAAGCTGACCAACACCAGAAGTCTACAAGAGAAAAAGCCAGACAAGCTCTCAAAGTAAAAACATCACTTACCTGAGAGCACTGGTAACAGACAATGTGCTCAACAAGCATTGGGCTAGAGCCAGCTGGTACCTCTAAATCCCTGAACACAGTGTTTCTTATTGGCTTGGCACCTCTAAAGACCTGGAGCCTGCCAATAGGAAGTGCTGGGCACAAGGACTCGAGGCTGTGTGAACAAAGTCTGTACTGTTTCCCTGATTCAAGCCTCGATACTGCCCTAGCAGTAGAAAGAACATCCTAAGAGAGAAAAGTCAGTGGACAGCATGTACAAATAAACTAGTCCCACACCACTCTGAGGAAAATAAGTGCCAATAACCAAAAAGGAAAAAAAACCCAACCAACCCAACCCCCAAACCCCAAGCAGAAGCAGCAGAGATGTAGATTTGAATTTCATAACTCATTGGTTCCTATCAGTTTTAATTTTTATGACCTTTAATGTTTAATCTGCCACTGTGCATGTATAGACGTACCTGGATCTGGAGGCTTTTTAGTTGCTCCCACAAAGAAGTCATCATCATCATCAAAAAGAACAACTTTCCCAGGCTGTCTAGGAGTTTTCTCTGTGCTCTGTGCTGCAGGTTTCTTGTCTTTTTCCACAATTACAGTGGAACTAAACACATCGCTTCCTCCTGCAGGTCAAATGGGGAAAAAAAACACCACACAGAGATCATTGCCAGAGTCACCAAAATGCTGAACTTCTGCCATAGTAAGTGGAGCCAGGCAGAGTTTCCATCACAGCAACTTTTAATCTGCTCCTGCAACAATGCTGCATCAAAAGCATTAGCTAGAAACTTCCTGATAAAACCAAGTCACAGATGTATCACTCTCACTGCAATCACTTATTCCTTAAACCTGCTCGTCTTCCCTAGGAACAGCAGCCAGGTTCTGTGTTAAAGCTAGAAGCCCCAGCAGTCCCACATTGTCACCCCTATGGACTTCCCAAACCAGAGTCCTGCTTTACTGACTAATAAGCCACACTACTGTGGACCAGTAACAGTAGTAAAGTGCTTGAGGAGAAGGGAGGACAGGTGACTGTGTTCTCCCAAGGATCTGCACTTCTCATGCAAGACCACTAGCAGTACTGCAGTATGAGGCTGAGTTTGGTGCCGAGATTCCTGTGTGCTTCAGATATGGCAGCGATCAACTACAGTAACCCGGTAATAACTGTTTCTTGTACATCTGGTGTGGAAATGTCCTGTTTCAGTGATATGTGCATGTCAAGAGATTGCCTGCAAACACTTTTAGTGTTTTTGGCAAAAAACAGCAACCTGGTTCTAAGCCTGCCTTTTTGTTCCTTATGTATAGATGCTTAGAAATGATTAAAAAAAAAAAGCTGTAATTGAAAAGTTTGGCAGAAAGCAGAACAACTGCTATTTGGTTAAAAGTCAGCGGACTGTATGAATTTTGACCAGCATAGCAGCAGTTTATTATAAAAAAGTGTATCATGCAATTAGAAAGTGCCACAGGATTGACAGGAAAACAGCCACAAAGTTTGATTCATTATGAAACGTTCTCAAGTTCCTAAACAAACTGTTCACTGGGAATGAGCTCATTAAGTGATTTTGAATAGTAGAGGAGCCTCAATCTTGTTTTTTCCTCAGGTGACGTTAGCCTGTCTACAAGTTACTGAAAGGGAGCAACTGAAATCTTTGAATAAAAGCTACATATAACTTAATTCCTGATGAACTAGAACAGGACACTGTTAGAATGATGGGAAAATCACTGTTTATGCAACAGTACCTCCGAGAAAGAGCAAAGGATAAAGAAAACCCCAATCTGCTGTTTTAAACTTTGCTACCAAATCTCAGAATTATGTAGAATGAGCATTGCTGATGTATATCTTTCACCCCAGGGTAACAAGCCTGTATTTGTATACATCCTACTCTAAAAATCATGCTGACTGAGGGCTCGGTTAACTGAAGGCATAGTCTTAAAATATGCCTTTCTTAATGAAGGACAGAACTTAAAATTAAAGTAACTCAATCAGGTGAAGACCCTACACAGAGACATAAGTCAAAGTCAGTTGATTCAAAGAGACTGGTGACATATGTTTCTTTTCATTGCTCAGCTTGAAGTCTGATATAGAACAGAGATCTTAGTATAATTTTTTTTTTAATTTTTTTTTTAACTCCAAGTTACAGATGTGGTCCTTCCCCATGTATGCAGATCCCCCTAATTCAAAACTGGGGAATCCCCCTAATCAAAACTGGGGAAACAAGATTGGTCTTATTTACCTGTGCCACAAAAATATAGGAACTTGATGTTTCAACTGTTCTTCCCCTAACCTAAGGGAATACGATTAAATTTGAAAAATGCATTTCCTCCTCAGAGTACAGAGGGAAGGTGTGACTGCATGCACCGCAGACTTAAACTGTACAATACCTGTTAAAGTAGCACACATCTTTAAAGGTACGTAGCACAACAGTGGAAGCTGACAGCTGCTAATATCTGCCATCAATATCTACCTTCACAGTTCCTACAGAATCCTGATTATTCACAAAGCATGTTGCAGTTTAGGCTTAGCATGGTAGAAGCACCTGTATTTGTCATTAAGCACGTGATCACGCAATGCAGTGCTGCTGTATTTGGATAGATTTCTTCTTTAAAACCTCTCTAGCAGGTTTTAAAGAAAAGAGCATTTTGTGCATGAAGCAATTTGCTATTGAATGAATCATACCTGGGAACAGAGATACTGCACCTGCAGGAACTTTCTTTAAGGACTTTGTAGAGGACGCTGAAATCATAGGAAGTACAATACACATGGATGCACTTGTTTTATGCTGTCAAATCCTTCAGAACTCTACCATAGGAATAGGAATCTGAGAAGTCTTTGAGCTCCATTTTTTTTCCTCAACAGCTCAGAACTCTTTAGACATTCTCCTTGAACTTCTTTTTTGCAGATGTATCTAAGAACAATCTAGCTATTTTTGATTCATTAGAACTCCACAAAACAGCTCTACTGAAGCTTATAGACATGAAATACACATAGCATGATTTACAACAGTTCACATTTACACACCCAAAACCACTTCAATACAATACACTCAAAACAAAATGTCTTTGTCTCCCAACCCACATCTGAAAATTCATTAAATACAGTGCTTCAGTACAAGCTGCTGCAGTACAGAATGTGGTCTAGACATGCAGCTAACAGGAAATTTAGACGTGCATTAATCTGGAATAAGAAGAAATCTTTACTCCACTCAAACCCACAACTGGATCCTGCAAAGTACTCTTCAGCAGCAGGAACCCAGTGCATGCAGAAAGCTCTGCCAATATCAGTAAGGTCATCCTTTCAGCTCCAGAAGAGTAGGTGTGTGTAAGAGATCATAGTGAACAAACACATCTCAAATTCAAGGAAAACACAGCTGTTCTCTATTAAGACCGGGGAGGAGAAGAGACTTGCCAGCAATTGCTACTCCAGACTTTCTAGTTTGGAAACAGTCTAACCACCAGCGGTGATAAATCACAGCATAGACAGGACAACAGGAGGCAACAACTGGTTCTTACCTTCACTTATTGGGACTCGCTCCTCTCTCTCTTCTGATTCTTCTCCTTTTGGTGCTTCAGCAAAAAGATCACTCTGGAAAATGCAAAAGGGAGGTTGGGGGGAAAAGTGATGAATTTGTTTTTTGTAGCAAAAGACAGATGCTGATTTTTCCATGTAGAATATCCACTTTAAGCCAAGACAGAGGAGGTAACCACTGCTTCCCGCTCAAAAGGATGTCTGCACATATAGACTGAAACGTAGGTACTCAAGCATTAACTTGAGAGCATACATTGAGAAGAGTAGCTTTCTGTCTTCTAAAATTTAATTTACACTGATTATCAGCCTGTTTACTGCAGAGAAGGAATGACCTTTTATTTGCACATCTTCAAGGGCTTACACTAATTAATCTACAACTGTTTAGGTCCTCATTACATGCTTCTAAGATTTCTTATTGAAATGTATACAGTAAGGTATGAAGGAAGAATTCAGGTCAGAGCAAGCATAAAAATACTCCTGAACTTCACATTGTTAAGATGAATGTTTTATATTGTTGCTAAGGAGATTCTAAGACACCAGTATGGTGCAGAGATATATTATAGCTCAAAAGCATTGCAGGACACTCTCACAAAAGTCTTTGTGTCCAGGTTGCAGGTGTCCTGTGCTGATCCTCCTGCAGAATCACAGCCTAGATTTCCAGGAAACCTCCAGGTCTTGTGAGTACCGACCACTTGGTTTCTTGAAAACCTCCCTCTTACAGGAAGTTGGGTATTAAAGGTTGCCTCCCTGGAGACTCAAAAGGTGTGGTCTTTGCATAAAGCTTTGTGGAAAGAAGGCAGCAATACTCAGGAAAGAGTAGGAGAGTGCAGGGCTGCAGCAGGAATGTCAGTGACTTACTGCACATGGGTCAGTTACTGTTTGCCTGTTGACCTACTGTTGCTGCCTTCTGGTACAATAAGGCCTTCTCCATTGCCCAAGGTAAGTGAAGATAAGTTACCCTTCCTAGATGATTAACTTTCAGGTAATGCAAAACCAAGAGCAAGCGTATGCAGACAGGCAACAGTCACAGATAAATCTACTTGGCTGTCCTGTGTCTACAGGATGAGGAAAGTAGTCTTGGCAGTAAGTAACCAAGATGGTCTGATGATAGCTGCATCTGAATTTGCACCAACACAAAGCTGGCTAGCATTACTGGATTATGTTTTTAAAGCTGTTGGCTGCCACTTAAAAAGAAAGCACATTCAATATTTTTTCAATAAAGGCTGCATTTGAGTGGCAAGCACTGCATAGCACTATCCTCTTCCCTTCACACAATTACTCTGTCTGGTGCTTCTTGGCTGTATTCTAGCAGATTGGCGTGGTAAGCTTGAAGTCAGCTGTACACAAGGTCTTCCAAATTTCAGTCTAATAGCCTCCTCAGCTCCAAGGAACACCTGACTTTTGTTCTAGTTGGAAGAAGGAACACTACATCCCACAAAGGCAACAGTTTGGCTACTATTCTGGACTATGCTTGGCTGTTACCAATATCAGCTGATGGCAAAATCAGAGGCAATCATTTGTTTTACACAGCTGCACTGTCAGATCCTTAAATCTTCATTATCCCTGACATTGGGTTTCTCTCTCTCTTCGCATGCACAAATGATGCTAAAATATGGTCAGAAATGTACTTTGTGCTATTCCTTTGTCAAGTCAGCTACAGATACATAGCACAAGAGTAGGCTTAAGGTGAACTTTTCTTGCCAGTGCAGGTAACCCACGAATGGTACAATAGCTGGATGAAAGAATATAACATAATTGCAATAGGGAACTTTTAATAGCACAGGCACAGAGAAAGCCAACAGCATCATTGTCTGGATAGGGTTTGTGAAAGATAAAATGGAAAAGACATCATATTCTCTTTCCTCTCAAACATCTCCCACACACAGGGAGAAAGAGAGAATGACAAAATTGAGTATTCTCACAGACATTTCAATAGAAAACTTCTACTTTAAAATAAACAAACAGTATGGCATTTGGTTTATCTCCACAGATAAGAGTGAGATAGGTGCTGAGTAAGCTCCGCTGGAATTAGAACCTGTCTAATGTAACAACAGGACCACACTTGCACCTCTAGCAGCACTACTACCAAAGAAAGGCCTTTGTGCCCAGGGGAACTTCTTTGTTTTTAAGAGAGGAACACACACACTCCATTTCTATCCTTTTCAGGATTCTCACCTCTTCATCATCAAAAAGACCTGTTCCACCACTGAAGAGGCCACCCCTAGACCCAAACGGTGTGAAGTCTTCATTAGTCAACTTAGGAGGCTTGAAGATGTCATCATCTTCATCTAAAAAGCACAAGAGCCAAGAAGAACGTGACACACAGAGAAGCTGCTGTAGTCAGACTGGGTTGTATACAATTGCTCCACAACACCACATATAAGGAGAAACTCTCTCTAGGCCTTTTCCTAGCCTTGTTTTACACGCACGTCACAACCTAGGTTTGCGTACACACTCCCACCCTATTTCTAGAGTAGATGCCACAATTTCCCAAGCAGTGTCTTACATTCCAGCCCACAATTCAAAAACAAGAGAAGAATAAATCCTACCATCCGATGGAACTCTCACTTCTTTCTTCTCTTTCAGGGTTTTCCTTGTTTTGGTTGCTGTTGACAGGGCTTTAAGATGAAAATTTCAAAACATAAATAAGATAGTCCACCTTCATGTGTAGCCTGTGATCAATCTATGATAAAGAGAACCTAACCAAGCTGACCTATACATTTTCATATGAATCAGCCCAATGCAGCAATTCTGTGAAGTACAGCTTCTAAAATTGGCACTTAAAATTGTAATAGCATCATTATGTCAGACACTGAGGGTTGAACACACTTGCCCACACACAGTCTAGTGTCACCAGAGATGTCAGAAAGCAACACAGCATTCCAGGTGGTGCAGATCCCACACACAGCGGGCAGAAACTTCGAGCATCTGAAATGGCTCTAGACATAGCATCCTTGATTCAGATACATAAGGCAAAGCCAGAGTTTTATTCCCTCTGGCCTTATAATCTCAAGGTTATTTCAATGAACAGAAGATTTCCCTGTAACTGACGAAGGTAAGCTGTTAGGTTTTTTACTCTGATATCCACAGACTTAGCTGGATTGTTTGAACCACAGAAGAACACACACACGCTGTTCTTGTCTGCTCATGCTCTCAGAATTACAGGTCAAAACCAGGCTCACAAGCACTTGCCACCTCAATTTCAGCCAGATATTTTCAACTGCTGCTCTGCTGCAAGAATAATTATGTGAGAGAGCGTTCTCCGTTTGACAGCAATGCAAAAGTAAATGCAGTATTTAGTCTAAACTATCACTGAAAACAGTAGAAAGGAAAAGTTCCTCAAAATGCAGCATATTTAAGCCACAAAGAGGAAAAAACAAATAACCCACACCCCATGAAAATATAAATCTGCTGCTTGAGGGGATTTCCAATGTAGAGCTCACAGAAAGACTACAGTGACCAGTGGCTTCCATGTACTTACCTGAAACAGGGGGAAGAACACGTGGTCAAACATGCAGTTTTACAAGCCGAGGGAGAATCAGATTGGAGAGAAAGCCTTTCCGATAATATGTGTGCTTGGGGAGTGACCTATCTCACCTGAAAGCAATGTGTTTTCCCCTATAACAGTCAGTGGATTCCAATTCGTTCCTATAAGTTATGGCCAAAAAGTTTCTCAGAACAAAATATAGTCTTTAATTGTTCTCATTGGGCTTTCCCCTAATACATATTCAAATAACAGATCTATGAAACTTCTGTTACACAGAATCTCCTGTCTCTCACAAGTCCCCCACTAACTCGCAAGTGCTTATCAAAGCTAAAGAGTTAACTTACAAGAATGTTCTTCCTCCTGTTTGATTGGTACTTCTCCTTTGATTCGGGCTGCCAGCTCATCTGCAAATGATGTTGGCCTCTTCTTCTTCTGAGGAGCAGAGACAAAGAACAGTATATTCCTTGTATACAATCCAGTTACCAACTTGAAGGAATTGAAATTATAAATACTGTATTCTATAGCCTCACTTGTACAATGTCCTGTCTAGACTTTGACTGAAGCCCTCAGAAGAAGCAATGCAGCTTTCTATTAAGAAAGCAATTAAGAGATTACGCATGCATCAAGAAGAAAGCAACCCACATTTCTAGTCCCTTATGATCACATAATTTTTAATGCCATCTCGTTTTGGGAGCAGGACAAGAAAGAAGCATTTACCACATGCAAATGCAACAAGTAATTTCTTAATGACCTTCAAAGACAGCTTTGATGCCATCTTAGGGTTCAGGAGTCCCCTAGTTTAAAGGGGTGAACTTGAACAATCATGTCAGTTTTGGGTCAACTGTCCTGTCTGCTCCTCCCTGCAGGTGGGACCCCTCCACACTTTTCCACTTCCGACCCTCTAATAGGGCAAATAACAAAGTTATCTGCCCTTAGTTGTTATAGCAATAAGTATAAGCAAGAGCCTCTCCACATACCATTCCCTGGCATCAACTATAAACGTAGGTCTTATCACTCTGAGAGTGAACAGTATCTGCACAATACGCTGTTAATTTCAGCAGTTAGAAAAGGCCCAGCTAAAAAGTAAAGTTACTGAACAAAATTGGTCCTGTTTTACCTCAAACCAGGATACCAGGTAACTGACAGCTACCATTATAAACCCTGTAAACAGATTTTTCACGAGGGAAGTGAGATCTCCCTCCAGGGAGGCAACAATTACTCACAGGCCTTGTGTTTTCATCTAAGTCTCCATCCTCATCTTCCTCTTTTTCAGAGTCAAAGAGATCACAGCCATCGTAATCATCTTCATCGCTTATCTGTGCTGTCCTCTAAAAAACAATAATATCCTGTTGTGTTCTCCTGAAGTTGGCATACAAAACAAGCACAAAACTACATCTGCTTAGACAAAAGAATCAGAGCAAACTTACTGAAAGGAGTCAAACTTTCAGCCAGTTTGGGGTACCTCACAACTTTTGAGAGGTAAGAAAGGAGTACCTCTAGCTCCAAGCAAGTTGCTGCATTCTTTAGTACACCCCTGTGCTGCGTCACCAAACACTTCTGGACAAGAGATGCAACTGAGGACACTAAGGCTCTCCTGACAAGGAGTGTACCGTTTCTGTATATGAGTCTGAACTGCTTTGGCTGTGCTGCTTCCCTTAGTTTAAAACTTCTCTTCACTAAAGACCTAGTACTTAGCCTTAACTCAGGAACACTGTGATCAGTTAGCAAAATATTATATCATTTTGAGCTATTCCTAAGGTGGATAGCAGAATGACAGAAAATACATGCCTGCATCTTGGCTTCAGTCACATAATAAGAAAAAGATGAACTGAATTGTGAGCTGGGGACTGGTACAGACAAGGGCTCAGCAGTGAACTAAATCACAAACTACTCAAAGATATTTGCTTATCTTAAAACACGTCAGGCATACAAAGTTACCCTATGGAAGTCAATACAGCTTAATGTAACATCTGAGTGCTTTTGTAACATCGTTTTATTAATACATAGATTTTAAAAAAGGTTGTTTTTTGAAACACTGTTCTTTTGGCACTAAATCATTTCAGATTGAGGATCCCCAGCATAAACGTCTTTTGCAGTGGCACATCTAAACATGGTTAAGATTCCTTCTCCTATTACCACCTACACCAACGACTGAAGTCAGGCTTCAATTTTTCAGTTTAAACATTTCTTTTCCTTTTCCATTCATTATCCAAATGGACATACTTTTCAAATATTTAATACTGTTCACATCTTTGATTTCATGTCATACTCAAACTGCACTGTTCCTTACTTCCTGCATAGCAAGTTTAGAGTTTTAATTATAGACCAAATAATCCTGCAGGACCCTTGTTTTCCTGGGGTAGATTCTTTGAACTCTCATGACTCCAAAGTTATTCCTGAGGAAAACACTCATCAAGCAATGCCATCCCACATATGCTTTGCATCTAATGATGGCTTGCAAGCATGTCTTTAAGCCCAACCCAGGTTCAATTTCACAACACAGTGCCATCTGGCCAGGACAACCTTTCCAGACAAAGTTATACAAATCAGGCTTAACCAAAGTTTTTAACAGTTAATTGTCTAGAGCTCTTATCTCCTCTTTCTTGCATCCTCACTGTGTCACAAGTGGAAAGACTTTCAGGTTGTACCAGGGTGTATAACCATACCGTCTTTTGGTCATCTTCACTAGGGTTTCCAAATTCATCATCTGATTCCTGGAACACAAGAGACCCAAAGACAATTATCACACATTATTTTTGTCCAGTGGTCAAGACAGGGCTCAGATTTGAATGCCCAAACTTAAGCAAGTCCAGAGCTTCCGAGCCCTGTCTTAACCTCTGGTCACCTGTGTAGCAGGGTCAC
This sequence comes from Vanellus vanellus, assembly GCF_965231255.1. Classification (NCBI taxonomy): domain Eukaryota; kingdom Metazoa; phylum Chordata; class Aves; order Charadriiformes; family Charadriidae; genus Vanellus; species Vanellus vanellus. The sequence continues at coordinate 21,685,619 of NC_138912.1, read as the reverse complement.
TGTGACCTGACCAAGGAATTCTTACCCCACCATTGACCATCTTTGTGAACAGAGTTTGTTAGAAAGTCATTAGTTTAGCAACGACAGCAAGCTCCATTTGACAGTGCATTTGAGTAGCTCAAAAGGGACTTAATTTTAATTGAGCAAAGATAGCAAAAGCAAACTCCTCAGGATAAAGGGAGTAATTTCTTTGCAGTTACAAAGCACAGACATCCCAGCCAAGGCAGACAAAACACATCAGAAATTAATAGTTCAATGCAGCAGATTCACGAGGCAAAGCCTGGAGGTTCACTACTGACACCTACTCAACCTTTAAACTTGCTCCTGTTAGTCTCCATCCCATTCTCTATAACTGTAATTTACAACAGATTTTCTCCACAGATGGAATTCTTTGTAAGAATCTAATTTGCTTCACAAAGTGAAATTAGACTGCAATAAAACAGTTCAGTTTGAAGTATTCTACTATAACAGCAGTCAGAGCCAATACCACTTTATTGCTACTTTGAAAAGCTACAGAGGAAACTACTGCATAAGGATAATGATAAAAAGTACATTTACCACAGACAACATAGGGAATAGACATTGTGCGATATTATCTTTAGACCCCACACGAAAAAGCAAGGTAGCTAAAGCAAGACAGGACTCACAAATGCTTGGGCAAAGTAGCTGGTACTGTCATTTGTCACTTACCTCTTCATCCTTCTCTTCACTGTCAATTACACTTCCACGATCGCTATCTACTGATCCCTCTATTTTCAATGAAAACAGAAAAGTTAAGATCAGACATGACATCTGTACACAGAGCAATGTGGTCACCAGACATATTAATAGCAACTTCAAAGGCTTTGTGAAGAGAACTAAAAATCATGTGGAAAAGAGTGGTTTGGAAGAGCTTTGAAAGCTGCTGAAATGTTAGCACTTTGTGTTTATAATACACAGAGCACAAGTTACTGAGAAGTTTTGCATACCAGAAAAGTGGTCGTTACAGCACAGTATATGTTTTTTCCCCCCAGCTAATTACAGTGTGCATCTAAACACAGAAGAACACTATGCAGTATAACCCAGGCTGTGAGTTAAAACAGACCAAAGTCTCAGATTAGGAACTGGTTACTTGCATAGGAATGAAAGGTCACGCCACCACGTACCTTCACTAGAGAGATCTCCAAGGCCAACATCATCTTGTTCCATAAACTGCTGAGAGCCAATCAAGTAAGGTAAAGGCCTGTCAATATAGAGATCCTGGAAAGAGACAACATCAGGTCTTTCTTACATCTTTGAACAGTTCTACACTGCTGATGAAGACGTAAGTCTTACGCCCCTTGTTTTAACTCAAGGAAGATAGAAGCTTGCTTCAAGAGTCCCACCAGACACATGCTTCAAGTCAGCATGCAACTGGGTGGACCAGCTGAGGTTTATTCCTTTGTAACACTGTCAAAGAAGGGGGCTACTTCTATTTGTGTGGTCCCAACTTGTTTTCTAGGTGTCATCTAACAGAAGAATATCCTTGCAAAGACTTATCACAAATCCTGCATCTAAAGTTCTTAATTACTGGGAGAGTAAACCCCACCTATGAAGATATGGTTTGTACCTAAAAAGCATGAAATTCAAAGGTCCCACTCCACCCAGAATTGAGGCTTCCCTTTCCTAGTTCATTGCCTAACACACAACTAACTCCCTTTAGGGTGCCATACCTTAAAGCTAACCCAACTGCAAGACAAGCAGGCTACACAAGGAATAGCTCAGCAAGGAGAACTTCTTCAGATGTAGTAATCAAATCCTCTTTTTAGGTAACAAATACCAATTTTATACCAACGCAGGGATACTGATGACAGAAGCAAAGAGTAAGTCCAACAAATCCAAATACAACCCCACGCTCCCAGCCAGAACAGGTGTCTGTACCTTTGGCTCAAGTATCAGTTCCACCCTTTCATTACTTTCTTCCTCTTCTGAATCAGAGTTGCCTGCTTTGATGTCTAGCTGTTCAAATGCGCTGTCCAGAACTTGCAACCCATAATTCACTGCTTCTTGGATTTTGGGGATCAGATCAGCTTCTTTCTGTTCCCGTGTCTTTTCCTTTAGTGACAGGAAAAACACATTCTCATTGCATTTTACTCAAGACTCAATCTCACTGCAATACACGTGCAAAATTTTAACTTCAAATTAGTACAATGAAATCTTTTTCAACATATGTAAGAGAAAGACTTTCAGAACCTTTTTTTTGCTTGACTTAATTCATCTTTATCACTCCCAGAAACAGAGATATTAGTACCATGCTGGTAGATGTAGATGTAGATGTTTATATCTTATTTGTGCTCCCAGCCCATCACGGGAACATTTACAGTACAATACACCCAGGCTGTAACACATATAAAAAGCTCTCTGAATTTTTATGCTTGGGAATTGCAGTCAGATTCTGCTTCCCCAATTCACTACCTCTGAATCCAGTAAGAAGGTCAAAGGCTCCAGTTCTTCTGTTGAAAAAAACATGCACAGCCATTTGAAAATTGATGCATAAGTCTTGTCTAATGGACACAATATTGATTTTGGGGAGATTATCATACACTGTAGTAGCCTCAAATGTTACTGTCAACTTTATGTCTGACTGATGTACACTATACAACAGAGAGACTTCAAGGAGAAGTGAAACAGTTTGTTTTGTAAGCTGTAAATATCCACAAAATAAATTTGAAAACAAGAAGGTAGACAACAGCTGCAAACATACTGCCAGCACTCAAGGCAGCTTAAATTAACTACCTGCTCTGTTTTGTCTCCAACATCAGCTTTAGGAATAGGTTCTTCCACTTCTTCATCATATACTCTCTAAAAAGTCAAGCAAATTAATTCAAGTAAGAACAACATACTGCTGCATACCACCAACAAAATAAAATACACTGTTAATGTGTAATTAATTACACATTAATTTATTACACATTTAAAAAAAGAAGTCATGGAGGATATCAAGCATCTTCATAGCCTCCTTCATGCACTGAAGTCATCATCCTGAAGTTAGCATCAGGCAGCCTCTCAGCCCAACTGAGGTAATTCAAGACTGCAAATGTCACTGCTCTAGAAGAAGACAAGTTGACCATTTAACACTGTTCACAGATTGACCTGAATATGTTAAAAAAAAGCTATTCTAGAAACCCTTGAAGTTGAACTTAGGTTTACTTATGGGTTATTTTCCTTTTGCTTTCTGTTATTTAGTAGCTTTTCTTCTTTAGATTTTACCCTTCTCCTGTACTTACAGAGAAGGTTCGCATCCTCCCTCAGCCTTCAGTTTGTTCTGATGACCCCTCCCATCCAGCTCTTTTAGCATTTTTTGTAGGATCAGCTACAAGGAGACAGGGGTATAAAAAGTCTCCCTTGAACCTGCAAACCTAAATCCGAATCTCTCAAACACAGGTGCAGTTATCCCCTGGGAAGAGACAGATCTCTCACGCTAACTAAATTGAGAACTACAAATGAGGACCTATTTCTGTGCACTTAAATTTGGAAACAAACAGCTTCAAGCACCCAAGATTTAAGACGTTTGGTACAAACTATTCTCAGCAGAATCATTATGCTGAACAGCAAAGGTAGGCCAGAAAAGACACTGCAGCTCCGAAAAAAAAAAACAAAACAAAACAACAAACCACCACCACCACAAAAACCCACATCAGAAATCAAGATTTCCATTGTCTCATCCTCTGTCAGCATCTTTCCAATAACAGCATCATGGCTTCAGTCAGATGAGATGCGTGGCCTGAGAGCAATGCTGATATAAACAAAACACTCAATAAAACTCACAGTGCTAAAAAACCCTACACAAATCTGAAAGACTATTAAAGCTCTACATCTTAATTATACACGTACTCCTAGTGATACAATGTTGTAAGAGGCTTTCAAGTCTAGCTTTTACCTTTCTAAAATAGCAATATTCATAAAGTGGGAACATTAACCTACAAATATGCTCATTATGACCAAACGTAACAGACAACTGCCTGCAGTCCAACACCTTTAATACCAACTGCTTTTAGTGTAAAATAACACCACTGGGCAAATTTACAGCATCATATAACATTCTTCATATTTAGACAGCCAAGTGCTGCGAAATGCTACATCCATGCTACCTGTAAAGATATACCAAGACATCTCAGAGATCCCAACTCATTCACAGTCCTAAAAATGAAACTCTGATCTCCATGTCACATGGAACAAGGAAGGAAGGTAACTCAGAAGAGGCAAAAGGGAATCTGCCATTATTGGACAGTGAAGGAATGAGGAGATTCTTGAAGGAATTAGGAGATTCTTTAACACAAAATGATTAAAAGCCACTTCATTCCTAAATTAACATCAGACTTGCCAAAAAGTCAAATCACTTCTCTAGTGATCACTCACAGTAAAGGGCAACACCAATGTTTAAAGTACAAGCTTGATGGCGCACAAGAACATACTCACGTTCTCTATGAACTGTGTGTTGGACAACATAAGAAAGTCATTGAAGACATTATGAAGGCGACAGTCCGTGGCTTTTGTTTCACTAATCAATCCATCTACTTGCTTTTTGATTTCATGAGTCCTGGAAATGGTTTGCTGTGAGAACTCTTGCAGAAAATGCAGAAGCTGTTTACAACAGAGGGAAGCAATGGTGAGCATCCAACTGCTTTTTCTTTCGGCACCATTCACGACACAGGCAGATCTGACCATACACTTCAACCGAGCATCAAAATAAACACAATGTAGCCTAAAGCACCCCCACGTACACACAGGACCAACCCTCATCCTACTCCGTTTCCTTTTCATTTTGCATTTTCTTTGGTGCCAACTCCTCGTCTTATTTTAGTTTTCTCGGAGGGTTAAACCAACCGGGGACTCTGCCGACCGCCGGGCCCTGACCGGAGCTGCCCTCCCCGCGTTCCGCCCGGCGGGGCCCCGAGGGCCGCTACCACAGCGCTGTTCCCGAGGCGGCAGCCGCTGCTCTGGCCAGCGGGCGGCAGCACCGCCCCGCACACAGCCCCCCGCCCCAGGGGAGCCCCCCCCGACCCCGCCGGTCCCAGGCTCAGGCCCGGCGCCGGCCGCACCGCTCACCCCGGCGTCCGAGGCCAAGGACCAGCTCTGGCTGCCCTTACGGATCTCCTCCAGCGACCAGGGCCGCTCCCACACCGGTGCCGGCTCCGCCGCGTCCCGCGGGGCCCCGTTCATCTGCGGAATGAAGGTCAGTCAGCCGAGAAGCCGGTAATCGCAGACCGTACCGGGCCCGGGCCCTCCCGCCCCGCCGCTCACCGTAACCGCAGGCCGCGCTGCTCCCCCCGCGCCCGCCGGCGCCATCCGCCGCGCCGCCCGCCCGGCAGTCAGCTGAGCGTCGTCACGTGACCCGCGCCGCGCGGCGCACGCACGGGCAGGGCGGCAGGGGGCGCGGCGGTGCTATGGCGCGCGGCTGAGCTGTTGCCCCCACCTCTGCCTGAGGCGGAGCGCAGCCCCCGTCCGCCGCCGCCGCCCCGGGTGAAGGGAGAGGGAGCACGACGTCTCCTGCACGGGGTTGCGGCAGCCGAGGGCCAACCCCCTGCTGGGGACAGCCCATCCCGGCAGAGCGAGATGAGCGGAGGCTGTGTGACAGAACTCAGAGGGTTGTGATCAGCGGCACAGAGTCTAGTTGGAGGCCTGTAACCAGTGGTGTCCCCCAGGGGTCAATACTTGGTCCCATCTTGTTTAATATATTCATTAATGACCTGGATGAGGGGACAGAGTGTATCCTCAGCACGTTCGCTGATGATACCAAACTGGGTGGGGTGGCTGACACCCCAGAGGGCCGTGCTGCCATCCAGCGTGACCTGGACAGGCTGGAGAGCTGGGCAGAGAAGAACCTAATGAGGTTCAACAAAAGCAAGTGCAAGGTCCTGCACCTGGGGAGGAAGAATGCTAGGCACCAGTATAGGTTAGGGGCGGACCTGCTGGGAAGTAGTTCTGAGGAGAAGGATCCGGGGGTCCTGGTAGATAGTAAATTATCCATGGCCCAACAATGTGCCCTTGTCGCCAAAAAGGCCAATGGAATCCTGGGCTGCATAGGGAAGAGTGTGGCCAGTAGGTCGAGGGAGGTCATTCTCCCCCTCTACTCTGCACTGGTGAGGCCACAACTGTCCAGTTTTGGGCTCCCCAGTTCAAGAGGGACAGGGAACTGCTGGAGTGAGTCCAGCGAAGGGCAACTAAGATGATTAAGGGCTTGGAGCATCTCCCTTATGAGGAAAGGCTGAGAGAGCTGGGACTCTTTAGCCTGGAGAAGAGAAGGTTGAGGGGAGACCTTATTATGGCGTACAAGTATCTAAAGGGTGGGTTGAAGGAGGATGGAGCCAGGCTCTTTTCAATGGTTCCCAGTGACAGGATGAGGGGTAATGGGCACAAGTTAGTACACAGGAAGTTCCGTTCAAATACACGGAAAAACTTCTTTACGGTGAGGGTGCCAGAGCACTGGCACAGGCTGCCCAGGGAGGTTGTGGAGTCCCCTTCTCTGGAGATTTTCAAGCCCCGCTTGGATGCAGTCCTGAGCAATGTGCTCCAGGCAATCCTGCTTTAGCAGGGGAGTTGGACTAGATTATCTCTAGAGGTCCCTTCCAACTCTGAAACTCCATGATTCCGTGACTCGCCCAGGCACTTACTCGGTCGTAAATCAGCCATGGTAGCCCCGACAGGGTGGTTGGGCTAAGAAGGCTGGGCCCGCTCCCAGCTGGGTGAGGGGGATGCTCACACCATCCTTCCTGCGGGTTGCGAGGAACGTGTCTCCCAGGCGAGGGGAATGAAGAAGCAGGTGCGAGATGGCTTCAACTGCCGCAGCGGCCTCAAGGGCCTGGCACCCTTGGCCGAGAGAGCGTTGGTGACTTGTAATGGAGATGGGCGCAGAAGGGCCGTGCTCTGCGCCGGGAGCAAGGGTGAGGGTGGTGGGGGTTGTGGGTCACGGCAACACGCCTGCATCACAGCAGCATTCCCTGCTGGAGCGCTGAGATGGGGTATGCCAGTGCCCTGTTATACAAGGAGAGAGGGGCCCCTTCCTCCTATTTTTCTTACAAAAGTAAAGGCCAGACTTACCTTATAGGTCAGGTAAAATGTCCTTTGATTTTAAACTGGATTAGTCTTAATAAACCCACACCAGAATTCCAGACTTGCTAGAAGAAAACACTATATACATTAACATAAATAAATATACTGTGCAAATTGCCCAACTGGGATTCACAGCCAACTATCCCTGGGCCTTTACAGGTCAAACACCCACTCTTAACTTCCCACTTTCTCACTAAGTCATTTTTTCCAATGGATTAAAAAACCTTGTCATACCGCTCTATTTCATATTTTCTTCATTACAAGTGAATTAACCAGAAAGGAAACAATAATAAAATCATCTGTTCTTCCAGCTGGTAACAAAATAACTAATTGAAAACGGTCAATTTAGATCAGCCCTTGATATTTGCACATGGAGTTTGTTTATTTATTGCACTTCACTACACTGATAACACAGAAAACCTCGTGAGGAACCAGGGCACTGGGCGATTTACTTCTTACTTGGGTTCTCTATAAATTAGAAAAAACACCCAAGGTATCCAAATTCTCATGTATTTATTTTAACGGCTACATCCAACTACTTGAAGGATATTGCTAGATTAGGGCCATATGAACTTCTAAAGGCAAAGTATCATTGTATTCCTTTCAATTCTATTTGTCTGTGATTCAATAACAAGATACTATTACTGAACCGGCTCATACCTTCAACCCTAGTAGAATGTAAAGTGTTTTAATATACTGATAATAAAGCAGAAACTAACAAGGTACGAATAGAAAAATATTAGCCTAGGCTAGTTTCACAACAAAGTCTTGAGCAAGATTGTTAAAAAACACACAGATGGGATTAATCTAAAATTATTCTCCAAGGCTTTCAGTCTTTTACCATAGTTCCTTCCTCCGCAACACTCCAAAAGCCAGAAAAAAATTGCCTTTAGTTACTTTCCATATTCACCAAAATGTGGAATAAAATCCAACAAGTCCTTTGTTCATAATACAAAGTTCTGCTGGCACAGGACTTCGTGCGTTACAAAACGTGAGGTCTGTATGCTCTATGTGCACTGATGCTGAAAAAATGTTGGGTCTTACCATCAGGCAGCTTCAGGTTGGGGAGTCTTGCAGATTGGTTTTCATTAAAAAAGAAAGAAAGAAAAAAAAAAAGACAGCAACATGGAACCTGGATGTTCCCCTAGGGGAAATTTTTGTCAGTGGCTGAGCAGAGGGGGTTATGAATGGCACAAAAAAAATCTGCTTTCTAGAAGTGCCAACCTAAACATTATGGTCACAGTCCCAAAAAGCATTTCAGTCCTAAAATTCCTTTTAGAGAGGAATTTAGACAGGTTCCTTTTAAAGGTTAGAGAGAATATGGCAACAATCAAAAATCACTTGCTATTCCCCTCAGAACTTTCCAAATGAAAATGTGTTATAAAGGTATCAAAAATCACATATGTCATCAGGGACTGATTTGCATATTAAGGAACACAACATGTAGGACTGCATACAACTGAGCTCTGATATCCATGCTCACAGGCGTGCCTTAGCTCTGTGCCATCGCTTCCCACTTGTATGTGGCCATGAGATCTGTGTCTGTGCAGCTCAGATTCCCTAGGACCTTCCAGAGCAGGCCAGAGTACTTCTGGAATCATTTTGGAGGACAAGTTCTTTCCCTCATGGCCACAGGACAGAAGTTACAGCAGACTGGTGTTCCTTGCAATTCTGCCAGTCCCATGCAACTTCTCAGCCTTGTGCATTTGCAGTAGCATGAAATGAGCCAGAGGTCTTTTGGTGGGGTTCTTAAAGGCTGCAGTGAAAGTGTTTATGGTGGGGTCAGGCAGTCAGGTTACTGGAAGACCCCTATGTATTGCAGAGGGGGGCCATCGTACAGGACACAAAGGGTTTGAAGAAAACGTACACAAGACAATGAGGGTGGTGAAACACTGGCACAGGTTGCCCAGAGAGGTGGTAGATGCCCCATCCCTGGAAACATTCAAGGTCAGGTTGAATGGGGCTCTGAGCAACCTGATCTGGTTGAAGATGTCATGTTTAGAAGTGGTGGTGTTTTTATCAGGGTAGGTTAACGGTTGGACTTGATGATCTTAAAGGTCCCTTCCAACCTCACTAATTCTATGATTCTATGATTCTATTCTATGATTATATGTCCCTGCTCATGGCAGGGGGGGTTGGGACTAGATGACCATTAAAGGTCTCTTCCAACCCAGACTATTCTATGATTCTATTCTATGATTCAAGATAGACTTGAAAAACATAGCGCATACTGCAGTTGCTGCTCTCTTCTGCCCTCCAGTTTCTGGAGAAGAACTAGCACAGCATAATGGGATGCTTACAGTTATGCAGACATGGAGCAAAAGGAAACAAATCTTTGTGGATCTCTTCATGGTCCTACTTCAGTCCATTTTCTGCAGTGTTGCTCCATGGTGGAAAAAGCCACTGCCCATCCTGAAATTGCTTGTTAGCCCTAGTCTAAAAATTTACTACCCCAGCCTGCTGCCAGGCTATAAATCCCCTGGTTAGTTCTGATAAGCCAACACTTAAAACTGGAGGCAATAATGATGGAAGTTTGTTGCTCTAGTGAGAAAATGCCTACAGACCGACTTAGCATTGGGGGATGTGCCTGAAATTACAGCTGACTCTGGGATTTCCCAAATGAGTTCGGGATACAGTCATAAGTACGTGTCTGTAGTTTGCCTCTTCAATGTAGTAATGAAATTAGCAGAGTTTGGACTCAGCAGTGGGGGCTGATCCTGGCACACTTAGGGATTCTGTGCTATAGCAATCTGGTTGGCTTTTTCCTGGCTTAGATCCCTAAACCTCCTCTCTGTGAAACCAAGGCATGGAATGGGGAGAAAAAGTGGTGGGAAGGGTACTAGAAACAGTTGGACTTATGCAGAACAAGAAGCACACTAGGACTCCTTAATCCACATGTTTAAGCATAGGTTGTGTTAGCCTCAAAGCTTGTTTGTTATGTCCACAAAGAAACATTTGTGAACATCAGCAAAAGAAGCAAAGCAAAGGAGGAAGTCCAGTATTTACACTCCCACACAAGCTGACACCTATTACTTCCCGTGGAACCCACAATAATTTCCACAGGCCCATAGGACTGCACAGAACTTTTAGCAGCCGCAGAACAGCTGTAGAAGACTAAAGGCAAGTTGATACAACCTTGAAAGTAATTTGGAGGCCAGTATTGTGCACTTGTGATATGTGATCAGCGCTTACTGTCTCTTCACAACTTCTGCAGAGCTGACAACACACATTTTCATTTGGAGTGGATCCTGACTATTCTCAAACCAAGCAGTAGATTGTTTTGTCCAGAAAATACCCCTGTAAACAGCATGGTCAGCTTTAAGGAGGTATCATGTATGTTGTACCCATTCACTGCCAGGCCATATGCAACTCTGTTAAAGACAGAATGATTTCTAACACATATACACAGATTATGAAATAACAAGAACAGACTTTAATAACAAGACTTTATTCATACAGGATTATTAGGGGGATCTGATTGTTTCTCTTTTACTTATTTTTTAAAACCCTTTGTGAGAAGTGGCCACTAAATTGCCATTAGCGTTTGTCTGTGAAGAAATTACAGTTTACAGTGGGCAAAGACTTAGTGTCTTCACATGACATTCAATATAAATTTAAATATAATTCTCTCTTCTTGGTAATCTGGGTAATGGTATGCTATATAGCTAGCCGGGGTATTTTGGGTTTTGGTGGTTTTTTTTGTTTGTTTGGTTTGGTTTTTTTCCTGTGAAAAAAACCTTTGGCAGAAGTACTGCTTTCTGTTGCCTTACCCTGGAAGTGCTAACAAAAGCTTAAGCAGACACGGCACATGGTTAAACTCACAAATATTTACAAGGTAAAAAATGAAAGAGAGTACCACAGCCAGCTTTCCCAATAGCTAACAGAAAGTAAATACGTTTTTATAACTAGAACAGGATGCAAACAAAAGGAAAAGTCAAGTTACAATTAAAAGATAAGCTTCAGTATCACACAAGAAAGAACCCAAACAGAGTTTGTGCATTGTTCTTCATTTTTCCTGCCACTCCTCATTCTCATGCACAGGTTATGTTGTATGGCTTGATACAGATACAGAGACACGTGGTCATCCAAGCCCTGCAATTACCAGAACTTCCCAGCCTCCAAGAGACAGTCCCAGCACCTGCGTTATTTGCAGACTGCAAAAGGACTTGAGGGTGACCAGTGAAGTTGGGGCTTGAAGATGCCTCGGTGTCTGGCGCAGTGTAGAAAGGAGTGTCTGTAGCTAGAAATAAGTACACGTGGGCGGTCACTGGACCAGCACAGGAGCCTGAAGCCCCCAGATGTACTTACCCTCCTGCTTGGGATTCATTGCTGGTTAATGCAATGACAGGACACACCACTTGCCTACCAGTGTATTTATTCGATTGAGTGAATTAAAAATCAGCTTTCCTTTGAAATAATTAATTATAACCTACGTGTCAGAAATAAGCAGACTATGAGTACCCATATCACCTGAAACACCTTGCTGCCATGTACTGAATCAAATTACTTACTGCAAGAAGTTGTTGTGCAAGCAGTACAAAAATAGCCAAGCTGATAAACTTAGTTTGGGTAACTAGAAATCCTAAAGGAGGAAAAAAAAAAATCCAGAGTAGAACTGCTAATCCTCTAAAGGAACCTGGACTTGGACACACATTACTCTGTTAGCTCATGGTTTCCCCCACATGGGTTTGATCCTTCTTTGATCCCAAAAGTTCATCTCTTACGGTAAAATCATGATCTTGGAGGACAGCCGTTACCCTGGAGTTCCCTTGGTGTGGGGTAGGAATGCTTAGTGCGTGAGGAGTGGGGGAAGGTGACTTTTGGGTACTATCTCTGGGTTCTGCGGTCCTCTACAGTCAGGTAATAGGGTCTGAAACTTGAAATCTCTGACACACTTGAGGGAGCCACCCAAAGTCATGCATCAAGTCAGTGTCAGAATGAAGAAATAAAAAAACTCTTGAATCACAGTCTCATGGTTTTCTACTTCAGCCTTTAGCAAAACTTTGAAATATGAAACTCGCGGGACTAGTAAAGTAGTGCTACACTCCCACTTTTGTAAACAGGTAAAGAAATCAAACTTCTTATATCAATTGATATATCATAATTGATAAAGCAACACAGAGCCAGGATGACTGTGAACTTATGTTCCAGGTTAGATCCAGCAAAGCTTTTCACCAAGGGTGTGCTTGAGAACAAGGAGTGGCTCCACTGGAAACAATGGACCCACCCACATGGCTAAAGCTAAGGATGTGTTTAAGTGTTTTACTTGATTCAAGCCCTAAGATCTAATCTGATCCCTGCTATGTGCAGGGATATCTTCCGCTTGACCAGGTTGTTCAAATTCTTGTCCAGCCTGGCCTTGAACCCCTCCAGGGATCCACAACTTCTCTGAACAACCTGTTCCAGTGTCTCACCACCATGACAGTAAAGAATTTCTTGCTAATATTTAATCTAAATCTAACCGCTTTCAGCTTAAAACTGTTACCCCTCATCCTATCACTACTCGCCCTGATAAAGAGTCCCTCCCCATCTTTCCTGTAGGTCCCCTTTAAGTACTAAAAGGCTTCTGTAAGGTCTGCTATAAGGCCTTCTCTTCTCCAGGCTGAACAACCCCAACTCTCTCAGCCTGTCTTCACAGGGGAGGTGTTCCGGCCCTCCCTTGGACCTGCTCAAGCAGGTCCATGTCTTTCTTATGCTGGGAGCCCCAGAGCTGAACACAGTACTCCAGGTGGGGTCCTACAAGAGCAGAGTAGAGAAGGAGAATCACCTCCCTTGACCTGCTGGCCATGCTTTTTTTCATGCAGTCCAGGATGCAGTTGGCTTTCTGGGCTGCTAGTGCACATTGCTGGCTCATACTCAGTTTTTCATCCACAAATACCACCAAGTCCTTCTCCACAGGGCTGCTCTCAATCTGCTCATCATCCAGCCTGCATCCATGTTTGAGATGGTGCAGGACCTTACACTTGGCCTTGTTGAACTTCATGAGGTTCACATGGTCTCACCTCTCTAGCCTGTGAAGATCCCTCTGGATGGCACCCCTTCCATCTAGTGTATCAATGACACCACTCAGCTTGGTGTTGTTGAGCCTTGGTGTGGTTGAACATGAACCTTACATTTAAAAAGGAAGGAAAAGTATATTCCTTTTTATGTGAAACTGAAGGCATCAGGATTATACATACTTAGATGAATAGCTGAAGGCAGGTACAAAGGGAATAAAGCTGCAGGGCAGTTCTAGCAGCCTACCAAAGAATTCTTGCTAGGTTCTGTGTATACTTATTCCTGCTCAGAGAATTCATTCCCATAAGAGCAACATTGCCTCTAAAGCTATTAAAAGATCATGACTTTAATTGCTGCTGATGGACTACTGCTGCAGAGTATACATCAATCCTGATACACAGAAGTGGCCTCTCCTGACCACAGTGGCAAATCTAGTTTAGCAGATTATAATATGGTGTTTCTCTCCAAGAACAGTATATTTCTTATACTCCAGAGTTCCTTAACAGTAATGAATTTAAATTAGTTTATTTAAGCCAGTACAAAAACTTTTTGTTGCATATAAAATGAATTTCTCTAACAGTTTATCTTTAGCTGAGATTTAAATTATTTAATTTATTAAGCTGAAATTTAAATTATTACCAAACTCCTACTTAAAATTATTGCTAGGTGTAAATCAAAATAAAGTTTACTATGCTTAAAATAATGGAAGAGCATCTGCTAGATTTTACGTCAATTTAGCTAGATGATTTTTAAATAGCCTGGAAGTGAAACCAGAGGAATGAGTCTTTTCTTTCTCTCTCCAGCTCTAAAATCACACCCAACAAACATCCTGGTAACAATAGATTACCCTGAGCTGCAAATCGCCAGTGGGTCATGAAGCAGGATTGTGGGGACAGGACAAGGGTAAATGGCATCACCTTCCTTTCCATCACCCCAAATCAACCTGCCTTTTAGAAAGTCCTAGAAAAGTACTTCTAAACACTACAAAAATAATACCATAATGGCTGAACAGGATAACCTTCTCCGAGATTTCTCCATATGTCAACAGTTCAGAGAAAACTCTTCCTGAGTAGCTGAAAGAGACCAGACATGTTCAGCAGCATTTGACTGGGAAACTGGGAAAGGTCTAAGTATGAAATTCTTAGCAACTGTCCTACCAACAAAGCCTTAAAAATGTTTCCAGTTTTGTATTAATCTTGCATTCAGGAAAGACAGACTGACAACGCTGTGTGTTTTTATAACCCAGCTATCAACTTCATAGGAATATTGAAAATGATCAGGAATGGTTGAGCTGATCACAAGGATGATAGACTTTTCATGGGAGAGGTTGTCAGGCGGTTTTGTCTGTCTCTGTGCTATATGACAGCTGGTGAAACATTAATTAGTGCAGTGCTATGGAAACAATCGTTCCTGAAAAAAAGTGTATTAAAAAAGCAACTCACTGGAGATGTAGCCAGAGCTAAGGCTTTAGGAAGACACTAAGTTATTTTAAAGCAAGATCTGCATATCCGGAGGCAGGGGGTTCAAAGGTGCTCAGAGGAGAGTCAGCCTACCAGCAGACAACCAGCAGCACAGCTGGCAGGGCTCCGGCGTCTTGATCAAGCACTCACTGGCAGAAGAATAAGGTGTTCCACCTAGCAAGTGCTTTGAAAGCAAAACCAGTCTTGCTTTGAGCTCTCTGTGGAAAACCACAAAAGGACTGGCATAAAATTTCTTGTCAAGCCCAGGGTGACCTGAGGATAGCAAAGCCTGGACATGGTAGGTGAAGGAAAGGGAATGCTGTAAAACTGGTGCAAGCAGGTTGGTGCGCATCCTCTATAGTTTCTCTACACTTGTATGAAACCCTTACATCAAGTGATCTGGGAGAAAACATAAAATTGTTGCTGATAGAGTTTGTAAACAATGCTTAATGTGACAAATGATGACTAAATCTGGTTATCTGGTGCTTACTCAATCCATGCTTTAGGGATTTTTTTTTAATTTTGTAGGAATGGGAATCTTTTTAAACTCTGTAAAATATAAAATCTGTATTAACAACAGTGCCCCTGATAAGAATTTAGGGATGGAAAGCAAATGTTTTGTACCTAGAACAATACGGTACTTAAGACAGCAGATGTGATTCCTGGATGTGTATACAGGAAAGGCCTTATGTTCTTCATAGTATCTGGGGTCATTTCCACAACACTTACAAGCTTTCATTCTACACTCAGATTTGAAACAGGATACCATCAGATTGGAGACTGTTCAGAAATGCGTTATAAAAATGAAAGGAAATCTGTGCTACGCAACTGAAGACCAAAACCACTGTACTCATGAGAGAATTTATAAGCTCACATGACGCTGTGGAAGTACAGACAAGAGGAAGATTTTGATAATAAATTACTATTATCTGGTATACTGGAAGCAAAGGCTAAAAAAGGAAATTTATTGAATTTTCTCAGTGACATAAACATGACTTTCATGAAAAGAGATTTTTAAAACTGTAGTGGTTATATCAGAACAACAACAAAAAGTCAGGTGTATAGTCTGTAAAACTGAATGCTTAGTAACTTTCCATGAATTATGTATTTCTTACTAAAGGACTTCAGCTGCATCATTTCCTCCAAGAAGATCATGAATTATGTCATGTGATGTACTCAAATTCTTTTTTTTTTCTCCTGCTGAATTTTTTGGATTGAATGTGGCCAGCAGGTCAAAGGAGGTGATTCTGCCCCTCTACTCCTCTCTCGTGAGACCCCACCTGGAGCACTGCATCCAGCTCTGGAGCCCCCAACATAAGAAGGACATGGACCTGCTGGAGCGTGTCCAGAGGAGAGCCACGAGGATGATCTGAGGGCTGGAGCACCTCTCCTATGAGGAGAGGCTGAAAGAGTTGGGGCTGTTCAGCCTGGAGAAGAGAAGGCTCCGGGGAGATCTTATTGCGGCCTTCCAGTACCTAAAGGGGGCCTACAGGAGAGCCGGGGAAGGACTTTTTCCTAGGGCATGTAGCGATAGGACGAGGGGGAATGGCTTTAAACTGGAAGAGGGCAGGTTCAGATTGAACATTAGGAAGAAGTTTTTCACTTTGAGGGTGGTGAGGCACTGGAACAGGTTGCCCAGAGCGGTCGTTGAGGCCCCATCCCTGAGGGTGTTCAAGGCCAGGCTGGACATTGCCTTGGGCAACCTGGTCTAGTGGGAGGTGTCCCTGCCTATGGCGGGGGGGTTGGAACTCGATGATCTTCAAGGTCCTTTCCAACCTAAACCATCCTATGATTCTATGAATACACTGAAAACCTGAAGTACTTATTATTAGTACTCAAAAATACATGGTGTTTCTATGACAACTTTTGACATAGAAATACATAGCGTTCCTATGACAGAGTGACAACTTTTCTTGCCACCATTCCAAAGTATTTACGATTCTGTGCTTAATTTACTTTAAAAAAAAAAAAAAGCCCAAAATTATTTAGCTTGTAGCACAGCCAAATTTTATTTGATTTATTTGTCCAAAGTTTCTAAATGTAATCTTAAAATCATATGCCAAATTTCCTGTAGCTGGTGATAAATCTCCCACAGGAACGAGTTTCAAATTGCTTGCCATCGTCTGTAACAAAGTATTTCTTTTTAAAACATAGGTAGGGCCACAATCTGTTATTTCGTTCTAAAAGGAGGTTGCAGGAGCTAGAGTATTTGGTTAGCACGCTGAAATTTATCACTGCTTGTGAAAGTATTTTGCACATATAAAAATGATCATATACTCTATCACAGTTATTTGGGTGAAAGCCTGAACAGTCCCACAGGAGCAAGAGCAGGCTTTTGATTTGAGAGGAAATCCTTATTTTAGTTGAGGAGAAAGAGAAATGTTGTAATGTGATCCAGCTTTGACTAAGATCTGAATGTTAAGAGGTTTCAATACTGGTAATGACCAAGTACCTTCAGTTATCTTACAGTGCACACCACAGCATTAAACATGAATATGCAAAGATCTAGCAAAAGCTCCCTAAGCTATTAATACTTAGTTTCCTACTCTAAGCATATTCCAGCCCACCGATAGCAGAAATGGTCAGCACGCATTCCTCCCACAGCTAAAAATCACTAACCGTACAGTACTGCCTACAGCTTAGCTATCAATACTTGCATTTCATCAGAAAGGCACTTCTTCTAATCATAATGCTTCCAAGGAATACAAAGTTCCAGGTTCAACCTTTTACTCAGGTCAGTGCTCTACAGAATCAAACATTTTCTCATTGCCAGCTGGCGAAATTTCAGTGATTTCTTCAGAAATTTCAACATAACTGCATTTGAGTTGAGTAAGCGTTTTTTTTTCCCCCTAGACTTGAATTGCTCAACATAAATGCACCATAAAATATTTGCTCTCAGATTCCAGATAAAGCACTTGCAGAGTTCTTCTGGAGGTTTGGAGCTCTTTGGAAGCCAAACATTCCACAATGGTAAGTGAAAGGTTTAGAAGTTTTTTACTGAGGCTACAGATATAGCTGTTTGCTTTAAAACTGTGAAAGAAGGGTATTTAAGAGAATCACGTAGTTACACATTTTTAAACATGGATATAGTCTATAAAAAAACTGTAAGAGGCAAAGAAAGTAAGACACCTTTGTGAAAATTGCTGTGAATTTTGTTCTTTGTTTTGTAATTCTTTGCAAGAAACTGTACACATATATCTCTTGGTCTTTTGATTGCTGTTATTCTTTTCTCAGAAATGTTTGTGTAAATATGCAGAATTTTGTAAACATTAAGGACCATACTTTTAAAACCTATAGATGTGAAATATAGTTTAAAATATAGTCCCTTTATATTGAAAAGTGTAATGAACAGTGTTTTTGTCTGCATTTCTCTTTTGATCTATCAAGTTGTGTCCTGTTTCAGCTCTGCAAGCCTCCAAATGTTTTTGCAGAATCTGAATCAACAGTTAGGTAATGCTAAATAGACACACAAAGCCCTGTGGCCCAACTTTCCTTTAATTTATGCTCACATAATTCCCAAAGGTACAGACATCAACTATTACCTTTGATGAGAATAACAGGAATGGCATGAGTTTTACATAAGAGGCAGTAGTTTCTGTAATATATGTAGATTCATAAATAAAGGGAGAAATCATCATCTACTTCTTTCTGTCCCTAAGCTTTCCTGAGGGCTTGTCTATACTCAGACAAGATTTAGTTGAGAAAAAGGATGTGGTATCTCATTCCACCCACTTTCAAAGGCCATTAAATCCGGTTCGAAAGATTCTGTTCAGCAAGATGGCTGGTGGCATCCCCTTTTTAAGAGAGCAAACAGGGAAAAACAATTATTCCTTGCAGTGCCTTGCTCACAGAACAACACAACATCATCCTACAACTTAATGGAAGAGGAGTTGCTTAGACAATTTTCCTTTGGCCCGTGTCATGGTTTAACCCCTGCCAGCAACTAGGACCACACAGCTGCTTGCTCACTCCCCTATCTCCTCCCCTCATAAGGTATGGAGAAGAGAGAGAAAAGGAGGGCGGGGGGGAGAAACAAACAAAACCCCCTCATGGACTGAGATAAAGACTAAGTAATAGAACAGTAATGGAAGAGGAAAAAAATATTGATAAAAATAATAAAAGTAGAAGAATGTACAAAAGTAAGTGATACAACACAAGTTGCTCTCAGCACCCAATCATCCGTTGTCCAGCCTGTCCTGAGCGGTGAGCACAGATTCCTGCCCCCTTGCCAGCCCTCATTTATGTGCTGAGCATGACATCTATGATATGGAATAGTCCTTTGGCCAGTTTTTCCTGTCTATGCTCCCTCTCAGCTTCTATGGGAAGATGAAAAAGTCCTAGGCTAATATAAACATCACTTAGCAACAGCTAAAACAATATGCATTTTCAGCATTATTCTCATACTAAATCCAAAACACAGCAGCTATTAGAAAGAAAATTAACTTTATCCCAGCTGAAACCAGGACAGCCAGGCACCACAGAATAGCACAGTTTAAGAGAGATCTCCACTCCACTGCCAAATTTGGAGAAATTGCTATACCCAAAAGTGAAGCAATGGGATGCTATTCAGACAGTGATGTGGTGGAGAAATAGCTAAATCTGACTCAAAGGCAACAAATAAAGCACTAGTAAGTGTCTGACAAGGCTTTCAAGTGTTTAATACTATTGAAGCTTTCTGTGATTTTGATTGGACCATGGCAGAGAGTGAGGCTGCTGACACATTTATGTTGTATCATTTTGTCTTTTCCCATGTAAAGGAAAAAGTCATCAATGCAGTGGAATATCTGGAGTGCCCTTTTCCAACATTTTCATGTACACATGAGGTTATTTCTAATTTTTGCTTCAGGTTCAATGACTTCATGTTTGAAAATAAAGATAATCAAAGTGGAATTAAATTCATGCCATGGGCTCTGTGTCTCTTTTACAGAAGAGCTTTCTGGCTTTCCTTGTTGCAATGGGCGTCATAGTGACACTGGGTGATGCATACTGCTTTTCTAAACTGAACAAGCCAGGGGAGGCCAACAAAGGTAAGAAGAGGGAAGTTGTTCTCACCTGAGTGTTCTGTGGCAGCTCAGCTCTGTGTGGAGCTGCCAGGAAGGGCTCAAAATACATGGGAGGGGGAGATGTCAGAAAGACATGAATAGGAGGTTCCAGCACCAAAGTTGCCAAAAGTAGGGAAAAACAAAGTCTTCCCCTGGACCTGGTATGGTTGCAGCTATATTATTGCCATTGGTGGTAGGCTGCTATTGCTATTCCAGCACATGGAGCTGATGTAGGAGTTGAGAGTAGTTCTGAATAAAGTCAGGTGCCAGGTGGCAGACCTGGCTGTTTGGTTGCTCACTTTCATCCCAGATCTGTCACACTGAAACTGTCTCTAACAAGTAAAGAAACAAGCTCAGGCTCTCCAAATTGCCTGGGTAATAACCTGGAGAACAAAATGAATTCTACTTTACTATTGCCAAGAAAAGCATTTTCAGAAAACTTGAAATAATTTTTAAACTTTTCAGCCTTTACGTGGAGGCTTAAAGATCATGTTTTGATTTGCTGCTGTCTTATGCAGGCTGTATCCTGGATGGAAAACTATATCCCTTTGGAGAGATTGCGAGGACAGAAAATTGCTTCAGATGCAGCTGCAGCAAAGATGCAATGCGTTGCTGCTCCCTGTAAGTTTGAGCTTCTTGCTAGCATCATTGCCCATAGGAAGACTATAGCTTTCCGTTTGCTGCGGATAAATGAGTTTCTAAGGGCACAAAACAGCCTTTCCTCACCCATATCGCAGTGCTAGGCCAAGCCACGTATAGCTCTTGATCATTTGGATCCTTGGCTGTCTTTACCTTAGTCCACTTTCTGCTGAATGGGAGTCGACACAGGCCCTTCCAGACACATCCAGTTGGTGCTTGCTTTTAATTTTGGGGAACTTGTGAACCCCTCTTACACTGCAGCTAAGTCTTTCCTCAGCAGGAAAAGTGGGGGTAGGAAGGAATTCGTTCCACAAGGGACTTAAGCGAAGCTCCTCTAAAGGGCCTTTGATTACCTGAATCCCTTTCCAGAGGTGCTTTTCTCCAGTAAATATGCTGACCCTAGAGTGACAAGGCTCTGCTCTGAAGTATCTATCTCCAACATCCTCCTTTCCCCTTATCCTACCTTCTCAAAGGGCCAAAATAGCTTGATTACGATCATTGCCTTTGCTCAGGTGACACTCTGTCAGGAAACAGCTACCGCATCCTAAGCAAACTGGCAATAACGAAAAATTAATGGCAAAGAGATGAAACATGCCAAGGCCATGTTTATGTGACCCCGTAAAGTGCTGTGCTAGAAATCCCTATGCTAGTGCTGAGCATACTGGTACACCTACCCAGCGCAGTGCATCATTTGAGGCGCTGGAAGCTGTAGCTGTGTGGCACTCAAGCTAGCTAGGCTGGCCTAAGCCATAGGTTCAGAACTATCTCAGCATTAGTTCAAGCTATAATCACCGCACCACTGGAGTATTGAATCTTTTATTGCTCTCAAACTAACATTTGCTTTCTCTTTGCCAATGACAGCTTTCATACTCCTACTGGTTATGACAAAGAAAACTGCAAAGTTGTTTTCAACAAGAAAAGCTGTGACTATGATGTGGTGCAGAAGAGTGACCCCTCTAAGGAGTGTTTTGTCTACTCTCGTGTGGGCTAACAACCCACCTGCTCCGAACCTCTCTGCACTGTTGAATTCCTCTCCTTCCTACAGATGCTTTGCCGTCACAGAGGAGCTCAAAGACGAGGGAGATCTTGTAAGAGAGAGTACTTCAGCAGCTCAGTATACAAGCTGCATAATCAGATACAATGTCTCATTTCTGTCATTACTTGCATTGGTATCACTGAGCTTATTTGCATAAAATAAATCCAGATGAAATATCCAGAAATGCTTCATAATGATGGTTCACTTTATGTAATAATGTGGGGCAATGTCGCCTTCTTTGAGAAAGGAATGCATTCGCCTCACTGCTCCAACATGCCATGCACCAGTACCCTGGCACAACCCACTCTCATGCTTTGCAGGTTCTGTTCTGACCAAGAGTAATTTTAGCTCACCAGGTGTCAAAATCCACTATCATTTGGAAGGGATGCACTGAGACATGCTGTAGAATAGCTCCTACTCAGGGCACACCTGAACTGCTGCAGGAGTTTTGGCAAGACCCATGCTGCTAACACTTGTGACCTCTGAAAAAACAGTGAGGGTGGAAGATCACCGTCCTTTTTCTCCATTTTTTCCCCCTTCTTTTCAGCAATGTCATCCCCCAATAGCAGTGACTGTTCCTCTCCATTGCCCTCTCTGACCTGCTGCCAGGTGTGCTCCCCCAAGCCCTGCACCGGAAAGTCTGCGCACACTGCACTGCTTTAGTGGTTCTTGCCCACACTGAAAGAGAGATCCAGATAAGCCCCTGGAGACACGCTTCTTCATGGCAGCAGAGCTTGAGGTACTAATAAGAGGCAGATGCTTTCTGTCTCTTCAGTATAAAAGTTCCCCACAGTCCCGGGGGAGAGAAGTCCCGCCAGCGATGAGGTTCAAAACCAAATATCCCACTTGGCAACTGGTAATACTCTAAATCTGCCCGCATATAGGAGACCAGGCAACAACGCCCTGTAAAATGCTGCTTCTACACAGCCTCCTTGCTCCAGAATTGAGTATCAAAACCCCACAACGGCCTGCAGTTAACTGTTGTGTGGTTTGAAATGAAACGCACCTTCCAGGACAAGTGGCCTGTTTAATGATGCTCCGTAATCACGACAAGCCTGTTGTCTTGTAAAAGTATGAGGTTACACACAGCTGAGCATCCTCAGGGCAGGGATCCTCACTTGGCCCCAAATCAATTGTCAGCCTATATTTATTCAGTGGGGGTACTTGTTTCTCAAGATGACCTGTCTCAAGCTCTGCAAGCCATCAGTAAAATCAGAAGGATTTAACGTGGTATGTTTTCTCTGGCTTTGTTTTTGGTAATTTGCCTATGAACATTGCTTTAAACTTCCTTATGGCTTCACTTAAGATATCTCCTTTTGGGAAAAAAATCCAAGTGTTTTGCAAGCACTGGTATTACATTCTTAGCCTTTTAAAGTTCTCTGCACCACAGGCTGGATATCAGGCAATAACTCCGTGTTTCTGTACAATCGCTTCCTGCAAGGCTGAAAAAATGTGAGGGGCCAGAATTAGAGTCAGTTCAGCTTTTTTCCAGTACAAACACTTGCATGTGCCTTTTTAAAATCTGACTTTCATTCACTGATTTAATCATATCATTCCTCAAAATTCCCCTAAGCAGCAGCATGTGGAAATGAAAGTTCTCACGTTGCTTAAGGTCTTAAGGTAAGTTTTCTCCAAAGAGTTTTCATACCCTGCAGGAGAGGAACACTTTTGAAATTTGTCCTGAATGACTGTTCCCCTTTTCGGCCAGCTCGTGTGAAAATTACACAGAACACAGCCTCAACTGGTACTTGAAGGAATGTTCTCACTTACAGAACAAAGAGCTGCAGCTTCTTAGGGGAACTAATATTTTAAGCATGGAGATCCAAAGTCCTACCTAAATAGTTCACAGAACTGTTTCTTAAGAAAAATAAGTTTTCACATTTGTTTTTAAAATCTCAGTTTTAAAAATAAACATTTTTATCACTAACAACAGTGACTTGGAGGCTCCTCGTGGATTATTTTTTAATTAAAACTACAGAGAACTGCACAGATCAGGATTAACATACAGTTTGTTGTAGTCTGGAACTATGCCAGGTGATGCTGGGATTGCTTCAGTATTCCAAGTTCTGCCCTACCATAGTCATACAAATTAAGGCTACATTTTTCTTCTGAAAGTTCATTTATTATATCATATGGTCACATTCATGATCTTAATACTGGTAGTTCCTCAGGAAGGCTTCATATTTTAAGTCATTTACAGATACCTAGCTCACTTTCACATTAAAATAGAATTTAATTCTACTTAATACCTTATTTTTATCTTTATTTATTTATCTATAATTAGGAGCCTTAGTACTTCCTAGAGTCCCAAGTGTTCTGTAGGTGCCAATTTTCTTACAGATGAAGATGACTTTTTTAGTGCAAGAAGATTTCTCTTTTGCTGGCAGCACCAGTAAAAGCATAAGTGACTGAAACGAGAAATCTAGCACAGGCTTTGGATCTCATGCTTAATATATTCATTAAGGTTATGAGACTGGGAAGAAACAGCACATTTGGTCAATGTGATTAACACATCCTTCCAGAAGTGATCCGTGGGTGGGGAACCCCATCTTCCACTGCAAAGGCACCTCCTCCACCACGTGTACTGGAAGCAGAATCTGAACATCCCAGCACAAACAAGAGCTGACACCGGAGAAGCCAGAAAATGGATTCTGGGGAGTTTACCGGGCCAGGGAAACGTAGAAAGAACTGACCTAGAGGCTCCAGAGAATAGTCAGGCTTCACCGAGATCCAGAAATTCCCTCCAAATGTTTAAAGGAAAAGAAAAAAAAAAAAAAAAAAAAAAGGCAAAGCGATCTTTTAGCTTCAACGTGCAATTGCACTGGGTTTTCTATTGCCAGAGTTGCTGGCGCTACTAAAACTATTTTTTTTTCCCCACTAAATGAAACGATTTTAGCAACAAAGCTCAGGAATCTCAACTGTCTTTTGCTATAAAGCAGAAAGCCCCTCTACTGAGAGGGGAAATGCTTAACAGCATCGCCACAGGTAATTTTTTGGGGTTTGGGGTTTTTTTGCATTTGTGAGATGATCCAGCTGCAGGAATATAGTATGATATATCACTCACTCTCTGGTTTGAATACTTATTTGTGTACCGCAAAGACGAGTGTTATATGTGTAGGACAGAAACATGGAGAGGTACCAGTTCAGTTTTCCATCCTTCACAGCAATGAGACTGCTTGATTACTAATCAAATTTCAATAACTTCCTCAGATATCCCAACAGAACCTCTTCAAACCTGAAATATTTTTGTGTTTGGTGTGCTCGGTAAGACACTGAAGAATAAGTTTTTGCCATTTTTATATTCACCCTTGCAGGAAACACCAGACAGGCCATGCAAGAGCTCCTCAGAAACAACACATTGTTATCATAAGTCCAAATTTTGGGTTCTTAAGATTTCATAGCATTTGGAGTCAATCTGTTGACACGTATGTGATCAGACAGCCATGGCAGTACCATACATGCATTTGAGCTGCAGCCTGTTTCACATATGAAGGAAAAACAAAAACAAAATGCTAAAATGTTAGCTGTTATTTTGGGAAAAAAAAAAAAAAGGTTACATAAAGTCTGTTAAATGTTCTGCCCTTTCAGGTGCTGGGATTCCTGTTTGCTTTCTCAAAGAGGGGGAAAGCAATTCTTCTAGCACAAACACGCTGTTAAAATACTTTCAAGAAGTAGTCACAGACATTGTGGGGTTTTTATAGCAGTGTTTTTACAGCAGCGTTTCCTGGGCTTCCTTCTCGACACAGCTGTGCAATGCCCGCTGTTATTATGAACTAAACAGCCTGGGTGCAGTTCTGGTGGAACCTGCCCGAGATAACAGCCACAACAACCCTCTCTATGTGGCTCTGTTCTAGTTGCTGCCTCTCAGGAACAGACAGAAAGCGTGTAGGATAAGAAATGGGTGGAAGCAGGACTTTGACCATTACAGTGGAAGACAGCAGAGAAAGTTAAAAAAAAAAAAAAAAAAAGATGGAAAAAGGAAAAAAGAAAAGATCCCAACAGCCAAGATATCCTGTGGATTTGGCTGAAGCATTCTGCGGCTGCCCGCCCCTCCCCAGTCTGCTCTGAGTCCATGCAGCAATAATATCCAACCCCCGGGTTTTGTCTTCACGGAGTCAGTGACTAACAAGTTTAGGAAATGGAAACAAGCTCACGCTCTCTAAATAGAGCTGCAATATAGTGTGGGTGGGATATACACAAAACTAGCTGAGCTTTCCCCCAAAAAGCCCAGAGGTCACTGAACTAAGTAACTGAGAGTATAAAACTGAGGTTAAGCCTTCTTTCATTTTGTGCATGCACGTGCAGGTTGTGTTAAAGGTTGAAGACTGCACCACCTGGAGGACCAAAGGTGGGCTTCCAATGCCAGTGTGGTTAGAGTGGAGTCCACTGTTGCACCATGTAAGGTCCACGAAGCCAGAGGCGCTGGTGGCAAGAACTACAGCAACACTCCTGCCCACCACCCTGCCTATAGCTAACTCCTTATGTCACACCTCCATCATAGTCTTTGCTTTGTCATAGATTTATGATCTTCATTTGCTTAACCAGTTGCAGGGTTAGGATAACAAGCCGTATTTGGAATCGCCGTGTTTTTTAATTTCTGGAATAAAGCTTTCTGTCATTTTCTGGTTCACTAAAGATTTGGTTACCACATGGCTTGAGGTGAAAGTTGGAAGCGTAGGAAATACCGCATTTCCCATGAACTGGAGATGTCTTTTTGGCTAGCTCTGTCACTCCCACCCATTCTGTTTTACTGCTTCAGGACTTTTGTCCTTGAGGCGACAGTATCTGTGGCTATCTTCCTCAGCGCTACCCGCACTGCAGAGATGGAGGTCTCCTCCTTGCCAACACAGCCTGGCATTTGCAGTTGGTTCTTTAGATCTTCTTGTCTGTCTCTATTTTCCTTGCTTAGCACTGATTCTTCATCTGGGAATCACGACCTGACAGGATTTTCCAGACTAGCTGAGGAATTACCACGTGTTTTGAAAAAAAAAAAAAAAAAAAAAAAAAAAAATGCATTTGCACCTTAGCAAGAGGGATCTTTGCTTACCCACAGAACTAAACAGGGAAAAAAATGAAGTGTTATCTTATCCCACTGAAATTGCCTTAAATTAAAACTGAAGTTTGGCCCAGGGATGGGGACTCAGCTACATATGGAAGGAGACAGGGATGTTCAGATCAGGGGAGAAATGACATTGTTGCCTCCAGCTTGGCCCCCCCAGCTTGAATTGAGACCTCAATTCAAATTTCTGCTATGCCACGTGTTACCTGGGACAAGTCACTCACACCATCTGTGCCCCTTATCTGTAAAATTAGTACAATTCTTTGCTAATCCCAATACCAGGAGAAATCTGAGGGCATCAGCTTTGAGGTTTGTGGGTGTATGAAACTCAGAGTTAACAAAAATGTTCCCACCAGATAAAACTTCCTTCTACCACATTTACAATGTGTTTCTGTGTCAACAGTGCACTGTATATTCCAGTGCTGTTTGCTTTTGATTTTTCTTAAAACAGTTGTCCTTTCTCACGTGCAAGCGTGGCAGACTTTGTTTAACAATTGTAAACGCAATGTACGTTATAGATAACATTGTCAGTTTAAGAACAAGACAAATTTATTTGTAAAATTATGTTTACTTGTGATCTGTGAGCTGATATGCCTCATGCTTCCTCTTGCTTTCCCCCTCCCAATGGCAGCGGTAGTCAGCCTACGGGTTTTAACGACTGGATACGTGAACCTTCCATAAGAGGTCCTGCACTTGCTCCCTCCTGCAGAAAGCTGATCCCTCTCAAGAATGAGAGAATGCTGGCTAAAGAAACAAGGTTCCTGGACTACTTTCATTCTAGTGTCTCTCTTCTAGCTTTAAGTTGTTCATAGTGTAATGCTTTTCACAGACATGAGCTAGTTTGTTTGTTTGTTTGTTTGTTTTTAACAACATTACTGCTCTGAAATCACGCCGTATTTCTCTCTGTTGATTGCCTAGCGCTGAAAGGTACAGACAAAACAAGGCTGAAAATCTTGCATTACTCTCATTATCTCTGTGGTCATCAGTGAGATGTAACCAGAAAGCCCAGGTGAAGAACGGCTAAGTAAAATAGTGAGGTAAAACTTCAAGAGAGTCCCCAAGGTTTTCCCCACCTGAGGAAAGAAGAAGATACTCTGTTCAGCAGCATAAGTGGAAAGAGGGCACAGAACTGGGCACAGCACTGATATTCTTAGGATGTTTTTCTAGTAAGAAACAAACAGGTTGGGAAGACAACAGGAGATTTCAATAGAGTAATGTCTGTTGGAGATACCTGTTCCCCACACAACCAAGGCACCTATCATCCTGTACACGAACAACACAAAGAAAAAACGCAACATAATATGGGCCACAAATGGCCTCGGTAATCAGTATATGAATGGGCTATCTACACAGTTTGCTGTTCCGAGTGGTTTCGGCACCATGGCATGTTGTTAGGGTCCCCCGAGTTCACAGATCATGTGAAAAGCTTCTCCGCTGTCCCTCGACACCCCCCAGGCTTAGACAGGTGGCTCCCTGCTGTGTTCCAAAGCAAGCTGCTTGCAAGAACTTCTCTCCATACCTGGCATAGCTTGCCCCTAGAAATTAGGGAGGGCTCTGCAATGGGAACAGCTGAGTGGTCACTACTTGTTTGAAAAGTTGAGAAAGAGCACGCACATATGCGTTGGTTGGATTTTTATTTTATGAAGTTGAGCAACCAACACGTTCTCTGTCTCTCAGCACCAAAACCAGCAAGTTGGCTAGGTTTTGGCTGTAACAAATTCCACAGATTTCGCTCCAGCACACCAGCATCACAAATTGCTATGTCTCTGGTGACTTTTGTTCACATGCAAGAACTGCAGCAGGGTGCCTGTCAAGCGAAACATCGCATGCAAACTTCACAACACGCAAGAAGAAAAAACTGAAATGGCTAAGTAATACTAACAGAATTAAGGGAATGTTGTCTGATGGTCCTTTTTTCTTTCATGGAATACTTGCTCCAGATTACCTTTGATGACACAGAGGAGCCAATATCTTGACCGGGACTCTGTGGTATTTCCCACCGTATTTTCACCCAAGATGAAGTAGTCGCTTCTCAGCCCTGAAAGGTTACACAGGGCAGGCAGGCGAGGCTAGGGACCGTCCTCAGCCCACCCGCAGGTGTAAATCATTTAGGTCAGGCAGCATAGGAAGAGGGCATCGGAAGGGAGTGTGAACTCTCTCCATCTTTACTGCAACCAACACAAAGGGCAGCGTTGGCCTAGGGTCAGGGTGCGTTACTTCGTTATCCTACTGAGCCTTCCCCACCCCCACCCCCCCTTAATAGAAAAACGCATATGTTCTGAAACGCTGACTGTATCCCAAACCACAAGCTGTTAAATTGGCTTCACACACATTTGTGCGAGATCCAAAGGGAACAGTTGAAGTCTGTTGATGTCAGTAAAGAAGTTCCCTGTGCCTGTGCTCATGGGCTGACACGTTCTGGTGATTTACCAGTCAAGGGCATGAGCCATGTGGCTGTGGTGTCAGTCACCTCCTGTTTCGCGGCATTCAGCGCTGCCAAATCTAACTTATTAATGATAGGCTGACTGTGGGCAGCTTTATCCAACTTATCATTACCAGCAAGCACTTCAGCTCTTCACTGCCATCCTGAAGAGATATCTGGTGACTGAAGAAAAAAAAAAATCCATTTACCCAACCTACTGAGTTGAAAGCCAGCTAAGGCAGTCCCCGTGAGTGGTGGTCTCATGGTGACCTGCATTGTGATATTGCTGGCTTTCTCACGTGGACTTTCTGAGCTAGCTCTCAACTCTGGAGTCTGGGTAGAAGATACAGAGTAGCCACCCCAGCTTGGAGTTCAACCTCAACTCTCAAACCCACACAGTAAAGCAGCCAGAGTAGTTCGAGTATTGCAAACTGTGTAGCCCTGGTAATAAGGGGAAGGCTTCTTTCCCCACCAGGGCTACAGTTTGCAATATTTGAACCAACTAGATCAAAACTAAGCAAAAGGAGACTACTTGACTCCTCTGTTCTCAAGTTCTGTCCTAAGCATTTGGAAAGTGTGTCTGTCCCTGACATGTACAGCCTCTACAGAAAAGGGAGAATTTCTGCCCGGCTACAAGGATTAAGGAAGAAAATATACGATACCAATTTTTTCCCCACTCACAGAGGACCTGAGCATCTGGGTCTTCCACATAAGGAAAAACTAAACAAGGAAGAAAATTAGGACCCTTTTCTCAGGGTCTACAGGTGCCAGCCTCTCTCCACAAAGACCCCACTATATATATATAGGGTTATAACCCTTGCAACCACCGCTCCTTTTCCACAAGAGCCTTCTTTCATCTTAAGCTGATGAACAGGAAAGCTGAATGATTGTTCAAAGTTTATCTCTTTTAAAACCTAAATGGTTCAAACGGAGAGTGCAAACGTTATTGTGAGTGATAACCACAAACACCCAGTCTCTAAGAGGTTTCTCAGGGCGAGTGCTAAATATTCCTTCCAGGCTTGAAATTCTTTTTAAAGTACCTCCCACAAGTGCCTTCCAGATCTGGTGTGGCACAAAAGCCACACCTGTTTCTTCGGTGCCTTTCAGAACCAAACCTCCCTGAATATAATTGGCTTATTTTAGTAACATCCACCCAATGAGGTCATTTTGCAGAAACCTCATTGGAGTTATTCAGGCATGTTCAGTTTGCTCAAGGACTGTTATCATAAATTCCCTCTCTATATAAGTTCTCTGAGAAGATGAGCTTCTTACAGATTGTCTCCTTACTGGAAGCCTCATAATTCTGCAAAAATGGTGAGTCCTTACATCTTATACTCTAAAAGACCATGGCACTGCGCTAAAGATTTTAAAGGAGGTTCTGTTGGATTTATCTCAGCACTCAGAAATCTAAGAAACTTGGAGAAAGTAGAAATTCTGCATTTTGAAAGCAAAAGTCAGACAGATAGGCCCAGGCAGGTAAGAACCTCGGGTAAAAGATATCAGCATGTGTATGGCGGGAGATGTCGATAGGACTCCAGCTAAAGCTTTTTATTATAACCTGTTTTCACTTAC
Source organism: Vanellus vanellus (assembly GCF_965231255.1). Taxonomy (NCBI): domain Eukaryota; kingdom Metazoa; phylum Chordata; class Aves; order Charadriiformes; family Charadriidae; genus Vanellus; species Vanellus vanellus. The sequence goes on along the minus strand of NC_138912.1, from coordinate 21,655,321 downwards.
ATGTAATGTTTGAAGGTAATCTCTTTTCTGTCAGAAAGCAGCTCTGTTGTGTCTCAGCCTGGAACTGGCCTTCATTTTTGTGAACAGTCTGGATAATGTCTGAACATTTAGTTAAACTCAAACCCATTATCTTTGTTTTTACTCGTTTGCAGCTCATTTGCAGTTCTGTGGGTTTTAACCTCTCATCTGCAAAACTAAATGCTAGTTTTTCCTCCTCTCATCTCTCAGATATGACTTCTTTTTATAAGTCACCACTTCTACCCTGTACAAACCCCCCACATATAGATATATGATACACGTGTGTGTATGTGTCATTGTTTATTCCTGGTCTACCTTTCCTCTCTTACCAAGATGTTAAAGTCATCACAGCTAATTCCATCCTAGAGTTCTTGCACTTATTCCCTTCATATTCCTAGTGAAAGCCCTTCACACATTTCAAAAGAATATTGAAGGATAAGGGACAGGTGGAAGAATTTAAGCTGACTTTCCAGACACAGCTGTTGACAACAGTCATAAAATATAGAATTATCTAGGTTGGAAGGGACACGTGCAGGTCATTCGGTCCCACCTCCTGCTCAAAGCAGGGCCAAATCTTGAGAGTTCAACTCCAGCTAAAAAGTTCTTCATCTTGTTCCTAACTTCAATATTAGGGTGAAACATCCAGTGGGTGCTTCAGACTCCACTGAAGAAGTTTTTACTGAGCGAGCTTAGTGGCAGAGACAGTGACCGATCCTATGGAGAAAATAATGACAAGAAAAATGAATGGGGAGGGGCAAGAAATAGAACACACTCACAAACAGTATCCGAGTCTATCAATCTCATAGTAGGCAATGCTTGATTTTAACAGCTTGGAAAGGCACGCTTTGTTTCCCCCATCCCAAATGACGTTCTGCCTTTGCTTCTTCTAAATATCTCAGTATTCCTGACTGTGTGTTAAAGTGTCTAAGTTGCAAAAGACAATTGGATTTTGCTTTGAAACCACAGTGTATTTTCCTATTTCTAATGGGAGCATTTATCATCAAGATATCTTAAATAGCTACTGAAGTATTAACTCTGCTTTCTTGTTCAGAAAACCATCTTGGCCTGCCTTCTTGTTCTTGCTGTTAGTGTGACACTGTCCAATGCTTCCTGCTTCCTTCAGCCATTGAAGCCATGGATGTCTGGTGGTGAGACCATAGGTAAGAAGTCAACTGTCCTCAACTTGACAGATATCAGCACAAGCACTGCCTGATTTGGTTTGTGCATTCGGTGCAATTTATCACAATTTAGAAATAAGTGGAAATGTTGGAGAGAAACCACTAGGAAACAGGGGGGAAATTGGGTGTGGAGAGCAGAGATTTTATAGTATGTTATAAAAAAGAAGAGTTTATCTGAGGAGCATGACACAGGCCAAATTACAAATGAATTTTGTCCATAGGCTTAGTTTATCTATCTGCACGAAGTAACAATTCATATTTTCACTATGACAACGTATTTAGAAATATATAAGGGAGGTAAAGGGCCTTTCACTATTTGCGTGTGGTCAGTATAAAGCAGGAAACTGATTGATCAGTGTGCTGAACACTTGCCAATTTACTCATTAGTTGTTTCCCTATCCAAGGACAGTTCGTAAGGACAAAATAGCTGCTCCCCTCGAGTCTAGGGCTGCTCTTCCTGAGCACAGCTAGGTTACCAGTCTCCAGATGGGTGGAACTGAAGGAAAATAGGCACTTGAAAGAAACACACAATTATTTGACCCAAGAAGAGCTGATTTGTACCAATACACAAAATAAACCAAGTGCCCCCAAACAGAGCTTTTTGTGGGAAAGCTAGTGCTACTACTACAAAAATGAGTTAGCATTGCCCCAAAAAAGAACATATTTATGGGCAAAGACACAACCTAGAACACCCAAATCCTCCACTCTGTCTCATCCCGTCTTCATAAAATCCTGCTCTCCCGATCACTCATTTAGGAAGCCTATTCTGTGACTGTTGGACAGGAACTTCATATCCAATATGTGCTTTCTTCCTGCAATTCGGGCTTGGGAAATGTTTCCCGGGCAGATTTAGTCTCGCTCTAAATGACAGTCAACAATAGTTGATGTTAATGAGGGAGGAAGTCAAAGCTTTTTCTTAATTCTGACCAGGTCTGTGCCTAGTTTCCTTTCTGCTGGGTGCTCCGATTCCTGTACTTAAAGATGAGCTACTCCAGGAAAGCCAACGCTGCCGAGAACCACAGGAAACAGGGGGACGCAGAGTACCCTTCTCCATGCATTAGATTAGTAGCAGTCCAGCTGTTTTGGCGTCCCTTCATGTTTGCCAGATAAGGATGCTAAAGTAAAAAGCCAACAAAGATCCCAAGTGTTTTGTACATGCAATAACGTTGTGCACTATGTTCTCAGGCTGCCGTGACTTAAGTGGAGAGGGGCACGAATTTGGTTCCAGCTGGAGGACCGCAGACTGCAACGACTGTTCCTGTTCCAGGGATGGAATCAGATGCTGCACCGCGTGAGTTCAGAGCGGCAGTGGGGGCTTTCCTCTGCTGCCACGATACAGCACAAAACACTTCCCTTCACACAGGGATGCCTGAGAAACGACCGTGACCCTTCTCTCACTCCATATCACAAAGTTACACATTAACCCAACACCATCATCACTGAGCATGCAAGAAGTTCCTCTGACAAATATTCTTGATTTTAAAAAAGGACTTAATTCTTCTTGGGGCTATGATTTCAGGCAAGATACTGATTCAAGACAGAATACGTAGTTACTTAAGAATTTTCTACTGCTGGTAATGCATGTCTTCCCAAAGCCACACATAGCCCCTCTTTACTCTGAGCAGCAGCTCAAGATACACCGGCCTGTCTGTAATTTTTACTATAGTGACACCCAACTACTCCTGCAATTCTTGATACATGTTATGGCTGAAAAGGAGAACCAATGATATTTGAGTAGCAAATAAATACAACAAACATCCCTTGGGTATAAATCAGATCAGTGAACAACTCTTCCCTAATCCTGCTTAAACAGCAGGCAAAGTAACTTTTGAGCTGGGAGCATTGTCTGAGCTCCCTTTTCTGCTCCTGAACACCTCTTCAGTATAGCCTCTTCTTATTAAAAGCGTAGATACCATCTCAAATGGAAGCTGTTTACCTCTTGGTCTCATCACCTCTTTGTCTTTCTTTTTCCTATGACAGCTATGCAAAACCAGTTGGCTACGATGAAAAGAAGTGTGTAAGCATTTTCAACAAGGAGACCTGCACTTATAAAGTAGTGGAGAAAGAGAATCACTCAAAAGAATGCCCAGTCAATGGGTGGGTGGGCTAACAGAGGATTGTGGATTTGGGAGATATTTCCTTTTTTCTTTTTTTTAAGGGTTCTCTCACAAATTCAAAAACACTGAAAAATGCAGCTGTTGAGCGAAGTCTACACGTAAAGCATAACACATAACAACACTGAATATATGCTCACAAAAGACTCCCTTGGTTTCTCTGCCTTCTGCTTCTCCATCAAGAAAGAGCTGACTTGTTCCTTCCTTGAGAGCAGAAATTAAAGCCAACATTTTAAAGCATCCTCAGTAGCTGCTAATCTTAGTTCTTCTCCAGTCACACTTCAGTGCCACGGAGTATATTCTGTTATCTGTTCACAGCTGTATCTTAAAGCTAAAATAAAATTAGATGAAGCATCAGAAATTAATGTGACATTTTCTTCTTTGAGGATGGAAACCTAAAGAATTAACATAAAAAAACCCACAAAACATGGGAAAGAAGTGAAAAGCAACTTAAAAATCTTTCTGAACACTCTCTTTTCTAGGACAATGTCTAATATGATGTTCTTTTATCCTATATGGTTCCCTGGATTCTACCTATGAACTGCAAGAGCCAACAGCTACCCAGTGTGACCCAGCACTATACTTCCATTGCACCCACAGCACAGCAGACCCAGTCCTCAGCTTGGGGCTTGGGTAAAAGAAAGGGTCTTTTCTTCAGAATAACAGTTAAGAAATTCAAGTTATTATACCGGCCAATGGGCAGGACTGAGGGTGGATGGAGAGACTGACCTGGACTGGGCTCAAACAGGGAAGAAGCTCAGCAAATCCAGAAACAATAACTGAGAGGGATATATGTGATGGTATAAGCTCTCCCTCGGGGTACTGCTTCATAGTGTTTATGGGTACATTGGTTCAGTAGCCTCTTTCCACAAATGACTATGAGCTTCCTCTGTCCTCTTGCTCTATTTCCCCGTAATGGAAAGAGCGTGCTAGAGCTTCCATAGTTCCTCCTTTCAAATTATGGAATGAGCACATAACTTATCAGCACGGCCTGGCCTTGCTGTCTCCAGGGGCAAGACGAACCTCAGCTTCTATCAGCGTTGACCACATGTGCTCCGGTAAACAACACAGGACCCTAGGAATTACACCCCAGTGTTTCATTCCACATCTGCTTCCCTTTCTCCTTCCCCAGGAAGGCCGCCCTGTTGGTTATGCTTTTTTTTTTTTTTTTTTTTTTTTTAAATTGCCTGCCACATGCTCTCTTGGAAGAGGGCTCAGAGTAATGTACTTTATACAACTGTTCACAAGCCAAAGCTGCTAATGTCACTGTGCAAATAGACTAAAGGTGTCACTAAGCCCATAAGGCACTTCCATCAACAGCAGTAACAGTTACATCTACTGGGAAATTACATCTACAGGGTTCTGCATGATTTGGCCTGCATCTGTCCCACTTTCTCCTTTCTAGGCTACCAAAAAACATGCAACACCAGTTGAGGTCTTGGGCTCCACATCAGATAAGACACAGATTTCAACTGGCTGCCCAGGAGTATGCACGAGATTGGGTTGTAACTGAATCAATGTTCTTGTGAAGCCCAGGAAGATGCTGTATGTAGAAGTTCAGAGCTTAACACCCAAAATACCTTAGTCTGAGAAGAAGGGATACCTCTTCCCTCATTACCTTTAGACAGTGAGATTTTGATCAAGTGCTTACCAGAGCTAGCTTGACAATTTGTCTGTTACAACACCACTTTATTTTGTAGTTTACCTCCAAACTCACCTGAAAGTGACAGCTAAAATAGTTTTTTTCTAACATCTACCCTTATCTGGAAGCTACTGGGACCTGTTTGTGGTGGATTTACACAGACAGTCAATTATAGTGCATTGTGGAACAAGCTTTGTAACCAACTATTTCGGCACGTGATTAGTTTCTGTCTTGATCAGGTATCTTTTAGTGATAAGGAACTGTTTCATAGGCCCAGTCAAAAATAAGATCATAACGCTACTCAGGAAGACTACAAACTAGAGAATACAAAGACTAAGAGTATAACAGTAACCAAGAAGTAAGATGCTCTGATCACATTTCTGGAGGCAGTGGTATAAACTTTCTCAGTATTTGCAGACATATTCTGAGTTCAGTACAGAGACACCTGCTTCTGAACACCCAAATTATTCCTTTTCGGCAGTACCATAGCCTAAACTGAAAATGTTCACGACTCTGGAATTGTGACCTGCATTTGACCAATGCTGAGCGTTGTGTTTGTAGTGTCTGTACACAAGAGGTCAAGTTCTGTGCAATCTCCCAAAAGAGGAGCCCATCTTCCTCCCCTCCTCAGTTAATTTCTGCGTCACTAAAGTCTGCCAATTTCTTTTTCTCCAGTGGTTTTGAGGGCACTGGTCTTTTCTATTCCGCTGCAGGTCATGATCTAATCTCTGAAACAGACTGAAATCCAATTAAATCCATTCACCCCTGAGCTTCTCGCAGTGCGCTTAAGTTTGCCAGTTTGAGTACTCTCAGACAGAGTAGAAGCAGATGAGGCAGCCCCTTATGTAATGTCTGAAAATTGTCCAAAGGCCGAGACCAGTACAGCTCCCGAGTCATTTCGGATGGACTCTACCCAAGCATCAAGGCCATGAGAGGAAGTTTAAGAAGTAAGCCATTATTCTATCTGGTATTGCACAGGCACCATCAGCCTACAGACAGGATTCATGTTCTCAGACGTGAATCTTGCTGTTTTCAGCAGGTAGTGCATTCAGATTCACAGCCTGTCCCAATATCCAACATAGAGGAGCAAAAAAGTTTGCCTGCCAAGAGGAGATGGCATTTGTGAGGCCATCCTGATTTGCTATAGGAGAATGGAGTGCAGAGAGATCAGTTTTTGAGCTTGTGTAAGTCTTCAACATTTTTTATACAGCATAAAGGAGAGATTTTTCTCTGTGTTATTGCCATCCCAGCAGCAGATGCCATTTGAACCCTGCTCAAAGAGGAGCCCGCCTTCTTAATAGGTTTGTTCTTGCAGTAATAAGCTGCCTTTACCTCAGAATCCAGCTCCCTAATTGGTTTAATCCAGTGCATGTACAGGTTGTTAGTTTTCTACTTGCCTCTAGCTACTGCCTTCCTTGTTCTAGCACCAAAGTTTTGTTTTCCGATATTCTGGTCCAACTCACTGTTCTGGATGACCAGCCCCAACCCCTTCAGCACCTGCCAAGGATGCTGAAGTTGGGTTAGAAACATTTTGGGACTTCACCCACAGTCACAATTCACCTGCCACAAAGAACACGTGTTTCTTGGGAAAGTTTTGGTTGACAGCGTGACTGCAAGCAGAAATACTACCTTGCCTCTTCTTTTTCTGCTTTCCACTCTCATCTGCTTGGAAAGCTCAAGACTTTCCATTCACAAAACAATCTATCCACATTCGGTGACATTGCTTGGGAGACACCGTCCCCGTTAGCAGCTGGGTCATGAGCCTGTTTACCTCCCTTTGCATGCCTAGGCTAAGACACAGTGTATTTGAAGGTGTCTTCTACTGACAGCATGCCTAGCACAGGCTCCAACACTTTAGGTTAGAGGCTAAAGGACTTGGAAATACTTTCCAAGAAACTACTGCACCATGGTGCATAGGAATTGTAGGGTTGCTATTTCTACTTTCCACCACCAGAGGTGACACAGGAAGAGTAGCAGCATGAATGGACTTTTTACCAGGGCCTGTAGTGGTAAGATGAGGGGTAACAGTTCTAAACTGAGAGAGGGTAGATTTAGATGGGATACTAGGAAGAAATTCTTTACTGTGTGGGTGGTGAGTCACTGGAACAGGTTGCCCAGAGACATTGTGGATGCCTCATCCCTGGAAGTGTTCAAGGTCAGGTTGGACAGGGCTTTGAGCAACCTGGTCTAGTGGCAGATGTGGATCCTCCTCCATGGCAGGGGAAGCAGAACTAGATGATCTTTAAAGATCCCTTCCAACTCAAACCATTCTATGGATGTCTTTCTGACTGCAAAAGACTTCCAGGTTCAGTTGTAAGGCATGTCTATAGAGAACAACAAGTCTTAAGTAAGCTATGACTAAAGATTTACTGTCCTTTTTAAGGCTGAGTAGACCTATGCACCCAAATTCCAGAAGAGCCAGGCTTACTGGCACTCCTACATGATCCAGACCTATTTAACTACATTTGAAATCTAACCAAGCATCTTCCTCCACGATTTGCAAAGTTTTGTTATGATATGCGGATCTACTCTGTCTGCTATGCAGAAGCAGGAAAGATTCATTTCATGTCTAGTCCAAAAGTCCTCCAGGGAGCAGTCTGCTTTTCTCTTGTCTGCTCCAAGTTGTAACATGGAAACAGATGATGTTACCTATCGCATCTAGTTTTGGAACACCAGGAGCACAGCAGGAACTTGGCTCCCTCTGTAGCAAGTAGTCTGGCAGTGGGAGGATGACAAAACCTTCAAAAAAAATCAAGAAAGCAGAGACAGAGCATACAAAGCTCTGCTTTGCTCTTCCCACTTTTGCCAAGTGATGGTTTGTCTTGGCATTTCACTGCTTCAACACACACAGCTACAGCCCTGTACAAAGAACACATCCCCCACCCTCAAAACCCTAGATCACACCACCACTAGCTCCACACAGTGGAAAGGAAACCTTCACATCGGAGTTTCCTCAATTACCCTGACACATCAAAGGTTTAAGAGACTCTGCAGAAGGTTTACCATGACACATCAAAGGTTTAAGAGACTCTGCCTTGGAAGGCAACACGGCCCAGGCAGAGCAGAAGAGGTGGTGTCCCCAGTTTCCCGGTCTCCACCTGGTAGTGCACAGCTCTCCTGGTAGCCCTGCTAGAAAGCAAGGCATTTTCGGATAGCTGGCCCTCTACTCCCAGTAATTGTTTTCAAGGCAAGTCTTTTGAGTACTGGAAAGATGTTCTTGCCCTAAAAATGAAATCTAGTGCTTAGCCTACCAAGTCTTTTAACCCAAACACAAACTCACATATAAATCCGATGGAAGTTTTCCATCAGTGCTTATTACCTAAAACTTAATGGTTTTGTACCTAGTTGTGTTTTGTTTCCATTAAGATTTTTTGGCCCAATCTTAAAAATAAAATCCAACTCAAACAATCATAAACAAGGGAAGCGTGTATCTCATTTACATTACGCATACCAAAGAAGCTAGAGATTTGCAGTTCTCATTCTGCTTTGTGCCAATTTTTGACACTTAGATAAGTTCCTTTCATGACAATTTTGCTTGTTGACTTTGCTCTTAGTTAACTCTTGTGTTGGTATGCAGGCAAATTTGCATTGGCACCTTTTGAAAGCCTGAAAGTTTCTCTTCCAATCTATTGCCATGTGCATGTTTCCCTGGGCCCAGTTGTGATTTATTTTAGGGCAAACCGATTGGCTTTATAACAGATATTTACATGTAACTCCAGAACAAGCAAGTCATATGGCCAATCCAAAACACTCAGCAGGACCAGGTTACTTTAACGCTCCCCCCCACCCCTTAAAATTCTGTTTTCACATTTCATTTCTTTCATTGCATAAGTCTCAGCCACTGACCCATGCTTTTTACACTTCTCCAGGGCTTCAGTGCTTTTGCAGAGTCAACACTTCAAGTACGGAGCACTGATAAACTGCAGTCCTTCGCCACCACGAGATAACCTCCTTCAAAAGATTCCAGTATTTTCTCCAATGTAATTCCAGAGGCTTCTCCTATTGCTGCCCTGGCCTACCAAAGACGGGGCAAATCTACAGAGACAGAAACAGGCAGTTTTATTTAACAGTTAACTATAATGGCTCGGAGACCGTGAGAGACTCCCTTCCCTAAGCTATATAACGCAGAAGTCACTCCAGTCCACGGTATGAAAGACAGGGTAGCTGGACTGGGCTGAAATGCCAGCCTTGTTGTTGTTAATGTCTTGTCCTGTAACTTGCACCAGGAATGGAGAGCGGCATGCCGGAATTCTTGGCTTGGTGCTCACTGCCAGCCTCTTTCAGAGAGGACCTAAGTTTTTCCAGCAAGCCTAGTGGGAAGTATCAGGAGCTTGATTGAGCAGATTGCTATAACTACAGCCCAGCTACATTAGTACAGTTTATTTCTCTACAGATATGACAGCTCTGGAATGTTCTTTTTCTGTTGCCGAGGTTTTTGTTTGGTTTGCTCTTTTTTCTCTCGTATAAGTTCACTACAGTCAGTAGATGGCATCCTAGTTCTGCCACAGTGCTCCTGTGCTGGAAGGAGTAGATGGACGTGTCAGAGCTACAGAGAACGAAGAAACCTAGATCCTGATTCAGCCAGCAGACTTGACCTCAATTTCTGTTCATATTAGTGAGGTTTAAGAATGTAAATAACACTTTAGAAGTGTCTTTAGTCTATATATTTAGTCTATATCCAAGGAAGTATCATAGATGGGACTAAGTAGTTTTAAGATTGTTTTTTGAACTTGGACATATGCTGGCCTGCCTGAATTACCCCTGGTACAGGAGAAGGAAAACTTAGCAATAACAGCACTTCAGAGTTTCAGTCAGGGAACAGATGCATTAGCACCTCTGATATTGTTAGCAGAGAAAAACCAGGATTTTCCCCTTGCAGGACAGCAGTGAGTTAAGTCAGACATGATGGCTTGAAGCCATCACTAGGAATAAACGGGAAAGCATAATATTAATTCTGCAATAGGCTGATTCATAGAAAAACAAAAACCTGCTGCAGTCAATTCTGTTTAAGAAGAGAAACAACTTTATAATCTTTCTTAACAGTAGAAGCATTGATAGGACCAATTTCCTGCTTTAAAGCTTGTGGTAACCAACTTCTTTCTTACAGACACCTCAAACTGCAGTTTTATTATACCCGTTTCTGGCGATACTGCCCACTTCCACTGTATTTTTCTTGCCTTTCAAGAACGGAGAAGGCAGATGCCAAAAAGTAAATTCCTAATCCTTTGAAGAAAAATCTTTGCCCAGTTGATATAGGTTTTCAACATGCCAGTTCCATGCCAGTAACTGTACTTACTGTCAGTTTTAGAACTGTGCATTCTATTAGTGCAGCATCCCTTAACTTTGAAGGCGATAAACTCCATTTGCTAAATTTCTCTCTGCCTAGGTCTTAAGATTATAGTCTTCCTAAAAATTTTGCTACAGGCAGGACTAGAAGTTCCTTCTGCATGCCTGCCCCCAGGAATTCTAGCCAAACTCCTCAGAGGTACTACTGTCAGTAATCAAGATGAAGACACAGAAACAAATGCTTGTGTACCAAGATAGTCCATGCAATACTTCTTCCCCCCCCCCCCCCGAAAACCCCAGCAGTTCAGAGCTGATAAGGCCACAGGCACTGGCTAGAAGAAACACAAACGGCAGAACATGCCACTTACAATTCAGGAGGTGCACATGTAACCAGCTGCTGCCACCCTTCTCCTCCAGCACTAATTTGGAAGAAGGATCCCAGGAAACAGTTGTGCTGGCTGCCTGCACACTCCAGCACACTGACGTCATGTAATTGAATTGCAATGCTTTATTGGGCAGATAGACACATTCGGAAGGGTGTGGATGGATGCAGGATACATAGACAAGACCAGCACCCTGTCTGCAAGAGGCAAACCAGAAGACGCTGGTTTTAATGCAAGGCTTGCTCACTTGAGCTGCTACCAGACTCCTGTGATTTCATAACATCAGGTAGCTCCGGGGTGCTTGAGAAGGGGTCAAAACACAATGGTTCAAAGGTGCCATCGCCAGGTCTAAATAAAGCCAAGCCCACTGTGGCAGGAACATGAGGACAGCAGCTTTGGCTGCTTAAGCCACAGTTTAGCAAAGGCCTATCATCATCATCCAGCAGCCGGTCATCTTTGTAGAGCTGCTGCTTCTCCAGTGGCCTCTTCCTCCACCACCTTTTTCAACTCATACACAGTTGTTGTCTCTTTGGCCTCAGTGGAGATTGTTGTCTTGTGACTGTGAATCATCAAGTAGACATCTATCACTAATCACTACAGTAGGGCTTCCTGCAGTCCACTGTCACCAAGAAACAGATTTCAGTCCTCTTAGTGAGAAACCTGTATTTTCAGGAATAGCTGAAGTCAAGACAGAACTATCATTAGATGAATGGATCCAGTGGGGACAAGGAAGGGGAAAAAAAAACAACAAACCCCGCATACAGGGAGCTGCTCTGCTAGACAGACCAAGATCCTCATGCTCTACACAAGCAGAGCTATTAAGTACTTAATGACTTTTGTGTTCCTAGCTAGCTATCAACTAGCAGAGAGATTTTATCAGTGTTAATAAGCTTTTGTATTACTTTAGCTTCTTGCCTAAAAGGGTTTAATTCTCAGTTTGCTTTGGGCCATGTGCATCTACCTGAGATCCCAGGAGCACGCAGCTGTGACTGCACTCAGCACAGGAGAATGCAGCGCACAAAATGATTGGGCTTTGTCGGTTTCTAGTCAGGCAAGAGACAAGAACTTTACTGAACATGTGACCAAGCCAGGGAAGGCAGCAAAGTTGATAAATATGAAAGTGTTGAGAGTTGTCAGACTAATAGGTCCTGTTAAAATATTTTAGCCTCCTACTGGAGTTCCAAGAAATTAGCTGTCAAAATAGCTCATTGCCCAGCACCAATGCTGATAGTGGAGACTCAGCTTAGGAGTAACACTTCTCCCACCGAGTTTGGCTAGGGCTGGCAGCATTAGCTTAAAGGGAGCTCTTCAAAGCCCAGTCTTTTTAGGAACACTTTATGATAGTGCCAGTGTAGTTGCTTGTCACATGCAGAGCAAGTCAACACCCAAGAAACTAAAGGCTCACTTCAGCTCTGAAGTCCTCAAGAATCAAGGACATCTTCCCAGAACTGACATTACTGGTCCCCACAGAGGAGTTCAGGGCCACCATGGAGCTGGCTCCATCTGCACCCACAGACACCAAACCCTACTCCCAGCTCTGGAAGAATAGCAGCACTTCAGGGATTTGGGCTGCTCTTGTCTTTGGGTTGAGAGGAGTAAGGTCCAGAGGCTCATGAGCAGCTACTGCTCCCCCCACCTCCCAGTTGGAATGGAGCAAGACACTCCTCTGGATGAAGGCAGGCAGTGGCAGTGGCCAGCTACCTGCAGCCCTGCACTGCTGAAAGAAGTCAGAGCTCTCACTCACTAGGTCAGAGGGAGGGAAAAAAAAACCCAACCAAAAACATTTAACCTTGTTTGTCTCTGCCATCTGCACTTTGATATCACTGGCACATGCAAGCTTTCCATGACAAACCTAGAGTTAATCCCTTGTATGGTCATTCAAGCTAGATCACACCAAAGATAGTAACAGATGCAATAATTCTGTTCTTCCTGTATTTTTTTCCTGTCTAACAGGACGACAGACACTGCTATTCCAGCCTGGCAGAACCCAGTTCATCCACCCCTGAGCAGCGACCCAGGTGCTCTGTCATCCAAGTGTGGCCATAAACTGGGTCTTTGTGTCATCTCAGCTCAGACATGCACATGTACATGTTCCAGCTGGAGTACCCTGTGCTGTACTGCGTGTTCTCCAGGAGAGGGGAAGAAAAGAGCAGAGAGGTGTCACAAGTGCAGCATAGCCAACAAAACCAGGGGGAGCCGCTCTGGACTCAGACTCAGGCTTTATGCAAGGGCTAAATCCTGCTGAAGGCAAGTGGGATCCTGGGATCTAAATAAGCTTGTGGATTGAGACCAAAACTACTCCTTCTGCAATCTTAGCGCTGAAGGAAGGAAAAAGCAACATTTACCTCTATTCAAGGTAGTGGAGGGGTTAACACCGCATTTGTGTTTCTTAAACTGTTCAGCAAAATGACTTAAAAGCCAGGCTTTCTGCACAAGGAACAGCTAGGGAACTCAATTTTTGCTTTAAAGGGAATACACTCAGAGACACAGCCAAGCTGGACAAAGGGGAGCACGCATATAGGCTAAACAACTTGAACTACTTCAAGTTTAAAATAAACAAAACCCCACACATATGAATGACCCAATGGCCATCTGCCCCAGACCAGTGGGGAAAGAAAGGGAGATTCAATAGAGAAATGTCTTTTGAAAATTTACATTAGGGAGAGGATTTGGGCAGGGTGCATTTGCATAACCTAAAAGCATGAGGAAGTCAATTTTGAATCCATCCTGCAGAGGGAAGACTAGGACCCACCACAAGTGGTGACCACACAGATGCTGCTGAACCTCTGATAAGTGACAAACCATATTCTTATTGGCAAGGGCCAGGTCACACAGGTGGTGCTTTTGGGGAAAATACCTGGACTTCATGAAGTCCATTTGATTCCCCAGGAGTTGCACACACATGAATGCAACTAAGGGTCTGACCTAAAGGCTCCGTCCCATGAGTTCTGCTAAAAAGGGAAGCAATCAGTTGTCACAGCCAGGAGAAACATTAGTTTCCCTTCCTAGCTTCTCTTTAAAACAGATTGATGTGAACCATTTTGAAGTTAGGTCAGATTTATTTGTGTGCTTTAATCCAATTTTGAAGCCCACTGGATCATTTAGTTGTTAAGCAGTATATTAGTTCTGAATCTGGAAACACAAGGTGAAGCAACAGACAACTAGCAGGCCATGGCCAAAGCCACTAAAATCTACTGAAGAGAGGTTTTTCAATGTGAGACAGTTTTAGTCAAATTATGGAATCAATACCCTAGTCAGAGCTTTGGTGACCTGGAGCCACCACCCAGGCACCCCTCTGGTTTGAGGGAGGGCCACAGCCCAGACCCTCCAACTCCAGGCATCTCCTCAGAAAACTCAAAATCCTTCTAACTGGCAAAAGCTTCCCAGGGCAGAATTGCCTCTTTGACGTGGCACAGAGCCACTATTTTAGTCAAGCCGCTACATTATTTGACCAGTTTAGTTTGGCACCTTCCCTGACAGACAGAGGAGCTAGATAAACAGGGCAAGGCAGTGCTGGATGTTCCTCTCATTGCTTCACGGACCTCAAGCTGAGGAGACCCATACATTAACTGCTGCTGTACCCCTACGGCCAGTGAAGGAAGTTGTTTTACTTCTTCAGTCAGTATGTCTAGAGCTGGGCTGCAAGCCCTTCCAGTGCAACAGACCCCAAGGGAGAAGGTGTAGAGGGAAAGCAGCAAGCTGCCGTGGTCTCCAAGTCTTAGAGGTAACCTTCTTATTTGTCACAGCCATCAGCTAGGCAAGCTAGGCTACAACAGCTTAACCTGCCCTTAACAGAGAAAACCCCAGAGGACACTTGCTTAATACCGCAGCCCCAGAAGGCAACTTCATTTACACCTGCACAGAGAATCCTCTCTACTCCTTTGTTACCCATTTGACCTGGAAAACCTTGTTTGTCTCAAGAGGAGAGGTCCAAGCAGGTCAGCAGGAGACAGGTTCAGCCTCTGTGCTGCTACAGATCTCTTCGACAATTCACTCAATATTACAGGCTTTCATAAGTATCTGGTTTCTTCAGTCTTGAATCTGCTGTCCAAGATGCTTTAAACTCCTTTTTTTCTTTTATTTTAAAGGAAAAAATGCACACAGCATACTTTAATACACATCTCAGGTTAAAGTGGTAGAGCTACCAGGCCTTTCTGGCAGCAATAGCCTTGAGCACACTGCACTTCAGCTTCCTATTTTATATATTTGTCTACTTGAGAAACAGCAAGAATAGTAAGAAAGTTATTAATATAGTTATTTCTCTCCAAGGAAGAAAGGATAATTAACTAATTAAGTAAATTAATCATCTTAAGTAAGAAAATAATTTAGAATCCACCGTGACCTTCAAGTCAGAACTCGCTCAGTATATTTCCTTGCAAACATAACACTTATCCCTCCTCAAACAGCACAAGATTTGTCAAGAATTACAGCAGGGACAGGCCAGAAGTAGGTCTGGCCTCTAATTACACTAGACCATAATCAAATGGTTTCAATTAAAACAGAAGCAAATTCATATCACATACTTAAAGGCTTAGTAGTGTAAGAGATACATTACATTTTCATCTTACTGCTTCTCATAGCTAGCAAAGTCATTTTGAGCAAGTTATTCCCTTCAGATAGAAGCTCATTCATTTAAGGATTACCAGAGGAGTTTTCTCGAGGCACTTCATTAGATACCACAACTGTTTCCTGCAGCAGAACCACACGCAGAGAACATAAGCTGCCCAAAATCACAAAGTTAACACAAAACTTGATGGCCACAGTGCAAAGTCAAAAGCAAACTACAATAGAAGGTTTAAAGCTTCTCACTGAGTACACACAAACAAATGAACAAAAGGAACTTACATAAATCAAATCTTCGGTTGCAACAAGCAGCAGCCACCACCTCCACAACTGCCCCTTTACTCCTGACCCCTCAAGAGACCACACTCATTCTGCCACTGCCCCTTTTAAGCAGAAACCACTTTGAGTGCAGCTTTGCTTCCTCTAGCTATTTGTCAATCAGTGGAAGCTAATGAGTTCAGCCATACCAATCAAGGTGCCTAATTAAACCTAGGTGTGCTGAAAGAGCCAAGCTAATGGAATTAAAGCAACTCATTATGCTGGGAAGCCTCTGGTAACTTTTAAAACTTGTTATGTCTATGCTCCAATTCAGTAAAGCGTTGTTGGATCTCTCCAGCCCCCGATGCAGCCGCAGGGATCTGTGCTAGTTTTCCCGGCTGGTTTCGAGATGCAGCCGCACATGCTGCGTGTTGCAGTGGTCTAATTGCACAAAGCCCTGGGCACTTATGGCAAGATGGGTATTGAAAGAAACGTCCTCGTTTTAGTGTTGCAGAAACAACACTGCTGTTTGTGTCCGATTCCAGCTGTGTCTGAGGCAGGTGTGCAGATGGTGAAAGAAAACCGGAACTTTTGCTTTCTTTGCCTCCCCCAATCCTTAGCATCGCTGTTGTTGCTGTCAGGAAAAGAGCCACGAGTGACAATCATCCTCACTGTCACTTTCACCTCTGGACTGAGACAATGCACAGTTCATCGCACTTTTGCTGCCAAAAAGGTGCTATCCGGTCACGGTGATCTGCCTCCATCCCCTAGGCCTGGCTTGGCTTTGGCAACTGAGAGATACAAAACTACACCTAGTCCCTGCAGGTCCCTACATATGGACAAAATGATGTGTCTCTCATGAAATAATTGAAATGGTAATAAATCAGGCTGAGAACAGTGGACTCTCCACACCACTGCACTGTATGAATGGCCTGTCCCACACCTGGGGGCGGTCTCCCTGCGGCAGGTCAGCCGAACAATAGTGCGCCGCTGCCTTGCGTGGCGTGTGCCCTTTCCCCACTGTTCCCTGGTGGCCTGCCAGTTCTGGAGGCGTAGCTTTCGGGGGGTCAGACCCTTCCGCTGCCACCAATGCTGATGTGGAGTAGCTAGGAGTATCTACTGGAGTTTCTTCAGATTTACACCAGCACAATGGAGATCAAGGTGCCAATGTACGTCAGTGCACAAAACAAGGCTTCGCAAGACTTTTTGAGGTGCCACCTTCTGATCGATGATCGGAACAGGTTAGAGTGCCCATTGGCACCTGGGGTGCTCACGTTTACATCACCTCCCTTTCCACTGGCCATTGTTTCCTCACTGTATATAGATACACGCTACTCCTCGTTACGAAATGTGAGCAGCCCATGCAAGTATGGTAAGTTAGCAGCTTATAATGTGTGTGTGTGTGCGTGGGTGCATGTCCACTGGAAGCATTTTTTAAATCTGAGTTTATTAGGAATAGTAGGACTCATCCTTAATTTTGTGCGAGCTAATCTCCTAGCCCTTTGAAAAAAAACCACCTAATTTTAAAGAAAGATTCTTGTTTCTTTTCTAGAAATTCTTGCTGCTCCTTTTCTCGATCCTTCTCTTCTCAAGGACTCTGTGTGATGCTCGCTGTTACTTTAGACCAGCCAGCAAATACGGTAAGAATGGCAAATATATTAGACATCTCTGAAGCATTAATTCTGAGATTCAAAGCCTTTTTTTCTTAGAAATGTTGAAATAGTAGAATATGTTCTTTGCTGAGGAATGATCCAAACAGATGCATATTCAGGAATCAACCCATCTGGAGGCACCTCTGGACACAGAGAGAGACTCTGCCTTGTTCAATAGTTACCCTATGGGCTGACGTATAACTGAAGTCCTTGCCAGGTAGCAAAAACCATGTATTTTTAAGCAGTGTTGACTAACCTGAGGGGGGTACCTGACACTAAAATCAAAGCAAAGACAACACAGATGGTGTTTAAATTCAGTTTAGCAGTGCAAGCTGAAGTCTAATATGAATCGGGGAAGAGGGAGAAATTAAAGTCTAGACCTGTATGTTGAATATGAGAAAGGGCAGAAAGATCCTACCGTAGCCGTAAGCTAAGGCATTTCCCAGATCCATTGCAGTAGCAGAATAGTGCTTCTCTGGTATGTGGTTGCCACCACGTTATCATGCCGTGTCATTCACTCGCGCACACATCAGGAGCAAAGACACGGTATCCTTTCTGCTGAGCACCGGGTTAGAGTCTTCCCTGGCGTGACTCTAGGGAAATCAGCGCTTTGTTTGCCGGTCCACAGACATAAGGCTGTAGCCTTTGTGTATTGACACGTGCTCATATTGATCTACTGATTTTCTGTTGTGTGCCTGCAGGGTGCCTTTCAAACAGAAACCTCTATGTTTTTGGTGCGGTGTGGAAGACTGAAGATTGTTACCAATGCAGGTGTAAGATGAACGCAATGATTTGCTGCAGCTTGTAAGTTCACCCAAATTATTGTTCGTTTATTCAAGTACTGGTTGAAATGGCCGGACTTAAAGAACCTCATTGAACGTGTGTGTTGGAATTTCATACTCGCATGAGCAAAATTCCTCTGCCAGTTAGTTCTAATTAGGACCAAGTAGAATAATCTGGCAATCACATTGACTTCTTTGGGAAGAAACAAAATGAAACACAGTTACGGTCTTCCCAGCACACATCTCTTCCTCATCACCACCCCGTCCTTCTTTTGATTCTGACACTAACTGGGTGTATGGTTTCTTTTAGCCTCTGTTTTCTTCCTCCTTCTATTCAGCAGCTTGTCTCCAGATACCTAAACACCCCACAACACACATTCGTGTGGGCTTCTGCAGCTCTGCACCAGACCAGTGGCCTGCTTGCAAGTATCTAATCAGACCAGAGCTGCTCCATAACCTTCCCGTGCAGCCAAGAGCTTATCAAAACAGGACACACGTGTCATGCTCTGATAATTTGCTTTCTAAATCTTCTTGTGTGTTCCTGCCTCATGAATGGCAGGTGACACATCAAGGAGAGCTGTGTCTTCCTGAATATAGTGGTGTGAACAGATTATCTCCCCAGAAGGCTGGAAAAATTCTTCCTGAGGTGAGGGAGAAGAGAGTCCCATAAAGGGTCTGTGAGGAAGGATACAACCCGAGGAATCCTTGGTGGGAAATATTCCTGGCTGTCCTCAGCCATAGGAGGGAGGGAGTCAGCCTGTGCTGAAAAGAGGTTCTACTGGGAGGTATTCATGCTGGGGTGATTCAGAACTCTTGAAATGGTTTGTTATTATCAAGAAAGTCCTAGTCTGAATGGGGAAGACAGAATTAATCTCTATTTCGTCTGTGTGGGAATTTATACCAATCCCTAAGAGAATGACGAGGGAGAACTGCATTTGGACCAGACAAACATTGGGAAATCACTTCATCTGTTACAGCCATGATCAAGGCTCTGTATTCCTCCTGTGATAATCCATAGCACTTGTATTAATGGAATCCATGAACCAAATCGATCCATCATGTAGCTTGCTCCAGATGGCTGTGGTTCTCACTCCTTCTCACTCCAGGTCTTGGCTGCTGATTTTCTCTTTGCCTTTCTCAATAACAGGGTTTTAGTCCCCAAGAACTATGACAGGGTGAACTGTGTTGGCCTATTCCACAAGAAAAGTTGTTCCATCCGAGTGGTGAAGAAGACTAATCCTGACATAAGCTGCAAAGTCTACAATGGAGTTGGTTAAGACCACGTGATGTATTTCTCCTCTTCCACACCTACCCCAGAAGTTGAACGTGCTCTGGATCTCTCCTACAGAGGAAAGCAGCAAAACAGCATGGTTTCAGGAGGAATGGGTTCGCCTCATGCCTTTCACAGCTCTAATTGTGCCCCATCTATCTCATTTCTGACACTAAGTGGTTTACCTTATAACATGCACATCTGTAACTAAGCTTTACCACAGGTAACTGTGACTTTTTACCTTTTGGGATCCAGAGTTAAATAAATTTTCACATACATCAAATCACTGCGTTTTCTTCTAAGTAGTCACTGATTGGTCTTGTTGAAAACAGAATAATTCATGGTGTCTGTAAATGTTTGTAAATCTAATTATTGATTTGGAAATCATCTAGCTTTTAGAGTAACAGGTATTATATAAATTGTTGCCAGACAAACGGATTCATTATGCTATTACGCTCATCGACATTCCCCCAAGGATATGTGTACTAGAAGAATGGGATGAAACAAAGCAGAGAACAACCCTTTGAAAGCCTCCCCCCACCCTGGTGCCTTGTGTAGGTCAATCCATTAGTGCAGATGCACAAGGGAACATATTCTCCAAGAGATGACTGGAATATTACAAAAAAGGCAAGCCCGTTCCTGAGAGTCCAACCTACTGCAAAGAAATGCCATATAAATAGCTCTGTAGCCTTCCATACCAGGGTAGAATTTCCTGCAATAATCTTATCTGGATCAAAGTCCACTGACAAACAACCCCATGAAAGCTGTTTGTACAGTAAACCTAGACAATAAAACATGTTTAGCCAGTAGACTTCAGGCACTACATGGTGCCTGGTGCGAAGTTCATGAAAGTGGTTTATATGACTAATATCCTATAAAACATATTTATACAATATTAAGAGCAATTATAACAAGAGCGCTGTACAGCTTAAAAGGCCCAGATAAATCATTTGAGTGTGCTCAGTTTATTTAACACTGACATCATAGGTGTTTTCTTCGTCTGCCTTTCCTCTACCTTGCTGAAGTATATGACAATGAAATATTTCAGCTGATGGAAACATCAACTTCTTTTTAATATCTGTTGTGAAAAACCACAGTCACACGATCTATTTTCAATTGCGCTGCTGAGAGTATACAAGTTGCAAACCTGCACATACTAAGGAAGGCAGCTTACCAATAGGAGAAAACCCATCCATAGCTCCAGGTACTACCAGAAAGTCATTAAGGTGATTCCAGGAAGCAGGTAAAATGAGAAATACACTCATAGCTTCTTAAATCTTTGGCCCTCAGGATTAGTTAGAACATCTCAGTAGCAGCTCCCTTTGACAATATCCCCGTGTGCCTTCATGGGAGTAACGGACTGGACATCACTGGGGCTGGCTATGACCCTTCCAGCCTGCCAGTAGCAGACACTGGAGGGCCCCTCGCTTTTCTACTTGCTGAGGGTGGGTAAGAGGATTTCACCCATAGAGACAGAGATAGAGATAGAGATAGAGATAGAGATAGAGATAGAGATAGAGATAGAGATAGAGATAGAGATAGAGATAGAGATGATAGAGATAGAGATAGGAAGGACCATGCTATCAGCTTTCTGTATGCTAGCTGCATTTATAAGGGCCTGCCTAGGGGGCCAGGAGGAACAAGGCATTCCTGAAGGCTTGAACAACATTTAAGCAATTCAGAAAAATCCCCAAGAAAATATATAGGTTTTACTAGCTGCCCCCCGCCCCCATGGAAGGAGGGGTATGAACAAATTGGAGAAGGCTGAAAATGGTTAAAATATCAATTATGCTTCAGAGAGAGGTAGACATTCTGAGAAAACAAAGCCAAACCAAACTTGTGTGAATACCTACAGGGAAACCCCGTAGGCCTGCTAAGCTTAGCATGCACATGGACTGTGTACTGTTCCATGGTACATTTTCTCCATATGCTTTCATCATCGAGTACCTAGTACTATTCTTTGTGGACACTGCTCACTGTTTAACAGTGCCAGAGAGAGCAGGACTCCAGATGCTGGACCACAATTAGATTTGCTAAATGTACTGTAGGAGAATTGGTGTCTGAAATTCCATGCTCAGAGAGAAAGAGACCGAGCATCAGGGCTCCATCAACGAAGGCTGATATGGCTGAAGATCTGTCACAAGAGCATTGGAGGAGACCCTTGAAGCACCCAGAGTGCAGCTATAATCCCACTGCTACGACAATCTTGTCACTCCCAGGGAAATGCTTAATTGCACCCAATGAGTGTTTCTCGGTAGAGGCCTTGCTGTCACCACAACCACTTGCAGAAAGGAGTTATTTGGCCAGCGCAGAGAGGACTATGTCCCCATGCATCTGTAACCCCTTGAAACGGGTTGTCTCCATGGAGCCCAGCTGCCTTATGTAATAAACTGCAGAGAAAACAGGACAGTTCCCCAGTGCCTCCCCGTAACAGGAGCACGTGCTGTGGAGAGAGAACGGGAGCAAGACTGCGGGCAGTAGGGCAGCCCCATGCCACATCAGCTACGGTTTCTTCACTCCGTTCCCTATAAACAGCAAACGAGGGCTGGTCTGTTGGTTGCTAGAATCAATGCAAACTTACTGATATGAACAGCAGCAGCCAGTCTGGCCATCACGTGACTAGCGATAGCTGGGACGACGGTACTTCCATGCTGCTTCCCAGCAGCAGGTGTCCTGCGTATAGAGGAATTTCCAGCCTTATGCTCCCTCACACAAATACCGCTTGTGCATTTTGCAAAAGCCTTAGCGGGTCAGGACCCTCCCAGAGATCCTCCATGGATACATGTTCACTAGTCCCCACTGTACTGTGAAATTAAACGTGGCCAGATTCAAACCAGGCACTTCAGGCACCAGTATCACAAGATGCTGAACCAAGCCCACAAGGCCCACCCGGGTGAGGAAACAGGTATCTGCATCTTTGGCTCACTGCAGCTGTTCTGACTCCAAGCCAGCTCCAGTAGCGTCCCTGCTATGCTGCAGCCCAGGCAGCTGCCGCGTGGCAGCTCCAGCCCCGCCACGTCTCTCGGCTTGCACTCAGGGGCTGCTGGGTGCCTGCAAGTCCCATCAACACGAACTAGTGCAGGGCTGGAGTGACCCGAGTGCTGCGCCCACACCAGTTTGTTAATAGTGAACGTTTTCACCCTGCAGTTCGGACAGGATGTGGGCAGAATATGCGTGCAATAGGACTCCAATGCAGCGCCGTTCACCTCATCAAAATTGGCCAGAACCTTCATACAGCAGTTCATCCTAAAAATCCGGCAAGAAGAAAGTCCCAGGTGCCATAGCGAAACATTGGTGGTTTGGGCATTTCCTCACCCCTGGGAGGCAGAGCCCTGAGCAGTCTTGCAGGAACAGTGCTGCGGCTGTTCTCTGCGGACTTTAAGAGGAGACCATACGCTAATTTGCTGCTTTTCAGGCTCTGCCCAAATGTCTGAATTGAGAGAAGGAAAGTGACAGAGCCTATCCTTAAACGTTTGGAAGGTGTGGAGGTAAGGCTGGCTGAGTGATGCTGCAAGCTGAGGGGGGACAAGAAGAACAGCTTCACAAATCAAAATACCCCTCAGTAAAAGGACTGTCTGTTTCCTAGCGGTTTTCCTCTCATTTCTTTAATGCTTCGAGCAGCAGAACAAACAAACATATGATAAATAAATTAAGGAAGAAACAGAAGTGAACAGGCCAGCTAAATAAATCATTTGGGCTTTTCTGGCTCCAGTAAGATAGGAAGCTTCTACTTCCTAAGGAGCTGGCAAGAGGCTCGAGATCTGTGTGGGCTGCTGTCTTCTCAGCTGGAAGCACAGACTTCATGTCCCCAGATCAGAAAGGTCATTTCTTTCTGAGGCGTCTGGGTAAAAGGGAAAAGTTGGGATATGGGATGCTGGTTCAAACTAATTGGTGAATAAAGCTCCTGAAAAGGAGGCTGGGAAAAATAAGTAACACAAACCAAGCAGCAACTCAGGGATGCCCTGAAGAAAGAACCAGTAACTACAGACAACTCTCCAGTTTACATCGTTCGTTACACAGATTCCAGTTTTACGCTTCTCAGCATCGTAAGACATGAGAAATGCCAAAACACGCTAGAAAGACCTTAAATATTCCTGCTTCTGCTTTGATTATTTCTTTAGTGATGAAAGATGTTAGCTAAGTGCTTGAAGTAGATGGGCACATCTGTAATAGCTGGTACCAGAAAAAATGAAAGAAAGACTACAGTACAAATGAAAAACTATTTTCACATTTAGTTTGGTTGATAAGAGCTTGTGCTTATTTTCATACTGAAATGTTTGATTTCTGTTGACATACTACATAACTACAAATGAAAACACACATTTTGCTACTTACACACTTTGAGAAGGGCCCCAGAATAACATTAACCAAGGGACTAGTTAAGGAGCTGACCATAGCTGAAAACCCGCTTTAAGTAAAGACTGAAATTAGGTTATTCTGATACAGCCCTTGGAAATACTCTGTGTATTTTCCAAATGCAAGAGAAAAATTTGCAACTCTGATTTCTGCCTTGTTTTTTCATGAGAAAGACCTGGGACAAATCATTGAAAACTGGAACTTCTGCAAATCCTTCTTTTCCTCTGTTTCCAACTTTCTCAGTGCTCTCACGTTTCTGAGTTCTTCGCCTGAGTAACAGCATCCCTCTTCCTCTTTCGCAATTTAAGGACTTGCAGCCTGTATCTCTCTCAAACAAAATTTCGGTATCCATCTGTGGTGGAATGGAAACATCGAGAAAACTGATACTGGCAACCTTTTCATACATATGAGGCAAAATCCTCTTGGACCTCTAAGGAAATCTTGCCTCAGCAAGGAGTACAAGGTTAAGCTCTTTTCCTGTATTTTGTCCCTTTGCTTCAGCGTGCTTCCACTCGAGTACACGCTTGCGTGCAGCACGGGTGCATGCCGTGCTTCAGATAGCTTCATAGCTCTTCCTTGAAGTTGCTATTCCTCTCAAGTATCTGTAGAATTTCTATATTTATGTAACAGCAGAGGGAGCCAGAATTTCAAAGTCGGACCATAACCATCAAGCAGAACTCATTGGCTAAGCTGAAGGGAGGGAAGGAAGGAGGGGGGGGGGAGAGAGAGGGGGAGAGGGAGAGAGATGCCATCCAAATTACCTACCGAAACAGTGAGGAGAGCTTCTCTTCTGGATTGCTAGGACACAGACGACCTTACTTTGCTGCTACAGCATTCCTTCCTTCTTCCAAGATAGAAATGTGCAGCAAGGGCAGGGATTTTCTCAATCAGTAACAGGTAAGAATTTTCCAAATTATCTATTTCAGACTGATAAGAGCGCAGATCTCTTTGTTAAAGCTATCGCTTTTGACTGTAAACATTTATTCTACTTTCACTTGTGTGGCTGACAGCTGATGCCATCATTGCCAATTCCCTTTCTGCTCAAAGCTTCCTCTGCTTTGGATAGTGACTGATTTCTGGTCAGAAAACGTTAAGTAAGCATTCACCTGAAACTTACCTAAGATCCGAGGCAAGAGCTATATGTCAGAAACTTTTAAGGAAGAGTTACTGAGCAGCTGCTAAATGAATATAATTTAAAGAAACAAGTTTTAGAAGAGCATAAGTATATGGGTTACAAACAGTTCAGTTATGATTCCTCATTCATTTAACTGTTTGGTTAAACAGGAGATAATGAAAAGCATTCAGTTAGCATTCAAATTCTAAAATTGATCCATTGAAATTGACAGGGACATGAAATTTAAATTCAAGAGAAGCCATGGATTCAAAGGCTTTGTGCACGTTCAGTTCCTGAAAGTAAAGAATTCTTGCACCGTCCTTCAGTTCCACAAAAACGTTGTAGATTTCCTTACGGTTTTAGAGCAGTACAGAAAGAAACAAGGGCAGAAATATTACGTGAACTCGATCCAAAGTCCACTATAATCAACGTGCTCTGAATCCAGTCACAAGCAAGGAAAACAGTAATAAATACTTTGTTCTCTTTGTATGCTTTTTAAGCTTTTGTCCATCTCCGTCAAGAGAGACTTTTCTGCTCCTCGAGACCTGTACAGCACCAAGCACAGGAGGACCTAGTCTCAAATAGTTTTTTAATACCACCATAATAAACATTAATGTAATTATTAATGGTAATAATTTAGCAAGAAGGGTTATAAAAACAAGGGAGGCCTTTGCTGTTTACCATTCAGCTTTGATTAAAGTTAGGCAAACAATCGTTTTTATCAGCCAGTGCCTGAACCAAAACATTAAACATATAGTTTTGAAAGACTGGATGTTTTCGAGGGAAAGAAGGCATCTTCGATGCGAAAAAAAAAAGTTATTTTGGTATGAATGGAATATTTTGTTTCGTTGGAAACAAAATAATCGTAACCAATCGATCTTTTTGCTAGTAAACCAGAGGGCTTGAACCACTGTACAGGAGGTGATGGTACCAAACCTGGTGTTTAACCCAATGGAGCCCAGTGATTGTCTGGGTTCTCCCTCCTCCATCTGATTCAGAAAAAGCATTTGAAGAGACATTGTTCAGCTTCATGAAGTGTTCACAGGGTATGGGTCATTGAACCAGCATTTTCCACCAAAGCAGGTGACTAAGTTTGACAAATGGATCCAGTCTGACTTGTCATGAAAGGCGCAACCCTTGTATGTACTGAGCAGAGCTTTGCAACCTTTCAGGGTGCAAGAGGGAGATGGAAGCTTCTTGGGGGATCTTTGGGGTTCAGGTATGCTCCTTGCCATCTTGCAGTGTGACCGAAAGTCTTCTCGGTTACCACTGGTCACTGGAAAACACTTCTTATCTCCTGATTCCCGAGACTCGTTTCTCACCCGACACATGCAGCTTCTGGCAGTACACATCAGGTCACTCTCCACATATCCTAACTGGCTGTCTTATAAGGTGCCCATTGCAATGATTTATGGATTCCCCACCTCCTTTAGTTAAGATCACCTTTGTAAAAATATTGGGTTTTTCTCTTGGGTACAGGACAAGTCACAATGGCCTTTACTCTTAAGCAATCAGGGACTAACTACCATTCTCCCATGTGCCGACCTGCTACTCATATTTTGCCTTTGTGAGCTGGGTCTGTGTCTTTGGGAAGATGGTTATCAATTTAACCAGAAAATAAAAAGTTGGAGTGTGTGCTTTTGTAAATCTGCCCTGATTTCTGCATGATCAGAGAAGGTTAACTTGCAATATAAGTTGATACACTGTAAAAGGTTTCCTTCTGAAAATGTGTAGATGTGTGTGTGGGGGGGAATATTCACTTCCCTGGGTATTTATACCATCTCCCAATGTTATAGACTTGTAACATATTAGTACACACAACTTGTTCCGTACCTTAATTATGCAGGTTTTGGAAATGTTTAACATATATAGCTTTTCAATGACTTAAGATAGTTGCTCCCAATATTTTTTGCAACACAGAGTTAAACAAAGATGAAGAATCCACCTCAAATTTCATTGTACCAAGTCCCTTATGGATTTACCATTGCTGTGGGATGTCTGTGCATACTCAGCGGCAGGTTTCCTTTTCTAGTTAAGTGTGGCCTTCCTGGGGATCTGCAACGATAGCCAAATGATTTCTAATCTTTCTCTAGGATGTAATGCTGAACAGGGCAGATCTATTTGACTGAGATAACGCCACTGCCAGCGAAAAGGGGATACCACTGTTTGTCAGTGACCACCACCTCAATTGATATCTGCTATATGAATTTCAGAGTTCTGTTAAACCTTTCCACTGCTCCTTTGTTTCTAGTTTATGAGGCAGACGATGGCTGCTCTACTCCAGTTAATTGCCATAACTCTTTAAATAAGTAATACAATCACTTAATGTCTTTAGGAATCGCTTCTCTCAGGAAGTCTTACGGACTGAAAGCAGCAAACATGGCTTGAACAACTGGTTAAGTTCTGAGTCAGATAAGAAATTGATTCTGAGTACCAGATAATTAGTCCAAACACTGCCAAGATTTTTTTTCTTTGACTTATGTCTGAACTGGAAATTGATCCACACTGCCCATCACAACTATGGAGACTGGTTGTTGATTACAGGGAGGGAATGATCAAGATTAGCTTTGCAAGAGTGACCCAGCTTTTCCCAGGGAGCACATAGAGCCCGGCATCAGTAGTAGCCCCTTGCTTTATCGTGTCTCCAGGAAAAGTTTTATAGAGGTTTTCATGGAATGTCTTCAAGTCCAGAGCTCTCGCAGAAGGGCAGTCATGCATTAACTCCTTCGGACCACTTACTGTCTGGCAATCTCCCTGAAACCCAGTGGGGGTTTCATTTTCTTCCCTGACCCATCCCTGCAGAATTCCCTTTCCTTTGATGATTTTTTTCCAGGAAATACAGGATAGCTCCTTGGGGTAAGGCTTTCAAGCTGACTAGTGATAGCTGGTTTCCTTTTCTTGAGACAACCCGAGTGACATTTGTTAATTTAGAAGGTTGTGTTGCTCAGCAAGAAAAACCCTTCATACCTTGCCTGCTATTCTTCCTTGCTTCCACCACGGACAGCAGTGATGAACGTCTATAAAAGGTGTAAGCGGGGAATTTAACTTACACTATGATTAAATCTGAAAGCTCCTTCTCTTTTTCCTTCTGTATCCTGTTAATTTGCTGCAGACTTTTGTGACGCTCACTTTTTTGAGAAACTACCCCATGCTGCATCAATTAGAGAAGAAAGCCCTTGCTTTTAGAGCATCTTAGCTTTTATTACTGACCTCTTTCCTGAAGTTCGTTAAGGGTTCTGAACAGGATTACTCTTTCCTCTTTAAAACCAAACAAGCAAACAAAACCAATCCAGCTTTTCCCCCACTCCCTCAGCAAACGGATTTAGGAGGCATGCTTTTTACTTCTACAAGCCAAGTAAGTATTGCTTCACTTTCTGGAGACAAAAGCTGTTTTCTTTTAGCCCATAAAGTTTTCGCTATATTCTACTAGGTAATTAACAAACCTTCAACACAGCGAGAGGACTAACGACTTTTCTTCCTGCTGCTTTGGTGATTCAGTGTATTAGGTAACTTTTGATTCGAGCGTCTAAACAGAACGTGTGCACGTTGCTTATGACTGTCTCTTAATTTAGACCAATCTGAACAGCAGTAAAACACCTTCAGATAACACAGCTTTTGGCAGTTACTGACCTTGAGAATCTGCCACCCAAGGGTACCATAAAAGGATGTGTAAGTATAAGGTCGCCACAACATTTATTTTTCTGAAACTGCTTTTTACACTATGGTTGCCAGAATAAGAGATGAAGAGAACTGTGGACCCAGGTGACCTTTTCCCAAGACGTTGGGTTGGCAGGCAGTTTTAAGTACTGCATAGTGCACCACAGGTTCCCTTGAGACACTGGGCAACTCATGTCTCCCCTCCCTCTCTCAGCCCCCTTATTTGTGATGAGGGTGATAATTCCTCATTTACCTCTGGGCAGTACCGTGAGAATGAATGCCCAGAAAGTCCTTGACAGTCACTTTGTGAGAGACACCAGGAGATGCAAGGTGTTAAATGAAAGGGAGCTCCTAGCCCAACAAAATGCATTGCGAAGCCTTCAGAGATGCTTGTTATCTCCACCACGTTTGCCATCTGCAACATGCACAGCCACGCTCTGCCCCTGGCATTCCACTTGGGAACGTGACTCTTAAAGCTGTGGGATCTGGCTGCCGCTTTTCAGGTGGCTCCACTACCTTCTTTTTTTTGCTTCGACATTATTAGTTCTCCTCACCGACGCCTCAGCATGTCGAAAAGTGTCTGGGACCCTTGAGAGAGCTTACTCTGTGGGGCACAGATGTTTGTAATAACTCAGCACACATTTTTCAAGCAATAAAAGAGAACCATGTGTTTGTTGTCAAGGCTACCGTAGCTAAGGACATGAGGCTGGTACTCTAGTAAAAAGCTCATCTCTTCATTTACAGCAGAGTCTGTTTGTCCTGTCCAAATGCCAAGACTGGGCTCCTTTTACTGGTACCGCATAGTATTGCGGGCTGCTAATGCCTTTGCTGTGTTTCATATGCAGTATCTCCACTGGTCAGCACTCATTTAAAGTTAACGAGGTGGTTGATGGTTTTTCATGCTGAAACATACTCTGCCCTGCACCAGCCCTCCCCATGTGTGACCACGCAATTCATACATCATCGCCTCTTCTTTTTGTTCCCGAAAATAAATAAATCAGTTCACGTGAGCCAAGTAATAACACAAAAGTGAGTGAACAGAAAGAGTCATACCTATGTCCACAATTCAGAAAATTTCCTTTGCCCTCTTTAATGAAGTTTAAACTACTGAGGAAACAAAAGAACAAGAGGAAGAAAAGCTTACTATATTTCACTCGTGTGACTGTCTTCACTGTCTGAGACAATAGATGCAAATAGACAAGTCAACAGATCCAGCAAAGCAACAAAAGAATTGACTGTGTTAATTTTTGCTAATCAGGCAGAGCAACAGTCCCCAAACACCTTTTTATTTACTGTACACTATTGCTTTTGTGAGTTCCTGAAAGGCAACATCTCAAGAAGCATAGAATACAATTCATAAGCAGAAAGAAAAGGCAAAGAAAAACATTGTACTGTGGTGGATGCTTTTTTGTACAGTACCGGTTACCTTTATGCACAGAGTTGCTCAGCAGTAAATGCTACTCAAAGTGATAAGCTCACTATACCGTTTCATTTATGTATTCATATCTTGACCACTTGTTTTTCTGAAGCTCAGAAGTTTTTCACAACCCCACAAACGTGTTTGAGTGGCATTTTATTGCTGAGGAAAGCAGCATGCAGTGGGTAAATAGTGTCATTCCCCGAGTATTTATTTACTTTTCACTTTACACGCCTTTGTACAGCATGTAACTGCCTCTGGCCTGAGGACAACTCCCAGCAGAGTCAGATATTTTTTTCCTCGATTCCTGAACATAGAGAATTTGGACTCTAGAGCCGGGATCATAAAGCAGGCTCTGCTATGGCAGATCACGACAGCCTCCCAGGAGCCGCTGGTAGTGTCCAGGCAGTCCTATGGCTGAGATTCCCAAAAGCGTGCAGCCTCAATTAACTCTGTAGGTTCAGCTCCCTGAGACCCCATTGAAAATCCCGGCTCAGGGTTTGCATCAGCAGCTAAGAAGCAGAGCCATCTGCCTGTGCAGAAACGGCATCCAGGAGATAGCACATACCATTACACCGCTTGAATTCTCTTGGTTAAAAAAAGCAAAATTATGCTGGAGAAGAATTATTAAGAAGCTTATCCTAAGAAATTAAGAGAGGTTGTCAAAGTCACCCACTCTAAAAGCCAAAATCCAGAGACTGGACTGTATTTCTGATAAACCGTATGATGGCCACATGGGACACCCATGGGGAGACATCAATGCCTCACGGGCACTGGAGTTCATCCAGAATGGGGAAGCAGGGAATTTGGACTGCAGTTCCCATGACCTATCACAGCTATGTAGAAGCAGAAAAATGTCCAAAGGGTTTTGAATTTTTCTAGACTTTTTCAAAATTGTCCCGTGCTATCCCGCCTGAGGATATGAGTCCGAATTTTTGCATGGTGATTGGTGATGATTAAGATACTGCACTGAGTTAAATGATGAAGTTAAGATGTTCTTAAATCCACGGGATAACCCACCACCAGTAAACACAGTCACAATTCAACAGTTGCACAGACTTCCATACCACAGTTTAGCAAATGGTTCCATTTTATGATCTAAAATATAAACGGGAGCTGAAAAAGATACAAAGAATCATTGACATTTGCTTCCCTGTCTCCCTCACTACACTTTTGACTAATTTCTTGCAGCATAACTAAGCAATTTTTTTTTTCGTTTCCATTGCAGATATACCCATATCTTCCACAGCCAAACAGAAGAGAAAACCTTTTTTAGATTGGCCCCAGAAGACCCAGATTCTGCTCGACTATCACCTTTTTGGATAAACATTTTGGGGTTCAGGATGAATAAGACAAGAGCTGTTAATTATGGTTTTCCTTTTGTGAACAGTAAGAACTTGAGCTCAAATCGAAGCTTCTCTGCACACATTTCTAATCAGTGCAGGAACATCACTGACCTTACTGTCTTTCTGGCCACCTCTTACAGCTTGGAGACTGTCCTAGGCATTGTGGGAAACATCTGCCTGATTGCTGTCATCGCCAGGCAGAAGGAAAAAGCCAATGTCACCAACATCTTAATTTCCAACTTAATAATTTCAGATTTGTTTATGTGTCTTGTCTGTCTGCCTTTCACTGTTGTTTACACCATGATGGACTACTGGATATTTGGGGAAGTCATGTGCAAAATGATGTCTTTCACTCAGTGCACTTCTGTGACTGTGTCAATTCTTTCCCTTGTACTCATTGCTCTGGAAAGACACCAGCTCATCATAAACCCAACTGGCTGGAGGCCAAGTATCTCCCAAGCCTACCTAGGAATTGGAGTAATTTGGACTTTAGCATGTCTCATGTCGCTGCCCTTTTTGACCACATCCATCTTGTCTAATGATTTGTACGAGCAGCTCTCCCACATAATGAATTTTTCCACTGACAAGGCCATATGCATCGATTCGTGGCCTTCTGAGCAACACAGACTTATCTACACTACCACTTTACTGCTCTTGCAATATTGCATCCCGCTGTTCTTCATTATACTTTGCTACCTACGTATCTACTTACGTCTACAGAAGAGAAAGGACATGTTTGAGAAGAGCGAATACAGCAACCGAGCAGTTCAGCTGAGAAGGATAAATATCTTGTTAGCATCAATGGTCGCTGCTTTTGCTGTTTGCTGGCTACCACTGCATGTTTTCAACACTATTGTGGACTGGAATTACAAAATCATTTCGCCGTGCCACCACAATCTGATCTTCTCATTGTGCCACCTGGTAGCTATGGCTTCCACCTGCGTCAACCCTGTTATCTATGGTTTCCTAAACAGCAACTTCAAAAAAGAAGTGAAGTCACTGATTCTGAGCTGCCAGCATAATTCAGTAACTGCCTCAACGGAAGAATATGATCATTTGCCTTTATCCACCATGCAGACTGAAATCTCCAAGGGCTCGCTGATGTTGAACTGCAGACATAATTCTATCTAGCTAGCAGAAAACCTTTCAGAGGGGTGCCCTGACACCACACACCAATTATTACCTGTAGGTATAAAAAGCAACTGGTGATGCCGTAACTGGGATGTGAACAGGAACCCATTACTGCCTGATTTTTGGAAGAACAGGCAAAGGAGGGTTGTAAACACATACAGTAGCTCCTCTGGTACACAAGTTGCTCATGCCATTTGAGATGGTACGGACATCGAGGAGATTGGGCTGATGCATACGCAGCTGCTCTACCAGATCAGTAACTAAGCTGTGGCTGCACGTAGACTGAGATGGGGTTCATCAGCCGAGCTCACATGGCTGCGGTGGGAACCCAGACTTCCAGTTTCAGCACTGCAGGCTGCCAAAAAGTTACCATCAGAGAAGACTCTCTCAGTTTTTCAGTATTAGTAAGATTTTTATGTACAGCTGACACACCAGTGGAACGGAGACATGTAAATATATAAATTTTGTGCTTTACCAGCTCTCAGCCCATTTCATAATATTACAGTGGATCTAGTTCACGTCAAACAGCTGGATGCTTGTACGAAACTTCTTTGTCATATAGGCTCGTGAATAGCCATTGCCTCTGCAAGTGGGGACCCAGAACAACGACCCTCGTACTTAAAGACGACAATTACATATTGAGGGATGGTGGCAAATGAAAATGTTACTCGGTGGATTAAACTCTTAAAACACATTGAGAACATGCTGGGCACTATTTTTAAGCACCTGAAACACAGTTGTAAATCTACATGGAAACTAGTCTGGTTGACTTTTTAGTTCCTGCTGCCATCGGTGACAAAGCTCTGCAATGCTAAAACTGCATGCCATGATGGTACAAGGTGGCTGCATTACTGGAGTTGTTCTAGAGCTTGGTAGCAAGATATCACTTGTGCTTCAGCAGCTTCTTGGTACTTTAATCTCAAAGCATCTCACTGAGAAGGTCAGAACGGGCATGAAAACACCTTTGTAGAAACCGTGTCTTTCCAGAATGGGTATGGTCCCAAAGAAATAAGCATATGCACAGAGGCTTTCCGTTTCCCATTAAAATAAAACCAGATGTCAGATACCAGTCCCACTCGCTGGCATCAGCAACAGAGAGGGAGCTGAAATTCCAACTAATCAGTAGAAGGCCAATGCAAATACACAAATGGCACCCAGATCAGGTGGAGACACATACCTTGAAGGCAAGCTACGTGTAAATAAATAGTATAGTCAATTGGTCTACTAAAGTGAGGGTCATGCTTTTTCACATCTGTAGTATTTTTAGTCTTCGTCCACAAAACCTACAAACCATAAACTAATTTTTAACCTCTGGAGCCAGAGATATTGCCCAGTGACTACTGAGAAACCAGGAAGCAGGTACGCCCAAGAAGCCCATACTGAGGAATGGACTAAAAAAAAACCAATAAAAGCAGCAAGTGTAAAAAGGAGACTAACCAGGTCTCCTTTGGAAGCATATTCTAATCTGAGTCGTTAAATTAACTTTAGCAGAAGACTGGACTAGGTGACCACCTGAGGTAATTTCTACCCTGAATTATTCTTTGACAAGCAGTCTTAACTCATTGTAGTCAATGGCTTTGCATTGAGTTGAAGCTATCCCAATGTATAGTCATGCAGACAGCTAGAAAACCCTGGAAAGCTCTCTGATTAGGCAGGGTGGTAAATAATTAGGTGAGTAAAAAATTCTTCCCATGCTGTGGTCTGACAGGCAGTACGGACGTCGGACAGAGTATCTGCAGGCAAGAGAAAAACCTTATGCTATAAGGTAGCAAGAGCTACCAGCAAGTACAAGATCATATCCTCAGCTGCCAGAAATGGGAGCTAATCCCTTGCCCTGAGCTGGGTGCACACAAATTGGCGGAAAACTTGAAGTTTGGACTTGAGTTTGTGTGCAGAGTCTTAAGGCAGAAGGCATTTTTATGCAACCCCCCTTCTAATTCTGAGCAGAACCTGCATACCTCAGTAAGCCAGTTCACGTGAGATTACCTTTTGTATCCTCCTCACTTATCTGGCAAGACATTTTTGCTTCTTTCAAATAGACTTCTACTTTTTTTTCTTTGTTACTTGCCACTGCATGATGAGAAGTTGTTTCTCCATTTGCTTGTATGCAGTGTCATTTCTAGACTAGACACTGAGTCTATCAGAAACACAGAACAAGGGGATTCATCTTATCTGCAGTTTGAATTTGCTACTGTAACTGAAAACAGAGCTGATACAACCGTGCGATGCTGAGTGGTACAAAACACAGTAACTCTTCCTCATCAACTTGATTTATAGCAAAAATCTGTGATATTATTAGAGCTTAAATATTGCTTAAACTTTGTAGCATTTTTGTATTTAGAATCAATGTCATCCAAGTAGCCTTGAGTAATTCTGCCCATTTCCTGCATTTGTTATAATTCCAACATTTACGTAACTAAGATGCATGCCAAGCCATCATAAGAATACTCTGCTAGATGTGAATATAGAAGATTATCTGATTTATGATCTTAAGTATACAACTTTTCAAGCACCAGTGTCTTAAATGGAATCACAATTACCTTTAGAATTTTTATTTCCATGAACGTCTTTGTCGCGTTTTGATAGAACACTTAAAGAACATCAGGGACGTGCTGCTGGAGCTATGCATTCACACTATGCATCAGGTCCCAGGTCTTCCTGCAAAGGATAGAAATATCTCATTCTTAGTTTAACTGTAATTCATGTGGCCATATTTATCCATGATCACAAGTAAATATGTAAAGCGAGCAGATCCAACCTGACAGTAACGCAGACAGACACAAGCAGATGTATCTTCCTCTAGTGATTAAGGGGAGTGCCAAGTGTGGAGTCAAATAGTGTTTATTGCTAACAGACTTCGGACTGGATAAAAGAAAGGATTTAAACACTAGAAGCCACCAAACCGCGCCCATATATCTAACTGCAAAAATACAGATCCTCAAAACTCCCAACCGGCTGCCGCCTATCCATCTACTTACATACCATCCCGAGGTACATGTTTTTCAACCTCCAAAATTCCCAAGGTAACTAAGTAAACTTTAGAGTAAACCCAGAAAAAAAAAATAAAAAAAAAATCATCTGAGCTCCAAAGGAGTAAATATTTAGGGCACACGTAAGCCCTGTTTTTATTTACGCACTAGGCACCCTGCTGTCACAAACGGCTGTAACAGGAAAGTTGCCTTAATCACTGCTGCTTCTTTCTGCATGGACATCGAGGCTCATGCAGCTGTGCAGAAATGCAGTAGAGGCTATTCTGCTGCTAGCTTTTAAGAACTGCTCTAGCAACTGTTCCCTTTGAAGGCAAAGGCACAAGGGCTGGATGCAATTGTGCCTCCATGGTTGAAAGAGCTATTTTATTTGTCACTCTGAGGCTTTAATGCAATCAAGGAGGGCTATGGCTCTTTAGTCCCAGCAGAGGGTAACAGAACAGGAAGAGCTTACGTATGTCTCACCCATTTGTAGATAGCAAGTAAGATTCATATCTAAGATGGATCGAGCATTTTGGTGTTCGTTGTACACAGTGATGCTTTTGAGTACGCTCTTTACAAAGTCCTGCTGCTGAGTTACAAAGGCGGTCTTGGGGAAATACGCAGGAGTTGTGCAACTCATGTATCATACAATTCTAAGACCTTACCCTGCCTTTTTTTTTTTTTTTTTTTTTTTAAAAGCTTTTTATAATCCTGCCTCTTGTGACAAGTTGTAAGAAGATAGTAAGGTTTTCAGAGCGGGAAAACAACTTACTGCTGTGGTATAAGTGGCATGCTATGGGGGGTTTAATAATAACAAATAAAATATTGCCTGTGTTACCTCACTCTCTGCCTGCGTCTGTAAAATGGCATAATACCATTCATAGTATAAAGTATATAAGATTTAGTTCTCAACTAGTGTTTATCAAGATAAAAGTTATACTGTATGATAAGAGCCATTGATGTAAGAAGGGTTAATAGCCTGAGTCATTATTCCTAAGGACAGACAACGGTGCAGCACAGCGAGCTGAGGAGAGGACAGGCTAAGTGTCAAAAATTCAGTGTAGGGCATTTGAATATTGTGATGCCAGGACTCCGCTCAGCATCACAGACTTCCCAGATTGCACAGGAAAGCGGGTCCCACACAGCACGCTGTCCTGAACCCTGACCAGAATGCCAAGCAGAAAGCAACCAAGACATCCAAGAGGACGAAAACCAATATGGGACACCTATCAAACTTTTATTGAACCTCAGAAACGCTGTGACTGCGTTAAAGTTGGTAAACGTCTCTGACCTGGTTACCTGCCTCAACAGAAACTAAACCAAGGTACTAGAGGTGACCGCAGGCTGTGCTATAACCGGGTTATGTTTACTCCATTGACACCCACAAGGAGCACAACGGCAGTACCTGCTGCCTGTCTGGCGCGTTCTTGTATGGCATAAGTGTGACATAATCATCACCAGCAGTTGGTAGAGATGTTGTGGCAGCAGGCAGGGTCTGCGCTGTGGGTTTGCCGTTTGCAAATGCAGTGCACACTCACATATGAAGCGTGACAGGCTAACAGAGCTGATTGGAAATTAAGACATCACATCTCAAGGA
This sequence comes from Vanellus vanellus, assembly GCF_965231255.1. NCBI lineage: Eukaryota > Metazoa > Chordata > Aves > Charadriiformes > Charadriidae > Vanellus > Vanellus vanellus. The sequence goes on along the minus strand of NC_138912.1, from coordinate 21,618,588 downwards.
CCTTAAAGGGATTCCTTTGCTTTGACCTGTGTCTCTTCTCATAAGATCACCTGATATTCCATTACAGGCCATTCTCTTCAAACTTCAGTTCATGAAATACTAGCCTGATTTTCAGGCCAGTGTTGATTTCAATTGAGATTGTTGTTGCTTAGTGCCGTGGCTAACCTGAGTTTATATTTTATGAGCATCAACATCCACGTAGCCTTTATGACCTTCCCTCGCTTTCTCAGTTTGCTTTAACAAAGGCACCTCTGAACTCAGGAAGTCATAAGTAGAATAAGCCTGAGATTTATACTTTTGTATAATGCCTTTTCCTGCCAGACAATGCTCATTAGGCCTTAGTCAGAATTATGTTGTTGTCCTTCCAATAAATGCTTAATAAACATGAAGCCCAGTAGCAGTGCAGAGATTATATAATGGAAACCTGAGGTAAGACCAAATTCCAGAGGTTTTTTTTTTTGTTTTGTTTTGTTTTGTTTTTTTTAAGAACTTTAATTGATGAGACTTTACCACCCATTTATTAAAAACGTGCACTTAAATAGTGCTATAGTGTTCACTCCATATAATAGAAAATACTTTGTTGAATAGCAACTATAATACAAGTTACCACCTATAACACTAAAAAAAATGTAGTCATGGTACACAAAATACAGCACTGCACATTTTTTTCTACCTATTGGCAAAATATGATGAGCTATGTTAGACATGGTGATAAAATAACAACATGAATAAGTATTTTTCTAGAACGTCACAAATGCACACACAGCGTAATGATGCAACTTCTGGCAGTAGAAAGACAGGTTTTGCCAATCAAAAGCTATGATGACATCCAGAAGAAAAACCTTGCACTTTAGCTCTTAAAAAGAGTTTTGTTCCAGGTAAAAGTCCCAGGTAAAAATTTCTGTCCTTTGAATATTATAATTTTAGCTTATGAATTACCGAGTCCCTTATCCAGACTACAGGAATACAAAGCCTCCCTGTCACCCGCTAGTGGGCAAATACCACTCCATCATTGATAAATACTGTCTTGATTCCATTTTGTTACAGGATGACTGCGTGTAGAATGCGCTTATCCCATGCTATGCCTGTAGTAAGGTAGTGAGCATTGATTCATCTACTGGATAGGTTGACTTAATGACTAAAAGTGATTACATGGGCCAAGTATTTCTTTCATTTCAAAACAGATCGTAGAAGAGTTCCTGATGTCCTAAAGACCAATGTAACCACTTTCCGAAACACACTGCATCCGCAGCAGAGAGTGAGCTGAAAAAATGCTGGAAGCTTCTGGACTCCTCAGCACGTATGTTAAGCTCACAGGGATCACCACAGTCAAGCAGAGAGTTTTGTTTAAAGTAGCGGCAAATACACAGGAGCATAATGTGCACAGAGCCCCTTTCGGGAAGGCTCACAGGATTCAAAGACGACAGAAGCTGGTTGGCACCTTGGTTAAGATTTCTAAAGCCGATTAAATCATCTGACAACACCAGTACCATTTCAAATTCAGCGTGTGCCTAACTCCCTTCATCGGAAATACGGCTACGCTGTCACCAGTTGCGAAGCGTCGTTTCATAACGACCCGCGTTTCCACAAGCCAGCACAGGAGTCTCGCGTGGCACAGCGCGCTCAGGCGTGCGCAACCTCAGGCCGAGCAAGCTGGTCTTCACTGGCAGACCAAAAGGTCTGCTGTTAAACCTACAAACCGCTAATAAAGTTCCTCTCCCTCAGAAACAATCCATGAAACATGGCTCTTAACAGGGTGAGTATTCTCCCCGTGCATCGCAAGGGAAAGCTTCACAGCAGCGTAGCTGCATTCCGTGTCTGGGCGAGTTGCTTACAGACAGCAGGGCAGAGAAGCCCGAAATAAGGAGCCCCTTACTATTTATGGGAAGGAAGCAGGGAATTATTTGGCTGAAACAAAAGGAAAATGTTCTACCTGTACTCAGGCCAACAGGCAGTGTATTTGCAAAAAAGACCCCGATCCAGCACATGCTCAATGCTTTGCAGCGCAAAATGAATATACTCCATTCCTGTTTTGCAAAGGTTAAGCTTTAAGCGAGGACAATTAGGCTTTATGCTTCAAAGCATTTTCACCGATTAGTTTTCCACTAACCACAATCTCTTAGAACAATATGCAAAGCATTCCAGGATTAAAATATACAAGATGAATCATAAGTCCATATAATTTCTCAGGATCTGGGCCATGGAACAAGTGTACGCGATACATTTTAAAAATCATTCATTAAGAAAATTTACATTTTTACTTTGACAATTTCCAAGCAACAACTTACAAGGATGAAAAACAGTCCCTTGTTCTGCAAACAGGTCAAATGCAGTAAAAAAAACTTGGTTACTTGAAACTACGTCAGGAATAGCAGTAGCTTAGTTTTAGACTTCCTGCTATGCAGTACTTCCTAAGTAAATGCATGAGCTTCACTAGAAAGAACATAAAGAAACAGTACAGTAATGATAAACACCATAAAGCACACAAATACAGTTTTGTGACTGGGCTGTAAGTAAACAGTAGGATTTTGTGGAGTACGGAACAGCTAGTAGTCTAATAAGGAGGAATGTGCCTTTATTTCAAGCAGCTTAACTCAGTATCACTTTTTACCAATAGAGTTCACACGAAAGAGGTAGTAACGGGCATCTGTGAGTACAGAGAGAGTATTTGAGCATAAGGAACAGGTTTAAGACATTAACCTTAATCATCTTGTATCTAGGAGATTACATAAAGTCTTTATTAGTTTTTTTTAGACCTGGAAACAAATCAACGGATGCTGTTATGATTCAGACATCAGCTGGACCGGCTGCATTCATTTTTGTCTCCATAGTCTCTTATTATATTTAGGGAATGAAAATTGCCACTGATAAGCACACTTAATATAAAATTAGAGATATCCACTGTGAAGTTTATTTTAAGAGCAAATGATGTTTTATTTATTTATTTATAAAAGGAAATATTAAAATTAATAAGCGATATGGGGCCAGTAAGTAGTACCAGCTTCCAGGAACATCCATTCTTTATCAAACTTCTTTAAAAATAGCATTTATAATATCTAGTCATGAAAAGACTGTCAAGTGTTTTAATAGAGGTTTACAAATCACTGCCCTCTTAGGAAAGAATATTTGTATTGCATCCTCTGTTAACATGCATTAGTTGTGAATAACTACCAAGAGTACCCTCCACAATGAGTTCCAGGCCTCCCAGTGCCATCATCGGACTAGTTAAAGGTAGGCAGCTACAAGGAACTCTGTTTCCAGCTGCCGGAGCACACTGACTTGAACACCACTGGGAGTTTTCCTACATGCCGCAAGCACGTGTGTGGATACGCAGATGTGTTCAGCGCTGCAGGCACACAGCGTACAGCACCTGCTCTTTGCCACACGAGACCGCAATGATGTGCGGATAATTAGCTCCTGGGAACAGAATGCACTAACAAATTAAATAGGTTTGCACCTTATCCTTCTCTTTTCAGAGCCCTGAAAGCACAGGCAGATAATTTTGCTTATCTGTCTGTGCTACAAATACAGCTCTCCGCTACTGCGGAAGATGCGTGGGGAAGAAGGGTCTCGCGTGCACTGCCTATACATCAGCTACTCAGCTGTCGTATGGGAGTGTAAGGGAAGGGCATTGCCTTGCCGGAGCTGCTGATGCACATCTAACGGAGCGGGCCTTTGGGGAAGCACAGGCTGGGCAGCACCTGCTCTGCAGGCAGCAGCAGGGACCGGGAAGGTGAACAGTTCATCGGTGGCGATGAGACTGAAGGGATTCTGGACACGGCCACAGCAGGATTCCACGTGCATCAGGGAAGCGCAGAAGTCTAAGGTTAGAGGGAGTTCTGAAGATCCCATTTTGGAATATAGGTGCCCAAGCTCCACCTAAATCTAATAGTAAATTCAGCTCCAAGGTGACATGCCAAAGTCACGCAGGCAGTTTGTAACTGAGCAGATGTTGAACCCGGTCCTACAGCAGCACACTAATCAATAAGCCGCTTCCATCTTAACTGTACCTGAATCTCTGAAAACTGCAGCCCCAGCATCTTCAATCCAGAATAGACTCGGGGAGTAAGAGCACTGAAAAGGAGATGGGGCTGTCCAAGGTGACCTGAATAAGGACAGGCAGTCACACAACTAGAACAATTCCCCTATCTTGAAGAGTCACTTAGTTTTATAATTAACTTAGTTTGAATGAGTTCATCGTTTGCAGGCTCTGTAGTACTAATGAGCCATCCAACCCCTGAGGAACCTGTACAGAACTCACTGGATATACTTTCATGCAATTTCAATTCCTATTTGGTTAACTGTTAGCCCTCCTCAACTGCACCTAAAGAAAGCATACCTGGGTTTGTACGTTCTGCCTATCCTCATATGAAGAATGTCCAAGAGGTACAGTCAGCTGAAGAGAGGCCTAATTTTTTTTTTTTTTTTAATTCGTTAACATCAAGTAACAGCTATTTCTGCTTTCAATGAGACGGTGTAAGTCAGTGTGCAATTATACAATATGTTGCATCCAGGCATCATACTGGTCTCTTCCCAGCTTTCTCCCCATCCACTTGTTCATCATGCCACATGCTGTGACAGGATGTCCCAGCAGAGCTGGAAACTGGATAGTTGAACTGACATGCGTTTAAAAATAACTCACCAAAAAAAAATAAACATTCTAAAAAAAGAAAGCATGTTATTTTTAACCTTGTCTTATCATTGATCCAGTTAATGCTGTGGCCTTATAAATAGTTATATCACCACAAGTAAAGAGACAGTGACCTCGCAGCATGGGAAAAAGCAGAGGAGGGCGAACGTTGGGGACAGTGGTTTCTTAAGCCAGCTTCACCAAAGTCGACAGTGTGCCTAACTAAGCCCTCAGTCCCTGGAATTGTTCTTTACCCATACTGAGGGGATTGTGGACAGAACCTTCACAGAATCGCAGAGCGGCTGAGTTTGGAAGGGGTCTCTTGAGGTGGTCTTGTCTAACCCCTGAGCTCAAGCAGAGTCATCATAAGCGAGTTACCCAGGACCACGTCCAGACGGGTTTTGAACATCTCCATGGATGGAGATTCCACAACCTCTCTGGGCAACCTCGTTCCAATGCTTCCACCTTGCCCAAACAAATGTATCGCTGCTTCATCTCACTATCTTAAGCTACAATCTTCATTGCATGAAGACCAGTGTGTCTGCACCAATTACAATGGATGTCACTGATTTACATTAACCAGAAGTCTGTCCCCTACTTTGTCTTCTTCCACTTGAAGTTTCTCACTAGTATTTGAAACCGCATACTCAGCGCTAGTTCAGCTGCAGGCACATATTGCCCATCTGGGATCACATCAGCTCACAGGCTAAGATGGAGTCTTATGTTTGATCACAGAAGGTAGTACCTTTGAAGTCATTGAAATTTAGGCCTAACTTGCGTATTTCTAGCTTTCCTTAAAACTGTAGCTTGTTTGGTGGTGGTATCTCTTTGGGCAATGCTGAATGTATAACCACAATAACATTAATTTCAACATCTAAGACGGAACACTATTTTTTTCCCCACCAAAATATGAACAACAGCTCAGTAACAAACAGTTTCATTGGGAACCACTGTTTGAACAACTCTCCTTTTAAGACCTGTTGCATGTTGCTTTATTTCATATCCTTGCAAACACCTTCATTATTAAGATGTGGAAGTATTTTCCGCTTTGCCAGTTATATTTGTGAGAAACCGTTTTGCCTGTTGGCTACAATATGAAGTTCACGGGTCTCATTTGCCAAGGTATTCTGCTGTAAGGACATGGCAGTCACCAGCAGGAGTGAAGGCTGTGTCTGGTACTTTCACAACAGAGGGATGGTACTCGTCTTCTGCCGCTTTAAGGAGATCATCCCTGCAGCTGCTTGAGCAGTGCTGCAATCCAAACCTTTAGGGAATGGACTGGATGCATCAGACCAGCAAAACATCAGCTTATCTTTTTCTCTGCTGGGGTCTTATTTTTTAAAAGCAATTTTTTTCCTAAGCTGCCCTGATTAGATAGTACTAATAACATTAAGCTAAATTGGTTCCTTGGGAGATGTCCCAATTAAATGGCTATCCTAATTAAGCACATCCTGATTAAGCAGAAGATCCTATAATTATAATAATAGCATGTAATAAAAACTAGCCCATATAGTTTTGTTCAGACAGAAAGCATTTTGCAAGCCTTATTTACAGGAACCACTTTACCCAGAATTGAAACACAACGAGCTCTTGGGTGAAACACTACATCTGTTTAACAGTGTTCAGTAGAACTAAATAGCCTTTCAGGACAGGAAATGAAAAATTCTGCCCCATACTGACAGCACAGACAATGTTATGGCAAAGCAGAAGGTACATAGCAGTAATTTGGATGAAATATTTTGACTGCTCTTAGCAGAATTGCTGCAGTATTTACAATTACTTCAAATGATCACAAGTGCACTCAAAAGCGTGTTTTATTGAAGCTTCTAAAATAAAGGTTAAGTTCCACACTAAAGAGAGGAAAAGTACCCCGTGTTGAACTTTTGCCTTAAGTTATGAGAAAATCTCATTCCTATATTTACACCATGGGGTTTTCTCAGCTTACAATAGTGAGAGTGTAGCACAAGAAGCCAGGTAGTCCCGTGTAAGTACTAATGAGAATAAAGTAGCAAGTCCGTTTTCTCCAATGAGTTGTAAAGCTGAGATCTTGACCCGCTAGTTACTGCGGATGCACTGCGTGGGTTTTGAGTGCTGCTGTGCCAGGGGGAATTCTGACTGTGTGCTTTGGATGCTGTTCGTGTTCCAGCTTGCATAATTTATTTGGCTGGCTCAGTTCCTCTCTGGATCACAGGGGAGCATGACGGCCTCAATTTGTAGTTTGTCCTACACAACAGTGTAGAGAAGACATTAAGTAACTCTCAGTAAGGAAAGAGAGTTGAATAAACAATACAAACAAACAAATTTAGTTATTAAAAGTACTTTTTTCCTTTTAGTGACAGAAGAGCAGAAACGAGGAGGCAACATGAAGCTCAAATACTCAGAAGTTTCAGCTGATAAAAACTGAGTGAATACACATATAAGCAGCCATGAGCTGGTAAGTTATCATTGAACAGCAAACTTGGCCAAGTGCACCACAAATCATTATTCCAGGGAGCGTGTATAACAACTCCCTACATCTCTCCTCATTGTCCTACCATTGTCATGTCTGAGCACAAGTGCTATAGAGATATTGCAGTATCTGTTCATTCAATATTAGTTCAACATTAGGTGGATATGGAGTCTGTAAGCTATCTACCACAGCCCTTAGGAGCAGGGCCTGATCCCTGCACAGACTCAGGAATACTTATAATACAGGTGCATTGAGGTGCTGCTCTCCACAACACCAAGGTAGATGCCCCAGTCAGTCTTCTGAGGTACCGTTATAAGATACTACAGTGTCCTTGGAAGAAAGCAATGGTTACTGGTGCTGCTAGATGACAACGTAGTGCTGCCCTTCCGGCATTACAGTGAGCTTATAACATGAGGCAGCTATGACAAGTGCATATGCAACCTGAGGATGTGTGGAGCAACGTGGTTGGAACACCTGTGTGCCAGGACCTCACGCAGAATACAGAGACCCACACTGAAGGAAGATCTACAGAAACTGGGACAAGCTGCAAAGTAAGATTACTAGGATCACAGAAAGAGACAGTTTGTATACAAAAAAAAGACCAGAAGAGCTTCACTGTTCAGGCTGCAGTTGCCTTTTGTACCTGCATTAGGCAAATTAAATCAGAGAGAAAGAAAAGGCAGTTCAGGTACAGGGGCAATGTTAGCATGAAAACAAGCTAATGTAGGGCTTGAAACCTGAAGGTTTTCATTGAGGTACCTCCTAACCTTATTACCTTTAAGAAAAAAGCCTGGTTAGCCAGTAAAGAAGCTTACCTGGTGCTGTAGCAGATGGTAGCTGTGGGCCAGCTCTTACAGTCCTCTGCTCTGCTGCCAGGCAGTTGTGATACCTGACCACCACCATCTCAACGCCAGCCTTGCTTGAAGTCTCCTTCCTTCACCACAGCCTGCCAACTCACTAACCTCTCCATGCCTTGATGTGTCTTTCTGTGGTGCACAGAGAAAAAAAATAAACAATCTTACAGGAGCTACCTGAGGGCAAGCATGGCATGACGGCATTAATTTAGGCCACCCTCCTTTTTAAGGAACTGGCGTAAGTCTTCTGGCAGTTCCCAGCAGCACAACAATCACTCCCTGTTCCTTTCAGGTAAGGGTATGAAATTTTTCTTTTTTGATAGAAATAAACCCTAAATCTTCCAGATCACCAGGTGAATGTTTCTTGAGGTAACAAATGTCTTAGAATAGGATACCTAAAAAAAAAAAAACACCAAAACCCCCAACCCAAACCAGTAAAGAACTTATAGTTAGAGCTCCAACAACAGCTACTCTATGGGGAAATGTGCTAGGCTGCAATAATAAAGGCTATACTAATTTTCCCACCTCTTTTCAAACTCCCCTACTCCAGCTACTCACCTGAAAGCCCCGTGTCCAGCCCCTTAAATAGCATAAATGAAGGACAAGTCTTCTGGGCCCCTAGCAATTAACCCTCAACCAATTATCTTTGATTGGAATGACATGAAGTCTGATTTTCTCACCTCTCCATGCCTTAAGGTCTCAGGTGGTCATCTTATACCCAGGTGTTCCCATTAAACTTCAATCAATGTGCTTCCTGATTTGATGACTTTTTTCAGCATTAAAGATAAGCAAAAGTGGATCATACTTAAAAAGCTGCTTTCTGCAAAACATGAGGCAATTTTTTGCAAACATTAATAAAGCCTCTCAACAGTCTTGAAAGCGGGGCAAAGGTTATGATAGATGAAGTGGCAGCTACCCCAGTAGGGGAGGCTGAAAGAGTTTTTTATTTAAAAAAGCCTATTTCCAGACAGTCAGGATTTGCCCAGCCTTTGGGAATTCACATCTGGCTGAATTAAAACCAGACTTTCAGCTGCTGTAAAGCAACAGAGCACTGTCGGAGTCAGCGAAACAGGCTTCGCTTGGGTGAATGGAAATGGCTTCTGCAACTCTACGAAGTCATTACCACGGGGGGAGCTGGGCCAAAGCTCAGTCCCCATCCAGGCCTAGCTAATTTTGAACCATCCTGAAGTGCACTTAGTTAGCAGGTTGTTTCAGTCTTTGTTTCACCGAGGCATCCTGAATTAGGAGCTCAGGCATGAACAAACAGGTTATTTTTTTCTACATACATATCATCATACAAGTGCATCTGTGTCACAAATTATTTTCGTTCTGTCAAAACAGTGATACTTTTTCACCCACTGTAAGTTGAGATCTGCTCAGATTTCCATTCCTAAGTGATTCCATGACTGCTGACAATTTGGCCCTTAAATCAGGATTTCATTTTCAAGGGAACCTCGTGGTTTTGAAGTAATCTTAATAGTCCTGTCCACTGTTCATGTAAACCTGCTGTTTTTTTCTCCAAACAACATTTTGTCTCACAGTGTAATGATCAAAGTTTGTTTGCTCCTAACAGTACCATTCTTGTAGGATGGAAAAAGGCTAATATTTCCGTTATTATATTACAAAAGACATTATGCAGGCCCTGTTTTCTTCAATAGGCTTTCTGTTAAATTGCAAGATCTTCGAAATTTGAGGTGAATTTTCCTGCCTGCCTTACACACTTTTGGAAAACGGGGCCCCGTTCTACCACACACAGTGACAAAAATATTATTAGAGCGGTTGTCTTGGGAAGAAGCATGAAAGATGAGAAGAAGCTTTGCTTCTGAATTGAAACCTCAGCCAGCATGAACTGGGCTTTCTATTTGTTTCCCAGTGACCTGGGTTCAGATTTTGGGAGGCCTGGTGCTAAGTGCACTACAGGTGGCAAAGCCAGGTTCGTGCTTGTGGTTCTGCTCTTCGCTCGTGCAGACTGAGTGACTGGGTGCTGCTTTTGTTTAACTGTCTTCAATCTGTGTCATCTCTGTGGATCGCCTCTGCCAGGAGGTGTCACAGGCATACGGAGTTTACGAACTAGCCACAGTATGTGTGCCATCGGTATTACCAACCTCACAAATGAGACTCTAAGACACCCTTAATATATTGGTTTTAAAAAATTGTCTGGTGTACCCAGACAACACTGACATTTTCTGATCGCATAACCTGGGGTGTGTCAGAGCAGGAGCAGAAGCAGACTTCATGCTGCACAACTGTCCAGCCTCTGCCCTAAACAGTAACACACGGGAACCACAAACAAAAGAAGCCGAGCTCCCGGAGCTTGGTCAAGACTGCAGAGTGGGAAATCACTCCTAGGACTGTGCCCCGGTATTCATATGCAAATCATTTAGGCCTTTAGAAGTAAAAATCTTGTGTTGCGCATGTTTATAGGGCAGAGATATAACACAATCTATAGGAAAAGCAGGACTCGGGTAGTGATCAGCCGGACCTTGCGCTGGCTGATCCTTCTGGAGAGTCCCTTCACATTGCTGTGATTCAGCATCTACTTCTGTCTATTTACTATTACAAGCGCTTTATACACATAGGTTTATTTATTATTCGAGTCGCTTAGCTTCCACACTTCTTACAAGTCGATGGGAAAAGAAAGTTTTGTGCAGGTCTCTGTTCCGACCGTAGGTCCTGATCTTGAGATGTTAACTGGACCCCAGCAATCCAACAAAATCCATGGTGCTCAGTCCTTGCACTGAATCTGTCCAGACAAACCAGCTACCAGGACCGGAGCCCAGACAAGCCGGGATGTTAATAAATCCTTCTAAAGTGAGCTATTTCTGGGGTAAGGCTTCAATTTCCTTTGCACACAACATCCAGGTCTCATCGATAGCCGCACACTAAAATTAACAAGAAACGTGAGTGTGTTTTTTCAACTGGCTTATTCTAGAGGAAAAGGGGGGATATTTTAAGGGCTATTTTGCAAGTTCAATCTCAGTATCTTGACCCCTGGGATTATTTAGCCTTAAGCCTGAATGTAATATCTTCACCCTGCCCTCAAGCCAGAAATGTTGTTGTGCTTGGTAGGATGTCTGTCTCAGCGCAAACTTTTGAGACTTCAGCATATGATGTCTCCACTGGTCATCAGGTGAAGGAAGTATCATAACAGGTGTTATAACAGTGATTAGTGGGACAACCCCCCTCATTAAACCGACTCACAAACAAATATTTTTAAAAATAATTTTGGCTTCTCTTTAAAAGGCTGCTGGCTAGCAAAGTAGGGCCCGTGGTGGTGTTAAACTCTCGGTTCCTTGGCTGGCAACTCACAAAACCTGCAGGCTATATGCAGACGTACAGCTATTTTACTGGTGTGTGGCGGGGAAGTTTTACAGGTTGTTTGTTACATTGCCACCGCGTCAGGCAGCCTCATGTGTCAGGTCCTTACAGGTCACCTTTGCATGGGAGCAAAAAAGGTAAGCACAACTAACTTTATTTATACATTATACACAAGTCCTTGGAAAGGGTTGATTACAAACACAGATGATTTGAGAGTTATGTGAGACAGTCCAAACATCAAAACTCGGTTCCCAGGGAGCAACAAGCCTCAAGAGCTGGTTCCAAGTAGACAGAAAGGCAAACTGTGCTGCAGCCCTATCCAACGGGGTGGCAGGTTCCTTTAGAGCGCAAACTCCGTTGCCTGATTCAGGGAGCATCAAAACCCAAACAAGGCGGTACCACATGGTGAATCCTGCCCTGTATGTTTTATGAAAATTGCTTACCTTCCAGCAGACTTGGTGTCTGTCAAAACCTCCAGATCTGGGAAGCGAGGATTTCAGTCTGCCCGGAATACAGAGAGCACAGGGACAGTGACAATACAAACTTCCGCTTCCCTGACATTGCTGCTGTTTATACCCTGGGAATGGGTCACATACCTACCTTTTCTTGGACCCTTTGACGCTCACGTCACCATAGGACTGATTCTGATGACAGTTGTTTAGAGACTGCCAACATTTACCCGGATCCGCAATAAAAGAGGGAGACGCAGCTGGCAGAGTACCAGCCTTAGACCTGGGAAGATGCGATTTGGCTCCTTGCAGCATCACAGGTTTCCTGTGTGACAAGAGACACAGCCAAGCCCTGCTGTAGGGAGTAGCACCAGTCTCCCTATTCACTCAGTTCTATACTCTAAACCAGAGGTAAAACGTAATGGGACTTTACACACACAAGGAAGTATTCAGATACCACAATAAAGGTGTTGTGTAAATACCTCCTAGTAACCGTAAGAGATGTTTGTTCTGCATGATTATCATCATGACATCCAAAACTCACTGTGCCAGATTTATTTATCAGCAAGACACAATCATAAATACATGATACCTTTCAAGCACTGTGACATTCCCTTCCTGCAGATGGCTGGAAATGTTCTTAGATACAATATTTGCAATTAGCCTGCTGATGAAATTAGTGCTCTGAAATGGTTAGTTTTATAGATGCCCATGTTGCTCCCTCTGTGACTATTACTGCTTTAACCTCTTTGAGACCTTGGCTGAGAGGACTTTCTCAGGACTGCAATATTGAGAGCGCAGGTCAGAAAGAAACATAGCCCAGCAGAAACAGAGAAGAGGTGCAGTCCCCAGGTGGGTGATTTGCCTGGGGCTCTGGTGAACTGCGTCCTAACCCCTGCTCCACTGCAGACCCTGAACCGCCTACTTACCGCTCTTTCTGCCTCAGCAAAATAAGGACAGTGCTACTTACTGCCTCCCAGCCCTCCTGCCCCTGGCAGAGGACATGCCATGGGAGAGCTCAGAGCCATCAGCGTTCCCAGCGGCCAGTTCTGGCACCTCCTTTTTGTATGTCTAATCATCATTGTTGACATGTGCTGCCCTGCCCCTCCCGTTTACCCAGCAGAAGGGTTTGGGTCATATGTTCAAAACATTCAGGAAAAATCCCTCCAACTACTGCCCCTGAATTCCCCCAGGAGATCTGTCCTGGTGCACGCACTGCTGAGGACACTTGCCCCTTGCCCGGCAGAATGGAAGCGCATCAGTGATGGAAAGGATCCATCAGGAATACAGGGACTTCATAGGTCACCTCAGGGATCTGGAGGGGTTCTGTACAGTGGCACCATTGCTTCAATCCGTTTTGCCACTGTTCACTGCTATGTGCAATTGGGATATCCAAGAACAGAATCTCTTCCACAGGAAGCATCCAGGAAACTCAGAATTTAATGAAGCTTGGATTCCTGCCCTCTTTGCACCTAAGCCCATCAATGTCTTGGGCTGGTTTTCACCTTTCACTGACAATAAGGTAATTTGCTCGTAACAAACAGCTTCTCATCTGAAAGAGGACTGGCATGAATCACAGCGGAGGCATGAATCAAAGAGGACTGGCATGAAAAGCTCATGCTCATTTTTGAACATGCATTATGCCCCGATTAATTGGCAGTGGCTTCTGGCTCTATCAATAGGATACGCTCCCTGGAAGAATGACACGTTTCCGAGAAATCCTCAACAGACTCAAGTATGTATTATTGACGAGCTAGGAGAAAATCATCTGGGTCTTGTTACAAGCCCGAGGCTTAAATCAGTTTTGCTGGAAGGTCTGCCAGCCTTTTTGTTTATGGCTTCTCTCTGAAATAAAGTACATTTCCCCTGAGGCAAAGGATTTAGTTATGGCACTAGCCCGCAGCTCAGGAGACCTGTATTTTCTCCTTGGTTCTGCTTCAGGCACTATGGGTGAAAGGTTTCCGGTGCCTCCTGAGCTGGAGTCCCTTTTTTAAAAGCACCTATATGGGCGCAATGTGAAAACCCAAGGAAGGCAATCCAGTGGGCTGACTGGCGTGGCCCTCCCCTCCCCTCCGTCCACCCCGCTGTCTCCCCTGTGGTGGTTCCAGCAGTCTGATGGTCCGGCCAGGGCAGGCCTCTGAGCTGGAAGGAAAGGCAGGAGGCAGGTTTGCTATTATGGAGCTGAAGGAAGAGCTCCCTGCCCACCGAAGGGGATTTCTCCCCTGCCTTGGCGATGGTCTCAGGCTGAGCCGACGCGATTCCCTCCCTAGGCAAAGAAGCGCTAAGCTCGCTTTCTGCTGTTAGGGCTGGCGTGTGGTCAGACGAGGCCTGGGAGCAGCGACAGGCAAGGGTACGTGGTTGGGAGCAGGGAAGGGGGAGTGGAACGCCTTGCTTTCACCGTCAGCAAGCTGTTCGGTTGGTTCAGGCAACCCCGCGAAACAAATGTGCAGCCTCAGGCAACAAATATTGAGATAAGTTGACTGCTGATTTGTCCCCAGAACCAGCTCATCACCGAGTCAGCTAAGTGCCAGCGTAAAGGAAGTACATCGGGTCTGCTAGGGCAGCAGGTAGCGAGCACAGCGGCTGACCAGTATCATTAACCCACGTCCTAAACCCCGCCTTGGCTGGATCTACCACCTGTCCCATACGCTGCGTGATTCTTCTGTTTAACCTCAGCCTTGGAGCTGGAGCTTCCCCTTAACATGGACTTGTGCAATGCCTAGCACCATGAGGAACCAATCTTAATTGTATGCCTAAGACCATGACTACTCTTTAAGTAGTCTCACAAGAAACGAAAAGCATTCAACCGCCGCCAACAACCCTGGCTACCCAGTAGCACTCCCTCTTCACTGCCGTATTTGCAGACCTACTTTGGAGAACTTTTCCATCTTCTCCTGTTTCCTGCAGGGGTATTATCTGTGCTTGCGAGGATTCAATTAATGCCATTGATGTGGAATGTTGTTCCATTCATCACCGGCCACTGCATCTAATGAATAGGATAATCTAATTCTCCCCAAATAAATATGACACCAAATTAAAAGAGTTCATAAACAGCCTCCAAAATGGAGTGAGTTTGTTTCAATTTATTGCCTTTCAAATTGCACTGGATCCCTCAAGTACCAACCTAGCTATAAACAAGTCATTGACTGAGTTTGCAAGTTTATTATCACTAATGTTTGCCTCTATTTATACTAGAATTGAGTATTAGTATTAGCTGGAAGAACAGCAAAAGGAAGGTCATCCAAATGCCACTGTTTTTAACCACAATTTTCCTAAACTAGTGAGAGAGCTTAAAGGCACGATGTATTCTAGACAATTATTTTCACTGTGTTTACTGTCACTGAAACATTTAACAAAGTGATTATGATCTATCATTAGAACCATGTGGAAAGTTCACCAGGAAACCAGAAAAAAGTAGTAAGGCCCACTGGGTACTTGGCTAGTTTAAGAAGA
This sequence comes from Vanellus vanellus, assembly GCF_965231255.1. Lineage (NCBI taxonomy): Eukaryota > Metazoa > Chordata > Aves > Charadriiformes > Charadriidae > Vanellus > Vanellus vanellus. The sequence goes on along the minus strand of NC_138912.1, from coordinate 21,603,435 downwards.
GACTTTTCTCCCTATCTTCCACCAAAAACCAAACCAACAGTTCTTCCAACTTTTTGCCTGGTATAATTTTTGGGGGGAATCAGCTGTTAGACAAATAATTATGTACATGAAGACAGATGATCTTGTCAAGCTCTTCTTTGAATTTAGCCCGGTTTTCAGTATCCTAAGTTGTCTGAACAGACTTTCCAGAACACTCAGCAGGAGAAGAGATAATTAGTGTGGCTGTGGATTTCTTACAGAATGATCTAGATGAAAGAGAACGGAACTATAGACTTAGTGTGGTGCTTACAAAGTGCATCATATTGAATCACCCGTTTGACTGTGGACAATATCTGGTGCTTCAGCAGAAACCGACCTTGTGATTTACTGCTTGAAAATCCTATTTATTTAAGAGCTTCTGTAGTGGAATCTGCACACTTTCCTGCAATTAATCAATTTAACCTCATTACAGACAGCCCTGAGAACTAAAGAACTATCTCTACCTGGCTTTTAAGGTTAGCACATTACTCATGGTAACACAGCTCTGGCTTAGAAATCCAGAGCTATCATGTCCGCAGAGCAGAAAACCGGCTTGTGCGGGGATTTTCTTTCAGTCCCAGAAGCATGACAAGCACTGAGGAATAAGTGGATTTCTCATAGATTCATAGAATAGTTTGGGTTGGAAGGGACCTTTAAAGGTCATCTAGTCCCAGCCCCCCTGCCATGAGCAGGGACATCTTCAAACAGATCGGGTAGCTCAGAGCCCCGTCCAACCTGACCTTGAATGTTTCCAGGGATGAGGCATCTACCACCTCTCTGGGCAACCTGTGCCAGGGTTTCACCACTCTCATTGTAAGCAATTTCTTCCTTATATCTCGTCTAAATCTTCCCTTTTTTAGTTTAAACACATTAGCCCTTATCCTATCGCAACAAGTCCTGCGAAGTTTGTCCCCACCTTTCTCATAAGCCCCCTTTAAGTACTGAAAGGCCACAATAAGGTCTCCCTGGAGCCTTCTCATTTATATAATGATTTTCAAAGACTGCAGGACATTCTTCATTTCAGCCCTAGACTCAGCCCTTAATACTCCATGTGTGTGGCATGGACTCTGAAACCTTTTTCTGCCTTGCCTGCAAGGAGAGAGCAAAGGCTGAGAGCGTGACTGCCTGGGGACAACCATGAGATCCTGTTGCATTTAAGCAGGAATTTCTTGAATTAGTAGGAGTGATTTATATGATCGTAGGGACAGCAGTAGCTTTGTTTATTTAGTAAAGCATCTTTTTTTGGAGTCTAGGATACCAGAACATTGAACGACTATTCTAGTATTTTAGGTTAGGGAAAAAGAATTCTAAATGGCTATAAACTTCGGAACAGTAAGCTGTGTTTGGAATTGTTCAGCACAGAGTGTGAATAAACCTCCGCACCTTCCTTTTGCTACTTTTCTGCTGCAAACTAGAAAGTTGACCATGACTTTGCATTTCTTACAAAAATATTTCATATTTGTGTGTCATAGTTGCTTCCGAGCAAAGCAATGAAGTAAGGTTAAGGTGAAGACCTGGCAACTGTGGAAAGGAAAGGCAAGTGACTAACCCAGGAAGGTAGCAAAGCTGTTGGGTGATTCTGATGTGCTTCATCAGCTTTGGATAGGAAGTTCTGGCAAGGCTAGAAGTTGGCATCAGCTGTACTCTTCCTATTTCTTCCTGTCTAGACCTTTTGGGATCCTTTTAAACGCAGAATTTACCCCCCACAACACCGATCTTTTCTATGGGAGAAGATTGCTAGTGACATTTAAAGCAATGACTCTTCCCTCCCTTTTGAAGAACATCAGCCTTTATTAGGGCTAAAATAACAAGGGATCTTTCAGCTTGGTGGCTAAACAATGAACCAAAGGGGAAATTGTGGTTCTTTGGCTTAAACTAAAATAGAAATTTAGGAGATATTTCAGAAAGTAAAAAAATATATTCTCAGGCAAACTGAAATATTCAACTTTCTTCCCTCCAAAATGTCATGTTTCAGCTTCAGATTAACGAAAGCTTTTGATAATTGTTTTTCAGCTTGAAATAGTTTTTAAAATAAAGTTGCCATTTTAAAATCAATACATGGAAATGTTGACTTTCATTTTCCCCCCTATTTTTCTGCCTGACATTCATTTTTAAGCTTTTTAAAATTCCGTTTATGTCCACCAAATGCCATTTTTCAGCTAATGTCCTACTGTCAATAACATTTTGCCCAGTGCTGACTGTGATTTTATGCTTCCCTAGAACATTGCTACACATGACTCAGTTCCTGCTTGGACTGTAACTCAATTTCAGAGCTCACTGTCATCTATAACTCCAAAGAGCAATTTCAGCTGAAATCCTAAATTGAATTACAGATTTGTACTGCATTGCGCACTATTTATTAATAATATTGTGCCTACAACATATCCTGTTCTTCATTACCACAGGGAGAACAGCACTGGTTCCTCTGTGAGACCCAGAGCTATTTATTTCTCCGAATGTTCGATCCCTGCATGTACAGAATCTACGGACATCTGCATTTCTTTTGTAATAAGTACTTTTATCTAGCCAATAATGCAGAAAAGGTTTCTCAAGACTATAAAACCACTGGGATGTATCCACATGATTTAGATGTCATAGAAAAACATCACTGTGTGCATTCTTCTAGTTTCAAAGAAATACTAAGTATTATGGGATAAAGTCCCTGGGAGCTTTGAACTCCCACACCAATTACACCCTTAAGCGTTGGGCATACAACTTTCGGTCAGAAATGCCAGTCCTAAGCCTCCAACAGACATGAGCAGTCCAAGGGATGATGCTGACGCACCATGGCTAATTGAGATTTGGAACAGGAAGGGATATTGGCAGAACAGAAGCACAGCTTGAACAAATCATACTTTCCTCCAAACAGACAGGAGCCCAGGTCCCCAGGGCTGACTGTTTCTATCATCTTCTGGGAGGACAGAAGATGATAGAAAACCTAAAGTACTGATGAGTAGATGACAATTAGATGATGATTAGAAAACTTAAAGTACTAATTTTTTCCTGCAGCTTAACATAAAGTTTTTCGTAAACAACAAATTCTCTAATGACAATTTCTTGGAACCTCAGGGATGAGTCCTTTGGGTTCAAACGGATGACACCAGAAGGCTGAACGACAACTACTTACAAGGCCAGTATTGTTTGCAGCGATGGGAGCGATTGAGAGTTGGAGTGACCTTCTTGTTTACATGTGGCCTGAGGAGAAGGGGTCGCTGCACTGTGTCAAACAAAATCTCTCTGTGCTGCTGCGATGTCCCAGGCACAGGGATGTGCTGCACTTATCGACCCCAACTACTAAAGAAGCAAAGAGCCTTTGGAGTCAGCTCAGGCATTCGGGTTCAGGGCAGAAGTTAAAGGAAAGCCTATTATGTCCTTGGCACAGTCCCATCTCAGCATCTTACAGTTTGGTACTATCTTTCCTGCAAGGGAGATACCATCCAATAGGTCCCAAAGAAGGTCTACAATTTTGCCATTAGATGGCCACCTTGACAGCAAACCAGACTCCTTCAAGAAACCCAGGCAATAAGCCACAACACTAGAAGACTCCACTATCCCATCTGGATGCCTGTGTCAGGCAGTATTTCCTCACTGCAGTACATTACATTAATAAATCAACACTAATTTACCATTAATTTATTAACTTGGGAATAAAAATAATCAGCAGTTTCCATTCAGAAAGGCTCCCATCTGCCGAGCAGTGAGGATGCTCTCCCCTCAAGCCTCCCTTCAGCCCACCCCAGAGCAACTAACGGGACCATCCATGCTAGCATGACCCACCTCCCCTTCCCCCCCGGGCAACACACTGTGCCATCCAGTGTTTTGGCAAACCCACCTTCTGCTCTGAAGAGAAGAAGTGCTGTCTGCCTCACAGATGCCCCACTGCCAGCTCTGGTGTCTCAGGCAAGGCTCTTGCCCTGCCCCACACCAGCCCCAGCTCAACAGCCTACACCACCCAGGGGTGCCTCCGTGCACCGCCGGGAAAACCATAGGGAACCGGGAAAAGTGAACATGCTTCTCAGATTATTTCCCCCCCCTTAAAACACATTCCTAAGCATAGGGAGACAGGAAAGAGATCTCCCACTTTGCCCAAGTAAGATATTTGCTGTTCTCTTCTTCCACTTCCCAAAAGGAACAATGTTTTTTTTTTTTAACCTCAGTTTAAATGCTTGAATATATTTTATACCAAAAATGCTCCAAACTGTTGCAAAATAGAAATGCAAGTGAAGCCAGACCCATCCAAACTTTTCTTCTTCTCTCCAGAAGTTGGGAGTGATGAGACACCTCTGAAGCAGAGCCTTTGCCTGTCTGTGGCTGGGCATTGCCTGGGGATCCTGTGGTCAGCCTTCTGGTTTTCAGGCCACATCTGCACTGGGGTGGCTGGGAGGATTAAGCAACACTATATAAAGTCAGCTTTCTCTGGAATGGGAGCTGTCAGGGGTTAAACACGATTTATGTGCGTTGGCATCATATCTGCAATAGATTTTTGTTAGTTTTCCCAAGCGTCAGGAACACGGCTAGTAGCTGGAGTCAACCATTCCTATGTACGCCTGGGTGTGAGTTGAGCAGAGAGCTAAAGGACCTACACCCCACCACGCTGCCCGTTGGCACAGCTCCCAGCACGTGGGCGCTGCGTCCGAGGACACAGAGCAGCCACCCAGGGAGGGACAGCAAGGTGGCATTAGCACAGTCCCTGGAGACCCCCTGCAGCACAGGAGGTGGAAAGAGGCTGGCACGCTGGCAGCAGGCAGCCTGCGCCAGTCCTGGCCATTTTTTACATTGCCCCTGTTACCTTTTCCTTGCTGAGCGTTTATCTTGATTTTTGTGCAATAAAATCACGTTAATTAAACTGTGAATGAATAGAAAGGCCCTAAGTCAATATTTGCATTTGGAAAAGACTGGTTAGAACAAGCTCAGGAATTGATTCCGCTTTATTAAAGCGCCTGTTCACCCAGGGAACATTTTAGCAGCAATCAATATGTAATTAAATCTTTATCGATGTTTTACAATTGTTTTGTTTCCCAGCAATTATGGTGATAAAATCAGCTTCCCTCAGTTGTTCCTGCTTCCCGGCTTTACTACTGATCTCCTGTGAGCCTATGGACAACTCACCTTACATCTCCCAAGCTGTTATTAATAAATTGGGACCACAATCACACTGAAACAGCTCTAATCCTCACCCACTGTGCTAAGCACAGGCCAGGGAGAAAGGCCAACCTCTGACCTGAATAACCTGAGAACAACCACAGGAGCCCGGACATGGTATAAGCACAAAAGTTTCAGCGAAATCAGCAGACAGACAACTCTGAATTAAAATATCTTTGAAGAGGTATCTCATTAGGCTTTTCTAGTGAGATTTTAAGTCCCTCCAAGCTGGGATTACCTCTCCCTCGCTGCCTGTCCAACCTCAGGAAAGGCAAACATCGTGAGTACAACCGCATAAATCACGCACACTCCCCGTGTAGGCAGATACAAATTCCCATCGGGCCTTTCCAAAATAATACCCCGAACACTGGGGGAACGGCTCATGTTTTCCCTAACGCCTCATCAGACGGATCTGGTCAGACCAGAGCATTTCTGCAGAGCCTCTTAGCCGCACCGGAGCCAAGTGGCCGCAGGGGGAGAGTCCCTAAACTGGAGTCACGAAGGGGGACACCCGCCACCAAATGCACCCCTTCTGTACCCCTTCCTTACGGATTTTAAATCAGCTGGGAGGGAAGGCGTGCGTTATTTAAAGGGGAGCGAACTTCACCACCCTGTGCCTGTCCTGCACCTCTCCCGCTGGAGCCCTGGGCTGGGTGCTCGGTGGGGAGGTGAGGGGCGCAGGGGGACAGGGATGCTCCCTCGCCCTCCCTCTTCGGCCCCACAGGCGTCGGGGTCCCGCGTGGGTCCGTGAGCATCCCGCCGCGGTCCCGCCGGCCGCGCTGCAGGCAGGCTGTCACCCACAAGATGGTGGTGTAAGCACGGTTTTCTCCCCAGCCGCATCCCATCCCCGGTCCTGGGAAGGCTCTCGCTGAAAAATCAGCGCCCGAACCCGCTCTTAAGCAAAACCAGGGGAAGGCTGATCATCGTTGTCCACGAGAATAGGCGGCTCTCCGAAAAAAATCAAGTGGGTCCTCTGGGCCAGCAGAAGGCATTTGTGATATCTGATCCTTTGACACCTGCAGCTGGCCCGCATCCCCCAAAATCGGCGTGAAGAACTTCCCCTTGATGCTCAGTCTCGAGACGTGTCTCCAACTCATTGTAGTTCAGGTGAGAAATTGGGATATCACTGAAAACACAAGCACTTAAAGGATCAGAGACTGACACCTCCTCCTCTTCATGTTTACCCGGAGATAGATACCTGCAGATACCCTGACCCCAGCTCTGGGTTTTGGCCTCCCTCAGACTTTTTGAATTCGCCACTCTCACTGCACCAGTTCCTGCTCATTTCAGCAGTGCAAGGGAAGAACCACCCCTCGGCCAGGAAATTCACCCACTCAATCAGAAAAGTTACTTCTCCAAAACCAAAGGCCTCTGGTAATTACACATTTCAATGACTTGCTTTAAGTGCCGAGAATCCTTCATCAAGGCAGACCTGAGCTTCTCAAAGCATTTCATCCTGTTTTGTATCACTGTCCAAATCTGGGGCCTCACTCAGCAAATGGTAGGTGCAGTCACGGAGGTGGGGAGGAATTTCCAAGGGAGTCCACCGACCTCTGTGAAGTTATGGTAAAACTGGGAGCAGAAACAGGTCTGCTCCCAAGAGCAGGATATCCTATCTTCACCAAAACCAAATCATCTGCCCTAGTTTTTATTTCCCCACACTCTGACACTGATGTCACTCCCTGAACTCGCCGGTGTCCTGCTGCAGACGCTCACACAAGCCCGAGGGAAATCAAGCACACAGCTTTCAACTTTCACATGCTTACAGCCAGTTTGGCTCTGCCATTCCCTGCTCCTTGGGGACCCCCCACTGAAGTTATGCAGATAAGGCTGCTAAACCAGCCCCCCTAGGACCGAATTCTCCGTACTGACCCATGCCCTAAAGCCCCATTAATGTCTGGGACTCCTTCCAGACCCACCCTGCTAGCAGCAAATGGTCGGTGCTATACCAGCTTGTCCTAGTGAAGTTTAGCAAGGCTTCAGGACGGCCCAGGCTTTGTAGGGTTGTTCAGACTTGTGAAACACCTACAGAGGGCTCAATAGCTCAAAAAGCCTTTAATTTCATATCTAAGTGCCACCCTTCGCAGTGTGTTAAAAGAGAATGGAAATCGCACAGAATGAAATGGAAACAAAAGAGAAACATTCCCACTCGTGTTTGAAAACCTGTTAGGAAAGTGAATAGCTTTTAATGTGTAGTGAGCACCCACATCCTTCAGAGAGCTTTGGAAACCTTGACTATTAATTTAATCTTCTTTTTCTCCCTACTTGGATCGACAGAAAGATTTTCTACATATACATTTTGAGACTCTTGTTCACTGTTAATTCTCCTCTGTATCCACGTCAGCATCTTCCTCCTAGATTTTGTCAGTCACTGCCACAGAGATTCAGTAAGGCTGTCTTGTAATCGCCACTGGTGTCATCCTGATGGGAGGAAGAAAAAAAAAAAGAAGAAAAAAGGTGAGTGTGGAAGTTCCTCTGCACACTCCGAATGCTGACTTTGTCCGTCTGCAGAATATGCCCACATGGGAAAAGGAGTTTGGAATGAGCAAGCCAGACTTCAGCAGAGTTACTGCCAGCTGACACGCCATCAAAAGTGAACGGAGAAATGAGGCTTGTAGCTGCCACCTGAAATAACATGTATCAAGTCAAATTCTTTTCTTTGGAATGCAGGTGAGCAATTGATCACGGCTCCATCCCACAGAGCAGCATGGACAAAGTCAGCACGAACGAGAGCAACCAAGCCTGTTGTGTTCAGATTTTATGTCCCTGGGTATTTGTGTAGCATCCTCTGCCCTACAGGAAGGGAAAGGGCAGGATAGTTACCTCTGACACATGACTTTTTTTTTTTTTTTAAAAGCCACAGATATGGTAAATTTACCTATAGAAGCACTACAGAGAATATCACTAGGTAAAAAAACTTGCTCCCTTTGAATGTTTTGTGATGACAGGTGTAAAGCCAGTTCCACTTCTCAGAAGGAACGAATATTCCATACAGACCCTTGAAGACTGATCATTAATCAACATGACAGACGCTGACAGTGTAAATTAGAAGAAGGGGCCTTCATTACAGAACCAGACTTCCCATGGGGACTGCTAAGGAGAGGGCTTCTGTGCCATTTGCACCGGGGGAGAGGAATGTCCCAGAGTCCTTAGGACAAATGGTAAAACCCAGCGTTTCAGCCCGAATAGGGGAGGGTTATTCACTCAGAGCTGAGACTCAAACCTCAAAAAGCTGCAATACGTTTCGACAAGGTTCAGTTTATAAACCTGTCTTACAAGAGTACAGACCAGGCCTTCATTCAGGATAAGTCAGTTAAAATAAACAAAACAAAACCAAAAAAACAAACACACAAAAAAAACCCCCAGCAAAACCCAACCAAATGAAAAAACCCAAACCAAAATCAAACCACCACCAAAAAGCACTGTTTTGACGTATATGGCACTGACTTGACATAGTTAAGGACTGCAGATATAGAAAGGAGAAAACAGCAAATACAAAATAGCGTGGAAAAAATGTGACAGGGAGGGTTAAATTAATGTAGATTCATCTAGGAGATCATGAAGTACACGGATACAGAATCTGGTCCATGAAAAACCTGGAGCAGCCTCTCCTTGGGTGTGGCTTTGCCCAAGTCACTTACCGAGCATACAACCTGACCCACTTTTCAGGCATACCTGTCTCTCAAGGAGCTGGATGTTAATAGGCCTAACGAAGGAGAGCTATGATCTTAGCAGAAATGACATTTTTACTGAAAACAACCATGGAAGCACCCCACAGCGCTGGACAGGCTAGGAATGTATGTGACGGCTAAGAACCATCGTATGAAAATGCTGCTTACCAGAATCATACTGGAGAGAGACTTTCCTGCAATATGCTTGAATTCAACCTTTATAAGATTTAAGTCAACTTCACTTCGAGAAACGATCACCCTTATAAGAGTCCCATCACGTGTGCCAGCCCCCTGAAATAACAGATATATCAGTCTGTGATGTTAGTGGGTGTCCAAGGGATGAGCTGTCACAAACTGGTCCAGGACAGGAGGAGTCAGCTTTCAAACATTGCTTGGCACATGTTCTGCAGCACATCTGCTTCTCTTTCTGGAGGGCCAACGCCTACCCCCCTGCCAGGGGCCACTGGCAATACCACAAGCCAACCATGGAAGTGTGCTATAAGTCCTTGCACATGTCAAATGCAGAAGCAAACATGCTACAGAGTTGGAAGTGGGCACTGAATACATATTGTCTTTCTGCAGCAACACCCATACAACACGTGGCTTCAACCAATATTGTTTAATCCCTCACAGGAAAATTAAGATTACATCAATAACAAAAATAATCACTCATCTCAGCTTTCCACAAAGTTGGGAGAGCTGACATCTTTTTCATATCAGTTAAGTTACAGGAGCACAAGCTACAAATGCCTTATGTATCCCCATTTGGAACTCTCTCATTAATACTGCCATTGGGAAAATTGCTTCCTAAAAAGAAAATATTGTGGTTCAGTCCATTAAGGCAACATTATGGGCAAAACTCCACCACGATCAGCCTCCTAGCAAAGCGTCTTCCAGAATTTTTGTCCATGTTCCAGAAGATGGGACTGAGCTCCTTGCAGACTCCTAAGTCAGAAAAGCCAGAGTCCCCTGGTATCTCAAGCTTAAAGAGTACTTCTCTACCCACGGTGTTTGAAGGAATTCTGCTATTACTTGCAACAATAACACTAAACTTGCTGGCTTTCACTGAAACCTTGGCTCTTCTAATTTGAATTGGCGGAAGCCAGGTTGCAAGTTAAGTCCAGTATGAAAACAAGTACGTTACAACAAGAGTCTTACCTTTAAAGCATGGTACAGCCTCTCTGCAAAGTAGCAATGGACGTTCCTGGTGCATTTCACTAGGCATACAAAAAGGCTCAGTAAGAATCAATGGTAATTCCAGTCCAGGGCAGCAGGTAGCAGAGATTCAATATGCTATCCATTAATTCAGTGTGCCCCTGGGATCCGAGTTTATCTCACCTAAAAAGTACACTTTATTTCCTACCTGATACCTTTATAAAGCAGATCTGTCCCATAACAGTCAACTGATGCAGGAGAAAAGGCAGCAGGCTCAGACAAAGAAAGGGAAACATAGCCACTCTTACCAATAGCCAGCATGGCATCCTCAAGCGAACCATGGGTTTCACTCTTGATGGAGTCTTCTATGCTCTTACCGGCCAGTTTCTGGTATTCTTCAAACACTGTTTGAAACACAAAGAACTTCAATTTTTTGCCAAGCAACTGCTCAGGCATTTTGTGCCCAATATTTACAGGTGTTGCTTGTATGAAAACACAGATCCTGTGAAAGCAATGGCCACATATGCTTCCCTGGGCTGCAGAGGGAAGAGTGTGGCCAGTAGGTCGAGGGAGGTCATTCTCCCCCTCTACTCTGCACTGGTGAGGCCACAACTGGAATACTGTGTCCAGTTTTGGGCTCCCCAGTTCAAGAGGGACAGGGAGCTGCTGGAGCGAGTCCAGCGAAGGGCAACTAAGATGATTGAGGGATCAGAGTATCTCCCTTATGAGGAAAGGCTGAGAGAGCTGGGACTCTTTAGCCTGGAGAAGAGAAGGCTGAGGGGAGACCTTATTATGACGTACAAGTATCTAAAGGGTGGGTTGAAGGAGGATGGAGCCAGGCTCTTTTCAATGGTTCCCAGTGACAGGACGAGGGGTAATGGGCACAAGTTAGAACACAGGAAGTTCCGTTCAAATACACGGAAAAACTTCTTTACGGTGAGGGTGACAGAGCACTGGCACAGGCTGCCCAGGGAGGTTGTGGAGTCCCCTTCCCTGGAGATTTTCAGTCCTGGATGCAGTCCTGAGTAATGTGCTCTGGGCAATCCTGCTTTGGCAGGGGAGTTGGACTGGATCATCTCTAGAGGTCCCTTCCAACTCTGAAAACTCCATGATTCCGTGATTCTGTAATCACACTCAGCTACAGGCTGCCGTAGCACAGATGAAATTCCTTGCTTGGTGATACAGTTGGTTCCAAAGATTTGTTGCATCCTGACAACAACTAGTTGAAATTCAGTTCTTAAAGGCAGACACAGCCAAAGATGAGACCAATTTTTTTTGTGTTTTGTTTTCTCAGTGATCCTGGGAGATTAAATTTGAAACACAAGGGGGAGCTGGCCTCCAGGGCCTAGAAAACAGCCTCAGAAGACATCAGCTTGAAAAATCTCAGGCATACCTAATTTATCACCAGCTAAATTTATCAGTTTAGGTCCAGCTGATTTACACAGTACTTGATATGCTTTGATTCAGCTGACATAACACAATCTGTTAGTCAGAGTGTTGGACTGCCTCAAAAGTCTTGAGATGACAAGCCCAGGTCTTCGCTGCATAGGGTGGTGGGGAGCTGAGGGCTCCCTTAGCTGGAGCTGGGTTGGCGTCTTCCCTCCCAGCAGCCTGTGATGCCCTCAGAAGAACCTGGGGCAGAAATGCAGGGTGCACCCCATGATTCTCCAGCCGCGAATAACCAGCTCCTTTTTCGGTGATTTTTTCCCAGAGGAGCCCACATCAAATGAGTCACGGGTCTGTCCACTGCACGCTCCTTCCTGGTTAGAAAGAGGCTGTCTCTCTCTCCCTCTCCTTGAGTTTATAAAAACAGCTATACAATCCAGCCATCACCGCTGTATAAGGACTCCTAGATAAGCCACTTGATTTTCAGCAGCACGAAGTCTTCACAGGCAGCTTTTGATCACCGAGTGATCAAGGATTAGGAGAGAGGGTCAGGTACTTATTTGTGACCTCCCATCTGTAGCCCTGCCTCTTCTTTCTGGCGAGAGGGATTTCTCATTTCAGAGGCTTGGGAACATGGGCTCTGCTCCATACCTTTCAGCAAGTGCGTGGCACTCCTTGTGCACAAGATGGTGATGAACTGTATCTCGTCGGTGCCCCGTATCTTCTCCCCAGCAGCATAAAGAGTCTGTAATTTAACACACAGTTGTTAGAGAGATGTTCTGTGTGTGCAGCCGGTAAAGGAACAGAGTCTGGCTTATGACACTGCTAGGGTAAAGGGGTTGGAAGTAACCTAAACCAGCGTGAACTAGACTCTCCCAGAATGGTTGATTATGAAAACCCTTAACAGTGTTTTCTAGTCAAATCGAAGCAGCCACTACCTTCACCCTTTCCGGTCATCCTGCAGCAGCTGGAGCAGCCAACAATACTCTTGAGGTTTCTTCCCTATTCTTTGTTGTCCCACTCCACCATACTCATATACTTTCATATATGAAAAGCAGCTGAGGCCAAGCCCAGCTCTCACCACCCCTCTTTGGAACAGCAAGGCTCAGCAGTGCAGGCAAAATCGAAGAACTTCAAGTTACTTCCACTTGAAGACCACCCTTCCTCGAACTAATGTGGCTCCAGCTCTCTGCTGCCCACTGAAGCAAAGCTGAAGACAGGCAGTGTGCAGGCAGGTCACTGATCACAGGCATTTGACAGTACCTCTGCATCCTGGAGAGCCAGTGCTGTGTCCACGTAGAGAGTAGCATTGTCCCTCTCACCCTATGAGAAGAAAAAGAAAGGTAACTATTTTGTCTCGTGAAGATTCTTCCATATGTAAGGATCACAGCGTACATTTCTGCGCAAAGATCGATTATCCTTCTCAGCTATCTATTTCTGCAGAGTACTCGAGCAGTACCATTTCAGACAGCACAAGGGCTAACGCTCCTTTACTGAAAGGCACCAGGATCAGTCATATGAAGCAGAGCCAAAAAATTGCTAAGTTATTCTGCTGCTAGGCAGGAAAATTTGGAAAACATGATAGGATAAATACACGCGAATTCATTCAGCATCGAGGGCACAGACCCTGGAAGAGTGATGAACCATAGCTGAGGGGCGTTTTTTCTAAGACCCTTGTAGAGCGCAGTGGCTTTACGCGTATGTAAGAGTGAGGTCTCCCCGCAGCAGAGCTGACTGTAGGTTCCCAGCTCTCTTACTGCTGCTAAGGGAGGGGGTTGCCCTCCTTCAGTCATATTGAAGCTGAAACACAGATCCGGTCCAAGTGACGTGTTTCTGCAGTCTCTGCAATTTATCTGGCGATCATGACTGTATTGCTTCTTCCGTTGCATGTCTTCTCCAGAAAGGAAGAGGAAAAATGTGAAGATCTTTATACCCTTGTTTCTCTTCTCTAGCATTACCTGAAGGAGGCAAACCAGAATCTGTTCAAAGTAGCCACTTGTTTCTGATTTTATGTCTTCTTCCAGATCAGAACCGTATTCTACCCAAGGGAAAGAGAAGGAGAAGGGAAGGATATGTTATTTGGGTGATACAGTCAGGATATTATCAGTCACCCAAGGACACACGACAGCCTAACACTAGTCAAGAAAGTCACTAGGGAACAAAAACAGGGCTGAGATCAGCTCACACCCTCAGTGGTACCCGGGTCAACATTCACATCTGACTGAGTCGCTGGCTCCACTGATGTCCAAGGCATAAACACAAACTGTATCTCTAACATTAGCTCTAAGGGACCAAAGACATACCAAATATTTACAAATACATACCAAATATTTACAAATACATATTTGATAAATTCCCATCTAAACTGTATTTAATAGGGGGGGGGGAACCCAAACAAGTCCATAGCTATAGTTTTATTTGTATTCTGACAACAGCCTGTGCGACCAAGCTGACCTTTTCCTCTATCTGGATGGAGAGCTAGGAAGGGATTTTCAAATTCTCTCTGCGTCGCCATGTTCCATTTGCCAGGCTGAAAGCAGAGTTAGGTGCACCTTCTTGCTTTTAAAAATCCCATTTTCCTGCTGCCAGTGCTGGTGGGTAACCCCATTCCTGCTGTGCAACCAGGCAGTCACACACTGCTCTGACCACACAAATTAGAGCCCCAGGTACTTTACCTTCTTTGTACGCCTTGATTATCTCTTTGATCTGCGCTTTTGTCCGGGATGCCAGGATCTCTATGATAACATCTTCACTTGTTCCTACACCCTTTAATAGAAAACATAGTGGAGAAATAAAGGTGGGGAAAGACATCTAGTCATGGAGTGTAATTTATTGCTAGAGAAGTATGGTCAAGGGAGGAGTCGGATGGCAGCAAAGTGTTAGGCCATATGCTGAGCTGTGAGAAACTGTCAGGATGAAAGCTGGAGACACAAAGCACATTTGTTTTGAACATGGTTTGTTTTATTGAGGTGCCTAATTTGCTTCTATTATGATTTTCTGGATCTAGATCTTTGACAACAGGGAGTGTTAGAGGGATACGATTCTATGATGTGGGTTGACCAATGCTTGCCTAGTCAGTCCATTTTAATAGACCTCTCTGCATCTGAAACTTGAAAAGATACTGTATCAATAGGTAAGATCCCAGCCAAGCCCAGACTGACTCTCTCGTAACCACTCCTTGGTTTCTTAAGGGTTTCACGTCTCAGGGGGGGCACCAGCACAATAGCTTTGTGTCACTGAGCTCCATCCACAAGAGGCGCTGCAGAAAGCAGCAAAGAGATATTCAACTGAAAACCGTCATCTGCGGATGTTCATTCCTTGCCAAAGCTGAGTTTAGTTTTGCTGTTGCCTTCCCCAGGCTGAGACGTGTGTACAGAAACTCATACACCCCTAAATACTTAAGCAGCATTTTCCCCCAGATATGCATTAATAGCACAATTAGCTATTTCTCAAAGGCTATTGCTAATAAAAAACTTAATCATGTAACAGTCCAGTTACTATCACTTGCATTAATAAGCACAGTTACAGGAAATAAACACTGGATTCATGCTGCTACTTAGGTATCAGCATGCAATTTGCTTACCTTCATGGCATCATGGAGCTCCTTGGCGTCATACTTGAATGGGGAGTACATGAGAGCTACAATGAGCCTCTCAAAGTCGCCACTCAGTTCAGACTTCAGGCTTTCAATGAGGTCCTGTTAAACATACACCACGCGGTTACATAAAAAGCCTCAGGAGACCTCTTTACTGCCTGGTGCTGTTTCCATCCCATGGCCTACAGCAATGAAGCTGAACGACAGTATTCAGTATTAGGAAAGGTCCTGGGACCTAACTCCAAAGGCCCTGACCTATCTCCAAATCGGGATTTGTCTGCGGCTTTCCACCTTCCTTGTTGTCCCATTGCTCAAGCTTCTGCAGGTACTAATTAACTCTGCAGCAGAGTAGGGAAGATGAAAATCTCCCCCCAGCCTCCTTTACTCAGTGAGCAGAACCAGGCAGCTGAAGGCCTTGAATTGAAGAGGGGGTGAAGGGCTGTAGCTCCAGACAGCCAGTTCCCAAAGCCTGCACAGAAACACGCACCCAGGACTTGTGCAGAATCAGGCACGCAGTCTGTTTGAAGACAGACTTCAGACTTTCCTTTCCCTACAATGCAGGTTTGTTAGGGTACGGCTCACCCTGTTTCAGTGGGATGCAAGCACTCTATTCATTGTCCCATACTCGAACCCCTCCCCCCCCCCTCCCCCCCATTTGCTTCCCGTTCTTGGGCCCTTGCATAGCAGTCCCTCTTCCAGCAAGGGTCATTGGAGACTCCGGTTTCTGTGCTGACGTAAGGGCCTATATTGCTCTTTCCCAATACATTTCCTTCTTTCCCCCTCTTTAACTGTGACTCTCAGACAACTAGCTCCAGAGCAAGGCTGGCGGAAGAGTTTTCCCATTAAAAGTAAGATTTTATCAAAGACAGAAAGATAGCCACAGCAAAACATGGTTGTCAATAACCGCCGTTTGTTTTCATTTTCAGATTTTCCAAAGAATTGTAATTAAATAAGTCTTTAAATTGAACTTTCTTTGGCATTTAGAAGGGCCCCAAACCAAACCAAACCAGTACTTTTACTCAAAATGCCACTTAGAGAGGTATCGATTTTTGTTATAGCTTTGAAAGCAATAAGAAGTTACACTTTAAGTTAAAATGGATTTTTAAAAAATAGTTCCGGTCAAAATGCAATTTATAAAAAAATTAAAATCTTTGGGGGAAACCCAGATTTTCTGGCAAAAAAACCAAAATAATTTCACAGATTCACTCCAGGTCTTAGAAATAAATATTAATCCACTTATTTGCAGAAGACCAGCATATTGTTTACACTATGCTTGTAGGATGAACTGTACACCCGTTTACTACATCCTGCACACAGTGAAAGAGTGACTGAATATGGCCTTGTTTTGAATGAACCTTTCCAAACTGTCCTTTGAAGGATTTGGCAATCTGTTGACGCTGCATATTGCTCCTCTTGGTTAGGACATCAATTATAGCTTGTTCATCAGTCCCTGTGGAGAGCAACAATAAGCCATAAACACAGTGCAGAGTAAGCTGACACTAGACCAAGATCCCAGTTCAAGTATTCGGACAACCTTCCCTATTTCATCGCCTTCATAATGTAGAAGTTTAAGTATGTATTGAGAAAACTTTAATTTTTAATTTTCCACATTAAAAAATGGTATCTCTGGCTGCAATTTTTTTAAGGAACGGCTTCTAACTTAGCGATTATAAGCAGAACATAGGATTTACACGTGTGGTTGTAGTCAACTCACCAAGCCCTTTCATGGCTTTGTACAGAGTCTGAGCATCAGGTGTGGGGTCAAAGTTTAAAGCACCGGTCACAGATTTGCCCTCTGCTTCACTCTGAAAGAAGAAGAAAAATATGGGACTTTTCACCACTGCTTTTCATCAGCTGAAGAAAAAGTACTTTGGAAAGTAAATTAGTATTACTCATTGTCCATTCCCCATTATTCATGGGGAAGGTACAGAAGAGTGGAGGGGCTGGTTCAAAGAGTCTCAGCAGAGCTGCGAAGAGACCACGAGTTCCCTGCCTCCAACTGCCTCTGCCAGCCTTTGGCTCCCGGCAGAAACGTGAAGTGCAAAGCATGGCTGACACTGCTGCAAGAGTCGTTAGGTGCAGGCAGTCTGGGAGAAAAAGCTGAGCGGGCTAGGCTCTCTTATTCACCTGTTAAATACAACACTTCATAACACATGTGCTAGCGTATTGTACTGCTATTAGGAACTGCATTTCTCGGTGGTTTGGTGCAGGGTAGTTTTTACCCATATTTTTTTTTTGATTTCATGGAACAGCCATGCTCTCACAGACCATTTTTCTAGGTAGCAGATTTATTCTCCTGCTGCTGCTTCACTTGTACACAGCTGCTTTCAAGAAGGAAGTATCTCTGCTGGAAAGATTTGGGCCAAGAAACTACCCTGAAGGACCTGAAGAGCAGGTTTGATGTTCTCCCCTCAACCAAGGGCCAACTACACAGGAATCCTCCAGACAGACCCTTAAGGCATGCCAGTGCTTAAGTCCCAGGACAGAAAGACATGCTGAGACTTATTTCAGTCACCGCGAGGTAGCGGGGCCATCACACAGAACCCAGGGTTAAGAGCTTGAATTTAACAAAAGCTATTAGTCAAGGGACTGGCTTGAATACATTGACGCATCTTGAACAATAAGGTCCTATCAACAGGGGAGCGTGAGTAGTTAGCCATAGAGAGTCAACACTCCTTTATTCCAATAACGGACAGAATTTTCTCTTCCTTAGCAGCTGAGAGATTTAAGTCGCCCCAGAAAACTACTGTACTCTCATAAATTTACTTGCAGGGATATGGTTAATATTGAACTAATGATATCAGTACGACTTGATGGGTTTTTCAATGGGGGTGGCCTTGGAGTGAGATAAAAACACCTTCGGATCAGAGCTTATAGACCAGAAGGAATCATTACGGTTATCCCATCTGACTTGTGTAACACGGACTACCAAGTGCCACCCAGCAGCCTCCCGCTATAGTGCAAATCCATTCTGCTGCTGTGTTAGAGGGTTCTATCCCTCTCCTCCTAGAGTCTCATCCAAGTCCTCCCCAGAGAAAAAGGCTTCAAGCGATCCTTGCCAGGTAGAAAAGCTTGTGGAAACTCCCTTCAGCGCCTGCATTCCTGGTTTTTAGTGAAAGGCTGGAAAATTAATGGCTGTGCGCTCAGGAGTGCCTGTCAGAAAGTGTCAGGTCCAGCCCCGTGCCACAGCTGAAGCATATCCACCCTGTGCTGCACAGATGCTCGGGTTGGCTCTGGGCAAACCACCTCAGGTGTCCTTGTTGACTGCTTTACCGATAGCATGCTGGCCCCTTTGCCAGCCAAGCTCTGGGAGCAGCGACAAGCAAGCAAGAGACAATGATGGATATCAGGAGAGGCAATATGTTCATCAGTCAGGAAGATCTGGAAGAGGTCTTCCCTTTGGAGAACTTTGCTTTACAGCCAAGTGCAGAGACAGCCTCTTGTGCTACCACACGCTGCTCGCAGCGGAGAGAGCAGCTGCAGAGCGGGCAGTGTCAACAGGAAACTTCTCACTAGATGCAGCTTTGAGTCCCACTGACTACTGGCCGTGGTGAAGCTGCCACTGGAGAAAGAGCAATGACAAACTAAAGCATTGCCACCCCCAAAAGTTTGTCATCAGTCTGAAGCAGGAGATTTGGCTGAGCTGGTAGGACCATTGCAAGCGCTCCTTTTCTGCTCCACATGAAGTAAGCCTGCCCTGGAAAGCAGGTTACGCTCAACCATCTGACTTTGCTCTGAAAAAGATGGACAATCCTCTCTAGCTGCACAGAAGGGCTCAGGTGAAAGAAACACTTTGGACCTGTGCCCGGTGACTCAGAGAAAGAGGGAGTGCAAAGCTGAGCTTTCATTTGGAGGCAGCGGAAACAACTTAAACAATAGTCTTTTTTTTGGTACCGATTCCGATAAACACAGCCCATCCTGGCTCAAGCGGCACACTCATGACTCACACATATGCCTCATTCTCTGTGTATTTAATTGTTCCAGCTCAGGTACAATCACAACAGGTTTCCTGAGTAACCCTGTTCGGTTTGGTCTTGTTTCCCAAATGAACTGATCCCACCTACCTGAAACTACTTAAGGCATCTTTGTAATGCTCCTGTGAAGACGAATAATTGACACGAAAGCAATGGAATCAGCGTACCTTACAGCTGATGCTCTGAAAAGTTTTACCTATAAATGAAGGGGTAGGGAATTAAAAGTTTTCGTATCAAAATATTTTCAAACCTAAACAGTAGTTTATCAAAAAGCTGGAATTTGGAGACAGGTGAGGTTACTGTTGGTTTTTTTCAGTGGAATGTTTCAGAAAAAGTTTCACATTTTTTCATTCTGTTTGCTTTTGAACTCTGTTTTTTGCTAAAGGGTTTGGAAAACCACAGCAATTTTCTACCATCCTTCCTTTACTCTCTCACCTTCTCTTCATGCCTCCACCTCCTACAACACCAACAAGGAAGAGATCACTGGAGCTTTCAAGGCTTTTCTTCTTTTCCTTTTCTCACTCTAAGTTTTCAAAAGACTATTATATCATTATATGTTTTGAGATCAGGAGAAGTTTCCTATCTGAAGTCTATCTGAAGGGAAGTAGGAATTAGCTTGATATTCCCCAGCCTCCAAGGTGTTTTGTTTTGGTTTTGTTCCTCCAGTTTCCACCTCACTGTTGCAAAATTGTAACTGAGAACCTGAAAAATGGCCGTGGCCATGCAAAGTGGTTTCTCACTTCTGTATGCGGTATTGCACCCGAGGTAATACACCGCAGGACAGCTCTCCCACACTTCCCGGGCACCTTTGCTGGCACATGGCAGCAGAGGCCCCTTTGAGTCCCCCTGCTCATCGCTCCCCTCGCACAGGCTGCCGGAACACGAAGCCTTCTTCACAACAAGGTGAAGGGGGGACACTAATCTTTCCAAAGATGACACAAAAGCAGTCAAGAGAAAGCCTGTGCGCTGCTGGCAGTGGTGCTGGGCAGGGGACTGGGCTGGGGAAGAAGACTTCTCTGCCACTATTTCTCCATAGCATGTCTCCAGCAGGTCTCTTCTAGACCTTGGCTTATAGGTATCAGGAGATAAAGCCCCAGGGTAAACGTGGCCTTCCACACAGGCTAATGGGAGAGCCGCCATCGACAGCAACAGAGCTATGAACATCACCAGAACTGCCTCCTGCCTGACCTGATCCATACCCCGGAGGCTGCCTCAGCACACCCCGCGAGCAGCCCCCCATCCTGCCACATTCCTCCCAAAGCCACAAGAGTTTAAAAGAGAACATACACAGCATTTCCGGCTCCTAGCAGACAGGCAGGGTGTCCAAGTCCACATTGCCATTGCAATATTAAAAACCCACCAAGGAAAATGACACTGCGGCTCGACCACATCTCCCCCGTGACCACAGCCTGCCAGCACAACTGGGGACCAAACCGGGGACAGGCCAGTGCCCTGAGCTCACTGCCAGAAGAGAAGGGAGCAGATGAAGAGCCTGCAGCTTTCAGACCTACTGCAGACCTCAGCCGCGTTGCGTTGCTGCTTCCCGGTACTGCCTCCCCAGGAACAAAGTGCACAAACACCCCCCGCACCACTCTCAACCGAAGGCCCAGGGAGAGTCTGCTCTTCCTCTTAAAGCCAGAAATCAGGTTAACACCTTCCTTAATCGAGGTCTTGGAAGCGCTGAAAGCTATTTTACAGTCAGAAAAATCAGTAAATAGGTCTGGCTGATTTTTAAGGGGAAACATTTCATTCCCACACGGTGCCTGATGCAACTTATAAGTCAAGGTGTTTTACTTCAGCATTTCTCCTACTTACCCAGGCCTTCCACCATGCCATTGCAGTCTCAGTAGTGATACCCGGGTCTGTTGGTGAAGAAAACCACACATATCACACCTCACAGTTGGGGAAACTGAGATTTAAAGGGGGTAGGAGGAGAAAAGAAAGAAAGAAAAATTCTTTTCGATAAACTTACCACAAGAAAATTGGAATAACTGTACTCCTCAGGAGGCTTATTCCCTCTGGAAGCTGCAGAATGTAACTGGCCTCTCTGTGCTGGGAACACGCAGGTATAAACCATCCTTATCTACAAATTCCGTGGGGAAACGCCTTCAGACATGGCTCAACTTGTTTTTCACATATGATCTCACAGGGAGAGATCAAGTTTCTTAATAAACCAGGCTTCCCTTGTGAGGAGCCCTACATTCAACCCCGTTGACAAAAGCTCATTGTAATTTTTCCACTGCTTCACCCGACACACACCCTTCCCTGCTAACATTTTGGCCTCTGGCACCAACACAAAATGCAAATTTACCACCAGGTAATTTCTCCACTAAGACTCGGCGAGTTCTGCTACAACAGAATAAGCCACTCTCTCATTCTTACGGGCTCGTTCTCTCTCTACCAATCCGGAACACAGCAAAACAGGACTCTAGGAACTTAACAAACCCTCCTCCACCTCCCCTCCTTCAAAAAAGTTTATTTAAAAAAACAAACAAAACCCCAACAAACACAGCCGCCCCCCCCCCCCCCCCCCCCCCCCCAATACAGGTCCTACATCTTGCAGTAAAGGTCAGTAAAGCAGCCGACTGCACAGAGAGCTGGGAGGTTCTCCCCCAACCCCCCTTCCCACACCTACACTTGCATGCCATGAGTCAAGAAGCATCTCTAGGCTAACATAGGACCAGCATATTTAAGGCTAACAACTTTCAGTAATGCCAGCCCCAGCAAAGGGCTGTCACAGGGCTTGCACTAGTGGCTGTGACATGTTAAGGCTTAGGACTGAAGCGTGACATGTTTGTTTTTTTTTTTTTTTTCTTTTCCTTTTTGTGTTTGTTTTAAAGAGAGCTGAACAGCTCTTAATGCTTTAGTTTGGAGAAGTGTTTCTGTGAAATCAGCTAAAATATCTTATGGTTGTAGCAATATTTTCCTGTCTAGACTTTTGTCAGAATCCACCCCTGCCAGCATTTATTTATTTATTTTAAATGGAAAGCTGCCCTGATGGAAACGTTCCCACCAGCTATGTCTTAACCCTTGCTATATAGGAGCTTTGTCCCCTCTCACTTTTACAGACCCACACGGGACATTGGTTAAACACCAAACTATGGGCCTCTTATTTCCTTCCCACACACTGCTATTTCACTTAACCCAGCGGGGTCCCCGATGGCCTGGGAAGCTGCCCTGGCTATTCCCAGGAGAACAAACTGTGCCAGCTTCTCCCGCCTCAAGCACATCCATCACATGGCAAGGGCAAGTTGTGAAGGAGGAGGCGTTGCCCTTGGCATAATACGTATGTCACCAGGGTCTGCCGCTGGCTTGGTTTCTAGCTGTGTTTGAGAGCAAGGTTCATCAACAGCACACAGCAAGGAGAGCTCATGGTGGTCCTCCGTTCCCCCTCCTCCTGGGGGTAAGGTGGATCTGCCAGCAGGGTGGATTTGCTTTTGCTGGATCCCAAGGCTGTGCCTGGCTGGTTACACGTGCCTTTTCCCTGTGTTGGGATTTACTTGGGTCAGCTTGCCATGGAGGTCAGCTTTCTTGAGGACTCCGAGGAGAAAGAAGCCCTTCTAGACAGAAAATCACAGAGTCACTGCAAACAGGGGGAGCAGAAAGCAAACCAGGCAGAAAATGGGAAAAAGCCCAAGTGGTTGTTCTTGCCAGCATGAACCAAAAAGGCTGTAAAGGGTCACAGCAGGGGATTTTAATGCAGAGAAACACCAGCCAGATTTTAAGAAATCCATATGGATGGGCTAGGAAAGGTCTGGAGAACACGAACCCTGCAGCAAGGCTCAGAGCAGTGCTGCACAGCCTTAATTCAGACGAGAGCAGTTGGCACTCGCAGGCCAGCGGAGCAGGAGGCAGACATTAAAGTCCAACATCGCTCTTGCTTGTGCAGATGCTGTTAACCTGAGCAGCTTGAAACACAGACAGACTCATCTTCACTACACTTCCTGTCATAGAATGGTTTAGGTTGGAAAGGACCTTGAAGATCATCGAGTTGCAACCCCCCTGCCATAGGCAGGGACGCCTCCCACTAGACCAGGTTGCCCACGGCCATGTCGCTCCCTTCACACACGTGCTGTGTGTGCGGGTGAGCTTCTGCACGGTTCACGCACTTTATTGCGCTGTACCACAGGCACACACATCTTTCACAGCACCAGTAAGCTACGTAAGGCACAACCTCACATATAGCTCAGTGACGACCCTCAGGAACATGCAAAACTTCAGAAAAGGGGCAAAAGATGATGCACAGATTCTCCCGAGCCTCACTGTCTCACCCCACCCCCACAGGTCACTTTTGCACCTCCTTTTTGGAAACTGAACTCCAAATCCACTAACAAGACTGTCAGTAGAAATTCTGCCCAGCGCCATATTAAGGTGGCTAGATCACTCAGCCAGTGGTCCTGTGCTTGTACTGTAGGGTACTGTGGTACCCCACAAAATACAGTCGTCTCGGCGATCTGCGAGATGGTTACCTGGGCAGCGGGTCAATCGTGCTGTGACTACAGACATCCATAAAGTGTCTCCACAGTGAACTTTTCTCAAGCCTCATCCATGGGCCTCCTCAAGGCTTTCAGAGAGTCCCTGGCTCCTGCCGATACGCCCGGCACAGCCATCAGCCAGCAAGAGCGGGCAGAAACCTCCAGCAGAAGCAGCACACGCACCATAATCAGGTTTGGTTTGTGAGTTTTAAAGCCATTTGGTCCAAGTCAATTTTCAGCTAGACTAAATGAAGACGCTACCAGGGTACTTTGCTTTTCTTGACTCTGCCCTTGGGACTTTCCAAGCTGAAATCAGCAACAGTGGAGCTGCCCCTGATATATACTCAACCAGTGTAAGGAAAGTTATAAAAGATATCACAAGCAGGATTTTGCTCAACCGTTTTCAAACCCCCAAAATATTTAAGGCGTGAAATACAGGTGCTGAGAGCCTTAAAACGGTACATTACTGGCACTGTTTCAAGAAGTTGTTACCACCCTTTAAGCTCAGACTTCTCTGTTTTAGGTCAAAGAAGAGCAATCTAAAAGATACTCTAATTTAGATTGAGGGTGACTAAAGTCTTGTAGGGTGCAGAGGCAGCCCCCTTTTCCATCTGTAGGTTCCTAAAGTCTGGCCCTGTGCCTGGAAAGTTTCAGGCCAGGAGCTGACTGCTTTTGAACATGAAAGCTTATGGAAACCAGGTTCTCAACTGCTCAGCAATTTCACTTACTCCACAGCTTTCACTTCTATTAGACATTTTTCAAGCTTAACAAGAACCGCACAGCCCATTGGGAATTTCACCCCAAAGTTTGTATTATGTTTTTTTTGTTTTGTTTTGTTTTATCCAGGAACTTGGAAGTCAAGTAGAATCATTGTGGAAACAACAGACTAAACACAAAGAGATACTGTTATGCAAAACAAATAACTGATGAATCGTATACCATAACTACTTAAATTTGAAGAAATCAGAGCTCACCCCTCAGACCAAGCAGAGGAGAGGTATTCTGTTACAAGGCTAAAAAATTAATAACTTTCTCCAATAACAGTCTGGTAAGTAATACCACATAGAACTGTAGCTGCGATGAGGAGACAGCTCAGCAAACTGCAGAATTTTCTTTCATACATAAAAGAAATCACCAGACTCATGCACTACTATGCTTTCCAGGTCTAGACATAACCCCTTTGCTTACGAGTCTTTTGGCTCTACGCCCATTATTAACACTTTGCCCTACCTTCCAGTGACTTACACCAGGCTCTTGCCCCAGCAGCTGCTGTGATTGCGGACAGGCTTGCCCTCCCTCACTGCACAAACTATATTAGTTTCATCCTGCAGATTTGAAGTCACTGTGCAAACAAGTCCAGAGAAGACAAAGCACTACCTTCTGCTTCTTCTCCTACTGCCTCCCTCCCACCTTTTTTTTTTTCCTTTTCTTCCTGTTTATCACTACTTAAATGGAGATGAGCAGCTGAATGCCCTCACCATAAGAGCAAATGCCCTTACATCCACTAATCACCTCACCATCACCTGAAATCAGATGATTATATGGGAGAGCTGTGTAAATTTGCCAGCAAGCCAATCCAAACAAAAAGCGATTGTCTGTTTATGAAAGAGGTGTGAGCTGGGGAAAACAAGCAGATGGGGAAGGCAGCAGTTTTGAGCAAGGAGAGCATCTGCAATGCAAAAATAAAGTCACTGAAGCCTAAAAGAATCATATTCAGATACCTGGCATCTCAGTGCTCACCCTGCCCTTTCCTCTTGTGCCTTTGAACCATTTTTCACAGTGAAAACGACCCCAAAATAGGATTATTTCCATTTGAAAATCACTACCGCAGCTTAATTTTCCAAGTTTCCTTTATTACTGCAAGCAGCTCTGTGCCAAGCATCACAAGAGAAAAACCACGTCTAGATGTTGTGGGGGGTGTTCAATCACAGATGAGGCAATAGAGTAAAAACTCGGGGCTTGATTCCCCTCAGCACCTTCATAGCTCAGGAGGACGGGCCCTGGGGTCAGCGGGGGCAGCCAGTGCTGGACTTTGCACAGAGGTTTGCAGAGGTTAGCGAAGGGTGTGCTGACTTCGCCTTTCCGGAGCACTTTTGGTACACAGGGCCCCTCTGCTGCTGGTGGGAGAGCCGGGGTGAGGCACGAACCCAAACACGGCCGCGCGCGTCCCCTTGCCTTGCTCTGGCTCCGCTCTGCTGCTGGCTGACTCTGCCTGAGCATTTTTCTGCTCATTCCTTTCTTGCAGCTCTTGCCGGTGCCAAGGAATTCCTCCCAGTCACCCTAACAACCGTTCCCCACACAAAGCAGGCAATTGCCGCTCGTATTTAACCCCAAAGGCCAACAGAGAAAGCAACCCCTGAATCAAAATGGGCAAAGGCAGCTCACTTGGGTCTGACGGGGACACGCCAGATGCCAGGAGTTCCAATGCCAGCAGCGGGTGGGATGCAGTGTTCGGGAAGCCTTTGGATGCTCGTGCGTGAAGTACTTTGTGCATGTCCTCACCTGTCTCTATGGGGATTATTTTCTGTGTAGTCCTTGATGAAACAAGTACAGGTGTCTGTACAGAATTAAAGACAGTCCTGCTGTTTCAAATGGCCCTGCGATGGAGACAGACTTATTCAGAGCAGCCTAAGGGAGAAGAGAAAAAGTCCCTGGATGTGTCTGAAGTCTTAGCTGTTTGGAGCAAGGCAGCAACATGCCCTTTACTGTTTGCATTGACTGGCATGTTGGACAGCCTTTCTTCATAAGATATGCCGTTCTCCAGCTTTTACACACTTATTAGTAGTAATGGAGACATTAATTACTTTTTCTAAGGGTAGAAAAGTAGGCGTCCAGCCTGTTTGGTGAGCCAAGGTATCTACCAATGTCATTATACGGCCAAGAGCCACAAATCACACTCTCTAGCTCAGAGAGGAGAGAGGAGCCTTTGGTTAGGGACAGAAGACAATAATAACTCTTCAGAAATCCTGCTGTCCTGCTGAGGGCTGGGGTAGGCTGGACACAGCTGGGACCAGGGGCCACCATCTGACGCCATCCTTCGTAGACCCCAATGACTTGCTTCACTTTGCAGCAGGAATTGATCCAGCAGGCTCTGTCACAGGCTCACCCTCATGCTGATCACGCAGTACTGCCCCAAAAGTAGCAGCTGCTTCTGGGTGACCCGAGATCCATACAGAGTTCCAGCATTGTGGAATGATCTGGGCTGAAGGAGGTTAAGGTTAAAAAACAAAAGAACATGGTGTCACTTCTGATTTCCTGGCAAAATTAGAGGTAGTATGAGTGCTTCAGGGAATATTCAGCTTTGGCATTGAATCCTTGTCTGCTTATATATCTCATTTTGATTGCATGTAGTCCTTCTCTACAGCTAGATTTGCCTTGAGCTTTGAAGTGGCCATATTCCAGCCTAGAGCTGGCTACACTGGAAAGAACATCCAGGAGCAGGCTCCATGAGATGCTGGCGGTTCAGCTAGGCTGGGAATGATGGCTCGGAATTGCTCAGTGGCGCAGTCTGGGAACACTGCAGAGTAGTTCTGTGTCTGGACTCTATTACCAAGGGCCTGTAACACCATGGCCTTGTTGAGTCTGAAGAAGTCAGGAGCCAAAGAGCAACCCCTGCTTTAAAGAGCTCACAGGCTATTAGAGTACTGTATTATCATGACATTATCATCAAAATAAACAAGCATAGGATTGATACGCTAGGAAGAACTTTTCCACTGGGTGCAGATGTTTCTCTGTGTACCTCTGTCACCTGTGAAAGTGGTGGAAGCTCTCCCGATGATTGCAATGAGTGCTGAGCCAGACCCATGGCCTTCTGGTTGACTTTGGTCCCCCTCCTACTGCTACAGAATTGCAGTGACACTACTGAAGTCAGCATGGCCACGCCAGGTACACTGATGACACTGCAATTGGTATCCAGACCCCTGTTTGCATACACTCAGATGTCTTGGTGGACATCTGTGTCTCAACATCTTGAAAAAGGAAAACAGAGGCAAAGACATGTCCTCTCCCAGGACATGGCACTCAGTCTCTGCTCAAGTACCTATGATCTTCACCACCTAAGCAGACCACTGGGAGCACTTCACATGAGAACTGTCCTGCACTCATG
The DNA here is from genome assembly GCF_965231255.1 of Vanellus vanellus. Classification (NCBI taxonomy): domain Eukaryota; kingdom Metazoa; phylum Chordata; class Aves; order Charadriiformes; family Charadriidae; genus Vanellus; species Vanellus vanellus. The sequence goes on along the minus strand of NC_138912.1, from coordinate 21,575,914 downwards.
GGCAGGAGCACGGCTTTGATAAATGGGTCTGCCTGAGACAATTTGGCATTCAAGGTATAGACAGGTCACTGAGCCGGACCTCGCAACAATGTGGATTCTACATCCTTCCCCTCACCTGGACGCCAGCTTCTAGGACCCATTGAAGAATTCACAGCTACTGGGAACGTGTGTGGAGGAATCGTTTGCTTTTGCATTTTCTGGTGTGCTTACACAATGGCTATTGCTTTCTAAGAGGAACCAACATACTTCACAAGTGGTTTTTGTAGTAACAAGAACAGAAAACAGGGCAAATAATCTTGTAACGGAGAAGAATTTTGCATTAAAGGCACTAAAATAAGCAAAAGCGCTGCTAAACCAGCCAGCTGCCCTTAAGCTGAGGGCTGTGGTCTAGCTGTGTTAGTTGAAAATCTTCCAAGTGTTCAAGTTTTTTTCTTGGAGACCTCTGCCAGATATGGGTGGGTGATCTAAAACCAGTCTCGCAGTGATACTGAGGTGATTAGACTCCACTGGGTCAAACCAGAGAGGATGTGTTCAGGGTCATGGAGAGAGCAAGAAATCAAAACGAGCTCTCCCAAGAGCCAGACTCAGCGCCACAGCGTCTCAATTGCAGAATGGTACGAAGCATCCATTCACGCCTTAACAGACTACCTTGTGTGTTAGTTTCAGCACCAATTTTTGTCACAAAGGTGATAAAGGAGGGCTGAACATTTCAGACATGGAATCGTTGTCATCAGCTCAGTTAGGTGCAAGAACAGAAGAGGGCAGAGAGTCAGGGATTGCCCACCCGGGGGATTTTACTCGGCACGTTTTTCCGGGTTGGTCTGTGTCTCTTTGGTAGTGATGGAGCAGCCAGGTGACGCCTCACCAGTGAGTGTGCCTGTATGAAAAGGGCAGTGTGGGAAACACAGCACAGGCTGACGCACGCTGCTGCGTTACCAGCTCGGCTCTGCGTGGAGGCTGCAAGAGGGAGGGACATGGCCAAGGAAGGAGTGGCTCTAAGGAAGGTGAAGCAAAGAGCCTGAAAAGGCAACGGACCATGGAAGGAGCTGAGGAGGAACCAGTTGTGACAGAGGCCTGTGAGCGCTGGAAGGGGACAAGGTGGCAGCCTCAAGGCCTGCCCCAAGCTTCCTTCATGGGTCAGCCTACAGCAGAAACAGAGCACTGAGCAGCGGGACTACCAGGCTACAGCTACCTAGCTGCGGTTCTGCTATTGAACGGCCCAGAAATGCTGAACGCTTCCAGGTCCAAGAACTGAATGTCAGTGGGAACACTTGGACATCACACCATTTTTAATTGCAGAGGTCTAGTTTGATGCAAGATGCATAACGAAACATGCTGTTGGCTTAGGAGGCGGTCATCTTCTCCAAAGCCGGGCATTAGCGAATGCACCACGTCACTGCAGAAGCTGTGTGATGTCTGGAAGCTTGCTTTTGCTAAGTCAGCCATGTCTGGTTTGAGCCATGGTCCTTTGAGCTTTTGGGAATCTCAGCAAATGCTTTGGCAATTCCTATATGAGCAGGAAAAGTACTGCATTGCATCACAAGTTGATGGCAACTGCAAAACAAGGGAAAACTCTTATCCCAGGTGACTTTTACAATTCCCATTTCCAATTTCCATTTGTATCGAAAGGCAGTTCTCTCTCCTGATGTGGGTGTATGCGCGTGTGTCTACATGAAGCAGGTCAATCACATAGATAAGCATCTGCATAAACTCCCTTCTGAGATTACAAAAGCAACCTGAGCAACGCTATGGACAAAACTAACCTGACCTACCAGGGTGAGCACATATGGCCGGCAGCAACCTGTTCCCTGCTCAGTAACTGTGCAGGTCCCAGCTGAGCACATGGACCTCATGCTCACGGTGGCTCAGCCGGATGCTGGTCGATCAATGAGGACCAGAGAGAGAATGGCAGCGATGCGGCCCACAGGTTTTACAGTCAGGGAGTTGCTCCTTGGCAGGACAGGTGAACAGAGAGCACCTCGAGAGCACATCCACTTTGTGGGTGGTAGAAGAGGCTGGTGCTGGAGCTGGAACTGCTGGTTTAAGCAGGGTTTCCACAGCAGAACCAGCTCGAAACACATTTTTTTGTTGGTTTAAAGCAATGCCGGTTTCCCACTCTGCCCTGGAGAAGTCCGAGCGGGCTACTCCACTGTGGGAAATAGGCTGTCGCGTCTTGCCCTCCAGCGGCAGTCCGGCCAGGCCTGCCTCCACGGCCACCACCCCCGGTGTCCCCTTCCCCAGCCCCGCAGATCCCCGCGCTGCCCGGGGGCTGCAGCCCCAGTGGCCACTCTGGGGTGGTGCCATGTGCCATAATGTCCTCACGCCTGCGTGCGGTGGCCTCCCTTCCACAGGTGACAGGCAGATCTCCTGGCTGGCATTGATTTGGGTGTCACAGCACCCATGCTGGGAAAGGCTCTGTCAGCCCTCGCGGGGCAAACACACGCTGTTCCCTTGCCGCGGTCAGCCGGAGGGTCAGGGTCCCCGCCATTGAGGAGGGGGAAATGCCGTGCATGTTCCCAGGTCCCTCCATGAGGCAGGAGGAGGTGCTGGGAGGGGGGTTCACCCCACAGCAGAGGACCAGGGGAGGTGTGGAGCAGCCAGGGCCCTCAGTGGGACTCCCCACCTCCCGAAAGGATGCTCAGCCAGGGTGACAGGGGTACAGTGAAGCTGCCATTGCTCGTGGTCCCTTTTCCGCCCTGGGGCGTGGAAGAGGTCTGCTCAGAGCGTGGCCTCCGGGGCAGCTTCGGTCACCTCCCTCCCATTGTGTTGTGCTGGAAGACAGGCAGAGACAGAGCATCTGGGGGCTCACGGGCAACCCTACAGTAACAAGTCAACAGGCTCTGGGGGCTGACACCTGCCCTCAGCCCGCTGACGGAGCAACAGCAGACTTGCGGGGACAAGTGCTTCTCCACAGTTCGTCCTCCGCATGCAGCTCTCCAGGAGCCAGTTCGGAAAGGGGCCGCTGGGGCCAGATCCTGGCAGAGAGACGTCACGCACTTTGCTTGGCTGCAGACACACCGACGGTCTATTTTTACACGTATTTCCTGCTGTTGAGTTGGGGCTGCTCCTGAACTACCAAAAATATTGGAATGCCAGACGTGAGTCATGCACATGGCCAGCAGCGGGAGTCTCTCCCGCCTCTTCCCTCTGCCCCAGGGGAAGCTGCAAAGGTACCCAGAGAGGAAAACTGGCAGCTGCTGAGTCTGAGAGGAGCCACCATAGCTACAGCTGCAGAAACTGCCTGGCCACGAGCGCTGAGCTGTACAGTTCCAACAGCCAGAGCCACGCTCCGCCTTTCCAGCATGGGAAACTGAGGCACAAAATGGAGGGCAGAGAAACAGCCATAGCCTGATTCACCTGCGGTAGCCTCACCGGAGGGAAAGGCAGGCTTAACGCTGGCTGTGCCACCCTACAAAAACAACTCTGCAGAGTCGGTCAACCAGAGCTCTGTCAACTCCTCAGAGCCCCCCTTGGCAGCAGCAGGCTGCAGCTCGGGCCCCCGGGGAGCAGACAACCAGCGGCTGTGCACGGCTCAGGAAAAGAAGAACAGGATTCGTGTGGGATGCAGAAAATTCACCCTCCGGATACACCTTCCAGGAGACCATGGCAGAGCCGCTGTCTGAGGCCACCGGGGAAACATCCTGCCTGCTCTCCCAGGGGCGGCGCTGGGTCCGGCTGCCCTGGGTTAGAGGCAGACCCGCTCCTGCGCGGGGCCGCGAGGGAAATGAGGTATTTCCTATTTTGACCCGTGAGTCACTTCAGCGGTGCAAACCATGCGTATTGGCAAAAAATAGACAGAGGGCTGGGAAACTCCAGAGCCTGCAGAGAGCTGCAGTTTCTCCCTGCCCGCTTTTTCCCCTAGAGAAGGACAAGTGCTGCGAGGCATCAGTAGTACCTGGCTGTACCTGCTAGCGTGGGACAAAACAGACCTCACCAGGGTCTCTGTGACTGTTCTGGTGGACAGGCTGTCACTCGTGGTGTCTCAGACACAGGCTGTGTGCATTCCTGGAGCAGGTGGCTCCTGGTGACCCATGGTAGACCCAAGTCTACCGTCACGATGATGATGGCTCGTAAGGGTTATTAAGTACCTTCTGAAGACACCTGTCTGCTGAGGACATTGCAGCATTTCCCAACTGGCACCAGGCCCAACAGCATCACTGCTCGACTGGCATCCCCTTAGCACCAAAGATCCCAACACGCCTTACACAGCTGGAACGGAAATCCAGAAAAGAATAGGAAAACACCCTAAAGCTGACCAGCACTAATCCCCACATCTAGGCATGTTCACGTTTTAACTAAGCTATTCCTGACGCACAAAGAGAGGCACAAAGCCACAGTTGTGTGTTTGAAGAGGACGAGCTGCCACATATGCTTGCCATATTTTCCCATTGGTTTTGGTTGGCCAAAAATGCCTTTGATGATGAAGGCGAATCTTGGGACTCCTGTTTTCAGCTCAAAACATCTTCCTACGTACTGAAAAAATGGAGACTGGAAAACATTTGAGGGCACTTAGTATTTTACCTTAACAGTGCAAGAGCCACGATCAATAAGGAAAGAGTCGCTTTATTTAGTAACCCGTGTCAAACGCATGTGTGTTTATTACACGTGGCTATGTCTTGACTGCTGTGTTCCCCTACGGCCTCTGGGAAGACTCGTGCTCTAAATCTATATCCCTCTGCCATCAAGGGGAAAAGTGCATATCTCCAATGTGAGGTGTTCTGGGTCACCGGACCTAGGACGTTTCTGCAGCGTGCCGCCTATTTCTATCATGAAGAAACAGTCAGCACCCAAGAATCATGGCCCAGAGGCTCAGCAGGATGCAGGAGGACACCAGTGTGGACAAAGGGCAACTCAGCTGCTACATGGCAGTGATAGGCTGGCATGAGGAGAGCTCACTTCAATGAACTCTGTGGCAGAGACACAGATGGGGAAATGGAAGGACCTTCAGTGAAGTATTTATCCACGCACAACAATCATGCCTTTCTGAAAGCTTAAAAGGAAACATTTCTCAATCTATGTCACGGGCAAAACCTTTCAGCAGGGTGTTCCCTTTCTTTCAGGGAACCCTTTCACCTTATCTCATCGTCTCACAGTTCTCCTGAGCTGCAGTCAGAAATCAGAGTAACACCTGGCTTGGAAACTTCCAGTGTACCCTCCTTTGCAGTGAAAAGGGGGTCCTCAATGTGCAGGGAGGGGGGTACGTTGCTGCAGAAACTGATGAAGCTTGAGATGAGTCCTAAAGCAAAGGGCAAAGCACGTTCACAGAGTAAAGACAACTTCCCGCACGGGCAACATGCTCTGCCTGTGGTTTCTTATGGAATGGGAGGATAGGGGGGAAAGGGCATTTTTTCAGTTCCTGGCTCAGATTGCTGAAGCCAGTAAAATTCTTGCTGCTGACTTCCATGCAGCCAAATAGGGTATGCTGGTGTGTGTTCACATGTAAATGCCACTCCTGAGACTGTGAAGTACGTTTGATGAAAGATGCTAAATCAGCACTAGAGGCTATTTATAGATGGGTCCGTAACCAAAGCCCTGGATCTGCACATTCCCAGTCTCTGGGGAAGTTCAGGTCAAATCTGAATTTTGTTGTCTCAGGCATGCATAAACCTAACCAGCCACAGCTGCAGCCAGTGTCGAGTTTTTGTTAATGCAGAACAAAAATGCCCAGAGCCTTGGCTCCAGGACCGCTTTTGTTTATCTGATCTCTTTCGAGAGCCCGAGCCTGCCCTTCGCCTAAGAAGCAGATGGAGGAACAAAAAAGAGCGAAGGCCACAAAACCATTCCGGGTGGTATTGTCTCACCAGCTTGGGGAGCAGAGTGAGAGCGAGCCGGGCTCTTTGTTAGAGGCCCTGACTCCACGAGGGAGGAGCGCAGCTCCAGGCAAAGGATTTCGGCTCCCACACAGCCAGTTGGAGCTGCCAGAGGGAGGGGGGTGCCCGGCTCAGCCACCACGCAGCTCCCACCTGCTTTGCCACGACGATGTCAAGTGGCTACCAGACCCCCCAAAATCAGTGCCCATTGTTTTTGCAGATGAGGCTCGCATGGGCTCCGGGGACCGCGCGTGTGCAAGGAGCAGCTTCCTTTCCCATTGCACGCGGGGCTGTGGCTGCCATGCTGGGCTGACCGAGAGCATAGCACAGCTCAGCAGCTTTGCAGTGGCCTTGATTACCCATAATTGCAGCCTGCGGGGTTGGAGATTTTTGTGGCCTACCCTTGTTGACCTTATTGCCTTCTTATGTTTCCACCAACTTCCCCCTCCCAGCCCAAATCCTCAATGGGGCTTGAAGAGATACAGAGGAAGCATTAGCACCAGGGAGGGAAGAAAAAACTCGCTTCAGAGACAGGGAAGGAAAGAGGGGTCTTATGATCCAGTCCCGCGTCCTTCAGGCAAGACTCCTAAAAATCAGTAGTTGTGTTTGAGTACAGACCTCGGTTAGAGCCTGGTGACTCCAGTGCTTTCATCGGTGTAGGATTTGCCATGGAGTTTCTCTTTGCTAAAGTCCCGAGCTCTAGCATCTTATCTTGCATGGCTTTGACTTTGTTGTTTCTATGCGTTGGATGGCTTCTCTTCAAGATAGCGGCAATAAGTTCAGATCCTGCCCCATGTGTCAATCAGTGTTTGAGCACTGACTCCAGTGGAATTTACTCAGCGTTTCTACCCTGCTACTTGAGATGTAAAAGGGTTTCCAACAAACTATGCCCTACCTTTGAATTAGGCAAAGATTGAAATTCTCAGGCTAGAAACAGGAAACTGAGGCACAGAGCATACCCTTGTCTCTAGTCCAATAATGAATCAGGAGTAACGTGGGGATGGGAATTCCGACAGCCCAATCCCACATTCTCCTCCTGATTGTAAGATGGCTGAGCTGATTAGAAACCAGGTACAGACAAGCTTATCCTCTCTCAAAATGACCCTGCAATGAAATTCACTGTAGTGTTTAACCAGTAAGCACTTTTATTGTTGATTCTGAATCCATTAAGACTACATTATGTTGGATTATAAGACTTTGGCTACATCTCCCACATTTGCATGCAGGCATTACATTTGCAAGGTTTTCTCAGAAAAAATGGAGCAGGCGCATAAAATGCATAAAGGTTATATGATTATAACATGGAAGCAGCATGTCAGTTACAAAAATTTGTACCACATGTACCAGTAACAAACCCACACTCCCACATAAAACATCTTTGTCCCTTAAAAATCCAACTGCTTCCTCTGTCCCTCATCTCCAAGACCTGGCTGTCTATCAGCCCGCATCCCCACTGTTTCCGAAAACACACATCTTTTTCTAAAAAACTTTAGTACAGTACATTTTTTTTCCCTTAAAAATGAAAACATTTATCCTTCACTACCCCTCCCTCCCCCAAATGAAAAATCTATCATAATCTACACATCTGTTCAAGCACTGGTTATATGTTAGGAATCTCTATTGCATTATTCAAAAGCTTCAGATCAGTAACAAACTTCTAAACAAACTAGGATGACCCCAAAATCCCCCTTCCCCCCAAACTACAGAGAACTGAAAATGCTATACTGCATTATCACACTTGCATGCATGTATCCTGAGCCACCTGTATTTATTCACCTTAAGCCCCTTTTAATAAATAACTGTCCAGCAGTAACATCCAGAAGTGTGCTGTCTCCTCCAAATTAAACTCTATATTTACAGAAGTAGGGCTGTTTTCTCAGTGAAATGTGTTTCTTTAAAAAACAAAACAACAATAAAAACAGCAAACTATTAAAGAGAAAAAGCATATTACTGATCACGTTGTCCAAAGACCAACAGGAGTAAAAAGCATTAGGAGCACCAGGTGCACATGCGTTTGAACTGGTACAGTTCATGAAATAAAGTCATTCATTGTTATGCTCGCTCATTCAGAAGAGGAGCCGATTCTTTTCCTTTCTTCTTTTTCCTTTTTACATTTAGGACCGTCTGCTCTGCAGGCTACTCCCACAGATGGTAATACATGCACTGAGGTTGAAAGATGGCCATAAATACGCTTTGATCAATGTGGTTCTGTATCAGCTTTAAACACGTGGGGTTTCCCTCCCCGCTGCTTTGCACCTTGTGTCCTTTCACATCTGTGCTAAGCGTGAGCCAAAGGTGCTCCAAATCCACATTTTTCTCTTGGATTTGGGGAAGCATTAGATACTCACTTTTTGCAGGTTTGCAGGTTTCAAATGATGCTATGTGCTGAAAAATACAGGGGAATCGTCCCACATGAGAACATTCCTTAGCAGTATAACTAGTGTAATCACAACCGACATACAAGCATACCAAAACAAACATATTTCACTATCAAGCCAGTTAGAGGATTTTGTCCCTTCATTTATTTTGAGCCAGCTCTCAGCTGACACACACCAGTATTACTGCCTTGACTTCAGTTGGCCTATGTTGATTTACGCCAGGTAAGGATCAAGCTCAACAGACGGTAAAATAACAACCAGTTCCTCCTACTGCATTGTTACAGTGCCCGAGATCACTGCAAACAGATACATTTCTACACAACCAAAAGCTACTTCTGTAGCCAGTGCAGCATATTCACTGTCCCCTCCTTTGCAAAGGCAATTCGGTTCAGGTCCACCTTCTCCTTCCCGCTTCACCGGCAAACTAAACCTGCAGTACTCCCATCACAGAAGCTGCAGCCAAAACTTGAGTTACACACCAAATGCTTAGTTTTATATAGCGAAAATGCTGGGAACTCCATTTATGCTGAATCCAATTTTCAAATTCGTGGTGCCTCCTGCTTTATCATATACAGAACTGATTACCTGGAAGCTCAAACCACTCCCTTCCTCGCTGCACTTGCAAACTATGTAAAAAATGTTAGTATCGGTTATCTCCGCAAGACTGGCTACTCCAGCAAACAAGAACATTCTCCTCAACTGCAAATAACAGGCATGTCGGATGCGTGATTGTGAGCCCTCCCTAAGCCAACACCTCCATTCTCACGGGAAGTGGGTCAAATTCTACCAACTCTAACAGCAGTGCAAATCCGCAACAACTCTGCTGACCCCTCTCGAGATCTGTACAGGTGCAAGACAATACAAACTCTGGCCCCCAGGCTTTTTCATTAGCTAAAGTTTACTCTTGACCCATCAATTCAACTTTATTAGCGGATAGTAATCCTGTAAGCAAGTTTTCCCTTTTATTATTACCTCAATTGGGAGCTTCACCATTGTTTCAATGTCATCACTGCCTGCTGATAAGAGACTTGGCACCTACAGAGCAGTGGTCTGCCGCACTCCCACAAGCAGCTAAACTTCAAACGGCACGTTTGTCCTGGCAGGGGAATTGGCTTTATTACCCTCTGCCTTTTCAGTTCCTGGTTAGCATTTGTTGGTTAATTATTCTTAGAGAGCCAAACACGGGAGGCTGTTAGGTTCAACTGTACGTACACATTACAACTGGTCTTAGAGCCAGCGAGTTTATTCGACACAGGCTTCCACACAACCAAAAAAATGCCAGCCAATGACCTCTGCTTGTAAAGCACTTTCCCCCACATCCAGGTCCCTACCCCCTCGCTGGAGTCATCCGGTTCCTTTCACTGGTGTCCGGAAGTGGAGCTTCACCAGAACTGCAGTGGAAAATTTGACATGATTTAGTTTCATCTTTCGACTGAAAGAAACAGAGATAAGTAAGTGATGACTGTGCGTTGCACTGGCTGCAAACGGCCTTCCCTTTCATAGGAGTGCTACTCTCTGAGCAATTTTTGTAAAGGAAGAGAAATCAAACAAAAACCTACACAGTTCCCACACACAAACACAGACGCACACACACACGCTTCTCTCCCCTTCAAACAGAAATCCATTCTTATGGACCAAATTACACAGACCCTATTCAAGTGACTAAAAAGAATGAGGCCAGGGTTGAGTGCATCCCAATTCTGCTTTCTGATCACAACAAAATCACAGGTCAGCAAAGTACCTGGGCATAAGGATATTCCTCTTGACCTGCAGGAGATTTTAATGCATGCAGACTGCTTTGCTGGCTGAGGCCTAAATTAGGAACAGCTCCAAGGCCAGCCGGCACCCACAAGTGCGACTCCACTACCTGCACCAAGATACATGAGGTAAGAGCGTAACTCAAGAGAGCAGAGCAGTGCAAGAGGAGAAAGAGGCTCTGTGGTTCTTCTGAGTTTATCTTGGACAGCCTCAGCTGCATACACACGGCATGTCACAGTGATCGGCATAGACTGAGAGAGCTTGGTATGGTGTTCTGCAAGTGGGACTTCCACTGGAAACAGTAAGCCTGATTTCTATTTGTACCAGTGCAACTTTATATGCCTGTAACAACTGCATGAAGAGGCCTTAAATCCGGAGTAACTGCACAATACAGTTAGTGTTTTATCTTGGACTGATGTGCCAATAACTACCGTGAGGTGCCAATAACTACCGTGATGTGCCACACACCCACACAGAGATGGAGAGATAGGTATATGCTGTGTCATAATGCAACATAAACATTATTTCTACAACTATCCTAATAACACAGCCAGTGCCAAAGCGAACCAGCACAGGGATTTGCAGCCACTCTCTCCAATACGATAGGTAGCGGTGGAGAAAAAGCAAGCTCAGGTGTTATTTTGATTCACTAGGGAATGATCTGGGCACAACCCACTCAGGTATTGCTTAGTGAACACTATTCATGGGCTATCCCACAGTCCCGCGTCATGAATTCCCACCCCTGTGTGGGTGCTCCCATCACTTTCTGATGACACACGGAATTGAGGTCATGGGTGAGCAGTCACAGTGTTTGGCAAATCCTCTAGCCAAACATCATATAAAACAGGGATAAACGCTCCTACCGACACATCACGCCATGCCTCTCAACCACAGGCAGACTGCAAGGTTACATACTAGTGGGATCTGGGCTGTCTAAAGAAAGCTCCTCATAGAGGAATTCATGTTTGAATCACAAGAGGATCTAGTTCTGCTCGGCAGTAAGATCAAAAGGAAATTTATCTAATTAAAGGGCAATGGAATCAGTCCCTCAACCCTGCCAATATAAATAACACATGCTGTTTGCATATTACAGCATTCGTGCTCAAATCACATGTACATTTGCTCCCTTTTGGACCACGTTTTCTGTAAATGAAATCTAAACACCTAGCCAAAACGTTTTTCTCAAAATTCCTCTGAACTTTGGACAAATCTGAACCCAGGTCTTGTTCAAGGTTTGGATTTCTAGAACAAGTATCTGGCCTTCAGTGCCTATCCTATGCAACCAAGTCTAAACACATGCAGAGATGGCAGGCTTAAAACTGATTGTCTCAGGGGAAAAAAATACCTCTCTTCTACATGAGATTACTGTTGCTAGATTATTGGCACATGGTCTCATCTTACCTCATTATTGTTATAGTTATCCTATAAGCTTTCACGGAAATTCCACCCGCAGAACCCAAAGGCAGAAAGTTATCTTTGTAAGTACTGTTCCATTTTAACATCTGGATGCAGTACGGTTGCAGGGAAAAAAAAGCAGATTCCTTAATGAACTATGTTTAACCAACTCGCAGGTGGCAGCTATCAAAACAACTGATGCACGTGTACCAGCTAAAGTTATTAATGAATGATCTGACATACCAAGTCAGACAAATGTCATATGTAAATAGATCTTCAAATGTATACATACAAAAGCTGCTACTGTATCTAGATGATCGGTTTTGGTTTATTTCTATACCCCATAGCTCTGAATCTATCCACTGAATGTTTACTCAGCACGTGTGGTATAAATATATTCATACACTAAAATTGACACTTGGCAATTTTTCTTTTTTTTTTTCTTCTTTTTTTTTTTTGCTGACCAGCAACAAATTCTGATATCTTTAACTGTAAACCAATACTCAATAAATATGCCGCGTTCAGCAAAGGGACATGTTTTGTCGATCAGGGTTTTCCTGCACTCTAAGCCATGGGCTGCGGGGGTGGGCGTGAAGGAGGAGGTCCAGGAGGGGCTCGGGATGGGGGTGGTCCAGGAGGAGGCTGCCTGGAAGGGGGCTGCAGAGACACAGGAGGAGAAGGATTCCTTGGAGCATTGTTGAGAGGAACATCGCCACGCCGTGGCAGCTTTGGTGGTGGGCTGTAAGGTACAGAGGTTCCGTCCGATTTCACCCGAGTGAAGTTTATGCATCTTCCCTAGAGGAAAAGAAAAATTCATTATTCATAAAAACCAGGTGTTTTGACTCAGCAGCAGCTAGCCAAAGGCACTATAAGCAGAGGGGTCAGGCTGCAGTTAGAGATCTTCATCCAGTATGATTCACTGGGTCCTAGACATGACATTCAGACTATGCTGTTCTGAAGGTCAGCACTAGAAACGAATGCTTTCCTTGGGTTTCAGAGCTCCTGCCTACAGATAATAGCCTATGACTGGTTTAAACCAAAAGGTTCCCCAGTGTGACTTTGTTCACATATGCCCTCTGCTCTGCTACTAAGAGCTATGCAGAACATGCCTAAAGCCACAGCTCCACCAAAGTCATGCCTGCCTAGGTGAGATCCCCGACTGACAAAACTGTGATTGAAAAACTCATGGCAGACATAGGATTATACCAGAGGAACAACCTTAGCAAAGACACTATGTGTAGCTTTCCTTTCCACAGCGATGCTAGCCTAGCTGGTGTCCATGTTTTGAACACTATACTGGGGTAGTACACGTGTCTTCTGTGCTCCAAATGTTGGTGTTTGCGAGGGCAGCCACATCTACAAGGTGTGGGACTTGCACAAAGGGCTCTCCAATGAATGCGTTTTCAGAATGGATGTGGGATGCAGGCAGGCAGGACCTGATGGGAGAACTGTGGATGGAGATTTTAAAACAAACAGGAGTAGATTGCATTTTAGAAAACAGCAAGCGCTGGGGATGTCCTAGTCAACTAGGCACTAACTGCAAATATGTCAGGGTTTCCTTTAGCCAAAACAAAGCTTTGCATAGGTTCCCACTAACCAAGTTCTGATCAGGAAGAGAGGCAGACAGATGCCAAAGACCATCTAGGCTTTCCTGTGGGGAGTAGCCAGAGGCTCCTGCGCACTTCAAAACCAACACGGTGACCTCAGTCAGACACCAAGATTTCTGCTGTCTGTTGTACTTGTTCCTCCCCACAACCCCTAAAAGTTTTGTTACAAACTGCCCCACTATTTCTGCAGAGGCCTCTTGAAATCCTGCAGGCACAACCTTGTGTGAGGAGATGCAACATTTGTCATCACTGTCTCCACCTCCTCAACTAGGGATGTGGGAGATGCTTATGCAAGAACCCAGCTGCCACAAGCTTGGCAGAAGCCTTGCCTGCACCTGGAAGTCAAAAAGGCCTCTCATCATTACATACAAAAGCTGGAGATGGAGACAGCCTGAAAATGCAGGAGTGACACTGCCAACAGCCAATTTACCGGAGCTGGGATGTAGTTTCCAAACAAGCAACTGTGAGCTGGAAAGTATTCATCCCATCAGTGATGAAGTCCATTTGCCATCACCTTTTCCTTGTGCAGCAGGCCTGTTTTGTTCCATGTAGCAACCATCCTAATGAAAATGGCCTCTGCAGTTTAGCACAGAGGGGAATGTTACCTGTTTCTCTCTTTTCAAGTCAAACACTAGCTGACAGAAAGAGAAAAAAACCTGTTTGATTTGTTTAGGAAATATTTGTCACACAACGCATCGTCCCTCTATCGTTTTGAAAGACCCGCAGAGCCATGATGCTGATGACAGCCAGAGGTTTAGGTTGCATGCTGGAATCGACAAACCAAATTCAGCTCAGGATTATGCCAACATCCCCCAAGCAAAATTCAGGAGGATTTCAGATTTAGAAAAGCCTATCTCAGAACTAAGCAGCTGTGGACCGCAATCCCCACAGCTAGCAATGGCTGTGGTAACAGGGGAATACAAGAACACACAGCAATGACAGATCGCTGTTAGCTCAGTGCTGTCCGGCATGAGGAAACTCTGAATGCGTTTAGGGAATGGGCTGAGTTTTTGTGGCAATCCCAGAAATCAGAGTTTCCCATGGAATCCAGAAAAACGCCATCCCGGCTGAACTACAACTATCTGTTTTGTTAAGCGACTTCCAATGCCTGCACCTTTGTTCAGGAAAACTATTTCTTTAAAAAGAAGGGAATCACTTCAGTCTCTGGCTTCTCTGAAGAAAGGCAAGCAGCATATCAAGAGAAGCTTGTGTAAGCTCCAGAGAGCTCAGAAAATGATTCAACAAATGTACTAACGCCCAAAGGGTACCACCCTACCACTTGGATTGGATGGCTCAGGGCTTCAGGAGCTCAGCTGCATCCAAAAGTTGTTTGAACGGGCTTGTTGTTGCCTGTACACGAGACATGCTTAGTAGTTCGCAGTCCCAGCTTTCACCATCAAATTCACCACTGCACTTGAACAACAGCCTCAACAAGTAGGATAAAATCCCCTTTCTAAAAATCCAGGCTTGTTACAACAGACTTTGGTTACGAACCAAATTCAAGGCAATACTATACTGGGGCCGGAGCCTTTGAACGGGGGCAAAGGGCTAATGCCAAGGCCTTGGTGACTTCTACACCAACCGTAAATCATTGGATCAAAAAATACAAGTCGATGCTTTGCTCTACTCCATCGCAGAACTCAAGTCCTCACCAACATGATTTGTTACCCCACCCGGAGTACTGCATCCAGTTCTGGAGCTCTCAGCACAGGAAAGACATGGACCTGTTGAAGTGGGTCCAGAGGAGGGCCACAAAAATTATCAGAGGGCTGGAACACCTTTCCTATGAGGACAGGCTGAGAGAGTTAGGGTTGTTCAGCCTGGAGAAGAAAAGGCTTCAGCACGACCTTATTGCAGCCTTTCAGTACTTAAAGGGGAGCTACAGGAAAGATGGGGACAAACTTTTCAGTAGGGCCTGTTGCGACAGGACAAGGGGTAATGGCTTTAAACTAAAAAAAGGTAGATTTAGACTAGATAGAAGGAAGAACTGTTTACAACGAGGGTGGTGAAACACTGGCACAGGTTGCCCAGAGAGGTGGCAGATGCCCCATCCCTGGAAACATTCAAGGTCAGGTTGGACGGGACTCTGAGCTACGTGATCTAGTTGAAGATGTCCCTGCTCATGGCAGTGGGGTTGGACTAGATGACCTTTAAAGATCCCTTCCAACCCAAACTATTCTATGATCCTGTGATTCTATAACATTGCAGCGAGCAGCCATCCTTGTCAGCTATTTGTCTTCTATGCGCTCCATTGTATTCAGAGCACACTTGGAAATTCAGCAATATTTACTGCCATGCAATGAACATTACTGATATATTTAATAGCTGTACTGAAACTGTACATTTAAGAAAACTCAATCTTGATATTTATAAAGTTAGGAGTTTAGAACAGCTAAATAACCAGCCAGGACAAAAGAAAAAAAAAAAAAAAAAGGCAAAAAACCATCAGAGGTATTCAGATAAGATGCACCATACGGAGAAGGAAAAAATTACCAGAACCATCTCCCTCATAGTAAATGCAAAGCTGCAAACCTAACACTAGCACTTTTGCCTACAAGCCTTTCCTGCCTCTCTGTTGTGTCTCTCTCCCAAACATCAATTCCAAATATATTCATAGTCTATAATCAAAGGGGATCCCATAAATCTGTTTGCATTACTTTCACTTCAGTTAAAGTGATAGGCGACGTCAAACTGCTGCCAGTTTCTGCCACACTCACTGATTTGTCAGACAGATGGGTAATTTAAAGGCCATGCGCCGCATTGTGTCATGAAAAATACGGTTGGGTTGGGAGAGTCTGACAGATAGAGGCTTGGATGATCGATGTATGTATTGTGACACTTCCTCACAAAAGATTATCGGTGTTAGCCTACAATCCCATATATCAAAGACTTCTGGTGAATATTGGAGCAAATCCTCCCGAGCACTTCAAGCAGCCATTGATAAAATGAGGCCGAACTCTTAGCCTGTGTTAGGATTAACAGCCAAAAGGGAAAGGGAGGAACACGTGATAATAAATCATAAGTCATGGTTTGGGTTTATCAAGCATATTTCATCAAAGGGATTTCCAGGTTGAAGAATTAAGCCCTCCACTCATCACACTTCCCTAATAACAGAGTGCCACAGCTATTCTACCTAACTTGTGCAGCCCTCTGGGGTTAGTTTATAAAAACAAAACAAAAAAAAAAACCAAAAACCAACACATGATGTTTCTCAAATAAACATGCTAACCACAGGATTTTTAATATTCTGTGTTTGAAAGGATTAAGTAATTTTCTCTCCAAAGGCATATGAAGAATTTTAAACCACAGAGAACATGGGCAGAAATCAGGTATCCTGCACACTCACCTATGCTCTCCCTGCACAGGGGATTAACAGGGATTAAGAGCCACCAGCCACCACCACTTTAGTGGTGGTAACAGTATTTTTTTCCCCTGAAGCATGGTATACACTAAGTGTTTTAGGGAAGGAGTCCGAGTTGCAAGGCGCAATAATACCACGATGATCTCAGGCACAACAGCTGTCAGTAGCTGCTTTATTGTTTCCTAGGAAGCAGATGATCTGCGTAAATCCAGTTCTGGCTGGTTTCAGCCCTGCTCCCAGTACAGCATCCCTCAGATGGTGCGACCCGCACCGCGTACTGTCATTCAGGCACCAACTGAAGGTCAGCAATGCGCCATATGGAGTTACGCCCTTACTTCAGCTCACATCTGCACAGTCTTCCTAATGCACAATTATTTTGCCTCCCCATATGTCCATCCACTTGTTAGGCTCTTGTTATGCTGCTTGCCAAATTGGCTTTTCAAAAAGTACAAATACTGAAGCAGCGGGATCTGCCCTTGTCCCGACTCCAGCTTTTATCCCAGTGTAACTATCACATGTGCAATTCAGGCACTTTGTACTTCTAGGCAATGCCTCCTCGACCACCTAGGATGTGTTTTTGTGTGTGGTTTAAGGGGGGGGGGGGGGGATTGGGGGGGAGAGGAGAAAGGAAGGGAGGAGCCTCTTGAAAGCCACCGCATCTTGGTTCTGGGCTACTTTCACCAGTACATCATTCCTCAGTGCTTGTTCCCCCAAAATCTTTAGCTACTACTCAGCAAGGTTTCAGTGGAAAGGAACAACTGTTAAAAGGAACCAGGCAATTTAAAGAGTGCCACGGGCACATCTCTTTACCCATGATACTAAGAGCCCTTCAGCAAAAAGAATTTAAAAAATTCGCCCCATCTTCCAGTAGCTGTCCCTTTTCTCTGTTCATTTTAATACACGCATAGGTGTTTATTTAACAAAAATCAAATCCAGTTTCATCTCTGTGCATGCCAGAGTGTTTGTGTACACAAAAATATGCCTGTTTTTCATTTTTAGCTGCATTAGTTGACCTAATAAAAGATATCCTTCCTGTTACAAATTTTGCTTGAGTTTTCGTTCACTCTTGGTTTTGCCTATGGAGTCTCAGTGCTGCAATTCTGACTAGCAGAGGAGGGTATCTGACTGAGGAAGAGTTGGCTTCACTTAAACGTTTACTGAAATTTCTTGGTCTTTGACTTTGTAAGAACATGACACTTGCCTTTACATTTTAGAATGGATTAAAATAAAACCATTCTTTTAAAGTTTGCGCAGAGCAATACAAAACACTGGGCCAACAAGTTAAAAAAATAAAGTAGCTCCCAGTCAAAACTATTACATTTAGGATGCTGAAGTCTGAAACGAACATAATCTCCTTGGGCTCAAAGTGGTCACCTTTCTCCCCAATTTTATTCATGGATGTCACTGGGATGACTGCCAGCTTGCTATGGACGGGGTTCATCAGCATGTAGCTTCACTGCCTAAAGTTCAATGTAGAAGTGGAGCTCTCAAACTCAAAAGAAAAAATTTGGGGTTTTAGGCTATGTACAAAACCACAAGAGCGAGCATCTACAAAATTTCAGAATCACTTTAGCTACGTGCAGGTTTCGATCCACACACTCAGAAACCAATGGGATCTCTCCCTTTAAGATCAGTGACTTCTGCAAAAGCTGTACCTTGGAAAAACTAGAGGACGGGTTAATCCCTGTCCTCTAATAAAGAGCAAAAGCGTTCTGGCAGAAACAGCTACACCGAGTATCCCAAAACAGCAACAGTATAAGAAACTTGTTTAGCAAGTATATTTATGAATGAGGTAGATTATGGATACAGTAATTTTATAGAGAAAGAGCCGAAGAGGTGGTACAGAGTTCCCACTATTCGAGTTCCCTGGGCAAGTGTCAGGATTAGCAGCTGGCTCCTCGGGAGCCAGGATCTGTGTGCATCAGGCTTTGCCAAAAGCCTCCTCACACTGCACTGCTTCATGCTGACTGTGCGCTGAACATGTCACGGCTCATTAAAACCTTCATGGATTTCCTGGGAATTGCACTGATTACCCTGCAGCATACAGGCTAGAAATTAGTGAGCTGCTGAAACAGTTTGTCACGTAAAACCTAAGCCTGCCTGGTTTTCAGGCATATTCTAGGAACTTCTACTAACTCCTACTCTTACATTTGGGACCAAGTTAGCATTTTCATGTTGAAAAATAAAGTATTGGAAATGTCAGAGATTCCCATATCAGCAGTCTGGTGGCTGAGCATGATTTCAGGTCAATAAATATGTAATTTCTAATTAATTTCTAATTATATTATTTAACAATTAAATTTTAATCGTCACCATTAATTACACTGTGGTTATTGCATTAATCATTACCAATTAATTTATCAACTTATAATTAATTTTTATATGAAGCCATTTGCAGTTACTAGGTCTCAAATCAAAACATTACATCAACATAAAATATTTGTTTACACAAGAATCTGACTCTTCAAATATCTTCCAGTTTAATAAGCCCTCTCGTCAATAACAATTTTCTGAGGATTTATTTGACAACTCAGTATTGATGCCTAAAACGATGGTAATCCAAAACTATGAAGAGATAAGAGAAAATGGGGTTTACTTGAAGAGAAGAGGAATTTAAAAGTAAGGTCCAATAAAATGGCAGTGTCCAACAATAAGAAAATAATAATTATTTTCTTTAGTGCTGCTTTTAAAAAGGAAAATCAGTTCAGCCCTTTCTTTTTCCACTGTATTATTTGGCCTCTTTATTAGTAAACTCATGTCACTTCTGCTCCCTCCTTCTGTGATGGGGTTACTGGAGGGGAAGGAAACCACCGCATTGTAGATTGAGAATCACTCATACTGTAACAGTGAGGACCCTATTATGGCCTTAGGTACATCACAAGGTCAAACTGAAAATTACAAAATGACGAATGCAAATGCACAGGGATGACCCAAGCAGCAGCAGCAAACTCTGTTTACGGCACAGCGTGAGCGAGGTGGAATTAGACTGAGTTTTAAGACGTGGGAGGTAACACAATTTCAAACAAGACACATGTTCTGACCCATGAAGGGACGGTGATATTTAGCAGCAGCTGAGGCACGACAGATCCTTCACACAGTCCACAAAGACACCTTATAAGCAACATTTGTGCCTTTTCTCTTACTTTTTAGCAACCAAACTAAACTGCCCACCTGGTCACTGGCTCACTGGCGCAGCCCCAGCGAGACACATTACAGAAAGTCAGTCCCTGCTTCAGAAACCCTGACACCCGAGTGACAAACGAGAAGATAGCTGCATATGGGCTGGGAGGAGAGAATGTGGTGACAGCGAGACACAGCTAAGCAATGCCTTGGGCTACTGACGCATTTGGAGTAAAACCTGTTGGCTTAGCTGAGACATGGCCCACATCACCACCCAGAAAGCCCAGGTGAGAGCCAAAATGCCTGAGCCCGTCTCACACAGGCGAAGGGGGACCAGCCTTGCTTTGTAAAGGGGCTGGGAGAAGAAATTCTTCAGAAGCCCAGTATGCCCTCAGACACCCTGGCTACAGGAGCCAAATAGTTGAGAAAGTAGGATTTATGGGGTGGGGAAGGGCGGAGAGAGCACAGGAGCTCTTCTTTAGACACAAAGTGTGTGATAACCCCATCCAGGGGATCCCCCAGGGGACAAGGGAGGTGGGTTGCCAGGGCAAACTCACAAACAGGCCCATGGCATGCACCGCACGTAACAGTGGCAATAAAAGTCATCTTTCGGTTCACTTACTGGCCAAGGAAAAAGTCAACAACAACCAAAAGCCTTAATTTTTCAGGTAGAAGAAATACGTCAAAATAAGTTTCACTTGGGCTTGAGACACATATGTTGTTAAATTCAAAAAAATCTTTTCCTTGAGTTTTGGATGGAAAAGGTGTTTAAAAAAAATTTGAAAATATTCAGGCTTTTTCAAAGGTATTTTTTTCACTTCAGCTAATTCCATTAACACGCAAAAATATGTACAGAACATCTAAAGAAGCAGTTTTTAGTCAAAACAAAAAGAGTAATCTGGAAAATGGTGTCCAGATCTACTAAGGAATTACAATACAGATAGGAACTGTTTTGCAGTAAGTTTAATAGCTGCAGTATCCCAGGCTACTGTAGCTTCTTTAATCAGAATACCGAGAGTTCAATACAATCAAGTACTGATAGGTTCCCAAGACAGGCACATCTGCAGACACTAGTCCTCAATTCACAGTCCCAGCCGTGCATGGCACTGCTCGAAACCAGGGATGGGTCCTCTTGGAGCAGTCTACTCTGTTAGTTTGAAGACCAGTGCAGAAATACACTGGAGAGAAGTGGGTTAATTTCAACTTTCCCCTGGAGAAACCAACCAATACTGAGGAACCTGAAGGAGGAATAGCTCAGCCAAGAAAATTAGCCTTTTAAGTAGGACTGGAACCCTTCAGCAAAATAAATTTTGTGCTAAGCACATCACCACCATCCAGCTCTCACATGCCTGGTACCACTTTTCCAGCTTAGGCACACAAGGCAAGTGACACGGAGAACCCAACCCAGTATTGAAGACAGGGCTATTCAAATAATTTATATCACAATCCATTCAGCATGGAGCCGCATGTTGTTTCCAGCCCTGCCTTAGCAGGAAAATACAGCAAAGGGCTACAGGCACCTCCTGAAAGAATGGCCAGAGTCACAAGATATCTTGCAGGAATGCACAAAACATCACATGTCTTGGACCTTGCTGAAGTTGTGACTGAAGTAACGCACAGGGCAGATCTATAACAAAGCCTGTTGATTGAGCCCTAAAAAAGCTGAAGTAGCAAAGGGAATAGGAAAGGCTAACAATGGACATAATCAAAGTTAAGGTCTATCAGGCATACTTTATTCAGTACCAATCTCCAAGTACCACCACACCAGACCAAATTCCACACAAACCCGAGAAAAATATCTTAACCTAAACCTGCACTCACAACACACGATCTACTGCCTTCCTCTTTTCTGACAGCTTTTATGGATGAGGCTCGCAGAGTGGAGGAAGTGAGGGGAGCCACTGTCAGGTCATGTCATCTACCCTAGGTTATGCAGCAGCTTTGGGGGAAAAAAACCAACCAAAATGGTATTTACAAGTTCAGGACTCGTGACTCACATCCCTTCTTTTAACCACAGCACCACACATTTCCACACTTGAATGCTGACCAGACTAGAATGTGGTTCAAGAAAAAAAAAACAACAGCAGTTGGTTTGCAAAAGATTTTTCTCTTTCCTTTGGCATTTTCAGGGAAAAGGAGATTGCGTTTGCCCATCACCTTGAATGGGGAGGGCTTTGGAGCATAGCAACAAGAGCAACAAACATTAGCTGGGTGCAACAGGCTCAGCCTTGAGGTATTTGCGGCTTGCTGGGAGGAGCAAATCAGGCCACAAAGGACCATAACTGGTCTTGCTCAAACTGTAATTAAGTGTCATCATGCTTTCCAGGGTGAATTGTCTGACTGGCTCTTCAGGAGCAAGCTAGGATTATGGCATGCACAGAGGGAAAGCACAATGCTCTTCATACACCTAGGGTATAGGATAATGATGGAGACTCTCAGAGAGATTTCTGGTGAAAACAGTTATTATTTGAACTTGCCTCAGCCAAAGAGTAAGGTCCCGGCCCAGCACACAGACAAGCTGCCTCTTTGTTCAGAGTCTGGAAACAGATACAAGTATCCCCAAAGCCATCTCTAGGTAACTGGCTCTGCTGCTACCTAGAGCAAGTAGATGGTAAACCCACAGTTCCCAGGTTCCTCTGGGCTTATCTCACAAAGATTTTCTTCTCTTGGGATGAGACTCCTACAGTTCGTTATCAGTGCTGGCGTATTTACAAAGGACAGAAAACCTCTCCTCCTCCAAAAGCTCCTATTTTAAGTTGGATGGAAGAGCTCCTAGGGACACCACCACCTTACTACTTCTAGGAATGAACACACCAGGGAAGCAACTCAAGTACTGAAGTCCTGACATGGAACTCTCCTTCCCATTTCAAGTATGCTATAGCGACCTAACACTCTGTGCAAATATCCCTGCCATGTTTCCTCTATGCAGCTTGACCACTCTATCAAGCACCAGCTCTGCATTTTGAAATTACTCTTTTCCATGAGCACTCCATTGACACCTCTCATACAAACTCTGTTATACACTCTGGTCTCAACAGAGACAGGGCCTGTCCCCCTATAGTAGAAAAAAACCAACAGGTATACCTCATTTCATTTTTCAAAGCTCTGCTCCACTCAGAGCACCTGGCCTTTAGCATTCCAAAAAGGGACATTGCTCTTGGTAGACTTCGCTTCAAAGTTTCTGTATGTCCAACTCCTTAATGTTCTCAGCCAGTGAAGGCTGAGGTGTCTACTTGGATAATTACATTCCCTAGAAGAAACCCAAAAAGGAGGGGAAAAGAAGGGATATGTTCACATGCCACAATAAAAAAAAAAAAAAAAAAAAAGACAGAAAGATCTTAAAACGCTGCAGAAAACACCAATATTGCTGCAAAGAGCACAAAACGCTTGCAGTCTTCTTGTTCCAGGAACTGTTCCTATCATAGAATGGTTTAGGTTGGAAAAGACCTTGAAGATCACCTAGTTCCAGCCCCCTCGCCATAGACAAGGACACTTCCCACTAGACCAGGTTGCCCAAGGCCACGTCCAGCCTGGCCTTGAACACCTCCAGGGATGGGGCCTCAACAACCTCTCTGGGCAACCTGTTCCAGTGCCTCACCACCCTCAAAGTGAAAAACTTCTTCCTAATGTTTAATCTGAATCTGTCCTCTTCCAGTTTAAAGCCATTCCCCCTCATCCTATCGCTACATGCCCCAGTAAAAAGTCCTTCCCCAGCTCTCCTGTAGGCCCCCTTTAGGGACTGGAAGGCCGCAATAAGATCTCCCCGGAGCCTTCTCTTCTCCAGGCTGAACAGCCCCAACTCTTTCAGCCTCTTCTCGTAGGAGAGGTGCTCCAGCCCTCGGACCATCCTCGTGGCTCTCCTCTGGACACGCTCCAGCAGGTCCTTCTTATGTTGGGGACTCCAGAGCTGGGGACAGTACTCCAGGTGGGGTCTCACGAGAGAGGAGTAGAGGGGCAGAATCACCTCCTTTGACCTGCTGGCCACACTTCTGATGCAGCCCAGGATACGGTTGGCCTTCTGGGCTGCGATCACACATCGCTGGCTCATGTTGAGCTTCTCATCAATCAGCACCCCCAGGTCCTTTTCCTCAGGGCTGCTCTCCAGCCAGGGAGCTTTTTTCTCCATGCCATGCCTGCTACAGCAGGAAGGAACCTTACAGATACTGGTCATCTTTGCAAAAAGGAAAAAAAGTAAGATGGGGGCTACATGTGTCACATTTTCATTGAAAGTGACAAAGTGAGACCACCTACTGTGGCAGGCGACATCCCCATCTCTTTAATTTTTCAGCAGCTTATGAAGGTAATTGGATCCAGAAAGGTTAAGCAAAGGGAGAAAAGCCTCAGAACCAGGCGACAGTCTCTCATGAATACAGTCTGAAGAAGCTCAGTGCTGCTTTTCCAGCACCCCCTGTAGCTCTGCCAATTACTACTTGGGTGACTACAACTCATCTCCAAGCAAGTGGCAGATAAACCTGTTAAAGGCCATTACTCCATCTTGAAAAGAAGTAATTAGTACGAGCTCCAAATAGCATTGGTACATGGGCAGCATGGAGTGACAGGTGGGTACTGCCATCCCCATGGGCTGCATTCAAACTGCTGACCACCTGTGGGCAGCAGCCAGAAAATAATTACTAGTCATTAATAATCCATAGGCTTGATGTCTCACCATTCATCTAAGGAGTCCCAAGTGTCTGGCAGGCTTTAACTAACCCTCACAGCTGTAAGGAAGGTAATTACTGTGTTCTCATTATTATTTTGCAGTTGGGAAAACTAAGGCACATAGATGTCGTGGTCAGCATTACAAGGAATCACTCAAAATTTGAGGGTAATCAGACCTTCTGAGCTTTAACAAACCTACCAGCTTAAGAGTGATTACTTTGAAAGGGACGCACAGAATAAGGAACCCAAATACTCCTGTTCTTCTCATTTCAGAGGCTGGTGTTTAAAATTCCAGCTGCCATGCCTTGTTCGAAGTCACACAGCGACTCAATGGCAAGAACTTGAAAGGACCCAGAAGTCCTGGCTTCAAATATGACCAGCAGCTTATAGCTTATGAAATTTTTGGCTGCACAGCAGCCTTTTTTACTTTCAGTTTTATGGAACGAAGAAGGAGGAAAAAAAAAAGGGTTTTGTACAATAGCCTGCTTCTAGCCCCTTTCCCCAGGAAAAGGCTTTGCACGTGCAAAGGGTAGTACTGCTAAAGTGCTAAAGCATTGAGTACACAATGGTGATTATGACAGCAAAATCCAGTCTACACTCTCACTCTCTGTTGCAGGTAATATTCAGTGACAAAAATGAGATCACTTTCTAAAGCTTTAAAGTAAACAAGAGCAATTCTGCTTGGGGGGAAAAATGTATTTTTTTTTTTTTTTTCAGCTGAGGTTTTTTGGTAAACCGAGCTTCTGAGAATTTCCTGTGACAGTATGTGCTGAAATGCAAAATGGAATGGATTTGCTGAAAGCAGCAACTAAGCAGACCATTTGAAAGAAGCATCTCGCCTTTCTCTCTGCACATATTGGGGTTAAAAACCCCATTAAAAATGTTTACTTGCTGGCATTGGTAACAGCCCCACTTTTGATCCATGAGGTCAAGGGGAAGAGCTTGAAAATTCCCTTTTGCAGATTACTGACAACCCGCCCCATCAGCTACTGTGCTTTCTATAAGATACTTCAAGATAGCCAGACATTAATATTTTCCAAACTCCAATCTTCCTAGCAGCCTCCTGCAAGCTCATAACCAAGCTCAGGAGGACACCAACACAGAGGTGATGGGGAAGTCCTCAAGACAGCCTGAGTATCCTGAGCAACACATAGCTTGCCAGGCCTGTTGCTGGATGAGCAGCGTCCCCACCTCAGAGCCATTAATCCCTTTATTGGGCCAGAAGAGTGACTGCTGGTCCTCTACGCCCCAGATTTCTGGGGGATGAAAGGAAGAATAGCAGCCTGGCTCTAAGGGATCCATCACTGCAATAGTAGCACAAATGCCTATCAAGGCTTCACCTTTGTACATTACTGCAAGGAAGAAAGCCCAGCAATCTGCAGGAGAGCTGCTAGCCCCTTTTTCATCTCTTCACTCCTCTGCTGATGCTGTCGGAGAGCTCAGCAAAAAAAGCCATCCCACAAATAGCAGCCTGTCTACTAATGATGGGGTAGAGCTAAGTGCATGTTCATCCCCTGCTGTCTCATCCTGGTGCAACAGAGGCTCCTGCCAGGGGTGACCTGCAGAAGTTGAGTGAGCAGGGTCCTGTGACCCTTTACTGAGCTATTTGCCAAACTAATAACAACCAGTTTCAGTGGTGGGGCCATGACATGATCTTGAATGGAGACCAAGAGGAGGAGCTGTCTGCAGAGCCAAGCCAAACACTGCAGGCACAGCTCCCAGGAGAAGGGGCGGCAGAGCTTGTGCTTGGCTGGTTTTCTTTAGTCAGTTCTGAAAGCCCCTGCAATTTTAACCACCAGTTCTATTAATACAATCCTGTTTAATGCTGCTGGGTCATCCATCCTGGGATCCTTTTCTTGAGAAGTCCCTGCCACCCTCTGAAAAGCACCAGCCAGGACAGGAGAGCTCTCGGGAGCCTCAACCAGCTCTGCAGCATAGCTGTACCCAAGGCACGCTCCTACTAGTGTTTCCATTCCTGCAGCGTGACAGGAACAGGGGAAAGAGGCGGTCACCAACCCACCCATCTCAGAGGGCAGGACCGCAGGGCACCAGTCTGTCTCATCAAGGAAAGCTGCAGGGAAACAAGGACTGATAGACACAGCAAGGAGAGGAGGAAAACTATGAAGGAAACAGAAGAGAACGTCTAGGGCAGGAGTCCAAGGGGGTCACAGGTAGGGAAAAGAGCAGGTGGTTTGGGAAAGGCAACAGGATCATGATCAAGGAAGAAATGCGGATGGAGAGACAGCAGCTTTGGCCACCCAGAGCAAAGGGCAACAGTCCCTTGCAGCAGTCAGTCCTGTATTCCTGCGCACACACTTCAGCCTGTATCTCCAGTGCAAGGCGCTTGGACACGCTCTGGAATGGGCTGCACCACATGAAGACTCAAAAAGCACAAACAGTGCCATTTTTAACTTCACGGTGGGAGTGGGGGAGAAGTCATGTTTTGAAAACCTGGGGCAGCAAAACTACCTCCCCTGTATGTTCTGCAGACCCAAAAAGAAGAGGGCTGTGTTGTGGGGGAAGATGCTGAACAGCTCTGAAAAATATTTAACTTATTTTTGCTTCTGACAAAACCAGATACATCAGTGAATCAACCAAAAACATTAACATACTTTTTGGTGTAAAAAACAAAAAAAAACCAAACTATAAAGGGAAGTATTTTTCAGGCTTTTTTGGGGTAAGAAAAGCTCCCAACCCAAAGCACTCATTTTCAAAAGAGTTTTTAAAGAGTTTTTAATGTCAAAAAACCTCTCCTTTGACATCTTTTCCCTGTCTCAAAAGCTTTGTGAAAAATACAGGGAGAAAAATATTGTGGATGTTCTTTCACTACTACAACTGTTATTTTCATTATGCAGAAAAAAAAAATGTTTTGCAATAATTTCTCCCAATAGCTACAAAAAGTGAACATATGCCCCACTGTAGCAATAAAAATGGGAACTGGCAGCTTTTTTTTTTTTTTTTTTAAATGGAGGTAAGCTGTGAAATAGAAACTTGGAGAAGTGTAAATTCAGTGAGTTATATTGTTGCAGTGGGAAACAACCTATATCTCTGGTAATCCCTGAAAATGTAAAAATAATAATTTGACTATTTTGGGAAATTCAGAGATGGGAATTTTCTGAGTTATAAATGAAAATGCCACTCCCAAAACATAATTAAATTGTGTATTCCTTTTGCCCTCTGAGCTCCAAGTTTTCCTGAACAACCAAGACAACTATGAAATTACCTTAAAAATCAAACAAAAAAAGGCAAATCAAAAAAACAGAAGTCTCCCCCCCTGCCCCCCCAAAACCCCTTAAAACCTCACAAAGCAGAGCAATCCCCCTCTCCGAGATCACCACACAGTCACTGGCCTCTGGATGGTGCAGGCTGGAAGAACACAATGCACCAAGGAACATCAGGCTGTACTTTCATGTCTGCTCAACGGTAAACCAAAATCTACCGTCATCACACCTGTACAGGAGTGGCCTTGTCCCCACTGGGGCTGGGTCTGGGTCCAGCAGAGCTTTGGGCTTGCTCCTGGGGCTGTTTGGCACGGCCGGAGCTCCAGGCTCTCCGTGCTGCTGGTCACTCATAGCACTGACTTGATTTCCCCATTCTTCAGCCCCAAAGTAAGTAACTGCGTGCGTGTCTACTCATATATACTTATGTGTATGTACATTTATATTTATACACTTCCCCCCCACCAAAAGCCTAACTCGCAAGGAGCCAATTCTCTACTGAGGGATCACAACTAGAGAAGTCAACCAAACAATAAATAATAACCTTGCTCTTTTCTGTGCTAGCTTTCTCCATGAAATACAGGCCTGTGATAGCCTTTATTTTTTTTACAGCAGAAGGATGTCTAGTCATTTTCTTGCTTCACTTTCAATATTCTTCAGCTTTAGCTAATTTCACAGGCCAGGGAACAGAGACGATCCTATTCTTCCACCGAATCTGGCTCAATAGGATTCTTTCCACCCTATTTCCCAGATGTACGTTTGATTTTCTAATATTCTCCCTGATACAATAATCCTTCAGCTTGCTCCGTTTTACATTGCCTCTTTTGAGTCCCTTGTCCTCCCCACAGCAGAGCTGGAAGGCAAGGAACTGAGGATCCCTGTTCAGAGCCAGCCCCCTGCATGTTTCTTGACCGCAGAGGCTAACAGAGGCTCCGTTGTGCTCTGCACTGATAGAAATGTACCAACCGAGGGAGTGAAAGGCAGAGGATAGATTCATATTATACAATGTTAGCGCTATCAAAATACAGCTGGGCCTAAAGAGCCTATTCAGAAGCTTCAGATCGTGCTGAAAAAGTAAATAAGGTGTCTCAAGCACAGCTGCCTTGAAAATGCAGCTTAGTGTAACAGTCAAAACCATTTTACAAAGTAGCATAGGAAGCGGAGTTTGTTCTCTTAGTTTCCTTACGCACCAAAAGAAAAAGGGAAGAGACTAAACTTTAAATACTGAAGCTGCATACGTTTGGTTAATAATTAGACAAATGCCCTAACAGTATTTTGCCAAAAGTTGGAGGGGTGTAGGGTATTTGCCCTAGATGATGTAAATTAGGGCTGCTTTTTAAGACTGTTATTAGGTATAAAAATCATCCAGGCAGACAAGCCCAGCACAAGGGCCTCTGCACCACTCCTACCCCAAAAAAGCACTTTATGGCCCCTACTGCTGTAACTCTATAACCCCTTCCCCTGGGAGCAAAGGCGATGAAGTGTATGACCAGAGAAGGGCCATAGTGGCGAGGAAGATGGTGTGTCTCTGCTCGGTCCTCATGTTTCAAAGCTCCACTGCAGAAAACCCAATCTGAAAGCGCAACAGCGCTCAATTTTTATGGAGTCGTCCCTACAGAATAGCAAGATAGGGACAGCTGTAACAGTGCCAGGCTATCACGGGGAAATCGTGAGTGCGCTCTGAACTAAGCTATCGTGAGTGACCCAGGGGCAGCACACGGACATCTCTATGGCTCTGAAAGGCAGAAACCCCCTGCATTCTCCCAGGAGGAATCTCCTCCTGACCCTACGTCTGGCCAATAGACTTTATCAAGGCAGGAGATACAGGATATGACCGAGAACTGTGTCTTTGCACAGAATTCTACAGAGACTTTATTCTCCTTTAACTTTGCTATAATTTGTTTCTTCATCACCTGCACAGTTCATGATTTCTCTCATTAACGACTTCACTCTATTATTAAATCTGAGAGGCATTTTTATGAAGTTGGGTAGGAAGGACAATTACTGTTGCAGAACAACTACTTACTGTATATTAAATTCAAAACCAGCAGTCCCCCAGAACCCACAAAGAACGAACCTATCCTTTGACTTCAACACACATGCCCAGAAAAAAAGGCTAAGAACTTATATGGCTGAAAAAGGTCTCATATACTACTGTGGCCGGCCAGTTTCCTCCTCAAGTCTGCTCAAATCATCACAGTGGGGACGTTACTGTTGACCTTTTGGGGCAATACTTTTAAATAGATGCCACAGCAAACATTTTAGTTCATTTTGAAATCTCTGTTCTTGTGACAAATTTTTAGCCTTAGGGTAATGTGAAAAGAGACAAGCTCACAAAGAAAAAAAGCGAAAAAAAGAGATGGTGTTGGGGGGGGGGGGGGGGGCAGGGAGAACATTGCTGCTGCTAACAGAGAAGTGACATGCCAGTGTGTTGGTGACACCTTACCTTATCTCCTGGCTGCGGTCTCATAAGAGAGACTTGATCATAGCCTCGTCGAACCAAAGCCCACAGTGCATCAAGTTTGCCCTGAAATAAAAATAAGTAAATAAATAAATAAATATGACATGGCCAAGAACTTTGGGGAAAACAGCATGAGATTAAACTACATGTGAGTTGATCCAGCCTTTCTCTGTTAAACTCTCTGCACAAGCATTGCCCCTGTGCCCTTGCCCTCTCTATACTGCTTATCTAGACAGCCAGAAAAGACGCCTCAATGGGGTAACATGTATCTGATATGCAGCAGGCCAAATTCAGCCTGCTTGAAACTCACCGAGGATGACTTTAACGTGAACAATTAGACAGGTACAATTAGACAGATGTCACATTAACAAAAGGCAGAACAACAAAAGTACTGCACTGACGTGACGCGAGCTGGAGCACGGATAAACAGCCACAAGCCTAGGTACCTAGGCAGGCTTTAGAATTCACAGCTACTTTTCAGACAATAAATTCAAGCACTGTTAAACTGATCTGCGAGCACTGTGGGGAGGTGGGAACCTCATCCCACAAAGCACTGGTTTGGGACATGGCCGCAGGTTTCTGGGATGAGCATGGTATGCTGCTCCCTTGGCCTGAGCTACCCCTCCAGCTTCCTTCTCTGTGAGCAGAGATAACAGCTCTGCCCTGCCTCAAGGGTTGTGTGAGGATACATACATTAAAAGACAGAGAGACACCAGATACTATAATGACATGGGAGAAATTGGGATGAAAGTGTGGAGAGACTGAGCGACTTGCCCAAAATCAAACACTACGTCTTGTGGCTGAGCTAGAGGGGAACAGAGCTGAATCCCAACCCGAGGCCTTAGCCACAGTGCAGTCAAAGCAAGGACAGTGCAGTTTATCAGACCCTCTTTATACGCTGCCTTCAGATGGCACAAAACAGCACCCCCCTCTCCACCCTCCCTAAGAGCCGAGATATCTGCTGTTGCAACTCAGGCTGTGCAAAAGCACCTGAAAAGGTGTGAGCTGAGGGAGGGAAGATCTCTGCTCATGCCTTCCAACACCTTCCACTCTTCCTCAAAAAACTATCACAACACAGTGCCAGGTGAAATGCACGTTCCAGGATATGGACAAGGTTCAGGGTTACTGGCCATTTTTCTAAGTAGGCTCTCCCAGCCCCGCCATAAGACTGCGATAAAGAAGCGGGATGTCGTAACACGCGTGACATAAGAGACTTGGTAAAACTGAGGGGCAGACACATTACCTTGATGGGAGTGTACCATTTCCGCTGGGAAGGTGGTTTTCGCACATGGGGCTTTTTTGGCTTGGGTTCCCATGGTTCATACTCCTGTTCTGGCAACTTAATAACTGCATTTTTGGGCTTCTCCAATTTTGCTCCTTCCTCTGTTGACCCCTTATCTCCCCATCGCACCTGAAGTCAGGAGAGCACACTGTAAGCAGAGACACTTCAGCAGTCCCACCAGCAGGTGGTTTTCACAGACATTAATCTAGTTCCCATCAGATGACCCAATGCCACCAGACATGAAGCCAAACTTAGGAAGGCACCACACTCCCACCGTAATCAGAAATACACATATAAGAGTCAAGCAGTCTCACTCAACTACTTGAACTACTGGCTTTTGCACTTTCCATAATGTAAGGTGTTGTGGGACTTCACAGCATCTAGAGCAGCTTAACCCATTTCCAAGTGAAACCTGGAGCACTCTGCCCAGCTCTGCTAGGTCACAGCTCTAATGCACTTCCCGTTGCCTCACGCAAAAAGCAGGCGGCAGCACCAGCTGAAGGCAGACAGTCTTTACAACTAGCCCTAAGCACCTCCTGTTGTTCAGTTCACAAGCGCAAAAAAGGGTCAGTGCACAAGTACATGAATGGTTTAAGAGCACCAGCCCTCAAACTTGTGCAGCTACTACTGAAAACAGCAAACAGCTCTTCCAAAGATATCTTGCACAGTCACAAGAGAGGTCAGTAACTTTACCTTCACATACTGTACACTACTTATTTCAAGATGAAATTTTGATTTAGTTGTCTGACTTACCTCAAACAGGAATGTGATCCTGCATTCAAGGGCAATATATGATCCACAGGGTTACTCAGCATTAAGGATAAAACTCTCGCGAGAAAAATGTTCAAGAATAGTGAGATGCAATACTTAAACTGCAGACTTGCAAGGATTTGCTGGGAAGCCATTGCTTTCATTCTGTTAGCCCTAGTTTGGTCCAGATCTTTGGCTAGCGTACATTAGACCACCTCTTAGCCACCAGTTACATCTGGTGGGAGTTTCTGGTGTGACATTCCTAAGTCATCATTAGGCCCTCAGCTGATACAGGTGAGTGACAATTCCCTGTCTTATATTATCCACGGTTAGGAACATTGAATTGATTTTACTAAGATGTTTATTTACAGGAGTTAGCAGCTGATCACAGCATTATCCACTGACTTCCTGGAATGTATACGCTGTAGGACAGCACAAGGCAAATTTCTTTCATAGTAACATCTCACTTTACACAGAAAGACTGCCTTGTGCAAGAATCCCAGAGCAGGATTTGATTCATTGGCCAATTTCAACACAGATGTGGTTTTATGCATTAGGAGTTAATGCTTAACTAAAAAAAAAAAAAAAAAAAAAAAAACCAACAACAAACAAACCACCCAAAACTCAAACCCAAAAGAAAAGGAAAAAAAAAAAAAAAAAAAAAAGAAAAATCAGTGGTTTAAATTCCCCAAACCAACTGCTTTCAGACAGCCAGGCACAGAATAGATGGCCCCCTCAAACACTCAGAACCAGAGTAACTCTGCCTGAGACAAAACTGGACCCAACTGAACTGAAGGGTTTGATTCAGTAAATTAAAACTTCTTTTGGTGCTTATCCCAGTTCTCAACTTGCAAGTTTTCTCTGGCTCATATTGCTAGATTCATTTAATTATTCATGTGAATGATGGCAGCTTGATGTCTGTTACTTGGACAGCAGGTGCAATCAGGTGGACAAGCCCTAATTAAATCCCAGTCTCTAGTCCATCAAGGTAACTTTTTTAAAATCACATAAAAACCATATTGCTATGATTTATAATTAAACATACTGATTTTTACAACACTAAAGAACAAGTTAAATACCTCCATCCTCTTAATCCCACCAACACCTCGACCCCCGTAATAAGATGCGTCCACAGTTGGCCACTTTTTCTTTGGCAATCCATCTTCATCATCTGATTCCTATGGGAAAGACGGGGAGATATTACTGCTGTTCTCACATGAACAGCATATACTACGGAAAACAAATGAACATCCTATGGCCCAATCTTTGGATATCTGGCTTTGTGTGTTGCACTTATTTGCTGACAAAAACAAAAGTGTCTTGTCTCTGCAGCTGCAGTTTTAACTAGGGAAGCCAAAGAGGATTGCCTATTCCTCTCTCCAGGCAGCTTTTATTTAGTCAAATATGCATTGAGCTTCAAAATCACAACCAACTTGTAAAGGAAGGCAAAGTGGAGATGAATTGTACATTATACGGGCTTGCCACTGTGCTATGCAGAAAATGCAGCAATCAGTTAGCCCAAAGAAATCATTTATTAATCACGCTTTTAGAACTTAATGTCACCTAACAGGGAAAAGAGCTACCACTGTGAGTTTTCTAACATGTGCATCAGACCCTTTTCTCATGGCAGCTGTAACCAGTTATTCTACGCTGCTTGATTCTTTTTAGAGTCTGGCTCAAGCTGTACACTTTGGAACGAGGACTCAGACTGGAGCATCTCCAAATTGTCAGGAACCTCAGATCCAGAGATTTTGACCTGCAATTATAAAGACTGCAGATTATTTTTCTGGAACATGGCAGAGTCTGAATCAGGGTTTTATTTCAGGTCCATTGTTCTGTTCTTGCTTAACTAAAAGCTGACAAATATTTCTGGTTTGACAACCATGGGAATATATCTCCAGGTCTATCACCTTGAGCTGACAGAAGTCACTGGGATTTCTCAGAGTGCCTATTGTTACGCTGAGTTGAGGCAGCTGAAAGTCACACCATGACACTCTCCAAGTACGTACATAATTGAGGAAAGAGCCCAACAAGCCTCCTTCAATACCATCCTCGTGCCTCACACTCTAAGAGACAAATAAACACACCTCATGCTGATGTGCAGATGTGCATGCTGCTCTCGGACTGGCTGTGCACAGTGCTCTCTGCTAATTTTCATCGGTACAAGTATGTTTCTAGATACACTGCCTGGACTTAGTTTTTATTTAAGAAAAAAAAAAAATCAAGTAAAATCCAAATACTAGAGAAGGACACAAATTATTGTCATGTTACTAGGTGACATTTTCTCAAAATTGCCCTACGTGTTTCTATTGGAATGTAAAAGGAATTGAGAGTCCAAAAGCCGACAATAGCTTTTAGAAAACATGCCTTAATTTTTGTTCTTTTCATATTTAACTCTTAGGTTATGCCTCGGAGAAAGGTATTTCCATCAGTATTTCCATTCAGGTATTTCCATTCAGTGACGTCTGATCTCTCAGCTACGGTTCATGGGTCAGTTCCTCCAACAAATTCTTTAGTATGGCCAGGCAAGGCTAGAGTTGACATTTTCATTAACTAGTCAGGGGTGTGTGTGTTTTTTTTTTTTGTTTGGGTTTTTTGGTTGTTTTTTCTCATTGTTGTTGTTGTTTGGGGGGTGGTGGTGGTGTGGTGTTTTTGAATCCTAAGTCAGGGAAATAAATATACAAGTAAGGCACTGCAATTTAGTATTGGGATTTTGTTACTGGGGTTTTTTTGTTTGTTTGTTTGTTTTAATTTGAAATTTTATTGAATTTCATGCCACATCTAAAACAGTACCTAGAGAACTAAATCAGCAGTTTTAGTTCATTTATATTTGATTTCATTGTGAACTTGAGTACTATATAAAATATCCTGCCTCTTCCATGTGATGTAACACAGATTTCAAAACTTCATGTCTAACAACCCTTATTGCTGGCAAGCCTGACACTAGCAGGACACAGTTAATCGTGATGGCTGATACTTTCCCAGCTGATAGAAGATTTATAGCAAATATCCCCCACATTGAACACATAGCAAATCAACATCAACAACTACCACATACATTTTGAAAAGTAATGGAAATTCTAACGCTTGTGCTTTAGAACAACTTTTAGATAACTATATTCAGTTTAATAGCAGTGATACCAGACTATATGAGCTAAAGGGAAGCTAGGGCTCAGCATAACGAAACAACAATCCATACTGGATAAAGACAAGGGCCAAGTAAAGGGATGGATAACATCTGTATTCTGTGCTATTCCTGGAGGCTTACGTCAGCTCGCAGTCTCTTTGATTGCATTTAAAACCTCTGCTGATCAGAATAATTGCAAAGCATCCGGGAACTCTGCTGCAGGGGTGCCACGCTCTCTAAAACCTCCTTCAAACACAGCATGGCTGCAACTGTACGCTTCATGACAACACTAATCACCCTAAAACCAGTATGATTTTTTGGTGCGTATTCTAAAGTTACATTGTCACAGTGCTGCTGCCCAGGACAAGCAACGGGATCACATACACAGTAATGGTGGCCTCTGGCAACCTCAAAACAGCAGCTGTGGTTGCCTCCTGATATTCATGCCAAGTTACAGCAAGTTTGCAGCAAACTGTAAGCTTCTCTTGCGGGTTAGGTAAGTATTTTTCCATCATTTAACTGTCTATGCCTAGGAAAGAAATAAAGGCAGGCATGAGTTTTCTCTGGAGGTACTTTTATTTATTGCTACTATTTTCATGAAATTAGCATAGTGAAACTAAGCTGAGGTCAGGGTCAGTGTGTTACTGTCCCAAAAAGAGCAGAATACAATCCTGCTTCAAACAGCTCCCAACCTAAATGGAGAAAGGCTAAACGTCCTTCCAAAGGTCCCTGTGCAGCAGAACCACAGCCAGGGCAGACTCTTGCCTCCCTCTCCTGTAGCAAAGCCACAAGAATGTGGCCTTCACTGTCCTTTCTTTCAGCTGCCAGACTTTGTTCCTTACTGCCAATCCGGGCTAAACTCCTGCTGAGAGCAACGGCAGTTTTACTGGAGGAGGGACAGCTTTCAGCACAGCTTGAGAAGCAAAGATTTGCTTACACACCTGTTTGACGCGCAGCAGAAGGAACAAAATACCATAGGAATTGTTGGTCTGTGGACTTCTGAGTTATGCAACTACTTTCTCTGTGGATGGAAATAATCTTGCAGTATTTATATAAAAAGGCCAGAAGGCAGAAATAACTCTCCTGACCCAAAAGACTTCCTCTCACAGCCTTCAAGGTGTCATTAAGACACCTACAGGGCTGATGTTCCTGGGCACCACAACACACTACAGTGGCTGCAGACAGTGCAACAGCTCAAAAATAGCATACTTACAGGCTCTGGGGGTGGTGGTGGCGGCGGCTCTTTGATCACCTGGAATATATAAACAATGGGAGAAATCTGAGGTTCATCCATCTCAATGCTATGCCCTCTCTGCTTTCTTGCTCATATCACAAAAAGGTTGCACTGGTCCATTCACCCACATTCAGTCCCGTCATTAGCCCCATTGCTTTTCAACAGGCGTAAAATAAATGCAGATGAGAAGCTAAATCCATCACATTGAATTATTCACTTAGTCAAGTGCCTTAAGTAACTCATAATATGGCTCTGTATCCTGGTAGTTCTGCCTTAGTGTCATGTGATTACCAAGTTAGTGCAAAATATTCACTCACAATCTGCAGCTCCTACAAATAGAAAAGAAAAAAAAAAAAAAAGCAAGCCTAATTCTTGTCTTTAAAAAGGACCATAACAGCTTATGCACTTATTAGTAAGTCAGTTCCATGACACTTTTCTGCAGCAGGTTTCAAATCTTGTTCTAAGGAGATCTTGATCTCTACAGGGACTTGGGCCATGTCCACAAAATCACTTAAACTTCTCAATCAGTGTCAAAATCACATAGGCCTTGCAACATTGAAAAACCCAGACCAGAGTGACTTCAACAAGCACTTAAAGCAATTTTTTGAATTAGGGCCTTACAAACCTGGCAGCACTTTTCTTAAATGAAGTTAACCACACACTCCAGCACTGTAACTCTATGCTTTTTGCAGAGAAGAGATGAAACCATGTCAAAAGAATAAAAACTTGTACTTACCACCGTGCAGCAAAGGGGCCAGAACCACCAGAGGAGAGCCAGAGCCAGCAGCAGAAACAGAATCAGGAGAGCGATGAAAAGGATGGTCCCAGTCAGCTGCAAACAAGATTATTACTTCTGAGTTATCTGCAGGTATCACAAACAAGACAGGAGCCCTGAAGTTACACAATTAGACTGGGAAAAATGTAGTGATGGAAACCTGCTCAAGGTCTCAGGTAGATTGTGCAATCACTGTTTTCATTGGGGTCACATCAGTATTCAGTGTGACAAATCTGTATTTGAAGTCATGATTCAGGGAAGCACCTCCTGTTTGTGGTGTGTATACGTATAATTTATGTATAAGTTTATAGTATGCTCACAGCCCACTAGATTCAAGGGTGCTAAACTTGTATACAAACTATTCCCAAATCTGTGCTAGCAGATTTGTCCCTTAATACTGTCAGAGGGGTATTTCAAAATACAAGACCACAGACTCCCCAGTGTGCAGAGTAAACTTTCATCACTAGAGATGCAGAATATGCAAATACTGATATTCAAAAAATGGGAATATTGGATCTGAGAGCTTATGGGTAACTGCTTACATACCAACATCACAGAACAGAGCACAATGTACTCGCTCAGCCTCATCACCTCCCAAGCCTGCCTGAATTGCCTCTTGACTCAAACTGCACGCACAACCCCAGCCTGTGTCCTTATGCAAACTAGTCCTTAATGCTGCTGGTTCTCCGTAGTCTTCCTGGGGCTGGTTTGACTG
Source organism: Vanellus vanellus (assembly GCF_965231255.1). Taxonomy (NCBI): domain Eukaryota; kingdom Metazoa; phylum Chordata; class Aves; order Charadriiformes; family Charadriidae; genus Vanellus; species Vanellus vanellus. Next base: position 21,538,264 of record NC_138912.1, on the reverse strand, counting down.
TTTTTAATGATATGCTGTAATCATAATCTTAACCATTCCCGATTCTTATATTCCATCTATTTGTCTACAGAGAATGGTGGGACACCGGGGCCAGGTAGAAGTTACATTTTCTTCAAAAGGACAAGAATTTAAAAAAAAAAAAAAAAAAAAATCAAGTGCTAACACTTCAAATTAGCTTTTCAGAGCAGCCAGGCAACCAAAGAGAATTACAGCTTTGATTTTCCTGGCTAAATCTTGATGGACTCTTTACACACAAAGCATTTCACATCAGTGTGTTCAGAAGAGGTATTAACTCTCTGTACTGTCCTGATGACTACAAGAAAGCAGGTCTTCATATGCTGCTTGGCCCCTGCAGGACATACAGAGCACATGGCTTTTTGGAAATAAAACATTTGTTACAGATCGGCAGTGGCGTGCTGGGACATGCCATTTCCTTGGACTGCACTGGGCTACGCGATGAGGTTAAGATTAGCTGAGGTGCTCCGGCCCTTTCTTTTATACTGGGAAAAGAAACCTTCTCAATTGTAGATTTTCTGAGTTTGAGAAGAGGTTCGATTCACCAGCAACAGTGGTACCAGAGAACAGGCAAAACCTGGCAGCAAACTGCAGGATAGCCTGAGGCTGGGAAGATGTGAAAAGAGCTTGAAGAAAGATCTGTGAATCAGGCTGAGGGAATAGGAGCTGGCTAGCGAGGAAGCCGAAAGAGATTTTCAAAGAAGGATAGGTGGGAGGATAAATGGAAAGAAAGCAAGTTCCAAAGAAGATTTATCAAGGATAAAGTCCATGAGAGTCACCTTATTAAATCTGAAACTACTTGGTAAATTCCCACGACACCAGAAACTGATGCTTAGCCCCTTTTAAAACAGGAGTTTCCTTCACTGTTCCAAGTGGGTCTGTCCTCCCCTTGGACAATAAAAAGGCTGAGGGTGGAAAAGAAAGTACCAGCTGAGGAGAGCTTTGCAAAGTCTGGGTGAGAACCCAAGTGGCTGACTCGGGTGGTACCCAGTTCGTTCTCTGGCCAAATCCTAGAGCTTTCAGGACTGACATGTTCAAGACGGGACTAACAAAACCACAGCTCCTACTCCATGCTTTTAGGCAGGTAGCCCAGTATCCCGTATCTCTGTGTCACAGCACCACCATCCTCCACTGACCTGTGGCTTCTCGTTATAGATGCAACAAACTGACCTGTTTTGGGATACACTATTTAGCTCACCTCATTCATTTGGTCAGGGAGCAGGTGAAAGCCACGACGGATTGCTGCGACGTGTGTCAGACCCCCTGCTCAAAGGTGTCCTGTTAGAAGACATATTACGCAGCTGCACGTTCAGTGCTGCAGCCCCCCCTCTCTGTCCCTCCTATGGCCCCATGCAGCACTAATGCACCTGGAAAGCAGACACTTGAGAGGCATGAATTCCCAGTGAAGTCAGTTTGCTGAGAAAAGCACGAATAAAAGTTCGAGCATGACTTTAAGAGGTATTGCTGCACCTTAAAAACAAATCCAGGCACAGTAGCAATGCAGCGCATGAGCCACAGATGCGCATACCGCTGCTACTGTTACTCCAAACCCACATTACCTCCTTGTTTTGCAGCCTTTGTTCCCAGGCGTTGCTTTTCCCATGCTAAGTGCTCATACAAATCGCCGAGACATTTGCCAGCAGCAGCTCGGGAGCTGCTGGCAGCAAGAAGCTAAAGAGTCCTCTTTTAACGATTAAATATACAAAGCATCATAGTGAGGCTGGGCTTCGAAAAGGAAATAGCAGACTTCGTGCAGCTGAGCAGAAAGAAGCACAGGGATCACACAGAGGCTCTAGGAGTGAAGTGAAGAAACGATACTTACTGTACAGAAAGGACAGAAGGGCCAGCTGGGGAGGAGAGCTGAGCAGGCCAGCTGACTGCCACCCACAGAAAAGGAAACGGGAGAGGAAAGGAAATGGAGGGAGGCTCTAAAACGAGAAGATTAAAATGCATGAAATTAAGACAAAGTTGGAAACTGAACTGCCATGGGATGTAAGCGGAGCGACACAGTCTTTTCTTGTATCAGCTTAGAATCGGGCTCCCTGCCTCCTTCGCATTCAATCTGCAAGAGGCTGGTCAAAAACTGTCAGATTGACAGGACTGGAGATTGGATTCCTCTCTTTATCCTAAGGCTGCTGAGAGGAAAGCTTCCTCCATCCATGCTCTGGCCTGCAGGAACCCCAGCTAGGGCTAAGACTTCAGTCTTCGTCAGAAGTGAATTACATATGGGTAACTAAATGTACCAGTTAGCACTTGTGTTTCACTGTAGACTCAAAAGGTTTTATTGTACCTGAGGTAGAAGAGGGGAATAAAATGTGAAAATATCAGTCTTCAGTGTAGAAAATTTGGAGGAAAGTTTTGGAAAAATCAAAATAATCAGGTGAAGCAGCAAACACTTCTCTGCTAAATTCTGAGTCCCCGCACCCCCGACTGTTCCAGCAATCTGGTGTGAGATTTCCCAGCTTCACTGCTGAAAACATCAGAAAATGAGATTTGCAAGTTCCAGTCACTGCCTATGTTTTCCTTCTTTCCCTTCTGTTCTGCAGCTGTCAAAAAGGCCAACAATGATTACAAACAATATGACAGCATTTGGCAGAGGTTATAAAAGTCCTTTGGACACTAATAACTATAAAGCTCAACTTTGATACAAAGTGTTTGCTATCAGGTACTGCAAAAAGCTTTGTTTCATCCACAAGCACGAGGCCAAATCTTTATAGCTACTGCACTTACTTGCACCACCTATGGGTGTTGCCTATTTTTACTCCAAGACAAAGACAACAACTGCTTATTAGTAGTCAGCTTCTTCATTCTGATTGTTTGATTTTAAAATCAAATTTTTGTCAAGGATCACTTCTAGCTGTTGGTCCCTGACGCTCCACCTAAGGATAGGTGGTCTTTTTGACCAGGAGATTCTCATATCACAGCCATCGCTGTTCTGCAGCAGCACATTCTCCCTCGGCTAGTCTGAGCAGCAGCAGCATTTTACCAAGACGCTCCTCCCAGGATCTGAAGCTGCTATTTCTTTCTGATTATCTTCCATGACATCAAAAGAAAAGGAACCAGCTCATGTCACTAAAACTGTAAAAATGCCTTAGCGGATCCTGAACTAGTAAAGGCAAATTGTGGGGGTCTAAGAACAAATGCTGTAACCTCCAACCAAAAAAATAACCATGTAAGTTTAGAGGACTTTCCATGCTGTGGCCTTTCCAGATCCAAGTCCTGGCAGTTGCATCTTTCACCCCAGATCCCATAAGGGATCCCAAAGCTTGACAGGGCGTTGCTTCATGACGATCCTTCCCTCATTTTCTCAGATTCCCTTCTAGTCAGATCCTAGCTTTAAGGATCTCTCTCTCCTGGGACAGGAATGGGCAGGGTGCCTTTTGTTATATTTTTTTATTCAGTAAATCTATCATGACCATCAATAATGATTTAATCTTAACTAGTCCTGGTTATTTTTCAAAGAACCGCTTGGATCCCATCAATAACCGTGATGCAGAAGCTGTAGAGAGCTCATGCTCACTCAAGGAAGTTTTGCCTGAAGAGCCAGTCTTTTTCCAAGATCTCATGGTTTCTCTGTCAAGCCCCATTGCAATTACTTACACACTGTGTGCTGGTGATGCTGACAGAGCTGGAGATGAACGTTAGCCCGTTGTTCATGCTGACTTGTAGGAAAACCACCCTAAAGCACAAAACAGATACACTTATTTTTAGTGTCATATTTATACCCATTGTTCCCTTTATTCTGGCTGTGTTTTAGCCATTGGCTCATGAACACGCATGGATAACATGCTCTGCTGAGTCAAGGCATTTTCATGGCTCCAGGTGCTTACCTGCATTTGTCTCTCTGCTTGCCCAGGAGCTACCCTTTTTATGTTGGCTTAATTGAGATGGGGCATATGCTCTTTATTAAAAAACCACCACCCCACCTGGGGCAAAGGGCACTCGGACAGTGAGTCATGACATAAAGTCTTAGACATTTCCAATACTACCTTAGATAGAACAAGAAAATTTAAGGCTTTTTTTTTTTTTTTAAACCCTTTCTGCAGCTTAAAGGGACAGAATGTGGGGGTTTTTTTATATTCAAGCAAATACAGAACACTTGCCCTGAGATGAAGGAGTAAAAACACTGAAATGACAGTGAAATTAAAGAAGAACGTGACCCTAGCCGTTCTCCAATATCAGAGAAAAGGTCTGAAGAAAAATAAAAACCAAAACAAAACAAACCCCAAACAACTTTCCCTCATCCACAAATAGGAAAGGGGAGGGAGGCATTTCCCCTCACCCCTAGTATAGTACTTAAGCAACCACAAGATCACCCAGGGGAGAGGTAGGGCCTTGTGTTATGTCTCCCAGATGTCTGCAGGATTACAAGAGCTGAAAAATACCAATACTAGCCTCAGCAGGGCAAAACACAGGAAGCCACATCTACAACAGCAGCAAAGGAATTCAAATCAAGCATCTCTTTTCAATCCAAATGAAAAGTTTGCCTGGAATTCAATTACATTTTGGTCTGAAAAAAAAAAGGATGTAGGAATAGAGGAGAAATTAGCATTTTATGGTTCGATGATATGGGACCATGGTCCAACAAAGCCTTTGATTAAGGTGTGCTAAAGACACAATATTGAATAGAGCTATGCTGGCTCATACTAGGAGAGGATTTGGCACAAAGGGGATGGAGGTAATCCTGCCACACGCCCCCAAATTTATTATCTTGGCACTTTGGGCAAAATAGTGAGCTCTTAGCTCAGTAATGACATCCTTATTCAGAAGTCCCCTCTCTCTTGATGTGTGCTGGAAAGCAATACTTACTGTCCAGCATCTTCTATCACTGGGGCAGGACAAAGTAAGTAAGTATCGTGAACAAGAGTCGGCTTTTCATCTGAAAAGAAATGAATATAACTGTCAGGGATGAAAAAATGAAATTGTCCCAAGCAGGCCACCGCCTGGAGAAGCATTGACACCAATGAGAGTCGCAGATGAATTCAGTACAGAGGCAAGTACTAGTATTCCCCAAAGGTACTGATTACAAAGCCAAGTACCAGGATGACCATTCTTGTTGATGCCAACATAATGTTATTATCAGGCTAGAGATACCACAGCTAGGAAATGGAAGTACATCCCTGTTCCTGACAGCAGTGACTAGCCATTTGGAAGCCAGCTTTGAGCAATATTCATCTGGTCTGACAAGTGCATGCAAACTCTAGTCATACTGAAATGCTCTGAACCCACAAGTTACTCAAGGGGTCAAAAGTATAGGGTTCAATTTTCGCCTACCCACTTCCAAACACACACACAGAGGAGAAGCTGAGGCTGCAATAGTTCACCCCAGGGAAAAGGAAGAACAGAGATGGGGTGGAGCTGAATGGACAGACACCGGAGGAAGAAAAAAAAACCCAGAAAATTTGGTTGGTCATATACAGGAGACAGGCAGAGGGGCACCATGACTGATGTTACTGTGAGGACCTGTCCTGCACTAGCTGCTGTTTTTCCTGTCCCCAACTGCCCCTCTGTAGCAGCAGCTTCATCCAGAAAAAGCCCATGTGTATAGGGGTCTGGTGCAGGCAGTCAGAAGCAAGGCCATGGGTGATTCTCCTGCCTCCCTGCACTCTGCTGCTCCAAGAGGAAGCAGTGCCAATCCTGTTGCTTTCAAAAGCCACATCCAGAATGTCAAGTCCCACGAACGCCAAGTGGAGGCCCAGCAGTAATCCTGCAATGCCACTCCACTAAAAGTGCATATGGTGAGGCAAAAGAGCAGACAAGTCACTGCTGTGACTGCACCTTAGCTCCAAATGGCCAAACAAAGCATCTAAGGTGCCAGTTCAGAGAAAGACTGGTCCACAAAAGTCCAACCCAAGTGAATTAACAGGCTGGTAAAAGTTGCCAGCTTATTTAAACCTTAGAGGCTTGATTACTCTTTCTACTTAGGAAAAAAAATAACCTGAGCAACAACAGATACGAGAGTTGTTCCTTCGTGCTTCACCCATCCCAAGAACACCTGAAAGCAAAGTTCATTTCCCTGCTTTGGCAGAGGTGAGACCATGAAAATTATAGTGGTATGTTTTAGGGACAGCGTGAGGGGCAAAAAAGCCAGGCAGCACAGACACAGATCAGTGTTGCAGACCTAATCCAAGGAGAACAGCATGGAGGAGATACGGAATTAGGGTAAGTTTTCCTCCTGTGTACTTCCAGGCCTGGGTCAGCACTCACTGTGTGAAGTCCAGTCAAGGTGCTAGTGTGTTAGTGGCAAGGAAGAAAAAGCCAAGAGTCTGTCTACCTGGTAAACCACAAGAAACAAATCCCTGGCAAAGGGCATCTGTGCATGGAATGACAGCGAGACCACCAGTTTGTTTAATGCAGCCTCCACGTAGGCAACTAGGATGGGAAATGAAGGAGTAATTCATGTGCTCCCTCTTGTAAGTGAATTCACTGCTAGGGAAGGCACCAGTCTGACCGCGACAGCATATGAAAGCCTCTACTGTGCTCAGCCAACAAGGGCAGCATATACAGAAAAGGACCAAAGCTCCCCTCCCCACGCTGTGCTTCACCCTGCCAGACATACACTGCTTCTTGGGAATAAGAGAAGACTGCTGAGAAACTGGACACTCAATCTTTTTTGGCTATTCAGTCCTTTGCCTGGCTGCTGAGACAGCAAACAAAAGACCCTCTTTAGCACAGCAATGACAAGGAGATTCCGTGTTACACGCTCTCTGCGATGAGACCAGCAACGGTGTCAGAGAGGAATGGAACAGGCCTGGGAGGGCCCTGCTTTACGGTAAGTATCTCCTGAATTGGTGAATAAATAGTCTGAAGACACCACCAGGGTGCAAGATAGCATTATTTCTTTTTACTGGTGATGAACTAGGGTATAGGGAGAAGCAATTTTATTTCGCCCTCTTAAAACCTGATACCCAGTCCTCACTGGTTGTATGCATCACCCACACGCACCATTACAATGACACTGAAATTCATAGGGCAGCAGCACGCCCCGTGTAAGCCCTCACATCACAATGCCCACAGGTCACAGGATTGACTAGCGATGAACTTCAAGCTACCGTTAGATGTGGATCCCTACCCAGTTCCCCCCACATCCAGACTCCCCCAACACGTCCCCCGCAGGGAACACTGGAATCCATTAACCTGCAAACTTACTGATAGTAAGGCTGTCATTGAGCTTGAAGCTGCAGAGTACCTGGTCGATATTTCTTGCGTGATAAAAGCCGTTGCCTCTTACCACAACTTGAAAGGACTCTGTAAGTAAAAACAGGAAAGTTATGAAAAATAGCTCAAATACAGCATTTCCTTCCAGAGTGATAAGAAGGACAAAATGACAATGGCTGTTCTCTGCCCTATACCTGAATCAAAATATTCACACCGACACTCCCAATATTCAGCAATGACCAAGAGTGCCATAGTGGCACCGGTGCTTCACTCATCTCAAGGTTCCTTCCACAAGCATCCCATTGACCCTCAGTGCCTTTATTAAAGGTGCCACAGTAATACTGTGAGCCTGACATGGCTGATGTCATCTCATGGTTCCTCCATAGCTTTTGGGCCAGACACTTTTGCTAACCACAAGCACCCGTCCCTCCCATCTCCACAGCAGATGACACTTGGCTTTTAGCAGCAGCTCTGTTCAGATAAGATCTACCCTGAGCCTCCTTTTCTCCAGGCTAAACAACCCCAGTTCCCTCAGCTGCTCCTCATAAGACTTGTGCTCCAGACCCCTCACCAGTTTCACTGCCTGGAAGCTCCAGCCCCTCAATGTCCCTTCTGTAGTGAGTGGCTCAAAACTGAACACAGTATTCACCAGTGCTGAGTACAGGCAGACAATCACTTCCCTAGTCCTCCTGGCCACACTGTTTCTGATACAAGCCAGGATGCTGTTGGCCTTCTCAGCCACCTGGGCACACTGCTGGCTCATATTCAGCCAGCTGTCGATCAACACCCCCAGGTTCTTTTCCTCCGAGCAGCTTTCCAGCCGCTCTTCCCCAAGCCTGTAGCGCTGTGTGGGGTTGTTGCGACCCAAGAGCAGGACCCAGTACTTGGCCTTGTTGAACCTCATGCAGTTGGCCTTGGCCCATCGATCCGGCGTGTCCAGATCCCTCTGTAAAGCCTTCCTACCCTCAAGCAGATCAACACTCCACCCAATTTGGTGTTATCTGCAAACTTACTGAGGGTGCACTCGATCACCTCCTCCAGGTCGTTGATAAAGATATTACACAGAACTGGTGCAAATACTGAGCCCTGGAGAACGTAACTTGTGACCAGCTGCTCAGGGGAGACCTTATCGCTCTCTACAACTACCTGAAAGAAGGTTGTAGCAAGGTGGGTGTTTCTACTTTTCCAAGAAGCAAGTGATAGGACCAGAGTAAACGTCCTCAGGTTGTGCCAGGGGAGGTTTAGGTTGGGTATCAGTAAAAATTTCTTCGCTGAAAGGCTAATCAAGCATTGGAACAGGCTGCCCAGGGAAGTGGTTGAGTCACTATCCGTAGAGGTATTTAGAAGATGTGTAGATGTGGCACTTCGGGACATGATCTAGTGGCACTTGGCAGTGTTAGGTTTATGGTTGAACTTGATGATCTTAAAGGTCCTTTCCAACCTAAATGATTCTATGATAGGTGCAGGCAAACAGGACTCCCCTCAAAACCCTGCTGTGAATCAGAGAGGAAGGTCTGCATCTGGTACAAGTCCTGGCAAAATACTGATTGGGGGGGGAGGCACCTATGACTTTCGTCATTACTGTGATAAGCAACCACAATTCATTCAGGCACGAAAAGCATTGCCAGATTTTTCAGCCAACTTTCCCATGGTCTTCTTACTAATGGAGCAGTTTCAAATCTAAGTAAAGCCAGCCTAGGAAGGGTACTGTCAGAAGCGAGATGCCAACTGTACGTGCCCTCCACTGTTGGCACTGACCATGTCGCAGTACACACACCTGAAAAATAACCCTCTTTTTGGTGCTAGAGAGATCACTAAGGTGATCTGCCTGGCTGAGCATCTGCTGGGAATAGAAATGTGCAGGAGAAGGGTAGGGACACAGACAAGTGGTGGTAGCATCAGGTGAGTTTATGTGTAATGTGAAACCCCCTCGAGTCAGCGTACCCAGGACAGTTAGAAACAGGAAAGGTAATTTGAGGAAGAAGGTATTAAAGGAGCCTGATGTTGTTTCTCAGTTTCTCCACAGCAAGCTTTTAAAATTATTTCATAATAACCTATAATGGGTAACACTTCTTGCAGCTCTGATAACAGCACAACACAACTGTTTGCTGCTCTTCCTTCTCTTTTACTTTACACAGGTGGAGCCCGCCATCAAGCCACAGCCTCCTTCCTCTCAGGGCCAGCCCGAATTGCCAAGCTAGGCACAAGATGTACCAGGAGGGAAAGTGGCAAGGGAAACTTCCCTCTAGGTCACAAAAATGCACTGTAGCTACTACACTGACCACCGAGATAACATATTTAATGCAGGCAGGAGGAGAGACATTACAGCTTTGTTCTGTGCCGAATGTATTTTTGAAACTCCCTTTGATGCTACATGCAAGAAGCCAGTTGACTGCCGCAACCCACGGCACACAGCAAGGGAAAGCACAGAAGTTGTTGCACTTTCACACGTAAATCTCCTGCTTTAGCCGAATCCTCCACAGAGCTCGCTTATACCAGCCTCTGAGCAGCATTTGAGACCAGCCCAATACCAGGGGGATACCAGCACAACACACGACCAATTAATCTTCAAGCTACACACAGAAAAATAAGAATAAACTGCATAGAAATTCTCCACTAGCAGCAAGGAAAATCATCACGAACAAGTCCACATGTATTATCAATTATATTTTGACCAACGCACTACAGAAGAGAGGCAAACAATGTTGATAGGATTGAGGGGAGCCATACCTAATTTTTAGCGATGCGAGATCTGGCTTTTGATAACATTTCATACGATGAACTGCCATGTTATTTGTATGCTTTGGAGGAAGGACTTGTTATTGGATAACAGTACACGAGGCCCAAAGGCGGCTGAAATACATATTCAGCTTAGTCTGCCTGCTCTCCGCTATCAAGTTACTGCAAGGCCAGCTAGCGTGAGGATGTGGAGCGCTTTGACTTTTCCGCACAAACCGTTCGTTCTTGCCAGAAACACATTCTCACTACGTTGAGGTCTAACGCAACTCTGGCCGAATTGGACAAGGGCATGCACAAGTTATGATCAAGCACTGGAAAACCACACTCTGGTTTTCCTCATGATAACCTTCCCTTAGAGCAGTGCTCTGAACTGACACAGGCTGCAAGGAACGTGGGAACCAGAGAAGATATTTTGGGAGGGGAAAAAGAAAATATCTATTGGAGTGCATATTAAAGTGAAACACATGCTTTGGCACTTTGCTGAAGAAAGATGATCAAATTTGAGACCTCACTGAGCACATCAAGAGCCAAATACACAAAGGCAGCATCAGAATTTGGCCTCTTGTTTAAGGGAAGGGTTATACCTCCTGGTTCCCACTGGGGGTCGGGGACACTTCTTCAAACAAACAAAAATGGACTGTAGAGCAGATTCAATTGTTTCTTACTTCAGTAAGAATGTGGAGTTACTCTGATTCATGCCTTGAGCCATTCCACATCTAACCCAGCTGATAAACCGAGTTATTCTTGATGAGCATCCCTTTTTTTGCCAGTAGAGCTGAGAGTCATGGCCAGCCCCGAGGGCAGCCGGGCCTCTGCCCACCCACCAGAATTACCTGCCTGGGACCATGCATTACCCCAGACTTGCTTGTAGCCAGCCCATGCCACAGCAACTTGAACACCCAGCTAAGACAATAATTTCTTTTTTTTTTTTTCCCCTCTTAATTTTATACTATAAAAGCAGCTTGTTGAAATAAAATTGCACTTCGATTTTTTTTTCCCCCTCCTCTGAACTAATGGTCTTAAAAGGCAGCAACCACAAAGGCATAATTGATAGCTATTTCAGTGGCTATAAAAAGATGCAGCAAGTAAGACTTTTAGCACAAAACATTGAAGGCAAAAGCTACATGTAGAAGTTTAGTCTTGTCAAGACAGTTTACCTCTCCCGCCCTTCTTTTCACCGTCACTGCCACTCTGCACAGTCATTCGTGAACGACTGACTGGGTAGTAACCTGTCCACCAACACAAGCTGACAATACAGTTTCAATAGCGGACTTGCATAGAAATGTAGTCAGCTGGTACTGGATTTGGCTGTTGCTGTTAAGAAGCCTGCCCCTTTGGATGCTCCGGAGCATTAACATGTTGTGCATGATGGTCTGTTGAAATGGCTAATTCCATTTAATTTTGCGCCCTGGTTCTGGCTGCGTCCTTTTCTTCCTTAGTTACTGTCAGATCGTAGATTGCAGCTTTTGACAAGACAGCGAAGGGAAAAAGGTCAGCACTGAAATAACCGGGCGGCGCTGGCAGCGAGATGGTAGGTTGAAGCTGGTGTGCGCTGGCTGCGCTGTCGGCTTCGCTTCTGTGACTCTGATGAGAAGCTGACGGCTTGCATCCACACCTGGTAGTTGATGTGGCCAGTAGGATGCCACATCCAACAAAACCTTTCAATCACATCTGCGTACCGTAAGCATAATCAAAGCAACGATGCTGTCAAATAGGATATGAGGCACCTCCAATTCAGCACTGATAGCCTGTTTACAGGCTGCACGTCTTGGTCACTTTAAATCAGAGCGAACAGGAAGGACCCAACCGTATTTCTCTGCATTGGGGACGATGAATTTGCAGGGTCAAAAAGCATTAAGCATCAGTAGCTGTCACATGACGAGATCAATTTGCAAATGGACTTGCCAGATAGCTTCGTCACAGAGAGCCAGAGTCCCAACTGGAATTGTCACCACACGGAAATTGTTTCATCAGCATTTTACTAAACCTCGGCAAGTCAAAAATGAAGCCAAGATCACCAGTAATCACCAGCACAGTGGTAACTATGAGCTGCGAGAACAGTCGCAAGGAGTGGGTCTTCACAGGCTTCAGTATTTTTGGCGTTTAAGTCAAATAAAGTACATGGAAAAATAAATCACGTCACATATAGAGTAGAACTATATCTGACTGTCCAGTGAACTGGATTCAGGATCTGGATTCGCACTACCACAAAAAGAGTTGTTCAATCCCAGGACACTCCCTCCAGGAGACAGTGGTGCACAAAGCCATAATGATGAGCCTCTGGCTACGTTGAAGTAAGCGGGATAACAAAGGATAGATAATAAAACCAAGCACAAGTGTAAACATTTGCAGCCTCACACTTCAAAATCTCTTGCAGGAGTTCATTTCAGGTGAGGCTTGCAGGACTGGACTCATAATAAAAGCTATTACAGGCCCGATTCTTAGTCCGAAAGACCATTTAACCCACAAGGACGGTATGCACCATTCGGAGCTGCAGTTTTGGCTTCCTCCTATTGTCAGGTTCCCTGCTGCTATAAGTAAAGCTTCAAGCACACGAGATCCAAGTCTTCATGCCCTGGTGATTCAGCACCACACTTCACCGCACGCCAGCCTTTGCTGGACAGCTTTGTCAACAGCGACAGAACAAACCTCAGAATTAAAGTGAAATAAGTGCCGGTATTTTGCTGAATCAGCAGCAATACACAGAAACTGGTCCTGCCTGACTTATATCGGTCTGTTCCGAAAGCCACAAAGAGACTGAAAAACTTTTACAGATGCAAGTAATACAACCGTTTTTTTAAATTTTTACGTGTGCTTTTGAATAATATTTTCAAATTTCCATTTGAAAAAAATGGTTTCAAATTCAACTTTCCAGTATTCTTAACATTGTTCCAAACAATTATAAGAATACTACCAAAATCCCTCCTATTGGAACACTCACATTTGCATGTAGCTATGCAATTTTTGGTGAACAGGAAAGCAATAAGCTGGTGCACAAAAAATTGCCTGGTATACAATAAGCAAGCAAAAAAAGAAAGAATTTATCACTATGAAATAAAAAAGATTTGAAATCTCAAAGCTTTAAAACTGTTTTTTATCAACTCCACAAGGAGATTTTTAAAAGCAATATAATTCTTTTTTTAATTTTCTCCGCAGACAAGATTTTATAACAAATGCCTAGTTCACAATTATATTTTTAGGAATAGTTTAAGATACAAGGATATTTGAGTTTAAATACTCAGGGCAAGATCATATTGTGATCAACATGTGGAAATGAAGAGCGAACAATTCCTCTTCTCTGTGATATTTATTAGATTTTTCCCGAGTTTCCTGTTTTTTATCTGTTTTCACGGTCAGCTTTCATGCATCATTGCTATTTTATTCTTATGTGCTCATTTTTACAGCATATAGGGAAATGAATACAAGCGAGTAAACATCAGATCTAAAGAACCATGCTGGAAACTGTACCTTCCAGCAAACTTATGGTGCCACTCTTACTCTGCTGCAATAGCCTCTCAAGTAGACAAAAACACCGCAAGTGAATCACTAATGTAAACCAGAACAAATCCAAGTTAAACAGACTAGACATGAAAGGCATGAAATTATCAACAGCTCTTCTGAGGATTCTTCACGATTACCATATACACTAATGGTTCTTCCATTGCAAATAAGTAAAACATTCGTACTTTGGAAAAATACATCAGGTACCTTGGCCTATGCAGTTAATTATATCTGGTTCAATAAAGCTGAAATTTCTGTGACTGTTTTGCAAAATCTTGTTCTAACGGCTTACGAGTCCGAGCAGATCCCAGGAATGCAGTCCTTCCAGAAATTTGTGAGACATCGCCTCTAGACCCTAAAGCACCTCTGGCAGTCTGGCCTTACATCACTTATGCCTCCTCCTTCTCTCGGATATTTTAAAAAGCAGTATCCCCAGTTCCCCAAATGCTACCTCAGTCAACTCCCCAAGCTGTCATTCAGTCACAGCAGCTACGTGTTTATCGGCACAATTTTTTTCCTTAAGTGAGAAGGAACACACAGGGCTTTAGCCGCAGCCCGAGGGGATGCTCCAACACATCCACGGGCTTCAGCTCCAATACCACATTAAGCAGCTACTGACATTTCATCATTGTCATTCATTTGCCTTATCACATTGTTCTTGTGGAAACTTACCTCCTGCACAAACGCTCGATGGTTCAGCCGCTAGGATCTCAATGCAAGATTTCTTGAGAATCTAAAAGATTTAGACAACAGCATTTTTGGCAATCATTTTTAGCTATGCTTTGTTAATACAGGAAAGGGTGCCCTTTTCTGGGTTTCAGAATACCCAACTTACTGAATCAATGGTTCCTCTCAGGGCATAAAAGCCTCCCGTAACTGGAAAAACATGATCGATGCTGTCAGCAATTGTTGACAGCTGCAAAGAAAGACAATCATAAATCACGAGGAAAACAAAATTACAGTGAACAAAACTGGGCGCTTTCATTTTTGCTAAAAGACATCATACTGACACAAAATGACTTATGCCTCAAGTAATTAAATAAGTGCCTTCATCTGATGCTGTTACTTGTGCACCAGTATAACAGAAAAACAAAACAAGAAGAAAGCAAACAAAGTTACCTGAGTTTCATTGAAATCTTTCACTCCAACACAATAAACAATAGCTCCAAAGCTTCTGGCTCTGTTGGCCTAAAAAAAATTGCCGTTAAGGGCAAAGCCATATAATCAGTGGAGCCAGCAGTAAATGCCTACAGGTTTGACATAAGCTAGTTTGGGTAAACGTGAAGGTGACTTACTTCTTGTTCTGCATAATAAAACTGAACATCTTGCAATTCTCCATCCGTCAGAGCAATAATCACACTAGCGGTCCGAACTCCTACATGGAGGATAGTTAACAGATTGCATACGTATGACACAAGATTCAGCAATGAAAAAAAGTCTGAAGCGAGCCATTCCTTTTTGCTGACAAATAAAGGCAAACCCATCCGGCCAGGCTCTCAGCCTGATTTGTATGGGCTTTACTGGAGATACACCAGCTGAAGGTCAGATGCATAATAGCACGCAATAAGCCAAAACCTGTGCCCCTTCATATCACAAGCATCACTGAAGGAGAGGTACCGCTCTAACAAGGTCCACATACAAAATTCTCCATTCTGAGTAAAATATAGCACCCACCGAGACTACATCTAGACCCTTCATGTGGAGAAGTGGTAAAATGGATCCGCAGAGAGAGAGAGAGGTTTCCTCTCTCCTGTTCACAAACATGCCCCTACACAAACCTCAACCAGAGATTGTGGTAGGAGACACTTCTGCAAAAGGAGCTTTCCTGCCATCCTACCTTGCCCTCCAGCAGACTTTCAAGGAACAACCCCACTGAACATGGCATGAAGAGTGCTTTTATAGGGAGACTCAGTCCTATACTTCTTGAGCAAGAAAAGCTGTCAGTGAAGTTCAGAGGAATTCTGAGTGTGTGAAAACCCGAAGATCAGGTCCGTTGAAGAAAATTTCACGTCTTGTGATAAGACATTTCACATCCCACCTAAGCTTAAGTGAAAAGGTTGCAGAGATTTTTGGCTAGCTATATATGTAATGCAATATGGAATACAACTCTACCTAGAAAAAGGCAATATGTTGACAAAATAAAACCAAATTAATATGCAAACTATGGTTGAATCAACCTTTCTGCTTCAATAGTTCTTAAGTAACTAATACACATACATGTTACTTTCAGGGAAGTATTTGTTATTTTTTAAAAAAAAAAACTTACAATTTCAAGTGTCTTTCCCCATAGTGTGTGAAATTAAAGACTGATTAGTTCTGACAGGTTTCTTATGCCATGCAGTCCTCCCCATGTCATGTCAGACATGGACATAAATCTTAAAAAAAAAAAAAAAAAAAAAAAAAAAATGACCTGCAACTTGGGGGGAAAAATAGCTCGGATTCCTGTATTCCTTTTTTTTTTTTTTCTGCCCAGCATGCTTGAAAAAGGCTGAAAAATTGGAGATCTTGTTTTGTTTTCTTTTGACCACTTGTTCCTTCCCTGATATTTTAGTTTATAAATCCAAATCTCATCTACTCCTAATCAACTTACAGAATAGTTCATTAGTTCTTAGTTACATGCTATGAAGAGGTAAAACAGTTTACAGTTGGACTTCTCAGACCTCTTGATTTCACTGGCAGAAGCGCCTGAGAAGACATGCAGAGTTGCTGCTGAATACTCTTCACTCACAGCCTACTTCATTGAAAAGGCACCGACCCATTTTTCCATCTTCCGAAGAGACCATCAGCTCACAAATGAGAACACTTCTCGCCTGGTTTGTACCCTGGTGTGAGGCTGTTCAGTTTAACTAACTAGGCCTTCTTCTGCCACAGACAAAAAAAAAAAAAAACCACAAATACATTTCCATCTCAAAAATTAGTGAAAATTCACATTTTAGGAACTCAGAATCTGATCCCAAATCATTCGTACTGATGCAAAAATCTCAGCTGATTGCATTCAAATCTACACCAATACGAACGGGGACTTGGGTGAGCAAGGCAGACAGCGCTGAGTGCATCAGGACAGATGGGCGCAAGAAAATCTGGGTTTTCCTGTCCCCTGGGTGCAGGAAAGGCAGTTTTGGCTGTAATGCTTTAGTCTTTATTTTGCACTGGGTCAGATCTGTGATCATACTGGTCTCCTCTGGTCTTAATAAACCATGAATCACGCATTTAAAAGTAGGGCTGTAGTCAAAATGGAATGTAGTGATTGTGTAACACCCATTCCTTCTCCAACACTTCTTTCGGCGGGTTTACTGCAGGTCATAAAAAGAATTATCATCCCTGTCTTTTCAATGCAGATATGTAACATGAGTGATATATAACACATACCTCCATAGGTTTCGTGGTAAATCTGCTCATTTGCCTGCAATGAAGTGTAGAACATTGTTAGCTCTTAAGTACACCGGCAGCAAGAAAAGCAAAGTTTATATGTATAAATCAAAGAAAGGAGGTACTGTGATGCATACCCTTTTAAATCCTTCATGCATGAACGTGTCTCCTCCAGGCACTTCATACTGAAGAATGTCGAGCCCTCGTCTTATGGCTTCCCTTTGGATAAAAAAAAATAACTTTTTATTAAAAGTTGTGTTTTTTTGGGTTTTTTTTTTTTTTGAGATATTCCTGTACCACAGCTAGATTATGCACCCTGTCAACACATTGCACAGAGTGCATACACATCAGCTAGAACACTGGAGAAATCTTGGTTTTACAAAACCCACAATTTTTCAGCCAAACGCCTACGGGAGCACAAAACTAGACTTATGATACAGTGTTGGGGTTAACAAATTTTAAGGGTGCAATTCTGTCCCTGCTCCCTCATTCTGGTATACTGTCAGAGAGGACAAGATTGAATTAAACCAAATGCCAGATATTAAACTCTGACAAACTGCAGGTGTAACAAGAATTTAAAAGCTTATTACCCTGTCATGAAAGCGGGACAAATAAACCCTCTGTATTTAATCAATCATCAGGACAGTTGGGATTAGGACTTTTCCATTATAAAGACAGAATCCAAAAGATAAGAGAACAGGATGGGAATGACGAGAATTTCCTATCCTAGCACAGGGACTGATCAACCTTCCTGGGGCACAGATTGCTCCCTGGTAAGAACAAGGTAACTTTGATGCCACGACCCCTGTTCCATAGCTTCTTACTCCGCAAACACCTGTTAACCAAGAGGATTACCCATGGAAATTAATAATTTAATTGATCACTGATCACTAAAAGACCCTGATCCTTGGCAAAGTTTTCATTACATTAATGGAATGCAAATAAGGCACAAATATTCAACAGGCAAGGCGTAGGCAGCCCAAGCATCAGCCCCTGATGCTATGGGCATCCTTTTTTTTTTTTTTTTTTTTTAAAAAAAGACAGTAAGCACCTCTCTAAGCTCTATTTTAGAGCTGGGCACTTTAGGCAGCACAGCCCCAATTACAGAGGAAACAGGAGTCTATGGGGGATGAAGGTAAAATTGCGAGCTGGGATTGGAGACGACGTGCTTTTTGCCCTAACATTTTCACCCTTTCAAGTATAAAACGAGCTGAAAAGGCACACATGGTGAATCATACAGAGAACAGGAGTTTAGGACAGAGAACATTCTAATGCCATGTTATACGTATTGCCACAGGGTTCCTGCCTACTCTCGACCTTGCAAGCAGCAAATCCACTTGGGAGAAGTAAGCAAGTTTGAGCTCTGTCACCAAGGTACAAGATGGAGACCTGAGCCAAAACTCAGTGGAGCCAGCAGAAATGCAAGACCCCTGCAGGGTTTCTGGCTTTGGATGAGGCTCTGGAATACAAAATGGAAGGGGAGTGTTGTTCTTTCAAGACTGCTCCAGAGCCTCCTTTATTTATAAGGTGCACCGTATTACTGAGGACTTCTCACACAGACAGAAGCAGTAGCAAAACCAAGGGATTATAAGATGAAGTGAAAGAAAATACTTAGAAGCACCTCCGTGACAGGGATTTCCGTGCATGAGGCAAGTTAAATCCAAAATTATTTGGGTTTTTTGTTTTGCTTTTTTGGTGTGGGTGTTGGGGTTTTTTTTTGGTGTTGGTTTTGGGTTTTTTGTTTGCTTCTTTTTTGTTTGGTTGGGTTTTTAAAAAAAAATAAAAATAAAAACAGAGGATGTGGTTGTGAAGGTGGCAACAAGAATTCTGCTCCAGCCTCAGACTCTCTTTTTCTTAAGAAACCCGTCGCCTGGCTTTGCGCCTCTGGCATGGGTGCTGTCTAAAGGCAGCTCAGGAAAGGGGTGCGAGAGCCGAGCGAGGTAGTGCTCCAGCACTGGGTACGACCGGCTGCTGGCTTAAAGTTCAGGGCTTTGGGTCACTTCGAAGGGCACCGTGGGACTTTCATACAGTCTTTCGCTCATCAGCTCAGGGTCTGAGATGTCTTACACAAAACCTGCCCTTATTTGGGTAGCTGGGGATAGCGAGGACGCATACAAATTTTCAACTGGAAATGCAGTTTGTCCCCAAAATACTGAGATAAAGAACAGACAGCGCAGTGCTGCCTTTCTCTTATAAGGCTGAAAACAAAACGGTAATGGGAGACCCAAAGGCCTTCTAAGCCCTCCTCCAGTTGGGAATAGTGGAAACGATTTCAGTTGGTGCCGCACCGAGGACAGAAACAGACCTCCAAATTCCGGTTTTGGGCCCACTTGCTGCTTGAAAGGAGGGATGAAGAGCATTTCTGGATGAAAGCTGTGGGGAGTACTTGCCTGTTTTCTGTTAGTTTCATGACTGTAGTGCCTCGTGAAGAAAAAACAATGAAAGACATCCGCAACATTGGACTGAAACAGAAGAACAAGCCAGATCCACGTCACACACACACATTATGTTGGCAGATTTTCATTTGCTAAGAAACAGTAAATGAAAAAATAAATTATAACTATATAGCAAATTAAAATATAATCTTAAGAAAACTTTACCTTATGAACTTCTCAGCTAGGCTTTCCACAAAAGAATAAATCTCCGTCCAGTGATTTCTGACACTTCCTGACCTGTGTACAGAACGTAATTGATTACATTCAGCTTATTTCACAGCAAAATTGCTTGTTCCACTCTGAATTTTAAGCCTGGGCTACTCCAAAGGTGGTTAGGGATGCAAGTTACACAGAGGTCTCTGAAGATGAGGCAGTGAACTCTGTTGACTTCTTCTACAGCAGTTGTGTTGGAAGCTGTAACAGGAACCACCATGACAAAACCCACTGACTCAAAGAGAAGTAGAAATAGGTCTGAAATGGTTTACCATACAATTTTGAAACAAGTTGAGTAACTCTTCCATCTGCTTTTGTTTCTTTTTTAAGATAAAACATAAATATTTTCTTCTAGTTTAATTAATTCTATTTGACTTCACAAAATCATCTGCTAGCAGACTATTTACTTTCCTAGAACACAGCTCTGCCCCTGCAGCCACACAGAAAGTCTTGACTGATCTTCTATTCTCCCAGAATGCGTGGGAGAACATTTGCATGAATTACCGTTTGTTTCTAAAGAGAAAGCTTTTGAAGTAATTCAGAAGGGAAAGGCAGTTCTCGTAGCTAATTCACTGGGCTAGCAGCCTGGACAGTCAGTCCCTGGCTCCCTTACAGATTTCTTGTGAAAACTCGGGCAACTTAGTTGCGTGCACAAACTTACACATTTGTGCTGCTATTCCCGATATATAAAACTGCATTACTGACACTCCCTGGCTTTTTCCTGCTTATTCTTACATTCTCAGAGGCCCCCACAGCCTGGTGGGACTCAGACCTCAAACACAGCCTTGCATGCAGCAACGCTACAGTAAACGTTAGGTAATTTCTACCATGTGGATCTATGCCATACACTTTCAAGCCATTAAAATGGCTACAAAGCATGAGAAGCCAATGGTTTTAAAAGCCCTCCCTAGGACTGTGGTGTTTATGAAAGAACGGCTTGTTTACTTTCCTTGCCAGGCAAACTCAAGTTCCAGGTGTCTTAGGCAGACAGATAAATAAAACAGCAGCACACACAGAAGGATCACAGGGGATTAGACGCAGAACTAACAAATTTCTGAAATTTAACTACTGTAAAGCAGCAGGTTTCCTCTAACTGCTGTTAGACATTTGTCTGTGTAAATGTATAAAAAAAGTGAGAAAGTGATCCCGTATTACAATTCCCAGTTCTACTATGGGCTTTCCAAGCAACCCTATGCCAATGACTCCTGCCCCTGTACGTCAGGTACAGCTCAGCGTATAGAAGCCTACGTGTGCAATATAATATGGCACTGCCTGCCCTGCAACAGTGCTGGTGAAGCGGAGGAGGAGAGCAAAGATAAAGGGGCAAGGACCGAAAGGAGACCCCTGAAGCACATAAGCTAGAATAAGCTTCCTTGTGTAACCCTGTGCTTTCATGCTGCTCTTCTAGAGAGCTTCTGATTTATTTGCAGAACAAACTGATTATCGCAGAATTGTTTATTCGCAGAACAAACAAAAGAACGAAGAAATTGCCAGGCACTGAGGGAGGGCAACAAAGCACCGGGTACGGCTCAAAGCAAGGGTCTGGATCCTCTGCAGTCTCTGATTTATACGTGCTACGCAATGACATGTTTATGTATTCGTGAGCAGCACCAGTAAAAGGTGCCAGCACTATTAGCAAATGAGCTCTTTTCTCTTCATTAAAAAATAATCCATACTGATGTGAGGTACGTACTTTAAAGACTGTTTTTCCAAAAGGGATCTGAGGCAATCCAGCATCTACAATTCACCAGGATTTTTCTGAAAGTCCCAGGCTAAATCTCTAAACATGATGAACTCGGAGATTTTCCTTGAATCTAGGGAAGATGCATTTACAGCTCCCTTTTTTTTTTTTTTAATTTTTTCTCCCCCTGCAGTTGACACTTTCAGTTTCATTCTGAGCTTGCCATCCCACTTAAATCCAATTCCTGCAATTTCCAATGGAGTCACTTCCCTACATAGAATAGCCACAGTTTCTTACTTGGAAAAGAATGACCTATTTTGGATGAGGTATCAAATTTCTACTGCCAGCTGCAGAGGCACTGATGCAATCCAAGAAAGAAAGTAGCAACGAATTTTCTTTATAAGAGCAACAAATGATCATTTCCAGCACCTTTTTAGGACTGTCGGAATTACTTCTTTTTTCCCCCCCTTCTTAAAAAGAAATAAAAAAAAAAAAAAATCTATGCCTCAGGCAAAGAATATCTTGGCAAAACAGCCTAGATATCAAAAATTTAAGAAAATTAGAAGCCACTAATGGTGGAAAATCATGAAGACTTTTAAAGTGAAAATGCACAGATAAGCTTAATACTATGCATTTCCATGTACTCTGACTATAATGAAACAGCCCTTCTTGGAAACGGAAGAACCAGTAAGACTACGAGTAACTAAAACTGGCTGTAATAAATCTATAGATGCCCACCTCGAAAAGCTAGGGAGGTCTCTGCCTTGGGCTAGAACTCACGGGAAGCGGTACCTGGCTCTACATCACTGAGCCACAACCCTGTTGAGCAGGGGTTCTTCAGCATGGCTGCGGGTCTCCTCCTCCCCTAGGAGGGATTCTGCACCCACATGTTGCTTATCAACTGGGAAGTGTCAAAGCCAGGCAGAAATACTAGCAAGAAAATGTAACTGTTTCAAAATCTCTACTAAGGAGTACCAGTGAAGTGGTCAGCACTTAATGACTTCCCTCACCACACTCCTCCAAGCCCAGGTGTGTCATCTCCCTCTGCAAACGATGCCCAAGTGCCACCAACAAGTCACGTCAAACCCTTCATCAACACCAGTGGGGGTGGCCTGACATATAGAAGAACCTGATTTCCCCTCCCTCCCCCCCAAACTCAACACTAATATCCCCGTTTGTAAAATTTCTCTATTTGCGGTTTCATATATACAGATATATATATACATAAGTATGTATGTATCTGTGTGTGTTCTGGAGGCTTCTGTGGATTGTCATGATATAGTTTTTCACCTGTTGGCCCAGAGGTCTGACCCCATGTCACCAGCAACAGCAGTTTTCATGGCAAATTAAACAAAAATTGACAACAATAAAATGTTTGTTAAACTATATATACTAAGTTGCCAAACACTGTAAAATATTACTCCCAACACTGACAAACAGAAGCTGCCCAAGACTACTGAAAATGCCAATGCATTTCACTGCATTTGGGATCTTACCTTTCACGCTGCAGAACCACTGTTGCTGGTGGCATAAACTAGATTGCCATGCTTAGGGGCTGGATCAGACTAGGAGGCTTTTGCCTTGGTTTCCCATGGCAAGTGGGAGGCTCCAAGCATACCCTAAGCTCCTTTCTGACTACGGCCAATGCTTGAAAGCCATACACATTTTTAACTCCACAGTTACCATGCCTAGAGAAAGCACGGGGTCTTTCGGTGATGCTCTACATCACAGGTTATTCTTGGACATCCACACAGCATGATCTTTACAGCAGTTTTGGTGCTTTTGTTGTTTCCCTTAGAACCTTACAGTAACTAAACAAACTCCTGTTAATCAGTGTACCTGTGCTAATAGGAGCCTCGGACAAAACTGACGTGTTGTCCCAAGTGCCATCAGTAAACAACCACTAACAGAGTCCTTGCCTGGCCTGTTTGGCCACCAAGTGACACACTCCTGGAAGACTCCAGAGGAACTCTGAGTGCTTCTGAATAATGAGGAAAGAATAACGAAGCATGG
Organism: Vanellus vanellus; assembly: GCF_965231255.1. NCBI lineage: Eukaryota > Metazoa > Chordata > Aves > Charadriiformes > Charadriidae > Vanellus > Vanellus vanellus. The sequence goes on along the minus strand of NC_138912.1, from coordinate 21,515,140 downwards.
AAAAGATCGGTGCTGTGCAGAAAGAGCACTAGGTGGGGGACACACGCTCATCCGCCCTCACCAGTAACTGGGGGACACCATGGGGAAGCGATGCAGCCAGGGAACCCCATGTATGCTGCTGTGGAGGTTTGTACCAGTGGATCCACCAAGTCAGCACTGTGGAAAGGTGATGTTACAGCCAGACCTATCCTGTTGGCGCACACCATAGAGATCTCCTGCTTTGGGTCATCAGCTACCAGGTTCAGCTCCTCACATCCATCAAAATGGCCACCGTCACCCAATTGAGCCCCAGCCCTCCTCCCTGCACTCTCCCTGCTGAAGAAGCCCGGCCACCCTAATGTTGTCTGAGAAGTACCGAGCCCCACAGGCCAAAGGCCCCTGCAGATAGCGGCCCACCGCTCACGAGCGGTTCATGTGCCTGTCAGAGTCCAGCGGCACCGTGAGGTGTTCAGCCCTTGGAGGTTACAGGAGCCTCATGGTGAAGGAAAACGCAAAGCAATAGAGAGCTGGGGTGGGCAGCTTTTGAGCACTGCAGAAAGCATTTCAGGGCCTGTTTCTGCTGCTGGCTCCGCAGGGGCGAACCTGGAGCGGGTCCAGAGAGGCAGTGGAGTCTCCCCAGGTTCATACCTACACAACTCGGGGGAGAATCAGGCCCAAGCAAAGTGAAGTGAAAACAACCCACAAGGAGCCATTTGCAGGCAGCGCGCTCCCTGCTCCACGAGCTGGGTTCCCATTACACACGAGACAAAGAGAAGAGTCAGCAAACCACAACATAGGAAAGAATGTGCTCCCGGCCTCGCCGGGACCCGGCTTAGAGGAGCAGCTGCCGCTCCTGCTGCTGTTCTCCTCAATTTCACATTGCTACCGCTTGATGGGAGGGGAAGAGAGGAGGTCAGCGAGTATTTCTGGGGGTGGAAGGAAGCGATGTGATTGCAAGGCCTGATTCTGCTCCGGCTTGCTTACTGTGGAGTGACGCCTTCTAGTTTAGTGGAGCTCTATGTCAGTATTAAAAAAGAAAAGACAACAAATGACCAGTGAGCATTTTAGAGTCACGTCTACCTCAATCTGAGGTACTTCAGTGCTGTTTGTGAACACAAGAAAGCGCAAGGTGGGCTGGAAACCCCCTCTTCTTTCCTAACAGGCCCCCAGAGGCGGTGGAAGCTGGATCCCAGAGATGCCGAGCAGCACAGCCCCGGCACGCGGGGGGCTGCTCTCAGCCCGGTTACTTCAGCAGGCGAAAACCAGGAGGGAGAGCCGTAAGGTGCCTGCCCCGGGGCATACCTGATTCACAGGTACAGCTGAACTCACTGTCAGGAGCCTATACAGGCCAACCCAGTGCGACACACACATCAGACCTGCAGCTTAGCAGTTAACACTAAGACCCCAGCACTACCCAAGCAGTAAACATTTGTACTACCACATCTACAGAGACCTAAAGCCTTTCCTCCCTGCTGAAAGTGAGAAAGTGAAACCCCTTGAAGATACAGAGCTGCCCCTTGTCCTATTTCGACCCTCACCCATCCACCCCCCCACCACACACATTTGCCTCTGTTACAGATTAGCTGAAGGCAGCAATTCCAGAGATCCTGTAGCAAAATACAGACCCATTATTACTGATGTGGGGTTCAGTTTGGGTATGGTGTCAGGGGAGTACAACACCCACTGAGTTTGCAGGTGCCTGTAAGTCTCTAACCCCTTGAGCTAACGGTGGCCCTCTATATGGCCCATTGCTCAGAAACGTGGCACTTTGGTTGTGGCCACAAAGAGCTCTCCAAATAACACCACCACATTGTAGACAACAGAATTCTTGCACATGGCTAATAACCGCTCTGCAATAAAAGCACACCCTGGGGCACCTAGTTTACTGTAGTTTCAAACACACACGCACATGTTCATCCGCCGCTCTGCTCCCTTCTGAGCCAGCAGAGCATTCAAAGTGACAAGAATCCTCCTCTCCCAAACAACGCTTCTTGTGAGCATGGAAGGGACCTTGACTGGGTGATTCATCCAGGCAAGGAAGGACTAGTTTATATTATCTGCTCCAGAGGCAATTAGAAACACTGGCAGAGACAGCCATTCTAAGACAGTCCTTGCTTCAGAGTACTTGTAACATTAATGGATGAGACAAGGGCTGGAATGTGCAGGGGAAGATGCAGAGAAGTGACTGGAAAAATGGATTTTAGTCCTAGGTCAGCACCCCGAGCACAGGACCCAAAGTACTTGAATCCAAAACATTACATGACCAAAACCGTTCATTTTATAGATAGCTTTTCTCATATAAAACTACTGATGAAGTGTGCAGCAACAGTAGAGGCTTCTGTTAAGTCATGCCTCAAAACACTTCCCTTTGCTCCTACAGTAATGCCTCTAATGCACAAGTCCTGCCCACCTGGTGCTAGAGCTCTTGCTACATCCCCAGCCAACAAAAGAGCCCAAAGGGAAATTCGGAAGCCATGCTCAGAGCATCCAACCACTTCAGATCTCCCTGTAAAGCTCCAGAGCTGCTCTGAGCGGCACAAGGGCTGGAAGACCTACTCTCAGCATCCCGGTCCTCTTCAGCACAACACCCGGAGCAAAGCAGGGCACTCGGTCCCAGTCACACTTAACAAGGTGCAAACGACAGCCAGGAGCAGGGAGAAACAACTCTTGAGCTGTGAAAAACTCACAGGAGTCAATTCATCTTCTCTGCATTTGAGATGAAAATGTTCAGTCCTACTACGCCTCATACAAATGCACAATTCACACCAGCATTTGGCCTGCGAGCTCAGACAAAAGTAATGAAATTCTCAATCACTGAGCGCACACAAACAAAAATCCTAGGTCAGTGGGAATCTTACGGTTTACTTCCTTGGCTCAAGCCCCAAATAAATCAGATTTAGTTACATGCATAAATAGACGGCAAATGACAAGCTGCCATGGCTTTTTCTTCCCGTTAACTGTATACATTTTATGTCAAATAACCACTACCCATTAGCTTTGCCTTGCGTTTTCTAAAGATTTTTTTTCTTTGGGCAGAAGGGAGGAGAATTGGTTTTCCTGAATATTCCCTGCCAAAAGGCAAATCTGGCAGAATAATATCAGACAAAATACAAACAAATAAAACCTGGTTCCAATAACATAGGTATGTCTGAAGCTGAATAAAAATTTGCTTTGAAACATTCCAAGCAATTATACCTGGTTGTAAGATAATCACAGCACTGGCTGCGATATAACCACAACAAAGAAAGATGCAAAGGCAAAATACCAACTGATTATGTTTTGAAAACAATAAAGAATATTGCTTACAGGCAGCTGGAGATTATGAGAGGTGTCATGTAGATGATGTGGTTACATTATAAAGGGGAAAAAAAACCCATCAGACAGCAAAGGAGGAAGACGGACAGACACAACCATTTTTAAATATACATGCATAACAATCAATGTCATCTAAGAAACAAAGCTGATATTTTTGTTCAGACAGTAACTCCTCTCAAGCTCAATAGGCAGCTGACCTGCACCAGGTCCTACCTCTTATGGTGAACTGAAGTCTGGCTGCAGTAGGTAGATATTCTTGCTTACAGAAAAGGGAGTTCAGCAGCAGTTTGTCAGTCAATATGAGATTTCCAAACGCAATCAAGTTAGGTGACAGAACATGTGTTCAGGCACCTATCTTTGCCAGCAGTCTGATTTCCAACCACAACAATGTTGTTAGCCACACTCTTCCCCTCCTCACGCACTGTGTAAAACCAGCACACAGAACGGCATCACACCCAGACAGCGTACAGAGCTGCATAAGTTCCCGCAGGTCCAGCTCCATCCTGACACTCTTGGGTTGGGACTATGTGAGTGCAGGAAGAGAGGCAGAGGGCTACAGTGAGAGCTTAAGGCAAAAAATACTTGCTCTCACTAGTACTTTTAATTCATGAGTGCTAAATTCATCCAAGTCATTGGCAAGGAAATCACTGGGGGGGGAGGGGGGGCACAAAATATGTTTTCCAAACTCTCTTCTTTGTTTGCTTTAAATATGGTATATTGTGAAAAAGCAAGGTGTGTAGAGACCAGAATAGCAGCTCCTGAAATGCCTTTTGTTCTGATGGCTTTTTGGCTTGCCTGAAGTGAATTAGGAAATACCAACCCGTTTCCCTCCTGACACCTCCCTCTTCCACAAAACTGGCTTTTCAAGGAGAAGTTGGGGAGGTGGACACAGACGCAAAAAAACAAAACCAGGAAGGAGATGGGACAGGATAGCTAACTTCCCACCTAATCAGAGGTTGTGGTCTTCCCCAGCAGATCCCTACCAGTGACATTCACCTCTGGAGTGAGGCTTACCAAGTTTAAGAAGAAAGGCAGCTGGAAAGTGGATTACAAGCGAGGGGCTGGCCATATTGTGCTCATGTCTTTACCAAAGTTGCTGTTGAGTGGGACGCTCTTGGGAGCACAGAAGACGAAGCAAAATTGATGTGAACGGCAATATTGTTGTGGGCCCAAGAGATGGGAATACCATGAAGAGGGACTACCCAGAAGTTCAAGGGGAAGATGAGGAGTAGCGAAAGGGTAGTTAGGCCAGCCTCCCCTCAAAAAAGAGTTATAATCACTGCTCTAAAAGAAAATCAACCAGGGCCTTACTCAAGACATTTGCACTGCCACGTTCTGTGCTGTGGAAAAAGAAAACCTTTTCCCAAGGCTGTGCAGCTCATTTTTCCTCAAAATCCAAACAATTTCTTAGCAAACATCCCAGCAGGAAAAATGAGAAAATACTTTTGACTATCTCACATTCTTCTCCCCGCCCCCCCCCCCCCCATTCCTCATCCTGTCTTACAGTCAAAAAAAACCCAAAGAAATTTCTTCATGTTTAGTAAATATAAAATACAGACAGATCTGCAGCTCAGATCGGTCATGTCAAGCATCGCCAGCAGCAGGTATTTATGGCAGTTACAAGTCCTTACTTTAAAAGGGTTTCTATCTGTTGCACTAATAAACAATTATAAGGATGCTATCAGGCACTGTTATAATTAGAAAACACTAGAGGTCAGTCATCCTTTCCACTGTGCAAGTGCATTTCACTCTGATTACAAACAACAGCTGGATGTTAACAGCAAGGCAGGGATGAAAGGGAGTTATTTACATACTCAAGCACAAGGATGTCACTACAGGACCTGTTAGTCAAGCAATCAGATCCCTAAGAGGACCTGTCCTTGGCAGTTTGGGATGGGACTGAAACAAGTTCTTCATGCGCCTGGACAACCCAAGCAAATAAAGCAACCAAAGCAAGTGAGAACTACTCAGCTACTCATTATGTTGGGCTTAAGAGCTGTACTTGTTCAAAGGTAAACATGAGATCTTTGATACCACAAGCGACTTGACCTTACCACGTGCCACAGGAGAGGGGTACGCCAACTGCGCTGTGTGCTCCCCTACCTCATGTAGAGGCAGTGACTTAGCTGCCAACAGAAAAATTTCTGCTGCTTCAGTATGACACTTTAAAGTCTTCCACTACACCTCCAAATAAGCTCAAGCCTGCATAACTCGCAAAGTATGACATACAGACAGCACAAGATTGCAGACTCTAGGCAGCCACCTCTGCAGCCAGCAAATGTCCAGCTCCCCTAGCTTCAAGAGTTTTGCTCATTTAAGCATCCCCAGAGACAAGGCAGTGGTTCTGGCACGGTCAGACAACCCTAAGGAGGATGGTGGCAGGTCTCCCTCCCACATGTGCTGCTTTTCCCTTTCAGCTTCTCAGACATCCAGGGCCTGGTTCCACCTCTCTGATCTTGCCTGACCCATGGAGTTAACATAAAGGGCTACAATCAACTTCAGGCAGAGAAAAAAATGTAAGAAATCAGCGAGTTTCTTTTGCTAATTGGCAGCATATATATTATAACAATAACTTCACCAGCAGATGATCTTTTCCATCTGACGGTTGCTGCCTGCAGGATTACATCCCCACAGACTTTGCCTGGCAGAATGAAAAGGAAAAATCATGCCCCAGTAAAGTCATTGCAGTAACACACAGTGCTCAGATGCATAAGCAGAAAGGTTTGTTGTCTTCTTCCAATTTGCCTCCTACTGATGTGAGACTACATTTTTCTGTGGGGAAGCAAAGCAAAGCAGGTTTAAAGTCATTTTGGTTCACCCAGGCTGACTTCAGAGACAGGGCCTGTCATTCAGCTCAAGAGCGTGCTATGGGGTCACAGGATTAAAGCCTGGAGTTTTCACAGAGCCAATGCTTCAACCCCGTTGTTAGACAGCCAATTAAGACTGAATGCATCTAGCTCCAGGCTGGCAAGGCACCAATGAAGGGAGGAGATCCCCAGGCCATGTGGGGATACTCTGTGGTGTATATGGCTGGGTTTTTCTGGGGATTCTACCACTAGAAATTAGAGCCAGAGTTCTTCCCAGATATGTATCAGCATAGATGCAATTCTAAAATAATATGCACCCACTGGATTTTCAGATTTGACCAGCTGCTTCTGACTGGCTTCCTGCCTTCTCCCTACCAGGAATACCCTGACCGTTCTTAACACTAATGGATTATCTAGTTCCTTTCTGATGAACCGTCCCAAGATCCGGAGTCTATCCACGCAGTCAGTCTTCCCTGCCTCCATAAAACTCCTTGTACTGTGCTAGATGTCACAGAATACAGCTGGGATTAAATACACGCTCAGCCAGTACGGGACCTATGGCTCCTAAGATCTGGCACTCTAATATTACCCATATGGATTGTAATGCAATCTCATTGAGGCCAAAAGCAGCTTTCCCACCACATTGCCACAGATTTGATAGGAGCAGGGATGGATTCTAAAACCACTCAGGGGCCCAAGTAATTTTTACTACAGCTTTTTACCAAGGAGGAACTCTTTGGTATAACTCTTGAAGGTTATAAAGAATCAGTTTGTGATTGAAGCCAAAGAGAATTTTCCAACTGGAACCAAAGTCTGTGACTTTTCCTTCAACAATAATCAGGTCCGGTCTCCAGTGGACCAATGTACTGAGTGGACAGCACCTAAGCCAAGATACAAGAACGCAGCCTGCTAAAAGAAAACTTATGATTTCATGCCCACATGCTTACACAACCAACTTCCTATCACTTGACATATCTGTAACTCTGAGCAAATCACTCACTTCTCTGCCTTGATCTCCCCAAATACAACATGAGTGATAACAGCGTTGTCCCAGTGCGTGCTTTCTGATCTTCAGATGAAAAGTAGCACAGGAGCGCAGTGTGGTGACTGCTAGGGATACACAGTGCCATTGTCAACAAGAAAATTGCAGTGCAGAAGACAGATACCATGTTACAGAACCCATATTGGAACCACCGGCATTTATTGTTACTGGGAATTCAATAAGGGAAGTGAGCATAACAACAGTACCAGTCACTTCTTGAAAGCCTGGCAAGAATGAGTTTGAGAACTAACACTAGTCCCCCACAGAGCTCCTCTTAGGCATGAAGGTTACTTCAGGCACAAGTTCTTAGTGGGAAAAAAAAAAAAAAACCAAACAACAAAACAATGACCACATGGCATGGTGTGTTAGTGCCTCTTTTAGAAAGGCAGAATGCCTTTGGTCCTCAGATCCTTTTGCTCTAAAAATGGAATCACTACTTAATGATACTTTTTTTTTCTTCTTCTTGAATATGGGAATATACTGGCTCCTGAGTGATGGTGGCATTTTGCCCCACACAGGCTGTGCAGAAGGCCTGATGGACTGAACAGTTCTCCTAACTGGGAAACAGCACAATGCAGACTTCATACCTGGCTTGTGGGTAAGAATCATGAAGAAAAGGCTTCAGTCTTTCCTAATACCACATCACGTATGTAACCCAGGATGTATTAGATAACACAACCATCACACTGAGGATATGTGGGAGACTAACAATTTACTCCTTGATTTTAACCCTTGGCTGTCAAGCCAGAGCAGTGCACCTTCTGCAAAACACCTGTGGGTGCACCAGTTTACCACTCACTTTGCTAGCGCTTGCTGTAACATGCCTATAAATGTGAGCTTAACCATACCCTCCGGCCATACCTAAATTGGGCTAACATAGCATTAAGGAAAAGTATTTGCCAACCTATTTTAATGAAGGTAACTCAAACACACGTTTAGACCATTCCAAAGAAGCTGAGCAGAAACAAGTTTTACAAAACCTTACAGTGAGTCTGTAAGAAAGCAACCACTACACACAAGCAGTCCAGTCTTAACTTTAGGCAGGTCTGCACAGCCCCGGTGCTGCTAAATCCCACAGGTGACATCTCAGCACTTAGCCCGAGTCTCAACACCAAACTCCAGGAGTACTGGGGGCGCTGACCAACACCCCCTCAAATCCAACACCCACAGTCCACCCACCACATGCTATAACCTGAAGGCGACCTGATTTCCCGGCTTCGCGTGGGCAACTAACCCAAGATAATGCACGGTGCTCCCCTAAATGCTCCGCTTGGGAAACGTGCAAGTTTTGGGGAGCAAAAATAAGGACCCTGCCCCACACATCATGTTTAGCACCAGGGGAGGTGGGGGAAGGCACCCGGCGAGACGCGGGGGGGGTGGGGGTGGGGGGGGGTGGGGACGACAACGTCCCTTCTGCTGCAAGGAGGCACTGAAGGGTGAATAAACGTTTTTAAATGCGACTGTCACTTACTTATCCAGGACGAAGTAGAGATCAAAGGCACCGTGACAGGAGCGCTGCTCTTCTTGCTCTTCCTCCTCCTCCGGCCGGGCGCAGGAGGTCAGGCTCCCCATCGCCAGCAAGAAGCAGCACAAAAATGCTGCTTTCTCCACGCTGCTCCTGCAACTCGCCATCTTTTCCCTTCCTTAATTCTTCCTCCTCCCCCAGTCTCTCCCTCTCTCTCGCTGCAGCCCTTGCGGGCTCTTCGGAAGCACCGAGGGCTGAGGGGGGAAGGAAAAAAAAAAAAGGGGGGGGGGGGGGGGGGCGAATCACTAACTTCAGGATCTCAGCTCAACCCTGCGGGTTCAAGGCAGCCCTGCCTGCCGGGCACCGGACTGCTGGCTCAGGGCTGGGGGCTGAGCCCGGCCGGATGGTCCCCAGCGCCCCGTGGCCATGCCCCGCCGCCTCGGCGGCTGCCCCGAGCGGCTCAGCCCCGTCCCGCACGGCGAGAAGCGTCTCCTCTCGCCAGGGCCAGAGGCAGGAAGGGGCAGAGGGAGGAGAGCGGGGGGGGGAGGGAGGGAGACAGGATCTTATGGGGGAAAGCTAAACCGGGACTTTCCTGTTCCGGGATACCGAGGTGGGAAAGGCTGCTGCGAGCGGGGGACCGAGGTTAGGGACCGCTGCGCCCCAGCCCCGCCGCCCCCCGCGGGCATAGGGCGGGCGGGTGTCCCTCTCTCCCTTCCTCCTTCCCGGGCTGCCCGCGGGGCGCTGGGCAGCTGCGGCCGGGAAGGGAGCGCAGCCGCCCCTGCGGGGACGGGTCAGTGGGGGAAAGGGGCAGGGGGGGCTCCGCTGGCGGCGGGGGGAGCCCGGCCGAGGGCAGGGGTGGGCAGGGGCAGCCCGGCTGCAGTCTCCGGGACAGCGCTGCGCCGTCCTGCTCTGCCGTAGGCTCAGGGGATGGCGGGGGGGTCCTGAGGTGACTGGGGCTGAGTGAGAGGTGTCAGAGAGAAGTTGCTGCGGAAGGTGGGCGTCACTGCAAAAACCTGTGACAAACCGGGGGAGGGGTGGGGTAGGGGATACGACGCGAGGGGGCACCTGTGAAAAATTACGTTGCAGGAGATGAGTGCGATTAAAAAGGTTATTGCCCGGGGGCGGGGGTAAGGGCAGGTTTTCACGACCCTCTCATGCCACAGCAAATTGTTTCTCCTCCGCGGTAAGGAACCTTAGTTTATTCACACTGGAGTCTGCACACATCCTGCAGGCAATGAGTAATGATGAAACGAAATCTCTTAATGGAGGCTTCGCACAGTAGCGTAACCGCTCTCCGCCTGATACACGCAGGTTACAAAGCACGGCCCTAAAGAGCTGACCCAGCTCATCTGGATGCCGTCTCCAAAGTTTGAATAATTAGTGGCTTCCAGCCGCTTCCCCCTCCCCCACACCCTTTGCAGTCCCTAATTAATGAAAAGAGCCACAGGGAGGGATGCGAGCAGAGTCACTTTGCATGACAGACTTGGGACTAGACGTTTGCCTCTCCTTCTTGGGGGGAGGCTTTTGAACGCCAGTCAAGGTCGAGGGAATCCATCCCCTGTGGGGTGCTGGCACGCTGCCCCACCGGGCAGTAGTGTCGTTCCTCCCCCCCCCCCCAAACTCCCATCGCTTCGCTGGGGGCCTCTTCATCCGGCCAGGAGCCGCTTCTACGTGCCTACAGCAAAAAGTGACACCTTCCCCCCCCCCCCCCCTCCCCCGACAAAGCTGGTACCCGAGGGGTCGCAAGGCCCGCTCGGTCGGGGCTGATCCCGCTGCCCTGCGGGGGAGGGGGGAGGGAAGGCTGGAAGGGATGCGTGAGGGGTGTTCCCCCCGCAGCACCCGGCAGCTCTGTCCCGGGCCCTGCCGGCTCCGCAGTAGGTGTGCGGCTCCTCCGGGAGGCGGCGGGGTGCCCCCATGCAGCTAGCGGGCCCCTTCGCTCCGCGCCCGGCGTGGACACGCGTGGACGCGGCGCGCCTGCCCCCGCCGCGCATAACTCCTTCCCCGTCGGAGCCGGTGCCCCCTCCAGCAGCCCTTCGCCTGTTTTGTGCCGTGTGGGTTTGCCGCCCGCAAGTCTGAAATAAAAGTTTGCGCTGCGGGGAAAGCATCTCGGTTTCGGTTCCCTGTTTCTGTGCTGGACCGAGTTCAGACACACGCAACCGCGGCGGCGGTCGGCGATTTATCAAGCAAAGATTAGAGGGTCCACCGGTTTTCAGCCGCTCGCCCAGTTTTAACTATGCACGGTTAGAAGCTGAATGCGCTGCTTGAGCTAACCACTTTAAAGGTTTTTGTGCACTGGCCAGTAGAGACCCAGCGATTACTTAGATCATGGAGAAATACAAGAAACCCACATCCTCCCTGGTGACATTCACAAAAAATGAGCAAGCGGCTGCTGGGCAGCAGGAATCCCCCCTTCCTCCCGCTCCGCCGGGCCGCGGCCTCGGCGGTGCCCACTAGCGTCCGCAGCCCGCACCGTCCCCGGGAGCGCCGCGTCCCGCCCGCCCTGGCTGTCCCGCCGGCCCGAAGCAGCCGCTCCTTCTTCCCCCTCCCCTTCCTCCCCCCCCCCCCCCCCCCCCTCCTCAGCCACCGCGGCCTTCCAAAACGCAGTTAAAAACGCTAATGGCTGCAGATTCCCTCGAGGCTTGGTGACTATCAGATGGTCTCGTAAAATAACGCGGTAGACTTCAAGGGAGTGTCCAAAGTAGAACAAGGCACTACAAAGAAAAATGTGGCTATAACTATTTTCTGATAACGTGCACTGCCCTTCTTTGATCACTAATAAATCACCTCACTCTGCAAAGAGAGCGGCCGCCCGACCCGCCTTCTCCGGGGGATACGCGGTCCCGGCGAGGGGCGCACGTTTTAAGGCTCGTCGGGCGTACGCAGAGGCAATGCCACCCCGCGGGGAGCGCCGGCTAGCGACAGCCGCGGTCACCGCTGGGCACCGGGGAATGCGGGGCTGCGACTCGCCCGGCCCGGGGAGGGGAGGAGGGCTGGGGAGGGCGGGGGGCTGCGGGCTGGCTCCGCGGGGCCGCCTCCCGCCGCCACAGCCTCCCGTTTTCAACATAAACGGGTGCTCCGAGCTGGCTGAGCCCCTCCGGTGGCTGTCACACACACCGGGCAAACCTGACGGGTCTGGAACCGGAACGAGGTGTGTGTGCGGGGTTAGTGCTGTTGTGCAGGGGAGGTGGCCGGGCCGGGCCGGGCCGGGGGAGCTGCCCCGGGGCTGCCGGTGACATGGGCTCCTTTGATCGGGTGTCGCTCGAAGGAAAACCAAACCATCAGCTGAGCTGACCGTAAGATGCGGATCTTACCCCGGGACACAGGTTACCTCCGCGAATCTCCGCGAAGGAGTTACAGTGATTCGAGCTCCGTAAGGCGGGTGGCAACCTCTAATTATCCCCTCCTGCGCCCTCTGTAGCTATTTGCAATAAAGGCTGCGCAAAACTCTTGCGGGATGAAGTGCGGTGGGAATTGCTCATCTCGGTTTCTCGACATCTGCACCCCAAATCAGAAGGTGTTTCCACAGAAGTATTAGGAGATGCCCCCTGGGGAGGGGGGGGCGGTGGGATGCAGGACCTCCCCCGCAGCGGCGGCTCAGCTGCCGCCCCCCCGGGGCGCCCCGTAACGGCGCTCCTTCTGCCCGAGGGGAATTCTGAAAGAAAACGCAAACTCTTGATTTCATCCACTTTAATCCCCGTAGCACAGAACACGTAGAGCGTGATTCACTCTCTTTATTGGTATAAGATTACTCTTTAATTGCAGCGAAAATCCATCCTTTCAAAAGCATTAAAGAGTTGACGTTTCTTTTCCCAATACAAGCCAATATTCAGATTACATGGACACTAATCAAATAACCCGGGTTATTTCATTTGTCAACATGTTCATAAGAATTTTCTACCAGGCGTTAAAGGCATTTATATGGAACGACATCTTTCAAAAGCAATGTCGCTAGTCCAGATTTAGGGAATATTTGATTATGACAAGACGTTTGATGGTTTTATTTTACATACCAGCTGTGCGAGTACTTTCTATGAAGCAGTAATTTTCATTTCAAGCCACTCTGGTCAACATCTGCAGCTCCTACAATAGCCTTATATTCAAAAGTGCCGTCAGATTCAAGGGCAACTGGGAAGAAGGCTTTGGAGGAGTTTTTGTTTGGTTTGGGTTTTCCCCCCCCCCCCAACTTTAAAAGAAACTCCTCTTTTTCAAGTACCGTTACAAGGGGGAATCCCGTCCACCTTCTGAGCCCCCCTCGCTGCGCTTCGCAGCCGCTCCCGAGGTGGCTTCTGCCCCGGGAAGGGCTCCGCGCCCTCCGCGGGAGGAGGCAGCGGGTCCCGGGGAAGGGGGACGGTCGGGGGGCACGGCTGGGTGCCGGGGGGTCGGGGGGGGGGGGGGGGGGCACGCTGTGCGGTAGGCGTTTCCCGGGGTCTGCTCTGGGCGGGGAGCCGTGGCGGGGGAGGAGGATGCCGCCTTGCTGGGGCGGTGCTGGGGCGGGGGGCTGCCGGCGCGGCTCTCAGCGAGGGGGGGAAGGGGGTGTGTGCGGGGACACGGCGGTGGGGTGAGGGCTCCGCGGGGACGCGGCCGTAGCGGGGTCCTGGGAGAGGATCCTGCGCGCCGGGAAGGGGGTGGGGGGACATATGACATACTCGCTGTCGGAGAGCCCCTGTCCGCTGTGAGCCGTCAGCAGGTGAGCGGGGTCGGGCAGAGGGGACCGCGGTGGCCCCGGTCCGGAGGGGGGGCGGGCAGCGGGCGGCGAAGCGGGCAGTGCGCCGTCCCTCCCGCCCGCCCCGGCGGCGCGGCCGCGGAGCGCTGCGCCCCCCGCCTGGAGCGGGTAAGGACAGCGGTGAGGGACCGCGGCGTTTTCGGGACACATCGAGGGGGTGGCGGGGGCGGAGAGGGGACCCGAGGGGGTCCCCGACCAGCCCGGGCGCCGCCGCAGAGCCGGGACCTGCCGAGGAGGGGGGGGTGAATTTGGGGGGGAGCAGGCGAGGGTACGGGGGTCCTCCTTGGTGACTAGTGCCCGACCTTGTCACCATCCGCTTCAGTGCGGCAGCGAGGGGCCCCGGGGAGAGCCCCCCCGGCGGCGGGTACCGTCCCTGGGCTGCGGGGGGCGATGCGGAGGCGGCTCAGGGAAGGGGGGGGGGAAGGGGGGGGAAGGCGGCGCCCTCTCGGCAACCCCGAAGGTAGTAGCCCTTTTCCTCCCTCCCGGCTCCTCTTCTCTCGCCGAGACCTCCCGAGCATCAGTTGCCCTTTTTATTGGTTACAGCTCTCCTCATCCTTCCAGCTTCGACAGGTGATCAGAGCATCGTGGCGGTCTTAGGTACTCGCTTAGGGTCTAAACTGCTTTTACGAAATTGATGAACTTTCTTTGGAATACCTCCCATTGTTATTCTCTGTTTGTATCTAATATAAGGATATTCATGTTCCTTAGCGGAAATTTCCTACTGGTTGAGTAAGTTAGAAGCTGCTATTGTTGTCACTTTAAAATGTCACCTTGATCTTTACGTTTGCAAATCTTTCCATGAAAAGGTTTCTGTAGGAATTCAGTGTACTACAAACGTTTGAAGCATTTTAATATCTTTATTCTGTGATCAGACAGGTACTAGTTGGAAGAAATGTCAATAAAAGCTTGATGGAAGACATGATTTTTAAATTGTTTTATATTTTTAGTATAGTTGTTCTTAAATAAAAAGCAGTTGCATTCATGCATGAAATTCGGCATTTCATCATAGTAAATTATTGTTCAGGAGCTATCCCTTATTTTTGGCTTTTAAAAATGAAAAATTTAGGGCTTGACAGCTCTTGTTTCCATTTATTAAATATAATTGGTACTAGAGAGAGGGATTTATTTGGGCAATAGGAAGATTGGGAGATTAAATTTAAGGTTTATTTCTTTAAATGTGTAAAACTACACCAAAGCATAAGCTGCTCTTTGAGAAAGCAAATTTATTCAGTATTTAAGCATCTTCCAGTATTTCAAAGCAAAGTAGAACTGCCTTAATAGAAGTCTATAGAGATATCATCGTATAGGGAAAAAAATAGCTTTATAGCTGTAGAAATATTAATGTAAATTCAAAATATTACTTTAGCTTCTATTATCTAAACATAATATAACCAGATGAGAAAGTACAAAAATAAATTCTGTGTAAAGAATTATAGATTGTACGGAAGATTTTGCAGAAGAAATTACTTGGCTAAGTCCTAGTATGTTATATGTGGATATTTCTATGTCTGTAATGCGTGAATCAGTTAGTATAATTTTCCTACAGCACAATCATATGTTACTTGCAAATGCTATTAATAAACACCAGGTCAAAGAACAAAGTATTTTGTTGGGAAACACATTATTTTCAGTCAGACCTATTTTAATTTACAAAATTCACTTTCCATTAAAAGGTTTCTTTGCTTCATTGTAGTGTAAAATAAGCTGCTAATGTTGTTCCCCACAATTTCACCTTATATAGTGTTCTTCAGCTCAGTTACTTGCTGTTATTGGAGTTGACATTATGTAGGCGACATTATCCTTAAAAATAAGTTTAGCATTAATGTAAATAATGTAAGTTAATGTTAGTACTGTTGAAGAAATCTCCAGTATTAACTATGTGAAAGTGACCGCTCCTAGTTTTAAAATATTTCTCTTCAAATACAGATGATGGACCCGCAAAATTAAAAAGATTATTTAGCTGTATGTATAGCTATACGCATAGTTGTGAATGCATGCATGTGTATATATATGTGTGTACATATATATATATATGCTTACACACCAATATATGTTTTCTGTCAGAAAGAGACACTTGAACAGATATAACATTTTTTAAATCGAGAGCTACCAAAAATAAATAGCAGGACTGAGAATGTTCTTTATGTATCTTGAACATCAATCAGATAGCATGATTTCTTTTAATTTGTGAAAAGGAGACACGAATGTGAACTGTATGAAGAGGGAGGAAAAATGATTTGTGACTGTTTTCACAAGTTACAAGTTTTGGCTGAGCCTGGTTGTCTTTGGCTCAGTCTGGTTGTGTTAGAATTGCGTTGGCTGGTTGGCTGGTTGTTTCTCCGTTTTCTGTGGCTACTCATAGGGAATGGTGGTTTTGTCTGCATGGACCCCTGGGAGAAGGAACAAATGCACAAATCCGCGTGAGAACAAATGCGTTAGCACAAACTGCCCTGGTCAGGGCTCCTATTTACGTGAATCAGACAAGGATTTTACTGAAAGTGGATACACACGGCTGTGTGACAAGTAACTTTCTTACACTATGTTGACAAATGGATAGTTGCCTTCTCTCTTCCCCCTCCTGTGAAATAACTTTGTTGCTTTAAAATGCATGTTTTTTATATGCTTTTCTGTGTGTGAGAAAAGTAGAGGCATTTTTACATTTGCTTTCTCTCCCTTCCTGGCTGTCCCCTGTAAAATTCAAAACTCCTGTGTCATTTGGGGGCATTGTGTCTATTGCTGAATGGTGAACAACGCCAGAGCAGCGGGAGCAGAAACCAAACCAAGTCTCTGAGGTCACCACTAGCACAGTTCAGGTCTGGAATATGAAATACTGTGTGTTCTGAACTGAAATATATCCGTACAGTGTAGTGCGTGTACTATGCAGTTGCAATGATCTTAATTCATAACATTTACAGTCTGATAATCCTCAAACCTGGCTGGGGAGCTAGAATGTGCTCCCTGTATCCTACAGAAACCTTATTTTTAGGTCTTAGGCCTTGAAACCACAAGAGCAAAGTGATGGATGGAGGTAATGCTTCCATCAGACAGAACAGTAGCCTAGTGAAGAGTCAGCCCTTGAGTACAGTGCCCTGCACACAAAAACTAAGTCTTTGAAAGCCAGCAGACTACAGAGCTGTAGTCAGCTCCTCTTTATCCACAGGTGGATTGTCTGACTTATGAATGACTTGTACAAGCCAGTACCATCCACCAGGGTCCATTAGATCAGATGCAGTGCCAGACAGAAGTACTAATTCTGCCTCTGGGGCCAACCCAACTGGGAAGAAGCATTGACATTTTGTGCGTCATGGAGCCAAACTCTTAGACCCAGTCTGTCTGAACCACTGGGATAGCAGAAAGTAAATATATTTCATCCAAGCACTGGGAGGTGTGAAACAGAGACCGCAGTGACTCTGTTGCTCGTGTTCCACTGGATTTAAAACGCCCAGTTTACTCTGCTATGTGGGATAGTCCACTCCTCTCCTGCCTACCCCGTTTCCTGCCATGGAGGATGGTGGCATTAGAAATAGGGGTTCAGTATGGAAATTTCCTAAGAACATAGGGAAGCTTGGTGCTGAGCTGCCATTTGAAAGTCAGTGGGGCTAGGGTACGTGACTCTACTGGGACTTGTTCAAATCTCAGTTATATTCTCATCATGCTCAATCCGACGCTCAATCTCAGACATTTTGTTTCTGGGCTTCAGGTAAAGAGTGGAAATTGAATCCTTGTGGTGGTCTTGGAGAAGTGATTCAATCCACATCTACCTTGGAGGGGCAGCTCTGCGTGTCTGTGAGACAGCTACGATGCATCAGGAGAGCGTCCGCTTCAGCTTTCCCTAACCTCAGACAAAATAAGAAGGAATTTGGAAGCTTTTCTTTTAATCTGCACTTCCAAATGGCTCCTGTATTTCATAGAACTTGCTTAAGGCAAAAGTGGAGCTTGAGGTATTTACTTGTTTCCAAGCAGGGATTTTAGCTCTGTCATCTTCATTATTCCCACTGAAGTTTGAGAGATTGTTCATCACAAAAAGATTTGGCAGCTTCATGATTCAGTAGGCTGGGTATCCAGCCAAGATATAATGATGGTTCATCAAGAGCTGTCAGCTTACATTGCATGTACTGTAGATTTCAGCTGATGAGAGACAGTCTCAAGACCACAAAGCCTTGAAATAGTAAGAATTGCAGAACTGCTCCCTGAAGATATGATGATACAACAACAAAATTGTGAGCACCCCATGAGCTTGGAGGTCTCTGTTTCACATTAAAACCTCCAGATCGAACTCACACTCCAGAAGGGGCCAGTTTCTGGAAGCTCAAAGCAGACACCAGGCTCTTCACTCTGAGCTGCCTCATGACCTTTTCAGGGGATGCGAGGCAGTGAGTTTCCCTGTTCCTACTGACTGTTTTTAGGGGCTTGTCAGGCCAGAGTTGTGCAGCTGCTGTACAGGAAGGTATGATGAAAGAAAGCTGGGGATGCCTGAAATGCCAAGGGAAAACCATTTGCATGGATCAGTCCCAATTTTATTCATAGAATCATAGAATGGTTTAGGGTGGAAGGGACCTTAAAGATCACCTAGTTCCAACCCCCTGCCATGGGCAGGGACACCTCCCACTAGACCAGGTTGCTCAAAGCCCCATCCAGCCTGGCCTTGAACACCTCCAGCAATGTGGCACCTACACCTTCCAGTGCCTCACCTCCCTCATAGTGAAAAATTTCTTTCTAATATCTAATCTAAATACACCCTCTTCCAGTTTGAAGCCATTACCCCTCATCCTATCACTACTGCCTTTGCCAAAATTCCCTCTTCAGCTTTCTTGTAGGCCCCCTTCAGATACTGGAAAGCTGCTATAAGGTCTCCCTGGTGTCTTCTCTTCTCCAGGCTGAAGAACCCTGACTCTCCCAGCCTGTCTTCATAGGAGAGGTGCTCCAGCCCTCTGATCATCTTCATGGCCCTCCTCTGGATTCAGTTCACCTCTGCAGTCAGTGAATTTCTCCTTGGTGCATTTGTGTATTTCCTTCTGCTTCTGGTTTATTTCCTTCTGCTTAATCCCAGATGCTTAGCTCAGGCAAGCTGCAGGGACCGAGTCGGCCCAGGAGTACAGGGGATGTGTTCAGAGCAGCCATACATCAAGGGCCATGAGGAACCGAGAAGAGAGGTACTCACAGTATGCCCCAGTTGTAGCCCCGGACAACAAAAAAAATCCAGTCTCCACAGGTTTTGTTGTCATGATCCCAGTTACTTATCAGTGCTAATTGGGCTGTTCCTAACGCACTGTTGTGGGAAGTGGCTCACTGGCAGGAAAGGGCCATCTTTGGATTAGCTGTCCTCTTGCTTCTACGAAGAATCACGGCTGGGATCCAAATTTGCCACCAGTGAAAATGGGAGGATGAAAGACCATAGTCAGAGCTCAGAAACTCGAGGAATATCGTCTATGGGCTGCTTCTCAAAGATGGGTTTGCTAAACTTGAGACTTGGAAATAAGCGACACACGACTTGTTTTCTTTTTTAAAATCAACAGCAACTCCTTTCTTTCCAAGGTAATCCAAGACTTTTGTATACTCTGCTTGGGATATAATGGCTGTCTGAGGGGCAGCAAACCCACAGCTAGCTTTGTTCATCCCAAACAGGCTGGGAATGGTGGCACGTAGCTACAGCTGCCTGTCCTCTCCATGTACACTGGTACAATTTTCTTCATGTACGTGGGATTTTCAGCAGTAAAGGTATGAAGGACTCCATGCTCAAAAGGAAACATCTCCCAGACCTGTGCCCAAGCTGGAGCACAGCAGCCCTATCGTGCAGCGGCAGTGAACTAAAAAAACCAGCTTGTGTAGACTTTTCATGCTTTGAAAGGACTTTTTCATCTTGTAACTTAATAGATTTAGGAAACAGGTTGCGGTTTCTTTCAGGATTTATTTTTTGGGTCCTGGAATTACTTATTTTATCTTTTAACACAAGAGTTCTCCATTCTTTTCTTTGATTTCCTGCCAGTTTCATTCAGTTTTGGTTTTGATTCTTCTCCTTTGCAGTTCACAACTTGAATAAAAAAAGAGAAGAAAAGCTTGCACAGAAAGAAAGCAAATGTGTAAAACTCAAGAAGCGGGTTTTCTCACCTTTCCATCTCTGATTCCCTTTGAATTCCCTTCATGTGTTAAGATTCCTCAGTTCCTTATAACAACAGAGAGTAATAACTGCTGCAGACAGAAGCACTCTGTCTGCATCAGCTCAATTCCGTTAATATCTGTAGTTTATTGTGCATGACACTGCACGCCCGATCATGGATTCCTTTCCTATTGAAATCAAAGGCAGTTTTGGCAGTGGCCACAGGAGTGCATTGGCACGAAGTCACAGGTTATGCGCTTCAGGGAAAACACTGTCACGCTTTTGAGTAGAGAGGAGTAAGTTAAAAGGTGAAGGAAATGATGGTTCCAGTATTTAATTTTATTTGTTTTTCTTTCAGTTATGTTGACCTGGCAGATGCAGAGCTATCCTGTTTATGTTAGTCTCTGCTCTGGAGAAAGTCTGGGGTGGATGTAAAAATGGTTGGGGAGGCTGTGGGATGATGCTTTCCAGGATCAAATACTTCCATTAGGTTTTATGAGTAACTTCTGTGCTGGTTTTTCCAACTAGGGAAATTGCTTTGAAAGTGATCTCACTATATGCAAATTAATCCACAGTTAAAATGGAATGTAAAGGTGAAATAGAGGAAGCTACTGATTTTTTAAAAAATCAAATTAATTGAAGAGAAACAATTTTTATTATCCCCTTCCATTTATGATTGTGAAGAGCTGAACTAACGAATTAAGTTCTGCCTGAAAAGTTTCCCCTCTTGCAAATGTGATTCATTTGTTTCCTTCACATTTGCAAAGTCGTTCATAATATAAAGCAAGGCTACCAGTGCTTTTATGACCACCAAGAAACTCCAAGTGACACCACAGTTCAACATCGTTACTGTGGCAAGGAGAATCGGGCCAAATCCTATGAAAATAGGAGACGGGAGTCCTTGCTCAAAGCGGTCTTTCTACATTTGGGCATTTCCAGATATTTCTTAGAAGAGCTTGCAGTGACATCTGAAGGCCATATAGTAGAAAATCATGGATCTGAAAATGAGCGCAGAACTGTTCCTATGCCCTTCTCTCACTTCCCCTCTCCTGAAATGTATTTTTCTCACGAGGTAAAACTTTTCAGGAAGGCAGAAGCTGTAACCCTAGTTAGTAAACGGGATGATATGCAAGTGCTAGGTAATGGGGAGAGAGGAGGAGAAGGCTACCTGCAGGCTTCCAGCTTGGATGAGCACTCAGGAAAGCAAAAGATGACTAGCAATTTGTGTGCTGCTTCTGGAAGCAAGCAGGCTGGGAGCAGTTGCTGGGAGCACCATCTATTTCATGTGCTTTTTGAGGGAACATCCACAATTGCATAATCCATAGGGAGCTGCCTGCCCATAGGTACTTGTTGTTTGACAGATCTGTCACGCTTCTCAGAAATCAAGATGCAAAATCCATCACTCACAGACATGGTATATGTGTATCAGATACTCTCTGGGGGATGAAGAGTCCATTAAACAGCAAGTCCCTAAACTCATCCATATGAAGAATTCGCATCTGTGACAGATAGAATATGGAGAGTACCCATCGTCTAACAGGTGATCTGACTCTAATGTGCTACTAAAGCACTATAAATATGCATTATATTTCACCCTTTCAGAGGCATGTGGGAGGGTGAGCCCAGAGGGACAGTAACTGCTTATGCAGAACACGAGTGAGAACAGCAGGATTACAGTGCATGAGGGGGATCATGTCTCTAGGAGGCAATGGCACTCCCAGCACTGGCAGTTTGAGGCAAGCATATCATTGCCTGCATGATACAGAGCTGAAGATATGACCTTCATAACAAGGCTTGGGTCAGAATTCTGTAAACTTTACTGTATAGTAGAAAAGGAGTGAATTAGCCGGATGCAGGACAGCTAGCGACTCTCTAAGATATGGGAGTACAGCAGAATTATTGCTCCTTAAAGGAGGTAGCCAAAGCGTGGAAATCAAAAACATAAAGACAAGAGTAATCGGTTAGGTGAAGTCTTGGAGAATTCTCTGTTATGATTATTTTCTCTGTCCTTCACTCCCTAAGAAAAATGTGAGCAAGTTACCTACTTCGTGCTGTTGAGGCAAATGCCAGGCATTCTGGTATACCTTCTCCATGTCTCATTGTGAGTCCGTAGGTTCTTAATAAGTATGACTTTCCTTAGACTATGAAGACCTTTGGCAAAGACATGAGATTTGCATTGAGACTGGATTTAAAATTAAACAAGAGCTCAAGTACTGCCTTCATGGGTTGGTGTAGAATTCCCATTCAGGTTCAAGTCTGAGGTTCCTGAAAACTAAGGAAAGTTTTGCAAAAAAGAATCATTCTTGGTTGTGGCTGAAGTTTTGTCTGTAGAGTATAACCAAATTAAAACCATGTAGAGGTTAGTCTAGATCCAAATCAAACTTCCATCAAAATTGAGAGGTATTTCAGATTTATATTCTGGCCCACCTACATTTCATCTTATTTTGTTCCAGCTCATTTCTGTCATCTGTGAGGCGCTGCAGGCGGTGCTGCTGTGTTCCAGCGATACTAAGCTATCTGCCGGTGCTATCAAGCTCTGAGGTTGCATTGGCTGTTGCGCAGCGACCCTTCTGCACAGCATGCTGCCGTAGTGTACTCACACAGCTGCTGATCCCCCCGGAGGATCCAGCAGACGCCCTTCGGACAGCGGGCGGCCCTGACCTCGCACACAGTCGTTCCTCGGCTGTCTCTGGGTTCGCAATGAGTGGTGGTGGGACTGAAAAGAGCACAGCTGATCGGGGCCCTGCGCAATCGCATGCCTGTACCCTGTTGAGATTTACTCCTGTAAAGTGTCAACGAGTATTTTACCGGACTTGCTAGGGGAAGAGCACAGGGTGGATCTAGGCTTGGGATACTCCAAAACTTCCCTGAGCTTTGCTGAAAAGTCCCCCTCCCTGTGCATTTTCCAGACACTACCATCCTCAGACTCACGGGACAAACGTAAAATCTATGTTAATAAACTTTCTTAAAAAGTGCCACGCAGCCCGATAAGTTTCTTTAACAGCAACAACCATTAAAAAGTGATTTTTAAAAGTCTGCAATGTAGAAATACATTGCCTAGGTTGTCTGCATGTGTGTGTGGGTACCCTCTTTTATGGTGCAGCTGCTGAGATGCACAATCCAGCCAGAATATTTCAGTGATGCCTGTAAAGCTTGTATAGATACTTGGCTCCCCTTCACCGCTTACTCCTGTTGTCTGCAGTCCTTTTGTCTCCCTTCAGCTCCTCTGTTGTGTTTTCTTTGCTTCACTGGACTGTTCAGAGAGTAAATCAGATCAATTTCTCTCTCTTCTCTCAAGTCATGTTTCAAGACTCGATCTTTACTTTCAAGGAGGTCAGTATTTCAGTTCTCCAAGATAAGGGCTGCGGCTACCAGAGACCACCCCTCCCTTCCCCCCTCCCCTCCCCCCGTGAAGGAGGCAAGACTTGTTCCAGTGCTGTCCTGTGGATGAATCTGCACTTTGCAGTGGAGACCTTGCAGCTAGTGCTGGCGTGGGTGGGACAGCCCACAGGATGCAGCATATCCCTTTCCAGAGGTAGCAGTTCATTTTTGAAAGCAGTACAGTCATGCGTGCTCGCTGTCCCCCCTCAGATGATGAACTCGCCTCTGTAACACAGGTGGAAAGCTTATCTGTGCAGAGGGAAGAGCTTTCTCATGCTGTTTGGAGACTGGAGATGACAGATTCATCCTTTTCTTTCTAAAGATGTTGCAGAGTATCACCACTCTGCGCTCTGAGTACTGGCAGCACATCTCCAGCCTACCTTCTCTGTTTCAAAAAGAGAACATTGTAAATTTGAACTACACTCCCTCCCTGACATAACCCTCACTAAACCCTATAAAACCCAGTACCTTTGGAGGCACTTAACCTTTGGTTTGTGCAGAGAGTGGCAGAGAGAATGACCCACTCATGGAGAGAAATAATTCATGCCTGACAGGGTACCCAGAAGTTGAGCCGATGAACAGGCTAATAGCACCCGAGACTCGGGGGATGTCCTGCTGTCACTTTGTCATGGGACACTGTGTTATACTGAGACTTTACACTAGATGGTGCATTCGACAAATTATTTGAAGAGATTGATCTGCCCACACTGAAGGCTTCTGGAGCGAGACTGACTGTAACAAGCCCATTTGCTGTGTACACACAGTACATCCTTTCCGTAACTTTTCACAAAGTTGACCCTTCCGTGCAAGAGTTGAATGCGACCACAGCTGCCAAGGCAGAACTTTGAGACTTTGGCATTTGGCCTGTAGGTTTGGGGTGTTTTTTTTTGTTTGTTTGTTTGTTTTTGTTTGGGTTTTTTTTTCCATCACAGATCTTTGACTAATTCACAAGCCGCTTTTAGAAACAAACAAACCATAATGGCATATTGGCTTTGAGGGATGCTTGAGTTTGGAGAGAGGAAAGATCTGGTAGAAAATATCTGATAGTCCTTATTAACCTGCATTTCCCATATCCCATCAATCCAGGTGGCTTAAATGGAACTGAAGATGTGCGCATGTTGATTTATTCGCTGGAGAATAAATATTGATTTATTTGCCCCATGGCCAGACAGCTTTGCCATAGGGCAGCGCTTCTAAGGAGAAGTGCTGCCTTCCCTTCCTCTCCCCAGGCGGGAGGGTTAGCCCGCAGGCAGGCTGCAGGACAGCCCCTACAGACAGGGACTCCTATGGCCAGGAGGGTAATTAATTCCCTTTGGGTGTGTGGAGGCCCTTCTGTGTTCAGGATTTGGGGCAGGGGAGTAGGCAGCGCAGCAAGCAGCACGTGCTTTGCTGGGAACTGTTGATGCTTTCACCGAGGAGCTCAGAAGAGCTGCCCGGGTGGGAGGGGTGAGCTGCTGGTGGGCTCTGGGAGCTGATGGTTGCAGATGTGTCTTGCAGGGAAGAAAACCAGAGTGGGGCAAGAGTGCTAAGCTGTGTCCTGCCTCTTTGCGAATCTTTCTTTGGGACGTGTATTATGGCAGAAATCACTAGGTGGTGCTGTTACACATAATTCCTACTCTTTTTCTTGGTATCCACACATTTTCAGCCTTTGGAGAAATGGTTCTTGTTAGGGTTGGGTTTATGGTACCTCTTTGAAAAGCTGCTGAAATACAGAAAACTAGCAGGCAGCAGTAGCTAGCTGGAAGGGAGTGTAGCTTCTTCAGACCCTCGTTTCTGTGCTTGGGCTGAGAATTCTGGAGGAAGAGACTGACTGCGCGCAGGTAGCACACCCCCCCTCTTCCTAGGAGAAGCTTGTGTGCTCAAATCCAGCATCCCTCCCCATGGAAAACTCAGCTTTGAGGGCCCTCGATTTCCATTTCTTCTGGAATGACAGCAGTGTGCCAAGGCACAGCTCTCTTAGTTTACATGAAGAAATTCAGATGAGTTTTGCAGAGAGGGAAATCTTAGTAAGAGCAGTTGCCTTCTAGGCAAGTGGATAAGTACAATAATGTCAGAAGAGATTAGGAATTTCCCGAATGTGAATTCTTTAGAAAAGGAACTGGCTCAGGTTATAATGTATTTCTAAACTTTTAAGCATTTTAGATCTCAAATTTATTTTCTGATTCATAGAATCACAGAATGATTTGGCTTGGAAGGGACCTTGAAGATCACCTAGTACCAAACCCCCTGCCAGGGGCAGGGACACCTCCCACTAGACCAGGTTGCTCAAAGCCCCATCCAGCCTGGCCTCGAGCACTTCCAGGGATGGGGCATCCACAGCTTCGCTGGGCAACCTGATTGGTCTGGAACTTTTAGTTTTGGTATTGTTTAAAATAAATATGGCTTGACTGTTTTCATTTATTAAAAAATGGGTATAGTTTAAATGGAAACACAAACATACGTATGAATATGTTGCATTTATTTAGGTGGATTCTACATACT
Source organism: Vanellus vanellus (assembly GCF_965231255.1). Classification (NCBI taxonomy): domain Eukaryota; kingdom Metazoa; phylum Chordata; class Aves; order Charadriiformes; family Charadriidae; genus Vanellus; species Vanellus vanellus. Next base: position 21,489,850 of record NC_138912.1, on the reverse strand, counting down.
GTACAAATGTACACATAGATCCCGGTGTTCTGTTCTCACAGCAATAGTAACTTATAGGCTATTATAATGAAATCAGGCAATGAAACTCATCATTAACAGAAAGCCAAAACCCAGTCTATCCTTCTCTTAGCAACTAATCTCTGGAAAGCCATCCCACCTTTTTTTTTACCTTCTACGTCCCACTCTTTGCCTTGGTTGCCTGGTTTAGGCCTCCATCCTTCAGATGTTTACTACTTACTGCATATGTAACCATGTATTTTAAAATTTTCAGGGTAGGGCCTTTGACCTTGCCTACCAGGAAGAAATTATACTGAATTAACTGTACTGATTTATAAATTGATTTAGTTAAATCAATGCAGCTCTCCTGAGCACTTTATATCACTTCAGTTTAAGTCACGAGTCAGAGAGTAACAAATCAATTCTGTCGGCAGAGAGTGAGAAAGATTAGACTGGATCTTCAGCCCTTCTATCTCAGTATTTATTAGGCTAAGGCCTCTTCAGGGGTTGTTGCTGTTCTCTTTAATTTTTGCTGCCTAATGGACCTGATCCAGCTCTTGATGGCATAAATGAGGGTTTTTCCATGACCTCCAGCTGGGAGCTGGAGATGGCAATATCTTTATTAAAAACCTACAGAAGCTTAGAACGGCAAATAAGTCAAACCTGCCTCCTCACTGCGTACAGAGCTCTCAGACTGTGGCTCACATTGCAGAAATCGCCTTTGCTTTGAAAAGTGTAATATTCTACATTCAGGGCAGGAAAATTCACCCTCTAAAGACACCAGTCTCTGCTAACATTATGCTCAGAGTATCACCGTGCAAAGAGTCATAATCTGATTCGATTTTCCCAACAACAGCAGATAAGTAAGATCTCACATATATTTTGAGATGGGATGAAAATAATCTTTTTGTCAGTCTCCACAGATTTTGTGCATTCACATTGGATAGGCTCGGGACTCGGGTTATTCCTGGTTTTGTACTGGCTTAACCAGAAATGAGACTCCTGTTGCATTCCCAAATCAAAAAGCACAGCTTCTACAAATTGCGTTTCAAAAAGTACTTGCTTTTTTGTTTTGTTGTTCTTCCTCTCTACCTTTCTTCACACTTCTACCAACTATTAATATTAAATAAGAAGGATATCTGAGAATGTGCTGAACAAGAATATTCTGAGTTCCACACACCGAAAATTTTGCTTGCTGCTCCCACAGCTTCTTGTTCCTGGCTGTGGAGAGCAGCAGTGTAGGAGGAGTTGAACTCTTGGAGTGTCTTCCTGTTCCAGAAAAGAGTAACTCACTTGTTTACAAACCTAAGATTTTGGTTCAGTGCGAAGTGATTTTTCTCTTTCTGAACTGGATATTAATAAAGCTGTAAACTCTGTAACCAACAATGTCCTGGCATGCTCTTACAATTCACCTACAGCTTCTGGAAGTCTTTATATTGTAAGTAGTGATGCCCCCTTCCATTCCATCTCTATTCCAAATGCGATTTCTTGTTTATTTTACAGGTTTAAGATGGAACTTACATCTTTGCCGAAATTCCTTTGGACAAGTGACAACAAACTTTTGCATCACCATTTTCCGGACATATTGGCTACTGTTCATACCACACAAGACATCCCCAAAGAAGTTGTTTTTGGACCATGCATGCTCCAGAACACCCTGCTGGACACTGTAGCTTTTATTGCTCTCAAGTGTTCTGATAGACGGAACATCCACTACGTATTTAAGGTAGGAGAAAGGAGCGTTTCATGTTAGTTGTATCAAAAAGGGTTAGGCCATCCCTGAGAAGGTAACTTTGCCAAGGGGTAGGTTTTTCTTTTGTTCAGCACAACCAACAGCTCCTTCAAAGGGGTGAAGTAGTCACTGGGTTTCTGATTTAAAGGGGAGAAGTAGCCAGTGTGTTTCTGATTTATGAGCTGTAGGCTGGAGGGACCTCAGTGAAAACTGTTCCCTTTGCAGGAAGAATACCAAGTCCCACTTCTATGCTGACGATTGATGACCTGCTTCAGCACTGATCAGGAACAGGAGGAAAGAGGGACAAATAGTTTAGAAATCTCACAGAAGCTTCATGCTCAGGTTTCATCCTTACAAAGGACAAAGGAGGCTTGTCAGGAGGTGTGACAGCCATGTGAGAGCAGAGAGGGAAGACTGTGGCATTGCACTGATCCATGCAGGTGGTACATTCGCAGCATTTATTGACAGATCTGAGGAGCGTTAACCCAGTTTGCTCAGTTATCCACAAAAGTAAAATCACAATGGCAGTGATCTCGGCACAGGCTGTATGAACAGGCAGCCATAACTTATTGCTATTAATACATGGACCTCCTAAAGTTACCTTAGATAAGTCTGTCTGTGTCACAGCTGCCCGTTTCAATCACTGTAGAGATGCCACACAGATATGTCTGTGAAACAAAAGGAACTGTCATGTAAGGAAAGTCAGAAACCCACGGCTGTGGTGGAGTGTTAACTCTCCAGCTCTAGTTCCCAATTTTTTTTGTTCCTTAGCCACTATTTATCATAACTTTTTCATTTGAACAATGCATATTTCTTATGCTGGCCTCTTACCTTGGCTTTCTGGGTCTTGGGAGTGCATTTCAGTCACCATTGGTCTAGATGAAGAACAGGGAGGTAGTGTTTTACAATGTGAGGCAAGCAAATTTCCCGCGTGTTATGGCATGGGTGGATCTGGGAGACAGCCAGGCTCTTGTAAGATTTCTATGCTCTGGAGGAGAGAAATCCCAGGGAGTAAATGTAATATGAAAGATGCAGCTGCAGTATTGGGAGATACTGTCTGACGCTTTTGCTTTAAACAAATTAAGAAAGAGAAGAAGAGGCTTCAGGGTTTTCCTGACCATTTGTTTGAGTCTCTGGCACCAGTTTGCTTGCTTGGACGGTGTTATTAGTACTCCAGAAGAACCACAAGCTCTTTGGAGAAAGATCCCTCCTGAAACAAGGCTTTATTTATGGAATATTTCTGTATTTCTCCTGGGAGTTTTGGAATTACTGTAGATTCAAGAAAGAGCCTCAAAGGTTTTCTACATTGGAAGAGCCCTCCAGAGGGACGGCTTTCGTGTTTTGCTACATTTGAGCTAAGTAATTGTTATGCAGCCATGAAATTGGATGCCTGAGTTGGCTCAGATCTCTGTCTTCTGGCAGTAAATACATCAAATTCTGTGCAAGTAGCTGTTTCAGATGCAATCGGTGGTCCCATAGCCTGTTAGCTACTCATAATTAAAAGTAAACCTTCTAGAAATCAGGAACTATTGTTAAGCTCCTAACTCTGTGGGTAGACAATTACTTAATGATTCAATCACGATACTATGTTGTTATCATAGCACTGAGGTGCAAACAAGAAATGCATTTTGATATGCTGGCCACGGGACAAACAGAATACACACAGGAATAACTTGGCAAGGTGGATTCTTTGCAGCTGAGGTTCATATTCATCATAGCTCAGCAGCACTCCTGCAACACTTCGGGGAATGTTATTTCTAACAAGGGTTTCTTCATCTTGGGCTTTTATGTTTAGTCCAAAAGGGAGCTCTATGTATTTTCTGTCATCCACTTGCAGACCCTAATTTGAGCTCCTTGGGCCAATTTGTACACTTGGGCAAAGAAAATGCCTTGGCAACCATTGGCACAGGTGGTTCTTTCCAGCCAATCCAGCAAAGCAAACTGGCCCTTACAAAGGTGTCTGTCCCACTTCTGCCCCTTACAACTTCTTGTGGGTTCCAAGGAAGAGTCTTATTCTCTCCCTTCTCCTGCACCCTCTATCACGGAAGCCAGATTGCCTCCCCAGCCCAGCTGTGATTGAGCCAGTTGGGCTGTGAAGCCTTTACCTCATATATATGGGCGCAAAGGATTCATCTGGGGGATTGCCATCTCCAGAAGAGTGTGGACTTGCAGGGTTTGGAAAAACTAATGCTGGTGCGTGCTTCTAGTTGACAGCACCCAGATCTTATGGTCTGTCCTTTACTGCTCCCCACCTTCTTTAAGCTCCCTCAGCTCTTTCCCTGGAGTCCTGGTTCCTGGAGGAGCTGTGTTCCCTTTGACTTTGCTTAGAGCGCCGGGTGGATGCTCAGTATTTCTGAAACACAGAAACTAATAAATGACAGCCTCTGTCATAGCTATTAGTTACAACCACTGTGTGTGGGTGGGTGTGCTTGTGTCGCTGTCAGACTTTTGTATTTCTCAATCATTGTTAATTACCATGGCGTTTAGAGAGAACCAGTTACAGGGCATGCTAATTTATTTTCTCCTTTATACTAATTAACTCTTATCCTAATGGCCCCTTAATGTTTCTTTCTTGTATTCAAGCTACTAATGTGATCGTGCTTTTCATGGTAGGTAACAGTCAGAGAGAGTTAAAAACAGAGAAAGAAATAGCCGAAATACTGTTTCTGGTACCAAACAGAAGTGAATGGCTGCCCTGCAATTAGTGGAAAACAAAGAGCCGTACATTGCTTGGGGTGAGATTTAGATCACGCTTGTCATTAGATATTTTTCATTTCCAAACTTCTTCCTTTCTAAACAATGACTTAGTACTTCAAAAATTTGTTGAGGCTTTTTATGCTTGTAAATGTTGCCCTTGATAGCCCTGTGTTTCAGCCTCCAAGCTATGAAAATCTTCCCCATCTTTCAAATGCTGCAGAGGACATAGATCTGCTGTGGTAAACACCAAGGAAAAACCTATAAATAAATAAATTGTTCCCTATTCAAAGCAAATGCAATAAAGTAATTAAGATGGGAGCCACACACTGAATGAAGCAGACAAAGCCAAATGTTTTATAGTTATATTATTTCCAGAGCATGGTCAACCTGTGACTAAATGACTCAGGAGTCCTGTGGAGAAAGGAGTAGATGTGACTGAGGACTATGCTGTAATATACACACAGAAGGGAAATTTAATTTGAGCGGTAGACTTAATATTATTTTTCTAACTTCTGAGTGCCTGACCTTGCAACCTAAGCAACATTTTTTAACTTAGTCTGTTTGGTATTTCTGAATGTACACATACTGAAGGTAAACCAATCCCTCGCTACTCTCAGAAATAATTTAATGAAAAATATTAATCTGATGAGTTTTTATCTGTTTAGATACCTGGAAATGAATTTTATCGATTTATCAAAGGCAGGAATAGGAATGTATCATTTTATTTCTGACAAAGGAAAGAGATCATATGAGTGCTTCTTAGTTGTATTTATTAAAATCTGATTTTTATGTCATCTAACCGAACAGTTACATATGCAGATGTTGGGGTGTTGAATCCGAAACCCAAGATTATTTTTACACCTCCCGATCCGTATCCTCTTATGTCAGTGAAAAACCCCACATGCGACTGCCCGGAACGTGTGTTTATTTCTGGGCTCAGACTGCACTGATCCAGGGGTCTGCACATCTCATACCCCACAGGCCACAGCACTCCTGACTCATAGCCCATTTTCCCATGGGAGTGAGACCGCTACTCACAGAGGAGCACACCTTCTGTACCTCTGTGATCCAGATCTGACATAGTCCCATGGTACAACCTGCATCAGACAGAGGACATCATCCTTGCCGTGAGTGGGCTGGAGATTGGCCAATGCACCGCCCCTGGCATTGCCACGAGAGGCTGCATGTGAACAGCGGTGTCTCCTTCTCCCTCCCACACAGCGGTATTCCCAGAGCTCTCAGCACTCACGCCGGGGAAGCCTTCTCCCTGGGATGACTTTGGACTTGGTGACACTGGCTCACAGCTTTGGCATACTGGCTCTGTGTGAGGTAGAAAACAGGCTTTGTTCTTGAATTTGATGGAAATCTATTTTGGGCCCCAAGACCTGAAATTTCCCTTTTTTTGTGTTCTGTCTCACAGGTAGATGTTACGTCTGTGCACAGTCCCACAGGACTGCCTTGGATGAGACTTGTACAAGCAGCTGCCAATAGCAAGGAGCAGAACTTGGAAGCTTACTTAGAAAACAGTCAGTTATATTATCGCTCTACTAGGAAAATCAACAAAAATGAGGAGCTGCTTGTTTGGTATGATGAGGAGCTTTCCAGCCTCTTGGGTTTCAATGAGATAAAAGCTCAGAGTCCCCAGAATGGTAAGTGCTAAATTGTTCACTGCGAGGGTCACCGAGGTCTGATGTGGGTCTGCAACTTCTTTAGTATGTGGTGATCTTGGAATAGAGGAAATAAAACCTGTCTAAATCCTTAGCTGGTCAGCTAAAAAAGAAGGCCTTTTGCTTTGGAAATTGAGCTGGAGGCATAGAACAAGAACAAATTTACAGTTCTCAGTGCCATTTTCATTGCTACTTTCCCAGAGTGGATGGTGCACTGGGGATTTATGTTGAAATTTTTGAGCAGTGTAACGGACGTCTATGCACCCGTCTACCTTGGAATCCTAAAAGCCTAAAATATTGGTTGGAAATATGCCTTTGTAGCTCATTGAGGAATCAGGTATAGGCTACAGTTTGGCTTTAATCTTGTAAATAAGCAGAGCTGTAAAAAATACATAACAACCCAAACAGTACTGCATACAGCACAGTCTGCCCATTTAGCGGGGACACAGTAGGAGCAACGAAAAGGGCATGATTTTCATCTGGAGATATTGCCAGAAGTTTATTGCTCTAAAAGAAATTGAGTTGACAATTGTTGAAAAAAACAAAAATCAAGGTTATGGAGAGACCAAGCAAATGACTGTCAGGTCCATGCCAAGGTTGTCTCCAGCTGTCATTTACTCCAAACTTTGACCTAGTTAAACTGGAACAAACCCCTCTCTACATTCTCTTTGGTTGATTTAAACACAGCTGATATAGTTTGGTTAGTAAAGGGGTAGGTTGGGTGCAGGTGTGAGTTGGTAAATTTGTAGTGTACAGTAAATTTGATAGTGTACAGTTCCTGTAAATTGATGTTAAATTAATATAGACACAATCATAGCAGGAACCCACTAAATTGTTTTAACTGATTTCAGCGTGTTCTGTTAGCTTCCGTGTAGGCACACACTGTCAGCCCTATGAATTTACCAGGCCAAATTGTTATCTACACAAGAAACACTATATCTAGACTCAAGACTTGAAACTAGCAGGAATAATGTTCCACCCAAATCAGCAGCCTTATTTTCTTATAAAAAGTTCAGTTTCTGTAGTTTGGGACGCCATCTAAGCTGTGCTGAGCCTACAAGTTAGGGGTTTGTAGTTCTACCCAACCAATGTATGAACTTTCCTATGTATCCCAGCTCTCGGGTGCTGTCTGGCATCATTCATCATTTGCATTTAAAAACTGCTGTGAGTTGTGAAATAACATAGCATAGATACTGTTTTCAAAGGTTAAGATGGGCCACACATGTCTTGGTCACTGAATTCTGTACTGTCTGTTCACGTGCAATCAATCATCCCAATAAACCAGAGATGTAGCACATCCGAAGGCCAGAAAGCAACAGTTCCATGCCAATGCATTTTCCCCATTCCTCCTGCTCATCACTGGCATCGTTTCATTTTGAACGTTATTTTCTGTGCCACGGGTGTCTGTGCCTTAAGGCATATAGCAGTTTGCCAAATGAGCATGACTAAGGGCTTCAGGCATTATTATCAGATGATTTGTGAAAAGTATTAAACTTCCAGAGTATCCTATGCAGAAGATAAAGGCTCATGCCAAAATCTTTGAGTTCAGGTCTAAACCACATTATTACTTGGGTGTATAGAATTTAACATAAAGCCAGTGACCTACTTAGGAAAAGTAGACCCAAATCTGGGTTCAAACTTCAAATTGTCATAAAGTCCATATGGTTTAATCTAGACCATTTTGTACTGGCCACTTTACATGATACAAACTTGGCTGGAGAGTCTAAATGAAAGCTTTTCTGCAAGTAGCACATGAAGGCAAATGTGGGTGAACCATTTTCTGTAGCAGCAAGGGGCCTGATTCTGGACTGGCGTGAGCTTTACCATGTGTAATCTTGTATGACACAAGAAATATTTCTGGGGTTTTTGTCTGTGCCAATGACAGGGTCAGGATCTGCCCATGATTGTAACTTTGCAAAACTCATCATCTATTGTCTGTTTCTGCAGAGTTGAGATGCCAAGAATGTAACCGAGTCTTTAAATGCGAGCATTCCTATCTCTCCCATGTCCGCTTCCTATGTGTCCCAGAGAAGAGCGCCCTGCTATGGAGAAACTTCCAGGACCCTAAGACTGAAAAGAGCAACTTAGCTGAGCAGACCACGAATTTCCACAGCCTGGCAAAGGATCTAGAGGTCAAAATGGCAGCTTGTAAAGATGATGCCCATGGTCTCACAGGAGAAAAGAGAGCAAAATCTGAAGAGGCTGAGAACAACAGAAGCAGGAAAACAGTGTTGTTGGAGAAAACCAATAATCTGAGTGAGGAACATAACTGTGGGGGCAAGGAAGAGGTTGGGGGAGAGCATGCATCGGCTGGTTCTTTCTGGAAGCTTGGTTCAGGGAGGCAGTCAGCTAGGAAGGATGCTTTAGAGCAGAAGCAGAGCGCTTTCACTGAGGTCAGGAGGATGAAGGAGAAGCAGAGGAACGAGAAACCAAAGGAGTCAGAACAGGAGGATGGCACAGTCTCACGTGGTAAAGAGCAGGTATCAAAGGAAGTGTTGCTGAACTCCTCTGGTAGCGCGTTCTCCTTTGTGTGGCCCACCAGAGCCCGAGGAGAACAGAAGAGTGCTTTCAGCAAACCCAGTAAGTGTCTAGGAGAAAGAGCTGCAATAAATTCTTCTCATCCCATGAGTGAGTCAGCAAAGAGCCTGGGGGAGCTGTCCGGCTTCATCGCCACCACAGACATCATGTGCTGCAGCACTCTTCTCAACTCCAAGTTCTTTGTCAGTGATTTGTGTAATGCTCAGATGCTGCAGACAAGCATCACTCGGAGCAATGGTTTCCCATATACCTCAGAACCGTGGCCCAAACAAGCAGGAGGACAGTTACGAAACACAACCACCGCTTCTTCGTCCTCCTCCTCTTCCTTGACTCTTCTTCCCCCCACCTTCACGTCCTTTGGAGTGGCTGCCCAGAACTGGTGTGCCAAATGCAACTTGTCCTTTCGCATGACATCTGATTTAGTTTTCCACATGCGGTCACATCACAAAAAAGAATACTCCTCAACTGAGTCCCAGAGCAAGAGGAGACGAGAGGAGAAGCTAACGTGTCCCATTTGTCACGAGTACTTCCGAGAACGCCATCATTTATCCCGGCACATGACTTCTCATAATTAGAGCTGTGCAGACAGATCTCAGCAAGGGACTGGGCAGGTTGGGTAAAGAAGGGGAACGTGATTCACTTGTATCCATTTCTTTTTTGAGTTTACATAAATTTCTTACAGGAAATCACTGTTTACAATAATTTATAATAGAGGCTTTGCAAAAAAATATAAAATGTTTACAAGAGTCTGAGTGGGTTGTAAGTTTTGAAAACTCAACCTAGCCCTTGTCAATCTATTTTCAAGGAAATAAAATAGTGAAATGAATGCACATGCAGTATTAATTTGCAAAGAGTTGGGAACAATGTTATTGTTTTACAAACAGGGTTTTCTTTGCCTGTATTTGATTTGCTGCTGCCCGTGCAGTACAATGTAAATACAGAAGTAACAAACACCTCATTGAATGAAGATTCTTTAAACATTACGAAGAACAGAGCTTCTAGGTTAAAAGAAAAGAAGTTACTGTTTCTAGCAGCTTTGGTGGACTCTTATTCCTTTATGTTAGCTGAATCCACTTTCTTATCAGATTTGTGAGTCTGAGTAAAAAACTTATATCTCACTGTCTCTTTGGCTTTGAAAGGGGCTTGTCGTTAAGACTCTATCTGAAATTTGTGATCATCAACAACTGACCAGTAGACTGCCAAAGAGGCTGTGATGTGTAAATCAGTGTATCTGAGTGCTGTTCTAGGCTCTGCTACTTTTGAAACATCTTTTACAAAGTCAAGTCAACCTGGATCTGTATCAAATGTGACCTGTTGTCAACGTCATTGTGTAGAAAGGAAGCACAAATTCTGCCCAGGTCTTGCGAGGTCTGTGTGACTTTAGTAGGTGTACAGATCTGACGGGGGTAGAGTTTGGTCTGTCGTTTTCAGGTTTTGGATCTACTAAAGAAAGGAACTACGGTATTTGAGTTACTATGAGCTACTGATAGATAGAATCTGCACAGTTTAATTGTGGGTGATAGGCTCTGTTCTGCTAACCGCAAGAAGAGGAATGTCCTTCACAAAATGACACAGGCATACAGGAATTGCATTGCATTAGACTGGCTTGTCTGTCCTTTGGTTTCTACATGGTCCAATTCCAGCTTTTTTTAAAAGAAGGTGCCAAGTTCTCTCTGTAGCCTGCCCATATGAGACATTTTTCTTGCCTACTTTGGTTTGAGCTCTACTTTGTCTCAGAAGCAGATGAGTTTATACTGCTCTGGGTAGGGGGGAGGGGAAGCAACAATCCTGTCTATTGTTACTGCAGCGCATCTCATTACTTTTTTAATCCATTTAGGGGCTTGCTCTTGACAGCTTATGATGTGTGTTCATGTTTATCTCTCTCATGTAGTATTTTTTCAGGTTGTCTGATGTTTTTGTGGCCTCTCAACATCGTCTGCTATTATTCCCTTTCAGATAGAAAATTATCAGAAACCACTAATTTCTCAGCTAGGAGTAAAGGACATTGCAATATACTCCTTATTATTTTCCACCATGCTGATGATATAGTCCAGTGTTTGTCTGCTGCACACTGGACAGAAGTTTTCTTTGAGTTCCTATGATGATGCCTAGGCTGATAATGCCTAGCAATTATCAGCAAGTAAACACATCTGAGTGATAAAAGACAGCCCGAGAGTCTTAGGCTGTCAGTTGGGATCAACATATTACACACATTGTCATCTCTTGGGAGATTTCTGCAAGTCAGGAGACTGTATTCTTCCCAATATATTGCTGTTGAACATTAATAGATGGCTGTTCCCTATTAACATAAACATTTGACTTATTAGAGGCCAACCACTGGCTGTGCACCCTAGCTTTATTTTCCAAACATAAAGTGATTAAACTGTTACATTATGCCTTTCAGTTCAGAAGACTTAAATTGAGTCTGGAGGTCTGGTTGGATCGTAACACAGCTTTCCAAGGTCAGTGGTGGAAGCTCTTTCACTGGAGTCATTAAAAAGCAAAATGAACAAAAGCTTTGAAACATGGAGCACAGGGAACAACCTTGCATTGAGTAGGAGATGATGTGGTTTCCTTCTAATCTTTCCATCTCTATTTTGTGTCCAACAACATTTACTGTGTAAGGAGTATATTAATGGCAACTTTTAATGGGCCAAATTTCACTCCATCTGGTTTTATCTGGGTGCCAGCCAGTTTACTGTGAAGTCAGTGTCCATAAAGCGTAATGAAGGACTCCATGGTGTAACTGCCTTCATATGTGGTTAGGGTTATAGTTCCCATTAGTAGTTTAGGCCAGATTGTGATCTCATTTATTCCAGTGCAAATCCAGAATAATTCCATGTTGCTACTCCTGATTTACATCAATTACTTTAAGATCAGCCTGGCCCAGTATAAATAAGACTAAAGATTTTTTGGTACCATTGCTGCAAAATGTTCTCTTCTGTACTTACTGACAGATGCCGTGTTTTCTTAACAGTTTTATGGTTAGGAACCTAACTTCAGAAAGACAAAACCAGCTGTGTAATGCTCCCCGGTACTATGTTGGCGCATTGCTTCAACATTACCCTGCTCCAAGGGCCTGTTTTTCCAGTGCACCACACCTGGCATATTGTTTAGATCAGAATGAAGCTGTACCAAATCTAACGGGTTACATGTTTTCACGGGTTTTGTGCTGGTCTCAGTGATCTTGAGAAAGTGTGGCAAATCAGCCGTTGATAAACAGCTGCTGAATCTCAAAACCTCCTCCAATGATGCGTTAGATCTACATCCGTAGAGGTCTCACCAGTAATCAAACTTACTTACTCTGCTTATGGTATGAGGCTTAAGCAAGCAGCAAGGCTACAGGGAGAGATTGCTTTCCTTTATGTCATGAAGTTGTTTTCTTGGGCGGGGGGAGGGTGGAAAGGTAAGAACTGTTACCCCATTTCTTTGCAGGCATATCTCAGTCACGGCAACTTACATACTGTGATGGCAAGCAATGTATAAATGTCTTCTGTGCACAGAAAGGCGAGAGAACCAGTCATGAGAAGTGGCAGAGCTGATTCCAAATGCAAAAATGAAGAGGAGAGGTTTTTAATCAGCTTTATTTCTGGTACCGTCCTCAACTCCTCCGGCTGCAGGGGCAGCACAGTTTGGTCCCAGCATGTAAAGACTGGGGATTTTCCTCTTGCAACATGGAAATCACACGGCAGGCAAATGTGTGTGATACTGCCCTTGCTCCTTTGGAGGTGGCACAAAAATTGAGTGAACAAATTGCCTCTTGTACTGGACTTGTTTACACACATAACTGACCAATATGACATCCAGTTGCCTGCTACACCTGTGCTAACATCAGAGCAAAACAGCGCAGATGCCAACAGAACCAGAACTTGATTCCCTATGTGTAAAACGAGCTCTCGCGTAAAGCCCCTCGTGGAGGCAGAGAGAATGCCTTTCATGTGTCTCAAGTTTAACCGAGTGTCTCATCTAAGCTGGGTTACATAAACCAGGGGGCTTATCCAAAATTTTTGCAGATTTTATTTCTTTAAACAAAAATATTCATATTAAAGCTGAGTGAACCAAATATTGCACAGGCAGAAGGAAACCTAACGAGACAAAGAAAAACAAACTTCCTATAATTGAGTCATGCTGGAAGCTTTTTTTCCTTGTGTCTAGAAGTCTGAACATTTAAATTGGTGCAGATGAAAGGAAATCCTGCTGGAGGAAAGGCGCTCCACTAGAGCAGGGGGTTCATGAAGAAATGAAGGGACTTAAGGAATTCATGAAGGACTGCATTCAGTCCCACTGCGATCCACAGCAGGGATCTGTGTCTTTTCTACAAGTAGAAATGCTTGGAAGAAAAAAAAAATTGGATTTTGGTTTTTAAAACAGGAGAAGGAGACAACTTGAGGTCAGCTGACTGGTTCTTTTCCTGTCTTTGCTAGCAACTGCCTGTGTCGTTTTGATCAAACCACTGGTTCGCATGACGTGTTTCTGGATCAGTGAAAAGCGACATAACACGGTGCTGTCATGCTCAGCTGCTCAGGCTGTGTTTCTGCAGTGGGTTGTGAGTTTACTGATAGGCAATGCCAGCTTAGGATATTCGTTCACTCATTGACCCCTGAACTTTTTCTAATGAAGATGTGTTCCTCCATCGAAACTGCACTCAGACAGGTTTTTGACGACTATATATTTACTTGCTTTTTGGGGCAATTTTTCACTAATTGATGCAGCCTGTGAGCTGTCATTGGTCTACAGACCAAGGTTTGAAAATCACTGCACTAGGAGAGCTTTTGCGGTATGATCATTAGAAGCACTCTCCAGAGAGCAAGAATGCATCATTTTGTAGAAAAAAACCCTCAACACAGAATAATCTGGCTGCCATTTCTTGGTCAGAATTCTGGGAATGCTAAAAGGAGAAAGATCATACTGCTAGGAGACCTGATACACCAGCTCCTTTCCTCTTGCCTTTAAAAGGAACATGATTAGAATGAAACTTCAGGAAATCATTCCAAGTAAGGAAATGGTGCGATAAACTGTTGAATGTCCCTGTCAGCTTTGGAACCAGAAGAGGGAAGGGTGGCAGTTTCAGCATGTTGTGTTGTGGAAGGGCACTTCCAAAATTGCTTGCCTCTCCCTAAGAAAACTTCTAACTTTCTCATTTAAACCACAAACCATGGATTTTCCATAAACTGATTTTCAGTCGTAATTTTGTGATGTTCAAACCTTTCAATGCGGTGTAATTTTCTAGGCAATTACTGTCTGTAGTTTTGTGAGGTCTGTTGATTACACTGTGCTGTGGCTTGGTTAGGTTTTCATAAGAGGTTCTGGTTGTTTGAGCTGACAGTTTCAGTGGTAACTAGAAACATAAAAAATGCCAGGTGGAACCAAACCCGGGGGATGTACATACAAAGTGGGAAATACAGCTCAGGATCTACGTCTTCCTTGACACTACAGAATAAGGTGGAAGATCCATGCAGAAAGCAGCTGTGGGGGAAAAAAGTCTTCTTGACCACATAGATGGTAGAGATCAGTTTTAATTCTGAAAGTGTAGACTGAGGTTTCAGGGAAAGTGCTGTTACCAGTCAAAATTCCAGATATTTGAGAAGTGCTTGGTACTTCTAAACAGTACAATCTTACTAGGTTCAGTGCCACTTGTCTCAGTGGGTCCTGCAGGCTCTGCCTTTACAGGTATTTCCTTTTTGTCAGTTCTGAATTTGCACCTTTTCAACTTCACTGTCTTAAATTGAGATAGAATAGGATATAGTTCATCAATCTTGCTTGTTATCTCTCTGCTCTAAGAAAGCCAGTCTTTCCAGTGTCTTCAAACAAAATGTTTCTTGTGACCCTACCTTGAGCAAAAATACAATCAAACACAATTTACGCTACACCATGTCCAAGTTTTAAGGTCAATGAGATGGGAATAAATATGACACAGCAGTATGTGAAGACAGGAAAAAAAAATTTCTAAGCCTGATAGTTTCAATGCCAATGAGCCAGTAGATGACCTATGAAATAGTAAATATTTTGTCAATTAATAAAGTTTTTCAAGGTTGCACATTATTTTTTCAGTGAAACTGATCACTTTAGTGAACTAACAGCACTATTGATTTCAAATGGACTAACCAGCAAATGCATCTTCATTGTTTTCCCAACTGGATTCCAATTTCTAGACATATTTATTATTTGTAAGTACTTACAATATTACTACAGGAAGAAATTATTTGCTATTTGTGCCCGTAGGGTGTAGCTTTTGGCCCTTGAATGGATAGCTAAAGTTTTTAAATGTTGGGTTTAACAACTACTATTGTTTGTACATGACAGCACAACTGATTGTGTTTAGGAAAACACGGCAGTATATCTGGATCATTTGGATATTAAAGAGGCTTAAAAGACATTAGAAGAAATACATTACTGTTGTTTACTCATTCATTGACTACTCCAGTCTCTTCCATATTAAGTATCTTTAATATTCTTCATACATATATCACTTCACACAAAATTCTGTATGAGTTTTAATTCATTTAAATATTTTCCACAACACTGAGAAGTTCAACAACTGACTAGTGCATAAAAATCAGAATACCAAAATGACTCAAAAGAGTCCGGCTTAGCGATCGCACTGAATGTAGTTGGTAAGACAAACAAGTAGTAAAAAAGATGGAAAGTCTATTTGGTTGTTAAAATTATTTTCCTGTAAATACTGAAACAGATTCCCTGCAGTCAGATGTTTAAACACAATTTATAAAAAAAACCCAACAGCAATAACTTACAAATGAGCAAGCGAATGGCAATGTGTAACTACTATAGACTCGAACTGAATAAATCTGGGGGGACCATTTTTCTAACTTAACTGCCTTACAGCTGGCATTTTGTAGGGATAAGAAATGTTGAGATCTAGATTTGAGTTATACGTATTTCTAAATCATTACAAAGACAAATGGTTACATAAGAATTGCAAGAAAGACAAGGAATGCTGTGCATTGATTAAGCTCATGTCAACAACTCTGTTAGTTGCCCTGGAATACACTAGTACTTAATAAGTAGCTTGTTAGCAGGGTGTGAAGAATGCCTGTCTGCTTTCTTCTTGTCTTTCGAGTAGGGCAGACAGCAATCTGGTTTTGGCCTTAAGTAAAAACCTATGATTCTTTTCCCTGACTCTGTTGATCTGAGCATTGGGTGAAAGAGTCAATGCACTACCTTTCTCCTGCTCATTCCCCATCCCTCTGCCAGCTGCTAGGGGAGAAGCCGGCATGCACCTAAGAAATACCAGAAGTCCGGGCAACCCTGACAGACCAGGAATGGTTATTTTTGGTACATCTAAATGATAAAATGGAGAAAAGACTTAATTTAGCTCTTGCATTTCGGAAAATGGACTCTCCCAACTACTGTTAATTCTCCTTTAATATGTATAAATAGGAATGTATACAATTTCCAAAGGAGAAGGGGTGCCTTTTCTATCTTTGCATAAATACTTTGAGGTGGTTCACACGGCTTCAATACTGACAGGTAGGATTTTCTACGGAACCAAAGGAAATCTCTGTGATTTGGAGCTAAATCTTAAAAAACAGACACTGCAAGAACTAACATTTACATTTGATCACAGGAGAGGAATCCAGAAACCCCAGTGAATTATCCAAGTATCTCAGCCATACCCTGAAAGAGTTGGGTTTCAGAGAAGGGGCTAAAAAAGTCAGCATGTTGAAACGGGAGTCACTTTGAGCTGTGTACAAGGAACCAACCGCTGATCACAGAGATTGAAATGAAGTTCTCACTCCTTTCCAGGGTTTACATTTGGGGAGGTACCTTTCTTTCCCTAAGAACTTGATTACTAGAAAACTCACAAAAAAATGAGACTCCATTGTGAAGCCTGATAGGAACTCAAATCCACTTCTGCTGCCCAGATCAGCACCATTGCTCGTGCTTGTGAACTATTCTGGGTAGCAGAAGGGCCTTGACGCTTCTCCTGTTGGAGCTGGGCTTTTGTGCAGTAAACAACCCATGGTTTACTGAGCTAGACAGATAACAAAAGGAGCACTTGTAGCCTGCCTATCCCCTCACATGCACCTATGCACATATGCACATACACATAGACATGCTGTGAGATTTCTAGGGTCTCAATTTTGCATTAATTACCTAAATTATGGCTAAATCCTACTCGGGGTTCCCAAACCCATAATTGGTTCAGCTCCTGAGAGTGTAAGTCCCTTGGGCTCCTTTGAAAATTACAGCCTACCTTTTTTTCCAGGGGCACATTCCCCCACTAGGCTATCTAGAGCTGTGCAGGTGAGCACTGAGCATCTCCTTTGCTTTGAGGAGTGCTGTGTCAGCTGGTGTTTCCATGTGAGGAGGGACCCCTTTCCCTTCCCAAGAGGTGCTCTCTGAAGAGGTGACTGATCTGGAGGTGGGGATGATGATGTAGAAGTTGGTATCATCTACTTGGTGTGTCTGTGGGGAATGGCAGCCACCACTGGTCTGTTCCCCAATGATGAGAGCTCTGCCCAGTTTCTTCATTATGTACACAAACTCTTCAGCAGCCCCAGCTGTCACAGCACTGGTGAGGATTATTAGCCCCTTCTGAGAGCCATACCTCTCCCCTGCCGGAAAGGACAAAAAGCATCAGAAAATGCATCTATTTTCAGAGATTTACTTGCATAATGGAGCAAGAGAAGCCATGATACCACACACTTCATTCTCCACCTGCTATTAACCAAAGAAGTTTGGAAATTCACTTTGTACCTATGACAGTATTAAAGCACTTTTTAAACTGTCACCCTATGTGGTGTTCTTGGGCCATCAGTTTCTGGTTATGAGCTTCAACTGGGAGGTCAGTTCATGGTTACTACTGCTGGCTCTTCGGTGGCTTTGACTTTTACAGGAACTCTAGATCCCATCAGAGGAGTGGGATAAGCAGGTGAGGAAAGTGATATTTTCCACTGCTCCAGCAGGAATACAGAAAGCTCAGCCAGCCAGCCATATCTTCAGTTTCACTCTCATGCCTCCTCCAGGAACACGGATGTCACAAAGCTTGGTCTGCAAACTATGCAGGCGGCGTTTTATGAAATTACAATTATAGTGGTTTCCCACAGGCTTTTTATAATCTATAAATGAAAGCTGTTCCATGGCCTTTGTTGCAAGCCCTTCAACAAATACCCCTTTATTATTCGGATCTGAGCCAAGTTATCTCATTTTCTTACAAAAACCAGCTGACAGGAGTAGGAGGATTTTTGCACATTATTTTCAATATATCTCAACATGCTAGATACTTTTTGAGAACTTAGTTCCTTTGAAAAAGTGACCAGTGTGTAATAACTGGGACCCCATAACTTGAAAGCTACTCTAAACTGCTCTAAAAATGTCATTCTTTAAGTAAGTTACAGTATGACATATAATTCTCATACTAAACTGTGAGAGAGGGGCCAATAGCATGGTAATTAATTTTCACACCATCTTTGCTCTTCTCATTTCACTATAGACATAATATCCATTAGAAGACCCTTTTCACAGTAGTTATATATAATACAGGACCAGATCCAGCTCCTTTGAAGTTAATCTGAGTCTGCCTGTTCTCTTTGATGGGAACTGGAATGTGTCCATAGTAATCGTATCCCTTAGTACAGCCCACCTCTGACTGCCTGGGAAGATAGATGGACCCTACAGCCTGTGACAAAGTTTAACCATTTCAGCATGCTCCAAGCCAATAATTGCAGACACCATTGTGACATCTTTTTTGGTACTGTCTTAGCTTTAAAGGGGAAAAGAATTAAAAGCAATGTTTAAGGCTTCTTAGCACTCTGACTGCACTTTATGAGCAGTGAACAGCTCTGTTTCTGCATGTTGCAGCATTCTTTCAACTTCCTTGAACAGCAGGGCAGGGTGTGTGGGGGGGTATGTGGGTGGTGGTGGTGATACATTGCCATATGATCCAAACTCACTCAGATTTGCTAGATTTAGTGGTTTTCTTTCTCTCTTGCATTCTCTGGACAAACTGGGCTATTGAGGGTGTTTTCATCTACTGAAATAGTGGATTACACAGGTAGGAAGTGAGAAGCTATGTATAAAACTGTGTGAGTATTGGAAAAGATATTACTAGAGGTCTAGGGAGCACAGGGTTTATTTCTAATTTTGGCAACTTTTAAAGGCAACAAGTCACTACGGCCGTACACAGTATCCAGGTAACCTTCCGGGGACCAGTTTACAAACCTCCGTGTCAAACATATGCCATTCCTGGGAGCAATAAATTGTTATTTGCAGAAGGCATTGAGGCACATGGCTGAAATGCACTTGTTTGGATTTTTTTACATTCTCTGCACAGCTTGCATTTATCATGGCAGGCGCTTTCACCAAATGAGTTACGGTGTCTAACTGCTCACTTAAAAATACACAAGAAGGGACATCTGGAATGAAAAGCTACTCTAAAAAGAAATTGTCGTTTTACCTTTGAGCTGTGGCTGGGTCCATATTTCTTTTACCGAGTCACTGGGTCTGTCGTAAACTTTGTCCAAGAGAATTTGGTGTCCTTCATCAAAGAAGTATGAGCATAGGATTGCTATGGAAGTGGTGGAGCCTCCAATATTGTACCTTTACACAAATTAAAAATATTAAGGAAACAATGGAAAACCGCCCTTACAAGTATCATCCCTTAACATCAGTACTGAAAGGGCTTATGGCTACATTTTGATACATTTACACTAATTCTCCCCTATCATCATTGGCACATTTGTCAGAGAAACAAAATTTTGTCTAAAAGTCTTCGTCTGTTATTACCCACAACTGACTTCAAAAGCAAACATAAAACTGAATGGTCTATTTTTTTTTTCTTGATTCAACCTGGAAAAACTTCAGAAAGTAAGCAAAGACTCTTAATCCGCAGAGAAGCATCAGATTCTATTTATTCTTCTACTCTGAATAACCCATGCTGTTACTGACGTAGGCAGCATGAGTAAATACCTAGACCCTAATATATAAATGTAGATCCCAATTTAAGCAACATACATTTGTAGAACTGTTGTGTTCTTGTTTCCTGCTGCAGGCAATGAGAATACTTGGTGTTTGGCACTTTATAAGATTAGGCCATTTCTTTTTGTGCCTAAAGATCGCTTCATTTAGGACAGTTATGTTTGAAAACTTTGGTTGTAGTTTATTTTTGTACCCGTCTCTAAAGATTAAATTCACTGAAGAGTCTAAGTGTCATCGGAGAACCCCTGCTATGAATACATACAATGGAAAACCAAATTATGTTTTGACTGTCACTTTTCACTAATCCTAGAGCACATAAAGCACTGGAAATGTTTGTACTTTGCTTGCTAGACAGAGATAGACACAGTGCTGGTCTGTAGGTGATGTTAGGAGTGCGTGGCACAGGCATTCCAGCAAAATCCTGCTAGAAAATGAGGTTTGTTCAGTCCAGTCCATAACTAAGTTTTCTTCACCTCCAGAAAAGGATTAGACAATCCAGGAGGCCTCTTTCCCAAAGAGCAAAGCTACCTCTTTATTCTGCAGCATTTGGGAGCTGTACGCTGGATTCACACTATGCTTGGCTAGAACTGAAATTAGCCTCTTCAGTGTGTCCCTGATGGTGCTGTACTGCTGCTGCACAGCCCAGGAGGCAGCTAGAGCCAGCAGAGCCCAGTTTCCTGCTGCTGCCATCATGGCTGGAGCGAGCGGCAAGCAGGCAGCTGGAGTAATGCTGGAGAGCTCTTCCTGGGACTCTCTTGCAGACAGTGAAACTGCAGAAACTTTAGTTAGTAATAATGACCAAACAGTTGCTACAATTTTAGCTTAAGCCTTAGAGGCAAGTACTTCTTCATTACAGACTTCATGGGTGACATTAGGGAAGCTGTTTAGTTTATCAGTGTCTCTTCCCAATGCTGTGAAGGTTAAAAATACAAAGTTCACGAGTGGCACAGCTGTTCCAGGAAAGGGAACTATTAAGGTGAGAGACATTATGCATTATGGTTAATCCCATGCAAAATTGAAAATTTCAAAATATGAAGTTCATGAGTAGCCCAGCTGTTCCAGGGAGGGAAACTTGTAAGATGAGAAACATTATTCATTGTGGTTAATCCCATGAAAAATTGAAATTATCAGCCTTGCCTTAAAATCATAGTATTGATTTAGGAAGAATTTAAAGAGGTAAAATGTTTGGGGTTCTCTTTAGAGACTGGGTCTCTTGTGCACACTCAAAGGGCTGGAAGTACATTAAATATTAAAAAAAAAAAAAAAAGCAATCCAAGAAAAGAACTGCAATAAGACCGTTTGGTAGCTCAGCTATGATTTTACCTTTGCTGTTTTATTGCCCCTGGCCCTGATATGACTTTTAGCTTGGGAGAAAACAGGCGCAAGAAAGAGGAAAGACACAGTCCTTTCTCAAGGCTACTGGAAGACAGTTGTGCCTTTGCTGAATTTGAATTCAGTCACCGATGTGTTTTTTTGGTTGCTGACCTGCCTGCTCTGCGCTTACATAGTGAGATCACTCTCTCTACTCTCATCTCTGTGCTCATCTTTTCCTGTACAAGCTGCAAATCCCAGAAGAATATTTAGAAGATTATCAAATATTGAGAGGCCTGTGATGGCAATGGACACAAGTGGTTCTAGCATTAAAAATTGGTTCTTACAACGGCCTTCTTTTCTTTAGTTGATATTTGTAATGTTCTGGGCTCACAAACATTAGCTCTGGACCAAAACAGGGCAATGACTCACCTAAATATTGTATGGGAAATGTATATTTGTGATATTCATCTGCTTTGATAGCTGGCAACAAATGGATGCCATCTTCTGGCTCATAAATCTTGGACATACTGAAGTGTCCAACAGAATCTTAAGTTAAGAGTGGGCATATGATGCTGTAGCTTGCTGCAGCATGGTCTAGGAGTGCTACAGTACCTTTGAGGCAATAGTACCTTTAAGACAACTTTGTGCTCTATGCACAAGGGTCATTCTGTACAGGGCTGATTGGACAGGATAATTTAGCACTGCAGGTATGGTAAACTAGATATTGTAACACAGCCTTATGTGTGGCTTTTGACTGTTCAATCACTTGTCCATTGCCTGCAATAAAAGATTTAATTAAGCTATATATATATAATTAATACAAGGCACATGCAGAGTTAGATTAGAAAGAAAACAGAGAAAGAAAACAGATGTGACATCCAGGATTGCGTTCTTCAACTTATTCCCTAAATTTGCCTATTTAGTTCTAAACATCTCAAGTGATGGTACGATTTATCTTGAGATATACTTCCAGACTGTTATTGTTTTCCTTGGCTGTTTTCCTTTTCTCATTTAATCCCAGCAATGTTAGCCTGTAAACAGGACAGTAAACCATGTAAAGCTAATTCAGTTACAAGTAAAATGCTGTTCTGAAAGAGTTTTGGTTATTTGCCATTCAAAGGTTTACCTCATGTCTATGATTAATGCATCTGTGTGAACAATTTTCTTCCAAACATGCTCTACCAGTAGGTCGGACACCTGGGTTAGAAGTTCACTGTCTCCAAACATATCAAATCTCAGATAGCCGATGTTGTTTTCAAATACATTTGTGTGGAATGAAAATTTAATCAGATCTTCAAATACTTCTGGGGAAGGGATCTGAAAGAGTTCGGAAAAAACAAAGCAAATCAATTGCTGGCACTTACAGCTTGGCACAAGATTCAAAAAGAATGATGTAGGTCAAGTTTAGTCCAGGTGGGACATACGTGAGGAATGTGACCAAGTGTGAAGAACATAATGAATGATGTTAAGATTTTTGCATATTAAATACAGGTTAGCATTGGCTGCTGCACTGTTTGCCCAGTACAGTGTGCATCAATAGCATGCCCAGAATCTGGATCAGGCCCCTATTTGTCAGGGCTCAGTTTACTTTTCAAAAATACAGGAATTTCCTCAGACCAAAGAGGCTGAGCAGACTACAAGAACCATCCCCCAACCTGCAACATAGGCCACTATCCCAGGCCTGCCACCCAAGGCCCCTTGTTTTCTCTAGTAGTTCTTTCTAAATAACACACTCTGGACTTTCATAATCTCTTGATTGGCCTCAGCTGACAAACAGCTGCTGGCTACAGGTGAGGCTGGCCCCAGCCCCTCTTTAATGAGCCAGTCCCTGTGACAGTGAGGAACCTGATGTGTTGGGCATGTGCTGGAATACTCATGAGGTAGGCGTGTTAAATCTCCTGTACGGTGGCCATGTGCCTGGAGTCTCACGTGTTAGGCTGTGATTAATGCCATTTTGTCTAGCTTATGTTATTAAACAGCAGATTTTTTTTAATAGCAATGTGTGGCCAACTAATAAACTTATTCCAGTAACCCCTACATGCATTGGAGACATAGCCTGCTCCTATTGCCAAACTTATGTTTTACATACATGTGTCTGAAAATGGAAGGCTCTCCTTCAGCTTAAGGAGATAAAGCTTGGGATATATATGACTTATGTGACCTTCAGCAATTTGGCTTTTTCTCCTCAGGGTTGCTGGGAAAATGATTTTATACTTGCTTTTTAATCAGTTGCCCCCTGCCATAGCTCAGACCAAGACAATCCATACTTTTACACCCAAAAGAACAAGGAGTCAGCAGTGAGCCATGTGCTAAAAGGTGCTCTCCCAACCTGCAATATGCCAGAGAATTTGGGAGGAATTTGGGCTTTCTGCAACGGCAGAGGAGTCTGGCAATCTCCTGCCCTACATGAAGGGCTCTGGACTGGGGTTGTGCTCCTGCCAAAAGCAGGTCTGCCACAGCAGAAGGAGGGTTTCTAAGCTGTGTGAATGCAGCCGTATTTGACACAGCTCAAGCACTTTACCTTTACCTGGGGGAAAATTACCCACCATATTACACTTCTGTCTGCCCTGGGATTCTTCATCATTCTTCCATATGCCCAAATTGCCAAAATTTCAAACACTAACTTAAAAGCCCCATTGGCCAGTAGCTGTTGATCTGATTGTAAAAGCAAACTCTACTGAGTCCTTTTCTGTACCCTTTCTCACTGTACCTTGTGAAAATAACCAGTGTATCTGGACAGTAAACATATCAGTCCAGCACTCCTAAGTTTGTCATTTCCAATCCACTTCCCAGTGACAGCAATGCCATTTGATCTGCCCCCTGTACTTTGATTAACAAATCACAGTTTTGAAGAATATATCCAGCATGCATTGCATTGTTCTGACAGAGCTTATATCTAGTTCAGAAGTACTGGTCCCCCCAGGAGAAAAAAATCATCACTCATTGGTAACATCTATGAATAAAATTGATGTGTTACTCTCAGCCACCTACTAATGATATTTTAACTGAACACACATATTTCTTAGCTATCCAACAATATTGTCTCCAACAATAATTGCTAAATGCATACCCATAAGCATGTTCATTAAGAATAACCTCTCTGTCTATGCCTAGTAATTTTTTTTTCTGCCTGTTCTTTTACTGTGCTGCATCACATCTTTGTTCACCGAGGACTTCAGTACTTGCTAGCAGTGTTGCTAACTCTTGGAAATTCATTACAGATTTCAAGGTAGGCAGGTTGCTCTTAAAGCCTCAGGTCTCATGGGGTAAAACGGATGCAACAATCTCAAAGAAAGTCTTCTTCATCTTCATGGCTGCAGGAAAAGGTATGAAAACATATCTATTCTAAAAGCTCTAAGACCAGAAGTCGGATGAAAAGCACTCAGAATGTAATTTTGAGTGGGTGGGGAAAGCCTCCTAAGCAAAAAAGGGGAGGAGGCTGGGACTGACAGTAGAGTTATTGTCCTGGAAAACTGCAGGTTCATAACACTGGCACCTGGGCCATTTGCTGCTGGTACCTTGGGAGGTGAGTCTAGCTTCAGAGAGAGACAGTGCGCTCTCTTTTGGAAGGCAGGGCTGTGTTTGCAGGCCAAGGACAAGCTGGAACAGGATGCAGCTGAAAGTAAGATCCTGCTGCTCAGTCAGGCAATGTTTACATACAAATGACTTGATGTTAAATATAAACCCTCAGGTGCCTTAGTAAGAACACTATAAGCAATGTGGCTAGACTAAAGGACCTCCAAGCTAACACTGCTTTAGCCAAGGAAGATGGTTTTTCATTAACTATATAGGGTCTCCAGCCTTATTCTGCAGTCTCCTTCCACAAGTGAGTGGCATAACTGGAATAAGTGAATGTGACACAAAATAGGACCTAGCATGATGCCCTGGGACACACGCACGGAGTTTCATCCCTGGTTCTGCTGCTGACACATACTCCACCCATGGGAAAACTACTTTTTCAGCTGTGCCTGTCTTTCCTCTTTACTCTGCTTTCACCTCTCCCCTAAGTTGTTTTGTCTGTTTAGATGGGAACTGTATTTTCATAGCTATTTTTGTGCTGACCATTGTAGCGTAACTCTGATTTCCATTAAAGTTGCCAGTGCTGTCAACTTCCAGCTGTTAAAATATTATCAGTCAACCCCCTTGTGCCATTGCAAATCCTGAGATTGGTTTAAGAGCCATGAGATCTTGGGGGCTGGGTGGCAGGGTTGCACCTTTCTTTGAATAACATTTGGGTTCCTTGTGTACCCTCACAGGCTGCAATGGAACTGTCCATCCTAGATGATCCCCCAGCTCAAGGACTGAGCAGGATCAGCTATATCCCTGACAGCCGACTCCCATTTGGTCTTAAAAACACCCATATCACTGGGTGATTTCCAGGCAATCCAGTCTAGTACGTCACTGGCCTTACTATTACAAAGATGTTTTTAACATCTAGTGTAAACAGTCTAAGTTCACTACTTTCTACAGTTTAAGTGCATTACTTCTTGGCCTATTTACAATGGACAAGGGAACAGCTTATTCTCTTCATATCTGAAACAGCCTCTTATGTATCTGAAGACTGTTTTCATGTCTTCTCTCAGTTTTCTTCTCTCTGGAATAAACAACTCAAATCTTTTAAACTTTTTCAAGATGACTCTTATATTCAGTCTTCTCTTTACTTCTGTTCCTCTTTTCTGCTGTCTCCCTACTTGAACCACATCTTTCCAGAAAAGCATTGCCCAAGACTGCACATAGTATACTCTAGCTGAATTTTCTTTAGAGCCAAATGTAACAGAAAATTTCACGTCTTATTGATTATATTCCTCCTTATCCATTCCGGTTTGATGATTACTATTTTTTACTGCAATGACTTGACTCTACTGACTTGTGTTGAGCCTATGAACTCTGAAGAACCCATATACTTTTTTACAGGACACTCCCTAAACAACCTTTTTTTCTCCCAGAGTTGTGCAGTCAAGTACTATCACCCTAGAAACTGTGTAAGAACCCTGCATGTGTTCTTATTTTACCTCATCCTGATTTTCACAGGTCATTTCTCCAGTTTTTCCAGAATTGTAGCTTTGAATTCTAATCCTGCCCTCCATTGCACCAAGAGAGCTAGGATGGAGCCGTTACCAGAAGCAAAAACTGAAATCCTCTGGGACTGTGCTCTGGAAGGGATTAAAAGAAGTTCTTTTAAGGCTCTCAGTCCCCATTGAGGGAGTGCAGGGCAGAGCGAGAAGCTGCACTTTCACCCTGCAAAGGGCAGCCCCGCACAGCAGTGCGTAAGCCTGCTGACAACACGCAGCTTGTAACGTAATCGTTGCAAGCCAGCGAGCAGTTATTTTCTAGTCAATGCCCTGGAAGATTACTTTTGAAAGCAAAATTTGAAAATATGATTCATGGCTAAGTTTTGATTTTCATGCAAAACATTGAAAATCCTTAAAATTAATGGCCAAATTTACTGTAACATTAATGACAGCAGAAAAAATGAGCACAAACAAATCTCTTTGGCGGGACTGTAACCGCAAACATAGCTGCATTGAGCTTGAGTAATAAGATCAGAAGATGAAAGGTGGTAGAAAAAGAACAAAAGTGATTAACAAAGTGTCGTATTCTTTCCTGCACCAAATTCAAGAAGCAAGCATGAGTTGCAAAAGGTAAAGAGTCAGAGTTAAACATGAGACATTGATTTGGCTTGCATAATCTTGTATGCTTCCACTGACTTCACTGTGGTTACATTGATATAAATCATCATCATGTGGGCCTACAACAATTTTTTTTCCACCTATTGGAAATAGGGGTAGCAATTTGATTATCTATCTCGACACTTTGAGGCTGAGCATTTTGATTTCCCTCATTAATGAAGGGACATCAACAAACTATACTCTTTTCTGGTTAAACATCTGTACCTATCGCCTCCTTCAGCAAGTACAGTACTCTGCTATCAATACATACTATTTACCTGGGAAAAGGGGAACTTCAAATGCAGGAACAATTTAACTTTATAAAGGATTCCTTTTTGTCTTTTACTCTGATCATCATTTTCAGCTGTTTATCTAAAACATTAACACAAAAATTCTCTTAGATGTGAAGACTACACTAAAAATATTTGGGTGTTATTAAGGGGCCAAAAGAGTCACTCCAGGAGACACTTAAAATTGACATAACACATTTGCCAAAATCAGGCAGCAGTTCTTCCATAGGTAGGCTGCAATACTCAGATATTCATAAACAGGAATGCTTCAGTACGGCAGGGAAGGTATGACTGGAGGGAGAGAAAGGCAAATAGAAGAATAAGAAGTAGGGATTCTTGAACTGCGCATCAGCAAGTTTACAGAGCTCTGGCTTATAAGCAAAATGCTATTTTCTGAATCACAAACAATACGTACAATATTTGCCTCTGGGAAATCTGACTTTAGAAAATGGCATTTATGCAGCAGACAACTCCGGCTAGCCTTGACCTTGCTGCTGTCATAGAGGAGACATATTCACTACCCTATATTATGCTTCAGCAGCTATTCTAGTGTAGCAGATGCAAAGGTCTACATGCATTTCACTTGTCTGTCTCCTATGTCCCATCCCATCCTTCCTGCAGTTATTCATCATCACTTTCATTTAATTGTGTTGGATCTGCTTCACTGTCAAGGTCGTTATCAAGAAAATCCCACTGTCAAGGGAAATGGTGGCTTGGAAGGTAGGTAGCACAAAAGAAAAACTAGCTCTTAGGTTTTTGAGGAATAAATGTGATACAGTTTAAAAGAGCTACTATGTCCATGTATAGGACTGTCAAAAAATATTTACAAATGCAATTAGTGCCGTCACGTAAGCTTCACTGCAATCTTAAGGCATTTGCTCTCTGGGGTATTTGTACAGGGTACTCCTGAAATGTTCTACAGAAAGCATCCCTCTTGGCCCTGCAAAAGCAAGGCAGGAAATGAAGGCACTATTGCTGTCCAGTTCTCTGTGGAATAGGTGAATTTTCTTTTACCTCTATAACAAGGAAAAGCCTTTACTTCAATGTGTCTTCATTCACTTGCCCTCTTTCACCTTAAAATGTCTTAACAGTGCTCTCTCGTTTCTCTGCCTCCCAATTTCCTCAAGTACTATGAGGGAATGCATATGCCTTTGGAAACTATTTTAGTCTCATAAGAGACCCGTGCTTTTCCTCTGCTATTCATACTTTATCTCCCCTTGAAGAAAGCTCCCATTTGTTCTGCTTTTCATTCACACTGATGTGATTTGCTTCTTACGGATGTATCGCTGACCTCTTCCAATAATTTTGCTTGACAAAAAACTGGGGTAAATAGAGGCATTAATTAGTATAATAGCATTTCCTCACTAGCTCTATCAGGATCAGAATTTCACGTCGTGTGACAAATAAGGTATTTGTCCTATACATCCTGTTCTGAACATTCAAGGTCTGAATAAAGTAAGTAAGGTTTGAACAAGAAAAAATAACCAACAATATCCACTAACAGCCTTCAGTGAAAACACTGACTAATTCGCAAGATGGGCCCACTTTGTAGAATGGGGAGAAATTATGATGTATCACTACTAAGATATTGCTAATAATTTAGCAAGGAGCTCTGTCAAAAACATCTTTAGAGTGAAGTTTTCTACACCCAACAAACGTAGGAGGGAAAGAGGGTGATGGAATAGAAAAATCCTTTAATTAATTATTTCCATTTAAGCTTAAAGGCAAGAATGGGGCCAGCATCTCTTGGTTAACAAACTTGGAAAAAATGTCCTCCCCAGCAATGCTTAGACTTTGTCCTTGACCTTAATGTTGGAGATAATACCACAAAGGCCATGCCCACATTAAATCATGCATGCCAAAAACTTCAGAGGGTGGAAGCCCACAGATTTCCTCCCCCAGGAAACATTTAATAGTTACCTGACACTTGGTATACTCTGGTTCATTGCAAAGGCAAATACATTCTCTTCAAAAAGTAATTTTATGAGTCCCTGGAGAAAAGACGTCTCTGATAGTCATGCTAGAGCAGTAGCCAGAAAGGAGTTAACTCCATCCAAGAAAGGGATCAAGTTATCCTAACCCTCCCTTTAATTTGAAGATGGAATTTTAACAAGTGCTCCTGGGAGCTCCCTCCAACACAACAATGAACAAGGAAGATTGCCAAGGCAGACCAGTGTATAAAGACCCAGGCTCCGAACAAAGCACAGACTGTTATGCAAACCGCACAGCAAGGGCAAAAGTAGATTATTAAAAATCAATATCTCCCTGGGGTCACCTAACTTCCACCCAGATACTTCTTCCAAAGTATTTCTAGGCTACTGGGAAACTGTCTGATGCTGAGCACGAGATACAACCAGACCAACGTTCCACTGTCACTAGTAAAGGAGTTGCTTGTTGTTCTGGTGTAATAGAAGTCAGGCACAGCAATTTTAGATACAAAAATCCATTAAAGAGTATGTGGCTGCATGTTTTGTGGGTGTATGTATTTACTCTCGTCCAACCAAATTTTTCTTAAATTACAAACTCGGTTTGTAACCAGTGGGTTTCTGCATTAATTTATTATGCTTGAAAAGCCATAGCACTGAGAGGGGATCACAGAGACTATGAGGTATCTTCCCTCTCACTGTGAAGCCCTGCATGTTTGCTTGTGTGAGATGGCAACTGAAAGAGATTCACAGCCTGAAGGTTGTTCCCAAATTGCATGCATCCAGAACTACCACCTACTACCGCAAGTTACTACCCTCAGCCTCCAAAACCCACTCAGGCACTAGCTTCTCTTCCGGCTACAGGCAAATCCTGGTGGGTTTATCATATGGGCTAGAAACAAAATAAGATATCTGACTCAGTGCTGGTTATCAGTATAGCTGGATACAAGACCACTGTACCTGTTTTGGCATGATCCCTGGGATGCTGTCCTTGGCGTGTTCAGGGACGTAAAGTAATTTCAGGTGCTCATCATCAGAAAGAGCTTGCAAGTCTGCAGTCACCTTCCTGGCCAGTTCCTCCTCTGTATTAATCCTTTTATAACTGTCTTTGTTGATGTTCTTGGTGAGGTTGGATGCTATAACAGTCCCAACGTCCAGAAAGGCATAATTATCTGCCACAAGCTTGCCTACAGTTTGCAGTGTCCGTGGTACCTGGACACGCAGGCTGGCAATGTGCTGAGCTACAGCCATGGCTTCGCTGGCCTGGACGGTGATGTGTGGCTCCACCCCAGACACACTCCATACTTTGCCAGTGACTGGGCTAAGCACCACTTGGCTGGGGATGGAGGCATATAGGGAACTGTTACCAACACGATAAATGCCCACGGAGAGGGAACCACCTACTGTGGGCTCACCAATAACTGTGGCTCGGTTTAGATCCTTCATAGAGCGAGTGAAAGCTTCAGCTGCTGAGCCACTCATATGGCTTGTTAGGATGTAGATGTCCTTGAGGGAGCCATATCTCTTGCCAGCAACTTGGGGGAGAGTCCACACTTCTGTGCTACGGGAAGTACTACGATCGAAGACAGTGTAGAGGTGTTGCCGAGGCTCAGGCTCAAAGAAGTAGGAACAAAGTATTGGGATGGCAGTGGAGTAGCCACCTGTGTTGTACCTCATGTCAATAATCATGGCATCCGTGTCCACCAGCTTGTTCCATACCATCTGTATCAGCTGGGGTCCAATGGCCTTCACTGTTTCTGCCTCAGCCATCATGTCAAAACGAAGGTAGCCCAGGTTGCCTGGCAATACCTCAATTTTGAAGAGTGCCTCAATGATGTAGCTCAGCTCCTCAGGGCTGGGAATCATGTTGGGAAGCTGTTCTTCTGGTGTTGGCTCCACATGGCTGTGGAAGACATGAAGCCGATGGTCCCCTGAGGCCTCCTGCAAGTCACTGGTAAGCTGGGAAGCCAACGTCTCAAAGTCTACAGCTGATCGATAACCTCCTTGGGCCCTTTTGGTGCTAAGCATAGCACTGGCCTTACTAGCCACTTCCGGGATGGCATAGTGAGCCTCTAGGAGTTGCCCAGTACCCTCCAAAAGTACTCCCATGTTCTTGTGAAAAGCTAGCACCTCTTGAGCCTTCTCCAGTGCATCCTCAGCCAACACTATGGCATCAGGCACAACTCCTCCGCCCATCCAGCTTTCCCCATGGTTGTCTATGAAGGTGATAACAGGAACTGTGATAGTTAGACCACGGGTTATTCCCTGCCCAGGCTGCAGCAGAGGGAAGGTACGGGTGTGTGAGAGGCTTCCTGCTGTGATCTCACCAATCAGTGTGGCACGGCCCAGGGACTGCATGAGGTAAGCAAACTCCTCAGCAGCTGTAGCAGTGTGGTGGCTAGTGAGCAGGTAGATGCCACGCTGAGCCCCGTAGGGCTGGCCCAGCAGTTCTACATGGCTGTTGTGCTCCTGAGTGTGGTTGGTGCGCCTGTCATAGGTTGTGAAGAGATGGACAGGGCCAGCAGCAGGATCTTGGAAATAGGAGAGTAGCACAGGCACAGCAGAGGAGGATGGGCCCCCAGGGTTGTAACGTAGGTCCATGATCAAGTTCTCTGTATTTTGGAGGGGCTCCCACACTTTGTGGACAATGTAAGGTCCCAGCTTAGTAAGAACAGAGGCATCTGCAAACTCATCAAAGCGCATGTAGCCAATGTTGCCTGGCAGCACTGACACCTTGAAGACAGTATCCACCAAGGCATGTAGCAGTTGCTCATTGTCAGGTAAGTTGGCTGCCACTGCAATTGGCTTGTCAGCAGAGGGGGCAGCAGCTTCGTCTGGCATCATGACTCGGACCAACAGGCGGGGGTCTTCAGATAAGGTCTGCATCTCAGTGTTGATCTTGGAGGCCAGGTCCTCTGCTGACTGCACAGAAGAGAAGTCAGAGGTGATGAGGTGCCGCAGCAGTGCTGGCACCCGCTCCACTAAGCTGTAGTAGTCCTTTAATATCTTTGTGAGGTGGCTTAGGGTGCCAGGCACTGCTCTGCGCATTGCCAGAATATCCAGGGATTTCTGCAAGGCTTGCTCTGCCTCAGTAGCCACACATGGCATCACCCCACTCACCTCCCAGCTCTGTCCACCCCCACTCAAGGGGCTCACAGATCGTGACACGGGAACCATCATATAGAAATTGGAGGGGCCAATACGCAGCTTCTGGATGTCCAGTGAGCCTCCAGCTGTCTTCTCCCCAACAGTGATAGCCCTGTTCATGAGCTTGAGGATGTAAGCCACATCTTCAGCCACTCCTGTGGTGTGGCGGCTGATCAAAACAATGACATCCTTGTCTTTGCTGTACCTCTCTCCCAACACCTTTGGCAGTGTCCATATCTCTGTGGTGGTGTTGGAGGGCCGATTGTATACAGTCTCAACATGCAGCATCTTGTCTGCTTCATGCAAATACGAGATGATGAAGGGAAGGCCAGAAATCTGGCCCCCAGTGCTGTGACGAAGATCTATCACCAGGGCGGATGTCTCTGTCAGCGTCTTCCAAACCTTGTCCACCAGAAAAGCTCCAACTTTCTGCACAACTTCCTGTCCTATGATATAATCAATCCTCAGGTAGCCAACATTGCCCTCCAGCTTGTCGTACATGACCACATGTTCAATAAGACTCAGGAGTTGTTCACGAGTGGGGGAAGCCTCAGCTTCTTGTTTGGGAGGTGCAGGTGGTGATGGCTCATAGGAAATCACCAGTCTTGGGTCATTCAGAGCACCCTGCACTCCAGCTGTCAAGACACTAGCCAGCATTTTTGGATCTGAGATGTCCAGGATCTCTCCGCTCTTGATTGCTTGTTCAATAGCTTCTTGCATTCCCACTAGGTTTTCAGGATAGCAGTAGTTATCCAGAAGGACTTTAGCCATGTCCAGTACTAGAGTTGGCTGAAAGATTTCCTCAGCAGGAATGCTGCACATGATCACTGCTGAAAACAGGAAAAAATGTGTCCTGATCATTTTGGTTTTTTATGGAATACAAAAGAAGGAAAGAAGTCAGAAGCTCTTATCGATCAAGATGAACGTAGCTCTCCGATGGCTCTCTGTGAATCACACTGAAATCCCTGTGTTGAATCCAGGTGCAGTGAACAGATAAAAATCTTTTATCTGCATTAAACCTTTAATCTCATTAAAATGGAGTGCATCATCCGAAGTGCACCAATAGATGAAGTTCAGCGCCTTACTACTTTACAGCCCTCTTATGAAACAGTAATAAACTTCAATCATCAAGGAAGATCTTTCTAGCAGCTAATTGTTCCCAAAAGGTAAGGCATTGTCTGTTGTAAACTGGTCTTGGCTTATCCTGACAGTGGATTGCTTAAATGCAAAGCTTTGATTTTAACCACAATTAGAAAAGCAGTCATCCAGTCTTTTACCATTTTTTATGAAAAGCTTATACCAGGAGATTATGCAGTGACTTAGTTGTATCAATATTTAATATTTTTTCAAAAGATGTTGACAGTACATTGTCTTTGGTGTTTTTCAGTCTGAGCTGCAAAGGACTGTTCTTACATTCTGTGACTAAGGGCTCCAAACAAGGAACTCCAGACATTTAGAACAGCTCGTAAAATCCAAGGTAATGACAGCCTGTTAATTTCTGTGCTGAGAATTGCAGCATTTTAAACAGGACTTTGAAATACATTTGCCTCAACATAATACAGCTAAATCTGAGGTGACTTTAATCTTCATAATTTGCACTCAATTAGGATTTACTTGTAATACCATTGAGTAACATATGGTCATGTCTGATGACAGCTCCCAGCCAATAGACTTTAGGCTCAACATACCAAAATAGAACGCGGGGGGTTGTTTTTTTCTGCTCCCAATGTATTTGAGACCCTATTGTATTAAGAGTTTGAAAGAGGATCAGAATATGCGGGATGCAGCTCCAGGCTGCACCCATGTGAGTTGTCAACATTCAGAGCTCCAGTATGACATGCCAAAGACATACAAAAACAGATTCTTGGCTTTAAGTCTGAAACAAGCTGCTACCCCAGCCATTCTGCTTGCTGGAGGTAGCTGCAAGAATAGACTAGGGAATCTGGGAAGAGCATGGTTTTGTATTGCTTTTAAAATGTCACTTGTTGCTACACGTGAATACATGTAGAGGGAACAGTCTAAAGATGGTCTACCCTGGCGAGGTGCACTCTGTTGGTGCCATGTGTAAGCGTCATGAGTGAAGCCTGCCACTCGCATGAGCAAAGTTTAGTGCAGCCCTCTTCCTGGGTTGCTCAGTTGTAGTAATAAAGGAGTTTTGTGAAATTCCTTCCTTTAACATGTCCATATGGGAATAGCCTCGTCTATATATGAAGGTACAATTTCATCCCATGGTTGATTTGTATCTGTGTGTACGCAAACGCTCAAATGTAAATCCATCAAATCATTAAATTGTTCTAAGAGTCCATTAGACAAAGGACTGCTCTATGGCAAAAGCTGTAAAACTTGATGTTATAACCACAGGTATCTCTGGCAACCAGGCTGTGCTATCATCTGTAAAAAACCCTAGTTCAAAAAAATGTTGCCACTTCCCTTGTCAAAGGAGAGGACTAGGATATAGTTGAAATTGTTGTTGATGATGTATAAATAAGTAATAAAGCTTCAAGTGTGCCACAGCTACATTCTGTGTGCCTCGTTGGTAGAGAAGCAGTAAGATTCAGACCTATTGTATCTTCTTAATTTCAGGGGGCTGTTCGATACTGTGACAATGTGTGACATCCATCACAGACCTAACTCCAAGGCATTGTCACCAGTTGGAATTGCTCTTCTTGCTTTCTTCCTGCAAAGAATAATCCAGCACTCCAGGGCAAAGGTAGCTGGAACAAAAACTCTCCAGCATAACCACACTTTGTCCAGAAATTGACTTTTGAGCTACAGGATTTATTGCCAGAGCTGCATTAACTCCTCGTGTGGCCAATACAGTGGACAGGACCTTGGGCACATGGATTTCTATTGCTTTTCTAACCCACAGCTCTTCTGTTTGTCTAGCTTGCAAAGTTTTTGGGGTAAGGGATAGCATTTGCTATATTAATGTCTACCACACCCTACCTTTACTTCCAACCTCTGATAGTGTCTCTAAATGCCATTACCACAGGAATAATTGCACACGCTGTAGTGTACATTAAGACAATCAAGTCAAGAGACAAGATATTGTGCTTCATAAATTCCCAAATTTATTCTTAAGCACCATGTAGTCTGTGCACTAACTAAGGCAGCGGATGTCTGAAATAAAAACATTATTGTGTAATCAATGCATATGACCAAGAGGGGAATGATGCATAGATAATCTTAATTCTGACATTTCCCACTTTGGTGTGCTTAGCACTTTAATGTTACTTTAGTATCAGCAATTTTTGCGTGTTCCAACATCTTTCAATTAACTTGAAAGCGAAAATACAGACTAATTTTGTTATGATGGAAACAAAGCATAACAATGAAGAAAACATGTATGATTTAAAACAATGAAATATAGATGTGTAAATATGGAAGGGTTAGATATTCTGCTTGCTGGGTGAGGGGGCTGGGTTGTTCCATGGGTCCCCTTTTCTTCTTTCTTCTTTCTTTCTTTCTTTTACTTCTGTTGGGTGGTGGAGGAGGGCATGCCCAGGAGCCAAGGAGCAGGGTTACAAAATGGATCCATTGTGACAGGAATTGGAAAAAAAAGTACAATAATCCATGTCCCTAAGAATATGTCAGGATGGATCTCTATTTCTGTCTGTCTGTACAGTAGCTTTAAGCATGCAGCTTTCTATCCCAGAAAAAAGAATGACATTGCATGCTTATGGAGTATATATAGTACTTTCTTTTCTAATCCTTCAGTACATAGTGCATAATGGACACTCATATTTATATGAAACTATTTAACAAGTATGGGATAATGGTGGAAATAAGGTTATATTATCAACCATAAAAACTAGAGAAATTCATATTTTCTTGATTTCTTGAAGTAATTTCATTCTGCTGTTTAAATAACAGTAAATCTTAAAAACAACCTTATTTTTTAAAGGCTTTTTTTTCCCACTGTATTGTTCTCTGCCAATTTCTGCTTTTAGAATGGAAATTAATAAACTTGAAATGACAAAGCATTGCTTAAACTACCTCAGTTTCAACTTGCTGTGCAAATGGTGTTATAGGGCGTTACAGATGTTATATATGAGGTATTAAGAGTCACCTCATCTTACTCTGAATGTAACAGACATAAATGAATTTCCATGAAGATCATACTCAGAAAACAGACAGTTACAGACAGTAATTGAGCATTTTTAATCAAGATATGTGCCAGATAATTACCTTCTATATCTAAATGAGTTCTATATATCCACTGCTAACCTTATTATATGATATTTTTTTTCCTAGTATTTAATGAAGTATTTCCAGATTCACAATATTTTTCTCCAGTGAGGCCTTATCTAGAGGTTAAAAAACATGAAATAGCCCTTTCCTGCCTGTGACTGTTGTAAAATCATAAGATTAAGAAAAGATATTTTTTTTCTGTTTTTCTACCATTTATTGTGCATTGTATCATGTTCTAAAGATTTTCATATGAGAAGGGATGGAAACTGTAGCTGAGGTTTTTACAAAGCTAGGGTTTTGAGAAATATATAGAGGATTATGATTAGTTTTACCCAGTAAAAAAAAAGATATGGCAACACTCCACAGTTCAATTTATTCCTCAAATTCGGATGTATATTCTTCCTCATGCATTTTATCACTAGCACACAGAAACAAAACTAGCTTTATAATGTAAATATAAAATGAATGCTTTTCCCAACATGCATGACTTAAAAAGCTAGGACAGTGGAAAAAAAGTATTTTTTCACACTGGATCTGTTCAGTGATCTATTTCTCTTGCCCTGAATTCAATGTGACATGTATCACTCACTGCTACCTTGATGATTCTTTATAGATGGTGTTAGAAGGCAAGAATCCTTCCTCTTGTAGTGTGGATACTTGAAGCTTTGGAGAATGATGATTTACTTACTCATTTCTTCATACATATAGCTTAAATTTTTATTAAACATTGTTTAATGCAAGTGTGTTCATTGAACCCTGAGTACCAAGATCCAAAATACCATCAATTCTAAGTTCCAATATAACCCAAGTCAAATTCCTATTTTGATTTTAGTTTTGAGCCGAACTCAATAGCTCAGGCCTAGCTCTAGCTTTTATAACTCATAAAACTTCATGATACTTTAAAATCCATCCACAAGTATTTCATTTTCTGACTTCCTGTGGGTATGAACTTCCCACATACTCTGAGAAGAGGTATTTTCTTTTATCTGCCCCAGACTTGTCTGCATGCATGGTCTTCATCACTCAGATCACATGCTAAAAAGCTTCCACAAGAGTGAGATTAAATGTTTTGCTATATATTTTTTGCTTTATATATTTTGCTCCAATACTTCTTGGTTCTGATCTGCGGCTGATCTAACCATTCTCTCATCAGGCCCATACAGACCATTTGGTCACTGATAAACTGCAGTAGCAGGAGGCTCATCTCAGTCTGGCAGCAAAAGCATTTTTTTCACTGGCAGGAATGCCAACAGGATAAAGGTGAAATTTGGAAATAAACTACTTTTGTTTTAGTAGAGCCTTCTAATACAGCCATATTTTAAATTATATGTAAGATTTAGAATTAATGTAAAGGTGGTATTTTGTTCCTAAATACTGGGAGGAAGGGTTTATTATCTCAAGCACAGGACTATGTTAATGAAATATTTCATGCTTCCAGGACTTTGGTAAGTATTTCTAGACAAACCTCCACTGCCTTTTATAGATGTACAAGTCTGGGTCAGCGCTGCTTCATGGCTGTCTGTGACGGGCACAACTGGATTGCACAGGTATGATCTAAGACTCTCTTTTCTGTTCTGTTCTTGTACTGGGTTTTGATTTTCTTCTGTTAATATTCCTTTTCCCTTCCCTTCTCTCTTTTTACTGTGACCACGAAAGAGAAAAGAAAAAAAAAAAAGAATAAGAAGGCAATTTATATTTTTATTGAAAGATTGAGGGAGGGTAGAAAATGCATATCCCCATTTTGGAACCTGTCTAATTTCAGCCAGGAGCAGGTGGAGAGTCATCACAGCTCACGGAGCACAGCTGTGATAAACTCACATTGACCAGCTCCCCCGAACAGATGAACTGCCATATTCCTGGTAAGCAGAGGATTCAGGGGAACTTCAGGAAAATGCACTGCAACTATCCAACCTGAACTAATTCAGGAACATAGTTTTGAATTTTGGCAAGTAATTTTTCAACAAAAAGGGGAAATTGACGTGCAGTCCTTGGAGAATGGCTCTATTACGTGTTTGTATTATATGGCCTGCATTCCTTAGAGCCTACATTTCTGATAGATTTACACGTTCGTTCAGCATGGTGCACCAGAGTTAGCCGATAATAAATAGTGAATATTAAATACTGCAAGAACCTCCTATCCTGAGGTTATTACTTGAAACAGTGAGAACTCCAGTCGTCCACTGTAGCCTTTTTTACATGGCCAGGCGCCGTGAATGGCTGCTGCCAAACCGCTCCCTGGGGACTGTGCTGCCGAAGGCCTGACACCTCTGGTGATCGGTCAAACACATCCCGGCACTGCTGTCTGCCATGCTGGGGTAGGATGGAAGTGCCCAGCATGTCCCGGCAGACCAGCTGTTGGCATCTTAAGCTATCTAGTTTGTTGCAAAGAACTAGGTTTTCTCCCTCGCTGCTGGATCAGAAGTTCCGGTTGTCAGGCCAGCACCAAGGCCCAGGCTGCCGGGACGTCACTCGCTCGGCTCTTGTGGTGCGCTGGGCCAGCGTCAAGGCTCTTGTGAGGGCTAATGGTCGGTTTGCCGGGCTCCAGCCAAACCATCCGCCTCAGTGAGGGGACCGACTCAGGGCGCCCCATTTTCCAAGGCTGCACTGAAGCCACTCTCCTGTGAGACTTTTAGCTGAATTATGACTGCTGGTCCAGCAGAAGCTTTAAGGGAGAGGACGAAAGAGAAACAGGAGCAGCTCTGAGGCAGCTCAGAGGGACGTTGCGTTGCTGAGGCAGCCTGGAAGCAGCAGCCAGTGCAGAGGTGGCAGCGGGGCAGTTGGAGACGTGGAGAGGGCAAAAAAGGCTGTGGGCAGCTCAGAGGGAGATGGCAGGAGGCACCTTTAAGCTGAGGGATTTTAAAGTACCTTGTGAGGGAGACTAAGAAAATGAGTGAAGAAAAACGGCTGGGGAGTGATGAACAGAGCTGGCGCAGAAGCACCGCGCAGCCTGAAGATGGCGCCGAGGCAGCACGGAGAGCTCTCCCAGCCCAGCGGTGGTGCGCTCTGGAGGCACCTCACGGCCCGGCGGTGGCACCGGGGCAGCACGAAGGCAGGGCTTAGAGAAAGCACTGAAGGCTGAAGAGAGGCCAAAGATGGCTCTGAGGCGGTTTGTGGTCCTCAGTCAGCCCCGGGGCGGCACTGAGGAGATTTGCACCTCAGGCACCGGCAGTTAGAGGCTCCCACCCAGCAGACGGACGGACAGCGCTCGTAGAGCCCCTTGCTCTCTAGAGACTGCGGAGGGACCTGCCCTGGTTTTGTCTGTGCTAAACACACAACAAATGGTACATTGGGGAGTTAACATGGGGAGAAGGGAGGTGGTTAATCGTCAGATGCAGTGTCCTGTTAGCTGTTCTGAGCAGCCAGAGGGGATGTGGAGCTGTTGTTATGCTGTTTAAAGATGGGGTCTTGCCTTGCAGACATTGTTTGTTGACTACATGTTTGGCTTTGCCAGTTTCTTCAGTGTTCCCCTCTGTACCCTTCAGCTCTTCTTTGCAGTAACAAACTTCGGATCAGTGCTGTGTATGAGGAGCTACAGCAAGGTACTGGTATCTCCTGGAACTCACAGTGTATGCCTATGTAGACCTACATGGTGCATAGCCTTGCACCTGCTTGCATTACCTGCGTGGTAAATGGCGAGGCTCTGAGGAGGCTGCAGAGAACAATCAGCTGTGGTCTGGGAGCATTAGTTGTGTTAGAACACAATTGTGTCTGAAATGATAAGCCTTCTTGAGAGGCAGTCTAAAACCTGAATATCTGAATATCAGGAATTGGCAATTCTAGCTTAACATTTCTATATTGTCAGGATCTTTCCAATATAAAGGTGTCTGAGCAGATACCAGCTGAACACCTCCAGATTCCAATGAGGCCATTACCTCTTCACCTGTGGAAAAGAATAGTGAAAATGGAGATCTTTGTGACTTTTAGGGATCGCTGGTGCTGTGTTGTTAAGTGATAAGTTGCATCTGCTGTTCTTCTGTGTTGGGACATGGCACAGAGGAGTGGATGAGATCAGAGGACACTGTGCCTCCTGTGTACACAGACAAGGTGGGAAGCTATGTAAAAATAGCCACAGCTATATCTCCTGACCAGCTACCACCAGCTTACCATGTTATCTATTAAGACTGAAGTGCTATAGGGTAGCCTTAAAATTGACTGTGGAGTCAGCTGGTGATTCTGATGTTACAGGGCTGTTACACAGATAGCTGATGGGCCTGGGAAGGAGGGCATGTTCC
This sequence comes from Vanellus vanellus, assembly GCF_965231255.1. Classification (NCBI taxonomy): domain Eukaryota; kingdom Metazoa; phylum Chordata; class Aves; order Charadriiformes; family Charadriidae; genus Vanellus; species Vanellus vanellus. The sequence goes on along the minus strand of NC_138912.1, from coordinate 21,449,513 downwards.
AGCCACTTTGTTTTAAACAAGTAAGTTTTAATTTTAACTATGCATCTGCTGGACAGTGCACAACCCCCAACTTGCACCTCAGTAAAGTTGCTCTTTGCAACCTGTATACTCTCTAGCACATCTTGGCCACCTGGCTGATTTGTTGCATCTTAAAGCAGTTGAAACATAAGGGAACTCGAGCAAAAATAAAATGTTTAAAACTACATAAATCAAGCTGCTAAATTTACAATGTAAAACCAAACATCAATTTGATACACACTTCAGCCATGCTGTAGGTAGCATCTGTAGTCACTACTGGGTTCTCATTTCTTCTTGACCCTGGTCATCACCCTACGGAAGATTCATGTTTTGTTATACTACCATACCAACCAAAATGTCAAGCCTATGGGAATGTGATTGTTAAAGCTGGCTGGAAGAGCAATTGATTTTTTTGGTTGAAATACAAAAGCAATTTGTAGTCCAGTTTTGGGACAGGATCTGTAGAGCTTCTCTGGAATTCTGATAGCATAGCTAGGATTTGAGCCAAAAATGGCTTTTGCGCCTCCCCCTCCCCCCCTCGCTGCCACCCAAGCTTGGGAACAAAGATCAATGTTTGACTTCAGAATGTGAAAAAAAAAAAAAAAGAAGAATTGATTCTTGAGAATTTCTCTCTGTGAACATGTGGGGACTGGTCTTTCCCCTTCCCCACTTTTCCATTTAAGTATGGACAAAGTCCTGTATTCAGTGAAGTCAAAATATAAATAAGGACCTTGTGTTTAGATGACTTAAGGGCACACAGCTACAATTACCTTGACACATGGGTGAATAATTTTTCTAATGTGATCACACCAAGTGCTTGTTTGGTTGTTTCTTTTACTTGATTAAGAGAAGTTGTGCAAAATGTCATAAGCTTAGGAGACATGAACAAAGCAGGGAGAGAAGACAGGGCGTTCTGAAAGGATGAAGACATAACCATGACTGTAAGATGACAGAAGTCAGTGGGGAGTGATAAAATGAGAGGACTGCCACAGGAAGCTTAACAGGTTAATGACACGCAGCGATGGATGGATGGAGTTTGCATGGACTCAGATCTCAGATCTGATCCAATTGCAGCCCAGTTCTAAAGGAAAAGGCTGTAAATCAGTCCAAGGATTCTGGTGAATCGTGCTTTGTGCTCATGGTTTGTGATGTAACCAGTATTCTTGATAGAATTACAACCACCCTGCTCACACTCACCTGCTATTTGCTCTGTATTAAGTTAACAATAGTAAATAAACTGTGTATTAGATTTCAAGCTGACCCGTTCATGCCAAATGAATTCGTCTTGCCCACAGGCTGCCCTAATTTAAAACATATGTATCCATTTAAATCCTGTTGCTTCCATACATTAAGCTACTGTTTAGATTTTTGCCTCATCAATATTCTTTGCCAATTTGAACATATGCGTAATTTGCTGTGGGCTTGGATCAAAAGTGTTCTCTGATAGATTTTTATTTTTTTTGTGTGTATGGAAGGTGGTGGAGGAGAAGTGAGGTGGACTATGGTGGCATTGTGCTGCACTTACACCTATCATCTCAAACCAACGGAAGACACTGTCTCTTCTTGTACAGGCAAAACCTTCATTAGAATCAAAGGAAGTTTACTTTAATTGCAGGAAAGAAGGGGTCCTTGTTTAGTGAAAATACAACTGAAGTCAGGAGACTATTGTATGATGGTATATTTCCCATAGAGCAGTGTAAGTCTCATAGAACACAGATACAAGTTTTCAGTTTTTCCCAGACTCCTAAGGGGTGAAAGAATTTTGTATGTAAAATAGAGTTTCTCCTAAGAAAAAATTTTTAAAAAATCAGACCCTAAAAAACATTTTTAGACGTCTAAATAAGTAGCCTTGGCTTTTCACAAGTGCTGAGCTCTGCTAACCCCCACTGTTCTTAGGATACCGCTTCTAAGGCTGAATGTCGTTTGACTGCATGTTCTTGCAAAGAAATACTAAGAATATGCAGTAGGTGCAAGTGGCTCCTTATCTTTGTGTGGAGACAGGGGCTGCTGTTCCTGCTAGGAAACAGTGTCTTAGAAGCGGAAGACTGCACTTCTTATCGTTCAAGTATGTGCCATAAAGGGGTAAAAATAGGGATGCTGAGGATAAGAAAGCTGAAACCAAGGCACCTGCTACCCACAGAAGGAAACTTGGGAATGAAATAAGACTGACAGTCTCTTCTGTTTTGAATACTACAAATCTTCACTTACAGGAGTAAATAATTGCCTGTAAAAGCCTCTGACATTACTGATATGAGAAAATGCTTGCACGACTTAGACTCCTGACTTTACCATGCAGACTAAAATCCATTTACTGAGTTTTACAGAAGCTGAAAATGTCAGAGTTGGCTGAGAGAATTAGATTTCAATACCTATTAAATATTTACAGGGCATCCTAGATCCTTTAGTTTGTGACCTAAACAGAAGTAATTAAACAGAAAAGTTGAAATAAGGTATTCAAACAGTAACCCTGTTGCCCAATAATGTGTAGTTCGTTCAAACTCACAATATTTAATCCAGTATTCACTTTGCCATGATATATAATGCAGGCTATTTACATTGATTGCCATTCTTTAAATGTCAGTTTTCCTTTAAAACAAGCAGCAACAACAACAACAACCAGCCCCATACCTTGCTCTAAAACTTGTTTTCAAGGATTTTCATTTGCATCACCAATGTACAGATTTACACAGAGCAGAAAAAGGGGGAACTCTTATTCTTAGAGATTCTGCCTTGTATACTACCTGCAGCCACATTCTGCCACTTTCATCCCTTCGTAGTTATATATCAAAGTGGGCACACCAGCATCATCCTTATAAAGAATGGATATTGAATCCAATTTGGTTGGAACACAACAGGCCTTGGAAGCTTTCTTTGGGTTTTGGAGATGCACCAGAGTTTGGACAATAGCATGTTTTGTTGGGGTAACGTTATCTGTCAGAGGGAAGAAGCAACCTCCTTTACACTCAAAAGCCTCATAATCTTTTGGTGCAATGATCCAGGAATCCCAGCCAATCTCTTCAAAGTTCACATGGAGGGAAGTTCTCCGGCAGTGGTTGGCTCCGATGCTTCTCTTGCTTCTGGAGGAATGCTGGTGAGGCCCAGTGATGGCCTTTTCCTCTCCTCGTTCTTCCTCTTCAGATGAAGTGTTGTTCTTTCCTAATTTCTTCAGCACACTTTCTTGTTCATGAACAATCATCTCCCGGAGCTCCACTTTGGTCTCTTTTGTCCCATTGCTGCGGTCATTGGAGAACACTATTAACAGGGGCAGATTTTTAGTGTCAGGGGTAACACTGATATCCAGCTTCCCACAAGTGAAATCACTCAGAGCCTTACTTTCTATAACAACCTCTAGCTTGTTTTTAGTCTTCAGTTTGTCTGCCCTGACCCATCTTTTCACAGCGCTGGACACTTCAAACATCTCCCAACCACACTCCTGGATATTGTGGGAGACAAGGAAAGATTTGGTACTTTCTGGGTTTTCCCAGTGGTCACCATCTAGAACATCATAAATGACCATGGTGCCTTCCAGCCTAGAGAGAGACCCAGCTTCCCTGTGACAGGAGATATAAATTCTCAGTTCAGCTCTGGTGATTTCCTCATATCGTGGAATAGAGATGTTGAAGAGCAAGATGTGTTTCTGAAATGGATTTTCTTCTGGTGAAGCTAAAGAAACAACATCTGCAATAGGAAATTAAAACACGTGGTTACAGTGCTTCTGACTTTCCAAGTAACTCAGGATGTATTTTGAGGCTGAAATAAGAGCATGGTTACCCAGCATTAAAAAAAAACAAAAACAAAAACAAAAACAAAAACAAAACCATCTTCTGGCCAAGTTTCAAGGACAGGGAGTGAAAAGTGGAAATGGTAGTCCCTGGTGTTGGTAGTATTTTCACCAAGATTGCATGGTCAGGTGAGTATGTGGAGGGGAGCATAAAGAGTCTGCCTAGAAAAAGTTGTGGATGATGCTGGTTGGTATTAAGTACATAAATAAGGCATCTGGAGAGTGTTCAGATTTAGCAATTTGTAAAGAGATCTTTACACAGAGAATTCTTTAAAAAACCTATGAATTTCCTACTCATTCCTATCATGCAGTCGAATGAACTGCCCTCCTAATACAAAGAAGTATACTACATATTTAAGTGTCACTAAGAACTAGTTGTGCTGAGGCTTTTGTTGTCTTCAGATAATTTTAAAAGAAGCTTGGAATACTGGGAGTTTGGGGAAAAAGAAACGTTTTTGAAAATCCTGAATTGAAGCTTCAAGGTCTGTCTAAACTGGGACTTGGTGATAAACAGCCTTTCATGCTCAGGTCCCAGTCCATTCCAGGTTGGACTCACTGAGCTTGTGTGGGTTTTGTTTGGATTTTTTTTCCTGCAAAGGTATGTGCAGTACCAGCAACTCTGCCTTGAGAGGGGCAGGTATTTGGCTAGAAGATCAGATCGGTAATGTGTAAAATTCGTCACTGACTGATATGTATTTGATGGTCAATGTAAAATAATTACTCAGTCATGATTGGGTTTTAGGGCAATTTTAATTGGCTAATGTTGACACTTCTTCACAGTGTTTACCTACTAAAGCAGTCGGAGAGGAGAGTCAGATATGGAAACTGTTATCTAGCTCATACTGTTAAGGTTTCTTTCCATTTCAGGACTCTCCGTAGTGCTGTTACCTGTGTATGTCTCTTTTTCATATAACCCGAAGCTTCGATTCTCCCTGCCTCATTTTTATCACAAGGATTGCATTTACTTCGAACTTTTTTACTTTTTCTTTTGATGGAGCTTTTAAAATTCTATTTAATGTGACACAGACAGGGATCTTGTACTTTTTTAGTTGAGACAAGCTTGACAACCCCCTTCCATATAAATCTTTCCATCTAAACCAGAATTTTGGGGGAGCACTGTGATTGCTTGCTTGGATGCAGAGACTCATTTCTCAGTTGGCTGCTGTGGTTTTTAAGTATGAGAAGAGCCCACCTGAAAGAAAAGCTCTCTAGTATGGATGTCTCAATTGTAGATGATCGAAAGTTTTCATTCTAACATTAAAACTCAGTCCCAAATCTCTAGATTTGAGAAACATGATTCATGTAAACCCTGTTATTCAGTATATCATCTCAGCTGATGGATTTGAGAAGATAGTATTGCACAGTAAAAATGTTGAAGAAGAAAACTAAAGTTAATTGCATTTTTTTAAAGTTTGAAAGAAAAGACGAGACTACAATCCAAAATTTTAATCTGTTTCTTTTCTAAAGAATCTGTGGAAGTTAGGCACTCAGTTCCTGCTGAATTTCAAAAGAATCTGAGTACCTACTGTCCATGTACTTCTTTAAAAATTCTAGTCCACCTATTTAGCACTTCTCCTACCTTCAGTACTGAAGCTCCTTACAATATTGGATGCAGGGATGGAGGACTTGTCTGCAGCATATCTGTTGTATAAATCAATCATGAATTGTGGTGGTTCTTCTTTGGTCTTCACTTGTGAGGGGACTTTTGACAAATTCAAACTCCTTAGTAAATCTGTCTTCATATTCTCCAGGAAAGATTTAAAGTCGAAATGAGTCTCATCTTCTATTTCCACAGGATCATGAAAGTGTGCATCAGACTTTCCCATAGCTGATAAGTTGTCCCAGTCTTCCAAAGGCTTGCCTCTTGTCAAACAGGCAATGATGTTGAAAACAGACAGTGCAGCTAATAGCCCAAAATAATGCATTTCTTCTATATTTACTTTCTGGTGGAGAGACAAGAGGACAAGGGTATTTTAACTGCTTAAGAGTCTTGTTTCTTTACAGCCAGAGGAAAGGAGGTGGAAGGCAAACAACTGGAATGCCCTTTGCAAATCACTTTCTTGTGTTCTTTTTGCAGTCTGCTTCAAACCCCAGCCTCTTGTCAGTTGTCAAGCAGATTGGTTGTACACTTGCCCTTATCAGAGTCATTGATGCCATGCTTCAGCTTCTGTTATCTAGCAAAGCTCTCAGTTAATGAAGATTCTATAAACATCTGACAAACACATGTGGCTGGTGGGAAGGACATTGTATATTGTAAAGAATCCGCATTTCACTTTAGGGTCATCATTGCTTAATTACACTCTTTTATCATTTCCTTGCCAACACAGGGAGAAGCTTTCTTAGGGACGTAGAAGATTACACTGTTTGCATCAAGACTAGAAAATAGAGATCTAGAACAAAATCACTCTATTGGCTATTGGTAAAGAACATCGCACAAATCTTTATTACAGTCTGTTCACATGCCGTCAGAAAATCCACGATCATTCGATGGAGAGCTGTGATTCTGCAAGATGTGATCTCATGACAATACAAACAACCTTAAAACTTCTTTCCGTTTATCAGCCAAGAGCTATTGTTTGTACACAGTGGAATATCTGTTTTGTGTCAAGTTTGCTTCATGTTGTTTGCAGGCTTGTCCATTTTCAGTTTGATTCCTTTAGTGTATGGGAATTTAGTCTTGTTTTTATAGTATCTTATGTAATATATTTCTTAGATTCCTGATGGTCAGTCCAGTCCAAGAACAACCAGTCATTATTTCAGCGACCTCAAAATGAAGACGGAACTAGGCCTTCTAAGGCCACATGGAAAATAAAAGATTTCCGTGAAGATACAGAAGATTATCTATGAAGATACTGTTATCCATGAGAAGAATGAGCCAAGGCAAAAATACAAGATTGATGATAGAATTTCTCATGATACAGAAGAAAAAAACCCAGTTTATTTATAGACAAAAATATCACTTGCTATTTATCTTAATGAATGTGTTACGATTTATTAATGATACATAAGTCTTTTATCCGTACTCTTAGTGTATCACTTTTTCTAAGCAGAACTCAATCCATTTTGTACACGTGCCATAAAGTCTGAATAGTATTGTGAGCTGTTACATTAAAAAAAATCTCACTGCAGACCTGGGGAAAAGATTTTTTCCTTTCTGGCCATTCTTCTCCAGATTTCTAGCATTATGTACACAGTGTTTAAAGTGAGCCCAGACTCCTCAAATACTCACTTATGTGTCACAGCTGGGATCCAAGATGCTGGTTATATATGTTCCTATGGTGTAAAGTCAGAAAGGATCCTGGTGTCCGTCATAGCAAGACTGTTTTAGTCAAGGCCTTTGGGATTCCGACCTGCGTGCAGGGCCCAATTACTTGTGTTTGACTAAAATGTAACTTTTTAAGGGTCTCCAAAATTTATCTGAAAATGTCAAAGAATCGAAGATTTCTTCGATTTTTGTAGCACTTACTCGAAATGATTGCCACTTAACACTTAAAAAAACATGGTGCTTATTTTACTATTTCATTGTGCCTGGGTCCACCTTCTAGACAGGAGTTCTTGTGACTTCCCAGCTGGCTTAAGGAGCCCCATAGCACTGGCATTTTCTTACTGTCAAAGTATTTGTACAGTGTAATCAAGTTACTTCTTAGTTTACTTTCTGATAAAATAAGCAGATTGTGCTTTTTAGTCACATTATAAGACATTTTCTCTAACTGTTTTTGTTTCTTTTTAGTGTCTTTCAGAATTTGAATGTCTTTTTGAAAAGGTGAACACTGGGGCTTGTTTTCTAGTGGCAGTCCACTAATGCCACATGCAGAAATAAAATCTCCTTTCCTTATGTGGTTCACCACTCGAGTGTGTATCTTTTCAAAGCTTTCATTAGCTATCTTTACATAGCATCACCTTGGATCCTCATACTGTGCCATAAGTCCATGACACCCACCCAAATTGTTTTAAGAGTTACAGCTTTAGAAGTTATGGGTGCAGTCTTTTACTCAGCAGGAATAGCCTCTATACCTTGTGCCTAGGTACTAAGTTCTGTATCTGTCTACTTTAAAATGAATTTTGATTATATAAAGTGCAGCTAAATCAAGTGGTCTAAATAAATACTTCTCTCCTAAACACTCTTCTGCAAATGCTGTAGTGGTTGCTATATACAGACTTCCAGTTCATATATAAAGATGTCAAATAGTGTCAGGCCAAGTGTCAGCTTTGCGGAAACTTTACAATGAACAGTTTCATTCAGTGACAATTCCTTTTGAAAGCTGCTCTTTGAGGTTTGGCAGTGATACAGTTGTTAACTCAGTGATACACAAATATATTAATATTGTCCAGTGGTTTCTTTTAATTATGCAGCCTTGTGCAAGTGAATTGAAATACTCCACAAAAACCTAAGTACATTCTAGCTGTTGCTGTTACCTCTGGCAATTAAACTGTGGCCTCAAAGAATGAAATTGGATTTGCTTTAGGAAAAAATGTCCTTAGCACTTTGCTGGCTAGTATCAGCTGTTTTCCTGTTTTATCTGTTTTTAATCTTCCCATACTAATATATCCTCAGTTCTTTTAGGATTAGTTGATTATTAGGATAAATGATGAATTTCTGAGAAACTTTTAATTTTTCTTTATGCATTAGCATTACTTTGTCGACTGTAGTTGAGTTTGTCGTGACTTATAAAAACACAAGACCCTACCTTGTTAAGGGAGATCTTTAACAGTAACAGTATGCAAAGTTTTGTCCCAGTATTTCCAGTGTAAATCACTGTAGTACTTTGGGAGAAGAAGAAATGCCTAGCTGGATCCATGATCTTTTGGCAGTCATAACTGGCAGTCACTACAAGGTGCCTTAGAACTATCTACTTCTTATTGAGAGCTGTTTAGGAGGAACTAGCAAGAACTGCTGTGAGAATAACCTTACAGACGCTCCTGTATGCACTGAATCTTGCTTTTATGTAGGTTAGCAGGAATTACCACATTTACACACCTCTGTTGTCTGGGAATCTGCACCACATGAGTATGGAACATTAGTTGCAGAAGTTACCTAGTAATTTAGCAGGATAGGAGCCTTTCAGTTAGTCATTCATCAGAAGGTAGTATGTGTAGTATCCTTCCCCTAAACAATACAACTCTTAATGGGATAAGATAGTGCAGAAGGTTAGACTGTCACTTGAGGAGGAAACCCATAATATTTTGCACTCTGTGCTACCTCACAGATTTCAGAAGTTTGTTCTGCTCCTGGTCTGCCTGTGCTATTGTACAGGAGGTGGGTGAAAACAGAATATGTGGCAAGTGTGTCCTGGCACGCAGGGGCATTGAGAAAGAGGATTGACAGGCACAATGATGGAATATCAGCTCTTGAAGGAGTGCTGCAGTTACAAGGGCTACAATGAATCTATCAGCAGAGGATTGTACAGGAGTTAGAGGGACACAGAGACTTTATTTCTGTGAAGACTTCTAAGGAAACCACTGCCAAATATTGTGCCCCATTTTGATGTTCATTGTTGGAAAAGAGATGTGAGAAATTTTTTTGAGGCTTAGAATAAGAAATCAAAGTACCTGTTTAAATCTTAGCCAAAATATAATTTGACCCTGCTCTATATACTAAAAATACATAGTGAAAGTATTGTAGATAAAAGACATCTAATAAAGTAGGTTACAGTAAGATCCAGTGAATTGAAGCTAAAGCTCTACAAATTCAGACTAGGATTAAGGCACTTCATTTGAACAAAGAGCACTAACTTTTGGAACAACTACTTGTAGTCCAGTAGAGATATTGTCACATGAAAACTTTAAAGCCAAATTTATGCAAGTTTTTCAAAGATATTCCCAAGCTCAAAACAGAAACTACTGGGCAAGGTTCTTTGATCTGTTCTATGCGGGAGGTCAGTCTAGATGATCACAGTATTCCCTTGTCTTTAGTCTATTGAGGTTCATTATGACAAGCTTAATACGTATTTACATGTTTCCATCTAATTAACAGGATGTAACAGAGTGCATTTATAGAAAGACAATTCAACTATTTTTAGATACTACTGTACCTTTAATTTATTAGCTTTTGTTAAAAGCATGTAACAATCTAGAGGATATAAAGTATAATTTACAAAAATATAAATCTCGGTTATTTTATTTTTAGTATTTCAACATATTACTATATAGTATGTGTTACTCAGAGGATATTTTTAAAAACCTGAAATTATCCAGCAAACCAAAAGTGTGGGATATTATGTATGTCTTTTGTAGTACAAATTATATATTAGGGAAGGGTGTATTAACATACTGTTTATATGAAAGCTTACGCAGTGCACTATACTTGCACCCTGAAGAAAATATACATTTCAAGCCCTTTATTACAGCATTTTTCAGTATAAATATGCAGATTAAGAGTATGAGTGTTTTAGGCAAAAATTTTTGATTTGTGTACAAAAGTGATATTCTAAAATAAGCCTGACTTTGCAAGGTCACTTCCCATCTTCTTGGTTAACTGAAGAGATAAAATAGTCAGAAAAATAGCATATAAAAACATATTTTAGTCCTTTGATTATGGAAAACTTTAAACTTAAATTTCTCACTAAACACCAGGTGTCTTGGCTAGGTGGGTTAGGAAGATATTTGTAAAAGTATTGAATTCCTGGAAGATGAATATGAAAGACAAATGATGACAGCAAGACATATCCTTCCAGGTGAGAATATCTTATCATTTTAGTCTCTCCACATGCTTTCTGTAGAGGAATTGTAGGCTTGCATTCATTCATCAACACAAGTGGATTCATTTCCCATTCACAACTTTCCCAGTGTAGTTGGACAGGATGCGTACGTCTCATTAAAGATGTGTTTGTATGAATTTATCGGCAGGCGCAAGTCTCAACCGACATATTGGGATATACCTTTAAAACAACGTTTTTGTTCTCATCTAAGAACAGGACACTGAGTGAGCTCATTTTGTCAGGAACGCAGCAGGGTTCTGGGATGCCAGGAATGATTCCCACTGCTTTTACGATGCTCTGGATTGTAGCATGATTTGATGGCCGAACAATCTGGAACAGAGAGGAAAATAGTTATCGCTTCATTTATGAATGGTCACTTTCCCAGATGGACTTGGAAAATGACAACAATTGTGGTTTTCTGTTTCTTAAAAAATGTGAATATATGTGTGTGAGTCACAGGGCCATACAGCATAGTCAGTCCCCCACACATCCAGCTTTCCTGTGCAGGGTGTATCCAACAGATATTTTGTGTTCCTTATGCTGCCTTCATGAATACCAGAGGAGGGCACTGGTGGCACAGCCAGCAGTCAGGAGTCCTAAGAAACAATGTCCCTGACTGTACCTACTAGATGCTGGAGGCAGGCGTGCAGGAGAAAAGGACTAAGGTGGGGCACACTTCTCAGTCATAAGTTCTTATCTTTTGTTTTCTTAACCTCTTCTCTGACTTGGAGAATTGGCTACTGTAATTATTTCCAAAATAACTATCCCTATGTTCCAGTAGTATTTCTCCTCATTTACGCTAACCTGGATTAGTTACTTTTTCCTGGAGCAATTACTCTCATTTAAAAGAGCTGAGTGCTCCAGAAGTAGTGTCCACAGGGGGGAGTTAGTCTAGAATGGTCTAACAACCTGACAGAGCCTTTCTGATCCTAACTTCATGACAAACAAGTACTTCATACCTGGAGTCTTTGTCTGCTTCCCTCTGCCGTCCTCATTAGCCTTTTTTTTTGTTTCTTCCCCTGAGCTAGCCTCAAAGCAGGAGAAGAAAACAAAAGGCTGGTAGGGCAGGAGAAGTATGAAGTGAGGTTTTACAGCAGCTTTACAGCTATGTACTGTTCAAGGTACTCAGCCACAATCTTTTCTACTGTTGATTTTTGAGGCAGTAAAGAATACAAGGAAAAATATTTGAGAAGAGGAGGCAGCCATTAGGCATAGCAGCACTGAGAATAAGAAAAGGAAAAAGTTAAGATACATAAATAGTATACTGTGTGGTAGTTAAATGTAATTTTTTTTTTTTGCCTTTACTCACAAGCTACACTTGACCTTTGCAGTCTGAGCAACTGAATAGTACTAAACAGTTTTCACCACTTCTGTTGCTTGAGGTACATACAGTCAAGCACAAGTTTACTGGTGACAGAGTGACAGACTTTCTTTGTTGTGGTCTCAGCATAGCATGGAATGTGCTCCAGTTACATGAGGCAATAATATGGCATGCAACCTACCACTGAGGCTGAAGCTTCAGTGACTGCTGTTCAGCTGTCATGCTTGAATACTGTCCCAGCAAATGCGTACAGTAACAGTAGTAAAATTGTGTTAGTAATATCAGGCTTTTTGCTACTGTTTCACAAGTTTTCTGCACAGATCTGGTATATGTAGCACGTGAAATCTTTCATCACTATCGGTACATAGCTGTCTATCGGGTGGAAAATGACATCTGTGGGACAACAAATAGGGACTGCATGGCTCCGCATGGAAGCAGATACTTCAAGTGAGAAGAATTAATGTCATATAACTTCTCTTTTTTTCAAATACTAATTGAATATATGCAAAACATGATTTTTCATTTCAACATGAAAAGTTATGTAGACCATGGGTATAACAAAGAAGCTATTTTTTAGGATAATTCAGTTTTGATCCGTTTACTTTAAGTGTAACATATCAGAAAATCAGATCCAAACCTTACTTGCTATTAAGGCTTTCAGATGTTCCTTAACTAAAGTGACATCATTTGAGCCATTACAAGGAGAAACTGTGAAGTCCGTTCTTGATCCTATGGGGCTTCAAGACAGCATCCTATCTATAACCAAGTCCCGACAAGTGACCAATCCTGGAAAGAGCCTTTCTGCAATTAGCATAAGTTGGCATAATTAGCAACAGCTTGCTCTCTCATGCCACCCTTCATCTTTAGATTTCAAAGCTGTCCACAAACAAGCAGCAGTGAATTGGTCTCACAGCTATTTTGTGAAGCAGAAATAAGCTTTTACCCGCATTGGCCATGTCAGCAAATCTGGACAGCACGAGAGAGACAGAAGTAGCTTTCATGTGTTTAAGCAACTGCAGAGTTTAGAAATTCAAAGAACTGCAGCTTCTAGAATTAAGTTCTTACTTTAACCTCTATGAAAAACCTCCTGAAGTGTTCCTAGCACCTTTATTATCTCATATTGTTATTTGAAACAATCACAGATTCTAATGTGCTACTGAAACAGAATCTGTTGACGCTGTGCAGTGGATAGCCATCATTGCCCTCAGTACCAGTTACTGACTTACAGGATTCCTCAGGATGAATGTGCAGAAGATCCTACTAGGATCTTCCCCATCTGTACAGTCTGTAATATCTGCAAGGAACAAGTTGATGTGAGCAAAGTCTAGCATCAGCAGCCGTCTACCAAGATGACAGCACTAATTAGGTTTCTAATGCCTGCAAGTGTTTACACTATGCACAAAAATTCTTATAGAGAAAAATGCATATTACAGCCTATTACTCTGTACAGAATCTGCCTCCCTGAGCCCTACATCCACAGCAGAGCCAGACAGCACACCCATCCCACATCCAGCCAGGCTCTAATTTTTCCAGCCCTTCTGGAAACCTGGCATGAGTGTTCAGTGATCATGGGCTAGGCTTCACATTAGACTTTGTACCGATGTGCTAAAGTGGAAAGCTTGAAATAATGAGTTGAATGCCCACTGGTGATGGCACTGAAGAAGTGCTAATGTTTTAAATGCTGGCTACTAAGTGATATACAGCAGGCCAGGTTCTGCTCTTACTTAATCTCTAGGACAATCCTATTTTAGGAACATTTTGGGCCTTAGACAATGGAAGGATGGTGATGTAGCCAAAAAGCAATTAACAGCAGGTTTGAAATACTTTAGACACGCCCCTTCTGCCTGGCTTACACCCCTTTTAAAGTCTGTTTTATCATGAATTTGCCCCTCAAAAAGCACACACACACCACCCCATCTTAAAAACCAATACTTATCAGCTTCAGGAAATTTTTGTTTTCAGGTTTGAATTCAACTCTCAAAATGAAACTCATAAACTGATTCATGTACAAGGATGAAATCAAAAGAATTCTAATTCCTGTAGACCAGGGAAATAATATGTTCCCACTTCTACCACACATAGCACTAGCATTTATTTGGCAAATGCAGCAGTGCAGCCAGCCATTATTAACCATATAAGTTAGTCTTCCCCCTCATAGTTCAGCATATAAGAACTTCAGCAGTAAGGCTGAAGGTGAACTTGCTATGACAAGATTTGTACCAGAGCTGTTTTGTGTCTAGATCAGGAATTGCAGTTATTAAAGTAGATGTGCAGAGTGATGTACCAATATTTAAGAAAAAAATAATCATACAATGTGATGATTATCTTCATGCCAGGTATATAAGTATAATTCTATCTCTACAGTTCTGAAAGAGTACCTTGGAAATAAGTTATCTGTTGTCCATCACAGGTTGACTGTGTAGACCAAGTCTTCATGAATAGCCTTAATCCGGCCTTTGATTTAGGAATGCCAAAATCATATATGCATGCTTTCCTGACTTAGATTATACATACAAGTACAAAAGCTATTTCTCCCTCCATAATATTTAGCAATTCTTATGCTCTAGTAAAGAACTAAAGTAAGTGATTTTGATTTACGAGGGAATCTTTATTATATAGGAAGTAATATTTCTAGATAAGACATTAAATAAGTCAGCAATATAAGCTTATTTAACTATTCCAGCTAGAAATGGATCCACTCTCCTTTGGTTCTGTCAGCTTTTGTGTCGTGCTGTTTTGCTCACAAGAAGCCAGATGTGTTAAATGTATCTTCTCTCTTCCCCCCTTGCCCCTGCCCTGGCTTTGGTACCTATGAATGGTGTATACACTGTGGGTCTACGGCAGAGGACCCATGTTCCCAGGGTGTGTTTTGTTTTGGATAAGTTAAATGGTGGTGGTGTTGCATGATTTCTTCATACTACAACAAAAAAGTGAAGTTGTATGTGAGCCTGTGCAAGCTTTAATTTTTACCAGACCATGTACCATTTTATGTATGCATGGTTCAGCATTGGCCAGCTACACGAGAACATGTGGTCAGATTTGTACACCGTACTCTGATGTCTGGATTTCCACTGTTCCTGGACTTAAACTAGCCTGCTTATCTACTCTTCCTGAAATCATACTACTTATTTCAACACGAACATACATCAATCTCTCTGTATGTAAAATAGGGCAGATTCCTGTCTCAGAGCTTTGAAATTCTCTGCTGTAAACCACTATCCACTATTTATGTGCCGGGTGACCACATGCAAAAATAGCAGTAGAATAAATAATCAGGCCATTTGTAGGTAGAATTGCAAAATAATTACAGTGTCTAAACATGCAGGTTATGCAGTGCTTCAAATCTTCCTCTTCCCCATTACTTGAAAGTCCTATAAAATGCTGCAAGTTCTTGTGCTACATAGGATTGCCAAAATTTCTACATTTTATCACAGAGCAAGCGAGTGGGGGTGGGCCAAATCGAAATTTTGTTGGAGCAGGAGTTCATGTTTGCCTCTCTATTAGCAAATTTCACACTGCTTCTGTAGGAGGAATTTAGTACACTAGCTTTAGAGTGTTACAGATAGCCATTTGGCATTTCCAGCCACATAAAGTAAGTCAACTTTTTTGTTCCAGCAGGATTATTTTAATTTCAAGAATTTAGTAAATTAAAAAAGCACCAGAGAATTTTGAGACGCAAATATCAGCTTAACCAGCATTCTTATTTTCAAATTGACAAGCAAGTTAAAAATACCTCAGTGTCACTACCCTGCATTTTTCTCCTATGGTATTACCAGTGGAATTCAGAAATACTCTGATACAGTACCTTTTTTTATGATTAGCATATAATACTTTATACTTCTGCTATCACAACAGAGTATTTTGATGATTTAGTATGTGTAACCATATTTTAATAAGCTACAGAAGTCTATGTTATGGTTTCAAGATATAAAATGAGGAATTGTAAGATAAACTGGGGACATTTTTCTTATTCTTCAGAGTAAATTTAAAGATAACTTGGAATCTGTACTCTGATGGAAACAATCACAGTTGATGGAAACGATATTGCCAAAATTAATTAGGCTGAACAAGGCAACAGAACACAGTGAAAAATGAAAAAATCTAAACGAAAGTCTAACTGACAAAGTAGTTGAATAGGCAGACCAGTAGATCTACTGTTTGCAAGCTAACAAGGAAAAGGCATACTACCTTGGGCATTGGAAATTCACATGCCCCTGCACAGTAGTAGGCATCAAATGATTTGGGAGATATGATCCATTCATTCCAGCCAATATCAGCAAAGTCAACTTTCATGTATCTTCTTGAACAAATCCTTGGCTCGTTCCATTGTTTTCGCCTTGCTTTCTTCATTGTTTTCTCATCGAAATTGAGCACCTGAGACTTTGTAAGTGTTTCTGTATTTTCTTGCCCTTTTCTCCTGCGGTCTTTGCGTGAAGCTTTTGGTTTCAAGGACTTGTAGGCATTCTCCCATATGTCATGTTTGTTGTATTTATTGTTGTTATAATCTACTTCTGGCAACTCGTTGTTCTGAATAGAGCTAGAGATGTACGTATCCCTCCGCACTCGAGTATCAGTAGAAGCATTAGGGGACAGATTTGGGTCCCCATCATTGGAAGGGAATGGGTCATAACGCTGTAGGGTGACTGCCACACTGTTAGGTTCAGAGATTGCAAGATCATTGGCATAAACTAGTATATAAGGTAAATGACTGGTGACCTGTTCAGGGAAGCCCTGGTGTTTCTCCCCAGAATCAAGCTCAGCACAGAGAATAAGCTCTCCAGCCTGTTTTGATTCTTTTATGATGTGTGAAATGTCCTTTGCATGCCAAGCCCCTCGCCTTTGAAGAGACACGGTGATGTTCCCTTTCACTAGCCCATAGGCAGAATTTTGGTGAATGCTTTGGAAAATGAGGTTGAGCCGCAGGATCGGAGGCAGGTGAAGGAGGCGGCAGGACGAGTTCTTGGACCGCTTACAAAACACTTCCCGGTGCCGAGGGCGTTTGTCAGCATAGAAGTGAAAAGTGGCAGCAAGGATCATCTCTGAATCCTGCATGGATGTTAGATTGAAGCAGTACAAGGGCTTCTGGGCCAAGAACTCTGCAAGAGAGCAAGGAAAACATGGATAAATATCTGAGCCAAACCCTTATTCCTATATAAGTGGATTAACAAATTTTGCTTTTCACTTACCCACTTGAAATCAGTTAGTATAGTGAGATTGTCACTTCAGCTTAAAACTGGGGTAAGTGGAGGAAAAAATCCTAATAATATTTAATAGCAATATTACAATAACATTGGGAGAGTGAAACACACTGGGCACCTTTTGTATACATGAGGGATAAATATCTTTCCATAGATATTCAGTTTCAGACTGCCTTTTGTTCCAGACAGACAAGAAAACAATCCTTGCTTCTATTGCATTTATAACAAAGTAAAGCTCAGAGAAGCTGTCAAATTTGCCCATGGCAGAGCTCAGAATGGTACCTACTCAGTATACTAGCTGAAAACCAGGTTTACAGTTAATATTTAAGATGGTCTAATTTAAAGCTGACTGCAAAGATTCCTGAAAGATCTCTGAATGCTAACTCTATGGGCAACGGCATATGAAGTTCTTCATCCGTAAATAGTCCACAAGATACATTTCACAAAGGGGCTGGAAGTAAGAGGTGCAACACATATTTTGGGGGCCATTATTCTCAGGAACAATCCTCCTTTCCAGTATACATCCTGTTGGAACTTTGTTTAAAGCACTATGAAACCTAGTTGGTTTCTAAGACTTGTATTTTGATCTTCTTGAGGTTAGTGACAACTACTGTTGAATAGGAGTTGGCTCTTAAAATTCAAACTCCATGTGATATAGCTTCTTTTTAGGTAGTTGAACAATTTGTGCTCAGGTTACACCTCTACCCTCCTCCCAAGGTAGATGAGCAATTTTACATTAATATCTGTTTATACCATGTTTGTTTAAACAGTAGAAACCCCTCTTAGTGTGTTTAAATGTAATCTCAGAATCAAAAGACCATGCCTTCAGTCTGTCATTGTAAAAAGTTGCTTATTTTTTTTTTTTACTAGCTCAAGAATATACAGAAAAGTGGTAGCAGAACCAAGAACTGATTCCTGTCCTCCCAAGCTCAGATGGGTACTTAGAATGCATCAAAGGACTACGGTGGGTAAGTCTGCACCTTTACTTAACCCAAGTGGACAAACTGTCTGGCTGCCCTTCTTGACATACCTGGGAATTCCCTGGCAGCAGGGAGAAAAAAAAAAAAACCACACACACCCCCAAAAACCAAACCAAACCAAACGAAACCAAACGAAACCAACAAACCCAAGAGCCAGCCTTCCCAGAAACAATTAGGTTTCTTTTTCAGTGCACTGTGGATGATGAGCCACAGAAATTTTGGCAATAACAGAAAGGCAGTACTGTTAAGTGCCACCTGTCAAAATGTTCTTCCTTTTAAGCACAGTTCCATTTAAAAGATGAAAATTAGTAGTGCTATATCTCACTAAATTGGTACTTGCTGTCTTCCAGTTCACGATGGATAGAACCGTCATTTGGACTAAACTACAGCAGATTAGGATGTTCATTAATTCCAGGCCCACATAGGCAGTCTGAAAGTACAAATGTTCAAGTATGCAGTTTCCATCTACACCATCTGTTTGTTTTTTTTTTTTTCCTGATGCAGTGAAGTAGAACAGCCTGTACTGATACCCACATAATGGTTTCATAGGTGGCAGAGAGGCTAACAGAAATTGTATTCTGTGATGAGAAGCTATTTGTTTCTGTCAGTTCAGGACAGGAGTCCTATCAGTAAACTTTTTAAATCAATATTAGTCTTATGAGCAGGTGCTCATACTATGAAAAAACTTCAGAGTTTAGATTCTATTAAAGTCTTTGTAGCAAAGAAATTTCACAAGGCAGACAGCCTATTTTTCAGACCAAGGAAGAGAATAATCATAGTACTTCCTTTAGAACACCAGACTGTTGTTAATGTTTGTTCATTTCAGAAGGTATGTTTTTAAGAAGTCTATGTACTGCCTTCCTCCCTGAAGGAAAATTGAAATTTTCAATATTTTTTCAGTAGTAGAATGCTCCTAGCACCATCAGTTCTATAGATATGACTATGAAGCACATGCTTGTAATGATACCTCAGAGAAAGGGAATTTTAATTCATCTAAATTAATTCTGCATTCTAGAGTGAAACAGACCTTCAAAAGTCAAAATTATTTGTAGAACAGTATGAGTATCTGTGAGTCTGCAGCTACTAAAAAGCCAGAAGAAGACTTTTTAGGAATTGAGGAAACTAGAGTTTTGGATGGAGCATAGTCATACGTATCATATTGCATCAGATTACTCAGGCTTTTACCAACCTGTCAAGCAAACATTGTTACATTTTCCAGGTCTAGTCTGAGTTGAACTGTACTAGCTGTATACAGTAAAGCTGTTAATATTTTACTGATTGTATCTACCTCTGATCACTGTAGACAGCTTCAAGTTAGGAATACAGGCAAGATGTGCGGAGGATATACACAAGAGGTTGGTAGAAAAAAAAAGGCAAGTGGCCAAGGAAAGAAAATATTAGTCTTTAGTAGGTAATCCACATAGGAGAATGTTGCATTGCAGTAAGAGAAGATCAGCAAAACAGATTTAAATGGTATTTCTGATAACACATTTGTGAGAAAGAAATATGCAGAGAACCTCATTTAAAATATTTTAAGCTATGAAATTATGTTAAACCAAGGCTCTAGAGGCCAGAATTACAGTTTCATGAGTAATCTTGATTTGGTTTTCTTGCACATATGCATTATGTTATAGTCTTAATTAAATGACTGCTATTTTCTACTATTCACCAAGGCCTTTGCTTCATTTAGCACAGGGGATGGATGGTGTTTAGGGAACGAGCCTGAGCTGCAAGAGTCAATTTATAGGGAAGTTTCATGGCTTAAGTAGCAGATTGCTGCCATGAAGACTTAATTCCCCCCAATCTCAGCAACCTAGGTGAAGTTAGGGAATAACTTAGTATTTCCCATTTGGTCACAAACCACTTAGGACTTGACTGTGTAACTAACTTCATTCAATTGGTGCTGTTTTCTAAAGCTACAGAGTTCCCTGAAAACTGGAAAGCACGTAAAGAACTTGAACAATTAGTTCATAGACTCTCTCTCAGCTCCTTATCAGAGAAATAATGAACTCGTGAATACATGTAGAGGTGAGCTGAGAGGAGGTGATCAGATGTTTGTGAAGCACTGTTCCTGAAGTGATAAGTACTGCTAGAGAAACATGAAGAAGGTGTATTTGGTATGTGTGCAGGTAGCACATGCATATATATATATATATATATCAATTGCCTCACATTGAATATGGAGAAATATTATGTATTTAATAACCCAGTCAACACCATCTATACCCTGTAAGGGATACGTAGGATAGCAATATGGTTGTGTAGTTGAGGAGACATCAATAATACCTATGACAAAGGAGCAACCTAAGTCTGGACTGACATTTTGCACCTCTGGATCCCTCATCTTGACAACCATAACTAGCAGTGATGCTGGAGTGTCCCTTAACAAACAGCTTTAAGCTGCAGAGTAGAAACAGAAGATTACAGATTTTTCTGAAAAGGTACAAGTTTAAGAATAATTACAAAAAAAAAAAAGCAAGTCCATTGCTTGGGATAATGAAAAGGAAATTATTGCAGGTGTTGTCTGTTTTGCTTATCTCAATAGGATCAGAATTATCATCCGTATTTTATATAGAATAGACATTCCACATGTCTTGTTAGAAGAACATGCCAATTTCTTCTTTCAGAAGAAAACAGTAGAATGTCTTGGGGGAGATAAAGCAAAACATACTGCCAGATAATTCTTCTCCACTTCCTCATCTGTGTCATTCTGTGGTTCATTTCAGGCTGTTCATCACTAGGTTGATGAATTACAAAGAAATAAAATTTATTGTCATAACAAAGGAACATTGCAGAGGAGCTTCTGCTTTCATGCCATGTTACTAGGGAGAGATGGGATCCAGTAGGTACACAGATGGGACACAGGAGATAGGAGTTTTGGACATAGGTGGGCTTTATTTCAATTGCATGGAAAGACAAGTTACTTCCAAGCATCTCTGCCTTGCTTTCATGGTCTGACAGATGAGCAAAATAATATTGATTTGTAATTGCTCAGTATAGTCTAACTGTGGGTAGACAGTGCTGCTATTTTAGTGTTTTAAACCAGAATTTAAAGCACTGAGATGCAAGTAACTTGTTCAGCAGATTAATTGAAAACTGAAGAAAAAGAATATAGTGCAATTCTTGCATTCTTCCCAAATCACTCTTGTGGTCCAGGGCCTTACTTAGGTAGCAGCCAGTATCAGCTGCTCAGTTCGCAGAAAAATGAGAGTGATAGCAGGAGGTCATGGAATAACCATCCACGGTGGAAGTTCCTTCCTAACCCCTATTAGTTAGTGGCTGCTAGCTAATGATCCAGAGCATAACAATTTATTTCTCTCCCAAATGTCTTCAATTGCTTTACATCCCAACTCCTATATTTCTAGACATTTTCATTAGCCACTTACCCTTCCATGGGATCTCCTCCTCCTTGAATGATTACTTTTTAATATTACATTTGACATAGAATAGAAATTAGTTGGGGTGCACTAGAGAATATGGATTATTGTGTGATATTATAGTAACCATTCCCTAAAACACTGTGTGGTGTATTTTATTCTATACATGAGACTTTAAGTGTAAGGGAAAGATTGAAACTCAGAAAAAGAAATTCTGAATCAATCTATCAGATGTGTCTATAAAAAATTAATATTTCTGGCAATGTAAAAAAAAATATATTCTGATCCAATTCTTATTTTAAGAGCTAAGGTCTTAGTTATAGTCTGTAGGAGTTAACCAAAGGAGGAAGACATTTTCCAGGAAAGATATTTTGGGTTTCCTTGGCAAATTATAACAAATTTAAAGAGTATTGACTACTCAAACCTCCTCTTTCTTATTTTGGAGTAAAATTGGGATAATGAAAGTGTGGTTCTGACACAGTATATGTGCTCTTCCATCCTCATAATGAAGCCAAGTAAAGCTGGGGAGGGGGAGGTCAGACGTGTGTCTTCTCAGGTTTAGGCGGTGCAACGCCGTTACGGTCCCGAGCAGTTTTCGACGGTCCCGTAGGCGGCACTCTTCCTAATAGAAACAGGCGAGCCTGCGGGAAAAGCCGGAGGAGAGGACCTGCGGCTGGAGCACCCGCTATTAGTTTTATTGCTCAAAGTGCCTCTGAAAACATCTTTCGACCCAGTGCGATGTGCACTGGGAACAGTGCTCCTTTTGCCGGTGGTTTGCATCCGCAGCAACGGAGTCTTTCTGCAGGGAGACGCCGTCGTGCAGATACTCCCGGGGAGGGGAAGGGAGGGAGCCGGGGGAGGTGGGGAGCCGTCCGCAGAGCCGAGGGGAGACACCCTGTCCATGTAGTTCGCAGGGCCCCCCCAGTATTCACTCAGCGTGACACCCCCGCCGTCACTGGCAACCCCGGCGCAAACCCGTCACTTGACCGCGAAAGAGGAGCGAGGGGGCACCGCCGGTGCCCGCCGCGCCCGGCCTGTCTTACCTGGCCTGGCTTTGAAGCTGCGGACCGTGTTGCCGTCGCCGGGCCGGCTCCCTTCCCGGTTGTACTTCTCGTAGAGTTTAAGCATGTGGACAGCTACCATGTCCTGAGCGATGCTGCCCAGCGCAGGGGGCGGCGAAGAGCCCCCGCGGGGGTCGCGGCCGGGGGAGGACGGGTCCCTGGCGGCGGGCGGCTGGACGGGGCAGGCGGGCTGGCTGCCGGCGCCCTCCCCCGCAGGCGAGCGGCAGCCCCCATGGCCCAGGGCCCACAGCAGGAGGCAGCAGGTCAGGCGGCCGGCCATCGGCGGGATGCTGTGGGGCGGCCGGGCGCGGGGCGGCGGCAGTTCGGTCGCTGACTGCGTCTGGGTCTCCCGGTTGGCCCTGCCGCACCGGGGCGAGGGGGCGGCGGGGCCGGGGAGGGAGGAGGGAGGGAGGGAGAGTGGGGGCGGCCCCCCCCTACCGCCGCCGCTGATGCCGCCTCCGCCGGGCCAATCCCTGGGCCCGGGGGTGAGGAGCTGTGGACCGGGGACGGCGGCGCGGGGCGGCGGCGCGGGGCTGCGGCGGGGAGCAGGGGCAGCGCCAGGGGTCCGGGTGCGGAGGGAACTCGCGGGAGGGGACGCTGCATTCCTCCAACGTGGGGCTTCCCCGCTCTTTAAAGCGTAGCGGGGAAAGGATCTAAATTAATTAGCGCACAGCCGCTGATTGGAGACATATGTCACCACCGCCGCCGTGGCAGCGAGCGCTGCGGCAGGACGGCACCTTTGGCTGCCTGCGCCAGCGAGGAGGGGCTTGAAAATAATTTCTAAAAGATAGAAGCAAATAGATAACAGGCGGGCAGGCAGGCGGTGGGAAAGGACGGGAGGGCGGATGGATGGCAGAGGTAGCATGAGAAGGGAAGGGTGCGTACATGCGTGCCGAAAGCAGTGGAAGGGTCTTTTCTGTTTGATCGGCAGAGCTGCCAGTGTTGTCTTGGAATGGCAACGCTGTAAATAGTGTTTGTTTCAAGGATCCTGGAGAAAAGAGAAGTCGCCGGTGGGTCCACGCTCTGGAAGACCCAGTGTGAACTAGCCAGGAGTGCAGCAAGGGTCACTGATAATTCCAAGCAGATACTTAAATAGTAGGGGTTAAAGGGGCTGTGCACGGGTAAACTTTCGTCATTGGGCTATTTCTATGCGTGATCTGAAGGAGGAGAATACTGGCGTGAATTTCTGAAGGATTTACATGGCTTAGGTCGGAGGGGGTTGATTTAAAAGTGAATGGTGCATGTTGCGCTTATTCATCATGTGACACAGGTAGTTCTGAATCATAGTTTATAGTCACCCAGCGGGTATAAATGCTGCTATAATGAATAGCAGTTTTAAAGACAACCTATAAGGAGAGTGTTATATTTTAAGGGACTTTGTTCATTCTGCCTCCTTTTTTAAAGCTTGTCCTCGGGTAGCCAAGACAGTTACTTTTCTTGGAGAGTATACAATGCAATAATTGAAAAATTGTTGGAAAAAGCTACTGTTGCTGTGTATAACACAACTCTTTTGTGATTTTTGAACCTTGAAGTGTCAAATCTGAGCAGATACTATTGAAAGCCTCTGAACCACAAGTTTGTAGGTTTTGGATCAAGGCAAAGAAAGGTTTGATTCATTTTTAAAATTAGCACCAGGCCACATTGCTTGAATGTATGAAACGAACAATTTGCAAATACAAATTTGCCCAAGTGTACATTGCTAAAGTATCAAACCTCCTATTAATTAATCTTTGCTTATAAATAAGCCAAACCATCCTTTGATGCTTTTTTTTTTTCTCCATGGTAGCATGCTCATGACCTCCACTGGGGGTGTGAGCGAACCTTTTGTTGTTTGTGGTTTTTGTCTGTACTGTTTCTATACAATCAAGGTCCTGTGAAAAGGAGGAAGAGGCAGCAGGAGGTAGGAACAAGCTGGGCTATTTTGGACCAATGTCCCATTAAAATGTTCTCTCTCTCCTTAACTCACTCCAAACTCCTATTCAGGCATACACTTTGTATCAGTCTTTAACCTGCACTAAAACCTGTAGGACACTGATACTTTGACATTGTTGGGAAAGAATTAAAGAATCAACCAGGGATGGTAGTATTTCTTGCCTTATTTTATTGCAGAACAGCAGGAATTCAAAGTCTTTAAAGCTCTGGTACTTTGACTCTTTTATGCAGCTGAGATGATGAAATAAAAATGTGTTTGGTAAAGGAATTCAAATTAGCACTGGGTCACATAATTCCCCTGTTCTGAATATGGCCAATCAATGGCATCTCTAAGGCATCTAGAGGCAAGAGCTATGCAATTTCTGCTCATGCAGAATAATATTCCTAGCGTGGAAATTTCTGCTAATTAAAGCTCTTGCCAAGTAGAGTCTTCCCCCCCCCCCTTCTTCTTAAATAGCTCAAGTCAAAGCTTTGCAAGCCAGGCAGGACTTAGAGAAAGTCTCCCTATAGTTAGAGCAATGCATTCAAGATTTTAAAGTGCCGATCTAAGCTTCCTGCTAAAATCATTGTGATATAAATAGTGTTACACACCCTTAATAACAGCTTAGATATGAAAAAAACCCAACCAAATAATGTTTTCTTATGAAATTGGAGACATCTATACAAAGGAACTATTGTGACCTGTGCTTGTGTTTTGTTGTAGAACATAATGTAGGAAATACATAGTGAATATATAAGAGGGGATATAGGGCACCAGGAGGGGTATCTGTTCTTTTTGTTCTATGGTAAAATAACTTATTAACTCAATTTAGGGTTAGATCTATCTATATTAAAATAATTTTGCCTGACTTTATTTTAATAGTAAAGTCAGTAGCGGGGATAATGAAGGTCAAAACTCCAGGGAAGTTAAAGAAACATAAATAATTACTGAATTTGGGCTTCAGTCCAAATTTCTGGTTACTACCTATTGTAGGACAACTCATTCATTTTTCACTCACAAAAATATCTGCCTATGTATAATACCACACAATTAGCTACGACCATACAAGACCATTCCTTAAGTATATAGCTTATTAATTAGAAATTAACTGAATGAGATGCAGTGGGCTGCAGGTTCTCACAGAAACTGATGGTAGAACTCTAAAAACCCTTTTCACATTCCATCCAAAATCATGTGTTGTGACAAGAATGATATATGGTCAGTAAAAAAAGGCTTTTGTGTTTTGTTCAGTTTTTTCTGAACAATAGTGAATTTATCTTAATACCCAAAAAAGAAAAAAGAGGCACAGTGGTGTTTAGGTGTTATAGGAAGCAGAATGATCAGAGCTGACCCAGAGCCCTGGGAGGCTCTTGATGTTGAGAGAAGAGTTTGGGCATATCAGGCAGTGCCTATTGTTGGCAGGGAAAGCTTTGCCTCTTGAGAAGCAGCACTCACTGTCCCACTCCATCCCATCAGTTCAAGAACAAGCTCTCACCTTGGATTTCCATTCTGAATCCACGCTCTCTCATATTCCATATGGCAAGAATAGCCTTTCCCCCTGCTGGGCTCCCCATCCTTCATCTTTAGTGACAAAAGTTTATTTTGTCTATCTTGCTAAGAAGCAAGAATTGCCTCTATTCACATCCTACCGCACTATCAATGGTGCATAATTACAGAAAGTAAGGAACTAGGAACCAAGATGCACAGACTCAGTACAGTTTAGTATAACTTGTCCCACCCTACTGTAGATGTCCAAAACCATTCATATGGTCTGTGCTCTAGGGGTACCTGTTGCTTTTCCTTGGTTATGAAAGAAGTCTATGTCAGCTAGCTGAGATGTACAGCAGAAGAATTTCTATCTAAGGGGGTGGTTGTGTGAGGTAGAAAGCACCTTCCTTTTCCATTACTTTCACTGGCAAATGATGGCACATTCACTATTCAGCCTCAGGATAAGTGTTTTGCAAGGGTGGATTTAACTTCAGTTTCTCTTTACACAATTTGCATGTAAGAGGTACTGGCTTATTAATCCCTTATCCCCTTAGTAATGAAAATATTCAGTTTTATCTCACTGACAGTTCAGAATTTATTCTTCCATATTTGAATACTTTCAGAACATGTGTTTATGACATCTCCCATTTTGGTGCTACCCAGAAGTTGACAGCCTCTACTGGAGGTTTTTCTCCATACATAGGTTACTAAGTGCAAAGATGTCAGCTGATATTAACAGAAGCAGTAATTCTATGATGTTACTAGGCACTAGTAACTAGATGTTACTAGGCACTAGGTCTGAAATGAAGACCATGTTTTATTTTATTTTATTTTTTTTTACAGCAGGCACTTTCAACTTTTCAGTGACCCATGCATCATCACAGTCATTCAGGAAGAGAAAAGCCTATATATTTTTTTTCCCATTGAGAAAGTGAAACAAACTTTTCCAGTAGAAATTCTGGTGGTAATTCATATTTGTTGCAAACCAGGTTCATCCGGGTTGATAATGCTGCTTTGGAACTCACCTGAACTTCAGTAGCTCCTGTCATTGTTTGAGAGCTATCTCCTTACTGTGAGATGATGCATCACAAGTGCCTGGCCATTGCACTTCCTGGGATACGTACCCTTTTCTTCTGTGGGAGAGGGAAGCTACAAGCCATGCAGGAAAATGTGAGCACAAGGCAATCAAACCGCTCAGATTGTGGCTAAAGCAAAAGTAGACAGCTTTAGAAAGGCGTGTGTGTGCCTGTGCTGTGTGTGTAAATCCAATTTCCTGTTCAAAAGCAATTTCAAGGAAATATTTCAAGCAGCCCTAGGCACCAGTCTTTAACTTCCAGCCAGCAACCTATAGGGCTTTGAATTCCCTGCCCTTTTACTCAGTCTGTTTCCTAGGCAGCGAAGACTCTTACTGAGGTCAGTGTTCACCACAAGTTCAGAGCTCAGCCTGATGCACTTAACAGGCAAGATCGATACCTGCTGAGCAACAGTTGCCAGTATAAACACTAGTGCTTTTCAAGAGAACAGGTGGGAGATTGGTTAGATAGGCTTGGTGAGACTGCAGCGTACGGTTATACACCCTGCATCTGGGCTGAGATGGTCAGCTGTAATACGCATCTTCAGACTCCTGTTTACAAGTGGAATTTGAAGGCTGTGGGGAAAGGGTGGGGGAAAGGCAAACAGCAGCTGGGAACCATCTATGACCACAGCTGGTTTTGCAAAGATCTTGCAAACTGGGTTGGGATCTCTCCAGGATTTTCTTGGGCTGAGTAATGCTGCAGACGAGAGGAGGATGTATTGTGCTGATAGTACAGAAAGGTTTCTGCACATGGTGGACTAGATTAGACAAATACTGGGGAAGGATTTCAGAAGCGTGATGAGCAGCTGCTGACCGGTAGGTGGCAAGCGTGCCCCTAAGTCAAGGCTAACCTATTGCTCCCTTGCTTATGGGACACTGTCGTGTCCTTAGGGTGACAGTTGGGATCACTTATAATCCTGTAGCATTTTCCCAGCGAGCAGCTCTGTCTCGTAGCCTCAGCATTTCCAGCTTGCATATTCATGGCCTTCTAAGCGTTATGATAGCTTTGGCAGACCTCCTGTATAGTGCTCGTGGGACAACCTGGCACAGTGAGGTATGCTTGGAGCTCACAGTTCTCCCTGAGCTATAACAGCTTTATTAAGGATCCATGCTTTCTTAATTGCAAGTTATAGAGAACTCACAACAAGAATTATGTTTTCATTATTATTTAAGATTTACATGCTGATTTTATTTCAAAATTGTTGGGTTTTGGTTCCCCTGCAGATTTGGGTACCACTCTTTTTCTTTGAACTGCAGTATGGTTTCTATGCAAGAATAAGTGGTTCTCATGCTCATCACAGAAGGGGCAGCATTGCAGTAATGAACAAAGGCAACTATGAATGTACTAAAGCCTGACTCGGGTCAGTGTTGTCTCTTCCATAGATGTAATTGGATGTTGGTTTATGTTTAGAGTGTATTAAGTACTGTGGAATGGAAGATGCTTAAATATCTATTTAAGCAGATCCTGCTCTGAGATAGGGTGAAGAATGAAATGGTCTCCTGGAGAGCTTTAGTTCCTAAAAATTCTGTAGTTCTATTAATGGAAAGGATGTTAATTTATATTAGTAAAAAGAAATTTAATACTAAATATGGCAGATATGCTAGGGCATTTCCTCCCTGTAAAAACTTATCAAGCATCTGTGTTTGACCCAAATACAGTAAAACTGTATTGCATCTTAAGCTTCTCTTAGTCTGTATGAGACACAGAAGCATTTTTTTGCCTAGGTCTATTTGTCATCTTTTTGGAGCATGTGCTCTTTGTTCCACCATCAGAGACATACCAGTGTGTATTCTTAGTATTGAAATTGTCTGGATCCATGCTGACATCCTTCCCTCAACCCTGCAAATACTGCAAAATACATACTTTCAGATGCAGTTTTTCCCTGAGCAGGTGTTCTGAATGTGAAGGTGACTTCTTCAGGATAGATGAAAGCAAAGAGAATGAGAGGTTTTGACAGGTTTCCAAGCATACTTGTTGTTGTTGTGTTTGTCTTTTTTGTTTGTTTGTTTGTTTGTGTTTTTTTTTTTTTTTTTTTAAATTAAACTTCTACAGGAAACGTGTAGTTCCAGGGAAAAGAGTAAATGCATATACATGCTATTTTGACCATCATTCCATAGCCACCTTGGATTTTTTTTTGTAGTAGATCAGAATGCTTTTAGGAGTACAGGATCCTTTTGTGAAGCAGTGATAATCATATAGTGGCCATGATGGTCAGAATCAAGGCAAGATTTGAGGGTACAGGTAAATATTTGTTTTAGAGAGCTAGCATAGGGAGGTTGGAAATTTTTCTGAATTTTTCAGCCATACTTGTTGGTCTAAGGAGAGCTATTGCCTCTATGTACCTTGCTTCTGAATCCATGAAGCCTCTTCTCTTGTTTCTTGTTCTGTGTAAGCTCTTACCTTCCTCTTCAGACATTTCAACAATACAGCAGAATTTATTTCTCCAGTTATATCCTTTTTTCCATATTTCCTCTATCCGTATATGTCTCTCTTATTTTCTCAGATTCAACATTTTTGAAGAGAGATACCATCTCTCACCTCTTTCTGAGGAAATCCTATTTTGTCCTCTGGCCTTAAGCAGAAATGTGCATGAGTGGGTGAGTGCAAAACACTAGTTTTGCTGAGGATTTCACCATTCAGCTATAAAATTAGAAAGAGTCATTCAGGTTGTCATCCCATGTTATGTTCAATATGCTTAAAAAAAACAACAACCAACACAGACGGTGATCAGAGCTCGAAGTGGAGCTTTTATTCTGATTTCCATAGACAGAATCCCTGCTACTAAACATAACTCACATATGTATAAACTGACTCCACAGATCTCTGCTGTGTAGTTTGGGTACATGTGGGTATTTTGCTTGTTGTAAAAGAATACTAAGGGGATGTTTTCTGTTTTTCTGTTGTACTAAGTTGTGGGCCAAAATGTAACGTCACTACATTAACTTTGGAGTTGCACCCAAGATGAATTTGGCCCTGTTAGTTGTTAAATTCTTGCTATGATTGATCTCAGCTTGCTCAGAAAGGGATCATGCCAGACTAGCAACCACAGAAATCATCAGTTGAAACTCCACCAAAATTCTTATTCCCTGTAAATTGAAATATTAAGCTTTGAAATAAAATGCTTTGTTCTTCAATCTCACACTAACTTTTCATTAACATTATATAACTCTCAAGCTATTAGGAAGATGCCAATTAAACCAGAATGGATTGAAGTATTTGAGTGGAGAAAAATAAGAACATGAATCTAAATGAGGTATTGTACTAGTTCTTGGCATCTTGTGGCATCTTATCTCTGATATTTTCAGCTGTACATTTCATTGCCCTCCACCCCCATTTACCATAGATGTACATAGATGTAAGTAAACTAAGGCCTATTCTTGACATATTTATTTATGATTTTAAAAACACCCATAATCTGTGTGAATGTTACAATATGAACACTTTCCCAGCTCTTTCTCCCAAACTCTATGCAGAGGGATTTTTTCCACAGAAAGAAGAAATAACAGAAATTCCAAAAGGCTCACTTGGAATTGCTTTATAGCAAATTAATGAAAAAAGCTTGTATATAAATATTGGAGCAAAAGAATCATTAAGCTAACACTAAATTTTTTTCAGTACTTCGGGATATAACTGCATGTGACTTCAATAAATATCTACTCTGAGAAGTTGTTTTTCTCAGACAACTTTTTGATTATCAACACATCAGTGGAACAAAATAAACAAACAGATACTAAAAATCTGTCATCAGTAATTGATGCGTTAGTCACTATTGGAGTAAAATGACCGCTGATCTAATGGCATGGCAATCCCTTTATGCACCCTTAATGACATTGTACGTTCATGGCTTTTTACATGCAAGTGATTTCCATATCAAATACCTATTTTCACTTTATGCACCAGCACTGGTAAGTTTCTGCAAGCTAACATGAATTCCCTGGGCCAGCTGTACTGCATTCCCGGTGGGGATAGGTAGGACAGGAAAATCCAGAAATGTGGGTAATCAGCTTGTGATTAGAATACAGTAAACTATCATACTGACTCTCAGATAGGCATAAACTCTATATTCCTAATGCATATAGGCATAAAACTAGTGAATGTTTATTTTTCACTCCTAATGTCAGAAAATAAGGAATGCAGGGAGCAAATTATTGTACCTGAAATTACTACTTTTAGAAGGGAAAACTAGGTTGAAACTACTTGTATACATTAATAATGTCCAGCTTTTTTTTTTTTTTTTGAGTCCTGTATTCCAAGTTTTATTACGTTCAAAAGAATGCCTGTGCAATTTCATAAATACAGTGTTTGCAGAAGCAGTGCGGAATAGCTGTGTCAAATCTGCTAGATTTCCTGTCATTGAGAAGGCTAACAGAACCTTTTTAATGAAAGAGCCTGAAGCACTAGAAGAGATGTGTACTCTTAGAGGCTGGAGCTTTTTACGGACATGAAAACTAAACATTTGTGATGAATGGTTAGGTGGGATTGAACCTGTTGTGGGACAGGAGAATGGAATGGATGACCTGATGTTCTTCCCAGCCCTATTTCCTATGTATCATTTGCAAATGGAAAAAATGAGTCTTATCCAGCCTTGTATTTATAAAGCGATTGGGTGATACATACCAGTGTGGGTAGTGAACTTGACAAAGCTGTGCACAAAGAAGTGAATCTACAAAGTAAACTCCTATTTCAGCATTTATTAATATAGTAAGATGGTAGCAGTAGCAAGTGTAGACACTAAATGAGTGGTGTGATTGTGCCTAACAGAGCCACATTAAATGCTTTGTAAACTCTAGATCTTCAGTAAGATCTGTATTTTCTGTTGCAGAGTTATCAGCATCTTAGTGTAAGAAAGATCTCAGCAGCTGTGCAGATCAAATAAAATTATAAATCTGATTTCAGTTCTTCATCTGGCTTGGTGTGTCATCATGAGCTTCTTCAGAAGGATTCTGAAGTGCAGAACACGTTGCCCATGGCTTGCGTGAAAATAAGGGATCTTAAAACTGCTAAATTAATTAGCCGTTCCTAAGTAAATTAAGTATCTAGCTTTAGATATTAGATAAGTAATTGCTGATTGTTGGTGATAGTCTTATGGGCACTTTCCTCACACCTTCCCATCAGGTGGATATCCAACTTCCCTGGTTAGTTCAAAATCAGTTCAACAGAACATTCAGTTGCAGTTCTTTGGCAGCACATTGCGTTCTGGGGATTTCAGGAGATGGAGGTTTCTTCAGGGCTATTTGAAATGGTAGAAAAAACTCTCTGAGTAACTAAGGGCTACTGAAACCCCCACCAGCTTTTGCTATAAATGCAAGATGCATTTCCAAGGCATAGTGCACTTTCTTTTACATAAATAAAAGACCACATGTATTGGCTTGTTTGGGTTTTATATATATATATATATATAAACGCCAAACAAATAAGGAACTTCCATAGCCAGAGAAATGATTTAATTTCTTCAGTCATGCTTCTTCTTTTTAAAAAATATTGTAAAAAGAAACAGAAGACATACCTGAATTCTGTTGCTCAGTATACCGTTGGATGGCATTCTGATGCTAAGATGATGTAGCGCAACCTGCATAGGTTAGAACCGATATTCTAGACCTTTGTTTCCAGCATCTTAGTGTTTCCCAGAGCCCCACTAGAGAATAAAGAAGTCTAATAAAGTAGTCCAAGTGACATGGGCAAAGATTGCATAGTAGACCTCTGGCTCCACCAACGTCTAACCACTGTAGTTCTGCTCAGTGAGACAGCTGTGAAGCAATGAAGCAATGTGTTCTGAAATTGGAAAGGGCTGTAGCAGGCAGTAAAAGTTTGTAGTCAAACAAAGCTCTAAGCCTCTACATTGTGTTTTTGGTGGGTCAGGCTCCTTCCATAGGAGCTGAAAGCAGCCGTGGTGCCGCCATGTCCCAGAGCTGGGAGTCGGAGAGCTAGTAAAGTGGCTCAGCAGGGTTGTGCTGGAGCAGAGGCAGCTTCCAGCGGCCTTGTCTTTAGTGAGGAGTGTCAAGTTTTTATGAGCATCGTTACGTTTTTATAGTTTAATGGGTTTGACTATTAAAGCATAACAAAGCACGTTAAAAACTTGCCATGGCTCATTTCCGCACTCAGTAGCAAGTCCTTGCTATGTGTAGCATGGGTCCCTAGGAAATACTTAATAACAAAGACCAGCTTAATACAGTGTTTTTCATGTCTTCCTTACCCCCTTTAATCATCTCAATCCCTTTCTATTTAAAAAGAATCTTGATTTGAGGTGGGTTTTATTCAGCTTCAAAGCTCTCAGCACAGAGGCTGGTCTGGAATTCACACCTATTGGTTGACTTCTCCAGGAAGAGAGATGGTAGTTTGTTTAAGACTGCAGATGAAAAGAGAGATCATTAGAAAACATGTTTTGAAATACACTGTCATAGAAACTAAGGAGCACTGGATTAAAGAATAGGGTGAGGCGTTTCAGTAAAGAAGTAGTAAAGAAAAGAATACAGTAAAGAAAGCAACTATGACTAGTTGCCAACACTGAAAGTTTGACAGAATGGTGTATTAGTTTTAAACAGTGGTGCTGGCATCTTCAGTTACAAGAACGTGGAGGTGGATCCAGGCTGCAGTCCAAGGGAAGTTTAGTGTAGCAGCAATTCAGAATTCACTCTAGCTACAGTCCATGAGATCTATAAATCACCAAATAGTGTTAAATTGAGATAGACATTACTCCCAAGGATGGCAGCGTTGCAGAGAACATGGTAGAGCACCGAGGTATTCAAAGCTGGCAGGGACTCCAATACTGGGGCTAGACAGAGGAACAAGTACATCAAGGACAATGGAAAAAATGGTGCAGAATATGAAGTTCCTTAGGGTAGGCAAGGGGCAGCACTGATTTTTGGTGCTTGTGGATGTAAGAGTGCTCTGTGGGGATGTTTCTTTGCATCTCTTTCTGCATTTATAGAGAAGTGTTAGACAGTATGATAATTCAGTTAAAATCTTGTAGGGGGAATTTTAAATGTCTTTTATTTCTAACAGGCAGGTTCAGGAAATAGATGAACAGAATACTTAAAGCTTACATTTTATTTTGTTATTTGTTATTTCAATAGGGTCTTTGCAAAATAGAGTTTTAAGTTTTCTATTAATCTGAAACCTATAAAACAAGTTAAATGTAGTGGACCACCTAGGTACTTGTATTGTTTTTTAAAAAGGTATTTAGGTGTCTTGAGATGCAGAAGTATATGTACCTAATAGCATTTTCAGAATGGTGTCTATATTAGGAATTTTGGAAAATTTTACTACGTGCTAATCGACATTGTTTCATGCCTAAATGTGATTGTAATTGCATTCCTTGTGAGCTTTAGGATCAAAGTGCTTTGGAAATGTAAAGTATTTTATTATTATTTACTGTCTTCACTTAATTTGCTCATACATTTTATAAGCTCTTGAAAACCGTTGCGGAGTTATGGCAATGTAATCCAGACCTGGAATAAACCCACTGATGATGATACATTCAGAAGAGATGTATTTACCACAAGGCATTCCAGTGCTTGTCAGTGGTGCCCAGTCCCCAAAGATGTCTTGTTACTACATTTGTCTTCCTGCTAACAGTCTGCATTTAATACCACTTGCCCTCATGACTCAGAGAACACAAGTTCATCATGGGGTTACTTATCATTGCCAAAGAAACTTCACTCATTCTTTTCTCCTTATTCCCAGAGAAGAAATAAGGATTCTAGCAAACTATTCCAAAGGGAACTGATAAGTTCGGGGATTCTGCTTCATGACCTACGTGTTACAGGATCTTTTACAGCAGAAGGGAGTTATAATAAATGTCACTGAAAATGCATTGCAGATCACTGTTAAATGATCCCTGCTTTATTGCAGTGAAAAGTGATTCAACAGCACAATGATGAATGTGGAAGAGAAACCTCCTAGTGATAGGACATATAGTGTTTTTAAGGTTGTAGAATGGTACCTGACTTTGCATGGGAAGACAGGTAAGCACAAGTGACAAGGACCCCAGCTGGCAGATTTTGAAAGCTCCCAGCTTGGGAAGGAAGGAGAGGGACCAGTTCTACAGAGGGTTTCTCAAAGGAAGGTGTCCCTGCTTGATGGAAAGGAAGAGAAAGTAGCCTATTCTTTTGTTTGACAGCAGATAAAAGATAGATTCTGAGATTTCACACCAGAGTAACCATACTACTTTGTCAGCCCTAACAGGAGTTTTGATCTGCTTAAGTATGCATGTTGGTCAAGTGGCAAAATTGAATAGACATCACGAGAAGGTAAAGAAAAATCTTACAAAAACATTATCATGTAATTCTGACTTGACTGTGTATCTTTATATGGAGAGTCTACATGTGGCAGTGGGTGAGGTGTGAATAGGAAAAATGTGAAGTTGCCATTTCTTATGTCACCAAAAGTTGATTTGTCAGTGCAAGCATGTTCCAGAAACAGGAGCTGAGATCAGGAGAGGTAGGAAGAAATGAGGCAGAGCATGCCATCGGACTGAAGGATGAAAGGG
Source organism: Vanellus vanellus (assembly GCF_965231255.1). Lineage (NCBI taxonomy): Eukaryota > Metazoa > Chordata > Aves > Charadriiformes > Charadriidae > Vanellus > Vanellus vanellus. Next base: position 21,414,115 of record NC_138912.1, on the reverse strand, counting down.
ATGATGCAATGTGAGATTAATGCAATGCAGGGAGAGAAGCTGCTTAGAATAAATATGATAATTACATCTATCAATAAGGGGGTGAGAAAGTATGTATACTGTGATGTCAGAAGTGAAGCAAAAGCAATGTTATGGTACTGATGTTACGGTCCTGTTGAAACTGTGGTCATCTAAGTAGAATGTGAAGAGTTTGGAATGGTCATCTGCTAACAGTGGTATTTTTGTTGAGCTCTCATCCTCAAACACTTCTCCAAAAGGTTTTCGGGTCCCATTGGTAATATCTGAATTGTCACAGTGGAAAGCGTTTTGTAGTTCCATTGAGATCTAGTTCCTGAAATGTTCTTTCTGAGTTTTCCACCATATATTCCCTCCAACTTTTCCACCAGAATCTGTGATGAGAAGATTTGGTGGTCTCTCTTAGATTTGGGCAAAGTTTTTGGTTGAGCTGAATTATCTAATGCTTCTGCTTATTTTTAGCATGAAAAGTTTTCATCTTTTCCTTTCATTTCTCCAACCAATGTAGAATTGTCCATGCAATATAATTTACTTTTATCACAGTCAAATTGGTAGTGTTTACTTCATATGCCTAACAAACAACAAAGAGCTAATGTGAGTAAGGATTAATTCCTCTTATTGTTATACTGTGCATGCCAAGGAATTATTTTAGTAAGATTTATTTCTGCAGCATCTGGATGGGGCTGGTGGTGACCCTCACAGATTAAAAGCTACAGTTCTCTTGAAAGATGAGTCATCTGGCTTTTACACAGCAAGCATTATGTGAGATGGATTCCACCACAAAGATAGCTAGGTTAGGTGATTGAAACTGGATCCTGTGACTATCCCTAAGGATGGGGAAATACAGCTGCCTAAACTTAATCTGTTAGTGACCATTCCAATTCTATTTTGACTGGCTAAATGTCAGCACTAAAAGTGAAGTTGAAGCTAAACATGATGAAACTCATATGCTAACAAGGCAAGTACCATCGATGTATCAGGTATTGTAATCTTCCCATGACATGTAATGCATGATTTAGTGTGCATTACATCCATCATCTGCCTACAGGGTACTATCACTTGCGCAGTGGCTAGCACATCAGTACGTCTTATGGGTTGTGCCCTCTATTAACACATTAATGCTGAATTGCTGTATAGTACAAAATTACTGAGGAGATTTCATTCACTTGTAAAACAAACCAGTGAATTATTTTCATTGACTATTTCCACCCCTCCAACAGGAAGCACTGTTTGTACTATCTGCATATATGCAAACTGATTTCCCGTCTTTCCTGTATCAAAAAACATTAAACTGTTTTAGTACAGAAAATACGCTTGTACACATATACAAACATACTTTCATACCTGTATTATAGATTTTGCATAGCAATGTTTGTTAAAAAAAAGTCTCTGTATGTGTTTCTTTTCATATTCCCTTTAAAATGAAATGGAAAAAACTGCCTTTGCAAGGAATTTTTATTGGCGGAGCATATCATTTACTTTGGCTCCATAAATCAAAGTGCAGTCATGCTGCAAAATATGGGTAGCCCATTTAGAAATATTCCATTAGGAGGTATAGAGGTACAGTATGTTATACCTGCTGTTTCAAATAAATAGCATTCTCAATTCCTGTTCATCTGTATATAATATCTTTTATTGCGATGTGGTGCTTTCCATCAAGTTAGTTAATTTTGTTCCTGCAATTCAAGGTGTAATTGATCACTACAGTACTCGCCCTTGGGACAAAGTACCTTTTTATCCAGTGTGTTATTTCAACTTCTCTCCATTCTTTTAAAAATATTCTATATGAAATACCATAACCTGTGCAATAAGTTTTATAGTTCTCTTTTTTTTTACAATTTTTTCTATCTCAGCTTATGTATGTAGTCTGTAATATGTGCTGCATACATCCCTCTGTTCTCTACCTGCACTTTGTTTTGCAAAAAGATGCATTTGAATATCATTTGCATGAAGCTTGTGGACGATGTCAATGACCAGCTGGAATGCATGGAGCTCTGCCTGGGGATGGATGACAAGCTGACCAAGAGCTTATGGGTCAGGATTAAAGGGAGGGCAGGGACAGGTGATGATACGGTGGGGCTCTGCTACAGCCCACCCAACCAGGAAGATTGAATGGATGAGGCCCTCTATAGACAGATAGCAGCAGCCACATGTTCTGAAGCCCTGGTCCTCATAGGGGACTTCAGCCACCCTGGTATCTGTTGGAGGGACAACACAGCAGGGCATAAGCAATCCAGGAGGTTCCCAGAATGCATTGATGATAACTGCCTTCTCCAAGTGATAGAGGAGCCAACAAGGAGAGGTGCCATGCTGGACCTTGTTCTCACCAACAAGGAGGGGCTGGTGGGGAATGTGAAGTTCAAGGTCAGCCTTGGCTGCAGTGACCATGAGATGGCGGGGTTTGAGATCCTTAGGGTGGCGAGGAGGGCACACAGTAAGCTTGCTACCCTGGACTTCAAGAGAGCAGACTTTGGCCTCTTCAGGGATCTGCTTGGCAGACTACTGTGGTATAAAGCCCTGGAGGGAAGAGGGGCCCAAGAAAGCTGATTAATATTCAAGGATCACCTCCTCCAAGCTCAGGAGCAATGCATCCCAACAAAGAGGAAGTCAGGCAAAAATGCCAGGAGGCCTGCATGGATGAACAAGGAGCTCCTGGGCAATCTCAAACAGAAAAAGAAAGCCTACAGAGGGCGGAAACAAGGACAGGTAGCCTGGGAGGTATACAGAGAAATTGTCCAAGCAGCTAGGAATCAAATTAGGAAAGCTAAAGCCCAGATAGAGTTAAATCTGGCCAGGGACACCAAGGGCAACAAGAAAAGCTTCTGTACATATGGTTCTATACATATGATTGGTAACAGCCAACATGGCTTCACTAAATGCAAATTGTGTCTGACAAATTTGATGGCCTTCTACAACGGTGTTACAGTGTTGGTAGATAAGGTAAGAGCAACCGACATCATCTACCTGGACTTCTGCAACGCATTTGACACTGTCCTGTGTGACATCCTCGTCTCTAAATTGGAGAGACCTAGATTTGACAGATGGACCACTCAGTGAATAAGGAATTGTCTGGATGGCCACACTCAGAGTTGTGGTCAACAGCTGAATGTCCAAGTGGCGACCAGGAATGAGTGGCGTTCCTCAGGGGCTGGTACTGGGAATGGTGCTGCTTAACAGCTTTGTTGGTGACATGGACAATGGGATTGAGTGAACCCTCAGCAAATTTGCCAACAACACCAGGCTGTGTGGAGCAGTTGACACGGTAGAGGGAAGGGATGCCATCCAGAGGGACCTTGGCAGGCTTGAGAAGCAGGCCCTTGCAAATCTCATGAAATCCAACAGGGCCAAGTGCAAGGTCCTACACATGGGTTAAGGCGATCCCAAGCACAAATACAGGCTGGGCAGAGAACGGATTGAGAGCAGCCCCAAGGAGAAGGACTTGGTGGTGTTGGTTGATGGGAAGCTAAACAGGAGCGGGCAATGTGCACTCACAGCCCGGAAAGCCAACCGTACCCTGGGCTGCATCAAAAGAAGTGTGGCCAGCAGGACGAGGGAGGTGATTCTGCCCCTCTACTCTGCTCTCGTGAGACCCCACGTGGAGTACTGTGTCCAGCTCTGGAGCCCCCAACATAAGAAAGACACGGACCTTTTGGAGCAGGGCCAGAGGAGGGCCACAAAGATGATCAGAGGGCTGGAGCACCTCTCGTATGAAGACAGGCTGAGAGAGTTGGGGTTATTCAGCCTGGAGAAGAGAAGGTTCCGGGGAGACCTTATAGATATAGGCCTTCCAGTACCTACAGGGCACCTACAGGAAAGATGGGGAGGGACTCTTTATCAGGGAGTGTAGCAATAGGATGAGGGGTAATGGTTTTAAACTGAAAGAGGGTAAATTTAGATTAGATATTAGGAAGAAATTATTAACTGTGAGGGTGGTGAGACACTGGCACAGGTTGCCCAGAGAAGCTGTGGATGCCCCATCCCTGGAAGTGTTCAAGGCCAGGCTGGATGGGGCTTTGAGCAACCTGGTCTAGTGGAAGGTGTCCCTGTGCACAGCAGGGGGGTTGGAACTAGGTGATCTTCAAGGTCCCTTCCAACTCTAACCATTCTATGATTCTATGGTTCTATGATTTCAGTTAGCCTTGCATCATGAGGGTTCAGTTCAGCAAATTACTTAATTTTGTGCTTAATCTCTTCATGTTTTTATAGAGCTACTCAAATAGAGAGCAATGCAAAGCTGGGTTTTAAATTCCAAGGTATTAGAATTAATCTTATTTATAAACTATTACTTTGAAATAATTGCAGTGTTTTTCTATTGGACTTTTAAAATTTTTAAATGTTTCATACATTAAAATGATTTTTTGTTTTGAAAGTAATTCAGAATGAAAAATTCACAAGAAGGCTGTGTCAGACTTTGTAACTAAGATGAGTCTATAGCCCCAAGTAAGCTAGGAGATAGCTCAGGAGGGATAGAGGTGTATAAGTTTTGGTAAGCTGCTGTCCTGGTTTGAGGTAAAACAGAACCAATTTTGTTCAGTAACTTCGCTTCTTAGCTGGGCCTCTTCTAACTACTGAAATTAACTGCGTATTGTGCAGAGAGTGTTCACCCTCTCAGAGTGATCAGACCAAAGTTTATAGCTGATGCCCAGGCATGGTGTGCAGAGAGGCTCTCACTTATACTTATTGCTGTAACCCCCAAGGCCAACCAACTTTGTTATTTGCCCCGTTGGAGGGTCGGAAGCGGAAAAGCATAGTGGGGCCCAACCTGCAGGGAGGAGCGGACAGGACAGGTGACCCAAAACAGACCAACAGGGTATTCCATCCCATCTGCCTCAAGCTCAGTATAAAAGCTGAGGGATCAAAGGGTCAGCTCTCTTCCTTCAATGGCCGACGTCTGAGGAGGACTCTGTCTGCCTGTGATCCTGATCCGGAATCCAGATCCAGAATCCAGTTCCCGTCCATCACTGAGTCCAGCCTGGGACTGCCCCAGTGCCAGCCGGTGATGTGATTGTCATCTCGGGAGCTTGATAGGGTTTTGTATATATTTTTCATTATTTATTTTTATTTTATTATTAATATTTCATTAAAGTAGTTTAGTTCCTTCTAAACTCATAAGTCTCTTTTTTCCTCCTCTGCCTCTCTCTTTGAAGAGGGGTAGAGGGGAGCATCTGTCGGTCCCATCTGGGGTCCCCCAGGTCCCCAGTCGCCGATTTGGCCTAAACCATGACAGCTGCTAAAAGAAGTATTGACTTACTGAAGCTGAGTAAGTCAGAATGTGTTAAGGGTGATGATATATTTCAGACAAAACCATAATGGATCAGAAGTGTAGTTATCTTACACTTCAACTGTAAACTCTTTGGGATAGGAACTGTACACATAGTGGGTCCTGTACTATTTCAGTACAAATAAATCATAATTGTAGTAAATCATTAACCCGGTGGCATAAGAGAGGCCAGAAAGTGATCAAAGAAGAGTGAATGCTCAGCACTTGGCATTAGGGGGCATGCCTGTAAAACAGTAGGTGGTATGTTGGGAAGATCTGAATAAGAGCAACTTAAATGGTTAGGTGTGTTCTGTGGACTGAAAATTCTAGCTCTATCCATCTAATCTAGATTGGCTAGAAATACAGAAATAATAGATTTTCTACAAAATTCCATTGAAATTTTAAATGGACATGAAAAAGAATAGAACAATGGTGGGGTTTGCTACTTTTGAATTAATTTTTGGCCAACTGGTTGAAGTGTAATAATTGGAGGGAATTATATGGATATATGTTAAAATTTTCCTGTACAATGCATTTTGATTTGGAGATAATCCACATTTTTATTGCTGTACCAAACTGAAAAGGAGGACTTTCTCTTTAAAAAGAAAATTACATAAAAATATTTTAGTACTAGGATCATAAATTACTTCAGCAATATGAAGTAACTAACCATTCTAATGCACATATGCATCAGTATTGCAGCCAACAGATAATGGTGGAAATTCCAGAAACAGTTTTCAGGTATTAGAACTGAGACTTAATTAAGACATAGTCTGTGTATTTTTGTGTTTGCCTTTTGTTAGGATTTCTAGCAATTGAGCTGCTGGAAAGAATATTCATAAATCAAGAAGTTAGTTGAAAAGAGTCACTTTATATGCATCCAGCTTCTAATTTTGTTTGGGGGTGGTCAGTCCCATTTCTGATGCCTGAAAGCTGTATTTTTAAGCAACTGGAACATAAGTAGTGTAGCATGAATTGCAATAACAGATCTTCAGTAGAAAGTGAAATCTATTGCTGAAAACAAAATTATATTACATTCTGATCAATTCTGTTTCCAGTATACTTTCAAGGGTAAAGAAAAATGGCTATGTAGTAGTAAGAAAACTTGTACGGTTTAATAGTAGTATATGAGCAGGAAAAGTTTCTAAAAAATGTTCCAGAGTAAACATAAGTAATTTCCCTTTTGAAAAACCCTAGTAGAATAGCCTGAATGTTTCTTTAAATGTCATTGGTGCAGCTTAGCCAGTAACACTTTCTCCATTGAACCACATACTTAGCACTGAAAGTTGCTTGCCGGTGTTATTGTACTGGCTGGCTATAATTGTCTTGTGAGCTATAGTACATTGCATACTTGCCCGTTTCTTCAGTGCGGCTGACAAGTGGAAGACTTCTGGAAAAGACTTCTTATCAGGTGACTACAATTCTATACTCAGAGCACTAAACTCTTGGTCTGGCATACTCAAAACTGACATTGATTTTGAAAAGTTCTTAGTTAATCAAATAGTACTAAAGTCCCGGACTAGCCCATGAAAGTGTATTCATTAAAGAAACGTTACAGCACTTATCCAGTACCTTTAAGACTCTTTAGGAATATTTTAATTTATTTTCAACAAATACTGGGTTGGGCTATTTGCTTACAGTCCCTGACAGCACTTGGAGGTCATCACCCAGCTACTTGTAAATGATAAGCAATGGACTGTACTTAGGTGTTCTTACTTTGGCATTTGATTTTGCTTCTGTAGATGGGATTCATGGGCTACTTTGCTCCTACCTGTTGTGGTTTACTTTCTTCCCTGTGTTTGTGAGGTGAAGCTCTAGCGGTCTCTTCAGGATGTTGTCCTGACTATTCTGGCTGTGGTTACAGAACTGAGGATCCCTTTTCTCTTTTGTCTTCCTCTCATCAGGTACTACACGGTGTACATCCATAATAAGCATTGGTTGTTGACTGATGTCACCATTTTACCAGCACCACTTACATATAATTTTCATTATTCAATGAAAATATGTTGCCAGCAATACTTACAGAGTTTAGGGCTTGAAAAATACTTCATTTTGTAACAAGATGTTTCAGGAAGATACCTTGCTGTTGTGTGTCCTATACCACTCCATAAGCTTTCATTACTGTTTGAATATACCAACATATAGTTAGGCAATTGCTTTTCACATACTCTCGAATTATTTTTACTACTTTTGAGCTTCTAAAGTTCATCTGTCTGTCCTTCAGGTGTTACAAGAATCTTGAACTGCTTATAATAAGAATAGTAGACATTTACTTTTATTCTTATGTTCTTGACAATTGCTTGTTGTTATGGTTGTCAAACATTGCACATTGTAAGTATATTTTGCACATTAACAATGAAGGAAGAAGTGACGAGTTGAAAACTGTTTATATATTTCAGGAGAAAGAAGGTAATAGATAATGTGGGCAGGTAACTGATGGATGCTAAAAGCAGAAGGAATTTTCATTAACAGTTCTGGTACTGACACTGTGGCTAGTTTGGGAATAGAAGAGATGGAGAGCTAGTGAAAGCTGGAAATGTCTGGAAAATGAGCTTGAGATCAGAATAAAGGACTAGGCAAGGTAACTGAGTCTAGGATATAGAGAGACTGCAAAGAGAAGTCTGGAGCAATGAGACATGCTGGATCACGGGTCCAGAGGACCTTCATTTTGTAATCATCTACTTCATTCTCTAAAAATCAACCAGCTTTTGCAATAAATGATGCAGGAAACACCTTTGTCAAGCAGCCTTCCTAGAGCAGGTCTGCCTTGAGCACTGAATTAATTAGAAATCTATAGATGTGATTTTAGATTTTCTTAACAGATATACATACACACCGTCAAAATTCAGGAGGAGCAAGCAAACTGAATTATAGTATTTTCACATATCTGCTGTTTGACTTTGCAACTTTAATAATACTTTTGAAATATTTTTTTCTGTATATGCTAAAAGGATAGGGTACACAGAAGGACACATATCCATTTACATTGACAAATACGCATATTCAGGTATACGGACTATACAAATGGACATGCCAATAGGACTATATACACACAGGCACAGACATACTCACAAAATCAGGAGGGCATAGGACGATGCATGCACATGTGCACATACAGAAGCAAATTCACAAACAAGTGGGAGGCACATAACCATGAACAGCACTGCATGAATACACATATAGATACCTACACACCACAGTTCCCTTTGCAGCTATATAAAGTGACAGAAAGGCCTGGAGCTGTGAAAACATCATTAAAAGACACCCACACAGCCATGAATGTCTCAGGCTAAAAAAAGGAAATACTGAAAAATACTGTCTGGGAGAACAAAATAGGAGAGTCAACCCATCAAATGTCTGGAACTAAAATAATGCCAGAGAGTATACCCCGGCCAAAAGCACTGCCAGCAACTAAGTCAGTCACACAGCAAGAGCAGTCATCCACACATACATATGCTGCAAGAAAAATATCCACCACCTGCCAACTGACTACTAGCAACCATGACCCGTGTGTGTGTGTGGCCAGTGTGTTGGCACCAGTGTTGGAAGAGGAAGAGGAGTGGAAAGAAAGGAAACAGCAATAGGAAATCAGAAACAACAGAGGTGAAATGGAATCAGTGCTCCCAGTCAAAACATTTGTTTAATAGAAACAGAAGTCTGGAATGTGTACAATTTATGTTTTACACAGTGAAAGGTCCTGGTCATGTGTGAAACTTCAGCTTTCTTGAGTAGCAGGAGGTCCTGTATGTGTGAAGCACAGTGCTCCACTTAGCACACATCAGATGTCTTGAAAATGCCAAACAATGAAACAGGTGGCTAATTGGCTTCCATCCTTTCAATTCCTACAACAAGAAGAAATTTGGTCAAGTGGTGAGAATAGGATGCTCAGTCAGCTCTCCTGGCTGGTGTTCTAGGCTCGCTTTCTGAAGTGCTGTGTGATCTTGGGTGACTCATTCATGCTCTTTGTGTCTAAGTCTGCTATGCGTAAAATAAGGATAATAAAGCTTCTTTACCTCTTAGGGGTGCAGGCAGATCAAAAGAATGGATGTAAAAGTCCTTAAGATTCATGAAAGATAGCAAGGAGAGGAAAACTGAATTGCAAATGAAATTCCTGAAATCTGCCTCTGAATCAGACACAGTGATGCAGGGTAGATTTGAGTGACTCCAGCATTTCATGGCAATCAGATTACATTTTCATGCTGATTGCACACCTGTATCTCCTGTTTTTTATTAGGATAGTTTTCAGTATGATACATCTTTTATCAGTGTCATACTTGTGGTAGGGACTCCATACATATGGTTGGACTTGATGTTCTTAAAGTTCCCTTCCAACCTCGACAATTCTATAATTCTATAATATTACTGTATGGCATCTCTACACCTAAACTTTACTTCAAAAAATCCACAAGTAATTGAAAAAAGCAAATTTGACTTTCCTAATTTCAGTATTTTCAAATAGCTAATGGCCATTTTTGCTTTATTGCTCTTACCTATTGCCTTCTGAACAGTTTTTTTTTACAAGCCTAAATCCTGAAGAAAAATCATCCAACAGGTTAACTGCTTATGTATTCCTCCCTAGGGGATAATCTGTAAATGGGGAGCTCATACAATTATCTATTCTTGTTTAAGGTAGTATGAGTTTTTGCATTAACTTCATTTAATGCTGTGTTGTCTTCACTCTCAGCTCATAAGGAACTGTTACAAACCACCATAGTGGGAATCCTTTTAGCCCTGCCAGGCTGCATGCCTTGGCTTCTCCTCTGTCATGAGACCTAGCTTTAAATTCGTCAAGTGACTTATCCATCCAGTTGCACACCCGCAGTGTGGTTTTGGCCAGAAATTCAATCCAAGATCTAAGAACACAGATAAATTTCTGTTGAAATAGTAAGCACATTAAGCTTTGTTTCCAAGACATTCACGTATTTTAAACGAAAAAAACCCACTTCATCAAAAACTTCCAGACCACCAATATACCAATTTTTTACCGTGGGAATTCACCTAATGGATTAAATGTAGAACTACACATAATTTCTCCATGAGACTTTTTCTCATCAATGGGTGTCATTCCAGAAAACTAAATATAGGCAGGTTGTTGATGATTTTGACAATATGTGTTTAAGAAAATGAAGAGGATGAGGCACTTTAGTGGGGTATAATGTTGTTTGACATAACTGAATTTTGTATTGAAGTGTATTTTGTCTTGTTTTTTGTCTTCATACGATATTTCATTGTAGTGTATCACAGTCTATTTGGAAACTGCATGGGAATGGTTCTTCTGAGGAGGTGCTTCACTGGGTGCGTGAAGGCAGTCATGCATCTGATTTGCCCGTGTTTTGAGCCCACCAGATAGGATAAGTCCAATTCAGAAGCTGTGTGCTGAAAATCAAGATATATTAGCTCAGGCTCAATACCATGTTCATATGCTTACATGGCTTTTGGATAGAGCTGGCTGCCATCTCGCTTGTGTGAAGTGTGGTAGAATAAAATCCCAACCGTCTGCACCTATTCATCTGGAAATACCCAACATCTGGTTAGAGAAACAAGCTGTAATTCACTGCTTAGTTAACTTGCTTCATTGTTTTTCAGTTTCCCTTCTGACTTGTGTATTAGCAGGTTACATCTGCGTTTACACAGTATCTTCATCGCTACAGTGTTCGTCTCATGCCTGTCATTAATATACCACTGTGAAAATAAATAAAAAACTGTACAGCTGCTCAAGATTCTTTCATTAAATATCTCAGAATAAAAACTGGCTTTACATCCAGTTGAGAATATTAATGAAAAAATTCTGGTTTGATTAGAAAAGAATTTAAGTGAAGAGTCATAAACCAAAAACTGTAACACCCCCCGAAATAGTTGTTCAGGATATATATCTCTTTTCTGGAAAAGCTTGGATGTTTGATTTAGTTTTATATGTATTTATATACATATAAAAATATGCATATTTTTCTACCTGTATTTTCAGCAAAGTAAATAAAATGCCCAAAGGAAAAAAATCCTCTAAATTGTTGCTGATCAAAACCTGGTCACTAAAATAATGGTATTAGACAGAAAATGCTTAGAGAAGTTGCAGATTACTATGAACCTACAAATTTTGTCTCTTAACAAGTTTATAGTATTTGGGTCCATTTAGGGAGAATGTGTAAAGCTGGACTGAAGTTAAACATTGTAAATTGCTTTAAGTCCAAGAGCATCTGTATGACTTTTAAGGCATTTGAGCCTGGAAGAAGGTGTACTGGTTCCGGTATGGTCATGGTATGCTTTATCAATGATTTGCTTTTGTTCTTAGGTTAGAAACTTCTCAGTACATTCATCAGTTTTTCAAGTAAGCCAGGTAGGATGATCTGGGATCCTTACCATCATGTTTAACGTAAAGATTTTTATTCTCTTGTACTGAGCCCAGGATCACAGTTTGTCAAAATATTTTCTCCTGGATAAAGGAGCCTGCCACATAGAACTTTCTGCAGGAGGAGATTTCATACTCCCTTTGAACATAACCTTCTATTTCTGAACGTAAAGAACGTAGTATTTGTGCATGTGAAAGGCAAATGTTCCTAGAAACACAGTAAATAGCAATGAGGCTGTATCACTGGTGAGTAGTGGAGGCTGTAATACATTACCATACAAAACTGCGTGCTGCTGAGGAGCTAATGTCAAGTCCTGCAGCATATTTCCCAAAGGCTCCAGGTTCCTGAAGCTGCCCTGCCGGGTGGTAAAGGCAGTTCCAATCAGTCATCAAAGCTGTTTCCTGCAGAAAATGCCAGAAATACTTTTATCTGAGTGGAACTGGCAGACAGCAGGAGAGTTGCCATTTTTGCTTTGGAAGTAAATGTCTTGGGCTCAGTTCTGCTTCTGACTTTCAGACATGGCTGCTTCCCAGCTGGAGACATCCCCCATCAATCATCTTGGCCAGAGTGTACAAGATGGCATTTTAAAAGGCTAGTTCAGTGCCTCCCATCTTCTTTCCAGAGTGGGCATGGGGAGTTCGTTGGCAAGACAGGAGGCAGAAACAGAAATACAGTACCTAGCACGGGCAAGTGACTGAGGACCTTACACACTGCCACAGTACAAATAATAGCTGGCTTAGTACCAGCATAGTTGGTTCAGCAGTATGTATGGGGGAATTTTAACTACGCTATCAACAATTCATCTTGAACCTCCTTCCCACTACTTGTGAGGATTGTGCTAAAGGCAGAATACTCATCTGGTACCACACGGTGACAGAAAGATGAAGGACTTTGTTCTCTAACAAAGGTCAGATCAGTTCCAGTCCATTCAATTCCAGATATCACTTCCAGGTTGTTGTAAACATGATGGTGGTGAATTTGAAAGGCAGGAAGGGCTGAGCATCCTGCTTGGAGCTTCCTGGAGGTTTAGAAAGGAATCAGTTTGAATCATAATTTCTAGGATTTTCCAGGATTATGGCTTTTCCTGTTCATAGCACAGACTCAGATAACTGATTGGTGATGGTGATGGTGGAGAGCCAGTTTAGGATGAAATAAAGAGCCACTCCCTGCTATCGAAAGCTGTTTCATACACTCTGACCTGAATCCTAACTCCAAGAGTGTTCATGCTGAAAAAACATTGAGATAAGTGTATTTCTTACTGTTGTTCCTTTTTTTTTTTTGTGAGGGAGGTATCACTGGTCCCTGCAAAAGCTAGATTTCAGATGAGCATGTTTATTCCATGCAGTTGTTAAAATGCAGACAACTTCTTCACATCGCTGTAGATAGTCTCTAAGGCATGAGCAACTGGAACTTGGATGAAAAAGTCTGATGAGACAGCCAAACCCAGGGAGAAAGCTTACCCTGAGGTTTGCATTTCAGTCCATTTTACCAAAAAATCTAAGCTCTGGGAAGCAGATGAATATTCAAAGTGTACAATTCCATTTTACTCTGTCTTTGCCTGCAAATGAATGGGAGATACAGAACAATTAAGTGAAGCATTGTGATTGCCTCCATCCATTGCCTCCAAGTTCAGCATTTGTTTAAATAGACTGAGGCACTGTGTCTACACATGCTGGTGGACACACTAAAGCTGAAGTGATTATTTCTATTCCTTGAATGAATTGGAAAAATCAAAAGGATCTGATTTAATTCAGAGCAGATGCCTCTTCCTCACACCTAGGGAAAATACATCATGCAGACAAGATAGGAGTGAATGCAGTTTCAGGGGAAAGGCTGGTCAGCCCCTTCCTGTTCATGGGGTGCTGCATCCAGCTCTGATAAGGACTAAGGACACTAGACAAGACGATATAGTTTCAAGTTCTGCCGTACAGTCAGTGTGTATCCTCAGGGAAGTCATTTAATCTCTTCATCCTTCTGTTCTCTGGGCATTGAATCTTTTCTTTGCTCACTGAGCTTACAAACTCTGGAGAGTAGCAACAGTTTCTGTTTGGCACCAAATACATCATGAGTTTCTGGGTGCCAGGGTAATAAAATTGCAGTCTGTTCTTCTGAACAGCTTGTAGGTGGAGGATATTGTTTCATTTGGTGCTCTAACTTATGTGATCACTTTCCCTCTGTATCACAGAATCACAGAATTTTCAGAGTTGGAAGGGACCTCTAGAGATCATCTAGTCCAACTCCCCTGCCAAAGCAGGATTGCCCAGAGCACATTACTCAGGACTGCATCCAGGCGGGGCTTGAAAATCTCCAGAGAAGGGGACTCCACAACCTCCCTGGGCAGCCTGTGCCAGTGCTCTGTCACTCTCACCGTAAAGAAGTTTTTCCGTGTATTTGAACGGAACTTCCTGTGTTCTAACTTGTGCCCATTGCCCCTCGTCTTGTCACTGGGAACCATTGAAAAGAGCCTGGCTCCATCCTCCTTCAACCCACCCTTTAGATACTTGTACGCCATAATAAGGTCTCCCCTCAGCCTTCTCTTCTCCAGGCTAAAGAGTCCCAGCTCTCTCAGCCTTTCCTCATAAGGGAGATGCTCCAAGCCCTTAATCATCTTAGTTGCCCTTCGCTGGACTCGCTCCAGCAGTTCCCTGTCCCTCTTGAACTGGGGAGCCCAAAACTGGACACAGTATTCCAGTTGTGGCCTCACCAGTGCAGAGTAGAGGGGGAGAATGACCTCCCTCGACCTACTGGCCACACTCTTCCCTATGCAGCCCAGGATTCCATTGGCCTTTTTGGCAACAAGGGCACATTGCTGGGCCATGGATAATTTACTATCTACCAGGACCCCCAGATCCTTCTCCTCAGAACTACTTCCCAGCAGGTCCGCCCCTAACCTATACTGGTGCCTAGCATTCTTCTTCCCCAGGTGTAGGACCTTGCACTTGGTTTTGTTGAACCTCATTAGGTTCTTCTCTGCCCAGCTCTCCAGCCTGTCCAGGTCACGCTGGATGGCAGCATGGCCCTCTGGGGTGTCAGCCACCCCACCCAGTTTGGTATCATCAGCAAACTTGCTGAGGATACACTCTGTCCCCTCATCCAGGTCATTAATGAATATATTAAACAAAATTGGACCAAGTATTGACCCCTGGGGGACACCACTGGTTACAGGCCTCCAACTAGACTCCGTGCCGCTGATCACAACCCTCTGAGTTCTGTCCCGCAGCCAACTCTCAATCCACCTCACTGTCACCTCATCTAGCCCATACTTCCTCAGCTTCCTAATGAGGATGTCATGGGAGACAGTGTCAAAAGCCTTGCTAAAGTCAAGGTAGATGACATCCATGACTCTCCCCTCATCCAGGCAACCAGTTATAACATCATAGAAAGCTATCAGATTGGTCAAGCATGATCTACCCTTGGTAAATCCATGTTGACCACTTCCAATAACTTCCTGTTCCTCAACGTGTTTGGAGATGACATCCAGAATGAGTCGCTCCATTACCTTCCCAGGGACAGAGGTGACACTAACTGGTCTGTAGTTCCCTGGGTCCTCCTTCTTACCTTTTTTGAAGATAGGAGTGATGTCAGCCTTCCTCCAGTCCTCAGGCACCTCTCCTGTTCTCCATGACCGTTCAAAGATGATGGAGAGTGGTCTAGCAATAACATCCGCCAGCTCTCTCAGCGCTCGCGGGTGCATGCCACCAGGGCCCATGGACTTGTGAATGTCCAGCTTGGCCAAGTGGTCTCTGACACAGTCCTCCTCAACTGAGGGAAAATCTTCCTCTTTCCAGACCTTCCCCTTTGCCTTCAGAGTATGGGATTCATGAGGGACAGCTTTAGCAGTGAAGACTGAAGAAAAGAAGGCATTCAGTAACTCTGCCTTCTCTGTGTCTTCCACCACTAGGGCACCTGTCTCATTCACCAGTGGGCCTACATTTTCCCTAGTCTTCCTTTTTCTATTGATATACTCAAAGAATCTCTTCTTATTGTCTTTAACTGCAGTGGCCAAGCTGAGTTCTGATTGAGCTTTGGCCCTTCTCATTTTCCCCCTACATAGCTTTGTTATATCTTGATAGTCCTCATAAGTTGCCAACCCCCTTTTCCAGAGAATGTAAACTTTCCTTTTTTTCCTGAGGTCCAGCCAAAGTTCTCTATTTAGCCAGGCTGGTCTTCTTCCCCGTCTGCTCATTTTTCGAGACAAGGGGATGGCCTTCTCCTGCGCTTTTAAGAGTACCTGCTTGAAGTATGCCCAGCCTTCCTGGGCATCTTTGCTCTTCAAAACTGCCTCCCAAGGGACACTCTCAACCATGCTCCTAAACAGGCTAAAGTCTGCCCTTCGGAAATCCAAGGTGGCAGTTCTGCTGGCTCACCACCTTACTTGATCAAGAATTGAAAATTCTATCTAATTCTATCTAAAGCTGTAGGAAGCTTTATTCTTCCACTGGCTATTGGGAGCCTGAGAATATGAGTTGACTAACTCATTCTGAAGTTTGGCTTTGTTTATACCTCCTGTAGTTCTTATGAATTCTGAAAATTCAGTTGTACTCATTGTATTCTACTCAGTATTGCAAAAAATTGCCTCTACACCTATGCTCATTTTTGCTCATATGCTCATTTCACTTGATCAGTGACCACCCGCCTCTGTTTGAATTTTCAAGGTGACTGATTGAATTGAATCTTGCTATATAGTCTTTCTAACATTGGACCACCCACTTACCCTGGGTCTTTTAAAACAAACAGACAAAACATCTAAGTTCTTTGTTCACCCTCAACTTCGCTAGTATTATTTTACAAACATAATCTTGTTTAATACCTGATAATTAGTGGTAATAGCCTTTTTAACTTCTGCAGCTGTCAAAACCACACATCCCTAGCAAAAGCCTAAAGAATATTAGGTATCCCGGCAGTGGGCTATATTATCCCTCCAGTTTGTGTCAGCTAAGAAAAATATCTCCATGATGTAACTCACATAACTTTGGTTCTTGTTACTGATCAAATTGATGTATGTTTTTTGGTTTGGTTTTGGTTTTGGTTTTTTTTTTTTTTTAAATGATCTCAGTCCTAGCAGCATCTAACAAAGGCATCAAGGCAGACAGCTTAATAAAGGAAAGGAGAACTCTGCATTGTGCCTTTTCTTTTAAAGAAGGAGGGCAGAGGAAACTATACAGCAGTC
Organism: Vanellus vanellus; assembly: GCF_965231255.1. NCBI lineage: Eukaryota > Metazoa > Chordata > Aves > Charadriiformes > Charadriidae > Vanellus > Vanellus vanellus. The sequence continues at coordinate 21,397,323 of NC_138912.1, read as the reverse complement.
CCCACTAGAAACATGACACATAGCCTTTATTTTACTGTCCTGTTTGTCACATGCCAATACTCAGAATTTGGGATGTTAGAAAGATCTTGGAAACAGGCTGCAAACCCTACAGCTATTGTACCATTTTAAATCTCCGCCCCCACAGTTGGACCCCAGATCTTAATAGAACAAAAGCCCTTTCCACATATTCACTATGTGTCTGCAACACAGCTATGTTCTTGTTAATGAGTTTGGAAGTGGTATTATCCATGCTTTGTGCATTGGTACAAGGATTCAGGGGGTTGGCATGAATGCTTGTCTCAGTTCTGCAGCTAATGTGTGGTATAACTTTAGCTATGTCATTTATCCTCCAGGTGTTGGGCCTTAGTAGAGGATAGCATAATAAGAAAGTGTGAATAAAGACGGCATCTCTAACATGTTTTAGGGTGCCTGACACATATAATTCTGTGATGCTGGATAACACAGGAATAATTAAATAAAACTATCTTGACAGCAAAGCAGTAATGATCCACCTATCATGAGACAAGTTTGTACAAGCCCAGGAAAGGACAGGTTGCATGAAGGTGGATCTATTTTTGTACTTGTTGACAGGTCGATCTATTTTAGCCACATGTGTACCTAGACACGGAACACGATTAGAACAAAGCTAGTTGGAAACTGGACTATTAGTATTAGCGAAGCCAGAAACAAAGCAAAGTTAAAGTGGGTCAGCAAGTGATTCTGTATCAAGTGTTTTCTAATTAGCCTGGCTGACTACTATGTATGGATGTGTTTCATTCCTGTGGTAAAGTTTATTACTAATGGATTTTTTTTCTGAAAAATTTTAAAGAGAGTATAGCGAGACCTCATAAGTAGGCACGAAAAAGACTGGGCCAACAGTGTCTTTTCTTATTCAGTGTTCTGAGGTATATACAAGAAAGAGATTTTTTGTGACAAAAAAAGATAGACCTTGCCTCAGTAGATGCAAGAATTATATTTGATTCAAGAAGATTGGAGGTGACAGATGGTATCGTAGCCCCTTGCTATTGGATCATGATTGGATGTTACTGGCAAAAGAATACCGAGTTGGGCACTCAGTGATAGTATGTTTAGCTGTGTGGCTTTTAACTTATCTTTTACTTAACTTGCAGGTTCTGTGTTCCATTTGTTGTGGTTTAACCCCAGTCAGCAACTAGGACCATGCAGTAGGGGAGGGAGAAGAGGGAGAAAAGGAGTGGAAAGGAAAAAACCTTGTGGGTTGAGAGAAAGACAGTTTAATAGAGCAGTAATGGAAGAGGAAAGTAACAACAATAATAATGATGATGATAGTAAAAAAATATACAAAATAAAGTGGTACAACACAAGTCTCTCTCGCCACCCGATGATCAGTTGCCCATCCCATCCTGAGCAGTGATCTTGGATTCCGACCCTCCAGCCAACACCCATTTATATACTGAGCATGACATCTATGGTATGGAATATTCCTTTGGCTGTCCTGTCTATGCTCCCTCTCAGCTTCTATGGAAAGCTGAAAAAGTCCTTGACTAATGTAAACATTACCTAGCAGCAACTAAAACAATATGTGTTATCAACATTCTTCTCACACTGAGGCCAAAACACAGCAGCTACTGGAAAGAAAATTAAGTCTATCCCAGCTGAAACCAGGACACCATTTTGCTTGGACATTTCTTGTACAGCTTGTTGTGTCCAGTTCAATTGACTTTATGGACTGTGAGAGGGGTTGCATTGCAAGGCTTCCCTTAGAGAAGTAAATGTGTGTGTTTACCAGTAGTCTACTTTACGGGTGAAATTTGATGGACTAGACTCCAGATAATTTTTCTACCATTTCTGGTGAACACACTGCAGTTACATCTGAGGTTTCTGATAGTGTCAATTGTATCCATAGTTTACATTTGATACTTTCCAGACAAATTCTAATTGCTCAAAACTGGAATGCCTACATTTTTTGGCATTCACACAAAGTAGTCATAGGAACGCCATAGGAACTTTTGATTGTTCCTGTGTCAAAGCATTTACTCTGACTCATTGGTCCAGAATTGAATCCATCCGAGTTAAGGCTATTTCATGGGAAGACTCCATTCTGAATCTAAGGGTAACTTGAGAAACAAGTTTGTTATGTCCTGATTTCTATGTCTGCATAAGACTGGTTGCCATTTTCAGACTCCTACAAAGAGTAACATCCCTATACAGAGCAGACATGGATTAGATGCTTTTAGGTGTTGTTACGTGACATAAACTGTAATTTCAAGGCATATATTACCAACATTTATGAATGTATTTTTACCTAAGGATCTCAAAGCTTCCTACAAATATTAAGCTTATCCTACTCCAGGTTGTAATATCAGGTATTTATTAAGACAATTGGCTCAAATAAGTAAAGTAAATAACTAAAGTAAATAAATAAAGTAAATAAAGTCTTACTAAATGAGTAAATTAGGGCACAGATCATACAACTCATCTCTGTACTGTGATGAAATGTAGTTTATGACAGATATAGTAGGAAGTGCCCCCTTTTCCCATATTGGCAATTTTATGTGTAGCTGCTCAGAGTCTTTAAAGGATTTAAGCTAATTGCACATAAAATCACTACAACTGTCCCTACTCCCCTTTCCCTCTAGCACAGCACAGTGTCCATCAAGTGGGAGTTCCTACAGGCACAAAATGTGTGAAGACCAGCCACAAAAGAGTGAAAGACTGACTGTCCCTAGTGAAATCTTGCATGACAGTTGTAGAACTAGGATTGAACCTCACAGCTTGATATTGTCAGCTCTTTCAGTGACAACCCATGCTTAGGTTGCCTCAGAGTTTGACAAAATTTTTCAGCTGAATATCAAGCAGATTTGTGTTCTGAAAAAACTTGCCTCAGATTCATCTGTCTACTCATTTGTGAAGCTGCACTCCTGCTTAAAAGAAAATTAAATGTTCTTTTTCATTTCTCTAAAATGAAGATCCCATTTTTCAGAATGCAATTCCTTTAAACTTTGGAATATACCTCAATTTTACTTTGAAATTGAGAAAACAATTACTATTTGTCAAATCTAACTACAACATTTTGTTTTGGATCAAAGCTGACACTGTTTGGCTTGAAGTGGTGCTTCCTTTCAACTTTACAATGACTGAAAATGTTCACTTGTGATTGACCTAATTTGTTCTTGATCTTTTAGAAATACCACCACCAACAAAATATTAGAGCAACCTTAGTTCTAATCTCCTGTCCTCTCCTGTATGCACTAGCCCATACTTTTTCTCTTGTATTTCAAATAAAAAAATTCTCTGATGTTCATCAGATTTTGCAATAGCTGTCAATTAGAAAAACGTGTTTTCCAGGAGCATAAACACAGCATGTAACATGGAACGTGAAAGCTGCTTTGAAATGTCAGATTTCAAGGCCTGTGATTAAGAATTTGATTTTGAATCATTAATCTTTTGGGAAGTTTCCTTTTTGCTTGGATCCTGGAAGTTCTCATTCTAGTGCCATGCTAGAGACTGTGTGTGCAGCAGCAAATTGACGACACAGTAGGAGGATTAAGCTTTTGAAAAATTCTTTTCCTCTAATGAAAACCCTCTTAGGAAGTGATGTCCATTGCTGCCAATGTAAACATTCACCTTGTGTCCATGCCAGCATAAATTTTTTTTTCTACAAAAAACAAGACGTTGAAACACATGTAAGGAGCATGGTGTGTGGTGACAATATGAAAGGTATGTAAGAAAGCTCCAGTTACACAAGAAACTGGAAAAACTTAGAAAAACTTGTTATGGCCACTTCTACTTACATTGCAGCAGTGTTTAGAGAGCTCATCTTAAATCAGTACCACATATGACAATAACTGTTAAATTCGTCACAAGAAACAGCCTTAGCCCTCTTGAGTTCACAGTGCCAACAGGCTAGACAAGCAAACTAGGAGGCTGAGAGGCATAAAAAAGGGAATTTACCCACTGTCACAAGGGAAACAGTTCCAGAGCTGAAAATCATAATCCAGGGCAGTGTGTGGACCTCACTGAATTCAATACAGTTTTGCCATCTGATGATAAAGCGGTAAGAATTGTTTCACTCCTCTGCCTCCCTATTCAGTGCCATACTCAGAGTCATATATTTTTGTGACAAATTTCTAACACTGTTTAATTCCTGTGAGTGACAATGAATAAATCTTTCTTTTCGAAGAGTGGAGGCTTAGAGTATCAATAATATGTCACCAATCCTCTCATTGCTGGACTGCTCTTCCAGCCACCTTGTCCTTGGCTGGTATTCATTGTTATAACTACTCAGAAAATGGTGATACGATCTGCTGAAAAGAAACATTTTTTCATTAATATTCTTACGAAAAGTTAATTTAGTTTTCCATTAAACTGTACAGCTGCAAATATTTTGATTTAGAAAGGTGATATTTTATGCAGTGTGTCGATAATCTGCCACATTCTGAATATAGAAGCATCAGCTTCCTAATGATTTAATATCAACAATACTGACTTTCTACATGGTTAATGCTAGTAGGCCTTTCTAAAGGTAACACAGCTGGCTGCCCCTTTGTACCCATTTGTATCTTTCCAAGTGCATCTCAACCGTTCACAAGTTTATACCTTTCCCATTTGAATCTTTCAGGGTTTTTTTCCCTTCTTGCACATAAACTACTTCACCCTGAACACCAGCCAGCACACTGTATACAGTTTGATCTGTGTAGTTCAATACCTGTCATTCTTTCCTCAGGAACTGTATCAGTGAAGAAACTGGCAAAGCAGCCTGCATAAAACAGCTCGTTTAATAATAGGAACAATTCATTAGAGGGAAAGATTTTTAAAACACCAAGCAGCTGGCACCCAAATTGCTGTACTTGCCTTTGTGCTGACACTTGCGCTTATGTGGCTGCACAAGGAGCTGAATCAGGGAACTGGATGAAAACTTCCTTTTGCAGAAGGAGGGGGTTGGTTTTCCAGTTGGATTAGTTCCCTGACCCAAATTACCATGCAACCACACAAGCATCCCTGTCAGTGGCAGCCCACACTTAGATCAACTTAATTTGCTCATTTCACCTCAGCTTAAGTGGTTGGTGAACATTAGAAATAGCATTTTCAAGTTAGTTTTTCTGTAGATTTGGATTTCTGGAAGATGTTATTTCTTGTTCTTTGTTAAGCGTATGTGTGCGTGTGTGTGTGCATGTGCCAGCAGACACTTTCTCACCTTTGCTCAGCCTTCTGCTCCGGAGATCAAGTCTAGGTACTTGTATTGTATTTTACGCACTGGGCAGGTGATCACGTTTTAAACAGTTTTTCAGCTGTAAATTATTGACATTAATTCAGAACCTGGATAAGTAAACTATCAACAGCTGACGGCTGTGTTATTGCACCCTGATGAACTTAAACATCACTGCCAGTCCGGTATGTAAGGGAAGAAAACTGCTCTGTTATCAGAGGTGATTTGAATGCATCTACAGAGACCTATCAGGAACACCTTCGCTTAGGCTGAAGTTTCTACGTTTAAGTCATTAATAAGACTAAACTCCAGCAAGGATGTAGATTCAGACAAAATACTGAACTCAGAATGTCTAGCTATTGCTACTTTAGTTTGCATTTAAACACTTAAACAGCAGGACGTGCAGTTTCTATTCAGAGTTGAACAGGGGTCTGTTCCCACTTGGCCAGTGTTAGAGAAAACTTCAACTCTAGGTACTTTCTAACTAAAGAGTGCTTTGACTTGTGAATGAAAACTGTTCTATAAGACATCCCTCTTATTCGTGATGGTTGAACTGTAAAATGTTTGCATTGCAGTAAAAAACTACAAGGGCCCATTTTGCTAACATGGTACCAACATTTTTTGCACTAGTGCTGGAGAAGAGTACTCACTATAAGAATGGTTGCTTCATCAACCCCAGTTAACCTGTACAAAGCCTGATTAGGCTGCATTGAACAGGTGTACTGAGCAGATATGAGTGCGATGTACCTATTGCTCTGGCGTTGACATGCATTACAAACAATTCTTCCCAGGCAGTTGTCACACAGCAAGATCCTACTAATGTGAAGTTGCATTCTTTTTCCATAATATGCTTTATATGTATCAGCCAGAAGGTGCCGTGCTGTTATTTGGTGTCTTACAATCAAAATCTTGTTTTGGGCAATATATGGAATTAATAATGTATTGTTAGATGGTTAATGTCTTAACAGTGTAATAGACCTATTGATTAGCCTAGTTATGGTAACATACACTCAGAGTGCAACTTAATGCAGAAAAATAATACAGTTGAAATTGTTATATAGAAAAAAACTTTTCCTAATACTATTGGATTATTTTCTAGTTTTGTAGGATTGGGCTAGTTTTCTTATGAATAGGTTGTGGTAAAGACTTGTTAGAGGGTTGCTTCTAGGAAAGAGGCCAACAGATTGCAAACTAGAGGGAAAAATGGAGACTAGCAATATCAGGAATGCATGCACACATTTGGTGCTATGAACGCTAAATGGTCTGGACATTTAACATGGATCCCATAAATGGACTTGTTTCTGTGAAATAGTTTGACATGCATTGCAAAGAGTCATGTATTAAAAAGAAGTAGTAATACGTCAAGTTCAGTGAAATCTCCTATGTGGAAAGTTATGAAGGTCTTTGTTGAATTTCAGTAGCTAAGTGTAGAGCATGGGCTTGGGCAAAGACTGTTCTGCAGACAGGGCAGACCACTGCTTTGCTAAGAAACCTGTAGAACTCATCACCTATGAGAAAGAAGAAAGAGAGGAATGAAGGAGAGAAAAAAAACTTGAAATGAGTTGGATAAAACGTCATCTTGACTTGTCATAGAGTAATAGATCTCAGCCTCTTCCACACTGTGACTGCACATTGGGGTAGACAAATGTTATACATAGCTTTTATATGAAGCTTTATATCCATGAATCCAAACTGAGGCAGAAAGAGTGGACGAGAATTATGCATGGTAACCCTACAGGCAGTTAGCTGAGAAAATTGGCCCCAGTCCATTGTTCAAGCCATACGGCCACACTAACCACCTCACCCCCCCGCCCCCCCAAACCAAAACACCAAAAATAATAATTTCATTATGTTCCCTCCTTTGCCATAGAGAAAGAAAGAATTGTTTTGAATTCTGGGAGCCTGTTGATGACCCTGCTGGAGTTCCATTATCTTGCAGAATTCAACTCATCCCCAATAACCTTTTCCTCTGTTATGGCACAAATTTTCAGTGACCACACACTGTCAGAACTGGAATTTCACTTGTGAAACTCTTTACTGTTGTCACTCAGTAATTACTCAGCTGTCATAGCTTCCATGATATCTTTTCCTGCAGCCACTGATGACTGCTTGGAGAGATATCACCCAGATATATCACAAACCAAAACTGGTGTCACTGGGGCTGTTAAAGGATACATGTTTGGTCACTCTGGTTTGAGATTTTGCCAAATAAACAGGATGAGGAAGACATGCTCAGTGAAAATGGGAAAAATACTGGTAATGCCTAAGAAGGAGGATTTGACAAAACACTATCCGTATGGTGTCTCCTACTGCTTCCAAATGCAGCTGGGGCCTCGTTTTGTTAGATGCTGGAGGTGGAAAAGGGGATCTGTGTTCATGGCATAATAAAGTGCTATGCAGATATACCTAAACTCTAAATAAGATGAGCGTCTCTCCAAGATGGTTTAATTAGTCTGGCATTCTGTTGCACGTCATATCTGGGCTAGCTTGCATAAGGTCTGCCCTGAGGGTGTGCTGTTGGAGAAATGGTTCTCCAAAACACAAAACTGTCAAGCAGCATTTCCTCTGCTAAATGTTTTCCATTTCTCTCCCTACATACACTTATCTTCCATAATTAATATTCCTCTCTGTGTATACTCTACACTTTAGAGAGAGTGGAACATAACAAGCATTTGACTCTAGGCTGCAGAAGTGCATGCAAAATGCAAGATTTAAATTTAAATCTTTTTTTTTTTTTCAAAATTTCATTTTCTGGGATCAATATAGAGAAAGTCAAGACTTTTCAAAAGATCCATAAAGTCATAATTTCAGAAATTTTGAGGCGTGAAGGGATCATCTAATTTGACTTGCATCCTGACAAAGGCCAATGAATTTAGTTCAGTTGGTTTGTGCTGAATCAGTGGGATTCAACCTCAGGCTACTGTAAAAATCCAGGCTTTAGCAGAAATCCACAAAGTTCAGACTTGGTCAAAGGACCAGAACTTCCCCAGAGTTTGAGCATGTGTTCAGGCTATAAGGAGATCTGATCTGATCTTCTTTCTACTGGAGCATAAAAACACAGTCAACTTCTCTACATGTTTTTCATTATCATTTCCAATTTACTTCCTTAATAGAAAATAAAAGCATGACCCCTTCTGTCCTTAGCTCCAGCTTGTTCCATCTGTAACAGTTGTTGAGTTGAAAGATGTAAGCATTTGTGAAAACTAAAAGCCACTGGGAAAATATGTCTTTTCTATTGCCCGTCACATTTTGTTTAAAAATCTGAATTTTTGGATGAAAACATTCCTGGCTATAGCCATGCTGTGACAGGTCATCAATATTTATTTAGAAGTGGCATCAAAAAGACAAGGAGAATCAAATGTCACAGTGTATCTGTCACACAAAGCTTGAAACCAAAGTGAAATTTATTATTTTTCTCTTTCTCTGAAATGAATGCCTGTGAGGGCAAATCATAAAAGACTTTTGTGAGCAAAGGAATTCAACTGTCACTACTCAAAGGAACAAAGTCTAACAAATGATTATTAGCTAGAGATTCAGATTTCCTCTTGTGAAATGGATTTTGTTGAGTTTTTTTTTTCTTTTTATTTCTTCTATATGCACTTGGATAAATTACTGGGCTGAATAAAGTTGTAGACACAAATTGATTTAAAAATCACTTGATATATAGTGATGTCTAATGGTCAGGGATGTGTGCGTTCTCAGAATATTTCTTTTGCTTACTATTAATAGTATGTGAACATTAAGGTCCTTGAAAGAACCTGAACCTTTACTTGACAGCTTCTGTGCTGGTGTGATCAATTGTAGATGTTATCTAGAGGAGCAGCTCACAATTAAAGCACTGCAATACTAGGGATGGGGAGCGAGAAATTAAGAGTTAAGACCAATGCTGTATTTGGACAATTTCCAGCCATGCTGTGGCCCATAGTGTCATTTAACAGTTTTTGGCATGCTTCATACCAGAAAAGAGTTTTGAAAAGTGATTTGAAAACACTAGAAATTACTGTTCTAGATGCAAAGGAGCACATTCCTAGCTTGCCTGCCTGTTTACTTTACAGTATTAGACATGTCACCTTCAATGCTTTGGTTTCCTCCATCCTATATATCAAGGCCATACTTCTGTAAGGATAATGATGGATACGATTATCTAGGTCACAGGTGCTTTGTGAGGTTTTCTATGTTAGCGTGCCTGCTAGATTAGTCATGCTTCATGAAACATGCTATGTGGATCTTAGGTCTAATTATGAAACGTATTAGTACAAATTAGTCTGCAGCTAGAATGACATTTTAAAATTTATAATGTCTTTTAATGTGTGTGACACAGAAATTATGTTTTAATTTTCTAAGTATCATGTTTTAATAGTAATAGTAAGCCATAAGACTTATTTGAACAATATAAGGCATTGCCAGACACACCTGATTATGAATCAGGTTCAGCTTTAAAACACTTTCCTCCTTATGACTAATAGTAGAGCCCTTCATGCAAATGTGATAGAATGCCCAGGTTGCCAAAGCAAGTCTCCAGGGAAGGTTTTCTTATCTAGCTGTGCTGAAGACACACTGAATAAGCTTGAGTAAATTAGTTTTCTTGTCTTGTTTGAGCAATAAGCTTCCGAGACCTGTGTTGTTTTATTCCAGTAGCATCTAATGCAAAGATTGTTCTTATCTTAGCCTTTTTTAGGGTTCTCTCAATTACTTAAGCCTTCCTGTCTTTCTATGAATAGTCTGTATGGGGCTTCACACTCCCTGGACAGCACTTTTCCAGGAGAATATCCAATATATCTTGCATTTGTCCAGTCATGTATTTAAAAGCAATAAATTTCATTTCAACTTGTGCAGGTGGGCAAACAACTGTCATTTTGATCTTGTCCTTCATCCTTAAGGAAAAATCTATCCTGCAGTTGAGTTTCCTACTTAACCTCATATTTTAGGAAGAAACATTGTCTCCGATCTGTGATTCTATGGTTCTTTTACTCTTTATGGTTCTTTTACTCTTTATTTCTTTCATTGAAAGGCTAAAATAGACAAAATAATTAGCTAGCAAAGAGCAGATCCAGATGCTGTGCTCATGAGCAGGAGGATATTTATGATAGGAATTGACTTCTTAAGTTAGCAGACAAAGGAATCCAGAGCACACAGAGCTAAGGCACACATTTTTTTAATGTGGGGGTATTTCATAAATATAAATATTAATTGGGGTTCTGGAAGATTTTTTGTCTTCTGGGGTAAGGAATGTAACTGACTACTAGATGCCATTCTGAAAGGTACAGTCTTGTTCATCCAGAAACGACAGTCATCAAGTAGCAATCAGTAGTATGAATCTGTGGACTGTGTTATGCAGAGGGTGGGATGAGTTAAACAAGTGATCCTTTGAGCCTTTAAGAACCCAATGTACATTTTTAGTATGATTGGTTCTGTACAGATGTACAGAACACATAGTCTCTTCTGAAAAATGTAGAGTTTAATCAAGATATTCAAAAGTAAACAAGTAGGCAGTGAATCTTTCAATGTTTATTTTACATCATTATCAAATACTAAGTTATTTTCTTTGGGTGTTACAGTAACGTGAATTATAGAATGAGAGAACTGACACTTTGTGGGCTAGACAGGAACTTAGGAAACTTTCAAACTTAATTATATTTGCATAAGAAATATGTTTTATTTCTATAAAATTACCACAGCCACTGCGGAGAGAATGGAGATGTCTCTTATGGAACATACTTCCAAATAGTTCCCCTCAAAGCATACCCAATCTCACTGACTCTGAGGAAAATATTTGTGGAAGGACTCTTCTGTGTGTTTCCAGCATTTAATTGGCTGTGTAGATTTCACAGTATTGCAGTATAAACAAGGGAGTTTCACCTAGTATGACAAAGAATAGTTAGTTCAAATTAGTTCAAAACCTTTGTAAGCAGTGGGTTGCCTTGCATAATTTTTCAGAATTGCTGAGTCCACCAAATGCTCTGACTCCAAATCCTTCTTGCTCTTTGTCTGTCAGCCTGTCTGAGAGGCCATGTGAGCTATGTGTATGCTTTTCTGCCAAAGGCTTCTACCTTAGCCCTGTGGACCACTTCTCGGAAGTTGTATCAGATCCTGTTGTATTAGATAGTTGTATTAGATTAGGGTGTACCAAAGTATCCCCTCAGGACATTAGAAAGTACTTTTGATGAGGACTACTAAGGGACTTGATCCAGAGAAGAAAATGGGCACCTGTACAAAATGAGGCAACTACATTAGAGCATCTGCATTGCTCCACAAGTCCAAAACAAATAACTGGTATTTTGGCCTAATTATTCTTATTTTGATTTTTTTTCTACAAAAGAAAAGTGCAATATTTTTCTTTTTTTTTTTTTTTTTTTTTTCCACAAAGCAGCTGCTTTTGGAAGTATACTACATTAAGTAAAAAGTGTAGGTTTCTTAAAATAGAAAAGTCATTTCTAGTAGGAGACTTTCCTTGCAAATAAAAGAATCAAATATACAAGAAAGTGTAGACACAGTAATTAATACTTGTATGTTAGGTAGAAAGTACAGGAGTACTACACTTGCTAAATTCTGAAATCGACACTATCTGACAAAATCGCTGTTTCCTCTTTGTCAGCTGTTATAGTTAAGAGATCAAAACAAGGAAACCTACACTTCTCTTGATGTGAAACTGGGTACAGAATGATAATAGGAGAGGATTTATTGTCTATAAGTAAACAAATGAGGTTGGCTTCCAAACCTGCAGCCAACAGTCAACAATCTGATGGAAGAATGAGACCTCGATGGACAAATTTTTACTTAGGAAATGAAAACCATCATAAATGCCTAGCAGAGGTGCTGCTTAAACAAAACAGATTTCCAAAGGGAACATAGGTGATGCCAATAATTACTTATTACTGTCAAACAGATACAAGACAATTGCCTCAAAATACTTAAGAAAACACTCACCTGAGGTGGCTGTTAAGAGCCCATGCATTTCAGTCAGTAAACTGTCAGCTGGTACAGAGACTTGGGGCCATAGTTGCTGTTATGGAAATATAGGCTGTATCTCAGTATATGGAAGATAAGTTATGTATATATGTGCAGCTTAACACATGCACCTTAATAAACTAGATAGAAAACAACATTACACACAAGTATTCTATGCACTCAGCCACACTGGGGTATAGTAAAACCAGAAATGATCTACATGCGGTAAGTACTCAGGACAGAATATAAACTGTTTCCCTGCATCTGGCCAACAAGCACCACATCTGTATCTAATAACTCTAATCACCCCGTATGTCACTTAAATAAATCTGCATTACGATGTAAATGAATTACCATTAAAATATGACCTGGCCATAAATCTTTCACAGAAGAGGAAGTTTCCCATGGTGAATTCTATTCGTTCTTACTAATTCAACCTAATTGCTCTGTGAAATAATAATTAACATCTTCTGTTTTGTTTTCACCTGGTGCTTATCAAATGACTAGCAATCTTTTGCTACTTCCTAAGAGTACAGTTGTCCTGCATAAGGAGAATATTGTGTTGGGAGCTTTTGTAACCTGCTAGCCTGAGACTCCATACTTGCGTAAAGTGGTAATGGTTTTGTGGCTTTTGCTAAAATGATGCCAGTCAAAATGTGAGCAAGGAAAAAACAACTGCAGATTCTATGGCTTAGTACAAGAAAGCATCAGGGAAATTTAGTAAGCTGTGCTGCACAGGAGGTCAAGCTAGTTTAAAATCCATCTGAAGCATCTCTGCATTGCACTGGGTTTTGCAGCCAGACGCTGAAAATCAAGCCAACTACATATTAAAGCAGATTTGCAGAACACCATCAGTCCCACTGAAGTCAAGCTTAAAGCAGTCATTATCACCTATGAAAAATTATGTTCATTAACAAATTAAAAAATAATGCTGATAACAAGAGTTGGCGTGTACATCTCCAGAACTAAAACCATGTGTGTACAGTCACTGAGATATTGGCAGCTAGCAGCAGAAATAAGAATCAATAGAAAGCCATATAGTTAAGCTCATATTTATGGTTTGGGAAGCACTTGAATCATGCTCTGCCAAAACCTGTTTCCCCTTTCATCTTTCCTAATACTGTTCACTCAGGATATTTCATGTAAACAAAATGGCAGAGAGCCATTCTCTGAGCCCTGTATCAAAAGGAATGGCATAGCTCATGCCCACACCGCTTTACGCTCTTCCACCCAAAACAAAGCGTCCTTCTTCAAAGTGTCAGCAGGAAACATTTCCAAACCATGCCCAGGCATTGCCTGAGAGAGTGTCAATTGGCATGAGCCAAAACTATGCCAGGGAGCATGCTAATAGTTAAACAGCAGGAATAGTTGTATGCTAACGTATGCTTGAGCCTATGCACTAGCCATGATTAGTTTACTAGCACAGAGGTAGTTTCATTATGTACATGTGTTAATCGGGTAAATATGTTCTGACAATGAGGTGAGGGTGTCCAAGGCATCCATCTTCATTTTTACACCTTGTAAAGCTATATGTAGTCCAGTTGGCTACAAATGTGAAGCAAAAGGCTTAGGTAAGTTCATGAAGACAATGGAATAAAATAATAAATATTTGGAAGGTATATTAGAACCACAGCAGAAGGCACTAGGAAAGTGTACTGCATTACCAGTGTTCAGATATTAACTTGGATTTGCAAGGAATGGCAAAAGGGATGTCTACTAACACAATGATTCAAAGATATCAGTATATTCTAATGGATGGGTAAGCTCCCAGTTCAACAGGAGTCTGATTTCTATGCTTAGTTCACAAGATAACCATGGGCAAGTCACTTCACCTCTCAGCTGGTAGAGATGATCATATTTGCAAACCATTTTAAATTTTGCCAATGAGAAGCCTGTAAAGTGCTAACTAGCACTGGCTGCCGTGAACGTCCACAGAGTACTTCCTTTGCCTCTGTAATCACTGATTTGAGTTGCAAAAGAAAGAACTAGCTGCTGGATAAAGATACGAACAATGCCAAGAAAGAGTCATTATGGCTGCAGTAAAACATTAAGGGACACAATTTCAGTGGATTGCAGAGGGCTTTTCACCACATAACTCTCTTTGATTGCAATGGGAATGGACTACTTTTGAAGACTAAGTTGTGTCGGCACAGCACAATGATGAGGTTTTCGTCTCACAGTCACTTGCATGGCAATGATTTGTTCCTTCCATCAAGTCTTCTAAATTATGCAAAAAAATGAATAATAGACTGCAATAAAAAATACAGAAATATAGCCAGGGACATAATACATACTTTTCAGTAAGCAAGCAATGAAAAAAGGCATGTGCATTAACTTTGCAGACAAAATCAGTTCCCAACAGCCTGACTCTCAAGGAGGGGAACCTAATGAAATGTCATGTCATACATGATGACTCTCTAAAACCTCCTGCTGCCTCTTATTTGAGAAGAAAATATTATTACATTGACAATCAGCCCTAACTATTAGACTGCAGAGAAACTAGAAATTAATGGTATTTTCAGATCCATTGTTCTTAGGCATAAACCCAGTCAGTCAATTTCTGATGCAAGGGAAGAGGAAGAAGAGCCTACCTGAGTAAGACACTGTGGAATAGCTGGCTTTTCAGAAGTTCAGTAGCAGTGAAAGCCCCGGAACCACACTACCATACATATGCTCTTCAAAATGATCCACTCCTGGTATGTCTTAGGAATGAGGGTTTGGCTGTAGTAATGTAACTTGATGCCACTGAGTGCTCAGACCCTTTGGATTTGTATGCAGAATGTACATACAGCACAATACTTTGTCAAAAAACTTTGTCTTTCTGTGAAAACGTAGGCTTTAAACAGCTAAAATTGGAATGCTGATAGTCAGCCTGACCTTATGAAGAAATCCCCCAGGTCTGCGTCACTGTTCTTGAAAGAGCACTTTGGATTTTTTGTTTAATTCTTGCTCTGGGGATAGGTGGGGCCTGGCTACTGGTTGGATTTATCTTCCTGGGTGCATGGTAGAGTCAGTGCACAATTGTAATCAAATTACTTCCCTTCAATTTTAATTTGAGCAAATTTCTCTCTGATGATACTTCTTTTGTCTGCCATGTGTTTAGACAGTAACACCATGGGGACAGAAACTCTTCTTAATATTTGTACAGTGATCTGACTAATAGAGCTCTCTGGTCACAGAACATGTAGGTATTGAGGCCATAGAAATATAGATAGACCCATCTCTTTAATATGAGTTAGACTGCTATAAAAATAGTATGAATAATGGAGCACCCAAATAACTTTTTTTTCCTTTAAGAAATTCTAATTTTTATGGGGAGGAAGGTACAAGCTGGAATAACTGATTTCTGAGCAAAAGTTATCATGCCATTACTTACTGCTAACCATTTATTTTGGCTTGTTCTGGTGGGTTTAGTGCATCCTTTCCACAGGTCTGGCTCAGTATCACAACAGGTACGAGTTATTACCTGGATTATTACAGCATAAAAGTCAGGGATGACTCTTAAAAATCACAAGGCAGGAAGCTGGGAGCAAATTCAAAGATAAACTGTAAAACTAACATGAATTAAGAAACGTTCAGTGTGTCTTTTCCATATTTTCAAATTCAGACCCTACTTTTTTTTTCCAAAACTTTTTTTTTTTTCTGGGAGAACAGATAAATATATTAATTGTATTACATAAGCAATCACAGAATGCTTATGTAGCTTACTGCCTGAATGTTCCATGTCATCTAGCGCATGGGAATGGCCTTTACAGAATTCATTACATTAATTATTTTCTCATCACTGTAATTGATTCCTTACAAACTTGTGATTTCTGCATGAAAGCCCATTTATTATTTTATTTGTAATTATGTTTCAAAATAATTTATGCTGTGGCCCACTATAACAGCTGGCAGTCAATTTCCCACTGGTCGGTTCCATTTTTATTATTACAGTCCTTTGATCAGAATTCATTTATATTGTATTTTAAAATTTGCATTCAGTTACTTTTCTGTTAGGCAAAAGAAGGCTGCTAATGTTATAAAGTATTGCTTTATTTTTTAAAAATCTGAATTTTTTACCATCGTCTTTGCTGTACTTAAAGTTTTGTTGAAAGCAATATTCCAAACTGTTCAGCATCCTCTGAAATTTGGAAACTCATTTTTGCTGGCATGTTCTCTCCCATGCTATGGAGCTCCTCCACCACTCTTTTGGAATGTGTAGTGTGTCTAGTCTCAGCTAAGAGGATTTACAGTGTGGTCTGATTCCAGTCTGGTGTGATTGTTAACTAGAGGCAGTAGATACAATCCACTTACTTTATTAGTGACCTTGATTATGAAGTCAGTGGAATATATCCCTGATTTACGGATATTGTCTTAATTTCACTGAAACTGGTGTTATGCTGATTTTCACCAGCTGACCTGATACAATAGTTTTCCACTGATGTGAAGCTGCTTTGTGATTATTGTCAGGCTTGTAGCACATTTAAAAACAGACCCGGGTCTCCAGGTGTGGAATCTGTAGAGTACGTGATACTGTGGGAGTGCCCCACAAATTTGGACTGTATACCAAGAGAAAGTCATGTTTCTGTCAAGTTTCTTTGTCTTTAAGTGAATTGTGTATGAAGTTGACAGCACTGTTTATCCATAGAAGATGTACAGCAAGGCAGTGAGAAGACAACTGTTTCTCCCAACATGTACACACTCTGTCTCTTTAGTCCACCTTAACTTCTACCAATATATTTCCCAAAAAAAGAATTCCGCCTGCAGGCCTGATAGTCAGGAAGAAAAGATCAGATGCCAGAAACTCCATGTTTTGCTCCTCCTTCTTAATCTTGAGGTTTTCATCTGTGCTGACACTAGACCTCTTCTATCTGGTTCTACGCTGATAAGAAAACCTCTTCATTCCTTGTTATCCCAAATCAATAGACCTAAGTGCAACAGAAGTAACTATAGACCAGGAGTCCCATACCATTAGAGCTATCTAGACATTGAGAAATCCATCTATTAATTGATGTCTTCTGTCATTGCTGGTCCAAACCCCACTCTTAATCCAAACTATATTCAGCATTGGTGTGGCCTGTCCTTGAATACTGTGTGCAGTTCTGAGCCTCACAATTTGTTGTGATTTCGGCGAAACTGGCCACTGGGGACGTGAGGCACCCCAAATGGGACTGACAGATGCTCCCCCCCGAGCATGTGAAGGATGTGAGCTCCTTGAACGTACAGAGGAGGGCAACAAAGCTGGTGAAAGGACTGGAAGGAATGTTCTATGAGTGGCTAAGGACTTCGGCCTCATGTAGTTTGGAGAAAAGGACCCTGAGAGGCGGCCTCATTGCTCTGTACAGCTTCTTGAGGAGAAGTGGAGAGGGAGGTGCTGATCTCTTCTCCCTGGTATCCAGTGACAGGACACATGGAAATGGTTCAAAGCTGTGCCAGGGAAAGTTTAGGCTTGACATTAGGAAGCATTTCTTTACCAAGAGGGTGGACAAACACTTCCTATAGAGGTGATTGATGCTGCAAGCCTGTCAGTGTTTAAGAGACATTTGGACAATGCCCTTAATAACATGCTTTAACTTGGTCAGCCCTGACCTGGTGTGGCAGTTGGGCTGGATGACCATTGTAGGTCCCTTCCAACTGAAATAGTCTATTCTGTTTTAACTAGACTATCATCCAATGACCAAAATCTACTACATAAAATAGAAAAAAACATTCCCCCTGATAGCACTAGTATTCATCTTCTCTTTTCAAGCTTTCAGGTCCAGTGACTGGTTCTTAAAACTTAGTTGTCCTTAACCCTAACTTAACCACAGCCCTAACACTATCTTTAAGTATAGCCCAAAAGCTCATAGTCACTTCAGATATAAAAATAAGGCATTTGCTCCACAGATGCCAGAATGTCAACCTTGTTTCCTTAGCAATCTGAGCAAAAGAAGTTTGTTTTTTTTTGCTCCTGTAGTCCCAAATTGTAAGTCTAACTCTAACCCTAACCTTAGGCCAGTGGTGATGACCTCTTTGATATTTAGTGACAAATTTATTTTAAAAATGTTTTAGCTCATCATAAATGCTATTAGCTCATTGTTAAGAGGTTTAATTCCCATTCATGCTAAATTTAGCATCTCTGCTGATGATTAATCATTGTCTAAAAAGAACATGGGTGGTAGGGAACAGAACTGAGAAAAGCAGGGCATCAGAAACAGGACTAGAAACTGTCTCCTGTCATTCCTACTCTGAGGCACAAAATCAGAGCCCATCACTGCTCATCAGGACACATAACTACAGCTCAGGTTGAACAGCTTTTTGGCAGAGTAATTGCCCCCTGGACCTGAGCAAGGGTTGGTAGAAAGGTTGGCTATTCATTTGGACAGTAATGTTTCAGGTGATATTAGCTAGGGTAAGTCAAAGAGTTTCAAGGAATGTCATATCTCCTTCTCAGAGGTGCATGCTGATCCTCAGAGATAGATGGAGTTTAACTCCCCTTTCTCTCATTCCGAGTCATGTACAGTCTTGTACAACTGGCGAAGACCAGGTCTTTCCTACCTTCTTCTGAAGCATTCGGCATATGCCACAGCTGAATGTGGAATTCGGGGCCAGATGGGCCAGTGACCTCCCTCACTGTGGCCAACTGCTGTTTATGAAAGACAAGTGGAGGTAATTGTGGTGGACTGATGACACAGACTCTGATATGCAGGATCGAAATCAGCTTTATTAAGCAAGCGTGCTCTTTATATACTTTTCTGCCAGGGCCAGTAATTTTCTACTTTACTTGTTTACACCATTGCATGCTCTAAAAGATCACATTCCCACCAAAAAGGGAATCTCTCTTCCCTGTGAGCAGCACCTCCTTGTCTCGGGAGTAGTTTCACACAAGTTCATTGTCTGCCAAAACAATGCTGCAGCTGCTTATTCCTCCGTATTAGTTCTACCGCACTTAACCCTTCTTTCACCTCAGTCCCCACAGGTAATGGCAATGGGTGGACTGTCAGCCTTATATGTGGCTGTCCTGTTCTGGAGGTAACACTCTCCAGCCAGGGGACTGCAGTGTAAATCAGCATTGGAAGAATGCTGAGGTTTTTAAGTGAATGTTAGGAAGGGCTCTTCCAAGATAAAGTTTTACTAGAATATTGACATCTGGAAGTTTCCAATCCACCATTTAAACAAGAACAAAACAAGGCAAAATCAAAAGCCAGCCAGTTTAGCTTGGGGGGAAGCATTCAAAGCAGAAATTAAAGTAACCACAAGAGAGAGAATTGCCAGTATTCAAAATGAGAAAAAGGGACAGAGAAATTAGATACTGCACTAGCAAAAGAAAGTGTCTAAATTTTGTATAGCAGAGCATACTATTATTTTTCAACTTTCTTTTCCAGAGTAAGATGGTCAGATCTAATGGCTTGCTTTACCAAATTGAGATTATTTGGATTCTAGGACTAAAATTAGTTATAGTTTGGAACTTTTGTACCAGTAGGATATATGCTGAACAACTTGAAGGGAAATAAGAACATGGATTGAACAGATAATACATATTATTTGCAGAAAGGTGCTACTTTAGATGCTGTGACTTCTGTTGCTTTGAACTTGCAACGGTCACTAAATGTAACAAATGCAGATGTGCTATAGTGTTGGTCTCTCTCACTTTGCATATCTTTTAGAACGTGCCCCATCTGTCATTCTATCCAACCCTTAAGGGCAAAATTATGTTTCCATTAAAGTCAATGAGGGATATTCTGTGAATTCAGTGTATCATGACTTTACTCTGAATGGTGAAGCAGCTGCAGAATTTACTGGAATAGTTAACTTTCAGCTATGAAGAAGGGGTGCTATTTCACACATCTCTCTGAGCTGGTTTTTATGAATTCTCAGACAGACACCTCTTTTCAGGGTATCTTTTCAGAGTTTATATCCAGCTGTGAAAGATAAGATCTTTTTTAAATAAAACCATAGGAAAATATCATGCCACAAGAGAAGATTTGTTATCATGTGGAACATGTTGTTGCCTTATGTTGTCTAGTCTCAGCCTTGTCGGTTGCCAATGGGACAGTCTACAGCTACCCCCAAATCTGTCTCTGTTCATGAAGGACCAATGCTTTTATATGCAGCCATAGCCACAATGCTAAAGTATTCCACAACTGTAGTCTTAACTAGAATAAGTAACTCCAATGTACAGTGAGGTCCCAATCTCAGGACAGAATAATTCAGTCAAAGTGACTTCCATAAAAACACAGAGCTGACTGTCTGGGTACAAAATATATTAACTGAGGAACAGTCATTGAATTCCAGTTAAGAGATTCTTGATTTTTAACCTAAGGGCTTTCCTTGTTAGGTTTCTGGTCTGGGTGTTACTACCCTTAGGCCTGTGCTCTTTACAGTGGTCAATTCCATAGATTATGCTACTAGTAGCCACAGTACGCTTGTCAATGTAACTGTGATTGTTTTATGTTTCTTGGAATAACAATGAAAATAGTATTGCCAAATTAAAATTACAGGACACAAAGAGACACAAATTAATTTTGTATTTTCCTCATTTGTTTTGGAAAAAAAGTTTTGCAAGGTTGACCCAAAACTAGAATTGATTTCACTGCTTCACACTTTACAATGTTAATAAGTGCATTAAAAAAGCTGTGCTTTTTACATCTCAGTAGCTCTTCCAATTTGAAAACACAATGCAGACAAGACACTTGGTTTTAGTACAAGGTACTCATAAAAGTCAGACTTGTCTTTGAAGGAACTAATGTTCTAATATCCTTTTTTTTTTTTCATGGTGCTTTTAGAGCAGATAGCTGATGATTATTAATTAACACCACTTTTTTCTCACTGAATTCAATAAAGGGGAGCCAAAACCACCCTCATCCCTGCTCAGCCCTCTGCAGCTGAAAGGAAAGGAGAAAACACAATTCTTTCTACCATCAGGTGGCAGAGGGACCATAATTCAACAATAAAACCAAAGAATTAGAGCTCGAGCAAACTGTAGATAGCCAGTTTGGATTTCTGCTCAGCTTTGTGTAACTTGGGTGTAGAACTGAATGTCCTTGTAGCTTAGTTGTCTATCTGAGTACTTACATGACTCCAGTTGCCTGTATCTGATTTATGTGTTTTCAATAAAACATGCTATGATTTATATCTTTCTTAATTTTACAGATGTTGTTGGGAAGCAAAAACAGAGAGGGATAACTGTTTTATAGTAACTGGGATTTTGGCTGCCTTCCTGGGCAGTTCTGATTAGAGATGTCTGTTTAGAGACTGATTTCCCAAGGTTCAGTGCTAGTTTCCTTCTGAAAAGTTTTTTAGGTGCTTCAAGATAACTTTCCCAGAGAACTGAAGGTTTGATACTTCTGAAAATGTAGGCCTAAGTGACTTCCTAAGGTTACATGGAGTTTGCAGGAGCAGTAGACAAATGTGCTTCACAGGCCCCCAGGTCAAACTTGCCCTGTTTGCTATTTTGTAAAACAGGATAAATAATTCCTGCCCATGTGAAGTCTGAGAACTCTAACAGTTTGTCTTTACACCCAGATCAGAAGGTCCTAAGGAACGGCAAAACATTAATTTTCAAGCCCATGCATACAAGACCAACAGAAGAACTTTAGCTTTAAATTTGGGTACAAATTTATTATAACGGGTGACTTCAAATTCCAGCAAAAAAGAGTTGTAAAAACTGTTATGTTAGTATCAAATGTGGAAAAGACACTTCTGTTACAGAATCCTGGAATAGGAGCATTAGCTTACAGGTTTCACAGTGTCTTGGAAAAAACATGCAAAACATAGATTCCTTAGCTGGCTGCATGAAGTTTCATGGAATTGGACAATTTATACTGTTGAAGTTTATACAGAGATGCTGGAAAGTCAAGCATGCCATTTAGGCACTCTAAAAGATCATCACTGAGCCTGAACTGTACAAGAAGAGGGCCCTTTGTATTTGCACTTTATGTTTCCATAATCCCAATATATTATGAAATATGAAGTAACAAAATTCTGCTTTGCCGAATACTGAATCTCGCTCGAGCCCCTAATGGTGTGGCTGCTTCTGTTGGTCTTAGAAAAAATATCTTCCATTTCATACCTTCTCAAGTGCCTGACATCTGTGTTTAAAATATACTTCAGCAGTAAAGTCTAGTTCCATCAGTCTCAGGGTATCAAAGAAATTAGTACCTACCTTTTGAAAAATATTTCAGAACTTCTTGCTTGAGAAATATTCAGCGATATCTTTACACCTGCAGTACTGGAAAAATGAGGCCCTAGTCTAACTGTGACAATATTTGTGGAGTAACTCTAACTAACCAATGACTCGCTGCTTAAATACTAGAAATAGTGCCACTGGTTTCAGAGTCCATCTTACTGAACTGATTTGGTCTTGCTTAGCAGTGTTTCAGGGAATTAAGTGATTAAATATATGTGTGGGTGCTATCTGTGTCATATCATTTACTTTTTAAGGGTCTATAAAAATCCATTTTCTTTTTCCTGCCTCTGTGACAGGAAGTGCCAGAAGAATAGCAAGCTCTGAAATGCCATCTGGGGAATTTTAGCTATAAACAATTGTGCCTATTTTCTCCCAAACTGGAAAGAAGTTAATATTGCTGTTTATATTTCATTTAGAATCTGTAGTCTTTTGTTATTGTTTTGTTTTAATAAACATTTCGAGGGAGGGTCCTTCCACTTTTTTTTATTTCTTCCTCCCAAAAAACCTCCCAGGAGACAAAGGACTGGGGGGTTGGTTGGGGGGGGTGGGGAGAGAAAAAAGAAAAAAAGAAGTGAGATTTTCTGTTAAGCTGACAAAATAGTTTAAAACTAACAGCATGGTCCTTCTGCCTTCACTTTGGCTGTAATGAGTGGTCCTTCACAGCACTATGCCTAGGGAGATGAGCTTGACAGGAACATCACATTCTCCCAGAAGCACTGAGCCTGAAATGATGATGTCCTGTTGATGGCATATTGTTTAGGGAGCTTTCATTTGTTAAGGTGCATTAAGTTAAATTTGTTGTGATGCACTGAAATGGAACGGGTGCCTGGTAAGTCTAGACAGTGACAGTGCAGGTCTTTTACAAAACAACAACCTCATTCCTTTTTTCAGTATGTGTAAAGGGTTTCATGTGCTGATGTAGCTAATCCATGCATCAGGTTTTCAAAGGCCACTGGGAACCATTTGCACCCTAGCATGGCACAGGAAGAATCAACAAAGTTCTGTGACTGCAGCTTTTTTGTTGTTATTTGTTTATAAGGGGAAGAGCTTTAGATGCATCCGGACAATCCAGGGATGGGTTTGCAAAACTCCCGGAGGGAGGCAAAAAACACAGAGAGGTCTCAACTCTGCACGTTCGTTGAGTTGTGTACTGATTGTGTAGTACTAGTGGAGAAGAGCAACAGCATTCAGAAGTAGAGTGGCAGGATGAGAGGAGAAAAAGTACATGACCCGACCAGGAGTTTGTGGATAGATACAGAACAGCAGGGAACTGATAGTTGCATGTGTATTTTATTGCCCTTCTTCTTGTACAGATCAGCCATATGCCAAGTCCAGGCTCTTTAGACTGTGTAAACTAAAATCAACTTTCTTAATTTTGAGCTGGAGCAGTCAGGTTTCATCTTCTGCTCTTGCAACCACAGTTTCTGTGCTTCCGTGGCCAGCTGTGTATCTTTCATCACTTTCTTATGTTGGTTTGGGTCCAGTAGAGATGGATCCAGACCAAAACCAAAGAGGCACAACCTCTGCAGTGAGCTTGGAACCCAGGGTCCTGGCCCAGCTGCTGCTGCAGGCTCAGCCCTAACACTGGAACTGTGATGAGGCTTAGATCCGCGGCCAATCCCAATTCCGGGCCTGTATGGTTTTACCTCAGCTACCCTTTTAAAACAATAAATTCTTCTGAACTAGCTGATCCCAGTAGCTGTACTATTTGACCAATATAGAGTCTCTCGTGCCTTCATACCCAGCAGCCCTGGAGGACAGAACAGTACTACTATGTCAATCTCATTACTGGGCAAACTGAGGCATAAAGTAAACTTTTGTATGTCTGTGCATGCAGGAAAGCAAGGAATTTCCTAACATCACCTGTTTTTGTTTCTAGCGGAATTAATGCTTCAAGACTTTTAAATGCATGCGTAATGATACCAGAATGTATATACCAAGCTGAGAGTGTTTTAAAGTTTGAAACGGAACGGTGTGCTGTATAACCACAGTGAATAAGAGCTGCATGAACAAGCAACTGTCTGACTCAGGAGGGCTCAGGGAGACTGCAGAGATCAACTCTTATAGCTCATTTTTGGCTGTTTGCACTGAATGTATATTTAAACTAAACTACTGATAGCAATCCAATTCAAAGTTAGAATTATCTGAAAGCTGATACCGTGGGCTGATTGTTTATTTTTGTCTATTTTTTTCTTTCTTTTCTTTTTCAAATGTGATTCAGTGCAACTGAGCAAACCAAGCAAACTGCAATTTCTTGTGATTGTCATAAATCTCACAGTAAGTTTTTGGCTTTTTGGTCCTGTGGAAATCTCACTTCTTCTAACTACTTGGGTACAAAGAGAAGCTGAAAAATAGCTCAGAAAGCAGAAACTTGGATTTGTCCACAATCTTCCCCAAACTGACCCTTTGTCTGAGAATGGCGGCACAATTGGGAGTGCTCAGCTTGTGTGCCAGCCACCATATGTAGCAGGAACTCAGCGCATGCGGGTAGAAAGTAGAGACAGACACTTTAGGAGATGTTGAGAGGGTACTGGACTCTAGTGCCGCCTTGCCTTCTTGCGTCAGTTATCAAACAGAGCAGCTCACATTCCTGCAGCTTACCTTGGGGCTGAAATGAGAAAGAAGAAAACAATAACAAGGCAGCAAAAAGACACATGAAAAAGCCTGGCAGAAGACAGTCTAGTCCTTGCATTTTAACACCTTTTATTATAAGAGATTTAGGATCAAAATGTCTCTTGGAAACATGTGGCACTGACTGCTGTTAGAGAGAACCTATTTGACCCCAGGCTGTGCCAGTGTGTCAGTGCCAGTGTGCACTTGAAAAAACAGAGAAGGAAATTTGAAGATGGGAGAAAATCATAATTTGAGATAGTACTGTGGAAGGGCACTGGACCAGATGTCAGGAGATAAGGCTTCTATTCCCAGCTCTACTATTCACCTTCTTGACCTTGCACAAACTTATCTGAACTCCCATATCATTTGGCCACACCATAAACTAATACAGCTTTATTTCAACCTGACATTGGCTCTTCTCAGGCCAATTCCCACCTCTCTTTATTCCAATAACTTTCAGCTAAGAAATTAGAGAATAAAACTTAAACCAAAAAGTGATCATGCAGCTCCAAGAACAACTTACAAGATTTCATAAAAATATTTATCCTGTAATCAAAATTCAAGTAACAAAACAGTCTTCTTGCTGTCCCATATCACCAGAGCTTATTATAATAATAATTCAGTCATTTAAAAAATACCATAAACCTTCTGGACTCACATATTTCAGCTTTCTGCCAGAAAGGAAACTACAGAATTGTATTTAAAAAAAAAAAAAAAAACAAACCCAAACCAAACCAAAACCCAAAAAACAGTACAATGATATCAAAACTTTCTCTCTCTTTTTTTTTTTTCATCCAGAGCCATAGAAAATTTGTGGAAAATTTACAGGACCATTTTCTGCTGTGATCAACAATTTTTATGTGGTAGCATATTATGGGATATTTGAAATATCTTTTATGACTAAGTAGCCTGTTATTTTCCATTTGCTGTGCTGTTTACTCATACCAAACTGGATGAGGATGTATTGCAATGTAAAGCAACACAAGCCAAAACTGCAGCATCCCAATATAGAACCAGAAAGAAATAGTGGGCCAGGATGAGGACCTATCTTACCAAATATTTCTTCCATTTTCTAGAATATTTTTTCTTCTTTTTCTGGGTCTTATTTCCCAGTTCCTTGCTTGGGATCAAGTGCTAGGCCTAGGTAAGGCACTGAGTTTTGACATAGATACAGGGGGCGATGATTTCACCATAACACTCCTTTGCAGAAGAGCAAAAGTCTGGCATATGGAAATATACTTACATTTTCATTAATATGAAGATACCAGTAAATATTCAAGATATTCTCAGAATATGCTGAGAAGCTGCAACGAAATTAGGCATAATATATGGAGTATTATGACTGTAAAGAAAAATTAGGCAAACATGACAGCTTGTAATTTGGCATCTAAATAATCACAGAATGTTTCAGCTTCATCATAACAATTATTTTAAACAGAAAACAATCTTTTTGAGCAGGTGAGACATCTTGTTAGCTGCCAGTGGAACACTGGACTAGGGCCATAAATGCCAATTTTAAAAATGAACAATTGCAAGATAATTGTCTTAGATGTGCACGTATGGAATTGAAAACCAAGAGGATCTCATATATACTAATGTCACGTCTGACATTGATTTCCATTAAGCAGGTCATCTAATGGACAAATTATTCATCACTTCAGTAGGCAGTCATCAAATCAAACCATTTTGCTCTTTTTTCCCTACAATAAAAGACTGAAAATAACTACTGACAAGGATTTTCTTGTAAAACTGTCAGAGACTGACCAGCAGCCCAGAGCTCTGATTTAAATAGGATCTTTACCTACTCGAAATGACACAGTGACTGTTCCAATTCACGTTAGCAGAAAAAAAATTGAGATCAAGATTTTTTTTATGCTAGCAAAGTCTAAAGACATGTGGATTCTATTTGCCCAGCAATTGTGAATAATAAATAAACTAAGTCACAATTTGTTGGTAGAGCATTTATGGACAAAAAAAAAAAAAAGAGTGAGATTTGCCCAAACTATTATTCTCATAGTTTAAATCCGCAGATCATTTAGTTGCTATTTCCTAGCTTTTCTGTGATGCTTTAGGCCAGCAATTCCTAAACTGTGGTTTATGGACCAGTGGTGGTCCATAAAACAATGATAAATGGGTCTGTAGCTGGTTTCTGTAACTACATCACCTTTGTTGTGTTTCCAATAACAACTTGGATGGGAAGGGTGGGGCAGAAAGAAATTCTGAGGGTTGACAGCGACAAAAATTTTGGAGTCCACTGTACTGGAAAATATACTGTAATCTTTTACAAGACTGTGATATATTTGTTTCAAAGGTTACATGTGTTGCAAACAGCGTTCAGGATTCAAATGTGTTCTGGGCTGAGCTGTTTTCCAACCTCCACAGGTCCTACCGGTACATTGTCCTAGTTAGTGTCACTCTGGAAAGTCTCAACTGCAGAAACCACACATTCTGAAGAAATTTGGTCCAGTGTTTCTGGCACTGACTGGTGCCCACCACTGGAGAAATAACTGGATGACAGTTAATGTAGAAGGCTAATTGTTCAGAACTTTATGAGGGGAAAGAGGGGAAAGAGGGGAAAGAGAAAGAATCCTATTTTGGCAAGTAATCCATGGCAGATACATCCCACAGACAGAGAGTTTATGCCCTGAAGCTTGGTCTGATTAGTGCAATCATTATTTCCGCCTAACATGGCTAAAGATGCGAATGGTCATAAAATGATCCAAGCCCTTCATTAATACCCAGCCACAGTTAATCTCACTCTGTGACCTTCTGGGGCAGTGATTTTTAACAGGTCAGTTTCATGCTGTTCAGAAATCTTTCCATGTCTTGCTTCTAAAATTTCCTGCCCTTTAATGTCAGCAACTGTCTTCATGCTTGGGATTAAAAGGGAGGATCCATCTGCGGGAAGCGATTGGTTTCAAAATGCAAACCACTAATATTTAGAGGAGTGCAACTGCTGATTCTCAGTGTTGCTAAAGATACAGAACATCTTCATTGCATTTTATGATAACAAAGCATTGTTTGATAATAAAGCAAGATGCCCCTTCACTCTAATAAAGCTCTGTTCATTGAGCTGTGGAACACTTTTGCTACTTGTTTTCTAGGTACTGCACATTTAAGTTCATAAAACTGCCTCTCTGTTCAAAAAGCCGACACAGTATGTTTCAAAGGTGACATGCTGTCTTCTTTGAGACTGTGTTTTTCCTTATTGCTTCTATTAATCTAAAGGAAAATAGAGTAGCAGTGAAAAAATACATAGTTTTTTCTTGTATTTGGACAAAAAAAAAGATGAGAAAAAAACATTCTTTAAGGATATTCTCCTACAACTTAGTCTATCTCTTCATGAATTGGGGAGGGGGGGGGAGTGGAAATACTATGCATTTCACAGAATCACAGAATCACAGAATCACAGAATCACAGAATGGTCAGGGTTGGAAGGGACCTCTGGAGATCATCTAGTCCAACCCCCCAGCCAGAGCAGAGTCACCTACAGCAAGTTGCACAGGATGGCATCCAGGTGGGTTTTGAATGTCTCCAGAGTGGGAGACTCCACAACCTGTCTGGGCAGCCTGTGCCAGTCCTCTGCTACCCTCAAAGTAAAGAAGTTCCTCCTCATGTTAAGATGGAACTTCCTATGTTCAAGTTTGTGCCAGTTACCTCTTGTCCTGTCACTGGGCACCGCTGAAAAAAGACTGGTCCCATCCCCCTGGCACTCTCCCTTTAAGTATTTATAAGCATGAATAAGATCCCCCCTCAATCTTCTTTTCTCTAGACTAAAAAGACCCAAGTCCCTCTGCCTTTCCTCATGGGGAAGACGTTCTAATCCCATTTTCAGTGGTACAGATCAGTTGTCTAATATATTCACCACATTTTGAACTAGAAAGAGGTGGGAAATCAGGCCATTACTGTGATAGGATTGTAGAAACTATTTGGCCTGGGAACCAAGGCAAAATGGGATTACATTGTCTGAGAATGTGTATAACACCACATCTCTGGTGATAGTTGTTAGTAGCAGCAACTGACCTCAAAATTTTAGTACTAAAAAATCCTGAGAGCCTTGCTGAGCTGAAAGACCCAGATTTTTTCATAATTTATCAGCTTCTATATATGGCACTGAAGCAACAGAGTACATACACTGCTGTAGCCTTGTGTACCATTTAACATTTGAAGGTTACTGTTGGGTAGCACAACTTTCCACAACTTACTGGTCTTGTGCCCTCTAGAAACCAGCATAGGAAAAAATGGGAGAAGTACTGGGACTTTGTGTAGGTTTGCACATGGGAAGGAAGGAAGGAAGGAAGGAAGGAAGGAAGGAAGGAAGGAAGGAAGGAAGGAAGGAAGGAATCCTTGCTCAGGGACTTCTCTTGAAAGTCTCTGCAGGGGTGTAATTTATCCTCGTGACTAATTGTCTTCTCTAAGTTACTCCATCATTGCCTGCTACCATTTATCACTTAGTTCTTAGGCATTTGTAATCTGAAGAACCTATAAACATAAAATTAGACTGCCTAATAGTGACATTATTTTGAACTCTGTATTTTACTGCTATACCCTTTTTAAGAATGGCAGATAAAATCAGTAACTTAGGTTGCCACTTTTCAAAGCTCTTTAAAATTGGAAGCCACCTTTGACTTATGATGAAGTGCAGCAGAAGAATGACACTGTACAACAGCTTAAGCCCAGAAATGAAGAACAAAGTTCTGTCTCATAAAAATAAGAAAGGGAGATAGATACACTGAATTAATGACTATTCACTGTTATAATATCTATGTGTCCACCATAGACTAGGCCTCTCTTGTGCCAAGAGCAGTAAAATCACAAAAAAGGACAGTATCTCTTAAAATATATAGTTTGAAATTTCATTACATGGAATCATTTCTGAATAAGATGTAAATTTAAAGTTCAGTAGCTACTGCAGAAAAATTTCCACGTGGAATTTCTTTTTCTGAGTGCAGATAGATCATTCATATGAAGTTAATTCTTACTATATTATCAGATGGGCAGGAAAAAGACCCAGCTATTTTCCTTTTCTCTAGCTTGCTGCTCACGTTAGTAGATTGCAAAAGTTTTCTCTTTCTTCACTTGTTCAGTGAGGTGATTCTTCCAGACATGTCCTTTTACATATTTTTTTCAGTTGCCTAATGGCATGTCAGCTGTTGCAAATGCTCTGGCTTCACTTACAACACATCCTAGATATTTCCATTTTCTTTGTAGAATAACTTTAGAAATAAAAGGTTGCTGAACTCAGACTGATCTAAGAATTTGATTTAAATTCATTCTACTTAATCCCTGGTGCATGTAGGGCATTTACTTTCAAAGGCATTTAGACATCTGTCAGTACTTTTGGTAGTTTCCAGCTGTTACATCCATATAAGAAGATAGAAATGACATAGTTTTGTAATTGAATTATAGATTTAGGATCACCAAATTTTGTTTAAATTGTGGATGAAGTTGCTGCCTTGTCAGCTTTGACTTTAATCTTTTAGAGGTATTTCATGGCTTGTTACTGCCAGTGCATGTTAACTGATTCTTCTCTTTTTCTCTCTCCTCTTCATTCCCTCTTTCCCTCACTAAAGAACCTGGGAAACTTTTGCGTCTAAAAATTATTTGAAATGTCTACAAAAAGCTCAACATATTTTCAAAATGGTGTTTGTCAAAAAGTCCCCCAAAATCTCTGATTTTCTACACAGTCACAAGAGCTAGCATGTACTCCCCCCATTATTTGGTTTAAGGAAAGCTGAAGAAAAGAAGCTGAAGGAATTACCAAAAATTATGAGGACTGGCTGCATTGTACATAAATGAAGGGGATCTCAGGGAATCAATGAGACAATATTGGTCAATAATTTAGACAATGGTCTCATCCTCAGGTGACACAACTGCAAACTGATATCTGCTCATTCACGCTAATGATTCAAAGACAGAGTACTGTCAGCTACGTCATTTCTTTGTGCACCATTGGGCATGGAAACAGATATATTTTAATCCCATTAGCTGATTAGATTGTCTAGGCTTGGAGCACACTTACATGCTTTCTGATCATATCAGGTATAGTAAAATCTTTGAAAATTTAATTGAACATTGTATTAGTAATTTTACTTTTGTCTAAAAACTGCATCAGTAACTTTTGGCCACAGTTTACAAGTTCCTCTGATGTACAACATCTCTAGCAGTACAGTGATAGTACTAAGCAGAATCAGAGGGGAAAAAGTCATGGTTTGGATCCCAGGTGCACTGGGAGGTCTCCTTTTCCATTATAAAGAAGCTCAATTCCATTTAGCTTCTGAAATTAGGTATTGTCTCATTTTAAATATAGATTTGGATAGGTGAGACTTTGATAACGTTGGAAGTCCTATTATAGCATCAGCACATGAATACCTTTCCACTGGTACAGTCTTTTGCAAGCATTTTTCAATGGCAAACTTGCCATCGATTATGATGGCAGCAGCCATCACTTGTGCTAGGTCTGTTATTATCTTTGAGTGCCTTCAGAACAAAAGTTACCAGGGGCAAACGCACCCATCTTTTACTCCAAAGAGGACGCTGTGAAGACAGCTCAGAAGACTGTAAGAAAACTGTACTTTGGGCTGGGCACACTCTATGAATCTTTGAGCAAACATTCCAGATGTATGAGGGAGCATTTTTTCAGCATCGTTTACCGCCAATGTGGTCTGCAGCTTGTGCTGAATCTCTGTTTCTTAGAATATTTGAGTGGCTGGTATGGATCAATTAGGCCTTTAAATGGGTAAGCCTAGGCAATCTGAAAAAATTCTTACGCCATAAGGGATGAGGCACCGTGTCTTCAGGAAAACATTTTGCAAAGCATTAAAACAGTGCAAAGACTGGCAGTACCTTTCCAAGATTCCATACACTTATCTGTTTATCCACCTTTGAGTGGAGGAGCAGGAAAGGAAAGAAGAAATAAAGCCATTCTCTGATTGTATGTTGACCAGATTCTTAACTACTGTAACTCATGTTGCTATGAATATTTGAATCATTTAGGAATCTGAAACTGTATATTGCAGATTAGATGGTAAAGTGAAATTAGTAGAGTTTAAGTGTATGCAGAATACAATACCAAACTTAAGGTGAATTTAGCAGTATAGGTCACATTGGTTCAAATTTCAGTCTGAAATGCTTTTCAGCCTGCTGAAAAAGCTGCCCAAATTAAAATAAAGTGTAAAATAGTGCATTGAATTTGTGACTTCCAAGTTTTCCTTCAGTTTTCCACAACTCTTGGTATTGTAATGTGCATAAAACAACAGAGCTGCCTCAGGATAAGCTTACTCTGTGCTTCTGCCGTTGTCTGCCTAAAAATTTCTTGGATTTTCATCTGGGTTCTTATAACAGTACTTTTAAAAGTTCATACCTTTTGTGAGTGAGATGAGAGCCATTCTTTATGCTTTGCTTGAAAACTCTTCAAATGACCTATTCTTGTTAATTTAGTATATTTCTGAAGGTTTCAGCTTTGAAAAATAAACTCAGGAGAACTTGCCTACTGCATGAGAAAGCAAAATGCAAAGCTTGAAATTGCTTTTCCCATTCTGGCATTAATCAAAATCAACTCATTGGAGTTACATGGTGGTATCAAATTTACTTGTAGGGGTTAGACTCGGGAGTGTAACGGAAGTTGCTTCTAGTCTTCCTAATCATTCCATCAGTGAGGTGCAGGGCAGTAGTTTTGCTTTTGTGAACATAAAAAAAGCAGAGCAAGCATGAGGTAAACATTACCTTTTTCAATCATCCCAGCTTCCAGTCATCAAGAGTTTAAGGATCTCCTGAGTGAAAGATTGCACCCAGGCTGACATGTTTATTGCCTGATATGTGTTATATCTTCTGTTAATGCATATATATTTTTTCAAACTCAGTGGTGCTCCTGACCTCTACATGTGTGTTTCACTACTGAATTATGTACTGTGATGTAGTACTTATGTATCTGCTATGTATGTCCTTAGATACAGACATAGATATGTCCTCAAAAGACTTACAATTTAGTCAGGGTTGGGGGGGGGACCACTTTAATTTTTCTGCTATAGAAGAATACAAATCCCCTGTTTGCCTTCTCTACATTAATTCATAATTATACAGACTCCTAGCATATCTCTCCTCAGTCATAACATTTCCAGCCTAGAGAGTCCTAATCTATATATTCTCTTCTCCTGTGGAAGTTGTATGATACCTCTCGCCATCCTTGTCAACCTCTCTGTGCCTATTATTGGTGTACTTCCTTTTAATCCATTTGTAGGTCATCCAGCATTGGCATGTCTTAAAGCTCTAAGCCTAGATCCTAAAATCCTCAAAAGAGCCTAGGAACTGTTCTGAAGGTCTTAACAACATTTTTTTACTTAACTAGGCAGTGGATTAGTATCAGAGACCCAGATCCTCAGTAGTATTAAAATGGGCACTCTTATTAATCTATCTTATCCTGACCTTTGTGGGAATGTACCATGTCTCTCTTGGGGATCTGGTTTGTCATACTGAAAAAGACTCCAGAGCTAATATTAGATGAAATTTTAAAGATAGAAATCCAAAGAAAATGGATTTAGTTCTGTGCATATTTGCTGAAATTTTTGTGTTGCTAACCGCTCGCTTCTGCTTCATATTCATGGATTTTCTTTCTTATCCTAAAAAAAAACCCCTCTCTCATTTAAATACATATGTTATTTCAAATATATTGAACTGCTTGGCTTTCAGCACTTTCAGAAGATATTATTTTCCTTCTTGTCTTTTATTGCCTGAATTCAGCCCTTGTTAATATTAAAACAAATATCTTGGCACCAAATGCAGTCTCTCTGATCCCTGTTTTTTGTTAGCCACTGTTTGAAAACCTTGTTAGCTTAGTGTCGGGCACTCATTAAACTTTCAACTTACACAAGCTGCCTCCCAGCTCTGACAGATTGTCTGAGCTTCGATGTGTATATGCGTGAGCAAGTGTTTGTGCGCGTGTGTTTGAGTGTGTGACGTACTGACCTTTATGCAGGGCCAATAAAACTGTAAAAGAAATGCATACCACCCTCCACCCCCCAAATCCAGGGTGTAATTCCTCCCTTCCATCTGTGGTGTACAGAATCCAGCAGTGATCCCATACAGGGCTCCATTCTGCTCTCAAACAATGGGCTGCTGTTCAGTCCATATTATCATGTATTACCTTAACTGTGGAAACTCCTCATTACTAAGTTAATAAAATATTTTTCTTCCTTCCCCCCAAATTTTTTCACAACAAAAAGATGCATATCTTTGCATTCAGAATGATCATTACCTCTGCTTATGTACACAGGTAGTAGCATGTTCTTTGTTTTATTTTGTTTTGATTTTTTGTAGTTTTTTTTTTTTTAGCAGGGCTTCAGGCAGCACAGTAGACGAGGGGGATTCTGTTTTTCCAAAGGTTGGGCTTGGATATGCCAATGATTGCCTGGCTTGCATGTGTGGAAAAACACCGTCAAACAGCACAGCGGCTCTTTATTTTTTAATTGCTACGTGACGTTTTAATGTTTTACTTTAATTACATATCCCTTCTCCCAACACTTGCCTGCTGTTCTGGAAAAAAAAAAAAGGAAAAGAAAAAAGAGAAGTCCTTAGAGAGCAATAAAGCAAATAGAGACACTTTTGTACAATCCATCAGAACAAAGGGGAGAGCTTAAAATGCTTTCCTCCATCTCTGTCCTCCATGATCCTGCAACCAGATAGATTGCATTTCAGCAAAAAGAAAGCATCAGGAATTTGAAATATGTATATACAGGTCCTTCATTTCAGAGTAAATCAGCAGTGATGTCAGTACTGCCAGGCTGATTTACACCAGCTGGGAATGTTACCCATTGCTTTGGTGGGGTTGTACTGGTGTACACCTGCTGAGGAGACAGGCTGTGAGACATCTAGAGTATTAGTTCAGGCTCAGAGCACTGTTCTCATTCTGCTATGTCTGTTATGAATTAAGAATTAGTCCCATGAAATCAAGGGAGTTTGTAACAATATAAGGGAGGGTTAAATCAGGCCCCTTCAATGTCTACTAACTTGCTTGGCCTCTGAATTAGTTCCCCTTGCTATTCATCTCTCAATAGCTACTTGTACTGCAAAATATCAATATTTACATTGGGATATGTTGCCATTAAGCCCAATGGCTGATTATTTTTTGTGGTTTGTGCTTCAGCTGAGATTCAAGGTAATAACAGCTTCTCACTCCCTCTTACTTACCCACCTCCTCCTCACGGTGAGGAGGTTCTGATGGTTTCAGCTGAAAAAAAAAAAAAAACCAACCCAAAAAACAACAAGCTTTTGATGGATAAGTTTAAGAAAATTTTGGCAATAGTTTATGAAATACACAGGACTTGGTCTGTCCTTTCCAGCGTAACTCTGTCTCCAAAATAATCCTAATTCTGGCCTTCCAGAGAACATTTCAAACCAGTGGCAGGAAGGTGACAGATTGACCATCTCTGCCCAGCCAGGCTATGAGGCCTGAGCATCAGTAAGGATTTCCTTTGACTGAGAACCACCACCACAGTGTATGGCAGGTCAGGCCCAAATCCACAGTGGAAATTTGAGGCCTCAGGATCTGAATGGTCATAGGCCCTAATCAGAAATACATGATCATTTGTAAAGTCTAGCTCAGGGCAGGGAATTGAATACAATTGAAATCCTGCTGGTTCAAGTCAGATAATACTTTGACCCCTGGAGTTCCTTCAGCCCTCTTTTTCAGCCCACTTCTTTTCATGCATTGCCTCCCTTTTTCATTCTATGTTCATCTTGTATTTGGAGATGGGAATCTCTGTAGAGCTGGATCCCTCTCTTGCTGTCTGTACGTGCAGAGCCTACCACAGTAGAGTCCAAGCCTACTTAGGAGTCCCAAGAAACACCTACATGATACTACCAGTACTTTTGAGCAGGAAGTATGGGACGGCTGTAGTACATGAAGTGGGAAGAACAGCAGCAAGAATGCAAGTCTGAGGCAGCTACTTTTCCCTGGGTCTCTTTCTGGGTGTACCACCAATTGCTGACCCCTATGAGGTGTGAGAATCTGTTGCTTCAGACTGATTGAACTGGCTCACGTGGCAAGTGTGCTCCCATGCCACTGTGCAACATCAATATCATTTAACACCAGCCTTGTGTTTTGCCAGCATTACTCCAGATGTGTGTGCTGGCTTACTTGCTTGTTGGAACCATGTACTTTAATTTTGAGATCACCTGAATTAATTGCTGTATCAAAGGATGACACAGATCAATAACAAGACCATACTTTAAACGTTATTTCATAATCTTGACTAAACAGTCATTCCAGGAAAGCATTATAGAGTCAGATCTTACATGAATGAAATTTTCTTTCTATGTGCTGACATGGATGCATATTTAGCCACCACAATTTTTAAGAGAGATAGTCATCCAGATGGGTCAAATCTTAAATCCCCTAGTAAAAACAATGGGTGTGTACTCTATTTAAAGTAAAGGATGCCCCACTTTTTTTAAGAGGCAATATTTTTGTTGTTTAAAGCTTTTTTGTTTAATTAATATAAAACAAAGCTTTTATCGGCTGATCCTGCACAGCTCTCTGGATGCATCTTAGTTCTGTGGAATTGAATAGCTTCATTATTTTTTTTCATGTTTGTCAAGGTGTCTTTCTTTAACTCCCACAGTCATATGAAATTTCATCTCTAGTTATTTTAAATAACATCCTGCTTTTCTGGGTGCAAAAAAATGTATAACACAGCTTGACACCATTGAACCCTGATAGAGCAAAGCTCAAAACCAAATGAATTAAGAATTATTTTTGCATTTAATCTCATTTTTTAAGACTCCCAGAATTCAGTTTTAGGGTTACAAGTTCCTGACCCATGATTTTAGCATGCTTGATTTGCAAGCAATAAAGCTGGATCTGAAAGTGAATTTTAGTTCTGGGAAATAATTTTGAGTCTTCAGAAAATATTGTCTCAAAGTAATGGGGAACTTTCAGAGATTGGGAATAAAGCTGTTTATACAGAATATTTTAATTTGACCAAATCAGCAAGTTCTGAGGGAAAACACTTTGTTGGAGTACTTCTGGTCAGTTCTACTTTTGCCGTACTACTCTTGACTTGAAATCCATCACTTTCTTTTTGGAACTTCAGTCACCTTTGGAAAAATCTCCCATTATGCCACCTTCATTAATCTTCCCACTTTTGCAAGATGCTGCCTTTCCCTCCTGTGGCACTTACTGTCTGTAGGGTAGATTAAAGAGGATGTTTGTCTCACCAGCTGAGATCCACATTTCTGCCACGGAAATTCAAGGGGAGCATTGCCATTGATGTCAGTGATACCTGGTTGTAAATTAATAAATTCATCACTATCTGCTTTCTCCATTTGTTATGCTAGCAGAAATTATTCCATTGCTTGTCACCAACAGGAAGAAATTAACTTTTATAGACCTTTTGCAAGCTAGACTGTTTTCCAAACAGGAGAAAGAGAGAGAAAAATGAGGTAAGAGGAAAAGAGGGATGGGGCAGGGATTTCCTCTTTCCTGTTTTAGCTATGACATAGATCAAAGCAGAATCCATCATCACATGCACCTCAGGTGCAAATACTTGTTGCCATAGGAGAACAATGGATGTAAGAGGTGGCACCTGTGATCTGACCTGACCTGGTGGTAGCACTCGGTCACAGGAATGGGGCATGCATATTGAATCCACTGACTGGTACTGCTGAAAGTTTGTTAACATAACAAACAACCTGCACAGGTTGCCTCAGAGAAACAAAGATGGAGACTATCAGAAGAGGTCTTTGGGATGTCTGTTGGTATGTATGCAAACTGGGACTCCTCTGTCTTATTTTCAGTGGTGTTGAGGAGGTTGCAGATTCTTTCTAACCCAAATGGAAAATGCTCTCAGAACTTTCAACATGGATTTTATTGACTTTTGTCCACATTATAGCAAATCATTGTATGGTAATAATATAAGTATAGAGAAATACCATACACATCCCTGTCAAGGAAGTTCACACCTCGGGGACTATATTAGAGGTTTGTGGAGTTCTGTTTTAGTATGCAGGTGAGTTAGG
This sequence comes from Vanellus vanellus, assembly GCF_965231255.1. Lineage (NCBI taxonomy): Eukaryota > Metazoa > Chordata > Aves > Charadriiformes > Charadriidae > Vanellus > Vanellus vanellus. The sequence continues at coordinate 21,359,410 of NC_138912.1, read as the reverse complement.
TAACTCCATAAGTTTTCCTCTCTCCAATTTCTATTTTTTGTTCTGAGAAATTCTATAACAGTGCTGGAAGATGTCCCTCTTACTTGAGCCCAGGGCAAATTCTGTGTCCTGTCCTTGGGTTTCGGAGAGGAACACTAAGAAGGAGAAACCATCTTTGTGTTTCTCTATTTTTCTTGTGACATACCTAAGACTAATTTAAGATTGTAAATTCCTGTTGATACGAAAGTTGCAGCATCTGTTTACAAAAAAAAAGAATCTGATTTTCTCTCTCTCTCTCTTTCGCTTTAACTCCTCCCAACATTGGTTTACAGTCCTCTGTCTTTACTGTTAGAAACTGAAGATGTAAAAGCTAACTAAGTATGGACTTTGCCCCAGTTGCAGCAGTTCAGTGGTTTTGTTTCATGGGATTTAGCTTGAAGTTCTAGGTTGCATCTCTTTTTCCCACTCATGCTGGTTCAATATCCTGTCTATTTTAAAATAAATAAATAAAAAAGTAAGTTTGTTCTTGCAGCATACAATCCAGATGTTTTTGAGACTGAGGAGAGGCTATTTAGTGGAGTTTGAGCAGAGGAGGTTCTGTCGTCCCCCACAGTGGTTACTGAGGACAAAAAAAATGACCAGAACATCAGAGTGCAGAAAGACTGGGCATTTTTAGTCCTGTAACTTCCAGCAGCATTCCCCTGAACACTTCCTCAGCTTGTTCCTTTGCTTCATCTGCTGTCCTATTGGCTGGCCTTGCAGGCCCACCTTCTGCAAGAGCACATGATCCTTAGTTGCAGAGGCTGTTGGAAGTGGCAGTTGACAAAAGGAGCATGTAAGATACTGCTTCCTTGGATAGCACAGCTTGTTTCCCTCTTGTAGCCAGAAAGCAGGGATAGAGAGGCTGAATATCCTTCCTTCTTTTGAAAGATGAGAATCTCCAGGTGTGCACGGGTAAAATCGCCGCTGAGCTCTGTCAGTTCCAGGCACTGTGCTTGCCCTCAAATAGGAGCCGCAGGAATAGGATATATCCCCTTGCCTCTCTTTCTTTCCTCTTGCTCTTGCATTTTTCATCTTTCAAGCCCCTTGCAGGCGCAAGTATTTTCAGGTGCACCTGCATTGTAAGCTTTTACTGTCCAAGATTATTTCCTGACAGTAACTTCTGTTGCTAGCAGAGTCAGCTGAAAAAGGCAAGTTTATTTTGTGTGAGAACCTTAATGTGAGAAAAATGCTTCTGTTTAATTTTCGAAGAGCTGACATTTGTATTCTTAAAAAAAAAATGGAAGTAAGAATGTATTAGAGTGAAATAATTGCCTTTTTTCCTTCTTTCAATGGGAGAAATGTAAGCAAGAAAAATGTTGATCGCACCTCGTGTTCCATGGAGAAAATATATACTCAATGGAAGTAATTCTTCATCCGCAAAAACTCTGAAGCCAAGTGTGTCAGCCAGCCTTTACAGCACATTCCCCTTTCCAGCAGTCATCCAACTGAAGGTGACATGATTGCAGGTCAGGGGCATCAACCCAGTGCCTCAGCCTGCGTAATCATTTTTCAAACAGTATTTAATTATTAGAAACAGCTTTTACAAGATCATTTAATGAAACACGATGTCCTGTCTGACCTTTTCAGAACATAGCACTTTGGCAATTGTACTATTGTTTTAATTTATTGAATAGGGAAATTGTTGTTTGTAGTTCACGATTGTATTATCATCTTGACCTTTTCATCTGCCACTCATATACTCCCTCGAGTGGTCTACATTATGCATTGCATTTACTCACTCGGGCTGTTCAGCTTGTCTGAACATAATTTAGCTGGTATTTTGAAGCACCTCGATACAGCATAAATCAGCAGTTTTGCTTTGGAATACTGAATGTTGAAGTTGTCTTTAGCTGAAGTTGCTGGGTAGAAACAACAGGAATGAAGAGGGGTGTCACCTTGTTTCACTGTCCCTGGAATTGTGGTCTTGATTACATGTCACTTGTGGATCAGGTTACATGACACCTCCTAACCAGCATTGCATAACAAGGTGATATAATTTCCCTAACTATGCCATTTGAGGTTAAAACTGAGGTAAAATATTTAATTTTTACAGGTTGGTGCCAATTCCATTTAGAACTCTGGATTTCTGTACCTATAATTGTATGCCAATTACCAAATTATCAGCATGACAACTTTGAGGATACCCCCTCTGCTCCTATAAAGCTGCAGTGGGAAGTAAGTCAAAAAGGTTTGGGAATGTTCTTGGCTGACTTTCCTACAAGGGAAGACACAGAGGAACATTCCAGCCATTATTGCTCTTCTTTTTCAAAGTGCTAAAATTACTAAATCTTTGTGGAGTGCTGTTCATTGATGGAAATGTCATAAGTAATGCTCTTCTGGACATCTATGACAAGTATCACATTTTGTCTCTCCTTTTCATGTTCTTTCTAATGCCATTTTAAGAGGCCAGTTTTGGGAGAACCTCCTTCTTCTGTCTCAGATATTCATGACATTAGTGAATAATGTTTAAAGTTGTGATATTTGTGGGTATGATTCTGTATTCTTCTGAATCAGCTGGATGCCTGATTTTCTAGCTTCCACCAGGCTGTCCAATTGTAGGAGGAAGTTTGAAAGTGTCATGGTCTGAATCTGACCCTCAAGACCATGTTATTGGCAACTGGTATCTCAATGAGGGGCGCTAGCTGCTTAGTTTTCTCTAAATAACTGCTGACAGGTGACCACTGTTATCCTTATTATTTGTACTATGGTAGCATTTAGAGCTATCCATTGTGAACCAGTGTGCAGAACAAAAGGATTTCAGCTCCAGGAGCTTAAAACCTATGAATATGCCTCTCTGTAGTCAAAGGTGTGACTGCAACTTGCATGAACACAGGTAAGTTAGCTTTCAGCTATATAGTTTGTTATCTGTGTAGCTCTTAATGGAGTAGATGAAGCATAGGGAGAGGAAGTGACATCTCCAAGATTATTTAAAGCCCTGGAGTCTAGGGAAAACCCCTGAAGTGCTGAGTTTCTCTATAACGCTCTGCCTACCAAGCTGCATATGTACTGTCTGCTAATTCTACTAGGGTCAGATGCTTCAGTGATAAACACAGAAGCCTAACTGAATTTGATTTATACTACAGGTTTTGATAGGGGTATTTCCTCTGTGTAGCATCCAAAGAGTAGAAAATCCTAGTAGGTAGCCACAATTAGCACTGGGAAGTTGTTGATCTACAATTCACAGGCTTCTAGTGTAATGATTTCCTGATAATTTGCCAACGTCTAGAAGTGGCAAGACATACCAGAACCAAAGAGAGTGATGGATATTGTGGACCATCTATGAGTCAATAATACCCTCGCTGCTTCATGTGGCAGAAGAAGACAAAGGCTTGGTCGTCCCTGGGGTTTCTCACACGGCGGAGGGAATGCCTGGCACTTTTACATGGACTTAGTTATTCAGCAGTGGAAGCCGTGATCATGAGCTGGCTTCATCTGGTTTCAATCACCCACTTCTCTCAATCTCTCTCTCTTTCTCTGCTGAATGTTCCTGTGTTCATGGAATATTTTTCCAACTGCCAAATGTGTTCCTTTGGCATTACCTTTCCAGCCCGCAGCAGAAGGATTGCAGGAAAAAAAGAAGTGGCTTCATCAAAGCAGCTATTTGAATCAATAAGGCGTTATCAACATTATGGGTAGCTTTTACGGCTGCCCTGGCAGCAAACTTGTTCTACTTTCCTTGCAGGGAAGTGCATCTTAACCTTTCCCAGCTCTAGCCTCAGTGAAATTTAAAACGATCTGATCAGTATCTTTAGAGTCCTTAGCTAGCTAATATGATTCTATCTTGCTGGTGTGGAGCTAAAGGGTGTTTGAATGAAGAATGGAGTAGTGTTCTTCCAAGATATCACATTATAACTTTGCTTTGGGGAAGATTTTTTTAAGCAAGTAACAGTTGTGATGGAAAATAACCTCTCCTTTATCTTTCTTATACTTCTGTCACCAAGAATTTAAGCAAATCTGTTCTTCATCCCATCCAGATAAAGTCACAAGTAGATTTCAGAATCACTGCATGTGTCAATAATCAAACAATATAGAGGCCAGGAGGCTGGTTTAACTTTAGCAGTTTTGTGCTGGGATTATTAAAATGCATGGTGATGTGTTTCACAAACGGGACTATCAAAGCTCCCTCTTTTATGTGGAGGAAGCAATGGCACATGTGAGAACAATCTAACCAAAAACTGCATTTTAAACAGAAACATTTCCAATATAAAGGCAGTTTAATCTCTATGTGTCTGCTGCAGGGTCCCTTACTGACTCCAGGAAATAAATGTGCGAAGTGGGTCACTTTTAACTTAGAAACAGACGAGCAAGATGATGTCAGTGTCTTCTGGCAGATCCAAAATGAAACCCATACTTATTTCAAGGAAATTAAATGAGGACATGGGTATCCAAGTATGTGTACATCTATTCCTTTAGGTACTTTTATTCCTTTGAAGAAATGGCATTCAAGAGCTGTTCCATGTGGACTGATCGCTAGAGAGGGACAAAGACTTGCATTATGTGTGGGGTTCCACCAGCAAGATGCAAAGGGACTTTGAGTTAGGTAATTTTCCACTGGAGGCCAGACAGACTACTGTATTGAGGAGGCTAAGACAGCCCAAGGGAACAACACCAAAATACCTTCAGTGTCTATCTCAGTGATTTTAAGAAAGGCTTTCTTGGTCTGGGTTCAGATCAGCTTTACAAGTATCTTTCATTACTTAAGGCAGCCATGACACAGAATATTGTCTCTTTAAGGTGTAAGCACCTCAGACTAAGAGTTAGAGGGAAGCGCTCTGAATTTTTGGTGGTTGCTATACTTGGCCAAAAGGAACTACACATACAATTAAGCAAAATTCTGGAAAATTTGAGTGTTGCAAGCTAGATCAACAAAAACATTGGGCTTCAAATGCACTGCACCCTGTAGAATAAAGAATCCCCAGATAAGAGCACCCTCAGTTTGTAATCTCATGGGTATCTATCTGTTCAAACCTCATCACCAGTATTGTAAAGGATATAGCTAGAATAATTTTCAGTTGAGAGGCAAAATCACAAACTTTGCTCCCGGCCTTTAAATAGGGAGGTCTCTAAAGCTGGGTTAGAAGAAAGCAAAAAATACAGTAGAAGACAGTGGGAATAAAATGAATAGTTGGAAAGCTAAGATGGGAGTTAAAAGTAGTATCAGCTGCAAGTGCTGGGATGCAGCTGCACCCAAATAATGGCTGAGGAAGGCCTCTTCCTGACATCAAACAGCTGCTCTCTCTCACAGAGAACAGGGCCATGTGGAGATCAGAGTCAGGTGGAATAAAACAGAACAGAAAGTGCTTTCCTTAAAACACAGGTGGCAAAAGCATCATTCAGAGCTTGCTTAGCACAAGCCAAAAGCCCACTTAGTTCTATGGAACAGATATTTCAGCTTATCAAGGCTTTGTTGAAAATGCATGTACAGACACTTTCACCAACTAGAGTATGTCATTGCTATGGAGTCAGTTTGGATGATTAGCGTCCCTGTTGTGTCTCTAGCAGTGAGCAACAGCTACTTTCCAAAGCCATACCTAAAAATTGTTTCTTCTTTCAATCCTTACTTCCTTGCTTCCACACTGCTGTCGTGCTAGCAAGCTTTCTGGGAATGTCTTACAGTTCTTGGTGCCTCAGTAAGCAGAACACTTAAATGATTCTTTCTGCTTGAGGCCTTCAGATAGTTTTCTGTGAGCAGGTTACAGTTGAGAGTGAACATGCTGTCTGGTCCCTCGTCTATAACCTGAGGGAGCCAGCTATCCCAGTTAGAAAATGTCATCAGTGTAAAAAAGAAAGTTTTGGGGTGGTTTATAGACAAAATTTAAGAATCATGGATCCCATTAAAGTGAAGAAATGAGAAATACCATGTATTTGTATGATACATAAGATTTTAGTTGTCTCCTGCACAGGAGCTACGTTATGTCTGCAGTACATTGCAGTCAGCTGGACTAGGGCATAGGCCAGAGCTCAACATCCTCCCCAGTCCACACTACCTAGATATGGAGTGCCTGTAGCTCTGTGGATTTGCCAGTGTTCCCACAGGAGCACAGACTGTGTGCAAATACTGACCTTTTGTGAAAGACAGTTTTAAGACTCCTTTAGGAAAGATACTATGACACCTTATCTGCTCACATTGGCTGAACAATAAGAACAGATCTAGAATGGTGTTACCATGCCTCCTCCCCACTGCATGTGGGAACTTCCACTGTCAGGCAGTGTAGACCTGAGTTCTCTCTGTCAGAAAACATTTGTTCTCACAGAGGATGTAAGACAAGTTTGGGCTTGACTGTAATTTCAGTCCTGCTGTAGCAATCTTAGCAATGTTCTGAGTGTTACCATGTAAGCAAAGAGTGTGGGGTGAGAAAGTCCCGTCTTTCTGTCTCCGGTCCCTTGCCTTGTTTTTAGAGGGTTCTCTTCATGTAGGAAAGGATAATGTGCCTTTATGATCCTCTCTCCCTTTTTTCTCTCTAGAAACATTTCATACAGAATATTCCTTATGTGACGTAGGGAAGGCTGGACTTCTTGAGAGGAAGTATGATGCTTCGTGCTCCAAATACTCTGCCAGTCTGATCTCTATGCTACTTAGACCAATAAAGTCAGACACTTTGCTCCTGTATACATGCAGTTTTTCCATCCCAACTGCATCTGCTGCTGCCTGTCTGGAGCATTTTCAAGCTGCCTATGGTTCCTGGGACTAAGCAAAAAGGCTTTAGTTTGGGTGGGAATCTAGCTCACATACTGCTCACTAACTAAATGTAATAAGATCTTTGGTCATTTGAGTATAACTTTGATAGCAGTTAAGTATTGGGCCAAATATCTTCTCAGAGTATAAATCTGTCACTGTTAAAAGGTATCATTCCTCCTTTTTATTTGAGTCCATGAATGTAAGCCTGAGATCGTATTCACTAGGAGCTTTTTAGGTAACAAAGGACTACAAACCTTGTAAAATGCATCTAAGATTGCAGGGTTAATTTTTAACCTGCTGTAGAATAAAGCAGTATAAAATCAATTTGGCCAAAGCCTGCTTAAGTGGGTAATTAAGGTCACAATCAACCAAAATGGTTTCTGAAACCATTGCAGCTATAGATCATTACACTTCTCTCCCAGCACAATGCAAAAAGACAGGCCTCAGCTAATGCTTTCATCTGGCTATCAATCATCATTACATTGTAAACTGTCAGGGTGAGAGAGGGCAAAGCTTTGAATTCAGAGCTGATGGAAGTTCTATGACCCGGGGGCTTTCTTAAGGTAAAGGCTAATTAACCGTAAAAGAGTCAAAGGTCCGCAAGTCTAAATGGGCCTGCCTGTTTAGGTTCCATTGTATCAGTAAATATTAATTCTGTTAAGTGTGAACATGTCTAAGGCAATCATTGCCTTCTCCCACCTCTCCTTCTGCCTCAGTAATTTTATATCTTGGGATTTTCTCCATCTATGTGAAGCTAGGTGGAGCTTGGGAACCATGTTCCTGCTGGAGAAAGTTCTGAGCGATGCAGGCTACATCTGGAGGAAGAATTCCTGGCATTCTTCTGTCCTAATCAGGTTGGCCAAGCTAATCACATTAGCTTCAGAGAGTGTATTTGGTCATCATAGTCCAGAATAAACAAGCTCATAGTCTAAACAAGTGTGTTTGAGATTTCATAGACTGTGTGAGGCAGCTGTAAACCCACATGAATCTATATAATAAATCTATGGATAGCAGTATAAAATTTAGAGGTAAAGGTAAATGTTGAAATATAAAGGTAGCAATAGTACAATGTGTGACAATTAAAATAACAATGGTTAAGCAGATCTACATTCTGGAGAGTCTGAATATTTTCTAAATAGTATTTTGTTTCTTTGACAAAATCTTTTAGCCAGAAGGGTATAAAATTGTTATTGCACAGTACCTGCTTTTGGGGCCTCATTCAAAGTCAATTGAACTCAGGGAGTTACTCATGAACTCATGAATTCCCAGGAGATGTTTGATCAGATGAAGTGTGGTATCAAACTCAGCTCAAAGTTCAGGAGACGTGTATTTACCGTTGTGATAATTATGTTGTTCGGGTACTGACACGCACTCCCCTTCATTCTCACCCATCTGTCTCTTCCTGTGGTGTCATGCTCCAGCCCTTCACTTACATGACAACGATTTGTGGAGCCACTCTATTAACCAGAACTAAAATAGGGTTAAAAGTTTTCATTTTAATCTGACACATTTCAGTGATACAACTGGCAATGCTGGAGGGAGAGAAAAAGAGTTAGCAGGTGCAGGGGAGGGCAGGAACTTCTTAAGTCAGTTTTGGCACCAGAGAACGTGTTTATCTAAGAACATCCTGAGTCTCTCATTGATTTGTCATTAGTGTTTAGCAAGTTCAAGTTCCTGAGGTTGCAGTTCCATTTTACAAATCCTTTCACAGCTGAGTGTAAGGGGTTCCTGTTCCTGTCCCTGCCAAGCCTGCCTACATCCGTCAGCTGCTTGTTCTTGCCACCTGCTAGACATCACAGCCCTTTGGTCATACCAGTGAAATTGTTTGTGTAACTGTGATCTAAAGAGGTCTAAGAAATGTCCTGTTTAAAAAAAAAACAAACCACAACATGGAAAATCTCCAATCTTTCCCCCCAAAAATGGGATAAAAGAACCTCATATCACTCCAGGTATTTTAGTTCTGCTAGATTTTTCACTAGTGAGAATGAGAGGGGAAAATACTTTATGAATGTTACTTAATAAAGGATCTTCACAATATGCAAGTAGAGGGTCCTTTACTGTCATCTGCCTTGATCACTTACCTAGTCCAGTTCAGAGTGTTTTAGAGTATTTCACCCTGTAAAACCAGTTTTGTCACTCTTACAGTGAATTTAAGAGTATTCTAAACAGCTATCTGTAGATGAGGGTGAGTATATTATAGCTTAAGCACATCATTTTGACCACATTGGTGACTTTTTTTAATTGCAGAATATAGTGAGCATATGCATTTATTATCAATAAAGTTCAGCAGTATGCAATCAGAGTACTACAGCAGAATGCAGTCTACATTAGTAATGTGATTGTAGTGATGAAGACATAATGATATGACAGGTACAGTTTGCAGGGAGAAGTAATATCTTTTATTCGTTCCAGAGAGTTGAAAAAAATGTATTTTGGCATTCCGTTTTCATTATCAGGTTTCTGTATACCAGCAGTCATGCTATGTTATTGAACAACAGTCTCACAAAGTAAATGTAAAGGGTATTAGCACTTGGTTTGAAGTTTTGTTAGAAAGGTCTTTCCTGTGCTAGGAAAAAATGTTGATGTGTTTAGAGGCCAGAGCCTTATGGGCTTTGGGCTGCTACAGGTAACATTTTTGGAGAAACCCCAAAATTATATCCTGACCATTTAGTGTCAATTAAAGATGCAATAATGCTATTTTCAGGAATTTTAGTGCTGGGGTTTTGCTTCAGTTCCACTGTGGCTTACCACATTGTAGCTTTGGTCAAAAGAATAATTTCTTTTTGTTTCTCTAAAAGTGTATCACCAAGAGTCAACCTATTATCTCTCTCTGATGGCATTGTTGATGTATTTAATATGAGGAGTGTTTTGATACAGCATACGTGGCTTTCTCCAAGGCTTTTGACTTAGTACTGGTAGGCTTTGGCTGCATTCCAGGGTAGGTGTTCTTGTAATGTCCCATCACCTGGCCCCATCCAAACGTAATCCTCTGATCATGAAATCGGAGCATCTAGTGGAGTGCATGGAAGTTCACTCCCTGCTCACATATCTTTCCTTCCACAAGATGCAGATGGAGACCAGGGTTGAAGGGTCCTTTTGCACAGATTGGTATTGTTTGGAATTAAAAGGAAGTATTAAAAGGTGTATCACCAACAAATCTCATTTATTTGTTAAAAGATGCTAGCAGGGATCCCCACAGACTGGTTTTTGCTCCATTGCCATTTAATATTTTCTTCAAAAAAATGAATAATCGAATAGAGTTTTGAATTCTACTTTTGTAATAAAGATTAATGAAATAGTAAAAAATTAAGAAGGCAAGTTTCTATCATGTAGTGATTGGAATCATCTGGGCATGTGCTCTTCCAATAAACTGAGTTTTAAGACTGCTGACTAAGAAAGCAAGGTATTCCCACATGCTGAGAGTCTCTGTCTTGAAAATTCAGAGGAGTGAGATGTTGTTACAAATAACCATCCCAGCAAGAGCTCTTAGTGCAGTGCTGAAAGTAAGAGGGAGAATGGGATCTTGCAAGAGGGTAGAAAGGCCATGAAATGGAAATATCGAATGGTCATAGAGAAGTCATTTTGCTTCTGTACATGAAATTGATGAGATCAGTTTTGATATCCCTATTTCCAAGAAGAATATATAAAAAAGAAATTATTGGGAGGCAAATGTAGATGTGAGGTTTGAGACTTGTAATGCTCAGATATATAAGGTATACATGCTCAGACAGGTTAGGAAAGATGCCAGATCCTCTGCCTGTTTTCCAGAGATGTCCTAGGTAATATGAAAAGTCAGATTAGATGACCCAATGGCTTCTTAAGGACTCAGGTCCTGTGAAACCTGTGAAACAACTGCTACTTCCCCTTCACTTCCCCATTTATATATGCAAGATTGGACTAGTCACATTCTAACTCCAGTATAATGGCACTAAGATCTAGTTGCCTTCAGAAGAGTCACACTGGTGTCAGCCTGGAGTAATGCAGTGGCAGGCTATACAGTTTGTACAGAATTTTTGGGATACCTCAGGATAAAAGGCGCTATATAAATGTAGGTCACTTTTATTAAATGCCTTGCAAATCGTTTATAATGCCTTTAAATATCAGAACAGCCATACCACATCAATAACCCCTGCACATGTGTTTACTTTATTTTAGAGTTTGCCACAGTTCACTATAAATGGCTTAGATATGTTCACTAATTCAGTTATAATGAAATGTGCAAGCCTTCAATAAACGTATGTGTTACAACTGGCCTCTGATGTAAATGCTTTGCCAATTATATGTACATTAGTGATGACTGTAGCAGGCTTATAAATATTCTTTGTAATTCTTTGGCCTCTATTCTCCCCTCCCTTACATAAGTTTTATAGTGGTGTGTAATTCTAGATTCATGGATTTTGAGGCCAGGAGAAACCATTAGATCATCTAGCCTCACTATTGGTGTAAAAGGCCAGAGAATCTCACCTTGAGCAATGAGTCCAAGAACCTTTTTGCTTGACTAAAGCATATCTTCCTGTCTGCATGTCTGCAAGTCTTCAGGTGAAGACCTTGAGACATGAAAAATCAATTAGTGGCCTCAGAATTTTGCTCCAGTTTTTAACCATCCTCACAGTGTGTCTTGTCTTCTTCCCCAACTTCTTTGAACACAGCAGAAGATCCAGTGAGCAGAGCATCACCTTAGTTTTGAGCTTCAGCCCAGATGTTTTCAGATTCTAACCTACGTGAAGCTTTTGGAGGAAAAAAAGCTTGAATTAATTCCTGCTAACCTTTTTTCAACAGACCTCCAGATGTTCTTTCCGTTTTCTTTCCCATAATGGATAAATTCTTTGCAGAGAAGCTGTGTGAAAGCCGTATGCCATTTCAAATTAATTTTCAGCCCTTGAGCACATTATTGAAAGAACTCCTCTCAGAATTTTAAGGCTTATACATCCAGAAAAGATGCCAGATTTTCAAGGGCCAGGCACCTCTGTACGTATATACATAAAAGCAATACAGTGTTGAGTTTTTCCAAGAATCTGAGTGTGTGTAAAGGTTGGTAAATAGGAGTTGAGGACCTTGAAAAATGTTCTCGCTTTGTGTGGGTGTATCTTTTGGAAAATTCAAGTCTATTCTGATTCATGTGATGCTTGACAATTCTTTGTACAGATTCCCTGGAAAGGAGTAAATGTTCCCCCTTTCCACCTACCACCATACAGGTTTCTCACAATCACCACGTGCATTTCTCTGGACACTTTATCTGGTTGCTGGCACAAGTCTCTTTACTCTCCCATGGTGTATTCAGCACTGTCAGAAAGTCTACAAGTTTCTAGCAGGATAGTTTTATTATCTGCCAAATGTACAGACACTTTCACTGTATGGGGGTGGAAGAGGAAGATGATGAGTGGGTCTGGATCTAAGTGTAGTTTCATGTTTTGGGAAATCTTACTTAACTCGGTTTGATTCTGCAGTCTGTAAGGATAAGTAAAAGTATATCATATATGTTAGAGGCAGACAGAGGAACAAGTGGCAGGCAGGAGAAGTTCAGCTGGTAGAAGGTTTGTTGGAGTGTTGTGCCAGAGCAAGGCACAGTATCAGGGAATTGCAATCTCATAATTTAAGCAGAAATTGGTCATGACAGAGAACCCACAATAGTTACTTATTACGTCAATGAAAGCACAAAGGCAGGACAGGTCTGTGTTCTCCTGACAGATAGTGATGTGCAGATCAGACCTGAATCCACAGGAAAACAGTGAGACCTCTTTAGAATAAAAATGCAAAGTTGAGACAGTGTGCATTTTTAATTGCTCTATTAGCACAAAATAAAATGCACATAAACTTTAGTACTTTTAATATTACACTTAGGAATGTTTACTTGCTGAAGGTGAAGTGCTTTGAGAAGGAAAGCATACTTCCTCACAGGGGCTGCTTCCCATAATTGGAGTATGACTGTTTAAATTGTAGCTCAGCAGAAATATTTTGATTCTGTGGGGCACCAGCAGCTCAGCAACAGTGCTGCCTTTCACATCCACTTCTTAAGCGTAACAGATCATTTAGACCCTGGGTTGGCTAGGCTCACATAAACCAGGTTTACAAAGAGTTATAAAAGCTTGGCTTTCCTTCTCCCTTCTCCCCCATATTCCAATTTTCCCCCTTATAATTTTACCACAAGGCAATGCAGTCAAGCTTTTCTTGGATCATATCAATCTAGATCAATAAATATCAGTTGCAGAATGGGAATCTATGCACAGGCATGTGCTAGAAGGAAGAAATGGTTGTGTTAGTTTAAAGGAACCTCAAAGTTTGTTTTGTTCTGTATTTGCAGGGCACAATGCCTATGTTGTATAGGTACCAAGCTGAAGCTGGAGTGGAAGAAGAACATTCCTTCTGAAAAAGCAGCAATGCTGGAATGTGCTGTGGAGACTCAGATTGTTTTTCAGCTCTAGAGGCATGTATGGTAAGCAAAATAATGTTATCTCTGGCTGGATAAGGGTACTATACATCATGGAATAATCTGCATTTCAGCTATGATCAGACAGTTGTTGTCTGTAGATAGATGCAAAGCATCTTATGGGAACAAGATTTTTGGGTCAACAACAGTGTCGAAATCAAGGCAATTTTTCTTCTGCCAGTGCTTAGACCATGAGTCAACCTCTACCAGGAACGTGTCCTCTCTTCCCCTGTTATCCCCCTTGCAAGAGATAAATTACTTTATTAGCTTCAAAGCAAGATTCAGAGTGAAATTCAACCATTTGCAGAACAACACTAAAAAGGTTAAGTATTTTTTAGCAGAGATCCTGTGGGACCCATATGGGTACAACACTTATGCTAACCCTGTGCCATTTTCATCTACTTGCCTGGTCTCAAACACAGGAACTAAATTCAGTGAGTTTTAGATCAAGTCTGTGCTCCATGTAGTGCATGAAGCAACTGGGGTCAAGTCGTGATTCTTCTACTAAATTGAGCATCACTGTATTCCAGAACAGTATTCCTAATCAGAATTTCACTTTCTCTAAAATGGATTTGGATATTTGCATGGAAATTCTGATGGAAGTACACCATACTTAGTTGTCCTCTTGACTGAATAATGATACAGGAATTGCCACAATGAGACTAAAGGCAGAAGTTACAGTCAAAGGCATTGCACCTTTCCAATTACAGTTGACTCCTATGAAGATACAGTCTTTCTGATCATACCTGATGCAAAAAGTTGAACTGGAATTGTATGGAAGTATTCTGAATCAGCAATGATGACAGCGGCCTCTGAAACTTGCTAAACAGAGAAAATCAAGCATATGACTTAGCAGGAGCTGTTGTAGAGTCAGTTGTTGTCTGTATGAAAAAGCAGTAATTCTGCCATGCTTTACTTTGAAGGAAACAAGGTGCAAGGTTTATCAGACAGGAGTCATGACAATGAGATTTTACTTAGCCATCTCCTGCAGGCCTGTTGCATGATTCTAAGCAGTCACTTCCCTTCTTTCTGCAGCCATGCCTTAATTTAGAAACTGAGAAATACTGATTCCCAGGGTGGGGTTTTTTTCAAAGTTGGAAGGGATCATTATATTTATCGCACCCAACTTCCTGCCTAAAGCAAGCATAGAATTCCAGCTAGGACTTATCACCCTCTTACAAAGTACTGTGCAATCCCTGGCCAGATGCAGCTGTATTCATGATGAAGTAAGTGGGCAGCACACTGATACAGCTTCTTTTCACTCATATGGCAAGGAGCAACATACCACGTATGCTTAGAGAGAAAGGGATGAGTAGGTTCTTTAGCTTCCTTGATATCTCTCTCCCACAAAGTATGACATACATAAAAAAGTAATTGTATAATTTTTTCATAAGAAAAGCAATATCTCATTTTTCAGGAATAACTTTTTCATGCAAAGGCTCTTCTTTTCATTAATGAGCAAGCTTTAGTCATATAAAAATATCATCAAAAAGTATCTTCTCCCTTCTTTATTAGCTTTGTTAGGAGTAAGAATACTTTTGCTTAAACTTAAGATAAATATACATATATGGTCATGTAAGATTTATATTTATATGTACACATTCATAGCTTTCTATGTGCATATTCATATATATGTCTAAATCAGAGTACCAGATCATGTCAATCAGAGAGAGAAGTGTCTCTCAGTCTGTCTCACACACACATTTTCAAAAACTGAGAGTTTTTCACTGCACAGTAAAACTGAGCAAAACATCCTAACCAAGGCCAGATTAGATCTTCTGAACCCAACCTTGATGATTTGTGTGAGACCTTCCACATGCAGATACATGAATGTGTGTATGTAAATTAGCACTTAGTAGATGTGCAGTCAGAGTACGTGCCTTCAGTAACGCTGCTAGTTCCGTCACAGTAATAGTGACCCTTAGTGTATTAATATCCAGTTCCCCACATTCTGGGACACAGTACCTTGATGAAGCAGGATTGAGAAGTTGTGTGCTGCAGCAGTATAGCACATCTGGCTTTTAGCTCCATGGGCATATGACAATATGTTGTTAATAGAGAAGTCAATAGGTACAGCGGGAAGGACAATCTGCACACAGTTCCACTTTGAGATGTACAAAACCTCTCAGGAACTTCTACCAGTTGAGATCAATGTAAGAAACCAGGGTGAAGATAAGTCGAGAGAGCACAGACCGGTCAAAGGCTCAAAACTCGCGTTTTTGCTCTTTGTAATCCTGCACTGTTACTGACAGAACCTGTAGCTGCTACAATTACAAGCTGATAGATGGCAGCAGCACAGATTGAGGGTGCTCCATATTTTCAGAAGACGATCTTCAGAAGCCTCATTACCCTATGTCAGGCTTTCCTGTCATTTTGTTGCGAGAAATGTGTATGTTTATACCAACAAATACATGGACACTCCTGTCATCCATGAAGAAGACATTTTGCTGGATAAAGTCCTCATTAAATATAAATTGATATAGTACCATTGACCAATTTATAGCAAGTAAGGCTCTGATTAAGACTGATCGAAAGGAAAACCTGATCAACCTGATCAAGAGAGGCCAGTTCTAACAGTCTGGTGTAGCTGAATCAGAGGTTTGAGGATTACTGCGGACATCTCTAAGGAGAATTTCTGGCTTGTGGTATGAGTCTGTGGATTTAAAGTTGCTGGTTTATATTTAGTAAAATATGACATTTTGGCAAGTGCATTTAAGTCAGAAAAAGTAACCCAAACTTTAGGTTATTTTTCACTCAGAATTATCAATGAAAATTCTTTCAGTGGTGTGCATTTCACAGATAAATGTTTGATTAGCAAATTCATAAACAGGGATATAGCCACATTTTCCTGTTTTAATTCACTGAGTAGCACTTTCTGAGTCAATTCTGCTGCATGTACTGCCATGAATTAAAAAACAATACATTTTAAGTATGGTGAATCTGAAAACAAGCTGAGGGTAAGCTCAGACCCAGGAACAGGGAACTGACTTAATCTGAACTACATGACAGTTCATTGGCTGGCATCAGAAAAGTGCAATGATCAAACTGTTGGGATACTGTGGCTTTCTGTTTTCATCTCTTAATGCGTCTATATTTCTATGCAGACGTGATGCTGTATTGCAGTAGCACTGTAGGAGCCACAGTTAAAACTCAAACCCTAATGATAAGAATTATTTTAGGAAAAGAAAATTGTCCATGCTCTGCAGAGCTTACTGTCTATAGCCCCAGTTGCAGAGCCCATGGTAACCTCCAACACTCCACTGACATCACTAGGATAATTAAAAACGTACTAGCTCACATTGCAGTCCGTCTTACCTAACCCCTTATGTAAGTTAAACAGAGAGGCCACGTATTTTGCTGAGTAGAGACAGCAGGCTGAATTAGGACCCCAGAGACAGCTACATGGATCGCTTGTTCAGGATTGTACCAAGCCCTTTCCTGCCCCATCATGATCAAGTAACGTTCTTGTGGCAACCACAATAATTCCCTGCAGGGGGCAGGGATATTAAGAAAGTATGTTTGGAGTCTCTTAATGTAATTTAGCAGCAGGAAACTGGGAAGGAGTGCCAGAACCATGTGAATAGCCAGTTCTTTGTGCAGCACTTGCAAATGCTCCACCTAGGCCATAACAGGGCAATTGCTGCTTCATTTTAATTTATTGCTAAGAAGTGTTTGTGTACAAGTATGTTCCACACCTGATTTAAGGCTTTTCATTTACATGTGACTAACATAATAGTAAATTTACAGTTTAAGAGTGGTTAATGAAAATTAGTATTTAATTTACTGCAAACTCTTGTTGGACTTTCCCATTATTTGCATATTTAAGCTCTGTAACAATTCCAGGACAAAAATGTTTCTCTCCTAAGGCCAAGTAAGTCTGCTAGGTGACAGTATTGTCAACACCTCTTAGCACCGAACGTAGTACATAGCAGGTTTTTGCACCTGAATACTGTGGAAGTGTCCTTGTTATAGTTCTGTGGTAAACCAGCCATAAAAATATTTCATTGTAATGAACATTCACTTAGACCAAGTCAGCAAGCAGAAAACTCTAATAACTACTTAAGCATAGTGAAGAGATGGTATCTGTATTGAAGAGCTTGTGTTAAGGGAATGATCTAGGCCGGGGGTATCCAAAGGCACAGAGAGCAAAAGTGACTTGTCTCAGGTCATGCCACGTTTCAGTGGCTGGTTCACTCCTTAGTGATAGTAACACAGCCATTTAATCATGTTGTTTACACTCTCTATCATATTATATTCGTGGTTACATGAATATAATAACAATATTAAGTTACAGAAGATTAATGAAGTAGTTAGGTAGCAAGTACCAAATGACCGTATGGTTAAAAAAAATTAAAAAAAAAAAACAAAACCAAAACAAGAATAAAAACCCCAATCCTTATTTGTGTCCTTAAAAAACAGTTGCAATTATCAAGATAAATTTATCCCTCTGTTGCCCTCAAAGAAAAGACATCAGGGATGAATTTGGCCCCATTTTATTCAATTTGTCCTCAATTTGCTAAGCTCATTAATTTTCCCTTGTTTTACTCTCTGTTAACTGAGAAACAGCAGCCCCTTTGCAATAGACATTAGAAGCAGGAAATCTCAGGGTGTGTTTCTAATTGCCAGACTTACTTTCCCTCTTTCTGCTGTTCCTGTTCTTAAGGAAGTATGAGGGGGTGGTATGAGCATGAGATGCCACTAGGGAAACAGAAAAGAGTATCAAGGTCAGGGTGAAAACCACACAAGAAGCAGGAAGAGATGCTTGCAGTTAGGTTCATGACCTTTGTATTTTTTTCTAATTGTCCAGGAGAGTGAGGAAGGGGGGTAGAGAAGGAGAGATAGGAAGTTAACGTTAGAGCAGATGTATGCATAACCCCTGCTAGAAAACATCAGAGAGTTATGAAGGTTGCACTGAGCTGCTAAAAATTGTAGGGTTCTTACTGCTGAACATCTGGGAAAATCAGAGGTTCATCTGGTCTTTGTTCCCAGGCAGCTGGGGTTTTTCCAACAGGTAGAGGTCAAAGCCTGGGTTTCAAAAGGAGAACTGAACCATAGAAAAGACTTGAAATATGCTTGGTTATTCAAAAAAACATTCAAAATATTTTAAAAGCAAAACAATAACATTCTTAATCGGTAAAACTGAAGTTCTTTCCAAATATAGTCATTTAAGATGTTCATAAAAACATCTGGCCTTAGTAAGAGTCTTCAAATTCTCATTAAGATAGTTGTATTCTTCATCATTTCTCTCTTTTTGACTTGGATGTAGTAACGTACGTGTCCTGCTCCACAAATACACAAGTGGAAAACTGCGACCAGGTCAGAGTGTCGGTTAATTTTGTCTGGGCTTGCTGAGGTCTCAAACATTTCAGTTTAGGCACATTCCTGAAGAAGATAGAATCTTTCTTTCCAGTGCCTTGGGGAACAGTGTTAGTGCATCACCACAAAATCTGTTACAAAATTCAAGCACAGTCTTTGCCCTATTCCATTACATATGGAACTCCATAGCATTTTTTAATACTCTTGTCTTCAGAGAAGACTGTAAAACTTGGTGTCTCTGAGGGAGTGGGTGATGGATCACTGCAATCAAAAGATGCTTGGCAGAATTAATACTCTAAAACCTCTGATGGTTTTCTACAGGTTTGGACGGAATGACGAGTCTTTTTGAGTGGTGCACCAGTTAGTAAAAGTTGGTACACTAGGTGTGTAGGTGATCTTCTCACCTCCATGTAACACTGCCCATGACATTGTCACCTGCATTATACTTTGAGCCACACTTCCTGTTTCAGTTAAAAATGCTAAGAAGCTACAAAGCAGTCTTCAGCCAAGCGTAAAACCGACTCTTGAAATTGTAGTGACTTAATTTTTCCAACCACAATTAGCAGAAAAGGAGTGTTTAAAATGATGAGTGGAAAGAATAGTTAAAATGTCGGTGTTCTGACTGTGTGAGTAGCTGTTCACCTACCAGTTTATTCTATGTGCAGTCAAGATACTGCAGAACTTAAATGGCTTTTCAGACTCTGTGTGATATCTTCCAGTGTTTCACACATACAAAAGTTTAGAGTTTAGAAGTCTGTTTCCAAGACTTTGTACCTTGTGTCATCCTAGATGATGACTCCTCTGTGTCAGGGACCTCACAATAGTAATCTGTTGATAGACAGAAGAAACCGAGTTCTTGGGGATTCCAGGTTAGGTCTGGATGGGACCCTGTCACCATCTCTGGGGAGTCAGGCAATTAGACCAAGCTTTATTTGCCTTTCTCCTATGTGACATTGGCAGCATATTAGTGAAAATCAGTTCAGTTGCATATATACCAGTAATACGGCATTATTGTCTCTACTGGATGATTAGAAGACATGAGAATATTACCAAATGTGCCTGCAATGAATGGTTATCAGGACTAATTGAAGTTTGGTGTGATTGGATGCTGAAAACAGGAAAAAATGTTTTATCAAATGGAAATATAATAAAATGGAAAAAATAGTTGTATTTTTGGTAAGCATTCATGAGGCTAATGATTCTGTTTGAGCTATTGCATGATGCTGAGCTTACTAGGGAGAGCTAGTTATCAGGACACCTGTTGTAAACCAAGCAGACGATGTCCAGGTGGTTTTTTGTTGACATCAGAGAAGCCAGAAGCCTAGCTGATGGATTTCCAAATTCCCCATTCTGCCATCAAAGCGATAATTGCTGCATCTGGACTTGCAGAACAAATTATGAAGCACTTCTCAAACTAGGAGTTCACCTGAATTCTGGGCTTTACCAGCTCTGAAGATCAAAATTGTGATCTGCAAGCAGAGAGGAGTGAACCAGCAATTGCAGTGCATTGTCATATTAGATACTCAGAGAAGGGCCAACATTAAAACAATTGCAGGAGGAACTGTCTTACTCTATGAGAGCCTTGCTTGATATCTACAGATATTGATGATCCATTATTGGTTCCTTTGCAAGTTTATTCCTTGCGCATTTTCCAGCTCCCAGCAATGGTCTTTGTTTATGTGGTTGGCT
Source organism: Vanellus vanellus (assembly GCF_965231255.1). Classification (NCBI taxonomy): domain Eukaryota; kingdom Metazoa; phylum Chordata; class Aves; order Charadriiformes; family Charadriidae; genus Vanellus; species Vanellus vanellus. The sequence goes on along the minus strand of NC_138912.1, from coordinate 21,339,278 downwards.
TAGTGCTTCCAGTTGCTGTACACCTTTGAATACTTCAAATTTTGTTGCAATGCAAAATACAAATAAAGTTGTGAAATAGCAGAATTTATCTCAAAATGGGATTTTTGTCACCTCATTAAAAGTCCATTTTCATGCTTCCTGTTCTGAACTGCTGCCTTCAACTTGCATTCAGAAATCCCATCAATGTTCATATAGATTCAGGGAAGAATATGTCTACTGAAAAATTAAGTACTGTAATTATCAGTTGAGAGGGGCTTAATTCATATTTAATGATAAAGGATCAGGATATGTACACAAAGACGTTAGCTATGAGCACCTGCATAAAGCTTGTAAGTCCTGAACCAAAGGCAGAAGGATGGGGATAGACCTGGTTGTTTCTTTTGACTCTGGCCTGAAAATTATTATATTCTTGAGAATCAGAGGAAGAGATGATATTTTCTAGAAATCTCGGTTAACAGTAAATGGAACATATTCAAGTACTCAAGAGCCATGTCTACAGTTGGAAAACTTTCACACGTTGCCATTTTTGCTATTGGTGCCTGAGCCCAGCAAAGCTAGCAATAAAAAGGGTCCCCGTAGGCTTCATCTACAAGTAAAGTAAACAGTGCCTGGAAGCGTTCCTCAGCACTGGAACTCAGTTCTCTGGGCTGTTAGATTGTTGGAAAAGTTCCTGGCACAGTTTCACTTCCATTACCTGGAAATGTCCTACACAATTCACGGGCACTTTTCAGGAGTTAGTAGTTTGCAATAAACAGCTAGGATGCGGCCACCCTGTTACAAGGTAAGTGAAACTAATAGCATGGAAGAGGACTGTTCCATGCTAGTTGACAGTAGTACTAAAGAACGAGCTCGGGTACATATTAGCCCTCTTAGACTAGCCGCATGCTGGCTTAAATCAATCTCAATAATAGCAAATCATAACTTTTTAACCTGAATGCTTCTGGGGAAATTAATTGTGCTTACAGTTCTAGAAGCCAGGCTGTCAAAGCACCATTAAAAAAGAGGACCATGATCTGGGTCATTGTGAGGTCCCCACCCGCAGCTTTCACTGGCTTGCCACCTGACTTTGCCTATGTCCTTCAGGGCCTGTAAGGTAATTTTCTTGTGATGATAACACTGCTGAGATATTCTGGATTCCCATTCCTAAAGATGAAAAGTTCTTGTTTACCCACAGAGCACTTACAATATAGGAAATGCCAGTGTTTTCTCTACAAAGCCTTGCCAGCATGACTTAGTCTTAAACTGGAGTGACTGCTTCTACGGTAATAAAGACTAATTTGGTTTCCATGACTAATTCACTGGCAGGCATCTTGATGGAGAGCTATCAGCTATGCTACTTAAAATGATGACCTTTTTTCAGACAGTTGGAAACTCAGCATTCGGTCCAGAAGTTCATCTAAGATAAGGCCACCTACAGCCAGAACCCGATCCTGGGTTGTGATCACCCTTAGTCAGGACTGAAGTCTGTTCCATTGCCAGTATTGTAAGTCATCGTGTCACTCAGTGTTGGAATTTGACACAAGATGAAAGTCCATAGCATCCTTTCTGGCACTGTAACAAGTCATTAGATCAAGTGGGAGAAAAGAGATAACACACTATCTTCTCCTATACTCAATATCAAAAAGCAAGTACTTGGGAGGTCGCTCACTGGACCTCTGCCTGCCATCAGAGGCTTTGCGCTGTGGAGGACACAGCGATGTCATCAACTGTTGCCACAGAGAATCAGGAGACAATGTGTAGGGGGGAAAGGAATTAGATGTTTTGACTTTCAAAATGTACAGTTAGAAATGTATAAATGTGTGAGCATGGAATTCAGTGAAGAAGAGAGAGGGTGTTGGTCAGCTGTTAACAGCTCAAAGCCAAGATAGTCTTTGCTGCCCTGTTGGGATTCCCCTGGAATGGCAAAACTGGAAGATAAGCAAAGTGCCAACTGGGAAGGAAAAGAAAGGAGGGGAAAGGCAACAAGTGAGCTTGCTGGGAAGGATAAAACAGTGTTGGGATTGTTTTAAAAGACCGCCCCTGATTCAAAGTAGGATGGAAGGGCAATTGGTGGAGGTAGATGAACAAAGAGAGGAGAGGGAATGGTGACTAATAGAATAACTAGACATTGCTTGAATGGCCCGTATGGTAGAGACCAGCATTGACATGCCTTACACTCTCTAGAGTAGTTGTCAGTAGCACCCAGTAGAAAATGAGGCTAAATGAACTGTTAGCTAGTGACAAGTGCTCAGACTCCAGACTGCCTGAAACTTGCTCTGGCAAAGGGCACTGATTGGCTCCCAGGCTGCTGCTGTCAGTAAGGAGGCCAAGGACTGAACGGTTCTTTCCCTCTTGGGGTGGTCTTGCTGGTCTGAGCTAGCTGTGTGTGTGGCAGAGACCCTCTCCCTGCCACTGCTTGTCTTGTACCTATTCTGCAGACAGAAGGCCTCTGTCTGCAGACTTGTTAGACTGGCATCTTCTATCGACAGTAGATTCACTAAAAGAAACATGGAGGAAGGGAGAGTTTATTTTGCCGATGCTCTTTATTTTAATCATACAAAGAAAATGACAATTTTTATATAGAAGCCATTAGGGATGCAAGAGGCGTCGGTTCCTAGCTCTGGGGTTCTTTCTTTTAACCAGACTGTGGCAATGCAAATACAGCCCATCATGATATTTATATCTTTAATTCTTGCATTCACCACATTACTAACACACTGATGGGCCCCTTGTTCTTCATTTGTCTATTTCCTTAAACTTTCTGCCCCCTTTTTTATTATTATTATTTTTTCTGTCATGTGTGCAGTTCTTGAAGGTCAATCAGACGTCACGGATAGAGCCATTCTGTTCAGGGGCTTGCAAGCAGCTTGTTTATGAATGAAGAAGTCTTTGTGAACTTCCAGGGACCTGCTGAGCTTTTTTATAAAACTACCAGTGGGACAAGGAGCTTGGGAAAGTAAAGGCCTCTGACGGAAAAAGAAAACGGAGGCACACTGCCAAAAAACCTGGGCTGACATTCTGGTTTGTCAGAATCATGTCCAAGTAACAAGTTTCTAGAAAACAGATCAGGTAGCTACATATTCAGGGTTCAAACCTACCATATGTGAGCACAGGGCAGTATGTATGCTAGGAGACTGCCACAGCAAGTGGTTAAGTCAAGATTTCACCATAAAGGTGTCATAAAAGGAACAGATCAGGAAGACCAGATCTTTGTGAAACAGAAAAGAGAAGGATAAACACAGCTTACCAAAAAAACATTAAGGGACCGTGCCTGCAATGCAGGCGATAGCAGCTGCATATTGATCTAATACTGATTGTCACAACATTTTACCCATTTTTTTCCTATCTTAGAATCAGTGCTTCATGCAGCTGAAAAGACATTCTTTTGTTAGAGGCATGCACAAACACTTCTAAAAAAAAAGAAAAATATAGAAATCACAGAGTAAACCCAGGTAAAGAGAAACAAAGAATTTTGACTACAGTGCAGTATCTAGCTCATGCAGATAATTTTGAGGTGAATGTTTTCTTCATCCTGATATCCTGAATAACCTGTGGAGTTATTAAACACTTGACTAGCTTTTATATATACATTTAGTAGGTTCAATGGAACTCTACGCAGATTTTGGTAGTTTTGATGAGATCTTTTCAGCTGCTATCATCTCTATAGAACTTCAAAATATTGAAAACATCCAAGAAGCTGAAAGTTTAGTTTGAGAAAGGACCGTAGATATTTGGCTAGGTGAAGATTAGTGTCAGGCAGGTGAAGAGTGGGGGACGGATCAGAAGTTAAGGAATTGTACAATTGGTTACTCCATGCATTCTTAATTTTTTACTGTGTTACTTCTGTTGTAAAATTAGCAGCACCCCAATTGCCATTGTTGGGATGACACCATTAGGGAACAGAGAAATCTAAAGGAAGGGCCTCAGGTCACTCACATTTCTACATCTTTGTCTTGTTTAACTGGGCATTGCATGGTTAAGAGTTTCCTAGGGGAGCGACTTAATAACAGATATGATACAGCCTGCTCTGTAATGACCCTTGGAATTGTACTACTGCTTTTGTAAAACCAAAGTATGCAACAGATTCTTACATATTTGAGGCATCAGTAGAACAATTAGAAATGATCTGTTTGAATCTCTTGGATTCCCTTTGAATCTCTTATGTGTGCAGCATTCCTACTGCATTTAGCTGGAGAAAGCGTAGAGAAACTAGCGGAATCTTTTAACTGACCTAAATTTCCTTTACTCTTATTTAAAATGTAGTTGCCAACACAGTGGAAGCCAGCTGAACGTTGTTTACTGGAACTTTCATTGTGCTCATTGTTTCAGTTTCTTCAGGGAAATATTGAAACCCTTCATGAAAGCAGACTTAGGAGCACTCAGCAAAGTAACACAGAGACAGGCCAGCAGAGGACTAAGCCAGGCTTCAGTGTTCTTCTCTGACAGTTGACTGTGCAGCCAGCCCCTAGGTACTACATGTAGTCTTTCTCTGAATGTCTTTGGGTTTGTTTTTTTTTTTTTTTAACAATTGTAACAAGGACAAAACCTGAACAAAACAAATCAAGTCCTCAAAGCTCCATCGCACCAAATAGCCAGTGCAGTTTGAGAATGTTTACTGACATCAGAGGAATAGCGAGTTATGGAAATCTTTGGTTACAGGTACTTTTTCTCATTTATCATTTCAAGAGTGAGATTTTCTCCGACTTACTTTCCAACTCCTACCTTCCCATCTCTGCATCATCATCATCATCATTCCTTTTCTCCTTCTTGCTCCTGATCACCTTGCCCCTATGCCTTGTCTCCTGGGGTATTTGTAGTTCCATGAAGTCATGGTTTTCTCTTCTTCCATTTACATTTGAGTCAGGCTACTTTCACGTGTAGGTGTGCCACTTTAGGCACATGGTTTAGTGGTGGATTTGGCAGTGTTAGGTTTATGATCGGACTTGGTAATCTTAAAGGTCTTTTCCAATCTAAATGATTTTATAATTCTATTATTCTATGTCCTATGACACCTAAGCACAATTAAGCCCTGTAGATAAAAGAGGAACATTTCCCTTAATCTCAGATTTGATGTTTTAGCCAGCAGACTGAAACAGCAATTTTCAGGAAAACCCTGATTAGCCCCTGAATCCCTCATTTGAAATATATTCACTGTAGAATTTAACATAATTTGTAGAATTTAATTTAATTTGTGGGCAAACATTCATTTTTGCCCCCAATGACTTAGGGTTTGGACAACTTTGAGTTGTTTGTAGCAGGGAAGACAAAAAGCTCATCTCTGACATAAGAGAAACTCATTTCAATTTCAAAGTTCTTTTTCAGCAGACCCTTCTGAAAAAAAAGTTATGAGAATATATTTAACTTGCACAAAACAACACCTCCCACCTAATTTAATTGTTGGAAACAACTACTCTTTTTCAGCACAATGTGCAAATTGAAATAATAGCAATTGTCTGGCAGACATTTAGTGTGTGAAATTTCAGTTCTAACAGCTAGTTCTGGCAAAGTCTTGTAAGTATCCTAAAAAATGTAAGGCATTGGTAAGCCTAATGGCTGTGAGATGAATATTGGTCACCTTATACAGCTTAGGGTGAAGAATCACTTTAAAATATGATCTTTGTTTTGATATTTCGTAATACTTAAGAAATGCAAATTAAATCTCCCATGCTCCAGCTGTACTTGGTGTGGGTGTGGTTTTTCCTCTATGTATCTATCCTGTATTACATCCAAAATTATGGGGTTAATTTAGAGATGAGCTATTTCCTCAGCTGGGATTGCAGGCCTTGCAAACGTTGGAGATAAGAAACTCACTGATGAGAGCGAGAGCAAAGTTTACAGTGACTGAAGAGTTCCTGAGCTGGACTTTAGAAGAGACAGCTGTACAACGGAGTAACAGAACTAGAAAGGAAGTTGTCTTCTGTACAGATGTTAGGATGGAAGAAAGAAGGCTAACTATTATATTTTTATAGTCTTGATTGGAATCTCCAAAATTGACAAACCTAGAATGCTCTTGGAGAGAAGATTAACACTGCAGATGCCATTGAGTGCTATTCCTAAGAAGGAAGAAAGTTGGTTGGAAATCAGCTCAGAGGATCAAATCGCCATGTGAATCACTTTGTGGGTTTTGACTGACAAAGGAAAACTGAAGCCAAATTACAGTGACTCTTGCAAACTTACCTTAGAGGGCCAGCGGACAAAATCCTGATCTATACAGCTACTGTGCTAAGTGGAAACACTCATCCTCTTTGCATAAATGAAGTCTCACTGACACCCCTTTAGCAACTCCAGTTGGCCTTAAAGTGAGGCGTGAACTGTTGAGTGACAATTTTGTATTCTGCGCCCCATCTGCTACCAAAGCTTCCCCCTGCTGCAAAGGTCCAGCCTGATGACTGCTGCAAAGAATTTCTTCTGCACTGAAACTTGCCTTGTAAGGATTCAATAAAGAGAAGGGATTTTTATTTATGCCAAAATCTGTTTTGCTGTTTGGAAGCTATTTGAAAATGTTACGCTCATAATTGATTCAATATTTTTTGACAAAACATCGGCATGGTTGAGGCCTTGCTGTTTTTCATAGACAAAGTCAGCACCATAGTTTGTTTTCATTCTTTACAAAGGCTTTGCAACACATGTGATACAAACCCCTCCTTCCTCTGCTTATCTCCTATGAGCTTAGAGTACAGATGGCAGAGTTTTCTTAGGCATGTGCATAGATTCAGAAGAGTGGGCTCTAATAATCACGCAAGCCTCTCCTTCCTCCCACTTCTGTCAGCTCCCACTCAGATCCTGGCTTTAAAACTCCGTGACTGGTGAGCTGCCCAGTGCACTGCAATTGTCTCCATGTCTTGTAAGGGGCAGAAGGATGTTCAGCCCATCTTGCAGCAGCCAGAGCAGGATGTACTCCTGCCAGCTATACTGCAACTAAAAGCCTTCGGTACTGTAGCTAGGAGACCTGGGCTTTGCCTAGCTACAGACACCAGTTTCTTGGAAGTTTTAGGGCCACCCAGCTAGAGTAGCTGGTGGCAGTAGCAGTAATAAGGCTAGAGCAGTTCCTGTGACAGTAGGGTGAGCATGGAAGGGAGGCAGTGAGCCTCTACAAAAGTCTATATTGCAGTAGCCACAGTAAACACCCCTGCCTATGATTAAGATATTGGTCACCAAGCACTCACTGAATATCCCTTTGATGTAGGCTGGAGAATAGCAATCTAGACCTGAGGGCTGTGGGTCAGAGTCAAAGGAGACTCTTAAGCAATGCCCTTCTGCAGAAAATGCCAAAGCTGATGCAGATGGCATCCTGATGCTGAGGGGAGGAGGGAGTCTGCTGGGACTTTGCAGAGGGCTTGGTAGAGGAAAGAACATGGTAGATTTCACAAGCTAGATTTTTCCCAGTTCCAACTCAGAAACAGGTATTCTTTAACTCCACAAATGACTCTGTTCCACAGTTGAGAAATATCAAGACTCTATTGGAATGGTTCTGCTCAATATATGTTCTCCAGTTTGCCAAACAGTCTCACTTTGGTGTCCCAGTCTATATATTGCTTCCCCTCTTGTTCCTTGCTTTGCTTATTACACTCTCTAAGTACTTCTCCTCACCACTATTTGTCTCTCTGCTGCTCCTAGAAATCTATCTATCTTTAATTATTTGTTCAGAGTTCTTCCGACTTTAATGCCTGAACTCAGGCATTGGACACTGACTGACACATGATTAATTTTTCTTCACGTGAATAATTTTTCTTCTGAGGGACAATCCGCACACAACAAACCAGACAAGGAGTTTCTGCAAACTCAAGCCCAGCTACCAAAGGCCGACTAGATGTAGCTGTAAAGATCTCAGACTTGTAAACTTCAAGAGGCAATGAGCAACGAAAGGCCTGGCAAAAGTTTAGGGAAGAAGTTAGTGAAAATATATTGGACACTTCTTTGAAAGCAGGGATCAAAAGGCAACACAGTAAAAATTACATAGCAGATGATTGATCTGAAGAACTCATTGGCACAGATGTCATGGAGCCTAAAAGTTTACTAGGTTTTCAGAAACAGTTAGATGAATGTGAACATCCAGGGCAAATTACGAGGAATATAAAATTCTTCTGCTTTTGTAGAATAAGCCAACTGTAATAGAGAGTTCTCTTCAATTTACAGTTGCCTTTTGCTGTTAACGCAAAGCTGGTTACTTTCTGCTCTGATCATTCCTTTCCTGCATTCTTTCTTTTTGGCATACAGTACTTCAAACAAGACCTGAAATTCTGTGTGATTTCCATGGAGCCCTAGACAAGGCTTTAAGACAACTCTCACCTCCTGAGTAATGAAGCTATATAATTAATCTTGTCTGGAGAGTCCCATATCAAGACCAGAACTTATATTGCGTATAACATTTTTTTTCCCAGCGTTGTGAAAAGTTTCAGTAATTCTTATACTAAATCAATGTTTCAGAGAGCTCCTCAATATAAGCACTTGATATTCTCCCATAGTGGTAATTGAAAGCACAGTAACTTTTTCTCTTAAAAAAAAAAAAAATTACTGGAAAATTTCCAGAATGTCAGTCTTATTCCAATAGGAGAGTTTATTGAATGGATCATGCCATCCTGCAGTTTTGTGCCCTCTACTTTTGCAAAATTTGCATGAATTTCAAATAAATCTTTCTTTGGAAGTCTGATCAAATGTGAAAACTGTCATCAAGATTATTCTTGAGGAAATTGGTGGCCTGTGGGGAAGCAGAATGAAAACCAGGTCTTATTTTTTAAAGTTTTTACCTGTGTAGGTCTTGATGACTTCAAACACAGCATGCTTATTCTGCTCCTTCGTTGCAACAATAACAGATTGCACCTTCCTCTCCTAAAAAAGTGTGATTGAACAGCTGCTGTTATGGGACTGCTGTGACCTCGCAGTGCAAGAACACACCTGCCGAGCTACAAATAAGATACTGACCTTCACAAAAGCCATTTAGAAATGCAGACAGACTCAGAATAGTTTCCACCCTGGCTCTTCAATGAAAGCACATGAAACCTGATCTATTTGAATGGAACATATAGAACCCTTGCCCTTTCATTCCAAATTTCCATCTCTGGTCCCATTATCCCAAGTGTCCTATGACAGTCCATATCACTGTGGCCGAGGTGATCTAGAAGCATAGATGGTGCTGCTAGCTTAGCTACAGAAACAAGAGTGAATTGAAACATTCTGTCATACTGATACACAATTATACACTCTATTAAACTTTGCAGGTGACAATACCAGTTATGTCTCACTGGATATCTGAAACAGAGCCAAGATATGCATGCTTTTTTCTGAGAAATTCTCAAAAGCAAAGGTCTTATTTCTGTAGCAGTAATATTCTTTAGAGGCAGTGGGATTTTAACATGTGGGATAAGGCATGATGGGTAAAACAAACTGTCACAAAGTGTTGGAAGTGAGCATTTGCTATACCTGAAGCGAATAGGAAGATCTCTTTGTAACTCCTATTTAGCACTTCTTAGGCAATTACAACTGTTATTGAGTTGTTATTAAATTAATGGAAGCTTTGCTTAGCTTGAAAAGGGCACAGAATTTGGCCTATGAAAAACTCTGGGCTTGGTCCTATTCTTTGGATGACCACTTAAATAAAATTATTTTCATCTGCAACATGTTGGGACTACATAACCTTGGAGCTCTGTTGTTGCATTTTTCTTGGGTTTTGTTCTTAAATTTTCTTTTTTTTTTTTGGTTCTTAATTTCTTAAATCAAGAATCGGTCCAGGCATTTACATAGTGTATGATTAAAACTTACAGGATTCAGATGGCTATCAAGAGAAGCAGGTGAAGGAAGCATCAAGAAATCATTCTTAATTTTCCAACACCCAAAATCAGAGCCCCTAGTTGGATGAAAAGTTCCCTTCTTATTGCCTACAAGTAGTTTCTGTAATTGGCAAAATTGCCTGTTATTGTTTGAGGGTGTTTGGATCTCCTGCGGTAGGTTTTATATGTTTGAGAATTGACTGGAAAGAAAAGCAGTGGCTTTCCCAAGTCACTGTTTCATTCACATGGACCAAGCTGTAGGTATGAGATTAACAGGGTCTGACATGAATGGAGCTCCTTCTCTCTCAGACCTATTGGAAAACAAAACACATACCGGCATACATTTGAGCAACTGTGAGTTGACTTTGGAGAGCACTGGTATTTTTACACGATAACAGTCCATTGGATTCCCTCATAAGTCTTTCAGTTCTTCATTACATAAGGACTTTTCCCGAACTTCAGGGCAGAGAGCAGCATGTATGTAATCCCTGTTTCACACTAATGCATCACATGTGCTTTGGATTTCAAACATCAATATTTGTAGGAACATACAGTAGGGCTCTTTCTATGAGCAGGGATTGGATTCTCACACTTACCACCCTTCACGGACTCTCCATAATTCACTGAGCATGGGCTTTGCTTTTCTTTCTTTATTTTTTTTTTTTTTTACTTTAAAATTGGCCCTTTATATTTAAGTACCGTAGAACCCTCCAGTAACAATCCAGAGAACTACAACATGACATTTACAAGAAGAGGCTTTCTTATAGGTGAACACTGCTGCACAGTCTTTATTTCTCTCCTAAGATAATTGTTTTAATTGATCTTACTGGCAAGGTTTTCATCAGGTGTAAATCAGCACATCTGCACTGATTTCAGTGATAACATTGCTTTCCAGCAGCCAAAGGATTAGTCTAATCTGATTCCTGTCATACCTGTAGACAGAGAAACGTGTAACAATATTTTTAGGAACATCCCTTTATTAACTGGTTAATTTGTCTGGAATAGTTTTTGTGGACTGATCCTGTAACTGTATAGAGGGACGTGATAAACAATCACTTGTCTCGTTGATTGTAGGAGGTCAAGGTGCAGAAAGAATTCCCAGGCTTGCACACCCAAACAAAAGGTGGTGTAACCCCTAAATGTAAGTTACAAGTGCCTTTCGTGGATTCCAGAATTTAGGGTTCAGTGCCAAGGCTCCTGGTACCTGGTGGGCCAAGGCAGGTGTCTCAGAATGGGAATCAAAGCAACCAGCGCTGGGAGCAGGAAGTCATGTAGTGTAACCAGTTGGAAGTGTTAAGCACAGAGCCCTCTCTGAAACAGAGGTTCATTTTCTAGACAGCACACAGGTTCTTCCATCCATTCAGGATTCAGTGCCATGAATCATCTCCTGAATATAGGTACCTACAAGTCTTTTTCCAGAGCACTGAGAGAGGCTCATTGTTTTCTTTTAAAATAGAAGTGCAAGCAAAGCAGGACATGCCTTTTATGTAAGAACAGAGTAGCTAGTAATTTCACACAGAAAGGAGGAAAGCCGAGTTCTGTGCCTCCTCACACCCTGCTGAAATCTGAGGGGGTTCAGCATATCGGTTAATAATGAGGCTATGTGCTAGTGTGAGGGGGAGTCACTTTTGACCCCTGCAGAAGCTTTCTCATTGCATTCAGACTTCACCAAACATCTAAATGTGATCAATTAAGCTATAAAAGGACTATATTCTCCTTTTGGTAACACCATGGCAAAACTAATCATATTAGTACGATTGCACAGCAGATGTTGGCCTTGTATGTCTCAATTATTTCACCTGCTTGGGTTGCAGGCTTCAAAGATCTCAACAGAAGAAAGTGTCCTGTTTCTAAATATGCTGTTTGCATTTATCCACAACTAGTCTGTAGAGAAATAATGAAAACCTAGAAAGTAGCATTCTCAGAGAGAATTGCACTCATTTTCTTTTGCATATTCACAATGAAATGCTTGTGAGTGCTCATAACAGCAGACAGCTTCTGTTAGCTGCCTTTCGCCTGCTGAGTTAAACAGAAAGAAAAATGTTAATGGTCAGAGCTTGTCAGCAGTACATTGCCATTCACGTTTAGTCACACTTCACTATTGTTTTGTGTAGTTGTTAGGATACAGATATTTCTAGGGTCAAAAAGGGAGTGGATTCATCGCTTTGGAAATTCAATAAAGTTTCAGCTCATGCAAGCCCTGCAGTACCCACAAAAACCAGTTCACTGACTTCTAAAAAGGTGATTCTATGGGCAATGTGAGAAACCCTTGTAATTTCTGAATTATCTGCATGTAACATTTTTTGCCACTTTTATAAATGTATGTTTCCACTATAGCATAAGTAAGAATATGTTCTATTTTACTATTTTTTTTTCATCAAGATATCTCAAATTGCTTCAGAAATACTGGTAAATATGGAGGCAAAGATGCAAATGGGCCTGAAAGCAGATAAAGCTCAGTCACGGGATTCAACAGATCTGAGTTTAATTCCGTTCTTTCAGTGACTGTCGATAATTCAGTTGGTCTTCCTGTGCCTGGAAGTAAAATGAAGTGAATACCGCTTTCCTCTGTGCATCTTGTGTATTTTTACTGCAGGATCTTGGCAGCAGAGACAATCTATTGCTATTTCTTCAAAAGCTAACTTGATGGGACTGTGTGCATTATCTGATTTTTTTATTGGATATGTGGAGGATATGGTGATCTCTCAGAACCAAGCAAATACCATTCTTTAAGCCTAACTCACAATCTTACACTCTTTAGGTGAGGACAAAATTTGTTTTCCTCTATAAATCCAGTTTTTACTGGCATCTTTGCTAAAGTACTTTTCTTCTTACTCTGTTGCGTTTCAAATTTGGCATGAGTGGGCTGTAGGCAGTTGATAATTTGACCGAATTTGAAGTTATTTGAACAAGCTGTTTCAAAGTTGCAGAACTTGGTAAGGGGGAGAGAAAGGTATTTTATGAAATTTCTTCAGTGTTTTTTTTTTTCCCCCATTGCCCTGGCCTACCAATCAAACAGACTGAGCTAGAGATGTTAAAGAGCTATATAAAATCTGGTAGGCTGTACTGCATGGATCCTAATAGGCTGTTGAACCAAATAGAGTCCTCAGGCTGTTGAAAAGAATGTTTGGAAAGTGACTGAGTTAGGAATTTCGGAATAGCTTGCCAGAATCCAGCATATTCCCAGGGGGGCAACCTATTCTGGTGTTTCCTTGCAAGTTCATTAGGCAGCTGGTTCAGCACAGTCAGGGGTGTAACAGAGAGTATACAATGACAGGGATGGTGAGGATGACCTCTTTAAGGCACACAGAGGTTCAACAAGCAAAAGGGATTTTTACTTAAGTACATTTTTCCATTCCTTACTAGAAAATACATGTAGTGTTGTCAAATCCCCAAATCAGAAATCAAACCCCCCAAAATCAGGGAATTAGCTTTTCATGACAGCCAAAAGAACTATAGGGCTTTTGAGCACAAGAAGTTTAAAACTTATTTTCTTCACATTTTGGACTCCTGAAAGTAATGTTTCTTCCTTCTGCAAGAGCTAGAAACAAACACTCAGACTTGTAAGTCCTGTGATACATGTGCTTTTGCTGTTCTTGTTTTATGGCCCAATATGAGATACAGCGATCAGTGACATTCACCTGAAATTGCGGTGTGCTTTTAAAGGCACCTCATGTTATTACCACTGCTACTTTGAAATGAAAATGTCTTTTGGAGGCTAAATTGCTCCTGATGTTAGGTATGCCATGGAGGAAGCCATCTTCTAGTTTTCTCTTGTCACGTGTGGGAGAGGTAAGGTGTGCATTAGCATGGTGTAAGAGCCTAGCTCCAGTGTGGGTTCTGTGTGCTCTCATAAAGGAAGAAAAAGAGATGAAGACTGGATTTTAGGCTTCTTTTAGACTTTAGACTTTCTGCTTTTATATGCAGAAAGGCAGTATGAATGCAAATACTAAAAAGATGCTGTTTGCATAAGCCTTTGCCCCACAGTGGCTGGCACTAAGGGAATGGTAAAATGTAGCTTTTCCTATCTCAGAGTAACTAGTGTCTTAAATCATAATTTTCCCCATGTATCTGAATCAAAAGCATTTCAATATGTGGGAAATAACTTTATTTTCAGCAACAGCTGGTTATTATTGAATAGTTCTTTGAACTTCAGGAATACATTAAGTTGTAGGGGGTGAGATATTCTAATTAGTTGTCCAATTTTGAAATTTACCCATCAAATGAAGAGTCAATGAGCTGGTACTTCATTGAGCTGCATTAATCTTAACTATAAGCCTAACAAAAGCCCATTTAATAAAGAGTGTGTGAGAAGAGAAGCAGGGTGCCTCCATCTCCAGACTACCGTGTACAAAGCCTCTGCACAGCACTCAGTTTAGTGAGCTGCTTGGCACTTCAGGCAGGTTTACCATGGCCATCGCACTCTCTGGCCTCTGTTCTGCACCTCCTGCCCAGAAGCCATTTCATAAGCCACATGAAAAGGGCTTAAGTTTTCCTGTCAACCTAAGGGTGAGTGTGCCAGTGTGGGAACGATAAGATTCCTCTCCATTGTTTCTGGGGGAGATGTGGATCCAGTAATTTAGTGCAGAATGACCTAGACAGAAACAGTGCATTTGATTTTTGGAAAGAGACATAAAAGCGACATTTTTCTTGAGAAAAGCCTGGCAGTTGAAAGAGTTGTTTCAAACTTTCTGGTTTAACTCTCTGTTTGCTGCCAGATTACAGTCACAGGAATGGCAAGTAGGATACTTCTGTTTATAAACCTAATGAAACCTTCACTGAAATATCTGGGGCTAATCAGCAAATAAGAATTCCATTTTTAAAAAATAGATAAGATATTTCAAAATCTGTTTTTGTTGTGACTTGCTATGCAAATGAAACATTCCAAAACAGCCTGTCAAAAAAACTTACCAAGGACTTGTGAGACCCAAGTTCACATCCTCGATGTGTTTGTCCTAGAGGAGAAACTTCAGTGTAATTTTTCTTTGCGCATGTGACTGCCCCATTACAGACCGTTGCCTGTGCTAAAGGCTGCTTTCACAGTTTGATCAGAAATTCCATTCTGGACCTTAACTTCCTGCTTGAAGTTTCACCTCAACCACCGCACTGCATGAGGGTGAATCAGTAACTCCCAGCAAAACATTTCTAGCTGAAAAAAATATAAAAGTATTGAACAGCTCAAAGTGTGACTAGTGCTTGTGCTGATTCGTTCAAGGATATTGTGTCTCTTTTCCAGTCCTTTACAGTTTGAAAAGAATGATTGAAAGTCTTGAACACCTGCCTTAGATCAAAAGGCTTAAGAAGCTCAAAATATTAATCTTATCTAAGTTAAAACAAAACACCCACAAGAGGGAGAGATTTCTGTTTTAATCTGTTAATAAAAAAATATTTTAACAGTTTATATAACAGAATGTAATTTACTAATGCAATAGCTTGCCAGAAGGGTGGTGGATTCTCTATCACTGGCAGGTATTTGGAAAGACACTCATCATAACTTCAAAAGGTACACTGCAGATTAACCATGTGCTATAACATTGTTGCATAAATCATTGTGTGGATTTGTATAGATGATCATAGTGGTCCCATATGGTTTTAAAGTTTGCCTGTCGATGAACCAAAATATGCCTTAATGATGCAAGGTTACATATCCTGCAGGACTCTGTCTCCATGTTTATTCCATATCCTGGAACTTCCCTTAGAATTGCTGTTCATGAGATTAATTATTTGAGATTATTCCTACCTGGCATTTTTGTTCTGCCAGCTATACACTTGGGGGCGTCGTGTCGTGCCAGAGTGCGTAGCATATCTTGCTACAGCTCTGGGTGAAGGGGATTCTAGATACACTGCTGTTCTGTTTGTCACTGACCACATGAATCATGTGCCTTGAACCACTTACAGAACAGAAAGCTTAAAGATGGACATTCTTACCACTATTCATATAACAGGTCACTTGATAAATATGGAGCCTCAGGCAAGCTTTGGGTTTAATGGCCCTAAAATTCAGGTAGGCTGGGAGTAGGGTTTGGGTGTATATTTCCTTAAGGGTTTTGCCTCTCTTTTTTTCTTGTTGCTTTATGTGCTCATTGGAGACTCTGATGTCTGAGTGAGATAGGTTGACCGAGCATCTAGAAACTTTGTTTTATGATTTCTGGTGCCTACTAACCCTGTTAATTGACAGGCTGCCTTCTGCCTTTCTGGTATCATGTAATTCTGCCAAAGCACATTAACTCAGCCTTACATCTCCCGGCCTCTGCCTCCCCTGGGGCACAGAGCCACGTGTTCAGCTCCCAACACTGACAGATGAAGGTAAATGCTTCAGGATAAGCAAGTCTAATGCTCCTTATTTGCACACCTAGGAAAAAATCAAAGTCAGCCATTCATCTCTCCTGTTCGGTAAACACAGAAGCTAACTAGACTGCACTGCATGTGGTTCCCCAGGGGATTGTTTTCATAAGACTTCATTTGAGGATTTTTGTTGCTGATTTTGAAAACATTTTGAGGTTGGATTGCAAATGTGATGTCCTCATTTACAGCCTTTCCTGAACCATAAATCAAGGGATATATAATTAAATGAAACAGATAGTCAAAACCTTGACTAAGCTGTTTATTGAGCCTGGAAGGGAAAGGGATTCTGTGGTTTCACAAAGATCTAATATAAAGATCCACTTATAAAATGCAGTTGTCAGGGTTCAGGTATGGCAGCATTAATGCATGGTAGCAGCTAACACTGTATGCTGCCTACTAAAGAAACCAATTTGCCAAGTCAAACAACTGGACTGTGGGACACTGCAATAAGAAATCAGAGCTGTTCAACCCAAATAACTCGCTTAGGCCTGTGAATCATTTATTCATTTTTTTATCCCATGACCCAAAAGCAAAATCTGTTTTGCTGCCCTCCCCCCGCCCCCCGCCCCCAGCATTTTTTCTAACCTTAATTGTAAAAGGGGAGATCATTTCTTTTTTTAGAATCAAATGATGTGTTGCATCTTCTGAAATGCTTTAAAATTTAATTTATGAAATTAAATTACCTTTCAAGAAAAGTGCTATTTCTAGTTGAAAAAAGTTTCAATGACAGAAGAAAAATGTCAATCTTCTTACTGGAAAAATTTTCAAACAGGTGTTTGTGAAATGTTTCAGTTGGAACAATGCTGCACTTTGAGATTTTGACAATAAGTTTCTGTGAAAAAAATGATCATCATACCCAAGGAGCAAAAAGTAGATGAGATTCTTGATTTTCATTTCTTATTTCTGAATTAGTTTATAGGAACTGAATAACTTTCCCTTCTTTCCATCCGTCTTCTCCTTCCTCCTGTAACATAATTTGGGCAATCCCAAACCCCACAGTAATCATGTTCACTATTACAATGGTTTGAGTTGTTTTTTTAACAGCTTATTCTATGATGGAGTTTAGAACACAAGGTGAGAGGTCAGGAAGCCACTGTCGTCCATGATTTAACTGATGGGGTGCTTTGTTGGGTCTCTGCATTGTAGCACATTGCTCTCTGAAGGACTGAGTGCCACTGTAAGTCCTGGGAGTGCTGGGGATGGCTTTCTCAGTTTTCCTAGCTGCTGAAAACATCCTGTTCCAGACAGTCTGATGGGCCCAGAGAGTACACAGGGAGTCAGCAAGAACTGTTTTAGAAATCAAGTCTGGACACTCACACCTTTTCCCATGTTATCTGCTGATGCTTGATCAACTGCGTAATGCACTTGAATGCCACTTCACTATTTTCACCATACATTTGTCTACATATGTAGATATACGTATACATGTTTGTTATATTTATTATACAACTATTCATGTAAGCAAATAGGGGTTCCTCTGCTTATTCTTAGTTCTGCCTCAGAGTACTTTAACAAATCCAGCTTCATCAACTCCAGATTGTGTTCTTCACCTGTTTTGCAGATACGTTGTGAGTGAAATTCCTTGGCAGGAATGCCCTGGCAGGGCATCCCAGGATGGGTATCTTTCCCTTTCTTGGGTAACCTTATATTCTTGGACCACATACACCTCATATTATTTTTTGTTGGAATCTGCACGTAAGCACTAAGTCACTATTGTTTTCTTCACTACTGCCTTCTGTTTGCTGCTTCTCCCTGGAAAATGAAGAAATCCTTAAAGGACCACACATAGTAGCTGATGCATCCTGAATTGCCCCTGCTGGGGACATTTCCCTGGCCATCTGACAGTATTGTCAGCTGTGAACATTTGAAAAATTAGAGTAACTCTGGTGTCAGGGGGTGTGCACTCTTTTGCATCTCAGGAAATCCACACTTCTATAGCTGCTGGTGCCACTGAGCTCTTCTTTTCTATAGCTGTTCAAGCCTCTCCATAGCTATGGATGTACAGATCTCTTCAAGACTGTGGAGAAGTTTTGAACAGCTGAAACTTTTACCAACGTGACCAATCCAAAGTCCTATATGGATTTGGGATTATTTACTTATTTATCTATTTATTTCAGTTGCAAGAATTTCCAAATGCAAGACTGAACTTGAAATGGTACCACCCCTCAAGGTCAGGGAGCTGATCTCTCAAGATTAGCTTTTCCAGAAATCACTGCAGGGATGTAGTTGGTGCTGGGGGTATGAAGATGGGATGTGTGCACACAATGATTCCTCTTCTAAAGAGATGGAAGCAACTAAGGCAAACTCTTGCTCAGTGTCTCTGGGAAGGTCAGAATTCAACAGTTGCTCCTATCTATGAACTCAAGGTATGTTTGGAGAAGTTATTTTTTATCATTGATTCCCTCCACTAACAGTCCTATGTGTCTGGAGTGTGAATGGAAGTTGTCAGGATTGAGATTGTACCGGAGGGCATGGGAGAGCTGGAGGCTAAGCACAGAGGTGGCAGCAGGGAGTTGCGAAGACAAACTGTTCATGAAATTTTCCACTGGCATTAAAGTTATTTCAATCTGATTTTTTTAATTGTAAGGGATTATAAAACACACATTTAAAACCATAGAGTGCTTAAACCATCTTCCTAATAATCAATAGGATCTTTTAAACTTTATCAGATTACTAATGAAAATTACCGGGTCTGTCTCTTCATAACTCCAGCCTGGGAAACACATTAGAATCATAAAGTTAAAATTCCACACACAGAAAGTTTCTAGTTGGTAGCAACCAGAATTATGCATGACTTAAGACTTGGGGCAGAGGTATTTTCTGAGTACTGATTAAAGATGAAATATCATCAGCAACTTTTTTCCAAAACTGAGCACAGCAAAAAGCTCCTTCCAAGATGGAGATTTTGCAGTGATTCGATCCTGCTTATCTGTTGGTCTGTGATTAATTGGGATATACTAGACTATATGCTGCCTGACAGAATACACTGTTTATCTGTTCATACAAACAGAATTTTAGACCAGATAATGACTGATGTTTAAAATACAGATAACATTATTTGGTCTGATTAAAGGGTTTTGTTGTAAGTTTATTAGAGATCCAGGCTTAGATAATGAGATACTGAGATTGCTAGAACCCATGGGTTTTCATGGGAATTATACATGCAAATTATCTCTTTGAAATGATGGAACTTAATTTTAATTTTCCCAAGGGTGCAATTTTATACAAGATTGAAACTGGGAGTACACAATCTTTTTCATACACAAGTGACAAAGGCTAATATAAAATCGGAGTCCTACAGAAAAGGCTGGCTTGAGGTTCTCTCTTCCCATTACAGAAAATCATATTGAAATATATTTTGTGTTCATCTTTCTAAAGAGAACAGTTTGCTTGCAAATCGGTAGGACTACTCGCTCAAAGAAATCAAGCAGGACTTTGTTAGGAGGAAAAATCATTTCGAGCTGTGCATCATGTAAAGTTGAGACACCACAAAGTCTTCAAGCCCTGTACTTCGTTAGGTACCAGATGTCAGACCATGCACTTCACAGAACTCTGTGTACATGTCTGGCTGGGAGTGACATGTTTCACTTCATGCATTTGCAATGTGTGTGTGGCACCGCAAAGTGTCAGAGGCTTAATGCTCTTGCTGTGATGCTGACAGACAGGTAGGCAAAAGGGCAGCATTCTCTGGCTGTGCCTCAGCTGGAGCTGAAAATCCAGCTAAGACTAAAAGAAGAACTGGTACACAAAGCTCTGCAAGTTTATGTTCTGACCTGCTGCTTCTTTTTAAATGTTGCCTTAAATCTAGATGGCACAGCCGATGTTTATCTCTTGTGGAAGGCTGGAGTATTAACAGTAAAGCTCTGGTGTGAAATGAATCACCCTGAATAACCAGAAACTGCACTAGAAATGCCCATATCACAGATACTGTACAAACAGTACTGGAGGCAGACCCCATTCCAGCAGTCCATTTGTGCTCTGAAGAGGTTTTGAGTGAATACTTACAATTAAGCGTATGTTGACATGTTTTGCTGAATGGAGATTGATTTAAGTAATACATGTAAATGTTCTGTGAAACTTGAGCCTCTGTTTCAGGCTGCACATAATCAAAATAGCAATAATTTTTAAAAATATACAGAGAAGCTGGCTTTAAAGAATATTATGAAGTGTGAAGAAGGGCATCTAAAGGTAGAAATTCTCACTGATCTGGGGAGGAATTATTATAACATGTAAATGTGCAAATATCTTAGAAATGGAGTGAGGGTCAGGATTAATGGCCTCTAAAGATCAGTAGGATGTCAGCTGCCAAATGAGAGAGTGCGCACTTGGATTAGAAAGGAAGAGCTATTTGTCTATACAGTAGTCCTTTGAAAAAGGTCAGGAAGACTTCATTGTGTGAGGCTTCTTCAGGTGTTTTACAGGGGAAGCTTAATTAAGTATCTGGTGTGTCATCTTCACCTCCCAAGTTCTCTGATGTTTGTCAAACTGGAACACATCTGGCTAGTGATTTGTTATCTTTGAACTGCATCTTAATAATGTAGGTAACTGCTAGGAAAGTGCGTGCAGCCTGCCCAGCTTTTCTGTTTTCTTTTAGCTCACAGGAGAGGAGGAGTCAGGCTGCCCAAAGCCATAAGTGCATCATTGTATTTCACCAGCTGAGTATGTGTACTGTCCCTGGAACTGGTTCTTGGACTCCACTGGAGTCACTCCAGTTTTACACCAGCCTGAGATGGGAATCAGGCTGTACAGCCCAGCAATTACTCATTTCATCTTGGCTCTGTCCTTTTTGTTTCATAATTCTGCCCAAAGCAACCAAGCCAAAAAGCTATTAGAAAAATATGTGATCAACCACATTTATTTTCTATTAATTTTGTGCATGTGGGGGTGTCTGTGGTTTACCTTTTTCATAGGTGGCAAGAAGCAGGAAGCACATGGATTTCTGGCACTGTGTTCACATCAAGGGAGGGAAATGCCATAGATGCAGGGAGCAGGTCAGGAAGGGTGGGGAGAGAAGCAACCCACATTCTGAACATCCACTGCCCAGAGGCCATGAAGTAAAGTGGTGCAAATAGTATTTGTTTGTTTGAAATGTCTTAATTTGGCTGAAAGTATGTAACCCTTAAGGTCATTTTGAAAAGTAACACTTTCAAAAAATAAGAAAAATACTATTTTTTTAAGGTCAAATCCAAAAATATTTCAAATGTCTTGAATTTTTTTTTCATTTATGTCTATTTTAGACTAAACATATTTCTGAATTTAATCTAAATTTTCAAATTTGATCTTGTTAACAAAAGTCCCTTCACGTGTCTCTTTGTAGTAGCTAATAGGATCCCTGACCTAAAATTTTCATGTAATTTCAATTCATCACAGAACAGAGCATAACATCTTTGGACCCTCCTGACCTCTAAGAACACTAGATTCCTGGTTTAGTTCTAGTTGCCCTGCAGAGCCTAGCCATTTTCACTGATAGCTATTATCATTAGCTGTCAGTACTTATTGAACCCTTTAAGATCAATGTCAGGGTCCTTAAGTGGGTCCATGTTTTATCAATATATAGCAAGAAGCCCCAGTGTTGTCATCTGTCTTTCCCTTGCCATGAAAGAGGCAAGTTGCTATGCATTGTTGATTCAGCTGGAGCTCCTGGGTGGCCCATGTGCAGTTGGTCACAGGTAGATGTATTGCAGCAGTGCAGACAAAATCCTGGATTATTGTGCTATAACTGGTTCCAGGAAGAAAGGTATATCCTTCCAACCAGCTTGTGATATATAAAAAGTATTCTTGGCCATTGGTACTGTTTTGGCACCCAGAAATGGGAGAGGAGACCAAGAGGATGCTGAAGTGGCAAGACTTCAAAAAAGAGGAATGTCTCTCCAGCTGTTCCCCAAGTCTTTTTCTATTTTGCTTCTACCCTGGCTTGATCCCACTGTTTTTTATCCAAGAGTAGATTTTTTCAATTGATGATACCACAGTTTAATAGCATCAAATGAGCTACATATGAATGGACCAGGATAGGGCTATTGTTCTTAATTTACTGCTTGCAGCAAAATCTACTGGCCTCTGATTTTATGTATACAGTATATGTAGATGGTGGATAAAGGTCAATCCCCACCTATCTGGTAAGTAAGGTACATTATACACTTCACTTTTCTGGTACCTAAGCTACTCTAATTTACTAAAGAAGCCCCCATCACTACTGGACTTTAGGTTTTCATGACAGTACTATGTAAAAAGCCTTGCTAAATTGAGGTCCTCAGACTCTTTCCAAAGGTCTCCGAGCTGGAACAATCTCAGACTGGGTCAAGAATCATATGCAGCACTATAAATTGCAGGCTTTCTACCTGACAGTCTTTGAAAGCAATCTCCAAGGTATGCTGAAACACTTGTGGGCAGCAGGTAGCACCTTGTCCTTCAGTTTATCAATGGAATCATCGATTCACATGGTGGTGTTTCTCTTTCACTGTATCTGAAATGAGCAGATACCACCTCTATAGACACTCATGTCATGAATTCCCAAATGTATAGAATGATACATTTATGTGGATCTCTATGTCCACACAGTAATCTGTATACCTACATATTCATTAGGCTGAGTGCCATCTTTCAGAGCTTAGCTTCTGACATTTTCCTATAAGGAAAGGAGAGGGACTCCTCAGGTCTACAGCACCCCATGTTAGGAAGGCCAGGATAGAGGTGGGCTGTGGAATCTCACTGCAAGCTCACTGTCCCGATACTGAAGATAAGTTTTAAAACATTCTTTGAAAGCAATGGCAAGATATTTTGTTTTCCAGTTTCCAGAAGAGACTTTTCCACTTTGTTTATTTCTCCAGCTAAAGAAGTAAGGAATCCAAATAAAATCAGTACATTGGAGAACCAAAAGAGGAAGGATCCCATGTAGAACTTTGACACTAGAGGCATTTCTTTTCTTTTATGTACTGAAGTTCATTCACCTTGTTGCTTTTGTGGATCAAATGCAATGCACCAAAGAGGAGCTCCTTGCAAGCCCTTTCTGTGTCACCCTCTTTCTACTTTCTTACATTGCTAGGGATGGTAGTAGATCACATTCCTGAGGGCAAAACAAAGTTCTTTTGGCCAAACGTGTGGCCTTTAAGTTAAGGGATGATTAGTCGGAGAAGTATGCTACCTCTTTGTGCTGCCACTGTGCAGTTGTTGGTTACATAACCTCCGCTTCTATATAACTATACACTGTTTCTGCATGCCACATATTTAGATTTCTTTGCAGCTTTCCACAAAGCTCAGGTCCTTGCCTGCAGAAAGACATCCCGTGGCCAGGAAAACACCTGCAGAACCTGGTCTGATTGTGTGGCACAATCTCTTTGTGAAGCTGTTCCATCCTTTAGAGACAATGAGCACCTCTAGGGTGATATCTGACAGTTGGTATCAAGATTATCAGGCAGTTGGATCTTACAGCATTCACTTGCAGGGTAGAGCACTAAGAGAGAAAAACACTTTTCTTACTCCATTATTTCATTGTATGTATTTGTACTGGTGGAAGAGTAAGGAGTTAATTTTCAACAGAATCAATGCGTAATTACAGCCTACGGATACTAATAGTCCAGCTAGTCTAGAACAACAGAATGATGCAATTGTCAAAGGGAATAATTTATATAGTTATTCTGAAAATGCTCCTGTGTACCTACCAAGATAGGAATCTCAACTTTCTCTCTCCCCCTTAGTCGGTAAAACAGCTCCCTCTACTGCAGCTATGTCAGAAGTCTCGTCTGTAGCAACCTGTGCTTCAGGTTCTTTGCCAACAGCATATTTATGAGCTACTTTCAAAGACCAAAATAGGTGTTTTCAAGGCTAGGTGAGATGGTGAACAGGTAAGGAGAGGACTTTTCATCTTTTCACTTGCACCATATCTCAGCTGTTGACAGGGGCGGCACAAGTCACCACATTCATTCTCTTATACAAGAAAATCTCAGTATCTCTATGCTTTGATCACAATAGTTAATAAAAAGCAGACAAATGTTTTTACCTACATACTGAAGAGATTTCTAAATTTTATTTGTAAACGTGGGTAAAATATGTGATGTAAAGAATTCTGGAAGCTGAAACCTGTTCAAAAGAGAAAAGAAAGAATTATGGAGTCTATCCTTGCATTCCAGAGAACAGAAATTCAATTTCTGACCATAGGCTGATTGCTTCATGCCTCTGGGATGGGTTCAGTATTCCCTTGGCAAACAAGGATAGTATGAGAATGAGTCCTAACGACTCTAGATTGCTCAGAAGCATTAGTGAATGTGATTTTGAGAAAAAGCAGCCCCACAACAACTCAATCTGGTGCCTCAGTGTTAAAACATTGATGACAAGTATTGGCTTAGTCCATTAAAAAATGCAAACCCTAACCCTACTGTTGCTTTAATATGATTGGATTTTCAAGAGCATTCACTGAAAAAATATGCAGACAGGAGTTTATACTATACCTAGTCAGCATGCTAATTCTCTGCAATATAAAAATACATATTCATTTTCAAACTGTTTTTAACCCATAATGTGAATCTCCTTGGTCAAATTTATAGGAGGACTTAAAAACAAAGGAGAGAGGAAATGTGTCCTGTGTGTGATTATTCCCTCCCTTTGCTCACAATCCCTTGTTATAAAAACTAGATGAAAAGGTTAACATTTAATTTAATTGCAAAGTGAAATAAAAAGCTGAAAAAGCCATGCTGCGTTATAATTCTGAAAAACACCATTTGGAACTGTCATTGTTTCAATCAAAACATTTCAACATTCAGAAATGAAAACATTTCATGTTTTTCTCTGCCTGATCTTATCTGAAATACTTTGTTGAAATTACACAGAAAATGGGATCTGGAATACAAAGATATATATATAACCATATGGTGGCAGATAAATGCTTTGAAATGTTTTGATGCAGTTCAACAAAATGAAATAGTCTGTACTTTTTGCAAAACAAACTCAAACCCATGATTTTAGTTTTCCTGATTCAAAGCTGATCACTTTTTAAAGACTTTACAAAATATCGTTATGGAGTAGACCTTGTCTTTTGCCTTCTGGCTGGGTGTCTATCAAGCAGAGAAGCCAGATCACTCTTCCCGCTACCCTACCACAACTGTGATCAGTTATAATACTAGGCTTACGATAGGCTTATACTTATGCAGGCTGGCAGCCAACCCAGGGGAACCTCAGTCTGCGGATGTTGGAGAGTGTTGGGAGAGCAGAGCCTTTGAAAAGAAGGGGTGGAAAGCCTTAGATGAAATTCTGTGACTTCAATTGTTTGTGGGGTGGGAGAGGTTCATGACAG
Source organism: Vanellus vanellus (assembly GCF_965231255.1). NCBI lineage: Eukaryota > Metazoa > Chordata > Aves > Charadriiformes > Charadriidae > Vanellus > Vanellus vanellus. The sequence goes on along the minus strand of NC_138912.1, from coordinate 21,313,901 downwards.
AGACCGATAGAAGAGAAACAAACAAAAATCATGTGGCTGCCTTGCTACATCTCTTTCTATCAGCAGAGGTTCTGTGGGGGTTGAGAACTAAGCATGATGCCAGCGCCTTGTGTCAGGTGTGTGTCTAAAAATTGGGACATTTTGTGTTTCTCACCTTTTAGTCTGCCTAGGAGAAAAGTATTGCATGTACCACTGGGACTCATTTAGAAATACTTCCAAATCAGTTTTGCAGAAAATGGTCCCTCGAGTGCAGACTGTAGAAGGAGAAAGAGTGTAAAGAGGACAGCTGTACTGGTTGCTCTTCCAGCCTGGCAAACGATTGTTAGAGATCCCTTCCCAAACACAACACAAGGGAGTGCTATGGTTTGAGAAACCCATAACAATTTATTGTTGTTTAGACAATCATTCTATCACCTGATGACCCCTCCCCACCCGAGAAGGGGAATTGGGAAAAACCAAGGAAACCCGGGGGTTGAAATATAGACAGATTTAATAGAATAAGATTAGATAATTAACATTATTAGCACTAAAGAACCAATATTGATCCCAATACCAATACAGAATACACAAATGTTATACTCATCCAATTCTATCTCTAGGAAGCTGTGCACTCCCAGCAGTGGACAGCAAATGTTGGACACTGCTAGTGCTATGGCTTCAGGAGGAAGGGGGTCATAGAATCATAAAATAGTTTAGGTTGGAAGGGACCTTGAAAATCATTGAGTTCCAGCCCACCTGCCATAGGCAGGGGCATGTCCCACTAGACCAGCTTGCTCAAAGCCCCATCCAGCCTGGCCTTAAACACTTCCAGGGATGGAGCTTCCACAACTTTTCTGGGCAACCTGTTCCAGTGCCTTACCACCCTCAAAGTGAAAAATTTCTTCTGAATATCTAATCTCTGAAGGGTTCAGGGGTCTGGCACTGGGGCAAGTTGTTCTCAGGATGGCAGCCATCAAGGGAGAGAGAGAACTTCACAGCAAACTTTCTAATTTATATTGAACGTGATTTTCATGGTATGAAATAATCCTGTTGGCCAGCTTGGGTCAAGTGCCTGGGTCTTGCTCCTCCTCATCCCTGCACCTGGTGAGCTCAAAAACACTGAGACCTTGAAACCCACACATCGTAGCTGTCTATAAAGTAAATATTTTCACAAATTCAGACACTAGAGTCTTCTAAAAGAACAGTCTTCCCAAGTATTAGAAGATAAATTAGTCCTGTGTCGCTCAAACCAGGCCAGGGAGGAAGAGGTTGGATACAGCAGCAGCTCCCCATCGCTCAGGCAGAATCACCGGGCCCAGGGTGGGACAGACCAAGAATGAGGGGAGAAGCACAGAGATTACACCAGGGATTCTTGGACAGAGCAAGACATCTATAATGTTGTGTGAGTGTGTAAGAGGAAAAAGACAGCAAAGATGATTGCAGCCCCAGCAACTAATGAGGCTTTCAAAAGAACAGATGTGAGCTGTCAATGCAGAGCTGGAGTGGGAAGAAAAGAAAAAGTCTGTTGTTAAACAAGTTAGGAGAGAAGAAAGACAATGGGGAGGAGGGGAAAGTCTTTAAGTGGGAGGAAGGAAAAGAAATAAAGACTCTGCATGAGAAGAAGTGGAGTAGGGAGTCTGAGAGGTTGAAAGACAGAAAGAGAGAGATGAAAAAGGGGATTCCTTGCAGAAAGAGCTGTGTGAATATGCAATGCAGTCTTCTGATTTGGTCTCCAGAGCAACTGACTTTCCATACCGGTTCCAACTAGCTGACTAAGTGCAAATTGTATGCAGCTAGCTGAATTCCTCTGGGAACTTCCTAATCAATCAGGGAGCTTCAGTTAGGCCTGCTAGCTTAAACTGATAACTCCACAAGATTGCTGTGCAGGACACAAGTCCAGTGTGGGGCAACTGTGAATAAAAATCTGAGTTAAGTCTACAGTGAAGATTTACTGTGTGCATTTACAGACCATTTACGGCAATGTGACAATGTTCTCAACTGGAACTATGGGCTCCTAATGTAGTACAGATAATATTTAAAGGAACAAAATTAATGTTAGAGAGCGAGGAGGAATGAAGTTATGCTTTTGTGGCCCTTGCAGCAAATAAATGGGTAATAAGCCTTGCACTTCTTGTGCTACTGGTTTTGACTCGGAGAGTGGCTAATGAAGCCTTATTTTCTGCTTGAATGCAAGGAACAGACTTGCTGTTGGACTTGCAGAAGGTCATTCAGTGATGCTGGTGATTCATGGTAGCAGGACAGTGGTCTCCTGAGAGCAGTCATGAAATCTGAATTTGCTAACTGGAAATAATGATATTGTGGTGGAAGGCTCTCATCTGTTGCCAGAGACTCTTAGCGGAAGCTTGTTCCAAACCATGTTTACCACAGATGTCTCCTTTCCTTTCTCTCACCAAGATCCTTTCCTGGCACTTAAAGATGAGAAGGATCATACAATTTGCCACTTCTCTTGTCCAAACAACAAAAATTTTGGAAATTCTGACTTTACCCAGAAGAGGCTTTAGGGGAAACGAATTAGCTTTGTTCACCTCAGTAGTGATTAAATATCAATAAATGTTTTATTTTTGTGAAATAGAACTTACTGACAGCTAGACCCACATTTGAACCTCTCCAACCTCTGCTGGAGTCCATGAGAGTTGGACTCGAGCTCCTTGCTCCTGCAGAGGCTGGGAGGTTGTGGAGACATTGTTTGTGTCAGACTGTGGGGACAGGACATGATTAGGGACTTGGAGGGCAGTGTAGGAGGAATGTGAGACTGAACGACAGGCTTCTCTTCTCTGCGACTTTTACAAGATTTTCTAGTGTTTTACTAGATTTACTTAAGCAGAATCAAATTCATGGTGCAAAACCTTCAAATGCTTTGAAATGGAAACTGCTCACAATGTCCCATTTAGCTTGTTTTGATCATGGTTGAAACGTAGCAAGAGGTTGCTGCCTCTGAAGTTCTAAGTGATTCAGAACAGAACCTGAGAAATATTCCATATATTAGGAACAACCTCCTTTTGTTTCTCTGGTGCTTATTAATGCTTGCCATGGAAAAGCCTGCAAGCCATACTCTGACATTGGATGTCAGCAGCTAGCATCTTTATGACAGTCCAGTTCTTATAAAAGATCGCTTACAACTTTTCTCTCCTTTAGCAGTTATACGGACTTAGAGAGATTTGTTTCTGTTGTAGTTTGGGGTTCGGGGGGGTTGTTTGGTTTTGGTTTTGGTTTGTTTTTCTTTTCCACAGGAAATGAGAGGGGCAGTTGGACAATACTTATATTTTAAGGTCAAAAGAAGAAAGTTGGCTTTGTAAAGCAATGAGTTAGTACCCAAAAGAGCAGATTATGTGTCGCAGGTCTACCAGATCCTTCTTCTCAGTGACCTATAGAAAAGTACATTGTGTTCTGAGTCCTAGACATAAATGACAGAGATTATCCCCTGTTTCTGTCTGCTTCACTTCTCTCCCTTGGAGAGTCCTTACACCACTACACAAATAGCTTAGCTGATCCTGAACATGTGCCGTACTGTTGCAAGTTAGTGTGAAATACCGAGGAAAACCAGAATCTCTGTCGGTTTCTTTGATATACCAAGCTCTAATTTGTAGACATGGTTCAGGATACTCATTCCTATCAGCTTAGCTGTCCGTACAATACCTATGTCTGAGAAACAAATAAATTGGACAACTCTGGGTCTTATTTTAATCTCTCTGTATGTTTTTGTGTTGAGACTATGAACAGGAATGCTCCCATCTTTCTGGGGCCGATTGAAAATCAATATTCTTCAGTCTATATTTGGCTGAAGAACTTTTTTTTACTGAAGTCTTTCACAAAATTACCAGTTTTCAAGAATCCCACTGACATCCAGGAACAATGTTGCGTCTGTTGATGCAGAGTATGTTGCACTTGTTTTAATTCCATCTCCCTATATGACAGTCTGATCTGCTGGTAGATGAGAAACTGAGACTGAAGCCTTAGTCCTGTTTACTCTTATCTCAGTAGGTAATAAGGAGTAGCTGTACTTGTATTCTCCGAAGTACAAAAATAACAGGAAATTTTGTTCTTCTATTCCACAAGAAAACTGGGGGGTTTGCTATTATTTTCTCATCTTACTGGAATGAAAAAGTGAAGTTTAGAAAATTGCTAGTGGAAATAGAAAAAAATAAGATTGAGTTTCTTGAAATATTTTTTCAGTAGTTTAAAAGCATTGCTTCACTTTGATCTTTTAAAATGCCTGCACTTTGTACATTGAAATTAAATTTCAAAACAAAATTTCACATTGAGAAGAAAAATGAAATTAGAAAAAAGTTATTCACACTTGCACATATTTTGAGGTTTGTCCCCCCCCCAGCACTGTTGTTTTCCAGCGAAGTTGCTTCATGAAGAAAACATGAACAACCTTTAGAACATCATACCTGTTTTGTCTTCAGTATTAGAAGAGGATGCCAAGGCTAATCACAGTACATTCTCCTCCTCCTTTGTACATTTGTGTCTTCTCTTCAACTATGGCCCTGGAAAATCAGACTGAAGCCTACGTAAAGCATCCAGCAGAAGGGTGGGTGCTGTAGAGGGTGTGGTAGCCTGCAGGGTTCAGAAAATAATCAGCTCATGTCCTGAAGCATGAAATTTGATTATCCTCTTTTTCTCAGACCACATCACTGTGGTTATGTCTAGCCGCTTAAAACCCCTGTCTCAGTGATAGCTCCGTGCCCCCTGCAGCAGTGAATACTGCCATCTGACTATGCATTGCATACAATAATCTCTCTTTAGATTTATGTCACAAGCCATTGAATTTCATTGACAGCCCCAGTTCACATCTCATGAAACGGGGTGAAAGGATGGCAAGATGGCAGGTTAATTTTCTTCTCCTCTATAGCTTTGATTTTTTTGTTTGTTTGTTTGTTTTTTAGTGTAATGCTCCCCTTTTCTAGAATAAATAAGCAGAGCCATACTTTTTCAGTTTTCATCCCATGTATGGACTGGATTTACCAAACAACAGCTTACAGGGAAAAGTGAGAAGGCGAGTGAGGCATGGGAAAACAGCTATCCGTTTCCTCTAGCTGAGTATGTATCAGCTCACTGAGGTCTGTGGAGCTGTTTATCTTTTACAAACAGAGTACTTACCCAGGTCTTTGTAGAAGGCAACACGAGATGATGATAACCACGCTGCTTTGGCAAAAATCCAAGAGAACTTCATGTAAGAGTAAGTCAGCATCTGAGTGACATTAGCAAAGACACGTCCAGTTCCCAGTTGGAGAAGCACATGTGTTAGCCACAGCTTTTAAAGAAAGAAATTCCAGATGCAAGTGAAACAGATCAACGCTTGCAAAACAAAGCCAAGAGGAAGGAGCATGGAAAAGGAAGCCATGGCAGGAGTGTGTTATATTCTACCACCTGAATGTCCGGCTGCTTTCAATTACGTAAACCATTTGACAAGAATGGAAAGTGCTTTTGAACACCAGCGAAACAACAACCACAAAGATTTCCAGGCAGATGTTAATGAACTTTATACTGAAAGCAGCGAATAGAAGTACTAGGACATGTGGAGAAATGAAAAGCAGGGACACTGGAAAAACAATGCCCCCTTCTGCTCTGCCAGCATAGACTTTACATGCTGGTAAATCAAGTAGTCATTTTTCAATATGTTTGTCACCTTTTGAAGGCATTTGTACAGCTCCATTCCCCTGCAGCATAGCTGTCTCACAATTTTTAATGCTTTTTCTTTTTCACATGAAGTTACTATATTGCTATGTAATACTATACAAATTCCCATTGTGCAGAGAACTGACACACTTTGAGCTGCATCCCAGGCATGACGCAGCTAAGACTCAGTGTTACAATGTCTAACTTAAATGCTAGGTCATACAATGGAATTACAGTCCTGATTTAGGCTATCAGACTTGCTACACAATGCAGATAGAGCTAGATGTCAAAAACTGTGTTTTCTTTTCTCCTGTCAGATACTCAGTAGAACCTGTCAAACTGCACAGTATCACAAAGGGAGGAGTAAGGTTAAAACTGTGCTTTCTATAGAGAGTTAAACAGCTAAGTGTGAACTGGAGCAAGGTACCACTGGCATATTGGGCAGCCAGTATCCATCTGTTTCCTTGCTGTCATATTCCACCATGCAGGTTGGAGAATACCTAAGTGGTGAGTCCTACAGTTGTGCCAGATTGTGCAACAGTACCCTAACAACATCTACTTTAATGAGAGAAAAGCTGTATCATGCTCTTTGAAAAGCTTGTTCAAATTCTAGTTCCTACTTTCCATGTTATTTTTCTTAATTTTCCTAGTAACGTCCATTTTTTTATATTATTCATTTTTTAAAAGTTCATTTAAAAATAACTATGAAACTCTCAAATATACCTACCTGTATGTATTTTTTAATTTTCATTTTTAAAGATAGAAAAGGCTTCAAAAGCTGTTTTAGTACAATGTACATATATGGATTAAGATTATTTAGGAGACTAATGAAAGCATTTCAACCTGACTGTAAGAGCATCTGTGACGTGGCTAGAGCTGGTCAGTACTTTATGACAGGCAAACTAACATCTAGTCAGTACCACCTTTCTTTGTGGCTGCATTACAGAATAAAAGATTAAGAGAAAGGTTAGGTTTGGGCTTCTCAAGGGATACACATTTATATTCTTTAGCAGCATTGAAAGGACTCATATTTGCTCTTAGTGGAATGAGAGTTAAACCTAAGTGGACTGTGTTGCCCTCAGAAAAGACAGACAACATGTATCACTTCAGCACTACATGAGAATAAACACCCCAAAATAATTTTCAAATATAAACCAGAAGACTGGCAGAGCACATTGTTTGGTCCTCTCCGAAGATCTGAAAAACCCAAGCAATCTACTACTTCTCTAGCCTTTGGCTGCAGTGGAGGTGATTGTTAATTTCAAATAGTTTGTATGTATTAGGAAATAGGTCAGTCACAAAGGTATTCCATAATCTCTCTTAATTTACACCCTCCTACTCTGATTCCATAGCCTACTGCCTATTCCTTCTTAAAGATCTTTCTCTTCCTCCTCTTTTCTGGTTCTAAATTTTCGTACTCTACTAGCATGATATGAAAAATCAGATCTTTGATATTTGGCATCTGGAATTTAAAAAAGAAATAAAGTCAAGGTTACCTTGCCATTGTTTAGTTTTAACAAGTTAAGGGGGGAGTGGGGAGGCTCTACTTATTGTTTCTATCCTCCATCCAGTGCTACGATGCTATTAGCATTTCTGTGTTCCTGCTTAAAATGTCTTGACAATTTTTCTTTTTTTTTTCTGAGGGAAGTAATAATGCTCTCTCCAGAGGAATCACACGAAATCTCTCCTTTATTGTTTCATTGTGGGGTCTGCAATCCTCAGATTTTACAGGTTGTGCTCATTAGGGGATATGGTCTGTCTGCATAAAAGCCCAGTGACTCTGCTTTGTTTTTCAACACATTTCTCTGGGCATAATATCCCCTAAAGACGGGTTATGTGTTGTCTTGTGCTCACAAGCCAAAACTATTTCTAGTCTATCCACTTGGATGGCTTGTTCATGGTCTGCTTTTTTCCTATGCACAGATTTCCAAAAACATTTTTCAATACAAAGGAAGAGAAGGGATGTTTTTAAATGGGTCAGCCCTCCTTTTTTATGAAGACTAGTGAAATCCTTGTGTTTTTAAACCATTTTACATGTTGACCTCAGTGTAGCACTCAAGTTCATATACACAGAGGTACAGGGCAAGTTAGTAAATACTAAGGAGATGCATAGCTCTTTTTAAAAATTATCTAGACAGCCAGAGCAGGTGGGTCCTGTTACTGTCCCCCTAGTATGTAAAACGAGTTGTGTTTGCTTTTGAAGCAAATCAAAATGATTCCAGAACAAAAGCGTCCTGAAAGAGAAGTCAGTTCCAGTTGGAAGTTCAATTTTTTTCTTATCAAATTAAAAGTGAAGTGAAGAGTTGGAGATGTGTAAATTGGATTATATTCAGGGTGTGTGCTGAAATGGGGCAGCATTAGCAAACTGTTCGCTCATCCTTTGCCCTCTTATGACCTGTCATTACCACTGTATTGAATGAAACAGTATTGCTTGGGAAAAACAGTCTAGCCCACACTCCTGTTTCGGCAACAGAAGATTCTGGACATGGTGGTGTGTTGGGGAGAGTAAAAGCAGGCTTCAGCAGTAGCGTGTGTGTGTCTTATGACAAAGAACAAACTTGAATATGATGTTGCTCATCATGATCAGTAAACAAGAAATTTGTTGTTAAGAAACTGCTTACCAGAACCTAAGCAGCACTCTGTAAATTTCAAGGAAATCATTGGCCACACCAGCTTGACTTTTTCTAGGCTTTATGGGGTTAGGTTACAAGCATGGAAACTTTCATGCGTTGAGTATGCAATGGGAGAACTTTCTTATTGTTCCTGGAACACAGCAGAAAAGCATGCTGAGAACTGGAAGAACAACTTAGCAATAAAAAAGGTGAACACAACAAATAGTTCCCAGGGTAGGAGCTTTCAGGCAATGCAAATTAATTCCTCATCCCATCTGGCCTGTAAGTAATGGGTGAACCTCTAAATAACCAGAGTTTGGTTAAGAATTCAAAAACTGGAATCTCCCTGCAGTCACAATCATATGACTCTGTGCTTTATCTCCAAAATGCCTATCCTCACAAAACCCAAGCAGCAGAGTCCTCAATAGTATATTGTATTAGACTCATTCCTGAAACTAGAAGGACAATTACCACCAAAAAATTAGCACCATCTGCTGCAGTCTCCAGGTTGTCTTTGAAGATTTGCTCTGGTGCGCTGAACGAGGTCATGATAATGTTTGCTCATGAGGTCCGGTTAGACTCCATTCCCTTGTGGAAGGCTGGCTTGGAGCAGGTATCGCATTTAGACTTGATCCTGGAACTACATCAGAATGCATTACTGGCAGCAACTGTTCGCTGTGTGGAAGGAGGAAGGGCTAAGCAAAGAGATCCTGACATAAACAAATGAAAAAATCGTTATTACTGACCAGAATTATGTTTATGAGCTCGCAGGCTGGAAAAGCCTGACATTTCTCTGGGCATGTCTAACTGGCATGTTTGCTGCAGATAACCCAAGCTGCCACTGACTTGGCTAGAAAACACAAGACTAATATTTTCCTTTGTATAAACTGTTCCTGAACTTTTTCCCTAAAGTATTGGAACATGCTTTTCATCAATATAGGTTGGCATGAGTTCTTCTTCCATCTGTTTGGGAGAGGGGGGCAGGATGGAGTTGATATTTTCATTTCTAAAAATAAATATCCCAGCTACAGAGCCAAATAATTGGAAACCTTCACTCAACAATAGTATTTAGAGTTTCCATTTGCTTTGGCTTCCTCCTCTAGATTCCAGTGTTGTGGAAGAGTATTTGCTATATGACCAGTACAGATTTATGTGAACAACAGCTTGTCGTGCCAATCTAGCCAGTCAGCAGAGTGTGGCACCCTCTGATGAGAAAACGGTCCCATAGTTTAAAGAACAAAGTAGGGTAGGAGGGGCTGCGCTTCTTAGGGCATCAAAAATCACAAGGTGGAGAATCCAAAGACAAGCAGATCCCCAGGGCAGCCCCTGTAGGTCATCACAGATGTCTGCTCATTGCTTCTGCTTGCTTTTTTTCATCTAAAGGCTGCTGCTTTGGCAAGTGTATGGAATGGGATGATTGGTGGCACAATGACAATTGCAGTTGTGGGCGCTATCATCTGCCACCTACTGAACAGTAATTAATAAGGTCTGCCCTGAACAATACCCCTGGCTTGTCGAATGCTGACATGTGCAACAAATTCTAAAGGGAAGAGACACTCGGTCTGGGGTCCCACCCATCCACTCCCCCTCCTCCTCCTCGTCTTCTCACCCTACTTAGAAACATTCTTTTTTTTTTTTTTCTTTTTTCTGTCTTCTTCTTCTTCCTTTTTTTTTTTTTTTTTTTTTTTCACAACGAAGGTTACAGTGTATAAACAATGACTGCAAAACATTTTGTCTCTTTGGTCTATGTTTCCAACAATGTCATGGACTTCATTGGTGTGGTATAATTAGAGCTCCATTCTGAATTCACAAAGAATGGGATTTATTTGTTTATGTTGATGCTTTGCAGCGATGAGAGTTCTGTATGTTGCTGAAAATCACTGGTTGCTTCATTTTGTAAGTGCAGCTTTCTTTGCTCAGTGATCATCTTCTCTGTATTTTGTCACATTGTTTTCAAGTTTCATTTTACTGCAGTACTTCAAGAGACATTATCAGCCAGAAATAAAGGAAAATATTTATTCTCTTTAATCTGAGGGAATCATTGTACTGCTGCTGGGTCAAAACGTTCAGAGAGACACACTGTTTTTAAGTAGTGATCCATTAAATTGCTGTCACATTTTCAAGGTAGCTGCTGTACGACACCGCCAGATCTGCATGCAGTTTAATTAATACCCATCACATAGTGGGGTGTGTCAAGTGGAACTCCGCTGAGTTTGGTGTGGTTATCATTTTCAGAGAGCCTAAACTTATATTTCTGCAATTGAACATGATATTCAAATTCTGAGTTCTGCTACAGCATGTAAATCTAGATTAAATTAATCACTTTTTAACATCTAACATCCCAAATAGACAAAGAATTTGATTACTTTACAGATGCAAAACTCAGAATGGCATTAACTGTGTATTTATCTTGCACAGTACTGTGCTACTCTCCTATACATATACCCCAAGCTAGCAACATTTGAGGAAGCTTCAGGGACTGGAGGCAATAAAGCCATACAAAAGTGACACTCAGTTAAACTAACTGTCTTGCCAAGTGATAGTCTTTATAGCCAAAGTACAGTCCCATATCAGCCTATGTTAATGTAAGTATTACGCTGCATCATTTAGAAGCACAGGCTTGCATGGTGGTAGCTGTATTTTATGGTGTAAACATCCCCAGAATTATACAGGCTACTGCTAGGCTGCCTGGCAAAATGAAGACAAGCAAGCATGCTAAAGCACAGCAAGCTCCTTGATCTGACACCATTATACACACCGCTAGGACCCAGGGTGCTTGTAGTTCAGGTCAGTGTGACACAGTCACAGAGCAGGTCAAACCTAGGCTGCCTACCTGCTCCATTAGCCCATAGCTAGATGATGCTTTTCTAGGCAGAATACAGCGACTAACTTATTTTCCTAATGTGAAACATACTTGGGCCCATGCTGAGGAATAACGTAGCGCTAAATTTGTTGCCTCATCATAGAGTAGCCTTACTACAGGGATATGCCCAAACACTTTGAAGAGGAAGTGAATCTACGCTTTAATACAGGAAATTGTCTATGTATCTATCTATAAAGGCAAAAGTAAGTGTGACTGGAATTAAGTTTACATCTATTCTTAATAATTGCTTTCCATTAATTTTATCAAATGTGTCAGGTGTAATTTTATCAGATGAGTCCCATGAAATTGTAGACAATGTGTATTATTCCACAGCTGATTTGTAGGATTTGAAAACAGGTGCTATTGACCCAGTTCTGTGCAATACAAAGCTGGATGAGAAGGACGAGACTTCCCTCTTCTCCCCCCCAAAAATTTAGACAATAATTAACTATCCTGAATTTGGCTACTTTGAATAAAAGCGAGAAAGTGCAGAGTATGTTTTATCTACATGCATTTTCTTTTTTAGCAGTAGTGACTCATGACAACTGGAAACTTGGCACCTTTCCTTATCCCAGGTTTGGCATCGTGCCCACTCTGTATATTGAAGGAGTGAAAAGCTTTTCAATTTCTCCATTCCAATTCATTATGCAGCGATGCACAAGTTGCCACATGTGTGCTGTTAGGAAGTCTCAGCACAGATGGAAATAGACCTTGTCACAAAATATAGGCATTCATCACTGGTGATGCTGAGCTTCCCCACTTGGAGAATGATCAGCTGTCTTGAAGTTCATTTACAAACTGATCAAAGCCGTGAAATGGGACTGACTGGCTAATGCCTGTTTATTCCCTCATGCCATTTGAAATAAATTGGAGGAAGACCAAAGGGTGAAGATTTTTTTAATAGCACAGGTAAGAAAGGCCTCCTACTCTGACATTTGTAAATCCTCTTTTCACTAGAATAAAAGGCGACTTTTTTTACAATTACATTTTGGATTCACATGGTGTATGGATTCAGCACAGGAAAAAAAACCCAAAGCCTGGAATCAGATAATACATGATCAAGCACTACTCAGAGTAGCCACTGACTGTATAAAACACGTGGGAAATCCTTAGAAGTTGATTATTTCTCATGATATGTAGACTAGTACAAATGGCTGGACTCATTCTTTGTTTCTCTTTCTGATCTGGACAGTGGTAAGGACTTGCAACTTTCCTTGAGTTCACTAAGGTGCCAATGGAATACAGGCAGGGTTGAGAGGCAGACTTGAAACCTCTGGTTGGAACTTATGAGGTTTGAGATTTGTAACAATTCCCCTCTGAAGACTATATGTCTGGGAGAATAGGGAATGGAGAAATCACAAAAAAGGGTTGCAGTGTCACTTAGAGTACTAACTGGCAATCTCTCTGTTAGCAATAAGAAGGGCTATGCTGAGTGAAGCCACGTCCTCAAATGTGAGTGAAATGTTACTGGTTTTTCCTAACTTTCTTTTGGTTTCGGTTGTTCTTAGAATCAGAGAAAGTAGGAGAAAATTTTACTGTGAACTTAATAAGCATTTGGAACCAGGGTTTTGGTATTGGATATATCGCCAGTGCAAACATCCATAAAATCAGATCTCTTATGATGTTTCATATATTAATTTTAGAAGGCGGGGACTACACAGCACCCATTACAATAAAGTCCCAATCCTGATGGGCGACAATTTGCAGAGTGCAATCAAATAATTGTTGTGATAGCAGACAGAATAGTACAAACAGCAGAGATTCCAGAAGCCTTTTCATACTAAGAAGGTATTAGTGCCTCTCCGTATTTGATAGTGCCATGACACAGCAATATACCACCTGCCTGCATTTCACCCAAATGGACGCAGACTCCAGTCTTTCCAGTTCTGTTCTGCTTGAAACAGCATCTGCTCAAATGATTTCTGTGGCTCGTCTTGGCAGCTTGGAAAATCTTGGTTCAAAGGGTCCCTTTTTTGTTAATAGTGATTCTTTTTCATGGCTGTCTCTATGGCCCCTAGTTCCAGCTGGAGTCTGAAATGGAAGTACTGTGTTAATGCTCCACAACACAGGCTGGGGTTTTCCAGCCCAGCCAGATGCTGGATGTCCTGGAAATCTTGCAAAAGAGCCTGCATATATCTGCCAGCTCAGTTGCTTGGTTTTCTACAGCTGTGCAGGACTGGCTTTGATGGTCTGGATGCCTCCTACCAGGCCTGTGTTCACCCATTCAGATTAAGATGGTTTGGGTTTCATCTAGAGAGACAGACAACTCTTTTAGATACTTTCCCAGTTTTTACCCTACCCCTTCCACAGAAGATTAGTACTGGCAGGTTACAGTGTATCTTAGGAATGAATGGTATGGCACAAAGCCTTAAAGGCCAAGGCTGGAAGCAGATTGTTGCTTGAAGGGGAACAGTGGCTATGCATTCTTCTCTTTTATACTAAAATTGAATGAAACTTTACCAATCTTTTTTTTTTCCTGGGTGACCTTTTCTTGTGCCAGATCCTTTATGCTGGTACTGAGGAGGCAGAACTCTTCATCTTTTCCATGCCTGGCCTTTTACATTTGTAAGGAGAGGGCTAATGGTAACTCTGTGTTGAGAGTTCAAGGAACTTTAAGTGCTTTATTTATCCTCACTGTTCTGAACAGTTGCATGGATCAGTACACTGGTTTGTGATATTAGTTTGGTACACAAAATGCTACATTTATTTCTTTATTCCAACATTTTTTGCATCTTTTATCCAGGAGCATGTCAAGTGTCAGGCTGCTGCTGCCTGTAAGGGGAAAAGAGTGTAACTGCTGATTTGTCAGATAACACCAGGGATGAGTGAGTATGGGCTAACAGTTGTAGACATCAGTAGTGCTAAATTCTGTTATACATGTTAGGTGTATAACTTATAGGAGAGAGGAAAAAAAGAAAGCAAACATCTTACCATAACCCAAGTCCAGGTGGGAACAGGAAAAACTTCTGCCAACCCTCATCCTCTCTCCCCGCTTTCCTCCCACCATTTCAGTACCAAATATAACCCAGTCCGTTGGAGCATCTTAGCTATTGGAATAAGATGTTGTGTCATGTCTGGTTTCCATCTGGGTTTGGAGGCAGAAATGCCAAAAGACCACAAGACAAGCCTCTTGCATGCTACTTCTGATCACGGACAGGGATCTGACCCGCCCCCCAGAAGGGCCTAGTTGTGTTACAGGATTAGCAAGCATCCCCCAGAGCTCTGGGAAGTAACGCAGTGTCAGGCCGCCAGCTCCTTAGACTGTACTTTCTTGGATACTGGGCACAGGCAAACTTTCCCAAGCAAATCTATGCAGCATGAGGGCTTTCCAAACACAGAATTGGGCCAGCTCACGGCAACTTCTGTGAGTAGATCATGAAAAGTATTGCCCAAAATGCTCAATAAAGGTGTGTAGATCTTGGCTGTTCTCAACTGTCTTCGTGTTTACAGCTCTCCCCGTATGTTGTTGTTAAAGTCACAGACAAATATATTAATACATGAAAAAGGATCCCTGTCTGAAAATAAAAATGGCATTTCTGCAAACATGTGCAAAACAGTGCAAGTTTCATGGAGTCCAAAGATAAGAAGAATGTGTCATGATGTTGGTTATGTTTGTTAGTTTAAGAGCATTCTTTAGGCTTCTGTATACAGCAGCAAAATCCCTCAGTCTGTCTATCTTCTCTTACCCTGACAAAGTGGCCTCATTAAGGGATTAAAGATGTTGTTGCAATAGTATTCATAATGTATACACTTTGCAGCCCCTCACATCTGTTTTCTGCTCTATTTATCTAATCATCAAGACCCTTATTCATATTTGCCTTGGAGATAACAGGGCAGGATACCAAAGAATTCCTGGGCTGAGAGGAAATGACAGAGAGTTGGTGTAATGGACTAATTAAAGACTTCAAGGTCAGACTAGAGAAATCCAGAATTCTGTGGTGTGGAGAGATTCACAGGATACACAGCACTACCCCATTTTTAATGGCACAGGCGCGATCAAAGCCACCTGATCGTTATGTCCCAAGGAACATGCCTCTGCCAGATCACCCAGCTTCAGATAAGTGGCTGATTTTCTCAGCCACGCATTAAGAAAGAGGACAGGCTTTAGTTGGCATGTGAGGAATTATGAAGAAGCCAGGCAGCTTGTGAGAGCAGAGTTTGTTCTCAGTAAGTCACTAACAGGCTGCATGTGAGTGAGTCAGATTTTGCTCTCTTCTTGCTGACCTGTCAGTTTTTTGACTGTCTTGGGTCAAAGAGTTCTGTTAGTTAGTTAGTTAGTTAGTTAGACTAAAATACAGCATGAAGATGCAGTCTGTATTCTTTTCAGTATGTAGCTTCAGATATGCCTTCCCATATCACTTCTGCTGCTTGTATGTAGAGTAGAAGAATGTTCACGTATGTGACTTGTGACAGAACTGGGCTTGGTTGCCTGGATACCTGGGTGGTACTTAGGTTTCATTTCAAAAATTCCCAGAGAAAGAGAATTATAGAAAATTTCACTGCAGAACAATAAACATACCTTATAAGATAACATTTTTAAATTATTTCATATATCTGTTCACCCATACACGTGTATGTGCAGCCTAAGATGGATGAAATTAATACAAATTATCAGGTCAAACCTCATTAATTTAAATGTTGAAATTATGGAATAAGAATAGCTTGAATACCTTTCCGCTGTTACTTACTTTGTTGAAGTCAGTAGGTAACACTGAAACTCTTCCACTGGAAATGCTACAAGTAGTTTTATATGGCATCTAAATATCACTTGTGAAGCAAGAGCTAAGTGAAAGATAAGGAAAGATATACAAGGTGAGAGTTAAACAATAAGGATCTGTGTAATAAGCAGTAGTTACAGAGTTCTGGCTATTTTTGTGGCCAGTGTGACAGGCAATTTGATCATCAAAACTAAAAGCTTCTGAGCTGCTAGGCTTAATGAATTAGAGCCATACTTGGAAGGGGTGGCTGTAGCAAAGTCAGGCTCTTTGTGAACTGACAGTGGGATACTTAAAACAAGTGCGAGGACATTTCAGCTGTCTAAACATTGCCCAATGTTTTGTAGAGGTCTTTATGAAAGAGAGTTTTAAAGAGACGTTTGAAGAATTTTAAGGTCACATGCTCCGCTTCTTCATCTGGCTAATGTCACTAGCAAATCAATTCTAAACAAATGACTGTTTAAGTGTCTATTTAAAGAATTGAGAAGACTTGCCGAAATCCAAAAGACCCAAAGTTTAGAATAAGGGGGAGCTTCAGCCTGCAATCGCAGTTTATCCAACCTGAAGGCTACTGCAATTTCTTTTTTTCCTGGGCATCTCTCAGCTGTAGAGATAGTTCTGAGACAGACTAAATGAATTGTTTTAGCAGCTAAGTGCTTTCTTTCTATTACAGACCAAAAGAATATCTTACAGAAGGGCATGTTGTGGGTCCCCTTGAAATTCATGTCACGTAGCACGGTAGGTCCTCCTATGAGACTGGGGACTCATATTGCGTGACCACAATTCTCACATGCTCTGCAATGTTACTGACTGCGCTCATTTGGAGGATACCAGCCTCTGCTTCCTCAATGGACATAGTTGCAGTTACCCCACAGACCTTGCCTCTGTAACTGGCTATGAAGCTCATCTGCTTGGAAAGTTCCCATGTCTGCTTTAGAGCACTCAGAATATAAATCCATTTAGGGCTTTTGCAAGCTTCTGTACCTGTATCAACAGCTTAGTTTGGTTATGGATTTAGGGAGAACCAGTAACATGATCATAGACTCCTCTGACTTGGAAATATAGTAGAAACAACTGGAACTGGCTACACCCTAAAGCTTCAATGAAAAATCCCTTTTGAGTTTGCTTTAAAGTTCTGCCTTCTTTCAACTTCTCTCCACAATGTATCTCCTTTATTTATAGTGACCTGAATCAAACAACCCTATTTGAACTCTGCTGAAATAACCTTAGTTTGATAGTACAGATGAGAGCAGCTATTCAAACACATTCCTGTTTCCCGATCTGGGCACTAACAAGTGTTTGTCTGCCTCTGTTTTCCCTCAGAAAGTGAACTGGCATCATGGCATTCTGAAAACTACCTTGAAGCCACGGTATAGAATGAGCTTATTTTAGCCAGAACTGGCTATTATCCCAAACTAGAACTTCTGAATTTTAGGGGGGGTGAACAAAAGAGACACAGGGCTGGAACACAGAGGTAGGCTAGCAAACAGTCCCACTGCAGTAGGTATTGCAGCTATTTACCGACTTCTAAATTTCCTGTATGCTTCCTGTCATCCACACACAGGACCTCTGGAGACGGCTTACTTATGATATCATTGTGGAAGAACATGTTACACTAATTCTAGTTTGATTTTGATTGTCACAAAAGTAAAGTGCACTGGGGTTTGTACAGTTTTCAATGTGCCCAATGGTGGGGTTAGTGGTTCACAAGACCTAAATTCTGCACCTGCCTTTTTCCTGGCTTTCTAGGTGTTTGTGAGAAAGTCAGATTATGAATTTCCTCTTTTTCTCTTTCCCCACCACTGAAGTTGGGTCTCCTTTGTAAAATGCTTTAAAATCTGTGGATGAGAAGTGTAAGATACTGGTTCACAGTGGTGAGAATGTGGAGTATTATAGTTATATTATAAGCAAAGAAGGTGACTTTTGTTTCGTCTTCTGTATCTTCACTGAAGTTAGGACCTGGTCAGAGATGTGATTAGTTAGGTTTTCACAACCTGGCTAAATCTCTGTCCATCATGCCCTGAGAGACGCAAGGCAACATTAAAGGGCAGGAGGCAGCTCTCTTACGTTCTATCTAGTGATCTGAGGCGAGGCAGTGGCTGCTGTGACTGGCTGTGATGAGCAGCACACCCCCCTGCCTGTCACAGTCACATGTTAATCAGGGTACAGTAATTTGTGAGAACATTAATAAATACAAATCACTCTGTAGGGGACTGCAATACATTATTTTACCTCTCAACAATAACAGACCTTATTATCTAGCAGGGAGAAGCTACTGTCAGGGCAATCAAGGATGGCCACTTTTAATGAAGACAAATGATCTCCTTCAAAGGAGCGACGAGCCTTGATTTGGCTTAATGGCTCACTAGTACGAAGCATGGATTTAATCAGAGCTCCAACTTCTGTCACGCATGGGCCTTGAAGTCAGGTAATTGGAGGCAGGTGCTAAGTACAATTTAAATGAAATGTCTAGTTAATAAGGACAGTTTGAAACAAGCAATTTATACCCCTCCCCCAAGCCCTAGCCCTCTCAGGGACGTGAAGGCAGCCAGCTGCGCTCAGGATCCAAATGACTTAATTTCTCAGCATTGTCTTTCTCACTCCCGATGCTGTGCTGCTACTTTTAGCTTGCCAGGTGCCCCAGTTGGGGTGACCCTCTTTCAAACAAGATGGGCAACTTGAGGGACTGTCAGAGCTCAGTATGCTTTGTTTTGTTCTGGAAGAGGCAGCTGAGCCGAAATCCAGACAGAGATGTGGTCCGCAAGATTCTGGCTTTCAGGCATCTCAAAGTCCAAGAAGGGAATGAGAAGGAACAGGCAATGTTTCCCTAAAAAGTGTATCATTGTTCACCCCTAAACTGTGGATCTGAATGAGGGGATTTGACTCTCCAGGCTGTATTGCACGAGTCTCTTTAGATGGTCACAACTACTGTGTCAAAATTGGACTATGTATGACCTCTCATAATCCAGATTGAGGACCCTTCTGAAGAACACCATGGCCTCTTTCCTACCTGTTAACCTGTTATTTTTACTTCCAAGAAGGTCATCATGGTTCATATTTATATTTATATCTTTTTCCTTTATGGTGGCAATGGGGCAAGGAGGAGAGCAGATCCTCTGAACTTGTGGATGCCAGCAAGAAACTTCCTACAACTTGTGACCTATGTGCAGTTCCATTTGGAACCATGTAGGAATTGTCAGTATTGCTAAGTCTTATGCTTTAAAGGAAAGTCTTACAACGTATGTGGGGGTCCTTTTTCCATGAAAACACAGGTCATGGAGTTGTGTGCTTATGAAGTAAAAAATGCTTGTGGCTGGGGAAGAAAATCTGAACACATTACCTAAAACAACTGCAACACCAAACCAACATCTCTCTGAAAAAGAAATACTTATTTTTAAATGAATCTTACAGTTTTGAAGAAAGGCCCCTCTTATTTTCAGGCATTTGATGCCAGCAAGGCTGAACCTTATAAGGAATACAGGGAGTTATAGGAAGTTCAGTGAATTATCACTAATACATTTGTCATATTCTAGATTTTCAGACATGAGTCAACAGGAAACCAAACTGGGTTTTAAATGCTAATTATCAGTTACTTACAAGCAGGGTTTAACAAGCAAAAGCATAACAAGAGCAGTACTATAGGTACTACAGGATCTCCCTTGTCCCTCCTAGGTCTTTCTGCCATCCCTTGAAATTAACAGTTAAAAGGTAGTGCATTCATAACAAAACCAGGATTTTACTTCTGAGGGAGAAAGTAATTAGCCACTGAGTGTGGAAGTATTTTCCATTAGCAATTTTTTTAAACACAGGCTGGAATGCAAATATGCCTGTAGAGACTGCATGACTGGGAGAAACCACAAACCTTTGCTATAGGGAGATTTCTATGATCAACTTCTGTGAGGCTCATTTCTTAATCAAGGAAGTACACACAGGTAAGCAAGGACTATTGATCCAATTAAGGAGCCAAATATCTCTGCTTTCTCAGGGTGATGTGCTGTTTTGCTTTGCAGTAGAGCCAGGGAACAGGTAAGGCTGCCTCTCTACAGCAGGACCAAAGTTACTAAATGTGAGCCAGGGTAAGTGCACATATTTCTGGGAGCATGGCATGGTAGTGATACTGGAAAATGATTCCTCTCCATTAATATTTTATTATAGCAGGACTGTTCAAGATTAGTTGCCCTCTAAGGAATCTTTTTTTAGAGAAGAATTAAAGTCATCCCTGGCTCAAATTGCTTATTGAACTGCTTGGAAACAAGAATTCTTCCTGGGGGCCTCTGCAGTTTTGTCTAGATTTCGGGAAACCAAAGAGGTTTTGGCTTTTCAGATACATTTTGAAATTCATTGTGGATTTTTTTTTTCTTTCTTTTCCCCTCATCTGTTCTTTTTATTGGGAAAAAAAAAAAATGATGAGCTATAATTAACAGTCAAGGAATAGAACAATCTTGAGAATTCAAATGGATCAAGAAAAGAGTCAGAAGTAAAATACAGGCCTTTTAGACTAGAAGTTAGTGTTCAGCTGATCAGAGTCCTGCTACCCACCTGCTTTACGGCTTGAAGTCCTTCCAATAGCCCTGAAAGTGGAAAATTTCCCGCTAGTTACAAAACAATTAACAGGCAGTATGTTCAGATGGCCTTTCAAGTTTACAGCAACATTGTGGTTATGGATGTGATTGCAACTCAGGCAGCCGCAAAAGAGCTGCCAGCCATTAGAATTACGAGGTCTAGCTAAGTTGGGTACCAGAAGCAGCGGACATTCAGTAGCACAGGCTGCACCACAAACTGAACAAGGCTGGCTGGTGTGTGAGCAAATGCACCATGTCAGTTGTCATCATGTCTCTCTGTAGTGGAAGAGAGAAGCAGCATTCTGTAAGTGGCAGAGATTTGTGCTCCCAATCCCATAGTCACTTCCTATTCGTGTGTCTATAAGTAGGGTTTGTCAGGGGCTTGCATGACGATGAATGCTGATGGGAGGGAAAAAAGAAGGGTAATTTGATTCTGTACCAGAAGGGGAGGGGTTACAATGCCCACCTTGCCTTTTAAATGTTGATTGTTTCTGTGTACCTGTCAAAGCAAGATGGTTATGGCAGGAAGAGAAACTATTATTCTGTCAGAAAATGAAGCATTGGAAATGCTATGATACTGTATTTAGTCATTGGCCCAGCTGAGGAAAAAGAGAAGTTCCAGAAGAAGAGGAGTTTGTGGTAACTGTAGAGATCACTTTTGTTGATGTAGGGAAAAACAGTGGAGAGAAAGCCAAGGCTGGGATTGTAGTTTCCCTCTCCTCCTCGGCAAGCAGAATTGGGACCACGTAATCATGGAGCAGTGAATGGTTTGTGTGTGTTCTGTCTGTAGTCATGAACTATTTTAAAAAGACATGCACAAACTTTACAGAAAACTCACACCTTAACAGTGAGGATATTCCAGTTCTAGATTGGAAGCTCTTTTGGTAGGCCAGGAGGAGAAAGTAATGCTGGTAGCTGCAGTGGGCAGGAGACAAGACTAGAGTTGCCTGGTGAGTCACAGAAACAACAGAAATAACACATAAGACTAACTACTGAACTGAATCATCCTGTGACTTTTGTCAGCTTGTCAAGGCACCAAAGAGTAAGGTCAAAGTGTGTTCGTTCTGCTTGCCTTTGGCTGCTGTGTACACTGTAGCGACCAGTGTGCACTCTATTCCCAGCTACAGAGAACAAACAGGCTTTGCTATTCTTATGGACAAGGATCTCTTCACCACAGTGTCATTTGTGAGAGCTGGCACAATAGAAACCAGCTGCCATGCTTCTCTAGGAACAAGGTTGTAGAAATAAGGCACTAGGCCAGAGGTTCATTTACACTGTTCAGGATTCACTTTCCCAGCTCTGGGAGTTGCTCACCGTGAGGCCAAGCCATTTTGTCTCAGTGCGTACTTCAGTGTCTGTAAAAAGCCCAGAATAATGCTACCAGCCTCTCAGAAGTGAAATAATTTGAAGCCCTCCGTGAAAGGTGCTATACAAGCCCAAGCTGCCATAGTCAAGCCAGCCCCAACAATACCTCATGGAATGTGTGCCTTTCATGTTTGTTCTGGGGCCATGGGGAACAATGCCCTTTCAGGACAATAGATGTCTGCAATTCATGGTGAATTTCCTTCCCTTCTCTCATTAAAATCCATTCATTTCCAGTTCAGCCTCTTCGTTCTCAAACATACATCTTGGATATTTGTCAACTTCTTTTCATTTTACTTAGTCTGCGCATCTAATCTCTTTGAAACTAAACATTTCCTCTGATGGCAGAGCCTTAAGAATGCTATTCTGCCAATTGGGATGAATTGAGGAGAGCGTCTTGGCAAGCTGGCTTATTCTTGGGGACCACACATATTTGACTAGTGAGACCTCAGGCATTTATGCTGTGCAAGACACCGCAATGCTCAGCCCTTAGTAAAACTCAGAAGAGAACTACTGCCTTGAAAAGCAAGATGCTTACTGGCAAGTGTTTTTCAAGGTGGGTATGGAAATTGCCCAGTTTAGCTCATGACTCCCTATGCAGTTTCAGGCAGGGCACTTCATCTCAGAGTCTGTAGCCTGTAAAGCAGTAACACAAACTTCCTTGTGCATGTTATTGTACCTCACACCTGCTCTGCTGGGTGTTTCAGGTAGAAGAGAGCAGAACTGTGATGGTAGTGGTCCTTAGTACCCTGCTAGTACCTAGTTCCCTAGTAAAGGGAGATTGACTCCTTGCCGATTAAACTCTGCAACAGCGGTGAATGCATAGCAGCTTTGGCTCAGTAGCTATTCAGCAGTGTTTCATCCACTGACACGAGGAAAGGCTCTGTTGTTCTCAGCTCCTTAAATTTGCTGGTTTGTCCTGTTCTCTTCAACAGGGAAAGACACTGCACGTTACTGGCACTCAAGCAGCAGGTTTCTGTTGCCCTGACTCCAGAGATCCCTGAGATCTTGGTGACATCTGGTGGGAAATGGAAGTATCACAAGCTTTTTGTGATCTTCACTCTCAATTTATAAAAACAAATTTAAAAAATATTCACCCCAAAACAAGCCGCAAGCATTTCTATTGATTTTATGCTCAGAATCACAAAAGTACTAAATCAAAACATGATGCTATGATGATGCCTACTGAACACTGTATAGTTTAGTGATCAAAGAGCTTTGAATGCTGATGGGACATAACAGAGCTGAAAGATGAGGAATGTGGCATTGGATTTTTGCAGGCATGTAAATGCCATCTTTTTCTCAACCTGGTCAGGATATCAGTATAAAAAGCAAATGATGCAGGTCACATTTGCTCATCATGCAGTGCTAGGCCCCTGTGACATAACCGATGTCCATCGTGTTTAAACTTTGCACAAAGTGCATATAAGCTTTAGCCTGGAACGGACCATCGTGGGTATGTTCAGCAATCCACTTGTGAGCAGTTAGATATGTGTGTCCAGAGTTTGGTTTAGGTGTGGGTCTGGCAATGGGTACAAAACTTCAGTTAAGGGAACAGTTGTGAAGTTAATGTTATATTCAGGCTAATTCTGGTAGAGAAAGTGGAAATGGGTTGATTGAAGTTCAAATGAATTATTCCATTTGATCTGCATGAAGATGCATGTGAAAGAGTTTTTCCATTTTTTTTCTAGATCTTTTTAATCCTGTAAATATATGCACTATTGCCTTTGCTGTCATTTTTGCAGTTGTGCTTTTTGGATTTAGGTGTACAGCATTTGTGGAACTTCACAAGATAGAGGAACTAATAACCAACACATTTTTCTCCCACTGTCTTTTAAGTATTAGAACAGAATGTCCCCTGAAAAACAAAGGATTTCCTACATTTGCTAAGGGTTTTGTGAGGCCTTTGATAAAGGGAGAAGAGTCTGAAATGTTACCAATCAATCTTTTCTCCTTAATCCCTTTTTAGGATTTTTAATGGGAAAGAATTAGAAGGAGAAAATCAGTAAAATGATGGTCAAATTTTTCAGAAGTGATTGTGAAGGCTACACCAAAGATCCAACTACTACTGAGACTCCAAAATGTGGATACGTAGCACTTCCTGAAATTCAGCCCCTCTTGAAGAATGCTGAACTGGGACCTTAAAGTCACTGATAAGTTTAAACAATCACAGCCTGTTGCTGCAGTCTATTTGTCTTTTCATCCTTCAGTAAGAAAGGGTTAGGTTAGAGGACAAAGCAGGGTGGATTTTCAGGGTGAAATCCATCAAATCTAAAGCGGATATCCTCTTAGCTACTTAGGTTGCCTGCCTTGAGTGCCTCAGACCTCTGCCTCTGTTCCCATACCAGCTTGTCTTTGCAGTGATATCATGACATGTAGTACTACTGCTGGTAACCTTATTAGCAGAGCCAGTTGTCCAAAGACCTTCATATGGGAGGCTGCTTTCCATTGTATGAGCTCTGGCCCTATTGTTTATGACAGCACTAGGTGACCTAATTCACTCCAGTGGACCCATCACACATATCCTCACAGGTTGATTTTCCCCTCTGACGGGCCATTTTCACCATTCCTCCTGCTAGTACTCTACTAGCCCTAGCCTCGTGTTCATGCAAACACAAAACTACACACAGATGGGGCCCATACTGAAAGCTCACCTAGTTGTTGGATATTAACATGGGCATAGTGAGCACAGGGCATGAGCCTAAAGCTACTTGGACAGACTATATGGAGTCTTTGGAGTTTAATGTTAGGTAAGCCCATCATTTTAGCTTTCCCGACCAGCACTAGAGCAGGAAATAGGTCTGCTGGTACGGAGGTGTTCATGGTACTATTATGGTGCAGTGATAAGCTGTTAAATCCATACCCAGAGGGAAAGTCACGTTCACCACCATGCTAAACACGTGGCATCTTTGGGGGCAGAAAGATTCTCCTGCACAAAGCACAGACAGGAATGAAGACAGAATCCCCACTGACAAAATCTCTAGTAGCTATAAAGGGGCACTTAGTTGAATGTTTTTGATTCTGTTCTGTAGAGAGCAGTGTTACATACATGCATACTTGTGCACTCACACACAAACACACACGTTACTGTGTCTTAGGTTGAGGGATGAGCGGATGTCTTATTTTAGAGTAGATTATTCTGTGATTTGCCAGAGGGTTAGAACAAAGAAAAAAGGACATTACTCCAAGGAGTTAAAGAAAGGTGGGAATTTTCCCTTCCTGCCCTATTTCCTGCATAATTTGTTAGCAGCCTGCGTCTATCATCAGCCGGCTCCCGTGGCATTATAGGCTGATGGATGCATCCACACCAATGTACATGCCCTTCCCAATCCTGCCAATTTTCTCCCAAACCAGTAGAGACTGTGTGTGTTTATAATATGAGATGGACTGCTGTGGTGGGTTGGCCCTGGCTAGATGCCAGGTGCCGACCAAAGCCGCTCTATCACTCCCCTTCCTCAGCTGTACAGGTGAGAGAAAAATATAATGAAAAGCTGTGGGTTAAGATAAGGACAAGTGGTAACCTAGACTGTAGTAAGAAAGTTTATTGTCTGTTCTGAGTTCTGTGTGTGGATTGCTTTTTGAAGACTTCCCAGGGAGCTGACCTGTGTAATGAGTTTGAGGCAACTTATACTGAAGCTACAGAAAGCAGCAGCTTTGATAAAATTTTCTCTTCCCACCCAAGGCTGTAGTTGCTCCAGCTGGCTACAGACCATTGACCAGTGCAGTCCCAACCACCTGGAGGTAGCCTAGCTGCACTTTGGAATACTCAAGGGCTTTACAAAAATCTGAGAGTCAAGGTGCACAATCAGAAGTGGGGTGTGCAAACCTGTTGCCCGGCTAACTGAACAACTAAGAAGGGAGAACAGTTAGGAAGGAAGAAAAGTTTTATTTAATGGATTTTTTAAACATATTTACTTGTTGGTGTTGCTCTCAGCTTATTCTGTGTCCTTCTCATAACTCCAAGGGGATAACTGAGTTTCGCCAGATGCTTTGATAGAGCTCAAACCAGTGTTATTTAAGTCCCCAGGAGGACTCCTTCGATAATTGAACCTGACCTTTTGAGCCGCTGACAAAGTCTAGCAGAAGAGCATAACCCAGCAGCCACCCACACTCTTAGCTAGGGATCTAAGTGAATGTTGATGAGAAGGCAAGTAGGTGGAGAAGTCTACATGAGATTGAAAATCTCAGCAGGAGCTGGCACAGAGTGCTTTGGAAGGAGCTGCTGTTGCCTAGAGCCATGTTGCTCCGAAGGAGTTGAGCATTTGTATTGAGCTGAGAGGCGTGGTCATCCTACTGCTTCTGGCATCCCAGGCTTTGTCCAGATTCTGATTATGGAAACAGTTTTAGATCTTTTGATCTAAAATTGCCGTTAAGCAAAAGGAATGATGCTCAGTCTGTGCTAAGTGGCTCGAGTTAGGTGATACTAATAGAATTTCTAGCTGTGAAATAACTGCTTTGTTCCTACTTGCTGTTAAAATGATACATTAGCACTCTTTCCAGGGGACAGGCACATGCAACGGAAATAGCTCACAGTCATGTGAAATGTTTCCCTTAATGAAGCAGCACAAATTTCCTAATAATAGAGACAGATGCTCGCTAGTATACCCTAACTCACACACAGTGGTGGAGGGGAATGTGTAGTAACTGAAAAGTGCAAGCATGAAGCATATTTTATGCTTTGTATCATCTTTTCCTTGAGTACTTCCATGACACTTCACAAGCATTACCTGTGACTCATGCATCTCCTCTAAGACAGCAAAACCGTAGACAAAGAAAGTGAGGCATAATACTGTTAAGGAACTTGTCTTACAATGAATAATAGATATGATGAAGAGAGGAACCCAGGAATTCTGGAGGAATATGTGTAGTGCTATTCTAAGTTAAATAAATTAACTTCTTATTTCTTTTATCCACTGAAAGCTGAAATTCCCCAGGAGTCATTCAATTATTTCAGCTTAGGATTCCAAAAAGTCAGAAAGCACTGTCTGTATTGCTACTGAATACACAACTACCAGTTTTGTCTGATTTCAGTGGGTAAAATAGGTGTGAGGTAGAGGCAGGATAGTTTAGTGAGAACCCAGGGTTCAGTTCCTGCCTCTGGAACAATGGCAGCCTCTTTATCACCATGAGATTGTTATCAGTAGATGGTTCCTTTGATGACGTGGTGCTAAACATGCAGTAAAATATGGAGCCAGCTGAGTGAGGTTTGGGATTTACTTGCAAAGATTCAACAGGTTTGGATCTGTTGTTTCACCCAACATTTCCAAAAGTGTGTGAGCCAAGTTTCTGTCTGCTATAGATGTTCTACTGGTGTGTTACTGGTTGTGGCAAGACTGCGGGCCAGGTATGCTCTCTCCCGATGCTATAGCCCAAGTTCCTGCTTTATCAGCATTTTTACATATACAATAATGGCAGTTTCCTTGCACTCATGGTGGGGATTTGCTTTGGGAATACTAGTGTTGCTATAGCTACCTTTCCCTAATGTTTATTATTTCCCGTAGTGTCCTTGTCACTAATCCAAGGATGTTGGCATTAAGCAAGCTCACAGCATGTAATTTCTGCTTTGGGAGCTATTGGTAGGTGTAGTGAATAGGCCAAGAGGTCCTGCAGCTAGTGCTTCGCCTGGGTTAAATCTACTTCAGCCATGAAGGAAGTGATCAGGGAAATAGGAGCTTTTTCACAGCAGTGGATGGGAAAGGAACGCCTACAATCACTAGCGTGCCTTTCCAAGAGGGTTGAACAGGAAGGAGGAGAAGGATTTGTCATCTCTCAAGATAACAAATGCAGAGAAGGGAGGGAGCACAGGAAACTTCAGTTAATTACTAGGTTGTGTAATGAGCTGGGGTGCTGTACAGCTACTGTATAGACTCCATTGTGTCTGTCGCCTGGTTGGGGGTGTACTGCTCTCGGGCATTTTAGCTGGTTTTTGTTTTTTGGTTTTGAATGTTTTAATGAGCAAGCTAAATAGCTGTAAAATTCAGAGCAGGATCTCAAAAAGTTCACTGTCCCTCAGGCGTTCATGTGTATCTGGTGCTGTGCAGAAGGTACAATGATTTCTAAACAGCCACCTAGTTCCTATGAGAGGGAGCTATGTACAGAACTCAGTTAGACAAAGAAAGACACCAAAGAGTTAAGACTAGCTAAAAAGTGGAGCTGGTCATTGGCAGATCTTGCAGACTGACATCCAAGAGAGAACTCAAGACTCTGCATCTTCTCTTAAACTCTCATATTGGCTCCTCAGGCCTTGATCAGTGCATAAGTGGTATTAAAAGAGCAACTCTCTCATGCCAGTAGGCACCAAAAAACTGTATCTCCTAATTTCAGTAGATATGCAGCTGTTAGATGGAATCTTGTCCTCTCTGTGAATCAGTATTAGCATATTAAGGCCACTGAGATGATTAAAAATTGGAATGTCTGTCATATTCCAGGAGAAGCTGAGAGAGCTGTCATTGTTTAGCGTGGAGAAGAGAATGCTTGGGAGGGATCTTATCAATATGTACAAATTCCTAGATGGGAGGGAGTAAAGAAGTAAAGAAGGTGGAAACAGACTCCTATTAGTGGATGCAATAGGCATAAATTGAAATACAGAAAATTCCATTTAAACGTCAGAAAAAGCTTTTTTACTCTAAGGATGGTCAAATAGCAGAACAGGTTGCCTAGACAGGTAATGGACTCTCCATCCTTGGAGATATTCAAAACCCAACTGAACACAGTCCTGAGATGTAGATGACACTGCTCTGAGTTGGGAGGTTTAGACTAAATGCTCTCCAGAAGTTCCTTCCAATCTCAACTTTTCTGTGGTTTTGTTGTTCTGTGGTTCCATGTTGATTTTTCCATGCTATTGGGCCTGGAGAGGTGTGAAGTATGAAGTTCTGTTACTCCTCGTGTGCGTTAAATAATTGACCAAGACAAGAAAAATGACAGCTGTATGGCACTACAGAACACCCTTCTGGTTTCACAAGCTTCTTCCTAAACCTACAAAGCTACCTCAGTGCACCATTATGTGTGAATCACACTTTACTGTTGCACATATCTTTGTAAGTGCTGTGCCCTTCCATTACACACATTACTGGACATTTAAAAGATCAATAGTTGACTGTCACACTCAGTCTGCTTAGACTACAAGGGTGAGCTCTCTTTTCAGTGTAGACATCTCAGCTGGCATCTATTTTTTGTAGTATTGCAATAATATTCAGTCATCTTTGCAAGCAGTAGGCAGGCAATCTTTGTGTTTAGCCCAGCTTTGTGATTTAACAACTGTGAAAAATAACGTTGTCCTTCATGGTAACAGAGTTTTGCAACTGGAGGTGCCGTACCATTATAATTCCAGTAAGAAAGACACTCAGACTATGCAAAGTATCATTTAAAGTACTATTTATTAGTGCTAACACTGTGAAAGAAGAGAGGATAGTATGGGTAATCTTATATCCCTTCAGATGCAGGGAACTCCAAGTTGTGCAGCATCAAATAGGCATCTGATCTGCGTGCAGCACACCGTGCAGGCCCTGTCTGTGGAAGGGTTACCCTGTTTTGGTCATTTGAACTATTATATGATTTTCTCACAAGAAAACAACTCCATTCAGCATTTCTACTGTCTAACAGAAAGAAGTTCCCATGAGAACTTCTTGATACACCTTTAGGTAAAGGCAAGAACTCACAGGCGTTATTATCACCAGTAGCAAGTGGGAGCTGCCTACAGGCTTTCTGTTACAATTAGCTGGCTAAGTTTATTCTGTGGCTAAGAGATATTCACAGCACAACACAGGCCTGAGGACTAAGCTGTATGTGCAGCACAGCACGTACAGGTTAACTGTTATGTGGATCACATTCCTCTATGTGCAATGATCAGGATCATTACACTGAGATATGTGACTGTCCTGGTTTCAGCTGGGATAGAGTTAATTTTTTTCTAGTAGCTGCTGTGTTTTGCATTTAGTATGAGAAGAATGTTGATAACACATACTGTTTTAGTTTTTGCTAAGTGATGTTTACATCAGTCAAGGACTTTTTCAGCTTCCTGTAGAAGCTGAGAGGGATCATAGGACAAGCTAGCCAAAGGAGTACTCTGTACCATAGACGTCATGCTCAGTATATAAATGGGGGTTGGCAGGGGGGCAGGAATCCACAGTTGCTGCTTGGGACATGCTGGCCAACCCATCACCAGGTGGTAAGAGTGACTTGTGTTATATCACTTTAATTTGTATATTCTTTTACTGTTATTATTATTGTTGTTGTTATTGTTATTTTCCTCTTCCATTACTGTTCTATTAAACTGTCTTTATCTCAACCCATGAGGTTTTTTCCTTTCCCCTTCCTTTTCTCCCTCTCCCCTACTAGGGGCTGGGGGGAGAGAGTAGCTGCATCGTCCTAGTTGCTAGCCGAGGTTAAACCACAACAGTGACACTGTCTCCTGTCCTCATTCTGCAGATGAATTTGCAAGATACTTGACAAAATAAACCAGTTTACAGGGATTATTTTACACTAAACATACCCCAACCCAATTAGATTCAGCTGCTCACAGTGTTTCATAAAACCAGTTCTTGTAAAACTCCAGAAGGATTTCCCATTATTCCTAATTTTCAGTAAATGAACAAAGAGTGCTTCATTCCAAAAGCACCCCTGCTTTAAGGTCAAGAGCAAGTTTATTCATAAGGTAGGCTCTCGTCAGATTTGGGCAGATCCTGTCAGATTTCTAGATACCCTTTCCTGCAGCCGACTGAATACTTCATTACCATTATTTTAGGACCAGCAGCAGTATGGCTATATGGTTGTCAGCAGCGTGCAGCACCTGCCTGGCCAGACAGGCACTTGCCAGGCTGGAGCGAGAGCACTGCATCCTGACAAGCCCGTCTTGGTAACATTTTTGAATGAACCTCAGTGAAAGTTCATGGAGTGGTTCTGTACCAACAGCACGAGTGACTAATTGCCATAAATGCTGTTGCAGTAGTGATTTGCCCACAGATGGCAGTATTTGCAGTTCTTTTGCAGGACTAACGGTATTTGCATTTACTGTATTTGTTCCATCACAGAAGATTCTGTTGTTTAGTAACGCCATAAACTTCACCCAGAAAGACAGTTAGAAAAAACTTACTGACTCATCTCTCAAGCTTTCTAAGAAAATTAAAAGGAAGTGTGATTATTTTAGTACGAGTTGTAAAAATACAATTTGGTACTTTTTAAAGTCAATTATTCAAACTTGACAATGTTCTTTTAGACAATAGCACCCATTTGGCATGTGTGGATATTTTAAGGTATCTTATCATTGCAGATGGGATATTAGAGTACACAGACCCATCAGCATGAAACACAGAACTCAATGAAGATGTTAAAGAAAAGAATGGAGACAGTGGTTTCCCCCTACTCACGTGATTTTGTAACAATAGCTATGAGATGGTTGTCCTTGCTATATTTGCTTTCAAATTGAGATAAAATGGTAGATGTAAAAAACTTAGCAGCAGTCTCAATGGCAGTAAAACTGTCGCTTCCCCAGAGTAAGATGACAAGATGTGCTGTTCTGTGGACAGAACTACTGTCTGAATGAGGTTTTGTGCTACACTGTGAATCTGAGGACTAGCAGATGTTCACTTGTTTTGAGTGCTTGTTATGGCAGGCACTGTCTCTGACAAATGTGTCCTTTTTGTTTGCATTTGTATTGCAGCTTGTCCTGGGTGGTGACTAGGTGGTAGGATAACACGACTTAGAAATACAAGTAGTGATCTCAGTGCCGCTTCTGAAGTAAGCAGTGTGACCACAGGCATAGACTGAGGTTCTGTACCATAATAAATCTCTTGCATGTTAGGATGTGTGCAAGTTCCGGTCAGCCCACTTTACATGCTAAATAATATCTTATCAGAAATGGGCCAGAGCAGTAGGAGCCTGTTTGCTGACTGAGGAAAGATACTTCTGTGTGTAGGCACAGAATCAGAGCTTGTATCGTCTGAGTTTAGTTCCCAAGTTTTCCAAAACCTCTGTAGACCTTAGACAAATTACCAACCCCTGTCTCACTTCCCTATGACCGAAATGGGACAGTAGATCTTCCTTTCTTTCCAGTTTAGCCTGACTTGTCAAGTAGTTTGAGCTCTTTAAGGAGTTGGTTATCTCTTGTTCCAAATGAATGCACATCAATGAGCCCTGCTCTCCATGGGAGTTTTGCATGAATTAAGAACACAAAAGTGGGACTCTCATTTGTTCTACGTATGGGGGAACATGGTGTATGAGCTGCTGGATGTAACCAGATTCCCCTATACTTAAATGCTTCTTAACAGTCTTCTAGCTGTTTTCAGTTTATCTGCACTTTGAGCTCAGTGGCCCCATCTATAAAAATTACGAGTGTACCCCAGCAGTGCAGTGTAAATGAAGAAACTGAAGGACTCGAGGGGCAGGTCCAAAGTGGCAATGCTCATGCCACTGCAACCAACTGGGGAATAAACTGTGACAACCAGAGCAGCACCAAATGCCCCCTAGCCGCCTCTCAAGATGAGAACCAGATCAACCACCTCAAGTATGTGTATACCAATGCACACATGACAGGGAACAAACAGGAGGAACTGGAGCTCCGTGCCCAGTCGGAAAGCTGGGATATCATAGGAATAACTGAAACATGGTAGGACAACTCACATGACTGGAGGATTGTGATGGATGGCTATACGCTGTTTCGTAAAGACAGGCAGGGAAAAAGAGGAGGAGTAGTTGTGGTCTATGTTAAAGAGAACCTTGAATGTGTACAAGTCAACTACAGTGATTGTGGAAGCCCTATCAAATGCCTCTGGGTCAAGATCAGAGGGTTCGTCTCTTGGATTTCTCCAAGGCTTTCGGCATGGTTCTCTACAGCCTCATCTGAGAGAAACAGATGTGTTATGGTCCAGACAAGTGGTCTGTGCGATGGATGGGGAATGGGCTGACAGGCCGCACCTAGAGAGTGGTGGTAAATAGCTCCTTTTCAAACTGGCAACCTGTTACACATGTGGTCCCCCAAAAGTTGATACTGGGCTCAATGCTGTTTAATATCTTCATAAGTGATCTGGATGATGGGATCAGTTGTACCCTAACTAAGTTTAGTGATGACACCAAACTGAGTAGGGGAGTAGACGCATTGGAAGGGAAAGCCACCCTGTAGGAAGACCTGAATAGGCTGGAAGAGTGGACTAACAAGAACCTTATGAATTTCAACAAAGACAAGTGTAAGGTCTTGCATCTGGGAAAACATAATCCAGGAGTGCAGCACAGCCTGAGATCTACCCAGCTGGGGAGGAGGTCTGTGGAAAGGGATCTGGGGGCACTGGTGAACAACAAGCCTAACATGAGTGAACAGTGTGCTGCTGCGGCAAAGAATGCCAGCAGGATGCTGGGTTGCATCAACAAAGACATCACCAGCAGAGGTAAAGAAGTCATTATCCCACTTTACTCTGTGCTTGTCAGGCCACACCTGGAACACTGTGTTCAGTTTTGGTCCCAGCTATACAAAAAAGATGTGGCCAGGCTGGAGAGGGTCCAGAGAAGGGCTACAAAGATGATCAAAGGCCTGGGAAGCCTGCCATATAAGAAAAGGCTGAGAGAGTTGGGTTTATTCAGCCTTGAGAAAAGAAGGCTTAGGGGAGACCTTATCACCATATTCCAATATCTAAAGGATGGCTACAAAGAAGATGGAGACTCCCTTTTTGCAAGG
The DNA here is from genome assembly GCF_965231255.1 of Vanellus vanellus. Lineage (NCBI taxonomy): Eukaryota > Metazoa > Chordata > Aves > Charadriiformes > Charadriidae > Vanellus > Vanellus vanellus. The sequence goes on along the minus strand of NC_138912.1, from coordinate 21,280,500 downwards.
AGTCACATGGAAAAGATGAGGGGTAACAGGTACAAGTTACTCCTGGGGAGATTCCGACTGGACACAAGAGGAAAATGTTTCACAATGAGAACACTCAGCCATTAGAATAATCTCCCCAGGGAAGCAATGTATTCCCCATCATTGGACACTTTTAAGATTCAACTGGACAGGGTGCTGGGCCATGTTGTCTAGACCGTGTTTTTGCCAAGAAAGGTTGGACCAGATGATCCTTGAGGTCCCCTCCAACCTGGTATCCTATGATTCTATGGTTCTGTAAGGAAACCTGTGAAGCACAGAGAATCCTGTATAAGTGGTTTGGCTTATTCAGGAAGTCTGCAGCAAAGCTGGAAATTGAATCCCTGAATCCTGCCTTTAAAGGGAAGCTGAGAACAGATGGTTCCTTGGCATCTCCAGAAGAGCATATACAGCAGCCACATCTGCTAAGAACTTTCTGGTGATGACTCATTGTTTCTTTCTCCAAACATGGTGTCTACTGTAGGAAGAAGCTGTGTCTATCATTTCAGTCCTTCCCTCCTCAAAATTTAATTGTTGTCTAGGCTGTCTGTCAGCAGTAGAGCTTATGAGTGGTACTAGTACTGAGGTGACCAGCCTTTAGCTTCAAACATGTGCAAGAACCCTTGCAAGTCTGCAGTTTTCTTAAAATGTTTTCAGACCATGGATTGAGAGACTTGCTCTGTGGGATCGCTGTGTGACTGTGACAGGTGGAGGGCCTGTCACCCAGCATGTGGTAAACTGTGTCTATCTGGCTCCGCTCAAAGTTGGTTTGGGAGGCGCTGAGATTTTCTGTGGGTGAAAGTTTCTTTGGTATATAACAGATTAGGAAATATCTGGAAGGGCAGTTCTGCTTTATCTTACTCTGCTAGCAGCCTTAGAGGACTACATCTGTGTAAAAGTGTATGTCTCATCCAAAACAAAGTTCAGTCTGAGTGAGGATGTCGTTAATGGGGATCATAACCATAGTATCTGTTTAAAAGCATATAATTATTATATTCCTAGAGGATAAGAACATGGGATATGGTAGAATGTCTCAAAGGGCAGTAATACCTGCTTCAGGGGAATGTATAAAAGGTACCATGATCACAAAATCTGCCTTTAGAGGAATTTTAAATATAAGCCCCTATTAATAGAAGATTATTTTCCCTGGAGCTCTTACTGGTTATTAGTTAAATATTACAGCTGCTTTTTCATAAAAAGGAATTGAAAGGAAACACAATTCAGTGTTTTCAGAAATCTTTTTAATATCCCTGTAAAACAGGAAGAACTGTCAAACAGCAAACACTTCTGTCAAACAGCTGCAAAGGTGATGCACAAATGTGGAGGAACAAATAGTGCCATGAAGATTGCCTTCTAAATCCAGAGTTCTTGTTCTAAACCACAGAAAAAACACCTTTGCTTTAAGTACAGGAATATTTTCACTGAGAAGCTTTTTCAAGTTGTTGTGGTAAAAAAAGTGAATTGTGCATTTGTGTGCAGTGTAGTGCATTCATTGCGTAGCAGTACATGTGCAGTAAATAAAATCAAAGTGAAAGGCCAAATACCAAACGAAGGTAACAAAGTTATGAACAAAAATTTGGCTGATGACACTTGACAAAACTGTGCAAATAATCCTTTATATGCAACGTAAAGATAGTAAATGCAGAATGTATGGAGAGTAATGCTTCTGGGAAGGCTCAAATTCAATAACTTTAAGACAAAACATTGAATTCTATTTATGTTTATACCAATATAAGTCCAGGGTTACTCCACTAATTTGGCATTACTCTGGATCTCTATGGATCAATATGTTTGAAATTAGCATCTGGCTCACATCATAAATTTCATTTCTCTTTTTTCCTGACTTCCAGCAGACTATTGGAAGGCAGAAAGAAAAAATGGCCCTTGGCCTTAATTGTAGTTGCATTACAGTGGCTTTTTCTAAAAGTCATACTTTCAATTTGTATTTAATCCCTCATTCTTTCTGAACCATAAACCTCTCATTCTTAATGAAAATAAACAGCTATTTTATTGTCTTGTTTGTACTGCAGTTTTATATTCAAATGCCTCTTAACATTTTCTCTTTCCTGAAATCAAAGAAGTTTTAAAAATATATACAATTCAGATAAATAAATGCTGTTACATTTTCCTATGTTTACAAGTTACTCTTTCAACACACATCTAGCAACTTCACTTCCATATACATCACCTTCTAGATAAAGGACTTAGAAATAGCACTATGGAAACAAGTACAATCTTACAAACTTGAACAGCAGATTTCTGCTCAAATCCACTCAAACTCACACTAACAGAAATACATTTTACAAGAGAAATAAACTGTACAGAGTTATTTATTCTAATGTAAAGATGTGATTCAGCCCCTACTGAAACCAGTGGGACTTCCCATAGATTGGTTCACATTCTAGATATGAATTACAAGATAGTTCATCAATGGAAAGGATCGGGGAAAGATGAAATGTATATGTGTGCCACAATGCACACACAGTCATTTCATCCAGCTTAGTATTGCATTCCTTTTTACATGGATGCAGAATGAAAGAATACTGATGCTATCTACAGCTGTTCATATTGCTGGGAAAAAATAATATTCCATCCAATTATTAGAATTCTCTTCATACTTTGAAGAGAACCAACCAGGCTTTAAAGGCATCCTATTTTTCTATCAGTTTCTTGATTTAAGATGTCTAGTGATGGTGGTATAAATTCCTGGGCTGGAGCGATGACTGGAAATGGTTCTACATTGTTCAAGCAACCAAAGGTAAACAAATTGAGTCCTTCCACACAAAAGCATAACTACTGTAGAAAATACTGATTTGCAGTCCAGAAGCCAATAGTGCAGAACAACATGTAAGGACAGCTAATCTTCCACCAACACCATCAGAATCTTAGATCTTTGTAGTTACCCTCTGGAAAGAAAAGCTAATTCCAAAGGCTGCTATGCCCTTGTCACAGCCCCAAAATATTTTCCTAACAATTAATACGTTATTACACAGAACACGCAAATTGTCCATGGCAATTTAACAGCAGTGTTGCAGTGCTGGCTGGCTGTTTCTCCAAACTGTGAGCAAGGATTTAAATGACTTCCCTAAGACATGTCAAGCAAGGTTTTGAAATGCCTTAGAAATCAGAGTGATCTAAAAAAGCATGTAATACAACACTTGTCTGTGCTGGCTTGACATCTCTTTAAAGCAATTTCTGGGTGGTCTCTGGAGTCCAAGGGAAATAATGACAGAGTCGTATTGCAGTCAGTAGGAATCCATTGCTTGAAGGTTCTGAAGGACTTCCAGCACAACTTCATAACAGAATAAATACTCATCCTGTATGCAGAGACACCAATGTGAAACACCTGGTTACATTAAACATAAATTCTAGGCAAAGAAGTGCTGTTTATAACACCAGGATCTTTGCAACATGAATACAAAAACTTAGCTATTTAAGAGCATCCTTGTTCTTTTTGTTCCATCACTTGTAAAAATTCAGGAGCATTTTCTTATTCAATGCAGTACCTGTATGCATGTGCTCAAGTCCCATTTAGGTCAGTGAAGGTTATCTATTTTAATCACATGCTCAGTCACTACCCTGAAGATAAAGGTATCAAAGCGTGTGTTAAAATATTTGCCAATAGGAAGAACTTATCCTAGTCTTGTCATGCTTTTCTTCCCACTACCTGGTTGCTCTAAATTGAGTTAGCTGTATCTTGTCTTTTCCTGTGTGAAAACTCTTTTCAGGGGTAGGTTTAACTCAGCAGTAGAAGGGTTTACTGAGGTGATGATAACTCAGCAACAGCAAGAATTCAACAGAAGGCTGCAATTTCGAAGAGTAGAGTTTATGGTATCTCACCAGGTTTGTTGTTGATCCATGCTTTTCTTTTTGCTTAAGAAAGGGGGGGGGGGGGGGGGACACGGACACGGGGAAGACGGGACACTGACACTGGCGTCTGTACTATATTGGTGCTTTGCTTTTATTTCAATGAGTTAGTAAGGGCCAGACCTTTCATATTTAAATCTAGACACCACTTGCCTGGAAGACTGTTATTTTCCTCAAATGAGAAGGCTAAAATTATGCTTTAAGCCCCAGATTTATAAAAGCGTGTGTATATGTACCACTAACTGAGGCTTTTAAAAATCATAATCTAGTTGAATATTGAGAACTTACCTTAGTTTGGATCATGCCAAAACGCTGAGCTCTCAAATCTCTCACTATCTGCTTGATGTTGAACTATCAGAAGAGAACAGTTTTTTATTGACATGCAAGTTATAAAGAAAGATTTAAGCATGTTCAGATGGGGAAGCTGTGACTCAGTTCTTTTACAAACGGTATATTTTTAGTTATTATCTTTCTTGTTCAAAACAATAAAAGCTGGGTTTATTCCATTTTGTTAGGGTGAATTCTACCAGGAATTACTCTGGTCTAAGATAACCCCACGTTGTTGACATCCATACCAGTTTGTAATACTTAACAATGATCTATTTGATACTTACATGTAAATCTTTTTCTATATAGCTGAGCAGAATTTCAACACACAGCAAAACTCCACTTTTTCCAATGCCAGTGCTGCAGTGAGCAACAATAGGTCCTGTACTGTGAGCTTTTCTCATGTAAGAAATAAAATTTACAAGGTGCTCAGCCAGTTTGGGAGTATTGTGGTCTAGCCAAGTGGTAAACTGCAAATGACTTATAATGCGCTTCTCTTCTGTCTGGAACAGAAAGACCAGAAATGTTAAAAATGATCAGTCCTAAGCCAGATATTCAAGGAATTCCACTGATAAATTTTCCTTCAGCCTCATTCTTAGTCAATTTTTTGTCTATCCTACAATTCTGCAGATTTTTGTACTTGATCCTATTAAGGATTCTTTTAGGTTTTCAGAAATGCACTCAGAAGACACAGGCCTAGGAAATCTACTTCATATAATTTTGATGAGACGCTGAAGTTACTCTGTTGCCCCAAAAGGATATAGTTATCATATTTGTTGGGTAGAAAGGAAAAGCAAAACCATTTGTTAAATTGGAACATTCCAGTACAGTTTTCTAAAATTGTTTTTGTAACTGAACTAAGCCATACTAATCAAAGAGTAGTAATATGATAGCCACAATAGTAAGATTGCAAATGCTATTCTGGCTATCAGACAGATTAGATACCGTAACATACAAGCCAAATCAACTAAAAAAATGCTTACGAGAATATTCATAATGTAGATTTAAAAAAGAGTATTATTAATTGAGTGGTCCTGAGACAGTACTTCTTGTTGCCAGCTTGCCAAAGCACGTCAAGCTGAATGCAAAAGAACTACCTGGATTCTTACCATCAGAAGAATTTGAATTCATGTCTGGATTTCTGCTGAAGTAAACCTGTGGCTTTCTGTAGTAATTTGATACTGGTCGAAGACAAACATTGCAAAAATAACATGTTCATTGAAACAATCACATATAATGGCCCATCTTCCCATCCTAATAATCTTTTGGGAAGACTCATATCAAATGCTTTACTGTGCTTCACACTCAGGGACATAAGGTGAATTGTGTTTTCTTCATATAAAGATATTGTTTTCATGATGGAAAAAGACACCAAGTTAGTCCAGCGCAAGTACAAATTTTTTAATTATTCCATTAATTAATATGTCCTGCAAAAGTTTTTGCAAAGCCTTACTTAATATTGAGGCAAGACTGATGGACTTATAGTTGCCCTGATTTCCATGTTCTTACACCTGGATTCTGTATTTGTTAGTTTTCTAAAAATTAGCTCCTGTATTTGTAGTTTCGTGTGTATTCATGTCTTTTCATGAATGAAAGAAGTATCATTTGTTCTAAATTCTAGGATTAAAACCACCTTCTTCCCCTCTTTCCTTCCAGCTACCATTACAGAATATGAATCCATTCTGGCAGCCCTTTGATTTGATGAGAACAATAAGCAATTCTTCAAAACGCTGAACACAACAGCTTTATGACCATTAAAGGACTAATTTTTGGAAATTCTTGTCCAAATGTATGTAACATTGGATCCATTACTTGCGCAGTGAGCAAAGAAGTAGCATCTCATTAACCCTAATTTCATGTCTGTTATTCAGATTTTTACATTCCTAAAAAATACTTAGCAAATATTACAGAGGAAGCAAACAATAATACTAGTAGTTACTTACGTAAAATATGTAATCAATTTCATCATATATGGAAGTATTAAGTATACTTAACTTACCTCCTTGTTGATAATTTCTATTGTTCTAATTATGAAGTACTCCAGAATCTGGTAATTGTCTAGCCTGAGATGGAAATTAGCCAAGTCCATAGAGTCATGGGGAGGTTCAGGCCAGTATCGGTGACATTTGACTTGCCCTAGCTCCACTTCTTTTGTCATCATGGCAATCACATCTGATTCACTCTCCCAGACCATTTGCCAGAAATCAGCCGTAGTGGATGGCAGAGGCCCTTGGGTTATAATATAGAAATGTTCCTCTTCTCCAACTTCCATTCTAATGTAACTTGCATTAATGTAGCCATTCTTTTCTCCCAGAGGAACTCGTGTCTTATCATCTGTATGGAAACAGAAAGTTGCTATTTCAGCTGTAGATCTGAAACAGAGTTCTACCGTCTCTGGCACTCAGGAGATGGGGAACCTCAGCCTCTAGCAGCAAAGTGCCTCTGGATTTTAGAATAAATTTGGCTAGTAGCACTAATATTAATCACTGCTAATAGGAATTCCCACAGATAAGTTTTATGGTTCACTGCAGCTTTATTTCTCTTAAGATACTTGTGTAACACTCTGACAAACCTTCTAATTGCCATAGAATTATTTGGCAGCAATTCAAAATAGTGTATCCAACACTGCTTTTAATGTATGGCACAGGAGCATTATCACTGGGTATTGCTGTTATAAAACAGAAAACTTCTGAGAATGTATACTGTATCATTGATACAGAGAGGTAACTGTGCTACAAATTTTGCATGTGTTGTCCTGCTGCTGCAGTTTAGAAAGATATCAAGGGTCCAGAAAGTGTTCTCCCTCTGTCATGATACCTCTTGGGGAATCACTGAGCAGTATATTATTTTATGGAAATTCTTGTAACAGCAAGTTCAGCTCTTGGACTCAAATCTTCCTTCTAAAATGAGTTCTCGTGAGTGATGAAACTTTTCTGACTCAGGTCAGAGCTGAGCAGCTGAAAGCTCTGGTTGGGCATTATGCTTTCAAATACTTCTGAAAGAATCTTTATCTTTCCAAGACCTACATAACGTTGTGATTTCCACTGTACTTTTCAGAATTCCACTGTTTTCACAAGCAGTAGATGTAACTGTACATTTAAATACATTTAAAGAACTGCTATTATAGTTCAAGGTACACACGCCCACAAAAATGCAGATCAATATCTCTGAGAAAGAGGGAAGAAAACACCAAAACAGCTGGCCCCCTACCAGAGCAAGTCCTGCCTTGTGGAAGATGATACTTCAGAAGATTACATATTGTGCAATGCAGACATCCTTGCGTGAACTCTGCATCTTTTAGAAAAATCAGAGAATCATAGAATGGTTCGAGTTGGAAGAGACCTTAAAGATCACCTAGTTCCAACCCCCCTGCCATGGGCAGGGACACCTTCCACTAGACCAGGTTGCTCAAAGTCCCATCCAGCCTGGCCTTGAACACTCAACACATTTCATTATTAGTGGAGCTCTCTGTGACTAAGGATGTGGTGGGATTTGCACCTCCTGCACCTCAGTTATAACTGTTTTTCTGTTGTCTTTGTTCACTGAATGTATGTTCTCATTAATGTGCACACTTACATGGAAGGATATCTCGGTATCTGTTTTTATCCTGGTTTTCTGGTGCTTTGCCAGTTCTGCAGTCATCTATTGGTTTCACATGTTCTAAAGCCTAGATCAAAGAGAAATAGTCAATCCATGTTGTTCACATCCTTTATAGAGAAGCTTTACAGAGTCAGTGTGAGCAAACTTTACTGCTATATGTGACCCAAGACTGGCAAATAGACTTCTTACAGCAGAGAATCAGTACATCATTCTCTAAACTTCTAGGCAAGGAATTCAAATTGCTTTGCATTTCCTTCAGCCTGCACAAAATTTCTGGGGTTTTCAAGTGAGATTTCCAACCCATATCCTCAGCTCTTGTCATTACAAATCCCTGTTGTATATTGCTGTAAAATAGATGTTTGGAATAGTGCCTTAGCCAAATGTCAGCATTCATAATTGATAACATACTGACTAAAGCACCAACTATTGCACTGTTAACAGGTAGTGAACATCAGTGAACACTTTTCAGTGATGGATAAATTGATGGATATAGGGAACAGCATCAATGATGTTAAGTGCAAATCATATGGTCTTTAAGTACTTCACAGCAGATTTAGGGGGACAGAATGCAGTGTAGCTGGAAGCAGGATTATGCAAGTTAATTTCATTTACAGTTTTAAGTTACCTTCACTTTTCTTTAGTTTTTTACCTCTTTGGTATGCATTGCACAATGTTCAGCCATCACGTTATGCCACTATACAGTGTATATGGACAGAAATACATGTGACAGTTCTTTAACATTTTCATCAGTGTCCTGGCTTGAGGTAGACCAAACCATGACAATCAGTTATTGCAGCTTTTACTCAGGTAAAATATCCATTGGCTTTGGTAATCAGTGCTTTCCCTATTAGATATTTATGTTTTCTGTGCAGATGTGCGACGCAGCTCATAGTATGCTATGCCTACATCAGTAATGGACTGGAATGAATGGAAATTAATAAATGCCCTTGAGCCTTCACAGAAAGTCAGCAAATCCTATACACTTGAGCCTGTGGGATTTTGTACCCAGAAAGTCAGAGATATAAAGGCAAGTGAAAGAAACTGATAACGTTGTAATTACTATGGAAAAGTGGTAGCAATCTATTTCACTGGTGATGAGTACATCCTTTAAAGGAAATTCCAGTACTGTACTGAAGAGTTATTAAATAATCTGTTCTTTGGCAATTTGCTGATAACTGAGTGCTCTGTTTATATCCTGAAACAAGAGAATTTATATGCTTTCTAATTTTACACTTTTTCATGATGTATATGCCATCAGATGTAAGTATGTATTTTCATTATCTGTGGAGGTATGTTACTTTTTCTTTTTAATTTCTTGAAGTTCCTGACCTTAATAGCTTCTTGTGGCAATAAGTTCCATGGAATACTGGAGCATTATGTGAAACGTTTTCCTTTCATCAACTAAGTGTTTCAATACTAGTGAATCCCTAGCAGCATGGATTTCTTGCTTTAATGCGGCCTCTAGAATAGTTCTTAGGCAGATGTTCAGCAGAGCTGAGGGGGTAATAGAAAGAGGTCAGTCTAAGAAAAAGTGATTCATACTCTACTTTTGTGTATTATTTATTTTTCATTCCATGTAGGCAGTATCTTTCAACAGGGAACAATGTAAGCCTGACCTGCGTGGAAAGAGAGAGTCAAATACTGTAGCATCACTCAAACAGCAGAGTAGAAGCCTCATTCTGGCTGGAATAATTGTCTGAGAAAGTTGAGTCAGTAAAGATGTACAAGTCAATGTCCCATACAGTATGCAGAAGGCTGCTAAAAGTAACTTTCTTAGCTCTGCTAAACGCTCAGATCTTAAAAATGGATCACACTTTACCATAAACTCCTTTAACACCTCTTGATTCTCAATCCGCAATTGAAGACCTCGAATAAGACCTGTGACACCAGTCCTTGCACCTACTTCAGCGAGTGATGGTTTAAGGTTGATTAGCTGAGCCAGTTCATCTCCAGAAGCAAAGGTTCTGCCTACATATCAACAAAAAAAAAAACCAAAGGAGTTTGTAATTATTATTATTCCTAGTGCAAAGTCTTGAATTCAAATACTAGGTGGCTGCAGTACTGAAGTACATTTTGATCCTTATACTGCGGAAGTGAAATGTGAAAAAATATTTTTGACTTATGTTCACAGCAGAAAGAATAAGGCAGCACCATAGATACAACCAGCACCTCATTTCATGTAATTTGGAAGCAGATCCAACTGTTGCAACTTATTGTCTCATACAGTCTCTAAATAGTCTGTACCAAATAAACTGTTCTTACAGAATTGTAAAATTTAATGCTGGCTTATATTGGTATAGGAGACTGTGGTCACATCTTCACAGGGAATCATCTTCATGTTTCCAACACTTTCCTGAAAATTAGTATTGCCACATGCTACTTCTAGGAATAATCACTGCAAATTCTTCCTTCCTGAAATAAGAAAATATCTTCTGTTCTTTTCATCTTACCTCACACTCTGCTTCAAGAACAAGATGTGAAATATCTTTGATGCATGAAAATCAGGGTTCAGTTTTACTAATTAGCTCATCCTGAAATATAGGTTCTGATCCAAAACTTGAAGATTAAGAAGATGGATAAACATTTATATCTCCAGAAATGTCACTGCTCTACTGGAGCAATTGAAAAACTTTTGTTACCATGTAGAGTAAACCCAGTAGCTTGTTTGGTAAAAAATATTGGATTGAGGCAGAGGAATTACGGAATTTCTACTTTAAGTCATAGGCTACTGTTTGCAAAGAATAACATGCCAGCTGTCTCAAAGACAGCTTAATTTCCTATATGAACAACTAGGCAGATTCTTTCTGTAAAGTGTCTTGTGATATCAGAGGGGCTTTAGCACCTGAGCTGTGAAAGTGCTCCAATATGTGTTTCAGTACATCAGTTCTAGAGGTTTTAATGAAGTTATTACACGAAGTGAAATTCGGTGATTCTGGGAACCAAGTCTTGAGATAGAATGTGGACCTTCATTCTACTTTTTTGTGTAAGCGTTTTATTTACTTTTTTTGAGGAGTTGTATGGGAACAGTAAGGGAGAGAGGAGAATGATTTCAAAAACCTATTGCATCCAGTAATAACAAGCAAATTTTGTAGTATGTTCCTGGAATTGGTTCCATTAGTTCTCAAAGCCTTCTTTGTCATTGTCTTTCATATATGAAAAAGGCCTTCTATTATATCCAGTCTGTTTACTGTATCCCTTGTAAGATAATCCATCTATTTTTATGTTATTCATTTTCATTTTATTTATTTTGGGACAAACTTAGAATTTTGATTTTTTAATTATGCACTGGGAAGCTCCCACAAAATTGCTTCTAATCCAATTTGCAGTGTTCATTTGTTTTGTTCAGCTACTGAGACAGTGTCATTTCTTTGCACTATCCAATAGTGCATAATTTAAACAAATGTCATGATGTTGCTCAAATTAATTCAAAAATTTTCTTTTCCTCATATTTGCTCAGTTTGTAATTGACTATAATCAAGGTATTCAGAGATTTTCCTTTGGGGAAGGTCATGATATGTAACATTACCAAAAAAAAAAAAAAAATCCCAACAAAAATCCAACACAAAAGACACACAAAAAAATCACAAAAATAAAAAGTTGCTCATCCTTTTGAAACTGGAGTTCCAAAGCAGAGGTGCTCAGAGCAATGGCAATGGGTGATGGCCAGCAGAGCTGCCCTCCCTGGGTTCAGTTAACTACATTCAGACTCATGTTCCTTCCCTCTAGCAGTTCTCCAAAAGAGTTGGAGAGCTGCTGATATAGGTCTTCTTCTTGTGGATGTTGCAAAGGTTTAATAGCCTTCATATGTATCAACAGTAAAAATTGTGTCCTGAGTGCCCTGGTCTTTGAGACACAAAGACCAAATTCTTAGCTTGTATACAAGGGATTAGTGTTGTTCTTGTTGTACATATATAGAGGAGCTGGCCTATAATGTTAGAGAAACAAGAGAAGTTTTTGCGTGGTTACTTCTAGGTAGAAAGGAAATCCTGTGGGGCATATCGTCATCTTCATTGTTCCAGCTGTCTGACTCAGACTGCTGACTCTCTCTTCTGCAGCCTTCATATTCTGCATGTTTCTGTGACCTGTAAAACAGGATTAGTTGAATGGTCTTATGGAAGTGGCAGAAACTTTGGTAATGCGAACCGCACAAGGGTTTTGGTTTTCATCTATTTTTGATCACTTTTAACTTTCTGAAGTGAGTATTTTCAAGAATTAGTGTGAACACCGAAGAACATAAGTTCAAGGAATAATAATAGCATTTTGTCTGGCGTACTGTTTGCAAATATGGCTAGTGAAAAACACTATTATTTGTATGTGGTATTTTATTTTTTTAAAGAGATAAGAACAAACTTTGTATAAAAGCTGCCCCCAAAAATTATTTGAAGTAAGATTTGCCACAGTTATAAACAATTTCTCATGTATGACATTTTTCAGTTGTTAGGCAATCGTAGCTAAATAGGCTTTGCTTGTTACTGTTTCCTAAAGAATTTAGAAAATTTTAGAGCACTTAAGTATGATTTAGGTAGAAGATATGCCTGCAATCCAGAATACAACTGTAATGTGGGCAGAATGTGTCAAATATTCCTCTACTGGCTAACTCCCATACCCTCAGACTGAACATTTAACGATGTTAGTAGGCTTAAGCGTACCACAGTCTTACATTATCCTGTCCTATGTATGATCATTAGACATAATGTTAAAAATAGTAAAAGGTACACTTAAGACAGAGAATAAGATAATAAGTAGCAGCCTTGCAAATGTCTGTAACCATTGCAGTCTGTGCATGTTCACGTTTGTTATGGTTTGAGAGACCCATAACAATTTGTTGTCATTTAGACAATCATTCTATCACCTGATGACCCCTCCCCACCTGGGAAAGGGAAATTGGGAAAAACAAGAAAACCCTAGAGCTGAAGTATAAACAGATTTAATAGAATAAGATTAGATAATTAACATTAACAGCACTAAAGAACTGATATTGATCCTGACACCAATACAGAATATGCAAAGATTATACTCAGCCAATTGTATCAGTAGGAAGCTGTGCACTCCCAGCAGTGGACAGCTAATGTCGGACACTGCGAGCACTACGGCTTCAGGAGGAAGGAAAGGCCTCAGGGCTCCGGCACTGGGGCACGAAGTTCTCAGGATGGCAGCCATCAAGGGAGAGAGAGCGAACTTCGCAGCAAACTTTCTAATTTCTAATGAGCGTGACGTTGATGGTATGAAATAATCCTGTTGGCCAGCTTGGGTCAAGTGCCCGGGTCTCACTCCTCCTCATCCCTGCACCTGGCTAGCTCAAAAACACTGAGACCTTGAGACCCACACACCATAGCTGGCTGTAAAGTAAATATTTTCACAAATTCAGACACTGGAGTCTTCTAAAAGTGCAGTTTTCCCAAGCATTAGAAGAGAAATTAGTCCTGTGTCTCTCAAACCAGGACAACATTATACAAAGCTTTTGCAAATTGGAAATAGAAATACCAGAAAATACTGGTAGTAAAAAAATTCAGATAACAGGACAGGGTCCAGAAAACCATCCTACTTCCAAAACAACCAGAAAAGATAATTGTTATCCCTGTATGTGATAAGTTAATTTTGTATTATCCATAGATGCATTTATGCGTCTTACACACAGAGGAAGATAAATTAATAATAATCACACCTGAGTACCTGGTATATCACAAGATAATATTGTATTAGCAATGAGATAACAGCAAGTGGCACTGAGCCTATGTTCACATGGATGTTCGCACTTGCAGGTGCTCTCAGAGCTTCTTTCAAACTTTATCTCTACAAACAGGTAATTTAGGGAAGATTTTCATCCCTAATTGATGAGTCAAATACTGTTCTGACAAAAATTTAAGTTTTGATTGTAAATATTTAGTCCTTTTTTCCATTTATGTGAGTTATAAGTTACAAAGAAAATAATCATATTTCATATATTCTGCATCATTGCAATCGACAAAACTGCCCATGTCTTATCAACACTCCATTATTCTTTGATTTCCCATTGTACTGTAGAATTAAAATTTGAAGTAAAATTCTTCTCTTCTTGTACTACATACTTTCTTTGGAGTAACATCCTCAAATTCCCAGATGTCTGGAGTTCAACATCTCACTACAGCCATAGTAGTACAGGGTCCAGCCCAGACTGCAAGACCTGCTTGGAACACTTAGTAAAACCTGTGGGCACCCTGCCCACACCAACGTGATAGTGCTACCACTGTTCTCTCCCTTCCTCAGCTAGAAAGGCTAAAGCTAGCTTAGGCATGTCTGCACAAGCTGTTACATCTAGAAGCTTCCGTTTCATTTGTCTTAATAGTTGTGTGGAAGCTGTTTAGCAACTCTTACTGCAGATGGAGCTGCATTCCAATAGAACTATATTTGTATCATTTGTGCATTGTATCATGAGTGCATTTGCATACCATATTAGGACAGCTCTGGAAATGTAAGAATAAATTATCCATATTATTTATTTTCATAGTTTTACTGCATCTCAAATACTTACATGTCTGAAATATTACTGATGATATCATAGTCTTGTCCAGCCAGCTGACCTTGCTGAGGGGAATTGTGAATACTTTCTGGATCCTGCAGGTTTAAAATAAGAAAAAGCTGTGAAAAATCAGTACACAGAAACATCAAGAATATAGTTACTTTCATCAACATTCTTTCTTATATCTAACAAAAATATGTCCTTCATTCAAGAAGGAAAGGGAAAAAAGAATAGTTTCCACTCTTAGAAGGAAGTATGTAACTTTGATTCAGCATTGCAGTATCTACTAGGAGTAAAAGGCCACATCAGCTGTATTTGTGAGTTTCACAACAATACACTCTTCAGATATCTCTACAACTTAGCATGACTAAACTTCGAAAAGGTTCATGTTAGTTATATCATCTCTGATCTCATAAAAAAAATGCAATCACAAGAATCATGAGTCACACACTGCTCTTCACCTCCCAGCTCCTGGCATCAGAAAGCACCACTGTCTGAGATGGAATTGTTGGCAATAATTTCCTTTTCTTATCTCAGACACAATGATGCCAGCTGTTGGAAGCAGAGTGCAGCTGCTCTACTGAAGAAGCACTCAACTGACAGAAAAGGCAGACCTTTGATCACCCTCCATATGCAGTAGAAGCAATAATATTGTTGGCTGGGTTTCCATCCTAGAGAATGATAACTGTGTCCTGCACTTAAATAATGATGCAGGACATCTGGATTTAGT
Organism: Vanellus vanellus; assembly: GCF_965231255.1. Lineage (NCBI taxonomy): Eukaryota > Metazoa > Chordata > Aves > Charadriiformes > Charadriidae > Vanellus > Vanellus vanellus. Next base: position 21,265,462 of record NC_138912.1, on the reverse strand, counting down.
ATGCGGAAGTGGCTCCTTCTCAGTTGTAACGCTTGATAGATAATTATTTACATTTTAGTTCAGAGTAGTGTTTCTTCTTCCTTCCCTGCTTAATATTCCAGATGCACTCAGAAACCACTCTGGCATGTTAAATGGTATAAACTACTGAATGCCCCACAGAATCTTAACAGTATCTGCCACTTATATCTTATTTTATTACTTTTGTGCTTGTATTTCCCCATTAGAACAGGGGAACTCCTGGCTGCCTATTTAACCATTAATTCATTTATCCAGTTTCTGCCCCTACTGACTACACTGACTGGAGAATGCTATATGGATTTTTGTTTTCTATTTGCCAAGGAAAGGCATTTTACTGCTGCTTTTTTGTATCTGGGTTGGTGGTTTTTTTTCAGTAGCTTGTAATTTTCAAAGTCTACATCTTTGGATGGCAGCTGTGCTCTATAAAGTAAAGCATAAATAGTTTCTATTCATAGGAGACAGCTAAAGGCAACCTGGAAATAATGAAGAAAAGAGAGTTAATGGAACCAATTCAGCAAAAAATGTTAGCATGTGCTTAAAGTTAGGCATGTGCTGTGCTGAACTAGATAGATTTAACCACATGCTTAAAACTAAATTTGTGCCTTAATGCCTTGCTAAACCAGGGATCTAATAAGGAACCTGTAACCTTAGTACTATCTCCTACTTCTCATTGATATTATTTCTCTTGTGTACTTCTTTGTCTTTTCATAGACATGACCTTGTTTTGATATTACATTTCACCAATTTCTAACAGTTTAGTTCCAACACCCATTCCAACATTTACATAAAACTTCCTCAAGAAAATTCCTCTTCAAGGTTTTCTCAGCTTATTCATGTCAAGGATTTCTTCCATTTCTCTTTTTCTAGTTTGATTATATTGGTTGAGGCAGGGGTTGGGATTTTTGTTTGTTCTGGAGGATAAGACAACCTGTATTTCTCACATTTTCTGAGGAGAGGTTTTACAGTTGTAAACTTAGAAATAATAGATGCTGTAAAATTTGATGTGGAATGTCTTGCAAGACTTACTAAGATTCAAAAACATAACCACTTTTGAAGATGTTTGGGTGCCTTGGAGTTATGAATATTAATGGAGGACAGTTGAATAGAAATCTTTTAAAGTATATTGTTTTAAAATACTGAATGTTAAAATTAATAAATCATTCATTCCAATATTATAAAGCACCAGAACTAGACTTGCATATGCAACCTTCCTTCCCCCCGCCCTTTTAGCATATATATTATACTAATCATATGCTCTTATCACAGTGGAATCCCCTGACTCATTCCAATGTTAGCAGTTCCAGTCATTGCAGCACCCTTCCCTCACGTTAGTCTTTTTTCATTAAGAAGGTGTGGTTCTTTCCTGCATTGCAGCAAACCCATTTTGTAAATAAACATATGAGTACATTGCCTGATAACTTCTTGCCGGATTCAGATTTTACCTTGGTGCATATCTGGTTGGATTCTTCTTCCTTGAAAGTGAAACCAGCCTGAGCTTGCAGGCTTCCTGCAGCACTGTCTGAATACCAGAAAACAAAATCAAATTAAAATGCCTATGAAGCATGAAATTATAGATCCATTTCTTTTGTGCCACCCACACCAGAGGACTTTGATCTTGGAGGAGGCTCCGAGATACACTGCCAGAAACTGGCATGGAATAGCCCTTTCATGGGTGCTCTGAGAGGGTTAGCACAGCGCAAATGCAATATACCACCAGCATAATTCAGGTTGCCAGAAGATACACTGAAGCAGACCCCTGTATCAGTAGCAGTTCTAAAAAACCTGAAACAGAATTTAAATCCACCTTCCCTAATCCAGCCCATTACTTTGCAGTGCTAAGGGACAAATATAAATAAATTTTGCTGCTAGTGCTTCTATAATATCATTGGGGTTTGCTGGTCCAGGAACACAGTTTAAACTTTCCAGCAACTGCGTAATTCACCAATCTCATGTGAGATGCAAATAAATGTCCCCACACCTAGTTCCTTGAATTTGCAGAGCTGGAGAAAAGGCTAGTCTTGCTGAAGGGAATGGGAATATTTCTGTAGCCCTTAAAAGAGCAAGAGCTCTGATCAGCCTTTTTATAGCTGGCCATCATTCCATTTTTTTTCATCGTTAAACCCCAAAATTAAACTAGAATAGAGATGGGGCAGCAAACATCCTCCTTCCAGGTTGGTGCCGAGCACAGCTTTCTCATCCTTATGGAAAAACTTTCCTCTTGAAACACACAGGGTAGCTTCCAATAAGTGAAGCAGTGTCTAGTGCTTGTGACACAGGCTAGGAGTTAAAGAGGATTAGGTTCAGTCTAACAAATACTGAAAAAATTGAGATCCTCAAACCCTAGAGGCAGTTGCTGCCTAACAGCACAATTGCCTAAAATACCTATGCAGGTAAGTTTGCATCAGTTAAACAGACTACATACATAAATGTTTGCATAAATGTCTAAAACCCCCAGTGAGCTCTGCGTCTCTTCCTAGTCAGCTGGGGAGAACGCAAATGTCAATGGCAGTGGCTTCTTGCCTGAGAAGATTTGAAACAAAGCCTCCAATTTGCAACCAGCAGACCAGAAGGTATATTAAGGAAGAATTCTATATTCTTCCCACAGAAGTTTCTCCACATTATAGGAAACATTTAAATGTTAAAAAAAGAGGAAAGTTGAGGAATATAAACCCATAATCTATTTTTAACAGTATGCCCTTGCTTCCACACCCAGCTTTAATTAGTATTTAAATTTTGAGTATTCAGTGGAGCAGAGCCCACAGCACAAGTTTCTTTCATTAGAGTAATCAGCCCTTTAAGTACTGCCCTATGCAGGTGGGTGTGCTCTCAAATTACTAGCAATCAACCCGGGAGCAGAGGCTTCTGGATTTAAACATGAACGAGCACAGAAGGGAGAGTGGCTGCCTGACAGGCAGAACAGGAGGTGTGGTGCTTCCAAGAGATAAGGTAGGTGTGCTAGGATGTGAAATTTGCGGGAAGTGTATTTCAGTAGCTGGGTCAATAATTGGTTGTGATTCCATCAGTGAGTTGTATAAAATTGGGTAAAATCAGACCAGGAACCTTCTTGACTTAAGAACATGAGCTGAGTTAAAGCATCTTTGAGGGTCTTGTAGCTTTGCTTCTGCTATTCCTAGACTTAAAAATCACACTTGGCCATTCCTTCCCTGTGGTCCTATGTCCTGAGTAGCTTAGCCAGAGCTGCAGATCAGGGTGAAGAATGTATTTGTGTCTACAGTTATGAATCAGGACTAACTGTAAAATTAGTAATATCGAACTGTTTTGCTAATAGGGAAGTTGAATTCAGGCAACACATAACCCTACTTCTGTTGTACACTGAGTGGATGTAGCTGCTTACCCAGTTCCGCTCTTGTGTTTGTGGGGGAAGGCCGACTGTTGCTCTGGTTGCCTGAATAAGCCCAATGCAAAGCCATGCTTCGGCAGACAGTGAGTTGAACAGTGCCTCGAGCTTTGCGCAGCAAATCTATAACTGCTTGGCGTGGTAGGCCTGACACAGAAGTCTCATTCACCTGAAAAATACAATAATACATACTTTCAGATTCCTGTTACAGAGAGCTTTTTTTAATTGCACATCCTAGCACTGAGCAATCTTTACATAACTTCATAAATTCCAGTGGTTGTTCTGGGTCTGCTTCTCTGCTGGAGGTACAACTCCAGCAGTAGAGAGGCCCAGTCCCCCAGGAAGGTGAGCTCTAGGCAAAGGGGGGGGTGGGGGGGTGGAGCGCAGAACAGCCCTCTGATCCCAAGGAGCTGAGGGACGCCGTCTTCTATATGTTACTGTGCCAAGCAGCCTCAGATTTCCAATCTGCACAACCTTTATACTGAACAGAATACTTGTTATAAAATAACTAGAGAAAATGTAGGCCAAAACATCGAAGAATAAGCATTACCTTAAGTAGGATGTCACCGATTTGAAGCCTCCCATCTAGGTCTGCAATGCTGTCTGGGCTGATGGCTTTTATTAGGATAGCCCTGCCATTTCGTCCACCTACCAGTGCAAATCCTAGGCTTCCATTTTCTGCTTTTTCCAGCTCTATCTTAAAAATGAAGTCCTACAATAGAAAAGGATGGGGCCTAAAGTAGAGTTTATTCAGGGCTGGTTTTGTTGTATTTTTAATACCAAGGAATCCCATTATGTTTCATAGTCCTCACTGGCTGATACGGATTACGGGATGTATTCTTCTCTTGAATAGGTGTATAGAATTTCCAGTGATTAACATAGCAGCTGCATGTATGTATCAGAATGAAAACAGTACATACTTATTTCCATAATCTTTTTTAATAATTGTTGGAGGGGAAAGAGCCTCTTAGGAGCAGGGAAACATGTACTTTTGTATTCCTTTTATAATGCATCAAATACATCACCTCTATTGACAATCAAGTCACTCTTGTCTCCAGCATGACAGTAATGCAGTAAATACTCCATTCTTCTATTGTTCTGTAATGAAAATCTTAACCTTGTAACCCCAATCTACCCATCTGTTTGGCTTTAGCACTTCATTCAGTTTTGAAATCAGCTGCTTTTTTAGGGTCAAGTATTATGTCAGAAATAGCAGCAACCTAGAAATGTTTATGACTGGAACTAGTCATGCTGCAAATGTTGCAAATATCATCCTCAGAAATTATTTTAGCAAGTTGAACAGATAAACCATCATGGATTAAATAGTGCAGAAGGAGCAGTAATAGTGATGACAATCAAAACTGAGAAAATTGTTCCAATTTTTCTGCAAGGTTGGAGGTCTAATTTTAACAAGAGACAGCCCTTCTTTGCAAACCACAATCAAGAGAAAGCTAGTAAATCTATTCCCATGAAACATCTGACCCAATGTAGGTAATTTCAATTCCAAGTAACATTATTTTCCAATTGTCTGCACAAATAGAAGTGATGTTTGCACTTGTAAGAATTTTGAAGCATTGTATGTTGAGCATGGAAATTACTTATTTTTTTCAAAGAACATACGTGTGTTTTAGATATTCATCATTTCAAAAATAGTATTAGTCTTGCCAAATACAAACTGTTATGGTTTATGTCAATGCTGTATAATACTCTAAAGGTTTGGAGTAGTTTTACCCTCTTTTCAAATGCCCCTTCTAAGAATTTCAGAAAAAAACACATTAATCTCATGTTTCAATAATTGTTGTGGAAAAAGCTTCCCAGTTACAATTACACTTATTTTCCCCAGAATCTCATGCTGTGACATTCTGTATCTTTTTCCTGTGCTACTTTCTTTCTAAGCAAAGGATTAATCTTTTAAGCTGTTAAGAGTACTATGAAGACCTAATGGAGGGTCTATGTCATATGAGATGTGCTTATTTTACCAAGCTGGTAAAATAGTGGTATTATACATTGATAAATAGCAATAGAAGAGTCTGACCCCAGGACGTGCTCAGTGCATTCTAGTCCATGCATGCTGAAGCAATTCAACGTTTCACAGGTCACTCTCCAAAAGCATTATATTCATGTCTTCATGGAAACCGGAGAGGAAGCAAATACATTAAATGCCACTATTGAAAAAATATCACTCCATATAGCTCACTTCGCTTGATGGACCATCTCACACTTGATAAAATTGTCACTTACCTTACATTCTGGAGAATCGGGAGTGTTTTGCTGAGCACCACAGTTTGTTTCCTCCAAATGTTTCTCTGTGAAAAAGCAACATTTACACAGTTGTACTGATAAAATGTTCTATAGCATAACACTCAAAATCATATTCAGAGACATTATAGAACATTTTATATTTGACATGTAAAACACACAAAAAATTTCTGTGGACTTGTGTGTGCTTACACTCCTGAACTGTGAACTGAGCCTTCTGTGCCTTATCCCGGTAGTCTTTTTATCTCCCAGTGAGCAGGTTCCAAAACAAGCTTGAAAAGCTGCATGTTACAGGGTCAGAGACACCAGATGGACAACAGGTAATGTATGTGTTCTCTGAAACTGAGGGAGGCAGTTTTGTTTATGAAGAATTAATTTTTCTCAGGTGCTGCCAGTACCACCTACAGACTTACTCTCTTTCAAAGAGAGGGCACAACATTTCACAAACCATAATTGAAAAATGCAAAGTTCCTTACCATGTTGATGCAGCAGATGCTGTTCTTGGGAATTCGGGTTTTCATTTGAGAAAGAAACACTGGCTTTCTCTGTCTCGGCATGTGGCCCTAAAAGCATACATGTGGGTTTGTTCTGACAGGCCTTCTGCTAACCTTCATATACACGAGGGAATGTAAACTCTGTGCTTAAATTATTAAACAAAGCATCAATATCCGGTATTGATACTATATGAGGCAGTTTGAGACACAGCACTGCTTAAGTTTGCCAATTTGCACAGTGATATAAACAACTCTGTCATGTGTTGCAGAGATGTTGCATCTCAGTCATTGCTATTGTTAAAATTGTAACAACAATCAGAGATCAGACTGAGACATTCTAGACATGTGGCAATGATCAGGCAGAGGAAGAAGCAGGGTGTGTTAGTGTCTGCAGACATGGATATGTAAGAAGGCAATGTGCATTTCTTGACTCTTCTGCCTCTACCCACCCCCCTAGTTTTGGGGTTTTGCTTTATCATATCTTGGTGATCTTAGTTGTAGTCCACAAAGTACTCTTAATCTATGAATTATAGAAAATTGCGTGTTCTGTTGTTAAAAACAAACAAAAAAACCCAAATGAACCGAGCTTAAAAACCTCCCTGTTGCTTTTGCAATTTTAGTATGCATTTTTGCAACCAAGAGATTCTATAAAATGAAGGCTTGCTTTCTTAATAGCAAATTATTGTAGATTTATAAATAAATTTATTTATAAATAAATTGTAGATTTATAAATAAATCTACAAGACATCATAGCAAACAGAATACCAAATTACTATAGGGAAGAATCTTGTTTTGTAAGAGATGCAGCTAACTGTACCATTGTAGAGGTCATAAATCTGTATCAGAGGTGGATCAGATCTGGTAACCTATTTTGAAGGCGTCTCGAGAAATCTTGGAATCTGCAGAGCTCATGGAGCAAGGATGTGTAAGCAAGGTCCTACCAGCATTTACCATGCTTTAGTTATACCACAGTAACTGAGAGTACAAATAGCTTTATCTGTGTCTTGTAGTAAATTCAAAGAAGCTTGGTTTTCTGTAAGTGAAATAAGCTGCTTCCACTTATAAAAACAAACACACGGCTAGTTGTTGTAGAGCAGGAAATCTGAAACTAGCTTGACTTGGAATAATTTTTTCAGGTAGCCATATGCCAGTACTCAGATGAGTGTAGGCATATGAGTAATTCTGGTCCAGGATTACTTTTTCAGGTCATCTTTGCAAGATTAAAAAAAAAAATCGGATATCCAGTCAGGTAAATGAAACTGTGGGTTAGGCCTGACTTAACACTCCAGCCAAATGTACGCTGGGAAGTACTACTTGCATAGCCAAGACACTTTCTATGCCGTGACATAGACATGATACCTGTCTCTCCACCTGATGGTGCAGATGCAGCCTCTGCTTGCTGAGACTCCTTCTACTGCTAGAGCAATTCTGGTCAAGTCTTTGTAGTGCAGGTGATTACTGAACTTTTGTGTCAGTTACAGTATTAAATATTGACCCCCGATAGGAATGTTCTTATATTAAGTAAGGGGCATTATATTGGTGCTGCCTGCTTTGTATTTTCTATAGATTTATTGATAACAGTTTAAAAAGTTGGTCTAGATGATGAAGTAGTAGCTCATATTAAATAGTGGCTCAAAAAGTGCTGGAAAACCCCTTAGAGAATAGTGTCAATCAAAACATGTTGAAATATGACCACATAAAACTCCCATTTAATAACAACAAATTAAAAAAAATAGAAACTGTCTATGCAAAATGCAATAAATGGGGTTTTACAGATTACTATACATTTTATTTCTATCTTTAAAGAGCTATCAAATTTTCTTCAGACCCTTAGAATGGCCATAACAGAAATACTCAATGCCAAGTTATAGGCTGTTAATAACTTTTAAAATGCAATTAATCAATACCTTGTGCTTATTTCCAAAATCAGAAGCAAGTTTTGAACTAAAACCCAAAGATATTAGCCTTACTTACTATTTTCCTGCTCTATAGGAACCACTGGATTGCCATTTCTGGGGGCAGAAAAAGTGAAATATGTGAGCCATTAAGAGCTGCATGCTTTGTAAAGCACATATGAAAAATATTTTTAGAAGGTTGTCTAAATTGTAGTTATACTTCTATGATTTTTGTTAATGGTGCTTTCCTCAAAAGCATTTGTATCAATATATAAAATATTTTATTATATCTAACAACAGCGAAGCATTTTATTTAAATTGGTGGGAGAAAGAAAGAACGTGTTAAACCATCTGTGGTACACTTTGAATTCAACTTCCATTCCCCCTCTATAAAGTGGGAATGATCTTTTGTAATTTCCTTTGCTCTATTTCAGTTTGTTTCCCTATATTGTAAATTCTTACGATCAGGGCGTGTTGCCTACTATCTGCAAGAAGTATAACAGGGCTGCAGTTTCATCTGCTAGATCAGTGCAAGTTAATAAAACATTAGTAAAAGTTTGAACTATGTTAAGACAGCTGTGAGAGACATACTATCACTCACTCTAGTTATGCAACTTAGTTATTCACATACTTTGGGGTTACTATTTGACTGTTCCTCTGAGATCTTTGAAAGCTATTTCTATATCAGTCCAGCATCTATGCTGGCACTGTATCAGTCTGTAGAACCAATAAATCTAAAGTGCAGCTAAGAACTGATGAGGGAAATTCTTAACTGGAGGTTATTGATCAAGCCTGGGCTGACTTTGTTGCATGCCACAGATTAAATGCTGCATTTTTAATACCTTTTTAAAACATTTGTCTGTTGGAAGTAACTCTGAGTTTTCCTATCCGAGGTAGTTTCTTGCCTGTAGTTGCGAATCTGAGATTGTACAGAAAAGCTTGGCACTAGTGGTGGAAATATAAAGATTCTCCCCAGAGACTAGGATATCTGAAAATGGTGGCCAGCCTCCCAGTTAAAGGATTCACATTTGTGTTGGATCATGAAGTTTGAAGAGTTTGCATTTGTGTTGTATGACTCTACTTGTACTCACTGTGTTAGTTGTAATTACAAGAGTTAAGATATCTTATGGATGTTATGTATCAGGTCAGAGCTTTCAGACCTTTGAGGTAAAGCATTTTTCTTGTAGTTTGTCTTGTTTCTGTTGTTTGACTTGCTGATGTAAAATTTAGAAACCTGCTTCAAAATTAGGATTGAGATTGAGTATGCTCGAATTTACCTTGTGGCTTTGATTTGGACATTCTGGGTGGCAGCTTCACACACTCTCACTGCATCATCCAGGCTAATGCCCTCAGTCCACAGTCCACAGATGTAAACAATCTGATCTCGTGGCTGCAAACTGCCTTCCACACTGGCAGGAGAGCCAGGCACTATCTCTAGCACATAAATACCTTGTAACTTGCTTCCAGCTCCTCCTGTTAGCTTCAAGCCTAGAATAATGCAGAGAAAGCATCTTTTGTGGCAGCATGTTTTGAATGTCACTGTCAGTGACATACAGCCTAATGGAATAGATGCGTGTCATTGAAAGATTGGCTGAACAAATCACTGACATTGTAAATAATAGTCTTGTCCCAGTGAGATGGGGTGTAAGAGCTGGACTGGGAGAGTGAAATGCAATTCGATGTTTAAAAAGTATGGGAAAGACTTAAATGGTATAGTCCACTTCTGTGTTTCAGCTATTCCAGAGTGCTTTATGTCACCTTATGTTGAACAGTTATTTGAATAAGACAGCTGCATAGCAGTGTCTCCCTCATTGGAGCGCTTAAGTGCCTTGCAGCCTTTAGAGTGCCATAGGGAAAGGAGGCATATGACAACTAAGGAGCTACCTGCACAGTGCAAAACTGAATTGTGCAGCGATATTCAAGCAATCTGAACAAGCTAGTTTCTGAACTGGAAACAGAATGCTATACCTGGGCAAATATAAGTATACTGTATCCTACATCCACAGTTTTATCTCTGTGCAGTACTCGCCACATTCTGCAGAAATACCAAGATACGCTGTGGGCATTTCTTTTATCATTTGTATGGTACAATGGAGCTAAAGCCTTGTGTCTGTGGTAAATCAAGGATGTGAGTGGAGATCTTTTGACTAGCAAACTATTGCCTTAACCAGTGGCTCGTCCTTCTTAAACTTTGCCTTTTTCTTTTTCTTTCCCTCCAAATAGATCTTTGTGTATCTCGGCAGGTAGTAGACATTATTATCTAATTACCAACAACTTCTGTATATCAGTAACCTAAAAATATGAGACTGGAGATCTGCCAGAAACTTCAGCTGAAAGGGTGATAATACAAAGATCAGTTTTCCACCTATCTTCATTAGTCTAATAACAGATATTAGTCTTCCCTTTAAGGCCTTGCCCAAAATAAAGTTTGCTGTTTCTTGGCCATGTGTGATGGAGCAGAGCATAAAGGTGTCAAGGTCACTCAGGATCATATTGATCCAAGGCTGCAGTAGCTTATGATTGTCTCAAGATTGCTGTAATCCCTGTCCAAAATAGCATGCATAGTATTTACTACACACCTAGCTGTCCATTGGCACCTTTTGTCAGAGTAATTTCAGGAATCTCATCCAGCCTAAAAGAGGGACGTGGATCACTGTCAGCACGACCAACCACAAGGTGCAGATCAGGAGGAGAGCTTTGCAGTAAAGTCAGGGCTTCGTTGCATGGTAAAGATGTGACATCAGTTCCATTCACCTAAATGACAAACCATTAAAATGATGTCATGGATCTCATTGACCATCATGTACTTCTACCTCCACTCTGAATTTTGCATATGAACTTAAATTTGTTTTCACTTTCATGTTACTGCTTTACTGTGGTATTTAATGTCAGTGATTGCAGTAAGGTTTCTTTTTTGATCTTTTATTTTTCTGAATGCAGAGCTTTCAGAAAAATAGCTCTTTTTTTGCTTGAAACTCAAGGTCTTGTAGCAAAAAACAAGGAAGACAGTCTAATGCAACAAACTGAAGATGAACCAGGATGAAAACAGGCTTTATTAATACATTACAAAGGACGTAATTTCTGCATCCTTTGTATGTCACCTATCTTATTACATTAATTCAGTTTATGTCATTTAATTTGGAAGCCATTTAATACCTCAGTAGTCTTGCATTGCTGATAGAGGATTCATGTTATTTGCCTGGTCATACAATCTATTCAGTCTGAAATTTGTCCTACTGAAGTCACCAGAATTACATTTATTATATGACTCACTTGCACTTGCATGCCTAAATATGTGATAAACAGGACCCTACGAAAGGAAGAATGCTGAAGCTAAATGACATTGATCTGAAAGTACTTTCTCCTCTGTATAAACTCAAAGAATTACTGTACCATAATGATTCTGTCTCCCCTTTTTAGTCTTCCATCAGACAGGGCAGGCTCATTCAAGACTTCATCAACATACAGGCAGTTGTCCACTTTGTTAAGAACTACAGAGAATCCATAACTATTGTTCTGTGACTTTGTCAAAGTCACAAAGACCTCTGTTTCCTGTTAAAACAAGCACAAGATATGTTTCATGTAGGCTTTTCTGTTGCTTCATTAACATCTCCCATTATGTTTTATATGTAGATCAGAATCAGATCCTCAGATTGTAGAAATAAGAGCAAACATAAGGGTTTCTCTGATCTCTCACTGCCTTGTTCTAGAATTAATTTTACTTCTTTTTACCTAGTGGACCTTCATGGTGATTGATTGATAGGGCCTAATAAGGCAGAGAATGCCTTCAGGGACTGGAATTTTGGCATTTGAGAAGTGTAAAGAAAGGCTCGGAGTACTCTGAGTTGACAACCATTATAGGGTGCAGAGATTATCATTGTTATTGATATTGCTGTCCCATTGAAGGAAATGGCTGGAGCTAAATTTTGTCCTCGGTACTCTCAAATTAGTAGGAATTCAGAGCTCATTAGTGTCAGAAGGAATGCAAGATGTTCAGCATTTGGCAGGACTGAGCCTTATATTTTGAATAGTAATTAGCACAAGGATCATACTTCCTTATCAGGACATTACAGTAGTATCGCTGTAACAAACTGATTTTCAACATGGGTTTAAAACACGACAGAAAAAAAACAAGTAGTGAACTCCAATTAATTTCAGAGACTACTAGAGTGCTTTTAGGCCTTTGTACACTGGGAATAATGCTGCAGAACGCTGGAAAGTTGAAGAAATAGTAAGATGGCAAGACCAAAGAGAGGGCCTTAAGGCAACTGGTAAAGAATTCTGGAGAGCTGGGCATAGCAAAAGGTCTGCTTTACTTGAAGATTGTGGACATTCAGGGAAGTAAAAAAAAAAAAAAAAAAAAATGCAGAAATAGCATAGATAATGAGTTAAAATTAGTGTTTAAGAATGTTGTGTTCTGAAAGCCGTTTCTTTTCCCTTGTCATATTCTACCTGTCACATACCCTGGTGCAATCTTTTTCCTTCTCTTCCTCTAGTTCCTCGAAGTCTTCCCATTCATTGTCACTGTCATGTGTCTCTCTAGCAGGTAGGGATGATGAGAAGGCACTACAAACACGTGTTTGTGGGGTCACCATGGTTGTGGAGAGTGTCTCAGAGCTTCCTCCCCGTGAAAGTGAGGTCACAGACGTTGAGCTGATAGTGAGATACTCTTCATCAATAGGGGTTAGAGAGAGTGTTTCAGGCATACATTTTGTGTTTGATAGGTCATCATCACTCTTATTAAATATGTGGCTGGAAAATAAAAAGATTGCAGTGCTGGGGTTTTCCTCCATATGCTTTATTAGATGGCCACCGAAAAGTCTACAGCTTATACATGACCTTATTTTAATTTTAAATGAAGTACTAGTTACGGTATTAAATTGCTGTCTGGGTCCTCCAGTGTTACTATAAAAATAAGTAATCAATATTTTGCAAAGATACTTAAAAGATTGAAAAGCCTGCAGAATTTGAAAACAGCCTTTGCAAAATCTTGCATTTTTTAAGGCATTAATTAGTACTTTGTTTGCTTCTTGAAAAGAATAATCAGACAATTCCTAGACCATTAATTATTTCATCTGCCATATACCACTTACCAGATAAGCTAATTAAGTTGTTTGCATATTACAATACTACTACAATTTTCATATTTACATTTTCTTGAAAAAGGAATGCCAGCCCCATTCCTGGCTCCTATAGGTCCTTCCTTAGTAACTAGAGCACAGACCAGAAACATGAAATATAAAATGATTCCTGTGTCGCCATTAAAAAAAAATACAAGTCCTGCCTTCTCTTTGTAAGCTTGCTTTTACTCTTATGCTTGCCTTGAAACGTAAGAGTTGTCCTACAGAAATCAAGATTTGTTCAATTTCTTGAATTAAAATTATTGATTTTATTCCACTATATTGGAGACACAGTATTCAGTACTTTTGGTTACAGTAGTGCAGCACTCATACAACTGTCTTGCAATGCAGACTTACGCAAAAAACTAATAAGATGAAAGTAAACAGACAGGAGATTAGGATAGTCAGAATAAGATGGTAAAAAAAAAAAAAAAACCAAAAACAACCTTCAGTAATCAGCAGTGATTAGAAGCAGATAGCCCTGTACTTAAACCTAAGCAATTCACTTTCAAAATTCTAAGGGCTGAAGGGAAGGCTGCAGAGCAGATTTCGGTATTCCCTACCTTTTGGCCCATCCAAATTCACATGGTGAGTAGCAGTTCTGCTTCATTTCTTCCTCTAGGGAGTGCAAGACTTCAGAACTGGCAGCTTCTTGATGAAACTTCCAAAGGTGTTTATAGAAACTTTCCCTGGGAGCCATCAGTTTCTCTATGGGCTTCTCTTGAAACTCAACTTCCTGGTCTTCATAAGTTGAGCTGTCCTCTTCAGGAGGCTCACTGAAATCTGCTGCCATTGGAGAATCCAGGCAGTCTTCAAGGTCTGGAGAGGTGCTACCTCCATCACTGGTAGACTGATCCATACTATTTCCTACCTCTGTACTTTCTGGCATTTCTGCTACAAATTCCTTAATTGGAGATGGTGCTGGAGTCTATCAAAATAACAGAAAGGTTAGTGTAACTCCTTTTTTACCTCCTGTCTTCTTTCCTTTAGGAACAAAATAATCTGAAGAAGCAATATCAATAAGCATCTGAATGTGAAAATATCAAATGGTAGCTGGAAGGGAGGGAAAAAATAGAGGGAGGGACTCTCTCACCAAATAACTGGTTTGTCTTTATGCTTATCTTTCACATTCTTCAGGAGTTTCAGCCAGGGAACTACTACACAAGTTCACTTTTCCTGATGAATTCTTTGCTAGAGGTGGCTACTTTTTATTTCTTTTCATATCATGCCTCAACTTGGTGTCTATACTATCTTCATTGTGTAGAAATGGCTTTTGGATTTGACTCCTGTGTGACTGACTGTAGAAATCGGGGAAGGTCACATTGCAGGAGAGCAACAGGAGTCAGTTTGTTATCTGGAGATGGTCCTGAGAGCTCTTGGAGAGCTGTGGGACAGGTGGGACAAATCCTGGTGGGACAGGAAGCTTGAGTGGGCCATTCTCAATGGAGCAAGAGTAATGTAAATGCCTGTTCATTATAAGAGTACTTGTGTATGTCTTCATGAGTTGTGTTCAAGAAGCAGGAATAATAATGCTAAATAATGCTAGCACACCTAACGGCACTGTTTTAGTCTCTGCAGTCTCTACTGGTTTTTTTTTTTGGTTTTTTTTCCTTCTCCCCTACAGATTCTGCTAGCTATCAATAAGAAGCTGAATAACCAGTTGAAACCATTGTTTGATTTATTTAAGTTTATTAAGAGGTAGCCTGGATAGGAAGTTCTTTATTTTCCTCTCGGCTTTTGGGAGTAATATAGCTAGCTTATGCCCATGAGTTATAATAGCTGCAGTTGAGAATATCTGCAGTTTCTGGCTGAGCACCTAGTAAAGCATTTTTAGATGTATCACTAGATCTGCTTCAGAATGTGCTGTTTCACTCCAATTAGAGTACTGCAATCCAAAAGTTATTGGACTGGCATAAACATGTTTCACATCTGTCGGTGTTCTATTATTTTGGTTTCTAAGGAAGAATCAGTTGAACTCTAGAGGTTGAGTTGAAGCTGGGAAAGGAAAGAAATTGAATAGAAAGCCTTGGAGAAAAGGGAAGGTTGCCTTGTTCAAGACTGGATAGAAAACGTAGTAGTGTGTTTTTCTGGGTTTACAGAAGCAAGTTTACTGAAAGAAGCTTTGCCTTACCGGGGCACTCTGCTCTATCTCTGGAAGAACACCTTTTGGTGGTCTGCAGAGTAGCAGTGTGACTTCTGAAGGAGCTCCTCTCAACAAGTGCAGGACTTCCTAAGCATGAAGAAGGAATATTAGATTTCTTATGGAATGGTCTGTAGTACATGTCACTTTACCAACTGGGATGGAGACAATTTTTATTGTGAATGCCAAATTCCTAGTATTTGTGCCTCTTGACAGTGTCTGGGGGCCAAAATTCATTACTGTATGGTTTAAAATAATTCTTTTCCTTTTCTTAAATAAAATGTTTTTTTTTTTTTCAGACAAATTCATTCAAAATGCATAGGGCAGGGATATATCTTCAGTCAACTATATTAGCATAGCTCTACAGACTGCCATATTGACATAACTAAAGGGAGACTTTGTCAAAGCCCCTCCTTGACATAACATCTATTCAGTGGCATTGAGCTTTCAGCTATAGTGGGAGATGAAATACTTAATCAGGGGAGGGGGCAATGCTCTAGGCCAAAACATCCTGTCTGCCCCTCTGTACAAACTGAGTAAAAAGGCTGTATGTCAGAGAGCAAGACAGTGCTGGAAAAGGACAGACTTCAGGTCAGAAAAAAACCAATGGAGTACAACTACAGCACCCCCCAGGTGTCTAGGACTTACAGCGCCTTGTCTTTTGCCCTAGCTATTTCATGATATGAATGACTTGTCAGTGGGAAAATTGCATGATTTCCTCATTTCTGTTTGTTACCAATCTTATCTATTCAATGCATATTCACATACAAAACTCTGGGATTTTTCATAAGGTGAAAAGATTATGTTGAAAAAATAAATCCATATGTAGTCCTTTTTTTACTGTTTAATTTCTTCGTGTGAGTATAGAATTTCTCATTCCAGGTAAAAACATAACACTGGATTTACCTCACCTGGCAGAGATTTGAATCTGGGACATGGTATTTAGCATGACATTATGAAGCACAAATGACCACAATGTTCCAATTATGTTTAACACCAATAAAGATTCCAACTAATTAACAATTGGTGTGCATCTAACAATAGACCTTGTGCATCAGTAGTAGAAAGTTATAAATTAAATAGTGGAAGAAGTTGTCTGTAAGAATTCTCTTAGGAAGGAGATTCTCCATAAGAATTCTAGAGAATGATCCTATGTAGAAATCAGATTCATTATATGCAAATTCCAACTCCCTCTGGTGATAATTAAGTTTAAAATCAGTTTCATCCCATTGTCTTTATTAACATGTTACCCATCCTGAGTACTAGTAATAGCACTGCCTGGTACCTGATACAAAATTCCTTGAACAGGTTTCCCATTCACAGCTAAAATGATGTCTCCAACTTCAATTTTGCCGTTCTCTTCAGCTGGCTGCCCTGGAAACAGTCTTTTGATCCTGAAAATAGCTCCTCCAAAGTGTTCACAAGCATCTCCTTCCATTTGCAGAACACTAAAGCCGAGGCCTCCAGAATTCTTTGTCAATTTGACTTCAAACATATTATCTGTTCAAAACAGGAATTGGAAAAAGAGTGGGAGCTGTGGCATATGTGCCCCCTAAGGAGCTGATGTAAATTATACCCTAAGCAGACCTTTTCCCTGTGAGCTGCAGAGGTAGATCTACTGACAATAATAGCAAAAGAAGGGTTTGGTGTTCCTTTAACTTATGTGAGCCCTTGAAATCACACAGGCAGAATGGGGAGAACTGGATTCTATGCCACTGTGTGTTCACAGAGTTTATGCCATCTGGTACAAGCCCATAAAGGAGGAAGCCTTTTTTACCAACATAAAAAGGTTCAAATGCTATCCTTCTCTGACATTCTTCTGTAAGCATTGAGTAGATCTGTTGCTGTATTCTGTAGCTGCCTGATGTTAGTTTGGATCCTGCACTAACCAGCATGAGGTAGAATCAGAGCTACTGCTCTTTCCAGACAAGAACAAGAGACCGGCCCTTTCCCAAATACCATACTTGCAGCTGAACCCCGTCCTGCTAGGGACAATGTAGAGGAGTAACCTCCCCATGGGAAAGTATGGTTCAGACTTGGTGTTTATGAGACAGCCTTACAGTAAAAGATACAGCATTTATTTGTTGGCTGAATTCAGTGAAAGAGGTCTCTGAATCTTCTGCTTTTAACAAGTGAAGTGATGGCAGTCTCCAGTCCTGGCCCTGGGGCAGCAGCTCACCCTAGATTCATCACTGACACAGCATCAGCAGTTGTGCTGGCGGTTCTCTCTGGGTAACAGACTGACAACATCAACACAGCTTCTTCCTGCTTGAGAGCGCTCCACAGTACAGGCAGGGATGTCCCCTGCCAGCCCTTATCTCATGAAGGCTGAGAGGTACACTATTTATGCCTGAGATAAATTTAGCTATATCTAGCAACTGTAATTCTAAGCACATCAGAAAGAATTTCCTCAGATTGATTTTTTTGGATAAAGCCATTAATATTGCACATTACATTTTTATTCTGTATACAGTTTTCCTTCCAACCCACATAAATTTCATAAAATTATTTTAATTCATTCCTTTCTTGCACATTGTAAGAATTCAACCTGGGTTCCTTTTTTGTTGCTCACCATCTGTCAAAAAGCAGTAGTCCTTGGTACCATCTGTGAAGGATGTTGCCACAGAAACAACTGCACATTGGTCCTCCTTTCTGTCATTAGCAGTCAGGTATGGCTCTGCCAATAGGTAGTTTCCCCTTTCTAGAACCAGCTTGGCAATCTAAAACGATGATGAATGGGTTCCAGTTACACAGTACATAGTGAGCCCTAAGTCTTTTTACTTTTCTTTTTAGGAGAACGCGTTTGGATGGGGTGAGGTGGGGGGATGTTTCTTTTGGCCCAGCTTTTCAACTGTACTTCATACTAAGTGCAGTTTATTCTGCTGGGTATCTTATTGAGCTCTGCTGTTGTACAAACCTGGCCAGATTTCTTAAGGTGTTCCACAGCCTGTTTGTGGGTGATGCCACAGAGGCTGATGCCATCTACTTCTAGCAGACGATCACCTGAGGCAAAAGAAAACAAACAAAAGGGTCAAGTTGCTTTGATGTTCAGGTTCAATGGGTTTAAACCTTGAGGCTACCTGCATTGCAATAAATCTTCATGCTTACGTGTGTCAAATTATGTTACTTTGTATGGAAGCAATACTGTTTGTTGTACAGCATTCTATAACTAGCACTTAAAACATAGCAGGTTATTCCATAAGTGAATGCAGTGACAGTATCTGGCTATCACAGCCAGACTGAAAGTAGATGTCAAAGTCACTCGCCTGATGTGCAGCTACAGAGAGTAACTGTACAGTGTTGGTATGAGGCTCCTGGTTTGTCAGTGGGATATCTACACATAGTACAAGGACAGTCTGAGGGTGATGGACTGCATATTATGTTTCACAGTTGTATGACCTCCAATCCCAAATGTGTTTTGTCATCCTTGTGGCAAGCATTCCACACTAACATTGAACCCAGTTTTATTGCCAGATGTGTTACCTATCTTTATTTGTCCATCCTTATCTGCTGGTCCCCTGGGAATAATTGACTTCACGTATATCCCACCGTGACGTACACTAGTGTTAATTCCACCCTGCAAAACATATGCACACAGATTACAGTAGAGTCTTCACATGTTCTTCCTGTGATAAAAATCAAAGCAACTTACACCTGCATTGGAAAGAAATTGCTTTGGGAATTACTTTTTTTTTTTTTTTTTTTTTTTTTTTTTTAAATACAGGAAAAAAAGCAAAGAGGATGTTACTGCAAAGTCCCATCTAGTTGTAATATATTTCCCTTGGCAGTAATCTCGTTTTGTCAGGAAAATTCAATGTGTTTCTATGTGGCTATATAAAAAACATTTAGTAAATATTCATAATTTTTTCCCTATGCTAACGTACAGATGGGGTTGCATCTTTCAGTCAGTCTCTAGCCCAGCTTCCAAACTATGCAACCTCCATTCAGCAATTATTAACCTTTCAGACAATATGTAAAGTAGGGACCTGAACTTGTGCAGCCACTTGAGAGCCTGCAGCTCGGAGGAATTCCAAATTAACCTAATAATCATCTTCTGTCCATCTACAACCCCTGGCCAAATGCAGATGGAAAAGCAGCCCTCAATTTCTTCTGCAGGCTATGAAATGACTGTTGCTTCCCACTCTGTTTCAGCAAGGACTGTAAAGACATCTCAGCCTGGAGGGGTAAATCCAACTTTGATAACCAGGACAAGGAATTATTATTCAAATGTGGCAGTTTTCACTGCTGCCTTCTTTGGTCCTCTAAATATACAGAGAACTGTATTTCCTTATATTAGGAAATGAAATTGGCTAGGATCCCTTCTCTGGCCTTCAGAGTAAAAGTCATGGCATACCTTAAGTCCACACAGCTAAACTTTCAGCCCCCTAGCATGGGATGGCTTCTCTTATGCTGCTTGTTGAGGCACAGGCCAAAGCCGTGTTGGGGGCTGTCAACAATTAAACGGGGCCTGTGGGCCACTGCTTGAGCCCGTGCCATGGTCCTGTGTTATCTGCTTTTACAGACACAGCCTTTGAGTTCCAGGAACTCCAGGAGAGCAGCACAACCAGTCACGACTTGGACAATTCTTTGAATCACTTCATGTTCTAGAGGCTCTGGCTATATTCCTCCCTGACCACACTCCACTTGCAAGTGGTAGGTTTTGTTCTCAGTTTGAGTGAGAATGATAAAGGGCTTTTGATGCCACAAGCTTTATGCCAGCACACTTCTTTCACAGATTCTGCAGGCAAGAACTGGGGAATGAGCAGAGACAGTACTTTGTGCTTTCTCTGTCAATCAATTAGACATTTAGGTTTGAAACATGCCATGGTAACAGTTTTTGTTATCAACCTATTTTCTGATTGTTCCACATAAATACACTTCCCTATGTGTTTCTTGGTCATGGAACAGTTTGGCAGACACACTGAAAGATTAACAGTAACACTTGCCGTCACACTGATTCCAAAAGTCCCCTCTTCTTTAACAAGCTCCACAGTATAGATTTCCTTTGAGTTGTTTTCAGGTGGAGATGGTAAGTGTGAAGAATCAACTTCCTGTCTCAAAAATATAAACACTAATGAGACTACAGCATCTCAATAAAAAAGGAGGGAAAAGGAAGAAAAAAAAAAAAAAAAAAAAAAGAGTTACCAGAAGATATAAAGGGTTTGATCCTGCTGTCACTGTAAGCCTGAAGTGGTATCATTTATATTCCTGACATTATTTCAAGCTTACACTAATGTTACTTAAAATATAATCTGTCTAAATGTGCATAAACTGAGTATAGATAGGGAAGCTGTCTAATAGTAGGAAATTAGACACAAAATGTTGCTATTCTGTGTCTGGTTGAAAACTTAAGAGACTTAAGTGAGAAAATAATTAAAATTCTGGACCTCCACTGGAAAAGGGAAATCTCTTAATAACATTTTGTGGAAGGGTTTCCCTATTTTTTTTTCACATATTCTAGACATATCTATCATTTTGACATTTCCAGTGTAATTTAACATGCAGCGTCTTCCAAGTTTTTCTTTCTACTTTCCCCATTTTTTTAATTTCTCTGTAACTTTCCGTTCTTAATATAGCTGGCAGGTTGTTAAGATGCATTCTGGGCTTAATATTACTGAACAGCATCAAAATCTCAGTTACCTCCACATGCGGGCTATCAGCTGAAGAAACTGGAATCGTAGGGCCCAATTTTGGTGCTAAACTCCATGAAAGAGCCTTCTCAAGTTCATCTATATTTACGTCCTCTTCTTTAGGGAGAGCTGTATGACAATCCTGAATCTTTTTTCTCCTACTGTCTACACAAGAGATCTCAGATCCACTAGTGCTGTTTCCTCTTGATAAATTCTTTTCTTCATTTAATCCTTCTTCATACATGTCTGTAAAGCCATACCAAAATAAAACATTGTTGAATGCAAACAGTAAGTAAACGTGAAGGCAAATATTATTATACCTCAGCACAGGAGGACAAAGTAATAACTTCCTACATCAACTGGTTTTGAAATCAGATCTATAAAATGAGTCAGTCACTGTAAAATGCAGTACTATTATAAGTGGGGAGGAACATATTTGCTTCATCACTGCAAAGGACCCTGACTCTGTATCAGAGAAAGAAATGCCAAAACTCCCTTGGTATTCAGCAATGCAGCCCATAATAGATTTTTTTCACACTGACTGTAGAACAGACATCACAGGATACCTACTAGAAGTTGACTATTTTCATTGCTAGCTTATGGTTATTATAACTGGCACCAAGTAGCAAGAAAGTACTACTACATCCCACTGCCTAATAAATACCAGTGTCCTGAGTTAACTCTTAGCATTCTATAGCCAGAAAAGCATTTGCCTTTATACCTTTGGGTTGAGAGATGATGAGCTCTACTTCATCAGGAGAGTTCTGTATGATTTTAACTGCAGTATTAAATGAAACTCCCTCAAGACTAATATTATTCACAGAGATGAGTCGTCCTCCTTAAACAAACAAAAAAAAAAAGGATAAAAACAAGACAAAGCAAATCTAAATAGGGAAATAAATCCAGAGTAGCTAGCTTTAAACCATGAAAGTATTTTAATTCTAATTAAAAACTAAGGACAGTGACCTGGTTTGATATTTCCAGCTCTGTCTGCAGGTCCCCCAGGGATAATTGAAGCGATAAAGATACCGAGGTCTAATTTTCCCACATTTTCTCCTCCAATAATTACAAAACCTGCAAAAATGAGATAGCATGAGAATGCATAGGCACTGGCAGTATTGGAAAAGACGAACTTTAAGAGCACAAAAGGGTCTTACTCCAATGGCACAAATTTTATATGTAGTTTGGAGAACGGGGAGCTCTGATCTACATGGCATCAAGGTCTGGACTTGAGAGATCTTTAAACTCATGTTATAATTAAAGTGTGCTGGTAACTTTGGTGACTATTTAAATATAATTTCTCAATAAGAATACTTTCCTGGCTTAGGACCTCTAAAGATTCCAGCTACTTTCTTACAAGAGTTGTAAACTATGTGGACCTTAGTATTGAACACCTGCAGGAGGAAAATGGTACAAAAGCTCATTAGATAAATTCAAACACTGTTCTACATCATGTAGTCTAGGGCCCCTGAGGTAGGCCATGTAAAATTCTAACGGATATGTAAGAGATATCTAAGAAAATTAAATCTATTGTTAAGTACTTCAATTTCACTATCCTATGTCTGAATATTTTGCCTATTGCAGAATACGTTTTTCTCACTGGTAGAATAGTTGGGTTTGAGATCAGGATATTCCACACAGACCTGCACCATTTAGAAATTTGACATTTAGGTGTATTAGTGGTCAGCTCCGAAACCTGATGGTCCTCTGAACTCATCCACGAGAACAGGATACAGTGCAATAGTGTATTATATTAAAA
This sequence comes from Vanellus vanellus, assembly GCF_965231255.1. Taxonomy (NCBI): domain Eukaryota; kingdom Metazoa; phylum Chordata; class Aves; order Charadriiformes; family Charadriidae; genus Vanellus; species Vanellus vanellus. The sequence continues at coordinate 21,242,789 of NC_138912.1, read as the reverse complement.
AAAAAAATGTTATGCAAATAAGAATCCAAAAGTCAGGAAATATTCATGTTAAGCACGTGTACATATTTTGCACCCCCACAGGTAATACCTGAAAGGTTTGCAGAACATAATCTCCCTCTGTATAAGTTCTAAGATAAATAAAATCACAGTACATGTATTTCAGATACAAAACTAGACCCTTGTTCCTTTCATTCTACTCTTAGCACTTGGTTCTCTTGACCTCTGTGGCCTTAGTTAATCCTCTGAAAAAATTGTGGTCTTGATTTATGTGCTTAGCCCTTTTCAGTCTCGGAAATTCTGTCCCCTTCACAAAGATTGGTAGCCTTATTCTATAAGAAGAATAAATTAGGTGAAGAAGGTTACAATCTTGCCCAGCTTGAGTCAGCAAGTATCAGTGTTAGCACCAGGATCTGCCAGTCCCAGTAACAAACATAATATTCATGTTCTTTACTTACCAAATCCATTCTTAGGGTCACGTTTTAGGCTGACACATATGATTTCTCTTTCTAGACCACTTAGCAAGACTTCCTTTTGGATGGCTGGTGATCCAGGTGCTGCAGAAACAAAACAGCTAGAATAAATGCAGATTAATGCAGGGAGACAGTAGATTCATATAGTATGCAAAACTGGGGCTTCAAAAATTAAAAATGTATTTTGTCCTTGTTTTCAACATTACCATTACTTTGAACCAATATAATTCAGAAAGGAAGCTCAAACAAGTGTTTGGAAATTTGCATTCTTTAGACAAGTATATGTACAGTAGCTGTGTAAGCTCTTCCTATAATGTTCCTTTCTGTAAGACTATGCCTTTATCTGCAATGTTTTTATTAAGATTAGGATATATAAAGAGAAAGGCATGTAGTGCCCATTGAACATAAAGGTGATGTGGACACAAAATCTCCTACGGGTTCCTTTGGAAACTCTACCCTTTGGCCCTGTAGGCCCTTTTGACTCTGTAGGTGCAATCCCATCAGCACTGATTGTGATGGTGACTTTTGTAATGTTAACACTACTTAATGTTGTGCAATTGCCACAGTGTGTTTAAAATACAGTTCTAATTTTAAAATGAACTCAACAAATAATAATAGCTTTGTATTCCATGTAGCTGCTCACTGTGTGCATGCAATATGGCTTCTGTTAGAAAATTAGGTGTCCAGCTCTTATTCCAGTTAGTGTCATGCAGATGCAAGAACAGAGGAAGGACCTGGAGCCTATGTTGTCTCATGCATAATTAATTGGGTTGATCTCAATTGCAAACCAAATTATGACCTCTGAGCGTAGGGATATTGCCCCATGCAAGAGTCCTGGGTGTACTGAACTAAGTCTCTGAAGAGCATTAGGCACGAGCGATAGAATAATTTTATCATGAAGTCCCTTACCACTGATCCTTTTGGAAAGCAGGAGTGAAAGGGAAGAAAACAGCTTGTCATGCTAAAGTCTGGGTTAATTCCCAGGACTAGAAGTGCAAAAGGTTATTCTTTAATCTGTAAGTAGAATATATTTTGGTCTCCTGCTATTGAAACAATAAATACGGAATTGTGATTATTGCACTCACCGCTGATTGTGTTCTGAGTTGAGTGGATAGAGAGGTAGTCATAACTCCTTTGCTTTCCGTTCAAATTGATGTGCGTTTCTGACTGGGATAGCCCTGATGTGGATCTGCACAGCAGGAAATGAAGACGGCATTACAATAACAAATCAGCAATGGTATTTAGCACTCTTCATTGTCATTAGTCTGTCAGAGAGTTGGGAACGCGCATGTTTATAGCCTTTCAATGAGTATTCTGATTTCTGGCCCACATTTCATTGTAGAGGAGAGGTAGTTTATCCTTGCCAGCATTTGCTTCCAAATAACAGCTGCCATTAGACCACTCACATCGACTGATTTCCCCCTGTGTTTTTCTCTGAGCTGAGTGCAGGCATCAGGGAAACGCAGCATAGCCTCAGCATGATTCATTTAGCCCTGCTCTCCATTTAGACAAAACCGCATCTGAAAGTTTTCCTGGTAATTCTTGTTCTTCTTGGCTCTGTTCTAACTCTTAGTATTCTAAAAGGCACTAGAATTCATCAAAGGCCTTGAGACTCTGTGCAGCTATAGTAACCGCCTACACTGGTGAATGTACCAATGCAAATGAAAAGGGAAAAGTTCTTACGCTGTTGTCTAAGATTTGCACATTTATACATGGAGGAATCAATTAGGTAAGACCTGCTCAAAACCAGCTTCCCTCGTGCATTCAGTTCACATACTGCCATTTCCAGAGAAGGTACACAGACATTAAAGATTTTACTTTTATTCTCCCTTATTTTTATCCTTTTCCATAACCCAATAAGTGGTTCATTCCCGAGCCTGGTACAAATTTAAATGTCATTCTTTTTTAAGTTCTTATCTGTTAGACTGTTAGCTTCCCACCCGTGTTTGCACTACTGCTGGCACCACGGACACCCAGGCCTTTTGGTGTGACCACAATAAAGACTGAAAAAAAAAAAAAAAGTCTGCTTCACAGTTTACTATAGAGCTTTGCAATGATATAGTCTATGACTGAGTATTTTTACACACATTTAGAGGGAAAAGCAAACCTACCTGCGGAGATTGCTTTTCTCTCTAGTCCTGTTGTTGGTTTCCACACTGAGGTTATCACAAGATTTGCTCATCATCCCAGCAGAAAGGTTTTCCAGGTTTGCTGCATAGAGCACATTCTCTGAACGAGACAGTCTCTGAATCAGGGCAAGGTGTTCACGCTGAGCTGCATATGCAGAATTTGATTTGTCTATTTCCACGAATTTACTTTCCTCTGAATAAAAAGGGAGAGCCGGGGAGGAAGGAAAGATGAATCCAGTGATATTATCCCATCTTTTTGAGCTCAAAGGTGCTTTCTGTCTAACCTTTTGAAAATTCCAGAAGAAGAGATTGACATCACTGATATATTTGTTCTGTTATCCTTGAAGATGTCTAGGTCTTGGAGTGAGGGGAAAGGGTTTCCAATCCATTTCTTTCATAGAAAGTATATGCTGTATTTAGATTCAATTTCTATGAATTATACTGCTAGTTCACTTTCCACAAAGACAAATGAAATGTACAACCCTGTATAATTTAAACCTGAATATCTCTGTAAAGTATATTTTGTAAACATTCGGTGTGTGAGAAATATCTGTCTCTCAGAGACTGAATTAGGCAGATTGGTAGTTTCCCATCCTTCACAGGCCCACCACTCCAATATACATATATCTGAGAAGACAGGAGCTCTACTAACACATGCTCTCTTAAGTTCAGAGAGGGCCCAAGGAGCTGGCTGTTTGCTCTGAGCGATTTGCACACGTGAAGTTGAGTACGGGACCATCTTGGTGGCAATGCTTGCTATCCAATTTTCCACTTCTGTGTGAAATCTACTACTTGCTTAACGATGTCTGGGCTCTGCTATATACAAATCTAACCTCTCAAAAGATTTTATTTCCCTGAAACAAGATAGTGCTGGAGGTGGCATTGTTAATTTATTTAGGTTCTCAGCTGGTGGGCTGGAGAGGGGGTTTGAAGGAGAGAGGGGCAGCAGGCAATTGGAGGCACGTTGGAAAGTAAAACAAGAACCCTGCTTGGTACAGGCTAGCACAAATATGGGCTTTAACTCTGCTTGTACATGACAGTTGACCTCCTGTGTGTTTTCTTAACAAATATTAGCCCGAATGCAGCTTTGTCTGCAGCATTAAACCTAGGCTCCCTCTTCCCTCAGTGACTTTGATCAGGGGCATTTGTTGAGGCATCAGAAGGCTTAACTGTCCACAGTATTAGTGCAGTCTGAGAGTTGCCATGGTGATTTCAAAGTAGGGGGTTGCTAGCAAGTTTTGAAGAGATGGTGACTTATATATCTGAACAGTGCAGCAGAAGGAAGAGTATCCCTCATGCAGAAAGAGCCTTATAATCTCTTAACAGCCTCACTGTGGTGGCAAGAGCAGCATTTTGAACTACTGTCTGTCACTGCCTTCACAAAGCCTTTTTTTCTGGGACAGCAAGCACACACCGAACCTCAGAACCTGAAGTCACACGGCTTGTGTAAGTCTGGCTTCTTTCAGTGATTTGGGGTGCTTGTAATCAGGACTTGGGTTATAATTTTCTTAGCTCTCAATCTTTTGTTCTCTCTACGTATATGGGATGTAGTAATTTTTATTAAGATATATATTACCACAAGCAAGTGTGACACAGGAGACTGTAAGATTCACTATTAGCACTTGTTTATATGCTGCAAATCACGGTCCCACTAAGTTATGTTTGAAGCTACAGGAGCCCAAGCAACAAAAGGTGTCTTGAACCTAAATATCATCCTAGTGCCTTTTTCCGGGATAACGAATTTGTGCAGGTGGAATTTCACTTTTCATGAAATAATTTTAGTGGGAAAGAAGCAATATATCAATCGTCCTGTTATATCCCATGATATAATTTGTTGCCAACAGTTTTACAGTTTTACTAGATAAAGGAATATCCCAGCAGATGAGGCATGACGCTTGATTCTCCTGCTATGACTCACCAGACCAAATACTCAGTGGTTGTAAATTGTCATTCATCTGATCAAGGCAATGGATGAGTCCTCAGCTAGTGAAAACTCATGTTGCTCCACTGAAGTCAAGAGTGATGACAGTTGCCAGCTTAGGCTATTATTTCTTATGTGCCTCAGTTTCCCCATAACGATCCTCACCCAGCTTTACAGAACATGCTGGAAATTGTGGCTGAGAAGTGCTGTGTAACTGCCATGGCTTGAGCAGTACCTCATCTTAGAAACTATGGAATATCTGAAGTCTAAGGAGGTATTAGTCCTATCTTCCACAGACATTGCAAAATCTAAGATAAGAGCAGCGAGCAGCTACATAGTCGAGTGGGTATGACTGATGTACCTTTGGTTTAGTTGTTTTGTCCTGGGACTGAACCAAAGGGCTGAACACCTGTCTTATGCAAAGACGACAAGATAACTAAATTCAGCTCCAGCATATCTGGGCGCTACTGTAGTTACTCTTTGTGTGGAACATTTCTCAGGTTACATTTGGGGTAAGTCTGATACGTTTCTTCAGAATTCTCAGCAGGTTTCCTGAAGGGAAGTGTAATCATGCTTTTTTTAAAAATCTGAGTTTAGCTACATGGTTATTATCATCAGAGAACCCCTCTCCGCCTCCTGCACATGCCCACTCGCATGCACGTGCTAAATTAGACTTACACACCTTTAACATTATTTTCCAGTCTGTAAACGAGAAACTGAAGCACAGTGAAACTGATGTGGCTGATTCTCAGCTTCACTGAATGCACCTTTCCTAAAACCGAACCTTGTCCTATGGCCTGAATAACGAAAGTGCATTTATACCTCACCTGATGAAGTTTGCCGAAGTTGCCTAGAATTCATTTGTGCATTGAATTTGTGCTGGGCAGAGCAGAGATCCAGTAGATATTTACATGTCTTTGCTGTATCGGTAATGAAGGTGTGTTTCTTGCCACTGAAGCTGCTTTCAATCATGAATTTTTTTCTCTAAAGGGAAAAAAAAAAAGCACAGCTTGCTTCATATATCAGTCATTACACTGAGGCACTGAAAGTGCATTTGTATAATCTTGTTGGTTTGACCTGTTGTATTTTTGCCTGGCTGCATGCCTTTTGGGTTCAGTAAATGTCTACAGTAAATTCAACAGTTGTTAGTGAGGTGTCTGTCACTGGGATCATAACTGCCCTATGATGAAATTTAAGAGGCTTTGGACATCGACTGCATTGAAAGCAGGTTGATAGATCTGGCAAAATTTGGCTCTACAGATATTAAAATGATTAAACCAATTTAATGTGAAAATTAAAATATCTGCAAGGGGCAGAAGGGACATTTTGGGAGAGCGAACAGGCAGGGAAATGTGTGATGCAGGTTGACACCTACTCTGTATCCTGGCAGATTGATATATCTCTGATGGTAGAATACCATTTAGAAGGGGTCACGCTCTCGTCAGCAATACCAGTTTGTTAACAGACATAAAGATACTAAGAGATGACGTGATCCCATGACCTGATGTAGGTAGGAAAACCAAAGAAAAGAGAGCGAGAAGTAAAGACGAGACAGGAATGAATACGGAATATGCCATAAAGAGGTTGGACATAGTCTCTGTAGTAGCCAACACCAGCTTACTCAGTTTCATAGTAATTTGACTCCAGCATTGGCAAAAAAACTTCAGAACTAAACCTCACTAAGAACTGGATATCTTGGTATCCACATCCAGATCCATCTTTGATTTTAGACTGTTTTCAACAAGGACTTGCCTTTACAGAATGAGTCTAATTCTGGCTCTGAATGCAATAAATGTATCAAAGTGACAGGCAGAAGGGGAGTGAAGTAGTAGAGTGAAGAGATTTACTTGGTTACAACTCACATGAGCTGAAATTCTCTCTGTTTCACGCCACTGGAATCTTAAACTGGCAATTCTTGTGTGATTTTTCACCTCATACACAATGATGCCTTTGGCACAGATTCCCAGGATGATGTCCCCTCCTGCTCCTTTTTTTTCTTGGGACACACGATAGAATAACACTCCATATTCAGGAAGTTGCTGAGTCACCTTGTATAGAGAGAAAGCGCGTTTACCGTGCATTATTCAAAAAGAGGAATGAGAAGAAAAGGTGGGTACATGGGAGAGGAAATGGTTTTGAGTGCCTTTACTGAATATTCTTTCACTCTGTCAAGAAACCTTTGAAAACCCTTACTAAATTTTCATACCTACTGCCTCACAGAATCATCACCTTACTTTGGTATGTCATAGAGCCATTACATGCATTCATTTTCCATGTGTACAATTGAAGTAACACTTTACCACACACCTCATTTCAAGAGGTAGGAGGATTATGTAGGTTCCTGCACAATAATCTAAACATTGCATGGCACTGACGTACTCAGCATTATTACAGCTACTTGGCACTTGTGTGCATTTCTGAATAGAAATCCATGCAGGGTTAACGCTGCTTGATTGCTGTTAGACCTTGTTTCTTTCCATTTTCTTTCCTGTGACTTTGTTTCCCTGAGCAAACCCAGGAACCACGAGGTACAGCAAACATGATGATCTTAGTAAAACTGCTAATACTTTGGTGCCAGGGCTACTCTGACATTGTTATGGGCTTCTGTGGTTTCCTTTCTACAATAGCGATGACCAACTGGAACTCTTAACTGCAGTGACACCACAGCTCCCGGCCTGCAGTAAACTCACTCGGGTGCATACGCTCATTCCTTCGTGGCTATCATCTTTTAAAATCAGACATTATAAATTTCCCTTGCCAAGAACCTTAAGTTATAGTTTGCTAAATAGTACCTCAAAGTATCTCACCTAAACATAGTGGTGAGTTTTGAGGGAATTTCACTGCCCCAGAATTCCCTTCTTTGCCAGAATTTATAGTAACGGATCTTCAGTGTCGCTTCTTTCTTGCACAGTGCTCGTTGCTGGGTGAAAAGTTAGGCAGGATTATACCTCAAGGGACTGAGGAGTCATCTCCTGCCCTTGCCATCTAACTGTGTAGAAGAAACTCTGAGGAACTCACCCAAAGGTTCTGGGTGTTGTTGCTTGTCTTTCTACCTCCTGCACTCGTCCACAAAATGTTAAAATGTGACTCAGACCCTTTACAGGACTATGAAATATGAGGAGGGGTTTCCACCCTCTTTTGTGATCTGCAGATCAATATGAGTTTATTCTAAAACTTTTTTTTTTTTCTGGGAAGCTAATGTAGAATCCCCAAATGACTTTTTTAACTTTTAATAGAGATTTCCAGTGACAAAAAAAAAAAAACACTTTAAGAAGATCTGTTTTTCAAAAAGTATCCAGAGCACAAATGTTCCAGTCCTGAAAACTGGGGCATCTATAATCACTAGCTGAATCGGGGTTTTAATTTTTAATCCCTTTCATATTTAGAATTTGCGTGTTCTTGCCATGGGGGCTATCTTTCTCACTTTGTATGATGTGTTGGCTCCTTCTACAGACTTATTCATTGAAACAGATACTAACAAAGCTGCTTTTCTTCATTGGATTTGGCACGCATGATGGGACTGTCATTAAAGCTAAGCTTCGATCTATTTCTTCAATTCCACTGACAGCGTTAGATGAGGAACTGACATAATTAAACAGCAACTGAACTAAAATGATGCTATAAATAAAAGCATGTAGCACTGCAGCAAAATCACTACTGATATTTATCCATTATCTAATCCCTGATATTTTTCATTTGATGGAAAGCAGAGAAGTTTAGTGGAGAAGGAGAAATTAGGGGGGAAAAATTTAAAACCCACATCATCATGACATTCTAGAGCCCTAGAGAAATAGTCATGTGAGAAAATAAATAATAACTCCTTCCTCACTTCAGGGTTCACAGGTATTTTTAAACAAATAATCACTATGCGTTTAGAAACTGGCTGAACAGTTGTTGTAGTTTCAGAAGTCAAGAAAGTCATTATTCCCATGTTTTATAATCATTTCTAATACATTCAGTAGGTGTTTTTAAAATCATCTGGAATCCGGACATGTTGGTAACATGCTGAAAATTTGCATCAACCTTTAGGATATTGAAAATGCCCTGAAATGTGCATTAACTATCAATGAAAGGAAACGTACCATGTAAATGTGATGTAAGTTATTTAGAGTGACAGTATCTGCAGCAGAATGAAATTATGAGGTTTTGGTTGACTATTCAAATTTGTTCACGTTATCTAAAATCTACTGTATTAGGCAAGAAGGAAATCATAGGCAATTGTAAATAGAGAGGAGCTTTCTCTCTCAAAATAAATAAATAATGTTTGGGCTATGGCAAGTTACCTTTAAAAATTCTAGTTCAGCCTCATCCTCAAATAGGGAATGATTCATACGATGTAATTTAGCAAGCTCTCGCTGTACATACGCCAGGGTCATTTTCTCTATTCGGCTTGCTGGAATGTAGTCTTCAACACGAAAATAGCTCTTGCCATGCATCTTTAGGGAAAAAAAACCAAAACAAAACAAAAAAACAAAAAACAAAACAGAGAGGACCCTTTTGTTCTTTCTTGACTTTTCTTATTCGGTGCATTTCCATTTTCAGGGTGACCCATATGCTGAAGCCACCCTGTTGCCATTTCCTAAATGAAGACAGGGAACAGCAGGCAGTGTCCTGCCAGCCAGCTGTACCTCTGGCACCTGTGCTCAGCCAGGTGCTCAAAGCACACACTACTTCTCATTTGGGAGAGCAGAAAAGAGGTGGGCCTACGGGCATGCCTGCAGTCTTACACTTCGACCTGACAGCTACAGCTGCATCAGTAAAACCTACAACGGGGGACCCAATGCTGGGATGGATCTGACCAGATGGGTCAGACCACTCAGTTCAGTTAATAGAGCTACACTGACTTATGTAACTGAAGATATGGCAGAGAACATAAATGGGTATGTTCTATACACTTCAAAACTAGGATAACTAGATGGCAGATATGCCATCAATGACCTTCCTGTCTTTGCAGCTTGTGGATCTGAGCCTACACACAAAATAGCTGTGAATTCTGCAGTGTTTATTTATTTTTCTTTTCCATGTTTTCTAATCTCTTTAAGCCCCTCTGTACAAACAAGCTGTGCCTATGTTGGAAACTTTCTACAGATTTTCTGGAGTTTCTGGGCTATGTTATCAATTATGAAGGACCAAGAGCCTTTCATCGTTCTGCCATATTTCCTGCCAAATTAGCCTGGCTCATTACTGCTCCTTAATCAGGCAAATGTTGTAATTTTTTAAATTAAATCTGAAATGTGATTACTGAAGGACTTAGCTGAAATTATGGGCTATTCACATTTCTTCTTTCAACTCTATGTGACAAACAAAAGCTGCAAAAGCTGTTGAGAGAGACCTCTGAGAAATACTGTATTATTTATCCACACCTCAGAAGCATAATTGCCAAGCTCTGCCTGTAAAGCCAAAGCGCCGAGTTTCAGGGCCGTCTCGTCATTGCAATATAATCGCTCCTCCAAAATATCTTTACGAAGCTGCAGGTAAAACTGATGCCTTGTCAAGCCATGCCTGGAACAGAAAAGGATTTAGGAACACAGGAGGAGCCTTGAACAATCACCCTAAATGCTATCATTTTTCCTGCAGTCAGCAGAACCATGCACTTACTGGATAACATTGAAGTGGTTGACAAAGAATTTTATCCTTAGAAAGAGTGTGAAATTAATGATAGAGGTTTTCTTCTTGGGTTGGTCATTCCAGCCATCTGGGGCTACTTTGTAGAGTTTGGTCTCCTCATCCAAAAAGAAGAATTCTTTACCTGAAATGAGAATTTTGGCTTCTGTGGTAAGTCTGGAGATACTTCAGTAGCTCATAGTTCTGCTGTCTTCATTCAGTGCATCGCTAGCAATAAAAAATAAAATGGATCATGGATGTCAGTTGAGATTTACTTCTCTGTGTCACGGCTTAATGTATTACTCCTTTGATGGAGAATTTAGGATAACTGTGTAATTTAGGAGCACAATTGTTAGATGCTGGATTGGTGTGGTATCTATGGAATCACTCAAGAATTGATGGGACTTGCATTCTGCTCACCATTCAGGTTCTGCACCCCATTGTAATCCTCGTGCCCTACACACGAGGTATGCTTCTTCCTAGTCCCTCAACCCCGCTTGCCATCAGAAATGGGCAAGGAAGACGTGGGTCCTGTAGATTAAATAGCTGAGCCTGTACTCCAACTTACATCTAGGAATAAAGACAGTCAGCATTCCTCAGTACAGTTCTTCTTGGAATTTCTGCTGGAGCTTTATGGCTCAGTATTATTCCAGTGCAAGGCTGGGACACAGCCTTTTCTGAATGGGAATACCAGCCAGTAACAGTATGGCTGTATTGATGGACATGCTTTACATCAGTACAGTTTAAACCAACTTACCTTACTTTTGCTTAAGCTTTGGATCTGCTTTCATCTGAGGATCTTAAAGGATCTTACTGGAATTCATTAGTAAAGTGACTACAGAGGCATTGAGGGAGAGAACTGTTACTGTAGTTAGCTGTGTCTCGTTACCTTTCAGGTAAGCCAAGCCAAAGTAGAAATGTTCCACCAAGTTTGCATATGCCACCACAGTGTTGAAAACATCTCTTGCCTTGGACTTGATGTCACATTGCACCTCAAGGCACTGCCCATTGAGTAGAATCACATTGAGATCCCTTTGGGACAAATAGGATTTCCCTTTTTTAGTCTAAGAACATGTAACAAAAAATGAAGAATGAGTTCCAAGTACAAGCAATGCAAGTTCCACAGCATTTTACTACTGAGGCCTCTTAGACTCCTGCCTCTGCATAAACTGATGGATTTGGTCACAACACTATGCTATTCCCTGCCTTCTTTCTCAAATTAATGTCCCAAACATTTCTAATTTTATAAAACCCAGGGAATCCCAACAAAACAGCTGAGCATACTCAGACTCTACAATCACCAGGGTTATTCTAGATTTGAGGGTAATTCAAGATTTTCTTTGCTCTCATTTTTACTGCTGCATGCTGTCAGCCTTTTACCTTATCTTTTGAAACATGGAGGGTGTGCCTGCAAACTGGAGGAGTCCAGTACATTGGCACTAGATGTCACGTTGCATATTTGCTGTATACTCTTCATCTCAAAAGTCTTGTGCTAAAGTGAGCATTCTTAGCTGAGAAGGATAAATTAAGCTGTTTTCACACCAACAGAAATAACTGCATAGCACTGAGAATTAAATGACCTCCTTTCAAGTTGCAGTACCTCTGCCGGAACCCTAACTTGGTTTGGGAGGAGGACATGGCAAGAATACTGGGTTGGGACTCAGGTGCAACTTACCAAGAGCCCCAACTAAAGGGTCACTAGATTAGTTATAAATTCTTAACGTTCATACTTACCACAATTGATCCAGGCAGCTGTAAGGTCACTGGTGGTTCACTAGACAAAATAATAAATTCTGGACCTGAAAACTGTAATTGAGGCAATTTAGAAATTTAATAAATGTCTCCTTAATGTAATGAAGATCCTAAACACCAGTACCAATGAAACCCATTTCTGTTGATCTGTATGCTGCAGCTAATTGACTTCAGTGTCTAATAAGGTGCAAATGCTGCTTGAAGACACCTCTCTGTTTGGGGTCTCTCCTGTGTGGACTCTCTGTGCTCTAATTAGGGGTAAGCCTTTTCTTCTGTAAAGGCACTTAACCAAGATCCATTTCCTATGTAAGGCACCTGTTTTCATGACACTTACAGAAACTTTATTTCTTCTAAGAACTTTTCCCATTTGATTCCCAAGTTGCTCTGAGGACAGTCACATGTACACATATGCATAGACACCACTGTGATTTCATAAGCCTAGCTTCCACAGGGAACCAGGCTAAAATGCTGATCTGCTTTCTTTCCTGTAATGAAGGTTGACTGATATTTCTTAGGAGCAGACCTTGTATTCTTTTGCTTTACCTTCAACAAACTTTAACAGCACAAGATGCTTTTTTTCCTTGCTGAGCATGCACCTCACAGAATTTTGCATATTGGGTTTTTTTCAGGTTCATCTATGCTTTTACATCCTTGAAGCAGACAGAAATAACTAAATGTCTGCCAGTGGTAAGATGTGGATCCTTCCAGCCATTATCCACGACTTAGAACTTTTAGCTATTTAGATGGTTTTTCTGAGAAAATTTAGGATTGTTTCATGATACTGGTATTGTCCTGCCAACAGACAATGCAGTTTTGTATCACATATAAAGAGGGACTAGCACTTTGTTGTGGCAGTTGCCAGACTCCTGAGGAACCCAATTAGTATCCCAGCAAAAATCGTATTAACAAAATTTAAAACTATATTTATATATAAAAAGATAATTTTCCAAAGTATCTAACTGAAACTCTTGCTCAAAGTTCTGCCACTGGTCAGTCTTGAGCTTGTGAACTGGGAACAGGTGAAAGAACTCCCCAGACTGGAAACTGTCCCTTCTACTTCCACAACAGAAAGCTCCATGGGCAGCAGCATTGTGGAGTTTTTTGCAATTCTGTTATTTCTGGATTTTTGTCATCTGACTGCCAAAGAAACATTATCCTTCCCATTTAACAGAGTCCTACAACAAGTCAGCAGCTAGAAAGAGACCCTTAGGTGAACGGTTGGTTTGGCGCACTTACTGCCAGCCTATGCTTTCTGCCCAGGCATGCATGTAAAAAAAAAAATCAAGTCCTTTGAACACCGTTGACCAGCACTGTTTGGGTTCAGTCTCTCTGTAATGTTTTTGCTTTCTGAAGTGGTTGATGAAAACAGTCCATATGGTGTTTGATGCTTGCAGAAATCACACATGTAGATCAGAGGGTTCAATTATAAGCTTTTGCTTAGACTTTACGGACAAGAGCTTTCACTGCCTTCAGTTCTGGGTTATCGCAACTAGATCGTGCCTAATTTGGAGTCTGTCGATTTAGAATACTCATCTAATGAAATGACTCAATAGCTAATATGCACATCACCGTTGAATGACACCTGGATGCGAGGTTTCTCTTTAGTGATATTTACAGTTTGAAATCAGCTTATAAGTTTTTCATTAATCACCTTTTCCTTCCTGTGGAACAAACATTTTTGTGATGCAGCAGCTGCTGTGTAGTCCTTTGTAGACACAGAGAAGGTGGAACCTAAACTTAGCAGGTTCTGTCTGCTGTTCTTCTGAGTTCCACCAGGGATTTCTTCTACAGCACTGACTGACCTTCAAAGGAAATTTCATAGTGAGCGATATATATAGCATACAAACAAAACAACACAGACTTGAGGACAAAAAGCTTAAGGTATATTGACTGGCAGAACATTATGAAATCCAGAGCAATGTCAGTTATAAGTTGTTAAATGTTTCGTTACAGAAAAAGAAAAATAATTTAGCAGGGATGATGCCCTTTACAAATAAATCTAAACTATGCTTTAATTCAGTAGCAGTCTTTTTTTTTTTTTTTTTCTTTTCTTCATTTGGCGAGACAGATCTAACTGGTTTAAGTCTGGTGAAGCCAACAGGCAAAGAATTTAGCCCCATGCCTTTCTGGGAATTCTACAGGATGAAGTCAATTCCTCATTTCTTCTTTTCTGAAGCAAAAAAGCTTCAGAAAACCATAACATTTGTCATTACATCACTCAGAATTTTCCAGGAATGGAAACTAATTTAATTTAATACAAATTCATTAGAATAAATTAATGTCTTGTGGAACTGAGGGAATTTTCAATTTAATTAAGAGAAAGATATGTGAAAGATAAGAAAGCTGTCTTTATACTATACTTTTAACCCGTAAAGTAATGGTGTTTTCCACACAAGCAGACATATGTGTGCTTAGAATAAACTTAAAATATAATATTTAGTCTTATCGATAAGGAAAGAATGATTATATGGTATAGAAGGAAAGGTTTTGTTGAGGTGGGTGTTTGCTAATTATATTTTTAACAAATGCCAAAGTCACATGGAAGTTTTTTGTTATCCCAATGTTTTATCCTTTTCTTTTGCATGTTGCTTCAAGGAACTATTCAGGGAGTTTCCAAAGGTTTTTAACAAAGTTACTGGAGTAGCTGCTGATCTCTTCTCCCTGGTATGCAGTGACAGGACACATGGGAATTGTTCAAAGCTGCATCAGGGGAGGTTCAGACTTGATATTAGGAAGCATTTCTTTACTGAGAGGGTGGTCAAACACTAGAACAGGATTCCTAGAGAGGTGGTGGTTGATATCCCAAGCCTCTCAGTGTTTAAGAGGCATGTGGACAATGCCCTTGATAACGTGCTTTAATTTGGTCAGCCCTGACATAGTCAGGCAGTTGGACTAGATCATTGTTGCAGGTCTTTTCCAACTGAACTGTTCTGTTCCATTCTTTTCTATTCTATTCCATTCCATTCTAATTTGCATTCCTCTGTCTATAAAGATATCTAGATATTTTTGTTTCTATCAACACAACCTCATAAAAATTAACATTTAACTAAGAAGTATGCCTAAATAGGACTTGAAGTGACTTTTGTGTGTATAAAAATACTATTAGCTCAAAACCCAAGATGCTGTATTGAGAAGACTTGCTTTTCCTGTGGAAAACACTTCCTGTTATTAGTACTGCGAGGTGAGAGATGCCAGACTTGAGCTGTGTCTTCTTTATATATAGGCCATAGCCCTGCATATACTTACAAGATTAAGTTTGTGAGGTGTAAGTTATGTCAGTTGGATTGCTTACAGAAGCGAGCATGATGATATTAGTAAGCTTTATAGATAGTAAACCCATCACTAGGTTTTGTGTTGGTTGGCCTCCTACATGGGAAATTGCTGGTTTCCAAACTAATTATTTCAACTCCACTGTTATCATGGTACTTACAATAGGATGGTGACCTCGGTAGGAATTCAATTGCAGATGCTTACAACCAATAGTGGGGTTTACAGTCCCTAAAGTTCTATGGGAAACAGCTTGCTGGAAATTTGGAGAAGAGAGTTCACCTTTCAGCAGAGGAGGGGAACATTTTCTTGGCAGCATGCTTTTAGATCAAGGATATCAAGATGATACCCGGGTTGGTAGTCAGAGGCATGGCAATTGCTCCAAAATACTCAGTAAATAAATCTTGTTACTGATGTCATTGCTAGGTGTGTGATACACATATAGATATCTGTATACATATATATGTATGTGTATGTAGTTAGACAGGTAGACAGAGACTTCTTTCTTTACAAAAGCTGCCACTGTCCTGCAGCCTGGTTGTAGTTCTTTCTTATTGCAGGTTTAGAGGTGTACTGGGGTGTCTCACATCGCTCAGATTATCGTGGCTGATTTATCAGGAAGTTCAAACTGTTTACTTGGGATACGTTTAATTGGGAGTTGATCTAAATGGAGCATTTCCTGTGGGCCTGAATAACTCATGTCATGGTTAAAAGAAGAAACTCCTGTTTAACTGGGTCAAGAACTTAATTTAAATGGGATGTCTGTAGGGATTACATGGTGCTTATCTATGGGATTCTGGTCTTTGTGGAGCCTAGAGGCTAACAGTACTCACATTTCTTCTTCATTTGGAAACAGCCATGATTACAGCTGCACTATGCTAACAACCAGTCTAGAAAACTCTTGTTTGGCAGCAGAGGCATTTCTCTGGCTTTTGAAAAGGAGTTAGTTTCAGTTGTACAATTCTCAGCTTTCCTTGTCTATGTCTACAGGGCTGCTGTACCTGCCATGGCTGAAATGAGGTTAATCCTCATGACAGAGCAGAGATCTTTACTGCTTGTGTCCCTGGGTTACCTATAACTTTTCAGTAAAGTGGCTGTGCAGGGCTGGATGTGGCTGACACAAATGAGACAAATCAATCTAAGAACTGAGATAAAAATGCAAATAATCAACTGAAATTGATGGATCATGTACATTGTCTGTCACAACCACTCCAGAACACATCAGGCCTCTGCTAATGTGACAGCAAGGCAAGACGGGATCAGGAATGTAGAGAAATACAGACTCTGCAGAATGCTTTGCCAGTGAAAGCAATGACTGTTCATACCTTCTTAACAATTTTTTCCCTTCCACACTCTCTGTGGAGCTGCTTCCCAGTTGTTTCAGTCACAGCAAGATATTGCTGCTTACCTGTCTGATTCTGATGGAGACACACTAGGGGCAGCTGTTCGGGGAGGCCAGTGACATCTGGCAGGACACAGTGGTACACAGTAAAGGAGGAAAACTCCAATGTGCTTGTTTTGTGTGGATTGTTCAGGGCCCAAGCTCCATTTCGCTACAGCATTTGGACTGTTTCACTTGGAGCCAAATCGAGTCTAAGTACACTTTAAGTCTACATAAACAGTATCTATTATCAAAACAGGTTCAGATGGTGATCCAAGCTTTTTCCAATAATGACATTGCCACACCAGTTGTCTGCTTCATGTGGTAATAAAACAGCTTGTGTCTTTTAGGAATATGAGTTTTGATTACCTGTTTATGAAGAGCTTGTAGCTGCTTTGTGTCCTTGACCCACTAAGGGTGGGGTCCCATGACCTGTGCGTCTGTGGAACTCTCCCTGAAATTAATGAAAGAAATTTCACAGTTGAAGCAATTGTAGCAGTACTCAGCATCAGATCTTGGTACAATTACAACATGGAGGAAATTTAGACTGGCTGCTTCCTCTCTTGTGTCCTTGCTTGGGCATGATAAATAGCTATTTGATACGGCTAAGTGAATACTACACCAGCAGTATTCCCAGTTCTCTAGTTATTGTTACTTCCTCTTCATAACCCTTCATGTGAACGTAACTTGGAAAAGAACTGTGTAGGTAAAATGGCTGTTATTTCCATATGTATGGGGTTGCTTTATGAAACAGTTTTTGGTCTTCAGAAATTACCCCTAGTATTCTTTATTCTTCTATTTCCAGGCATAAAATCGGGGGGAGGCATGAAACTTCTCTGGCTTAATCAGAGTAGGATATAAAATCACTGAAATGAAAACTGTTTGTAAGTATTCCACTGGTTATTTGCTACATTAAATATATTGTAAATGTATGTACATCATAAGAATCTGGTGGGAATATAGGATGTTTTGTGAGTCATTAGCAAATAAGATTTGTATAATTTTTCACCTTCAGTCATTTCTGCTGTTACAGAAAGGATAGGCATTACTATGTCCAAATACATTGAAGGTTGAAATTTAGAGGTAGAACCATAAAGGGTTATGCAAGTGGTAGTTTCATGAACATTTCTTCTAGCAGCAGATATGTTTTAAATCCTTTAGGGAAAGGTAGGAAGGTTGAATTTTTCTTCACTTAGATCATTTCATTGATCTTATTTGAAGAATTGCATCTCAAAATATTACATAGGCAGAATGATAGAGGTGATAAGGTGAGCTATGTGGAAGTAATCATTTAGGTCAGCTTTTTCTCCAGATAAAATATCCATGAAATACACCCTGAGACCTCAGTCTAAATTCCAACACGAAAACATGACATTTAATTCTCATGTACCAAGCACCGATTGCAATTTTAAAAACTAGAAAAATCTACAGTCACTTTGCTAAAATATGCATAAACATGTTTTTTCAAGTTGCAGATGGTAGTGACAAAATGTGAGATTTGAGATAAGCCAAATACTCAGGGCTAGTTACCAAAGTTAAGATTCAGTCCCGTATTCTGAAACTACATGCTTTTCAATGAGAAAGCCTTGCAAAATTCTGTGCTTACACTATAGGTTTCACATAATTGTATAAATATACTTTGACAAGCACATAAAATTCCCCTTAGTCTTTCTGTCTCAGCTGTTATGGCAGTGGGACAAGTTGGCCAGTTTTAGTGTCCAGACTGCTGTGCTTTGATCACAAATCCAACACGTTCCTCATGTTTAAGTAACATGAGGCTCTCAAAGATGATGATCCTGTAGATGATTAATTTATTACATGTTAAATGAGCTTCTAAAGCACAGTCTGGATAGAGATATTGATCTCCCTTGATAATGGTGCTCTACTAGATGGTTATATTTCTTCTCAGATAAGAATGCATTTTTCTAATACATTATCTTATGAAAGAATGTCTGCAGCAAACAAGCTCTCACATTCTGTGTTTTCTCCTGTAATTTTAGAGTTTTGTCTTACAAAATCCTGAGTGTGAACAGCTCCCAGTGTTTCACTGGAGACTGAGACACACCCAAATTCACTGGAAAGAGCTTTTGTCAAGTTTATTACCAAAATTTTTTAATAAGCATCTTACAAAACAGGCTTCTGAATTTACCTTCACTATGTGCCACTAGGTATGTGACTGACCTGTACGCGTCACATAGGGAGCAGCTGCAATCTCAGGTTTTTATTGCTGCTGCTGTTGATTGCAATTCTGGAGCTTCAGAAAAGCACCTTTCAGGAGGAGACTATTAATGGCAGTTGTATAAGTAACCCCACCTTCCCCATCCTTGGGGCTAAGGACTTGGGGCTGAGAGGCTATTATTACATGGTGCTTTTTTTCCCCAGGATGTATTCATGTATTCACTTTCTCTCTGTGAATTATCTCCTGGCAGACTTGTGATAATGCAGTGGGCACCCGTTTTTTTTTTTTTGCCATCTTTCTAGGGAAAGAAAGTCCCTTGAGATCATGTTCTATGCCTTTTATTTTTGCCTAGTAAATTTTAAATCTTTCAAATTTGGAAGTGTGTGAGTAATATGTTCCTATGAATTTCATGACAATCAGGAGCTGGATATCATAAACCCAAATTAATGTTCCCCAGTGAGAAAAAGCAAGGACTACTCAGCAATTTTCTGTTATTTATGGCATCAGTGAACTAAGCAGTTGGTGTGCATACCTTGTTGCAATGTAACTGATGTAGTGGATATTAGTGTTACTGCCTTAGGGAAGAAATTTCTGGGATATGAAAAACCACACATGCTTACAGAACTGTGGAATGGAGAATAGAAACAGGCAGGAGACTGAGAATGGGGACCTGGAGCTGGCATGGTAAGTTTGGTTTTTTAGGAGACACTGATGGCATTTGGCAAGAGGAACATTTTGCTCTTGGGCAGTGTGAACACCCTGTCTATGTGTCCCTAGCTCAGATTCCAATTTAAGCATGAAGATACACGTGCACAGCAGTACTTCCCTTCCTGATTAATTCCCTTTGCTTCATAGTAACCCCCTAATCTGTGATTTAAGTGGCTTGGGAAGGACCCTGACTGATGTCTACCACAGTGACTCCACTGTGAATGGATCACCTCCCAGTTTCTTTCACACTGTCCCTGCCATAAAAGGATTGAAAGTGGAGCTAAAATTCCAACTGTAATAACTCCAGACAAAGTAAATCAGAAGAGCAGCGTTGCAATCTGGCATTTAGCACAATGAAAACAACACACTGAGCAGGAAATACACAATGGCTTTAGAACAAAAATGAAAAGAAAACAAAGGGCTGTTTAGTTGGTTTTTTTCCTCTAGATTTCAGAATTAGTCCCTTGGTTTTTGAATGGGCTTGAAGAAACATTAATCCCCACCATTCAAGTCAGGTATTATTCTACTCCTGCCCATTTCTGCACAGAGGGACCTGGGACTTCTGGTGGACAAGGTGACCATGAGCCAGCAACGTGCCCTTGTGGCCAAGAGGGCCAATGGTATCCTGGGGTGCATTAAAAAGAGCGTGGCCAGCTGGTCCAGGGAGGTCATCCTCCCTCTCCACTCTGCCCTGGTGAGGCCACATCTGGAGTACTGTGACAGACAAAGAACTACTGGAGAAAGTCCAGCAGAGGGCTACGAAGATGATCAAGGGAATGGAGCACCTCTCTTATGAGGAAAGGCTGGGAGACCTGGGTCTCTTTCGCCAGGAGAAGAGAAGACTGAGAGGGGATCCTGTCAATGCTTATCAATATCTAAAGGGTGGGTGTCAAGAGGATGGGGCCAGACTCTTTTCAGTAGAGCCCAGTGACAGGAGAAGGGGCAACAGGCACAGCCAGAACACAGGAAGTTCCATCTGAACATAAGGAAAAACTTCTTTCCTTTGAGGGTGGCAGAGCACTGGAACAGGCTGCCCAGAGAGGTTGTGGAGTCTCCTTCTCTGGAGATATTCAAAACCCGCCTGGACACATTCCTGTGCAACCTGCTTTAGTTGAACCTGCTTTGGCAGGGTGGTTGGACTAGATGATCTCCAGAGGCCCCTTCCAACCCCTGCCATTCTGTGATTCTGTGATTATTCATAGATTCAACTGATTTCAGCGCTGCCATCTTGACATTGTCCATCATATGCATTTGTGGGGTAGTTCCACCATTTCTCATCTGTTTCAAGACCCCATGGGCTAGAAACATGCTGGTCAGGCTTTGTCTGTGATCTGCTGAACAGTATCACCTGGCAAAGGGGGCATAAAGCAAGAAAGAGGTGATGGGGCTGCATCATAACCAGGGAATGTATAGTTTTACAGTAGGACACAAGTAGAAAGGAATCCAATATTAAAAGGATCTTTCTTCTCTGCAGCTTAGCACAAATATACCTCCCTAGTCACATAACCACAAGTGCATTGGAGTACCGATCACCTGACCATACCTGGGTAGTCTCACATTTCAGAGGACAAAAGAGTTAAGAACATAATTCATAAACATAATCTTTCAGGAAAATCTTACCTCTCCTCTGTCCTCGGTTAGACAGTATCAAAGATGTACTTTCAGAAATACTATTAGAGTCGCTGTAGTCCACAGAGAGTTGTCTGTAATCTTCTGTTGACCGACTATAATTCATTAACCTGGATCCTTTGTCTGGAAACAGAAAGGAAATATGGTGAATCATATACTTCAATGATAAATCATTTTATCTGCATGGTAACGTAGATAACATTTGGCTTTACTAATTTTTGTATAGTACATGTCTGTCTTCTAACCCTGACTTCACATCCTTAAGGACCAAGGAAAGCTTGGTAACCTCATTCTATAACTTTCATAATCTTTTTCTGACCCAAAATAGTTCTCAGTTCTCCTCAACCATTCCAAATAAAACAAATCTAATATATTAATTCTATTCTACATGTTTAACTGAAAGGTTGCAAAGTACAGGTAACCTCCAAAGTTCCCTTTCCTTATATTCTGAGTCCCCAGCCCTTCAGCTATGAAGTATTCTTTCTGTGTGCAAGATGGACAGTGCCCAGACACAATGCACTACCAGAGTTGGCTGCAGAAATTCCATTAAAGGGTCATCCTAAGTAATTAGGAAATACATACTTCT
The DNA here is from genome assembly GCF_965231255.1 of Vanellus vanellus. Lineage (NCBI taxonomy): Eukaryota > Metazoa > Chordata > Aves > Charadriiformes > Charadriidae > Vanellus > Vanellus vanellus. The sequence goes on along the minus strand of NC_138912.1, from coordinate 21,221,163 downwards.
GTTGCACCCTAACTTTACTTTGGTTGCATTGTGTCGTGTCCTTTTCCAGAATCTCTGAAGATGATAATTTTTAATTAAAAAAAAAAAGAAATGGAATGCTGCCTTGCAAAGTGTGATTCAAACGTTCTCAATGTAATCCACATCCTGATTCACTGAAGTCCTTCAGCAAGTGTAAGCCACATGACCTGAATCCCTAGAAAACACAGAGATCACCCCAGATACATAATTACTAGAACCAGTAGAAGGAAAATGGCAGGAATTTGTGGGTAATAGAGGGTTGAAGATGGGACCATCCATTTTGGCAGCAGCAGAGTTTTCACCAGCTTATGCAAGTGTGAATCTATAAGCCATTTCTAAATGAGCGAGTAAGCCAGTATGATTTGAGGGGTGGTTCGTCTGTATTTTCTCAAAAGAATCTCCTTTTCTTATGACCAATAATACCTAATAGAAATGTTCCACGGGTATTTAAGTGTGTGTTTAAATCTAGCTGAAGTTAATGGAACATATATGTAATTTCATGAATAGGAATTGGATTGTTCATATGTCTAATGTTGAGCATATCCCAAAAAATGCCTGCATATTGTAGGCCAACCTTTGCCTTGCCCCAAAATCAGGTATTTCTGTTGAAGTGACCAGTACAACATAGAGACTAGAAAAAAGAACTATCTGAACCTGAAGTCCACATTTAGTTACAGTTGCAGAATTACTCTGAGGGATAATAAAATCTTGATTGTAGTCAAATGAAATGTGAAATTAGTATATGCTGGTTTATTTATATAGTGCGCAAGATTTGGCCTTATGTCTTGAAATCACTCCAGCAATCCATGTGTGAATTTATAAAACATTTTTTGAATAGAAAAAATGGAACTAAAATCAGAAAGAAACCACAAATCTTTGCTTGAATAATCAAATAAGAAAGATGAATATATATTCCTTAATGGCAACAGGATAACTTCACAGAATCCCACTCTTTACCTTTGAAAATACACTTCAGTATACAAAGCACAAAAGCAGTTTTGAAAGTATTTTTTTATATGCACAGGTTTTATGCAAAGTGCTTTAAGAGTAGAATCTGTACAAGCTGATTTGTTATCATTGCTTCACAGCCCTCAGACTACTATCCTTTGAGGAAATAAGGAACAGAAACCTTGCTGACTTGCCTCAGAGTCTTTCCATTATGAAGTCATTTATATGTAAAGCAATAAATATCCTCTCCAACACTACATGTAATCACTACAGCATGAAATTAAACAATTCACCAAGCTTGGGAAAGACTCAGAAAAGGCTGGCTGTATCCTTATTAGATAGTTCAGATTATAAATCTTTCTTTACCTTGGTGAAAATTCATCTGGGAGGACAGCGGTGAGGTGTCCGATATTTTCTCATGCAGTCTTTTCCTTATCACGTGACTTCTGTTAAGCTGAGAGGCTGCGCTGTCTTCGGTGGCTGCCCGCTCCACCTAGAAGATAGTTGTACTGCAAGTCAATGTCATATGATATGTGGACTTCAGACTTTCATGCTGAAGTGATCCTTGCCCTCTGCTTGTCAGAGGCTGCTGATTTGTTTGGTATAAGCAACTTCATCTGCTCAGACACAAAGCAGGATTGAGTTTTGATGGCTTCATGCTCTCACACCACCTGTGGTTAAGAAGGGACACCCTCTCTCACAGTGGGAAATAGAGTAATAGAGAGTGCAAGGGAAAAGGTCATTTCAGAATGTTAAGGAATACTGGTTGAAAACAGAAAAAAAATATTTGCAGTGTGTTTTCTTCCAGATTCATTCAGCTTGTCAACAAAAATTTTTTGATATTTCAAATCTTGAGAAAAACCTCAGGCATGCACTTATTGAAGACTTCATGTGGGTCTGGCTTGATTGCACGTCAAATGTTCAGTTCCACTCAAGGACGATGAATGAAATTCTCAGTATGATGTAAATGTAATGTCTTTGAATTTCACAAAGAAAGTCTGAAACCAGAGTGGCAATGGGGAAATCTTTTCTCTTGTGTAAAGTCCGCTCCTTTGGCCAATATGAAGTCTCTAAAGGTTATGATATTTTCAGTATTAACCAAAGAAATGAAGATACTGTAAGCACAAAAGCTGGATTTGTGTCATTTCCCAAGAGTGTAAGAGTGGTGTGAGAGATGGCTTCATTGCCTCCTTTGCTTGTACACGTGCCCACTGAATTTTCTGCTTAGAAGTCTAGAACCAAATCTCACTTTCTTAATTCATCCGAGCATTAATTTCAGGCAATTGCTCACCTGTATCCCATGTTCACATCTCTCAATTATGAAAAGATTATTAGTATGAGTGTAGTACCTACCTCACTGACGTTTCCCACAGCAAACTGGACCATTTTCTTTATGTAGACATTTGCAGGTAAGGGAGCAGATTCCTTCTGATGTGCCTCACATCCTTCCAGAATTGATTCAAGAGAAAGTCTTTTATGTGGCAGATCTTCACATAGTGTCAGCAAGAGCGTGTGTAGTTGGTCACTCAGCTGGAGGGACTGAGTTAAAATGGAGGTACTGTTAAATAACATCTCCCAGTGGTCTGAAATCCTGTGTAAACTGGGACCAGGAATTTCTATAAGCCTTTCACCCTGGTTGAGAAATGGGCACTGAATTCCTTTAGACTTTGTGAAAATTCCGGACAGGCAGCATAACAGCACTAAATGGAGCCTTTGATGGGATCCAGGATAGCCTTGGAGGGAACAGGCATCTACGAGGAGGGTCATCAGCCTGTATAGGGGCTTCTTGGTGACAGACAACAGCTCAATCTGCTTTGCTAATTAGACTGGGAATCTTAAAGATTCATGCAAGTAAGACATGTGGCATCATTAGCTTCAAAAGGTGAGGAGCTACACCAGCCAAAACTGTTGCCATAGAGACCAGATACTTAAGTTTTATAGTTATTTAGCTTATAGAGCTTTTTCTCTTAGACCATGTATACCCATGAAAGTGAGGTTAAGCCTACTAAAAGCTTGTGCTTTCCGAATCAAAAACATACAATCAAGGACGTGGATATAGAAATGAAGCAAAATGGGTGCTACAAATCTTTGAAAGGATTCTGGTAAACAACAAATGCAAAATTTCAACTAGCAAAGAAGCTGGTAGAATTTGCTCAGAACTAAGGAGAGTTATTTAGTTTTATTCTAACATCCCATTCTTTGAAAAAGCACATAAGCGTGCACAGAACCACAATCATGCTGACATGATGTTTTTCTTTTAGCCCTTTCTATCTTAGAATCATAGAATCATTTAGGTTGCAAAAGACCTTTAAGATCATCAAGTCCAACCATAAACCTAACGTGGCCAAGTCCACCACTAAACCATGTCCCTAAGTGCCACATTTACATGCCTTTTAAATACTTCCAAGGATAGTCACTCAACCACTTCACTGGGCAGCCTGTTCCTTATTACAGTCTTGGAATAAATAATCTTCACTGTTAAAAGCAAGGTACAATTCATCTTAATGGGAACAATTCTGTTTTTTGAAGAAAAAGGAAAAAAAAGGAAAGTAAAGGTGAGGCCTAATTAATTCCTGATTTGGACGAACTGGTATTTTTGGTGAAGTCTGGACCTTAACACAAGCTTTCCAATTCTTTCTAGTGGTCCAAAACATAAAGCCCCTCTTACTGAGATTTCGGATTATGCCTCTTAATCTTTGAACCTACCAATAGAAGACAGCATTAAAGAAAAAATATTTGTGTTACTGGCCTGGTTTGGAGGAACCTGGAAGTCTGCTGACCAATAGAGAGTCATTCCTAAGGAATACACCAACATCTGTCAAAACAGAAAAGGAGATCCTTTATGAAGTCAACTTTAAATATAGAAAAGCCTCGTACTACAGAGAGACCATCTTTTTGTGTCTTTGGGCACAAAATGGCGGAAGCCAAACAGATCATTTTTTTAAAAACCTAGACTAGAGGAAACATATATAAAAGTACAATAGCGACTCTTGGCTTATGGACTAGGAAGCAAGCAATGAGTATTGTTCAGCGTGAGGGGCTGAGCCAGGCTGCCCTCTATCCGATGATGCCATAAATAGGAAAAGAAATTTGAACTCCTTAGTTTTGAAGCTCTCCCACTGGTGAAAGCTCTCCCCTACCTGTGGGACTGACGAGAAGTCATGTCCAGAAGAGGATTACTGGACTAAGGGCCATCCTGTTCCAAAGCTTCATGTTTCTGCATAGCATCCAAGTGATCAGTTATGTGGGAGTCTGAAACTACTGCCTGAGGGAAGTATGCACAGATGTGGTCCTAGCGGTATTTAAAACTTTTAGGTACCTGAATGTTGTATCTCACTGTCTTGCCAGAGAGACTTATTTGGCAGGGAGAAGAAAAGTAAATTGTTAACAAAGGTGAACATATTTCTGACTTCCTGGGACCACTTCCACTCTCGGATTGTATAGATACTGTAGTCCCGCTGCTTCTGGGTTTACAATTACCATATCTGGCCGAGCATCATGTTCAGAGAAATATTCTTCCTTTCTGTGGGCCTTTACAAATAATACATTTCTGCAGACCTTGAGGACTGATGTTCAAAATTGATTTTGATGTTGACATGCGTGCTAATCTAATGGTGAACTGCAAGATAGATGTAAATCTTTCTCACTGTAGCCTAATTTGTTTAGTGTTATTAGAAATGGAGTTTGACACTAGATATCTGGTATGTTGCATTAAAACTCACAAGCTTGTCTTCATGAGGTACTGTCAAGATATATTTGGTAATATACCTCACCTTTGTTATTCCGATGTGCTGGTTTTTACTTTGTCTATGGAGCAATTCTGGTGCGCTGAAAGGGACAGCTTCTGTCTGAGATGCATTGTTTTGGAGCGACAAATTTCCTTCAGCAGACAGTAGTACTGACCATGGACAAATCACACAGATGGCAGGGTCTGAAAAATGTTGTAGAAGATAATGGAGTTCTTAGTGTTGAATTCACTGCACTCAGAAAATCTTATCGCTGGTGTCTTACCTGCATTGCCAAACCCATCACTGAAGGTTCCTGGAGATATACCCAGAAGTCAGTGGAATCATGTTCATTTATGCCTGGCTGATTTTGCCAGCTGGAATTCAGTGATGGTTAAAGACTTGATTTCTCTCTCACATCATTTCACACATATAAACAATATATTGATTTCAATGGCTTTCTGAAGCCTAAGGAAAGTCAGAATTACATCCCATGTGCAGATTCTGGAGATCTTGATGGTTTTGGTAGATCTTTTTATGCAAAGCACAAGAGAATATCAGAAGAGTAGAACACTCCTTCCAACAAAGCATGAATACTTGGAAGCTGGCATTTGCAAAAGACCTTATGTTATCTTCCGTTAAGTTACATGACCATGCTACAAATCTCTTCTCTGTGGTGATATTTTTTTGTTCTGTGTGCTGCTTATAGTCAGTCAGCTCTCCATTTTAGTAACCTCTCTTTCAGTGTATTGTGTCTAGTAAAGCCAAGTTACTTTGCCAGAAATTCAGTGTCAAGAGTCAGTATCTTTTTATTTCCATTGTACAGATGAAGAAACTGATGCAGAGCCCGGCTTTGAAGACTACAGTGTGTCAGTCAACAGAAGCTGAGGTAGCAGTAGAAACAAATTTCCTAAGTCCCAGTGCTATAACCTAGTAAGCTTTCCTTTAAGTGGAAACATCATTTCCAACTAACCTGAACTTTGGGATTATTTTACAAGAATGCAAATATGAAAACTATCCAAACCGTATCTTAGACTAGATTCTACCAGTAATGTGAACCATGATATTTTAGCATTATTCACGTTCAGTCTTTCTGTCTGTGTGTCAGCTCTATTAAAAGAGAGGGGATATTTCAAACAAAGGTGTTTTCAAATGATAAATGTAGATCTGACAAGGTCCTGAAGACACTAATAGGCTTTAATAGCCCTGATCAGCCTCACTTGGGACCTTCCCCTATCCTCTGCCCGTAGTCCCAGGCTCCAGTTGACCACTGGTATTTGCAACAGTCGTGGCATTTACTTCTTTTGAAAATTAAAGGTCTTAAAATCATCAACTAGCCTTCTCTTTTGCTCCTTCCCCTTTTTCTGTAGTGTTGTATGCAAATATAACTAGCACATGCTGGAAAATTTGTCTGTTTTAGAAACAGATAGCTTGTACTTTAGTCTCGATGATTACCTAGCCTTCTGTAATGTTGGCCAGCCAACAAGTCAACATACCTGTCTAACCAGTCAGTGCCCAAAGACACTGGAAATAGTGCTATAGCAAGTGGTGCTGACCATCACCAGGTCTAGGGGGATTTATCACATCAAGCACAGTGCAGCACAAACACATCAGTACTAGCCCTGAGAAGAGGCTGATTTCAGAAGCAATATACCTGTAATTAAGAGATGTGGAGCCAGAAATATGCCTTAGTCAACTGGGATGATGCTATGCACGGCCAGTTCACCTTCACTGCCCTCCAAGAAGCTGGAGCACTGGGGATTCAGCTGCAGAATGAGACCAACGTGGCATCGCTTCTGGACTTGAGCTCTCTAAAGACATGATTGAGCAGCCTTGCACTTGACCTATAGACCAGCATGGTTCTACATCCCTACTTCCTCTTGGTTTACTCTTCATCTTCTGATCATAAAGCCCTAAATTTATCTGGTGCAGCATAAGGAACATAGGCTGATTATCTCAATTCAATAGACATCCAACAAGTTTTTTTTTAAAAAAAAGCACAAACAAACAAACCAAACAAAAACAAAAAAAAAAAAACAAAAAAAACCCCACCAAATAAAAAACAACCACAAAACCAAACCAAGAGATCAGGAGAGCATAGTGTCAGCTTAGTGTCTGGCACTGAGTTAGTAAGCTGTGCTGGACCTGAGCTGAATCTATGCAGGTGGGTATCTCTGTGCTGCACTCCTTTGCACATTCCTGGTGCCTGTCTTGTCTGGGCTGTTCTGTCCTCTTGTTATACCAGATAATAGAGAACTGATGCTATAGTCAACCTGCTATAGTGTTCCAGTCCACTAAAAACTGGGTGGTAATAAAAGTTCACCCCTCCAGCTATAGCAGAAGTTACACATCACTTGTTTTCAGTATTTTGTATTTTGATTCTACATGCTCATGAGGTAAGAACACGTCATCCATTCTCTCCTCAAAAGGAATATACGTTGTGATAAACAGTTCCCAAAATGTGACAGGTTGCTCAGCTGTGCTGTCTTGTACAGCTGGCCTGCTTGGCAAGCATTCATCATGATGATTTGCCTAGCCATTATGATTAGTCACATTATTATCATCAAGGATAAAAGTCTCTTACTAGCTGAATGAGGAGTCCTGTGGATTTGCCTGTCCTCCTCTGTCAGTACATGAAGGACATGATCTTAGCTGGCACTGCACTTTCTCTGTGTGTGTTATTTGGACTTTAGTAAGGACTCTTCTGTCCTGTTCCACCGCGTATAGTTGTATTTAGGTGAATTAATATCTTATGTGTAAATTGGAAAAAAATGGGTGAAGATTTCTTACGTAGGCAGAGCAGTTTGCATGTAATCCCAGCAGCACTGGAAAGTTTCTCATTTTTATTAGAAATGCGCTTTTATTGCCATTAGTGCTTTTTTTCTCAAAAAAAAAAAAAAAACCCAACCAAAACCACCAAACTCTCAAAAGAGCTAAAATAACTCAAGAATGAATTTCCAACAGTAAGAACTATAAGATACTTTTCACCTCACCTTTGTGAAGGTCCTCCAGAAGCTGCACTGTGGCCAGGTACAAGAGTGCCCATATTTCTTCTTCCTCCAAAGGGCTTCCTTTTGCCCACAGGACCTCGGCCAGTGTCACACAGGAACTGCTCATGCCTGCTGCAATAGAAACCAGATTTTGGACACAATAAAGTAGACTGAATTGCTCAAAGCAAACCATACTGATTACAACTTCTCTCACAATAAGAAATACTTTGTGAACCGCCCTGTTTCTTAGTTCACAAAAGGTAGGTATTTTTCATCCCTGTCTTAATCTGAGTAAGAGTAAATAAATGGGATTGAACTAAGTGAATTCCTGTGATCTTTTTCAGCCCTTTTACTCATCATTTGAAACCGATCACAAGATTCTGTGGGGCAAATAGTTTTTACCCAGGAGCTCCTTCACTAATATATGCTGTTCAGATTTTGTGAGTGATTATCTGAATGGTAGGGAATTGATTTTGCTGCTTAATTGGATGCTCTTGTCTATACAACCATGACAGAGTTAATCTAAGACAAAGAAAATCTCAAAGCAAAAGAGACGCACTGTAACATGAAAGGTTTACAAACACAGTCCAACAGAGCAATTGAGTTTCATTCATTGCTCAGCAGACTGATCAGTAAGAGCCTGTAGACTTAGTGAATTCATTGATGAGATATTTTCTTGGTCAGATAACTGAGACTCAGAACTTGCAGTTCATCCATACCAATATATATATAAACTTGCTTTGTGTCACTAAAACAAGTTAAAAGCTCCCTCTGTGAGCTGCTGAATAGCAATTTAGTGGTTCCCGGCACACTGTCCTATCTGACAGGTACATAAGTCCTGGCATACTGCAGAAGAATGTTGGCCCACACACTCTCCCTGTTTTGTCTTAGCTGCAACACAGCATCAGATCATTTAGAGAAAGGCATCCTGTAGTGAATCATAATTTAATGTCTTACCTCTTGAAAAAAGATTTTCCTCATCCCAGCCAACTAGAAACTGACTTGTAATTTGTATCAAGTCATCTTTTCCTCCAAATGTTTTGTCATACTAAATATTATCAAAGAAGGTTTTGTTCTTCATAAATGGGTCTGATTTTTCCATTTCATCAGTTTTACATTTCTGTAATTTACATATCTAGGCAGAGCTTCTCTAGGTCTACACATCTGTAAGGAAAACTGAATCCAAGCTTAAAGTTTGCTAAAAATTTTTTAACTTAATTTACATTTTTGCTGTTATTATCCTGTTAAAGAAAAAGAGCTCCACAGTTCATTGTATGCTGTGTAAACAGGGCCATAATGAGAAAAGTTGGAAGTGATCCATCTATTGCTTTGAGGTTTTGACATTGTCTGTACACACCGAGTGAGTACACTAGAGCCTAGGATGCTACTGTCGTGTACAGGATTATAAATGCCACTGAAAAATTACTTCACTTACAGCGTGAAAACAGATCTTCACCCCTAACCATTTCTTCACCCTCTGTACACAGCCCACTTACTGCTACCATTTGCTCTCTTCCTGCAATAAAATTTACTGTGTCTTACAGCTGATTTCTTTGCCAGCTTCCCGTTTATTATGCAGCCTTCAAGGGGTCACTGCAAGAGCATTATGATGTTTTGCAGGACCAACTTGTTGCTGATTAATAGACTACTCAGACTTTGATTCACGGGGTCTTGTCCTGGCTCACTAGCTTCCAAACACGGAATCACAACATTAGAAGAATGATCCCTTGCTGCAATCACTACGGGATTATGGACCAACCTAGTAACATTTTAAACAGAACCAGAGTCCTAATTTTAGTTTCTGTAGCTTCAAAGGACAGTAAAGCTTCTTAGGAACCTAACCTTAATTAGAAGAGACAGACAAATCTTCTTAATCTAAGCCATCACCGTTTCTCTTAATAATAAATTACTGTGATAGCATTTCACTTAACCCTGTGGTACTGGGACTCAGCAATCAATTCACATCCCCCCGAGCTAGAATCTGTGTGGCTTCTCCATATGGGTAATCCACCAGACTGCACTTAGTGCTGTTTTATTTAAGACCGTGTTGGGGGAAGGAGCACTGCATCATCTATTCTAGATAGAAGTGCTAATACCAAATTATTTCAGTGCTGGTATTTCTAACTAGCTTAAGTTACTCAATAAGCAACTATCCAGAGTGCAGGCGTTACATCTTTACAGAGCCAAAGTGAAATCGGCAGTTACACCAGAGCTGCTTAACTTTTGTATTTAATGTTTTTTCTAAAAATAAAAGTAAAGTCTCGGATCAATACAAAGTATGAATTAAATGAATTCTGCTAGCAAGGATGTGAAAACTTCTTCCAAAAATTATTAGATTGTATGGCCATGGAAATCATAATCGCTTTAAAGTGTAATAAGTTATTGTTTTAATGCAATGTAGAGTTAAGCAATGTGTTATTTTGCAGCAAATTGGCAATTGTTTTTTAAACACACTCAGAAAGCCCTATAATTTTGGGCTGTATTTTTGACTTTTGGTTTTCAAGACCAGCATGATGTGACATTTGACAAGAATATAATTGTGTGAGTGCTTGAGGAAAAAAATACATTTCATTTCCTTTCATAGCCAGACTATGCTATGTATATCACATGAGAGTAAACGTGATATAAAGATATTGTTATCATTGTAGCACTGCACATATTCTTGGTCCCTCAATTTAATAAAAGCTGTGATCCAGAACCAAACAATTTGGACTTTCAAGCAAGCTACAACTGATAAGGCAAAGCAGACAAATTAGGAGGCAAGGAAAAAAAAGTCAACGGTAACCTTGCAAAAAGGAACTTGGTTGTTTGTAGGAACACTACACATCAGAAAATGATGGTAGATCTAGTTGAGCCCACAGGGAAAAACTAGAGCAGCAGAATGTAATCAGCCACTTTGGAGTCTGGCCAGGATATAGAGGTTAACGGGTTTGTGCCTGGAAAAAGTAGCAAAGGGCTTTCAGTGCCAATTTGTGCTCTGAGGTCAAAGACAAATCTTCTGCTGACTTCTATGGAAGAAGGTGGTGCCATCCAAATAGGGAAATTAGTCTAAAATACCCTCCCCATTCTAATCCTTGCAACACATTCATTCATTACATGGATTGTATCAAGTCAATAGATTTTCCCCTGGAAGGGTCTACTCTTCTTGCATAGATATGAAAGGTACACTGAGGTGAGGCTAACCCATCACTTTGCCACAAACATGCACCTATTTATCAGCTTTTTTTTAAAACTATTTTATTCTATTTTTGTACATTTTGTTTTATCATATGTGCAAGCTTTTGTCCAAAGTCATTGAAATCTAGGTTCAATGAAAGAAATTGAATTAATTATAAAAGATAATGACCTATAGCTTTGCATCTGAATTTAACACGTTAGTAATTTCATATGCCAAGGTCACTTTACTTGCAATTTGGCTTTATTAGATTTGTCAATCTTATTTAGTAAAATGTAAGGGAGCAACTTGGCTTTTGTCAACCTTCATCTTTACTTCTGCGGCTTTGCTGATTATATAAAGACAATAAAAGACCTAAAAACTATTTCTTTTCTAGGGAAAATGACTTTCCCTTAACAAACACAGTCATGTGAATTAAACATCCTCAAGGGGAATGCGGCATCTGGATTCCTAACAAAGTGACAGCCCCTTTTACGCAAGCTTATCAGAGGGAGATTACTGGGGACCTGGTTCAGCTGTAGAATCAGTTTCTATAGCATGAAAGTCTTAATCCATTACCTGGATGATGGTGAAAAAACAGATGAAGAAGGGAGATCATAGGACACAGCAGTGAATAAGATGGTAAGGAAGGAGAAATCACAATTAGGATTTGAAAATATGGAGTCAAGTTTCTTTCAGGTCTACTTTTAAAGCCATGAAGCAAGAACAGGTTTGCCCTGTTTGGGAATCCTGAAGAACAACTGGAAATGAGACCTTTGGCAAAAAGTTTGTGTGCAAACACAACAACAACAACAAAGGGTTAACCTTGGGTAGGAACCAAGCATCCTGTGAATGGGAAAAGCTTCTGTCAAACCAGAAATGCCTTTCAATTTTTATTGCCTGGAAGCTGTTCTTGCAGAGGTCTTGTCTGTCTTCTGACTGAACATTCAGTTCAGCCTCATTACTCTATCTGTATATTGCAAAACACCTAGCTGGAAATTTAACCAGCTTTTAAATTGCTGAAGGCTGTAAACAGACGTAGATTCTGTAAACAGTTGTGTCTGAGAAAGGCATTTACCTATTTATGGTTTGGACATAAATGCCCATCGTACCCCCTCTAGTAGAGGTGACTAATTGATTTTGACATGAGAGAGAGGCCACATAAGTAGGTCCTCTGACAGATCAGAGAGGTTGCTAACCTCAGCCACTAACTCACCGAGAGAGTGTGTGTGTAGGCTTGTACTGACAGGCAAGCGAGAGGGGCTTGGAATGTAACCTCTTCCATTTGCACCACTATATGCAGAAAAAGTTGTCTACTTAGAACAGTAAATGTAAGCTGGTGTAAATATACTGCACATGAAGACACATGAAGTTGGCTGGTACTGATTTTGCTTAATTTTACCACTATGCTGTGTGGAAGTATCTGAATCTCTATTGGTCGCTTTCAAGGGCAACTTTAGAGACCAGGAATTGTTTCTTCTAGTGCTGCATTGAAGGACACACCAATAAAACTACACACAAGTCTATACAAAGATGGTCTTTAGCCAACTTTCTCTACATACAGTATTTTTCTTAGCCTTCTATCCCTTTCAGCTGCTGTTGTTCAATTTCTTAGCTATGTTTAGCAGTCGCCTTTAGGCCTCGGGTGCTGCCTGATATACTAAAAGTACCTCCTGTAAATAAATGACCAAAACCAAGGGGACCCAATCCTGCTTCAGTATAGCCAAAGGCAGAGTTTCTTGTATCAGCAAGATGAAGTGAGGAAAAAAAAACTTTTTGGAAGAAAGGACTCAGCCAGAGGACCTCAGGTGTATTCTGCAAGATGTCAAACAATCTGCTTTGAAATCTAAGCTGACTAAATGCCAGAAAAGATGGGAACTTGAAGTGACATTTTCCTAGGGTGCTGGAGGGCTAATAGACTCTTTTTAAGGGCTGAGAAGGGGTCCATGGCAGACAAATTAGCAAGACAGACTTGATAATTCTTAAAGATCTAGAGATCTATGTGCAGTTGCAGGGCCATGATCTCATTGCTTTTTCAGACACATGGTGGGATACCTTGCATGACTGGAATACTGTCATGGATAGCTACATACTTTTTAGGACAGACAGGCCAGTAGGGTGAGGTGGTGAAGTTGCTCTCTGTGTAAGAGAGCAACTGGAATGTATCGAGCTCTGCTTAGGGGTGGATGAAGAATGTGTTGAGAGCTTATGGGTAAGAATTAAGGGACAGGCTAATATGGGTGACACTGTTTTGGGTGTTTACTACAGGCCACGTGACCAGGAAGAGGGAGTTGATGAGGCCTTCTACAGACAGCTGAAAGTAGCCTCATGATCACACCCCATAGGTGACTTAAACCACCCTGACATTTGCCGCAAAGGCGACACAGCCAGGCAAACGCAGTCCAGGAGGTTTCTGCAGAGCATTGATGATAACTTTTTGACACAGGTGGTGGAGTAGCCAACAAGGAGAGAGAGGTGTTCTGCTGGACCTTGTACTAACAAACAAAGAAGAACTGGTTGGGGATGTGAAGGTTTGGGGGCAGCCTTGGCTGCAGTGACCATGAAATGGTGGAGTTCAGGATCCTGCAAGGAAGAAGCAGGGCAATAACCAGAATTTCAACCCTGGACTTCAGGAGACCTGACTTTGGCCTCTTCAAAAACTTCCTTGGAGGAATCCCATGGGTTAGGGTTCTAGAAGGCAGGGGGGTCCAAGAGAGCTGGTTGACATTCAAGCACCACTTTCTCCAAGCTCAAGATCAGTGCATCCCTACGCGTAAGAAATCAAGCAAAGGAGGCAAAACACCTGCATGGATGAGCTAGGAGCTTCTGGAAAAACTCAAACGAAAGAAGGAAATTTACAGAATGTGGAAAAAGGGACTGGCCCCTTGGAAGGAATACAGGAACATTGTCAGAGTACGCAGAGATGCAACGAGGAAGGCTAAGGCCACTTGAAATTAAATCTGGCAAGGGATGTTAAAGACAACAAAAAGGGCTTCTTCAAGTACATCAGCAGCAAAAGGAAGACAAGGGAAGATGTGGGCCCGCTGCTGAATGAGGTGGGTGCCCTCATGACAGAGGATACAGAGAAGGCAGAGTTACTGAATGCCTTCTTTGCTTCAGTCTTTACTGCTAAGGCCAGAAATCCCAGACTTGAGAGGTGAGAGAAAAAGTCTGGAGAAAGGAAGACTTTCCCTTGGCAGAGGAGAATCAAGTTAGAGCTCATTTAGACAAACTCAACACCTTGGCATTTGAAAGGTCATGGAGAACAGGAGAGGTGCCTGAGGACTGGAGGAAAGACAATGTCACTCCAGTCTTCAAAAAGGGCAATAAGAAGGACCCAGGAAACTACAAGCCAGTCACTCTCACCTCCATCCCTGGAAAGGTGATGGAACAGCTCACTCTGGATGTCATCTCTAAGCATGTGGAGGAAGAGGTGGTTATCGGGAGTGGTCAACATGGGTTCACCAAGCGAGAGCAGTGGATATTGTCTACCTCGACTTTAGCAACACTTTTGACGCTGTCTCCCATAACATCCTCATAGGTAAGCTTAAGAAGTGTGGGTTAGGTGAGTGGACAGCGAGGTGGACTGAGAACTGGCTGAATGGCAGAGCTCAGAGAGTTGTGATCAGCAGTGCCGAGTCTAATTGGAGGCCTTTAGCTAGTGGTGTTCCCCAGGGCTCAGTACTGGGTCCAGTCTCGTTCAAATTATTCATCAATTATCTGGATGATGGAACAGACTATACCCTCAGCATGTTTGCTGACGATACAAAACTGGGAGGAGTGGCTGACACACCAGAAGGCTGTGCTGCCATTCAGTGTGACCTGGACAGGCTAGAGACTTGGGTGTAGAGGAACCTAATGGAGTTCAGCAAGGGCAAGTCTACGGTCTAGGGAGGAGTAACCCCATGCACCAGTACAGGTTAGGGGTTGACCTGCTGGAAAGCAGCTCTGCGGAGAAGGACCTGGTGGAAAACAAGTTGACCATGAGCCAGCAATGTGCCCTTGTGGCCAAGAAGGCCAGTGGTATTCTGGGGTACATTAAAAAGAGCAGGTCAAGGGAGGTTATCCTCCCTCTCCACACTGCCCTGGTGAGGCCACATCTGGAGTACTGCGTCCAGTTCTGGGCTCCCCAGTTCAAGACAGACAAAGAACTACTGGAGAGAGTCCAGTAAAGGGCTATGGAGATGATCAAGGGAATGGAGCACCTCTCTTATGAGGAAAGGCTGAGAGACCTGGGTCTTTTTAGCCTGGAGAAGACTGAGAGGGGATCGCATCAATGCTTATCAATATCTAAAGGGTGGGTGTCAAGAGGATGGGGCCAGACTCTTTTCAGTAGTGCCCAGTGACAGGACAAGGGGCAACAGGCACAACCAGAACACAGGAGGTTCCATGTGAACATAAGGAAAAACTTTCCTTTGAGGGTGGCAGAGCACTGGAACAGGCTGCCCAGAGAGGTTGTGGAGTCTCCTTCTCTGGAGATATTCAAAACCTGACTGGACATGTTCCTGTGCAACCTGCTTTAGTTGAACCTGCTTTGGCAGGGTGGTTGGACTAGATGATCTCCAGAGGCCCCTTTCAACCCCTGCCATTCTGTGATTCTGTGTGAAAGATCTTTCAGAATGAAAATCAGCTAGAAAAATGCAATTTATTCAGTATCCTTTTACTTAACATGAGGTGCTCGATAATGAGTTAATTAACATATGAAGTAACATAATTTCTGAACACACCCAGGTGAGGTCTTCAACCTAGATCAAATCAGTCTGTCTATCCTATCTCTTGATTTTCCTCTGTGGTTCCACCTCTCAAAGATTAATAACTTAGAGTAACATGTTGCTTTGAACTGCCTGATTTTTAAGAGTAGCCCAGTGATGAATTTGTGTCTTTACTTCTTTATGACACAAGAGTTCAGAAACTTCATCAAAGGGACTGAACATTCATTGATGACTAGAAGTAAATTAAAACACAAATAACATCTGACTAAGGGCAAGACAAATGTTTTTTGAATAGGAAGTATTCCAGCTACCCTAAGAAAAGATCTTGCAGCCTATCTCAGGACTTGCTGTGCAATAAATCAGACTTGGAATACAGAATTAAGGGGATTAAAAATAGGGCCAATATTAACATTTGGACTGAGCTGTAGTTTTGAAATAATCAGTGATAATTCTGAAGTAAATTTACAGAATTTACAAACAGTCTGTCCCAAGCTCAGCAGTACGTTGATGTGACATGACGAAGGCAGACCACTTTCTGCAGTCACAGGTGAAGAAGAAATGGATGCAGCCAGCATCAGTCTCACTGCCTCTGACTTCCTTGAGTTGTGGTGGCCTGAACCAGGGCCAGAATCACCTCTCTGTATTCTGTAGGAGGTATCTCCAGAAAGATACTTAACTGATCTCCTTCATGCACTTAAATATTATATAGTTATAAACGTGAATGTAGAAACGCTTTTTACATTAAAATTATCCTAGTATGCATACAGATTAAATATTTGATGTATAGAATAATTTCTGAATTGAAATGGGAAGATGGGGCTTCCTTTTTATAGAGACACAAGATTATTGCACAATAAATACATATTAAACTGATTCTGGGTCCCTGTAGTTTGGGATCAGTGAAATAATGCTGCCCCATGCAAGAGTGTCCACACTTAAATATTCTTAAATGAACAGTTTTCACATGAGGATCAAAATCTTTTGTTGCTCAAGTTGTCTGCTTCTTTAAAAAAAAAATAAAATCCAAACCGTGTGATTTTGAATACTGTATGGAGAATTTGCGAGGCATTGATCTTCAAAATAACTAGGACTAGGTAAGCAGGAGATACTGAAGAAGCACTGGAAGCTGGGACCAAACTGTCTGCCTGTGAGAATCCTAAACCTGTTTTGTTTTGCATCTGATTCATAGAATCCACAAAACTGTAACATGCAATTGGCTACAGAGGAAAGAAAATAATAGTCTGTAATTGTGATAGGCTCTGACTGCATCTATTGTGTTGATGACAGTTCTGGTTTAATACTTCAGGTTATATTTTGTTTTTGAAGAACAGTACTCCTCCTTAAGACAAATTAAGCTTATCAAAAATACAATATAGAAACTATTTACTAAGAAATGACAACTAAATATATTGGTTTTATAGGCATTATTCATCTATAACATTTAAAATTGAAAACCCAAGTAAATTCTCAAACAGTAAATTCTCAAAATACATTAAAAAGTAGTTTAAATTGAATTAAAGTAATGTTGTTGCTATCACCAAACTAATGGCAATTACTGCTAATCTTAGGGGAAATACAGAAAGAAACTATTGAAAATAAATGTAATATAATATCTTAACCATAACTGTATGAATATTTTAGAGAAACAAAAAAGGAAGGAATGTGGGGAGATTAGATGCCCTCACTGTGTACTTTAGACTTTTTTAAATGTCTAAATTAAGCTTCTTGTGTATATAAGGCATGTAAGGGCCAATAAAGTAACCCTTTAATATATTTAAAGTCAGCATGGTATCATTCATGACAACATGGGGTTTTTTGCCTGGAAATATAAGCATAGCAACTGGATAAAACCTGGATAATTTCTCATTACTTTGCTTAAGTACAATCTACTATATTTTAATGCTGTTTGTCCATAAAATACCAATAAATTTTAGCTACATAAAATGTTAGAAGAGACTAAAAAGAGCACATTTTTGAAAGATGTAGCTTAAAATGAATTTAAATAATAACCTGATTTATTCAGATATATTCCTTATACAAATTTTATACTCTGGCTCATTGTATACTTCTGATTATAATTTTGGAGAGAATACACTGTATTCCTCATACCAGAGAGATGAATCTTATTAAGTATGAAATTCAACTGTCTGAAATATGGGGTGGAAATTTGTGGGTTTATAATTTGAGTAAACACTTAAAATGATGTAAAAAAATATCTGTTGAAATAAAGTAGACAGGCGGCGCCAAATCTGTAAACATTGACAAGTCAATAAGGGAGTTGCCTTGTTGCTAAAGTATGACTTGCTTAGAAAGGTTATGCCACAGAAATTATAGCTGTAATGATATATCCCTCATTAAATGATATTTATGCCCTATAATGTAAATTTCTTTATTTTATTTCCTTTCTAGAAACGTGGACTTTAATCAATAGGAGAATTAACCAGGATATTGCAAAGTATTCACCACTCAAGGGGAATAAATTTTCATTGCTGAAGAGAGCCATATTTCATTGCTAGGAAATCATAAACTTCTCATGGGTTGGGCCAGTCTTTAAAAAGTCTTATCTTTGAAGAAGAGACTTGGAATCTGATTCCTGAAAAGTGTGGTAATGTGCCTCTCTGTAGTGAATTTCATGAGCTGAGTCGTAAGGGTATTAAAAGCTGTGGCTTTTATACAAGTTCTATGGGCATTGTTCTTTAGAAACACAAAATGTTATTGATGCCAAAAGAAAATGCAGAAAACCTCAGCATCCTACAGAATTAGACTTATAGGGCCAAATTCCAATTTCCTCTTTATTTCAAAGGGAACCTACCTGTGAATTTCAGAGGAGAATATCCCACTATCTGCAGTCAGTTTGCAAATAGATATTCTTTCAGTAGAAATGCGTAAAAACATCTCACTGGATAACTGCATTCAAAAGAAAGTGGTGCTATGTTTGTTCTTGATAAGCTTGTATGCGCTATCACCTCCACCCTGGCTGGCGTCAAACCCCAAGGACCTCACAGAATATCTAGGATAGAGAGCTACTGCCCTTCTTTTATTTTTTTCATGCACCTTCTGTTAGAAGCTCATTCTACAAGTGAGCATAACAGACTGGGGGCCCAGAACTGAATCTAATACATCTAATACGTAATCTACGTTAGAGTGCTTCAGAGATTGGAGCTTCAAAGTCATGCTGTCTGCTGCTGCAGTACCACAAATAGTGGGACAGTAGAACTCAAGCACCGTAGTAGTATTTCTCTTTTCTGTTTCTTTTTGGCTTATGTCCTTTATTAGGCATTATGTAATTCTCTGCAATGAGACAGCCTTGTTCCAGACATAGGCACTGGCAACAAAGAGTCAAATGACATTCTGAGGTTAAAAGGTAGCACCATAACAAAGATCCTGAGCAGGCATTGGTCTAGCTTCTTCAGGGGCCAAAGAAAAATGAAGTCCCAAATTACTATACTGTCCGATACTACTATAGTGTAGTATACTACTATATACTACTATATATTATGCCTATACTGTCCAGGCTTCCCAAAGTCTCCATAGCTTCTCAAGCAGCTATTCCTACTGTAGTCAATGCTGCTGTGGTTTGCCTATTGTTAATATGTTAAACAGGTACTCTAAAGCTAGTTTTTGAGTCCTGAAAGTGTCCCAGTTATACCTTTGTTTGCAGTAGCGAGAGATATCCAGAGCTTCTGAACTTGATTCTGATGCTCACTGGCTCTATCACCTGAGAAAGTCTCAGTGCCTTCTTTCACCACATCACTGAGGATGGTGCTATTTGCTATCATTAGTGATCCACCTTAGGTGTAAACAGTAAATTACTATTATTTGTATTCCTCTGGAATTTCCATCTAAAAATTTCTAAATCAGTAATATTTATGAAGCCTATGCCAAAACTTCCGTAAAATAAGCCTGCTTTTATTTTAGAAACCGCAAACTGTAATGCAGGGACTTGCCTAAAAACACATTAGAGAGCAGTAGAGAAGAAATAGGAAACCAGTTTCTTAAATGACAGTCTTTAGTCCCAGGTTGTAATCACTAGAGACGTGTCTTTCTGGTGTTTGGAGTTCAGTGCTGTTTCCGAAATAATAGTACTCAGTACAAATCCATGAATAAATAACATACTTAAACATGTTTTCCAGAATCATGTGAACTGTCTTATATTGTGAAGATTTATCCCTGCCATAAAAGCAGTAAATTTACTGGCTTCTGTTCCTTCGTCTTCAATAGAAAATTTTTATTAGTGAAATTCTGTCATAGGTAAATATTTCTAACTCCAGAAGAAGGCAGGAGGGACTGAGCGCTGATATTCTGGAGCACAATCTGACCAACTCTATATTACTATTTTTCATACAAGCAAGCAGCCTTCTAATGAAACGAGAAATTAAATGAGCTTTAATGTAAACAAACAAACAAACAAACAAACAAACAAACCAAAACAAAAAAGCAACAGGGTAAATATTAGATACTGCTGTACAAAACCATGAAGATGAATGCTTTAATACTTATTTAATTAATAATGAGATTGAGAGAAATACATAAGAACCTACCTGTACAAGTTGGACAGATGCTGCATCCAGAATAGTCTGAAATCTTCTATATTTTTGCCCAATACTGATTGTTTAGATCATTATAGTTGTAAATGTCACATTAAACATATTCAGGACTTGCTTGGACTTCTGTTTCTTGTTTTTTTCTCTTTTTCTTTCTTTCCTTCTGTCTTCTCTCTTTCTTTCTCTTTCTTCCTTTCTCTCTTTTTGCTGCTTTGTTTATGTCGTAACTAAGCACTGTGTGGTCTGGCAAGTGGCTAAGCAAGTAAACAGTAAGGTTCCTTCTCTTGCTTGCAAGCCAAGCCTAGCAGCTCCTGGTTTGAAGTTGAGGGCAACGTCATGTCTGCTGAGCCTGTTTACACTCCTTCCTTTTCTTTTTTTTTTTTTTTCTTTTTTTTTTTTGGGTAGTTCACCGGCCAGGTAATGAGAGACAGCTTTTAGGAAGTGGCTCAATATAAATCTCTGGGTCCGGCGACATATAAGAACTCAATTGGATTACCTGACGCACACGGGAGCATTAGATCTAAAGCCCTGTGGACTGATGTCACTTTCAGCGCCCTGCCAATCCAGAGAGAAGCAGTACACCAAAGCAGAGTTTGATGGTCTAAGGGGGCAAGTGTGTCTTCTATGAGCAGC
This sequence comes from Vanellus vanellus, assembly GCF_965231255.1. NCBI lineage: Eukaryota > Metazoa > Chordata > Aves > Charadriiformes > Charadriidae > Vanellus > Vanellus vanellus. Next base: position 21,200,439 of record NC_138912.1, on the reverse strand, counting down.
AAAATCCTTCAGACTCAATAAACACTGTGGATAACATTTTTGATGGGTCTGCCTGGCAGAAAAAAAAAACAACTGAAAGAAGGGAATTTGATATTATTTTTTTTTTTTAATATTGCTCAATCTAAAAAATTCTGGTTAATTATTGCAGGGTGCAGCTGTGCTCAGAGCAGGACAAAGGGAGCTCATGGGATGCTGCAGGGCAACTGTGAGTTAGGCATAAGAAAGTGAAGAAAAAAAAACCTTAGCAAAACAAAAGAAAATTCTATTGGAATTATTCAATAAGCTCTTCACATTAATTGTGCCTCCATTCTTACCAGCTGTTTCTTTTGGCGTTCTATTTTATTCCTTCCATCTTCAAAACAGTTTTCTCCTGGTTTGAGCTAAATAGAAGTCCCTCTGCCTCCAAAAAGACTGAATTAATTCATTTACTTCCAAGTGTTAAAAAAAAACCAAACAACAAACCAACAGAAGACATTATCAAAATGTGTTACATATTGCAATGGCAAATATCCACTTTTATGTTAGTATTCAGATAGAGCAGACAACGTTTTATTTTTAAAGACCCTCAAAAATTGCCCTACACAACAGAAAATATGGTATCATACAAAAGGCCAAAAGCTACAAGAAAATATTCTAATCAGGCAACCATCTCTCTCGCTGTCCATGTCCATGGTAGACGCAAGTCAAGATTATTTTACCATCAGAAGCTGAAATCATCATTACCCTAGGTCCTCACACTATTTATCAGCTGACACTCAACCATGTTCTTCTTCATGGCTTGTCCTTCCTTGGACTGTAAGACCATCTCCCTTCATGATTCTTGTCCTCCATAAATGTTTTTCTGGGCAGTAGTTGGAGGATCCTTCACTTTCTCCCTCCAGCTTTGTATCAGCATTCCACAAATCTGCGTTTGTTTACTCTTTCTCCCTATAATTTGTCCCTGAGCAACATGATTTGCAAATGCAAGTTCAGCTACAGTTTTTATGCCAATGCCTCACAGACGTCTCCACTGTAGATTTCTCTCTTTGTGTCCAAATGAAAATCCTGCATTGTCTCTCATTGCCTAACTTCATGCAACTAGTCATTTAAGTTCAACATGGCCCCCCAAAAAAGCCCTCTTATTTCCATATTTCTCAATCCTTTTTCCTTTCTTAGTCACTGTGAATGATGCCACTGTTATCCCTAGCCCATACCCTGGGTTTCACGTTCAGTTTGGTCTTCTTCCTAGGTCAACCCTTCCACCATATCTGGATCTTGACATGTGATTTTGAATAAAATTTACAAGCTATGATCTTCTTTATCTGTCTTTAAACAAAATTTATTCAGGCTTTCATCATCTCAATTGCAGCAAATCTCTCTCTCCTGACACTGACAAATGCAGTATTACCTTAACAAAAATGTCACTGAAAATATCCATTTTGCTGAATTATCACACTGGGCACATCACCCATCTTTTTCTGTCCCTTCTCTTGTCCCTTTATAGCAGCAAAATAATCTGTTGGCTTGGTGTTGTTTTTTTTTTTTTAATTTGGTCTTGGTCCAGAAGCCATAAATCTGGTCTGAAGGGCAGTCTGTCAGGAATGCAGGCAAGAATAGAACTAGGTAGAAAAGTCTCACATCTGAGATGTCTCAAACAGAACATTGTGGAATCAGCAAACCAACATTTACTAATAAATCTTACCAACTGTGCAGTAAAGATTATTTGTTGACTCTTTTCCTGTGATGATTTAGACTGATAGTGCTCTTCATTTTTTGAATTCATGGATCCAAATACCAACAGATCAGCAAAAGGCTATTCCTGGTAAAAAGGAACTCTTAGCATTGATGCACCTCAGGATGTATTCAGTCTGATTGTCCAATACAGTCATAGTAGTGGGAGAAAAGCAACACAGAAGTTTGTGGCTGTTCCTTCCCCAGGTAAAGACCTGGGGGGAGACAGGAAATTATTTATAGCGGTGCATTTGTAGCTACCAGATTTGATTTAAGTAGATGTGTGTATAATGCTGTTTGTGGAGTTAATAGGGCACGTGGCTTCTTGAATCATTTTTGCTAGAAATAATGTGTTGTGTGAATATGCTCCCATTAAATCAGGTAGAAATGTTGATTTGATTAACTAATCAAAGTTCCTAAATACTTTACGATCCATTGCTTTAAGAAAAGACTTGTTCTTCTCATGAAAACATGGGCCCAATGCAAACCTGTGGTAGTTCTGTTGATGTAAGCAACAGTTCCAGATTTGTGAAATCAAATTCTCACCCATAGTTCCTTCTCTATTCTAAATAGTCATTGAAAACAGCCATTTTAGAAAATTATTCACACCATATTGGTCTGAACCAAAGTAGTATTTCAGACTCATAAACTCAAAACAGGCAGTACGACAGCTTCAGTTGCATTCATTGTATTCACCGATTGAATCTTTACTGTGTACAGATGACACGTATGTAATTGTGGCAAAGTTTATGTAACTAGATCGCTATGAAAGAAGGTTAACAAGATGAAAGACTATTTATCCGAGTGGAGGAACTGCTGGATGGAGGCTTAGGATCTCCCTTATGTTCCGTCCAGCTTTCTGAGAACTGGCAAGGGTTAGAATCCAATTATTCTCTGACATTAATGCCTTTTCATCCCACAGAAGCTGAAGTGTGGGAAGCTCTTAAAGTTTACATAAAGGTGAGGATTATTATTTACTTCTCAGCTGATGGTGGTACAAGCAGGCTGTCAAAACTACCACCACAGGTCAAGCGCGGGGTTTCTGTGAAACAGAGAAGACTAACAGTGCATCTATTTTTACCTGTTTTTAGTTCAGAGTCTCATGGAGTGGATCATAACCTGTTTGAGCTGTCAGAGCTAAATAGAGAACACTTGAGCTTTTAGAAAAATCAGGGAATCTCTCTTTTTGTTTTAGGTCTGCTCGAGTCATAAAACAGGACCTAACCACTTCTTCTGCTAGTGAACTTCCATGCCCAGTACACATACAAATTAAAGTTTTATTTCCGTAATGGTTTCTAAGCAGATTGGAATTGGTCCAGTCATCTATATTTAGCTTAACAAAGTAATATAGGGATGTGAGTCTGTGCTCTTGTTCTGGTATTTGCTGTCAGGGGTATTTCACAGCAGTATCTTCATGGGAGTCGGGTCTGATTTGTGTAGCCCCGATCTCCGTTTTGAAGAAAAAGAGAAGAGGCCAATATGAAAGCAAGGATCTATTTAAGGAAATTGACTTCAAATTAATAGATGAAGAAACGTATCTGTACAGCCTGTTTCCCTTTAAGAAACAATTCCTAAGTTAATTAAAAAACCCACTAAACTGACAGTGGAGGTGTTTTGTTTTGGGGTTTTTTTTAAGTTTGCATTTGAAGGGGGCAGGAAGGCAGCATAACTCTTACCTGCCACTGGTGACAGTAACCGGTTTTCCTTAAGAACAATAATTGGCAAAGGCTGGATCAAACCCCTGGGACTTTCTAAATCCTTAGAAAGTTCTATGAATGGATGAGACACAATTAAAACAATCTGTTTAATTTACTTCTGCTTCTTACACTTCTTTTGAGATGTGATGTGAGGCAATAAAACATGATTGGACAAGTAGCTCATGTTTGTGAGACCTGATTGCAGCTCTGCTGATCCCACAAGTAATTCAATGAGAGGCAGTATTTCTATGATACATCCTCCAATGCATCTTTCTAGGATACAAGAAGAGAGGGTGTGAAGCAAGTAATTCATGATATAAAGTAGAAACTGGCACTGTTTAATGCCAAATGCTCTCAGACTGTAACTGAGCTACTCTCTAAGTAAGAACTGTAAGTTCAGGCCATTAATCTGAGGAAAGAAGGAGTGAAACTTCTTTAAAGGTTTCTGGAATATGGTGATGGAAATCCATGTGTACACTCCATCTACACTTTCATGAAAAATAGCCATTTTACCTAGTAATGACATGGATGCTGCTGTAAGGAAAAAAATCTCTTTTCTCTCTTGGAAAAGAGATTTTATATTTGGTTTGCTCTTGGCCACCACATACATTCCTGCATACATTCAGATATACTTGTGTACATCAGATTAACACTTTACTTACATTTTTCTCTACAATAGTTGAAGTGATCAAGATATATCTTGATTTCAAAATCTTAAAATGAGTGTACGTAAGCGGTCACAGGGTAGTATTCCACACAGAGACGTGTGCAGACACCAAACCAGCACAAAGAGGTACAGCTTCACCCAAGGGGAACCAGTTGCTATTGCAGTTATCCCCCTTATTCTGCCTGGTGTGGTTTGCTCAGTGCTAAGTCATGGTATAGTGAAGTGTAGGCATAACACACTGTTAATTATCTTCAAAATGCTTTGGTCAGTTCATAATAAAATACCAAGTCAAAAGAGATAAAGCTAACTTGTCTCTATTCCTCTACTTGCCTTTTAGCTCACAATCCCCACATTTAGTTGTTTTTCAAAACTACATTCAGAAGTTATTAGGTTTCGTATTGGGATCATTATACGGAATGCTAGATTCAACTAGCATTTAGACAGGTTGGCAGATAATTGGTGTCGACCAATTTAATTTGAAATGTAGTCAGTTTCTAGCTCTTTTCAGGCATAATGTATGACACATTATCTAACATGGGAGAGGTGTTAGCATTTAGGAGTTGAAATTAAAAAACCCTGATATGAATTGGTCCGCTCCTGATAAGTCTTTTTTTTAACGAGAAAGATGCACTGAGCAAGTTCAAGGCAGACAAATATCGAATGCTGGTTGGAGAGAATGTAACTGAAAGTTTGCCTTCAGTATCCCCTCAGTTCAGCGCCAGAGTCATCAGTGGTGGTGTTCCGTGTAAAGTCACTAAATTTTGGCTGACTTTGTATGGTCCCATGTAGCAGAAACCATGAACAGAGAACGCTACATGGGCTTTTCCAGCTGTGATCACCTATAATGACAAGTGAGAAACAGCTGACATGAAAGTCCCTATGGCCTTGTTTAGATTCCTGAAAATGCCTTTTGCACTGGAATTATTCTTAAAAAGCCAAATACAAAGTCTTAATTGATAGGGGTGAAGGAAGAGAGATCAGGCAGGTCAGTATGTAATTTAGAAAGATAGGAGTGGGGTACAGATATAAATTAGAAGTATGTTTGGCAGCTTGCTGAACTAAACCTCACAGCGGAAAAGCTGCACACATTTACAATCCATCTTTCCCCAGTAAAGAAACCGTAACAACTTGGTTGTGACTTAGAATATATTGCCACAATCCAGCCCCGTGAACCCACTCTAATGTCCTCAGATAATGCCAAACCCCAAGAACTTTTTCTAAATTTGCCCATGCAAAATTTCAATTGAGTAGTAGCATAAATAAAGAACACCCTATGCTGTGTTAATATCACTGTATGGAAATATGAGGCATGTGATACCATAATCACTGTTTTCTAACAGTTAAACTACACTTTTCTCCACAAACAATTTCCAGTTGGCTGAGTGTGTTTAATGATTGTACATAGTTTGCTGCCTACTTACTCGGTATGCCTATTAATATAAATAGGCTGTACGTGGAATTACGGCAGCTCAGAAAGAACTATTCAGGATAAGCAAAGAAGGGGTTAATAGTATTAGTGACATTTCAGAGAACACAGTTTTTTCACTAGAGGTACAGAAATGTCATTTTTACTGAGGTTCATTACCCCTTAGCCATGAACATGGCCCTACCCTCATGTTCACACTTATAACCTGTCGCATGGTGCCCCACGGTGGCTGCTTGCTTTCTCTGACGTTTGCTTAAGCCAGCAAGTCCTCGATTCGTTTTGGTTACTGTTAAAAAAAAAAAAAAAAAAAAAAATTACCCCAGTTCACGATTATTTGCTAATAGTCAGAATTCAAGTGTAACAGAACATTTGGCAACTACTGACTGTTTCTAGTTCCATTCAAAGAGGGAGTGCAGGTCCCTCCAGCTAGGTACTTGAAGCTGGTTTCATACTGCTTTTCAAGACAATTAATTAACAAATCTAGCTGTTAAAATGTTTCTTTTATTGGGTTCTTTGTTATCTATTTCATTATTAAAATGAAACATTTTAACATCAGCTGTATTTATCAACAATTAGAATGTGTGATTCTTGGATCATTTTTCTTTGCACACTTTTTTAGGCTGTAACATGTCAATTAATTTGGATTGTCATTTTAATTAGTTTCTAGCAAATTTCCATTTCACCTTCTTATGTGAAATGCAGCTTCTGTGCCACAACCAATGTTAAAATATTTTTAAGAAAAGATGTTATTACCAAACTGCTTTGTTTATTTCACGTAAACGTTTGAATTACTTCTGGAATTTTCTGAAATGTTTTGAAGTCTGGGTTTTCTTTCCACATATATCTCACTTACCAAACAATATTTATCAACCTGTTTTCATAAGAGGACATGGATGTTGATCCTGGCTGTGACTTATCAAGCCTTAGCATGGAGAAACTGGGTCCCCCAAGGACCCACAATTCCTGTTGATCTCTTCTTGATGAAATAATTAGTGAGGTGAGGAGATGGTTTGTTAATTTGGTTCATTTCCAGAAGGCAGCTTTCACTGCTCCAAGGTACCTAGGTGCCTATGTGATGATGATGTATAACCATTTAAAATAAGTACAGTGATAGAATTAGAGTGGCTGCATGTTTGCACAGGTGGCTCAGCCTGGGAAGTCCCATGAAATTAAATTTTTGGCAATGCAATCCATTGAAGATTGCTTAAGAAAAGAAAGGTTAGAGGGTCCATTCTTGCAAAGAAATATTTTTAAATACCTAACTAAAAGATTTTTAAAAAATCAGTACTCGCAGTTCTTTGTCTAAACGTTGATATCTTGTAGTTACAACACGTGCCTAGAATATCTCGTTTCTATTTTCAGCTCGTCTAAAAATGACTGTAGGCATAATCAGATATTCACTTGAAAGACAGCTATTGTGGTTTAGGCAGTTACCCCCTTGTGTCTGCTCACTACAGTCCCACTCAGCTGAAGCATAGTGAGTTATTATATGTATTATGCTAATTCATTCTGGTGCAAAAATAAATCATTATTCTCTACTATGGATTTTGAGGGGGCAAAAATGACTATTCCATATATGTTTGGGCCTGTTTTATGTTATCGTTTCTAATTTTTGACATTTTGATTTTTGCACGTCAAAATTTGGATCAGATACTCAGGTCTGTTGCCTTGACTCCAAAGATATCAGCCTGAATTGTTTGCTTTGCAGTTTATAAACATCAATATGCTAGAACCATGTTTACTAATTACGTGGTAATTGATAAGAACTTAATGAAAACATGAAAAATAAAAAATATTTTTAAAAAAATTAAACATATTTTAAAAATTACTACATTTTAATGCAATTTCATGGCTGCTGAATCCAGACGTTTTAATATGACGTTCATAAACATACCTGTATACCAATGTATGGGAGTGAGAACATTTGACATAATTCAGATTTTACTGGCACTTTTTTAATCAACATATTTATTGATCACACGACAACTGCTTATTTTGAAGCAGCAGTTCAAATCCAAGACTAATGCTACGTGGACACCGCAACTGAGGAGGTAAGAGAATGATTAACAAATACATGTGTGCAGATGATTATTTTCATGCTCCAGATTGTTCATTAACTTAATTTTGCAGTTTCTATTATTAAATAAAACTGCTCATCAGATTCTCCTTATATGTAAAATTTCATGTTTATTTTGGAAAGGAAAAATCAAGTTTTGAGGTTGGTGATTCCATTATTTTGCCAAACAGACCCTTATCAGCGTTCAGACTTTCTCACGGGCCACCGTGCACCTTTACTGTCAAACCTGTTGCCAAAGATCCTGTCAAGTTATGTCGTTCTGTGGCCACAGCAGGGCCACAGTCCGAGTGCCCTTGCCGCAAAGACCTCGGCCCCTGCCCGGCAGCCATGCTTCCTTGTGTAGTCTTCTCACTTTATATTGTTCTGCAAAACTTTTTTTCCCCTTCTGCTACCAAATATGAATCTCCTGTATGCTTGCCTATACATTCTGTTGTAACACTTCCATACTCTTGCTCTCTCTTGTATCCTCCTCAGCTATTAAGAGGTCCAGAGAAAAATGCTGGGTTTGTTACAGTCCATTGGTTTACTTTCATGGATACCAGGACTTCAGTTTTGTATTTTCTTGGATATCAGTCAGGACAATCCAGAAAACAGTTTCCACCCAGACATGTGCAATATATGAATATAGTCATTATGCTTGTAACAAAATACTTCTGCATAGCAGTTTTGAAAACAATACTATAGTGATGCTCGATGACATTCTCAAAGTTTTATTTTCTTATATAGGGACTTGGTTTCGAAAATCTGATTATAGACAGAATCAAAGAAACTTTTGTCCTTACTTAGAGAGGTATTATTTCAATGTCTTGTAAATTTTGCGTAGCAAATAGCCTATCTATCATATTATCATTATTTTTTGAACCATTATACTGGTAAGCATGAAATCCTTATCTTTCTTTCACAGTTTTCCTTTATACAATCTTTACATATTTTGGAGCCCCTATTAAAATGTATTATGCTCCTTCATCATGCTTTGCAACAACACCAATCTGATCTTTTTGTGTAATTTCTGCATGGTTATTTCTGTTGCTTATCAGCTCTACGTGAAAGATGACAATACATGCTGATGGCGTACAAGGTTGTGAGGACTAGTTTTAAAAAGTCACTTAGAAATACATCTCTGTTTAAAAGCATCAACTTTGTAAACTATAAAATCTTAATGAGAATTTGATTATGCCCTGAAAAAGAAATGTGACAAATCTGGATCCTATGCAAAACACCATTTTATACTTTAAGGGGACTGTCTTCTTTCTTTGCTTGCAAATCTCAGTGCGGTCTTACTTCAAATGATCAGGAACAATAACTCTCCCAAAAAGATTGGGAGTAACATCAGTAACCTGTAAGGCCACAGGTCTTGTTGCAAATAACTAAATTGGCTGCACATGATGTCACCCCACCTGTTTCCTGCTGTGTGGAGGAGACCAGAGGTTAATACCGGAGGTCTATTTGCCAATAGAAAAAAACATCTGAAGGTGCCATCACCTGCATCAGCCAAGATCAGCAGGGCTAGTTTAATCTGCTGGTGAAGGTGAATATGACCTACACAGATCATTTTTTGCCCACAGTGTATTTTGGGGATTCATATTGTTCCTTCTGCCAGCTGAGCTTTGCCTTTGGCATACATAAACGTGGAAGGGAATGCAATGTCTGGCTGTGAACTAACATACTGCAACAAGAAAAAGCCTCAAAGCTAAAAACTGTCTAATTGAGTTCTGGGGCTGTCCCATGGAAATAATCAGAGGTGAGGTGGAAGGTGTGCCTGAGAAACACGCTTAGAGCCCAGTGGCATCTAAAGAGGACTGGGGATGGAGTCTGAGCAATAGCTTTGTTTTGGTTTTTTTGTATAGATATAAAGGAAGCATCATATATGTACCTGTGGGGGATCTCTAAAAGAACCATTTCTAACATATGGAGTGAAAATGGGCTTGCTTAAATTGAGAATTTTAAGGGCAGAGAGTGCAGAGATCTCACTAAAATGGTCATATGAGTAGTATATGGACAGCTTTACGGAAGTGAAGCTTTTAACACCAAGGTAGTGGTCAAAACTGCAATATTCTGAAGCACCACTTTTACTATGTAAAAATCCACGCTCATTACAGATGGATAAAAGCTGCTTGCAGCAACAGCCTCAATATAATCTTTGGCATCTTCAAAATATGGCATCGGCCACTCAAATATTTGACAGTGAATTAAATCTGAAATGTCCATTTTTACAGCACCTTTTGCCTAACTGGCAGATTTTATGTATTTTTAAATACTGCTCATAAGGCCTTCTTTGTACTATGTAGTAAAAATATACAAAGGCTTGCCTTAAACATATTGACATGGCTTCAAGGCGCTGTAGGGCCTCCTTTTGTCTCTAAGCAGGGACATGCCAGGAAAAAAGAAAAGAAAAGAAGAAGAAACAAAGGGACAATGATATACCAAAGTATAGAAAAACCAAGGAGAGAGTACTGCTGTCAGGTGCCAAGAGCCACAGGCAATGGTAATGGATAACCCAAAACCTCACAAAGAGGCACTGAAGATTTAGAGGAAAACCAGCGCCAAAACAGATAAAGAACCCGAAAACGTTACAAGACTCCAGACACCCAGTAACGAGACGGAGCGCTGCCATGCCAGGCGTGCAGCGGGGAGCCTGGGGCTGCCAAGGCCGTGGAAGATGGTGAGGAGCAGCAGCAGGACGGATGCCAGCGTGGGAGGGTTGGCTGCCAAAGCACTGGCAAAGACCTGAAAAACGCGATTTTTTTCCTGAAAGCCCAGGCAGGAAGGCAGGCCTGGCTACGAGGCCTCATTCAGGAAAGGACCTGCTGCAGGGGAAAGGGCGCGGAAGAGCCGGCGCGGTGCTGGCGATCGGTGGCAGCCGGGGCCCCGCAGCCTCCGCAGGGAACAGGTCGGGGCCGGGAGGGCCCTAGAGCGGGGACCCCGGGCGAGGGGAGGTGAGCCTGCGGTGGCCGCGGGCGGGCGGGGAGGGAGTGGCGGGGCGGAGCCCGGGGGCCGGGGCGGGGCGAGCGGAGGGGGCGGGCAGTGGTAGCCGCAGCCGCGGCGGGCGGGCGGAGCGCGGTGCGTGTGCGCGGCCCGGCCCCGGCTCATTACTCAGCGGTAGAGGCAGGAGGAGGCGGCGGGAGGCGGTGAGCACAGTGGCTGGGGGCCGCGGCCCCGCTGGAGCGGCGGTGGGGGGAGCGGGGTCGAGCTGGAGCCGGGCGGGGCGCGGCACGGTACGCGGGCGGGCGGGCGAGCGAGCGAGCGAGCGGCCGCGCCGCGGAGGCGGGAGCCGGGCCCGGCCCGGCCGCTTTGTTTATGTTTCGGCGGGGCAGCGGGCGGGGAGGGAGCCGGAGGCGGCCCGTGGCCTTGCCCGGAGGCGGGCGGCGGCGTGGGGCTCTCCGGTCCGGTGACCTTCCGTGTCTGCCCGGGGCTGGGGGGAGGCTGGAGGTGTCTCGGTGGATAATGGCGGGGGCCTCTTTGTTGGTGTGGCAGGAGGGGCAGGAGGCTTGACGCCGGGCTCCTCCTCCGCCTCCTGCCGCCGGCAGCGGGGGCACCCGGGCGGGCCGGGCCGGCGTCCCCTGGGGAAGGAAGGGTCTGCGGTGGAGGAGGCGGGAATGCGGCCCTGCCGGGGGTGAGCCACCCCGCTGGTCCGCTCCCGTGACCTTGCTCTTAAAAATGCCTCCGAAAGCAAAAAATGCTCCTCTGGGGTAATGCAGCCACTCCAGACAGAGGGGCTTGGGAGAGTCCGGCAGCGTCTTTGATTCTTTTGCCTTTTAATTCCTTTATTTCTCGCAAAAGGAGCGAGCGGTCTCTTTGCAGAATTTCTCTTGCTCTTTAGGTTCTCCGTGTCATTAGCAGTATCCAGTTTTACTTCCCAAAGCCCGTTTCTTTTTGCCTTTCTGCTGGAGTGGTTCCATCAGTGAAGTTTGACCTGAGCGCTACTAATAACCTACAGATACAAATCCCACTTGATTATTAATTCCTCCCCTTCCCCCAGCTTTTGAGCATGTAGCATGCTTTTGAATTTCGATCTTGCACAGGACAGGGTTGCTGAAGCCTTTCAGACAATCGAAACCTCCTATGTGCTTCGGCCTATCTGATAATATAAACACAAAGGGGGTAATGCTTGTTTGGGGAAGGAAAGTATTGCTTGCCCCAGGGCACCTGTGTGTGGAATTGAGCAAGCTTCTCCTCGCAGCTGGGTTTGAGGTACAGGTGTGGAGACTTAACCAGTAATGGTCACACGAGACCTGGTCTCTCTTCTAGAGACACCAACAAACGCACTTCCAGGGCAGAATAGTGTATGGCATGCACGGTTATGTATTTGCAGGTATGTCAGTATATTGGAAATTGTTTGAACTGTATCATGGAGAGAGACCAGTCCAAACCTAGTTAAAGGATACTGTCAAAATGAGTTCACTGACTTACTTGACCATTCCCTGTATGTAATGAAGGGAAACTCTTAATTCTTCTAATAGCGGATAAGAAAAATACGTTGAATTTCAGGTAGTCCCCTGCTTTGGGCTTGGTCTGTGGGGGCAGCCATCTTGTCTTTTTTCCCCACTTGATTCAAAGGTGTGTGACACGGACTAGTTTGATAGTAGGATGCAGGTACGGAGTTCTGCAGGCTGTGTGGTGCCAGTGCAGGGACCATACAAATGGCAGGCGGCCTGGCAGATCCTTACAGTTTTTGGGCCCAGTTGGGCAAAAGCGTGACAGGAGAAGGCAGAAAGAAACATCTGTGAACAAGAGTAATACAGAGTTGCAGCCGGTGTACAAAGTTGTGTTGTCATCACTCTGAAAAGGAATTTTAATGGTGTCTTCCAGTGCAGAAGTTCCCAAGCTTTTTGGCCCAAAGTAATCTTGTGGGCTACCATATGCTTCATGGAGACTTCTAGGTCAGAAACATTGCTAAGATTATCTGAGTCCCATAGTTTTGGCCTGCTTGTTTGAGGCAGAAGTAGAGTTGCCTTTTGTGTGTGGTTTTTTGTGTTTTAACTCTTAATCCCCTCTTGAGGACCAAGGCCTTTGGCTTTGTAGATGTGCAGGTATAACCTCCTTTGCAAGGGCTTTAGATGAACTTGTTATATTGGTGAATTGTTACACAAATATTAGGGAATAAACAAGTGTTTGGAGATTTTAACAACTGATTTTATTTTCTGCCTGCTACTAACCTGAAATTGATTTGTTTATTTTGTTTTGCTTGTTTATTTTTTTTAACCATGAGCTAATGGGATAGTATTTGAGATTATAATGCTACCTGGTTATTTGTTCACTGTGTATGTGTTTCGGTTTCTTTTTCATCCTTCCTCAACTGCCTAAATTGTTCAAATGCTTATAGTTTAGAAGATGCATGTAAAGTACGTGCTCAGCTCCTCATTTCTGAGGACTGATCCAGTATTCTGGACAAACACAAATGTCCTTGACAGTCTGCTGAAAAGTATGGTGTGCTATTTCTTAAACTTCATTACCTACCTCCCCCCACCTTGGAAATAAAAGTGCTCTGTGTGTATATAGTTTTACTATACATTTTTAATATAATGTTCACTACTGTATCACTTTGGAAATTAGACTAATCTGGTTTTGATCCTAGGCCTTTTAATTAAGGCTACATGTATTTTATTGCTGTAAATGTTTCCTTTAAAAAAAAAAAAAAGACCTTGGTCTTTAATTCAAAACTTGCAGAAACAGGCTTCTGTTTATGTTATGGAAAGATCTCTTGGCTTTTGAAAGCTCTTCAAAAATCCAGTTGAGATTACTTATGTTGTCTGCTTGTTGTGAAATTCAGCACAGTTTGTACATGGATTCTGAAAAACAATTTTTACTTTGGTTTAAGAATCTGACATCTAGTTTTCAAATGGTATTTAAATGGAGATGGAAATTCACCTTTAAATTTGATAAAGGCGCTTTCTAGCTGTCCTCATGGAAAGATGAGCTGTATTTGAAGAGGCATTCTTTCCTCCATTACAAGGTATATTTGTATGAAAATACAGCAGTAGTTGTTCTTATTTGCATGTGTTCTTTTTAACAGTGACTGTAGTGTCAGTGAAAGATACTTGGCTGTAAAGTCCTTGAGGTTTTGGAGCAATTATAAGTGTTTATATTTCTGTAACATCCCCCCATAGTTTCCTGTTCAGTGGCTACCTTGCTTAAGCAGTTTCTCTTACCTGCTCTTCCTTCTTGACAGCTGCTGTGTGGCAAAGTAGATCAAGGCACTAACTGATCCAGGTGAAAAAAAAGTTATCTTGGACTATTTTTTAGCCTAATTCCCTGATGTGTCTGAACAAACAACTATGCAATTAGAAGGTTGGAAGACAGGGAAGCTGTTTAGGTGGAGATTGGTATTGGTCATGCACGTACACAAAGGTGTTCACAGATCAAGTAGTGGTTGCTGGAAGACTAGCGGTATGGAAGTGGGCAAACCTCTTATGTTGAGAAGTAATTTTTTAAAGATCTGTTTGCAGACTTGGTCTTCAGCTGCTGTTATTGAAAATCATTCTGAACAAGATGCTTATTTTGGTTTCTTGAATGCACTGTAGAGCCCAAAATGATTTGGGGATGAGTACCCATTTGGTAATGAAAGTTGATCCAGGAGTTATGAGTCAGTAACTTCGTGTGGATGGCCATCGTATTGCACACCTACCTGTATGAATCGCTTCAAAGCGTATGAGTAGTATCAATAGGGGCCCTAAAACGAAACAATCTGGAAATTTTTGGACTCAGGCAGAAGGTGCATCCTTGCAGTGCTGGTAACCACTTGTGTTTTTCGCTTTCTCTAAATACTGCGTTTGTGAAGAAGAAAGTATTAACTGTTTTATCACTGTATTTTACATGTAGGAATAAAAATTCTCATTTATTTTTTGTGGCACTTCAAAAATATGTAGCATTTATTTCTTAGATTATTCAGCTTGGTAAGGGCAGCTTTTGATTCGGTGTTCAAAACTTCCCTTACTAGAGTGTTTCCCAGCTTTTTATAGCTCAGTAATACATGAAGTCTTCAGTAAAAAAAGCTTGATATACCCTGTTCTTTTTCTGTCCCAACTCTTATTCAAGATATGGGATGGCAGGTGTAGGTCACTGAGTAGTTTCCCAAGTTGTTTGTATTTATCAAATACCTAATGGAATTTTATTAATACTATTCATCTGTACAAGTTTGTCTGGGGCAAAACTGTAGTCTTCGTAGCAAGTGGTGATATTTTGAAGAAATGTGCTGTCTTAGAAGAGTTTGAAGATGATGCTGAGAAATTCATGATGATTTGGTGATGGGTGGAATACGTTGCCAATATGTTGACTTGAAATTTATGAGAAGTAAATAGCAATAAGTGTAGCTATGCGTGATATAACCTTTAATTAAGGGGAATTAATACTTGAATTTGGGTAATTATATTACAGGAAAAGAAATCAAATCCAAGCAGACTTGCAAGATACTTTTAAAATGTAACTTAAAATTTCCTTGATGTCAGCTTTGATGTGTAAGCTCAAGGAACACACCAAGCACATGGTAGCGAGCCTTCTTTTGTGAGCTGGAAGACTTTTCCATTCTGTGTAGCACAAGGAACACTCCAGCTTATCACACGGCCAACAGTGAATAGCAGTTTGCTTCTGCTGTAGATTTTACAAAGCCTTTGGGTAGGAACTCCTCCAAGAGACTGGAGCTGACTGCATCAAACTGTGAGAAAGAGATCCGTTACTGATGTTGAATCAGATCAGCGTGGAGAACTGCCCAACCAGCTGTTTATATAGTGCTGTTACCTTGACTGTTATTTATTTTGTAAAATATTTTTATAAGGTTTTCTAAGGCCTGCATTTTTCTTTGATTTATGTGTGAAGAGATAATGATCTTGGTGTGTACCAAGCTTATAATTAATAGCAACACACTTCTTAACTTCAGATGCTTTTTTTCCCCTCTAAGTGATTAAAAAATAATCCTTGGTTCTTTTTCTGTCCAAATAGATTGCCTATAAGCTTGATACTAAAATAAACCTCATAGTTGTTGCCCATATTGTCACTTTTATTGTTGGATAAATGCTGCTTGATATGTGAACAGATGAGATGCTTATTAATTGTTCTCAGTTGGATATTGTAGACTAATGGTAAAATGGAGACTGGCAGAAAATATACTTTAACTTAATAGTCATTTGTGTTGCAAACAAAGCAAATGCTGTATATGTATGCACATGTATACACTTAAAATAAACAAAAAGGGCAAACATTAATTCTGCAGTGCTACTGGAGAGCCTGTTCACTGTAATTATTGACTTTGAATATTAAAAAAAAAAAAAAAACAAACCCAACTCTGGCAACCCCCCATTACTTAATTATATTGACATTATACCAAGTTTTTTTTTTTTTTTTGCTATAGATTTTAAAAGCATGCATGAAAATGTATTAACTCAATGTTTACTCTTTTAACTCCAAACTATTTAAAAAAATGTGTGTTCCCATCATTGTAGTCCGTGTCCATTCAAACATTTACCTCGTACCTTAGTCTGCTGAACAACACCTGAAACATCTCCAGTCTGGTGTTTTGATTGTTGTGAAATCAGAAGAATGAACATTAGGTACCATATTTCTCACTGTGATCTCAAAGCCATGGAAATGCCCATCTCTCAAAGTGTGTGTGTCCATATGCACATAGGCGCATAAAATGAAGACAAGTCTTCTGCTGTTGATTGCTGGGAGCTGCTGACTGGGCAGTGACTCTTGTAGAAGATGACCTGGGGCTTCTGATGTATGGGAAGCTGACCAGGAGTCAGCAATGTGCCTCTGTAGCCCTCAAGGCTAGTTACTTACTGGGCTGTGTGAGAAAGAGCCTGGCCAGCAGGTACAGGAAAGGAACTGTTCTTACCTGTGGGGCAGCTGTGAAGCTCCAGCTGCAGTGCTACCCAGGAGATCACACATACACGCAGCCTGTGTGAGGGAGACAAATGGGAAGTAGTCCAGCTTAGATGGTTGCTTAGATGGCTGGGGGCTGGAGCACCTGAGGGTGGAAGATGGAATGGGTTTGCAACCTGAGGAAGAGAAGGCTAAGGGAGAATGCAATTGCTGTATTTGACCATTTTTAAATAAAGATTTGTAGAGATGATGGAGCCGCTTTCATCTCAGAAGTGTACAGTGAAAAGATGAGTCAATGGTCGCAAGACATAAGAATGGAAATTTCAGTAGGACACGAAGGGAATGTCTTGATATGTGGGAGTGGGCGAGCGCTGCACCAAGAGCCTGGAGGGGCCACAGAATCCCATCCATGGAGACTTTTACTGGGCAAGGTCCAGAGGAGCCCGATACAAATACAGATTTGAAGTTCCACCTGTTTTGAGTAGGTAGATGATCTCCAGAGCCATATTATGATTCTACCATTTATAAGTTTTTAATTTATTTATTTTTTTTTCAAAGTAGCTTGAGGAAGTTGGCAAAACAAAGGCATGGTGATGTGGCCAAACGAAGCTGCTCAGAACTGTTTCAAAGTTGTGGAGGAAAAAGTAATGAGATGTGATAAGCATCTTCATTCAAGTCAGCTGGTGGCAATACTGGCATTTTCCTGCCCTGCATTGAACTTTCCAGATGACTAGGCCAGAAGTGCTTGCAGGCTATCATAAAGGCAAAAAAAAAAAAAAAAAAAGGTTATGGTACCTATCATGCCTGTGATCATTGTGATGAATGTCAAAACCCGTCTCCAAAGGAGCAGCCTGCAGTAAGCATCATGGTAGCTAGTTGAAGTCTGTCCAGGTCTTGCTTTCTGTTGCGGAGGAGCGTGTTGGCAGCTGCTTCTGCAGGGCGTTGATCTTCTGCTGGGTGGGTGACGGTTCCTTAGCTTAGCTGGAGTGTGGTTACTCCAGGCAGTGGCTTCAGGGAGCAAACCAGCTTTGATTTCCAATTGATCACAATAGCAGTTCATGGCTGCAGAGGTGGTAGGACTAATAGCAGCTGGGAGACAGAAGATGACCCATGGCAGGTACATAAATCTTTCTGTGCTGTTGTCCTTAATGCTTGTGCTGCCATGAGAAGACAGCATCCTGCCACTCATTTGTTTCTGTTAATTCTTTTGTATTTGTCTGTTTAGTAAAGTTAGCCAGAAATCTTAGGGAAAGGGAAGTGAGCAGAATAGAAAGCGTTACCCAGAGTGACTGGTTTTTATCTTAGCGAAGCAGCTGTCCCAGGGTTTGAACCTGTAGGTAGTTAAATATGTGAATCCAGCTGCTCACGTGTGGCTGTAAGACAGAGTTGTGGAGGGAATCTGGTGTTGGGGATGGCACATCCTTGAAAGCCTCAGATGTATTCTTCAATAGCTTTAACGCCTATGGTTATGTCGGAATGATACTAACAGTAGTTATGGTGTTTACTTGCAGGATCTCAGGTACAAAAGTAGAAACATAGTTTTGAGCATGTAATCTCAATTTTAAGTTTTACTATGGAAACAGTAAAAGTGAATGCCATGGTTGACATGCTGATCAGCATAAATCTTGGTAGGTTCTTGATTGTTCATTGTGTGAATGGTTTGGATGGGAAGAAACATCCTAGTCACCTTCACAGTAGGAAGAGTAGTAACATGATATCCTAAAAAGCTTTATTAGAAAGGTGTGGGCTAGGATCACTTGTTTCATTTAGTGCCAAAAGTGAATACTCAGGAGACACAGTAACAGGAGGTCCTTGTGCGTGGCAGTGATTCATTTAATGAGCGGTGAAACCTTCCAACAGCGAGTGGCTTTCATTTGCATGGTTCCTGCAATGCAAACCCCCTCCTTTTTGAACAATAGCTAGGGTTTCTCTAGCTGTTTTTTAAATTGAAGCATTACAAGATTCTTGTGGCACTTACATGTTGAAATGGGGGGGAAGATAGTTCAGTTTCTAATGAGATTATGTTGGACATAAAGGGGTTTCATTAATATTAGTGTGGTGTTGTGGGGAAATCAGAAAATTTTAATGTGACTATGGCTACTTCATTCTCCCCCTCTTTTAGTTTGTTTGAAATTCTTTCTTCTTAGTTTTCTTCAGAAAATTTCTCATTGCAACTCTGTGTGTGCATAGCCACTAGTGCTAGCGGATGGCGCACAGTAGTGCTTCTGAAGAGGTTTTTTTGTTCTTGTGTAAAGAGTGGGAATTCTCAAACTCTTCCTAGTTTTGGAACTTCTGTCTTAGGATTATTTTTTTTTTTGCTAGGGCAGAGCATCAGGCACTAATGAAGTCTAAGAGAAATGGGACAACAGAACAGACTCTATTGCTGTTAATAATGAATCCTGTAGATTGATGTAGTATCCTACAAACTACCTAGAAAGTAAAGCCTTTATTTTGAAACGTACTGCCTTCCTTCCCACCCCACTCCCAGTAAATGATTGTGCAAAGTACTGTACTGCATCACAGGAGGTATCTGTGAAGGAATTGTCAGTGCTTAGGTTGTAATATGTTTTGGAGGGTTTTGTTCCATTCTGAAGCTCTTATTACTGAGGTATTTTATGCCAAATACTTTAGACAGGATTTCATAGCACATTAATCTGCTTGTACTTAACAGATAAATGCATGAATTAGTGAAAGTAGCACATTCATAATTGGATTCTAAGTTTTTGTAACTGGGATTTAAAGTTAAAATGTTTTAAGATTTATTTATTTTTTGTGGAGCTATTGATGTGATTCTTAAATGTAGTTTTAAAACATTCTGAAAACTTTTTTTCCCAGCTGTTATGCAACTCCTCGCTTCCTCTAATGTTCTGTAGCTATTGTCCCCTTTGTCATTGACATTTAATGAGTATTTTAGGTCACTTGGTATCTTTTGATTCTGTCCTTTAAAAGAATTAGAGAATTTTTTGAGCTGTTTCTTCTGCTGAAATATTTAGCTTCCATATGCTTCATCTTCCCCTACAAGAAGAGGTTAAAGAACAAGCATTTCCTCCTACCCCAGAGTAATTCTGGAATGGGATTTTGCTTCTAACTTTGTCCAGATCTCATTGAAGCACTCTGATTCATATTTGCTGACTCACTTTGTGATGGTTTGCCTATTTATTCTATACTCTTGCTTTGGCAGTGGTCATCGGATGGGCAGAGGACTAGCATATGCAGGCAAATTGTTGTGGTATGGTTAGAATTGACAGTCCCTTAGGTGAAATTGTATAGTGCCAAGATGAAAAATTTATTCTCTTATCGTGAATTTCAAGTTAAATTGCAGTTAAGCTTATTCAGGTACCTGAGTAAGTTGAATGGGCCGTGACAGATGATTCTGCACAAAAGGGAGGTATATAAAGCAATATGGAATAGTGTTCCCTTGAATGCAGTAGTCCTAGTCATTTGGCAAGATTATCATAGAATCATAGAATGGTTTAGATTGGAAGGGGCCTTAAAGATCACCTAGTTCCAACCCCCCTGCCATGGGCAGGGACACCTTCCACTAGACCAGGTTGCCCAAAGCCCCATCCAGCCTGGCCTTGAACACTTCCAGGGATGGGGCCTCCACAACTTCCCTGGGCAGTTTATTCCAATGTGTCATTGCCGTCATAATGAAAAATTTCTTTCTGATATTTAAATCTAAATCTACCTTCTTCCAGTTTGAAGCCATTATCCCTTGTTCTATCACTACCTGCCCTTGTAAAAAGTCCCTCTCCAGCTTTCTTGTAGGCCTCCTTCAGATACTGGAAGGCAGCTCCCTCAACCTGCTGGCCACGCTTCTTTTGATGTAGCCCAGGATGCGGTTGGCTTTCTGGGCTGCGAGTGCACATTGCTGGCTCGTGTTGAGCTTCTCATCAACCAACACCTCCAAGTCCTTCTCAGGGCTGCTCTCAATCCATTCTCTGCCCAGCCTGGATTTGTGCTTGGGATTGCTGTGACCCCGGTGCAGGACCTTGCACTTGGCCTTGTTGAACTTCATGAGGTTTGCACAGGCCCACCTCTCCAGCCTGTCCAGGTCCTTCTGGATGGCATCACTTCCCTCCAGCATGTTGATTTTCAACCTGTTTTCTGGGTGCAGCTGCATGCATTCGGATTGCACTTCTGACACAACTGAATCGGGTACTTAAAATGGGACAGCTGTTTGAAGTCCTCCTTCACTGAATTTTCACTGATTTCAGATTTTAAGAACGATGTTAAAAAAAAAATAATATTGGAGTGACAAATAATGCGCTGCCATAAACCTGAATATTTTAAGCCTTTTAAAAAATATTTACTTTGATTTTCTCCCCATCTACTGTCCTTTTGTGTAATCTTTTATTTGAAAAAGGATTAAGGAATTGTAAGATCCTTGCCTTATCCTATTATTTCTGAAAAAGAGAGTTTTGCTAAGAATAGTCTTTTAATCTGCTGTCATGACAGCTTCTTTGCCAAACTGTAGAATCACACAAGTTGGGTTTTTTTGATAGAGCCATTCTGGTTTATGATTTCTGGGGCAAAACTGACCTGCAAGAGACAGTTGTCAAAGTGTTACTTCGTATATTGTGATAATAGGATTCATCATGGAACCATCTGTAGTGGAGCTTCATGTGACATTACACTGAAGAAGCTGTAGAGATACTCTCCTATAAAATGTAGCACAGCAGAGTGATAGGGGTTTTTTGTAGGTGTAGCACTTTTAATTCTGATAATGCTTGTTCTAGAAAAATGCTACCTATTAATTTTTTTTGTGATTAAATAAAGTCACGGTTCAGGAGTCCATAAAAAAAAAGAAATTGAAATGAAAGGTAGGGTGAGAATTTTGAGCATTAGAAATGCTGGTTTATAGGCTGTTTAATATTGCAGCCTGTCTGCCTCTTCATTTACATCCTACTGGCATGTGAATCTAAAACCTGTTTTAAAGAGGAAGGAAGATACTTATATTAAAGAATCTCTGCTGACATCTAATCACGTCTTAAAAAAAGAATGTCTAAGAATAGAGAAATTCTGCAGTATACTTGATTACAAATACATCATTTCACTGTGTAACCTCCTGTGTTGATCTCTGTGCCATATATACCCTTATCACAAAATACAAAACCCTGGAATACTTATAGTACAGAATATCATATAGTAGCAGAGTGTCATTGTAATAAACTAAATCAGAAGTGATTTATAACTTGAGGATATGTGTGTTAAATAAGCGCTGTTGGCCACAGATGAGGACTTCCCGGAGAGGGTGCACTGGTATTCCAGAGCAGCTGTGTTGACTCACTGGTCAGGTTACAGGAACTGACTTGACCATGAGAAGTACTGGGAGGTTGTATGTGCTGCTGTCTTATTTGTTGCTGGTTTGGATAACCAGGGCTGATTTGACTATCGCCAAAATCAACTTGTAAGCCTCAGATAAAGTTTGGGTAAATCTTAAACTTCATAACTCTTAGTGATGTTTTAAATTCTAAAATGTTGGTGGCTCTCTAGAGAGATTGCTTTGTGTACAGAATATATACCTTTTAAAAATATATATTCCAGAAACCAGAAAATCTGGAGAGCACCAGATGTTTAATATGTACAGATGATGTAGTGTGACGTTTCACCTCCCCTGCCACAAACCGGAAGACTTTCCTGCTTCCTTACAGGGGAGGGAGACGGCTGAAGGAATGGTAGATAAGCAACCACAAACTTTCACATCCTTTCATGGAGCTGATATTATGCGTTTGCTATTACTTCTTTCTTTCCTTGCCTTCAGGCTACTGGAAGTGTGATTTTTAGACCATGCTGTATATTTTGACATACCTTGTCATTCTTCTGTCTTCTGAATCTTAATTTTGTTTTACTTCATCTTCCCATGTTACAAAGTTAGAGCTGCTGGTGTCCATAACGTGTGTTTTGCCTAATTGCCAGGTGGGGCCTAAACCAACAGTCTGTGGATAATTTGCTTCTGTGACCAGCTGCTTTAGTGGCTCTCGTAAATGGGAGATAAAACTGAGTAGCACTAAAAGTGCGCGAGGTGAGGGTAGTTGCCTGACTGGTTTAGGTAATGAGAGTGTGTAGAAGGTAAATAGAAACATGCAGTCCCGTGTGGGTTTTTTTCCTGTGCTTTGTGGTGATCTCTTTTACTGTCTCCCTGCTGTTAACAAATGATACCTTAACTTTTTGTGAAAGACTACTATCTGCTAGTATTATTTGTAGCGGAAGGGCTGTAGCTTATAGACTGGCATCATGTGACTATTTTAAAGCGTAGAGAAACTGACGTGCAAGAGTGGGAAGGTGGATTACGTGAAATCCACTCAATAAGAGCTTTAATGATAAAAAATGGAAAAATGTTTCGAATAGAGAATCACTGCAAAACTTACATCAGTTGTGAATAATGTACTCTGTGTGTGCATTTGTTACTTGGTTCTTCATTTTCCTGCATGTGCAAGGTCATGTGATGTGTTTATCTGACCTTAATGAATTCGGTTCTCAGCTGAATTTCATTCGATATTAAACAAAACAAATATTTTAGAAGCAGCTGAAATTATATTGATTGTCTTGGTTTGGATGTTTTATAAGAGATGTTTCACAATAAGAGGATTCTCTTTAGAAATCTGCGTAGCGGTTTAATATTGATTTTTATACAGAGGGTACTGAAAAGTGGTGAATATAGGCTCAGCATTTGATGTTGGTGCTGCTGACCCCTATTCAGGAAGAGCATTTTTGTAGACTGCTTCAGAAAATATTGCTGTTTGATACTTGGTTCGCATAAATGCATCCTTTGAGCTTCTGAGGAAAATGTGATGTGAAGTGGACGCGTTGGCCTGGCCTGCGCTCCACGGGGAGCACTGTGTGAAATCGCTGCCGGAGCTTTGCTGGTTCTGTCCGTGCCAGCTGGCCGGAAAATGGTTCAGCTGGAGCAGTGTGTAACAACAGGAGTTGGTTATGTGGCTTTCTGTGTGTTTGGATGTGATCTTACACTACCTATTTCTAGACAAATTCTAGTATCTCAATATTCTGCTAGTTACAGTCTTTGTTTTGTTGCTGCCAGTCATAGGTCTTTCCTTACTGTTAACCTCTGAATCGTTAGTTGCTTCTCACATTATATCCGACCATTTGAAGTTACTTGAAACATGGAAGTGGAAAAGCTTAGGTTCTGGTTGCCTAATACAAAAATCACTGAGTGCCGCTCACTTTCTCCAGCTTCGGGTTCCCCCTGGTTTAGTTCAGCTGTTAACGTTTTGGCGCTGATGACTGCAACCTGTGACTGACGGATTGCTATTTCTGGATACCTGGTGTCTGAACGTAATTTGATGTGGGGAATTCAAGCACTGGTGCATAAAACATAATGTTGAAAATGTTTGAGCTCCTTCCTGGTTTTACTATTAACCTTTTGTTGTCACTTGTGAAACATTTGGGGTAAGGTTCCCAAAATGACATGCTGCTTTGCGGAAACATCTACTTTTGGCTGAGACGCTATGGTATTGATCAGATAAGTGTGACAAGAGAGTGCTGGAGAACATGCCAGCTTCAAGTTCCTGCGCGTATGACTAATCCTGCAAATAGAGCCCCTCGGGGGTCCTGGCTTCGGCGACAGTGCAGAACGTGTCCTCGGTGAAATCGCCTTGTTCGAGAGAGGACAGGGAACAGCACGAAAAGGGAGAAGTCAAGGGGCTGCATTTGCCAGCAGCTGCTGTGAAGAGCTCTGCTTGGGAAATAAGTGTGTTCCCCTTCCCTGGAGATATCCTTGACTGGCTGCCAGCAGTAGCTTTCCTCTCCCTTCCTTCCCTCCCTTCGAAGCAAACAGGGAAGCTCCCAGGTGCTAGCGGGGCTTGGAGGTCAGGCTGCGCACCCACAGCGGCTCCCACGACCCCTCCGCGGGGGGCATTCACTAACTGAAGTGACTAGAAGGAGCAGGTCAGTTTAATTAAGATGAAAAATGAAACATGCTTTTGCTAGCCTTATTTGTATATTATTTTTTTTTTTATTTTAATAACTTCTAGTCTGTCCCTAAGTTGGAAGCTGGCTTTCAGTACGTGTGAAATTTTATGGAAGCGTTCTGCCCCCTGCCATAACACACTGGAGTTATTTTTATTCAGTGGATAACACAATTTCTGGCTTGGGCATTAAAGTTCATAGAGTGTATAAATATTAGACTGGGAAAGATTTAAATTGCAGGAAGCTCACTAAAAGTAATTAAAAAAAAAAAAAAAGTTGCTAGTTGTGTTTCTCCAAAGAAGGTTTCTCCTTTCCTGCCTCTCAAATCCTACTATAACAGTATTAAAGATGAAAGTTCACCCATTTTTGCAAGAGGAAAAAATAGAGGGCTATGCCTGGGTGTCTGCTAAAGAACTTCTCTGAATTATTAAGAAGTTGACTAGCATTTGGCAGCAGCTCTGGAGATAGCCCTGGTGTACCCCTAGAAGATTTGTTCTTCCTCAGTGCGCTTGAATTCTGGTCTCCTGCCTCTTCCTCACTGTGCATTTTACAGATAGGGAAAAAAAACAAACCCAAATCTTCCTCTACTAATTCAGGCTCCCTTTTGTTGTTCTTTTGTCTTCATATTATCCTTACTAAATCTTAAATATATTTCTGCTTTGATTCAGGATCTGGAAAAACTCATGCTTTGTTTCTGATTTTTAAAAGTGCAGTTTTTCTTCCATAATCCATATTTGGAACTGGCAGTGAGAAAGATTCCTTTTTCCAGGGCAGTCCGGGCTGCCTTGACATTTTGAAAGAACTATAGGGGAGACGCAGTCTCTTGCTTAAGTGTGAAGTGCAAGGTCTGGAGTTTGTGAGGATTCAAGGAACTGCCTCTGCTGTGAGGAAACACAGGAAAGCCTCTGCTGGAAGCTGGAGGTTGGCCCCAAAGCTGGACTTGCCAGAGTATAGAATGCAAGTATTTTTGAGGTGGAAAAGGAAATAAGGAATAGATAGTGCGTACTGTTATGTCTGCGAAGTATGGGACTAGAGAGCAGAAGCAACCCAAAGACTGGAGAGAGATATGTGTTGCAAGAAGGTGGCCTGGTTTAGAGCATCTGAGAGTACCTCATCTGCAAACGGTTCTCTGAACACTGAAATGGCCGTGTGTATTTAAGCATGTTCAGTCTTTAAAATGCTTAGTTTCTTCTGTTTAGTAGTGACTGAAGGTAGGAACTCAATTTGGGTGAAGACTCAAAGCACCTCGTGATTCTTGAGGTCCTTTATACTTCTTTCATACTTGCACGTGGAGGTGATGATTGTAAGAAAGCTCCCTGTGTGTGAGGTAATAGGATTACTTGTCTGTTCCAAACAGAACTGGGATTTGGGGAAAGACTTCAATTGTGGAGATTAAAATCAGATTATCAGACTTGTTTTCTGAATGCCTCTTTGAAGAATTGATAGCAGGTCCTTGGGACACTCTTTTAGACCGCATGAAGTATTGAATCTAGCAGAATTTTAGGTTTTACTAAGGGAATTTTTATTGATAACCGATAAAGAAATAAGTACAAACTTCTCATTTACCAGGTTAAGAATTTAGATCAAGAAGTTGAATTTTAGATATTTTACGAGTAGACTGCAAAAGCAGTTTTATCTAAATACTCTTTTCCAAGCAATGTAATTTGTTGATCTTCCTTGCCAAAGGGAAGACACGCTTCCTCCTTTGCTTAGAAAGCCTTTTGTGCTCCCAACCGTCCCAGATACAGATTGTTCTGTATTTAATAGTAAAGCCAATGTTCATTTTAATTTTACGAATTTCTTTATTTTACCTGTCTATAGTTGGGAGAGGGGTCACTGTGCCGGTTGGAATTGGAATTCGGTACGGAGTGGGGTGCTGTTGTGTGAGCCTGCGCTGTTTAAGTGGTGACAGCTCCTTGGTACTGACTGGGGCTCCAAGTGATTTTCAGAATACAGAGTTAAGTTCAGTTCATTGCAATTACATTCTTTTAGGTGATCTTTTTATGGGAACTGTAATAAGGTGAATATTGGCCAAGAGAAGGCTTCTGGAGTGGAGGAGGGGGGGGGGGGGGGTTTCCCCTGCATATCCTCCTCTTAGTAGATTCCTTAGATTGTAGTTCCTGTTTTAGTATTCAGATCAGAGGACAGAAATATATGAAGAAAACTATATCTAGTTTTCTAGATGACTAGAAAAAGTCATCATGTGATCCAGCTGGAGCATGAGGTTAGAGCCACTATACCTTTAAACTGCAACATTAAATCACTGGAAAGATTGCATTAGTATTGATGGATTTCATGCATTGTTAATTTAGGACTCTGCATAGTTGTTTCCTGTAAAATGTGTACTAAGAACAGAGTTAGTTTAACAGCAAGGGCTCTAAATCTTCCCAAGAGATTTATCAGTCTGGCAGTGATGTTTGCTGAACCACTGAGGTAATTGGTTGGTACAAAGAGCCAGTATTATATTCTTTTAAGTTTCATTTTGCTGTTGCATACTCAAAAGTTCTTTGCTTTAAAGCCGTTTGGTTTTCTATACCAAACTGTCATCTTTTCTGAAATTGTCATCTTTAGTGGAGAAAGCCACGTACTTCTTGTTAAATGTTCAACAGGCTCTTGGAAATCAAGAAATTGGCTTTGAATTTTCTGTAAAAAAAATAGCATTAAAAAAAGAAAACATAATAGACCTAAAGTTTTAAAAAAATCAAATGTGTCTTAAATCTCTTGTCTTGAGGCAAACTGAAATGACTTACCCTTCTCTGTTTGAACTTGAAAGTAGTAGGCAAGTTATAACATAGAAATCTGAATGTGCCCTTGTTGTGTTTATGCAGATTTTCCCTGCCTCGTTACTTCTCTTCTGGATGAACACTAAGATCTGGTGTCCACCTTTGCTTTACTGAATCTGTTAACTAGTGAAGTTTGACTTCCTAGTGGCCAAAAGTCATGTTAATATACTGTTATTTTAAGAAATGTACCTGCACCGCACGTCAGACCTGTCATACATATGAATCACTCCAGTATATTTGTGGTTTTGTTTAATAGTTGTCTGTAGAAAATAGCTCCTGAGATGAAGCTGTCGACTTTCAATTTTTTGCTCTGCCACTCCTCCGGTGAGTGGCATAAGCCAAGCAGAGGACTCCTATAGTGCAGGTGCAGACGTACATTAGATGATGCACGAGGCACTTCCATGTCAATTCCGCACAAGCTAGTGACCTCATTAAACACATGTCAACATTCGGAGTAGTTTAGGCAGTCGCGTCAAAGTTGTTCAACTCAAACCCATCAGATTTGTGAAGGTGTCATTTGAAAGCTATGCAAAATGTTAAGAAAATTAATCCTACAGTCAACAATAATAGTATTTCATTTTAGAATAAGCTTCAGGTTTTTCAGACTTCTTTAGCATTTATAATGGTCTAGTAGTATCTTGCTGCAGTGTTCAACCAGCTAACATTAACTCCTTTTTCCATATTCCTTATCTGCTTTAGCATTTAACAGAGCTGGAAGTATTATGAAATATAACTTTCCGTTTCAAGGGCACTATGGAAAACGAAAACATTATTAAAACCGCGATTACTTTTGTGAATAACTGTATGAGTTACGAGGTTACCTTTAAGAAACAGAATGCTTTTGTTCTTTCATTTCCTAAATTTGAGTCTTTGAAGCATTTGTTTTATTAAGTATCTGAAAACTGGGCTCTATTTGCAATATCCATTTAGCAGATGTCCAGAAGCCTTTAAATGTGATAGCTGAAAAGTCGACAAGCATTCACAAACACAAGATGCATACAGATCAGCTATGTGTGAACTGTATTTTCACAAAGAAATTCAACAAAATTCATTAATGCAAGAGCTTTATATACAGTGTGCATTTGTTTTTCCATCAGCAACAATCTAGCACATACTTAAATACGGTTGACTTTCTCTAGGTCAACCACAGGTTCCTACAGAATATTCATTTCAGTAGCGTTATATCCCCTTCTAAATGCAGTTGTTGAATCATCATTGATACGTCGCTTATGTCATTATAATTAATGTGTTAATGTATGCAATTGCTTTATTTTAAAATTGCCTTTTCCCATTTCTGCGTCTCTTTGACTGTCACGATCTTCATCTTTTGTCACCCTGCTTCTGAGCAGCTACTGTAGTAATCTCCTTCCTTAATTGTAAAACAGTTCTGTCCAGGAGCCCCCAGTCCTTGGCACATGTAGGGAGATCACTGTCTTAGTTGGTATTGATGTTGTACCTGAGACACGTTGTCCCAAAGACTATTTGCTGCCTTAGCATCCCAATTTTCTTCTAAGACTGAGCCCATTTGTGCTTGGTCTCAGGAAAGGATTGCTTTAGAAACCATGAACATGAAAACTGAGTCTGATTCCACACAAAACTTGTAACTAATGATGGTTGTTCCCTCCTCTGTGATTTTTCTAATTTCTTGTATTTTATTACATTTCAAGGTATTAGGGTATGAAAATATCTTCTCAGCTGTACTTCTTCACTGCAGCAGGAACAAACTGAATACATATAATTTCTTACATAAAAGGATACTTAGGGGGTAAGGTATTGTGCGCTATAGCATGGGACGAATCCTGGATTTTAATTTTTTGTTCTCTACTAAAGGTATAAACCAGCAATTAACGAGCAGTCTTAGAGACTTAGCTGTACAGAGCATATGTTTCTCCACCCTTTGAGCCGGCAGTATTCTAGCCAATTCTATTTCCATGTCCCTAGTGGGAAAATTATCTCTTGGGTTCTATTTCTTTGTCTGAAGGGAAGAGACTTCTCTCAAATGTATGCTTTTTGTCAGTTTGCAATGCAACCTTTGAAGCTTTCCCGTTAATTGTTACTGTCTCTAGTGAGGGAAAAGTGCAGAAGAGGTCATAAAATATTTTGTGCTTTTATGTAAACTGAGAGATCCTTTATTCCACAAAACCTGTTCCATTTCTGTGCCTCTGTATGCCTGCAATGCATGCATTCAGGTCACTGCGTGAGAGATGTAACATTATGCATAATTATGTGTTGTTTTTAAAGTGATTTCTGATTTAAAAAGCAGACTTGGTATTCTAGTTGATGTGAAGGCTAGCAGGTGTGATAGCCAAGAAAATATTATTTGATGGTAGTGCTGTGCTGAAGATAAATACTCAGATGTCTAGTTGAAAGCAAACGGTTTTCCAATTAAATAACAATTGTGGATCCATAAACTTGCTGTGGTTAACTCAGGTGTGTGATACTTAGGGCCCGTGTAAGCTGGGCAAGTTCAGGTAATTGCCTGCTGTTTCAGCTGAACTTCTTGGAGTCCTGATGCGGATGAGCCTGGACTGATCTCAGAAGCAAAATGTGAGGTTGCCCAAATCCAGCCATAGTGACGCAGTGGGTACAGGTCTGATAGCTGTGTCTGTACCACAAGCTCCGCGTAGCCATAAACCTCCGCTGAGCCACACTGGTGCCAGCTCCAGTTCGAGCACAGTAAGTTCATTTACAGTTTGGGAGTGTGCTGTTTAGAGTTGAAGCTCTGCTACTTTGGAGGCCCCTTTATAGCACTGTCCAGTGGTATAGATCATCGGCGTAAAAAGCATTAAATAAAATGGGGTCTGGAATAAGCATCAAGTCATCTCTCTCTGCCTTCTAATGAAATCGATTTGCACACTCTGCAAAGGCAAGTTTACCAAATATATTCCTATTGTTTATATAATTTTACATTGCCAGTTTTTTGTTTTATCTATATTTTAAGTCCATCTGGCCATTTCTAAGGTTTTTTAATGCGCCTGCAGTAGGATTTTTGAAGTGAAAGCTGTGTGAGCAAAGGACTAGCTCTTCTCTTTCCCACCCCACCTTTCTATCCCCAGATCCTCTGTTTGTCCAATATATTTAGGCTGTAATGGAAAAATATTATAATGTATGCTGTCCGTACATTGTCCTGTATCTTGATTAATGAATTGAATGCTTTCTGTATTAGGGACAAAGTTTGATATTGGTACTAAAATACAGCATTATGTTATCTGCCAGATATCTTGAAGTCAGGAAGTTTGTATAGAACAGAAATGCTTAGGTACATGCTTTTCTTTAAACAAACAAACAAAAAAGGCAGATGTCTGCATATTTGTATATAAACATTGCTATAAATGGTTTCTTTTATTCTAAAATCTTACTGTTATTTTAAATATGCTTGTTTTAAAGCTAGGTGAAGAAATTTGGTCAGTCTTCCTTGTCAGTATATTCACTTGATGAGGAGGAGAATGGGGTGTCAATGAAACATTTTTATAGATGTCCATACTTCTTAAGGTTAGCCATAGTAGTTACTTTCATACATATATGCTACTTGTCTTTTCAAGGATCTACAAGTTCAATGCATTCATGTTCGTGCTTTTACAACTTAAACTTTATCAGGCTGTATAAAAGAAGTGATGAGTGGAAATTGTTGATGATCTGAAGTCTCCCACAGGACTATTGAATTCTAGTTACTTTTAGTGGAATCAGACAAAGACTTATGCACAGCCTTGCGTGTCCCTGAGGGGACTTTCACTCTGTGGGTATAGTGTTATTTCCGTTTCCAACGTTTTTGTTGTGCTTCCTTAGGTAAATACTACTTATGGCAATCTGAAGAATGAACAAGTTAATATGCCAAACCACACCGTACTATCTTAGGGTTCAGTTTTGGACTATCCTTATCTTGAGTGATTGTGGGCTACCACTAAAAGGTTGCCATCTATTGAAATTTGCTTAGGCAAGGGATTTTCAAGGAAAAGCACAATAGTTGATGTGTGATTTTGAGCAAATTGAAGTGTTCCATAGGGTTCTTCCACTGCTGACAGTTGACAGCATTCTGGCAAGTTGACAGTTAATGGGACAAATGTATTATTAGTTTCCTCATTAATAATAGAAATCTGGAATCTGCATTCTGCCTTTCTTCCCATATGTGCTTCTGCAAAATTGCTTGAAAATGGAACAAAATGTCAAATTTCAGGCAGGCGAGTTTATCTGATACAGCTTAATCATGTTTTAATGAAAAACATTGCAGGGATGCATTGTGTAAGAATCTTGAAAGTCTGACAGTTTCTGAATTTAGACTTAGTTTAATATTTAAAGACTAAGACTTTTGGTGTTGTGGATCTTTGAAGCTAGACTTCATAAGACTAGTCACCAGTAAATTAGCAGATAGGAAAAAATGAATTCTCTGGCTTTCTTCTGGGAGCTGTATTTACGGAGCTGGGCAATACCAGGCACTTCTGAAGATGTTTTTGTGAAAGGTGAAAAGACAGGGCGCACAACGATTTCTGTGCTGAGTGGAAGCAAAGCATTGAGTGGAAGTAAACTTGCTTATAAAATAAGAGGCTTATGCTTTCCATGGTCGATGGACAAAACTGTGTAGAAGTTATAAGAGACTTTGAGGCGAGGGCACAGAGGAGATGGATGTCAGGGCTGGTTCAGGCTGAGGAAGCTGTGATGGCCGGATGAAATGCTGGAGGGTTGGAGGCAAGGGGAAAGCATATGTATGTTCCGAGACCTCTGTCGTCTGTGCTGATCTGAGTGCATTACGTCCAAGTGGCTTATTTACATCCCACAGTAGCTCGCCATACAAAATAAGCAAGAAATTTTCTGAGAATTGACTCCATTTCTTCTCAAGCTGAGTGAGTCAATTTTATGCTAGAAGAGCATGCATTTAAAATGAAGAGATAGACTATACCTCTTGATAACACAGTAGAGGCTGATAATTTTTGATGAACAGCACATGGGGCTGCAGCAAAAGGAATGATAATTTAGGTGAAAGTGGAGATACTCCTCCTTCGTCACTCCAGGATACCTCTCCCTCCTTCCTCATGTATTCGCTCTTCTCTTGCTGTCATGGTTTAATTGATACCATTTTTCTATCCTGTCTATGGGTCTGGGTGCTTTGAATTCTTTCTCCGAAGAAAGACACTTCAATTTCATGATGGTTATGGGAACTGACCTCATGGATAATGGGAAAGGAACCAACTACAATGATTCTGGTTGCATTTGCTCGAGCGTATGTTTAGCTACCTGAGGATTTTTCAGGCTTGTTTCTAACTCAGTTGGGCAACGGACTAATGCATGTGTTCAGCTAACCTGTTTGGTATCTTCATCTTTCTCATGTTTTGAACTGCTGACTGTCAATACTCTGAGAGTACTCTCCAAAGTAGACTCTTTTTTTTTTTTTTTTTTTCTGCGCACATTGGGATAGAAGACACTACATATATTAGTCTTTCAAAGATATAACCTTAAATTTGGAGTGGTGCTCCAGAGCTGCTGTACACATGTATATTGAAGTACAAAAACTTCCCAGTGGTATCTGAGTATTTGTTTTCCTTCTGTGTTTTGACTGCTTTTACTTGTGCATTACACCCTGACTTGAAGTTTCTCAGGAGTTCTTTAAATGTTTTTTTTCAGAAAGCGGTCCCTTCCCTGAAATGGTGCCTTACTGAAAGCGCAGAAGTTTGGGTTTGCTGTATTTAAGAGCAGGGCTGTTTGGTTTTCCTCACTTTCGCCTGTATGTAGTTCCTGCAAAAGCAATCTTTGCACTGCAAAACCTATCTTCCCAGTCTTGCAAGGCTAGTGATGTATGGGGCTAGGGAGCAGTGGGGTGTTCGAGGCATGGTCCAGGTAGATCAGATCTCTTACAGAATACCCACAACTTTTATAAGAACATCTCTTATAAGGAAGACTGAACAACTTTCACGACGAAGGGGGAAACCTTCACTGAAACTTTTTGGTAACAAGTTAGATAGATACGCTGACAACTAGCAGACTGAGGTTTTTCAACTGTCAGTAGAAAGATACAGTGCATTGTAGGGTCTTGAGTATTATTCAGATGCAATGTATGGCGTGTTTTTTAACAACATTTTAAAGAGTCCAGTAGCAGGGAAAGCCTTTTAAACCGTAATCTGATAGTGCTTTTATAGAATGTGTTTTTTTTTCCATTTTATTTCTTTATTCTCTACTAATTGGGGTTTTTGTTTGTTTGGGGGTTTTTTGTTTGTTTGTTTTGTTTTGTTGTTTTTTTAATTTTAAATTCTAAGTGTCATGACTAACATGAGTTGGTGAATTTTTCAACAGTTGGTGAATTTTTTCTCACCCCGCCCCCAGTGGGATGGGGAACCATCCCTGTATTATCAACACTGTTTCCAGCACAAATGAAAACATAGCCCCATACTAACTACTGTGAAGAAAATCAACTCTACCCCAGCTAAAACCAGCACATGAATGTAAATATTTTTGGATTGTTGAAGGAGATGTTATAGATGTTTCCTTTCTCTATTTAGTCAGTCCAATGAAAAGAAACTTTGGCTCTTACTGATTTTGAGCTTGGGGAGCAAAACCATCCCATACGTGCTCTGAGGCTTGTGAAAGCCTAGTTAGATGTATCTTTAGATAAGCCTGGTTTTCTCCATGGGTATGGAAAGGCAGGTAAGGACAGAGCTCTTTGAGAGGGGTAGCTTTCTGTTCCTCATGCACAGCAGAGAATGGATGTGGTAAAACCAAAAATTGTTGAAGGTGGGGAGACAGCCTGGAATGAGTGAGACGGCGGGCTGGTGCCAGGCTGGCCTCCTGCATGTTGTAGTCCTGACTGAAGCTGTCTGTCAGCCAAATATTTTTGGCACCAATGCTCATGCATAGGCAAAACTATCCTTTGTGCTTTCTCTCTCTGACCGGTGAGTAGATTCCCTGTCTTCCCTGGTGGCTTTGCTTTGGGAGACACGTGCAGAGTGCAGGGGATGGACCTTGAGAGCATAACGCGTCCTGGTGATCTCTGCTATCCACAATACAGTCGCTGGCTAAAGTGAAAGAGAGAATTTACATACTAAGCCTAGTCACAAACTTGATTTTTTTTAGCATCGGCATAGCTACTGTAATAGTCCAGAGTGTGGGCTTTTCAATTATGAAGCCTAGACTTGGTGTACAAATGGTTTATTTATTTCTTTCATTTATCTATGTAGCAGAGAGGGGTAGACTAATTGGTTATTGGCAGTACTTAGGTGACTGCAAAGCTGATGTATTCAGAAAGAAGTGAAAGCTTTATAAAGGAAAGATTAAACACAGATTTTTTTTTTTTTACCGTAGCAAAAATAAGCAAGGATTTCTTTTACATGCTGCTATATGCTAAATGCTATTATGCATTATAAAATGTTTAGTAAATACAAGTTCCCAGTACATATTGCCAAGCACATTTTATGGTATTGAACATGTAGCAAATGACAAAGCTTTAAGGCAATAAAATTTGCTTGGTAATCATACCATGTATGGTATACATGTAAAATCTGTTAATAAAAAGGAATTCTAAGAGAATACTGTTTCTCAAGATCCTTTTCTTAAACTCTGCTTGCATTGTTTCACCCTTTGATCGTACAAGCTTACCAAATTGAAAGAAAATTCAATTAAACACTTTGGCTATTCAAAATACTGACCTTTAAATGGGAAGGTGTCAACATTCATCTGAAAACCTTGGATGGTGGGGAGCAGTCCTTCCTGCATTTGTTTCCAAGGAATTATCCAAAGTGAAGTATTAAACTTTCATTATCTTGATGCTGATACCAAACAGCAGAGCTCTATCTACTAAGCTCTTCTGGCTAATCCTACATTGCTCAATGTCCCTATGTCTTAATACAGTTTTAGTGGATAAGCTCAATAGTGGTGGTTTTTTTTTTTCTCAGCTGACAATGCACAGATGTAAATTTGTGTGAATTATTGTCTTCATTCTTTATTTTCCGATTTTTGGCCGATTTCATACCTTCCACAACAAATTTTCTTTCTCCTAATTCAGGGTGGTTTTTTGTCATTATGTATTTGTTGTACTCAAATTTTGGAATAAAGATGCCCATCTGCAAAGAAAGTGTTGAGAAATAGGCAGGGTCCAAAGATGTAGTGATAAAAGGGATAGGGAAGAAAGACCCTGGGAATGCTGTCATGTATTGCTAAGAAATTAAGGGTTTTGGCTCCCTCCAGTAAGCCTACCTCCACCCCATAGAGCTACCATATACAGTCTGGATCCTCAGCTTGTATACAGTTTTTCTTGTGCTAGGCAACAGTTCTTGTCCAATTATTCCCCCCCCCCCCCCCCCCCCCCTCAACTGGAGAAGGAAGCCTTTAACAATACTGCTAATACACTGATACAAGCACCTTTGGTATTTAGTTTAGTCTTTGTGACGCAGCCTCGTTTTTTTGGCAGTATTTTGGAAAAGGGACTGGTTTAATAGGTATTTCTTTTGACATAAATGCTAATTAAGGTCGTGCATTTTTAATTCATAATGTACCAAATAGTTAAAACTGTGTCCTTTTTAGAACTTTTTTAGAGTGCTTTTTATTGGACCCGTGTAGCTGAAATGAGTGCAGGTTAGCTTGCTGAACGTGGAATTTGGTAAGTTTACAGATTCTTAAAAGAATTCTACTTGTACAACATCTGTGATTATTTGTGGAGGCCACGTTTGCACTGTCTTTGTTTTCAACGCTTGTTTAAAATCTAACAAATGTGTAGTGTTGTGATGTACAGAAGTTGTGAATATGGGAAAATGTTCCTTAACTGAGTAACAAAGGAAGACAGCATGCTGTTGCTCTTGAAGAAATTTCTTCTCCTGGTCAAAGAGGAATTTGCAGTATTAGACATCTCTTACAGCTACACCCAAAACTCGTGTAAGAGAAAATGAAAAGTGCACGGTTAACAGCACAGAAACAGGAAATAATACAGTAAAAGCCACCATGCGGTTTTATTTTTTTCTCCTGTGGACATGTGCACTGAGATGTTGTCTTTCTGTTTTTTATTATGAGGGGGTTTTGGTGGACTCCACATCCTTTTTTTCTTACTCTTATTCTCTCTTTCTCTGATTGTTATTTTTATTCATAGGAGCTAGTGCGCGAGATCTCTGGCAAGGCCAGTTTTCCATTTCTGCCCTAGACTGACTGTATGTGTTCCCACATCAGGGACAGGTATCCCTGGCAGTTGTGACCCGGAGTATTTTGATGATTGCAGCATCTGGAAGACTTGTTGATGCTTTGTCACTCTTGTATTTACAGAGTCATGCAACAATTTAGGTTGGAAGCTCTGGAGAGTGTCTGGTCCAAACCCTGCTCTCTTGCGGGGGGGGTGGTGGGGTGGGGGGTGGTGGTGAAGGGATGGCACGTGCCTTCTCATTCCTGCAGACATCAAAAATAGCATACATTTGCGTATGGGACTTATTTGGGAAGTGTCTTCTGCGTATTATAAAGAATTTTGCCTTTTGTCAGATTACGTACAGTTGTAAAATCTTAGTTTTTCAAATTTTATTTCTTTACAGGCCAGAAGCAAAATTTGGATGAAGTGATCTAATAAGTTGCCGTCATGAGCAGAAGCAAGAGGGACAACAATTTCTACAGTGTTGAAATTGGAGACTCTACTTTCACTGTATTGAAACGGTATCAAAACTTAAAACCAATAGGATCAGGAGCGCAAGGGATAGTATGGTAAGGTTTCTTTAAAATTTAAATGTACTTTTAGGTTCCCTTGGTAGAATTTTCTGAGTCCTTTAACTGTTGTGTGTTACTGAGTAAGAGTGTGGAGAACTACCTTTTATGTGCAAAACAGCAATAGTAATTGTTGGCCATTTTTCCCCGGCAAGGGCTGTTGCTTTTTGTCCTATGTCCTTTCCTGCTCCCAAACCGATTCCCTTCTGTGCACATTCAGCCAGCTGTGCTGAGTCCCATAAATTAACGGGGAGGAAAAAAAAAATGGATAAAGAAACTAATCTATTCCTGAGCCACACTGCTTACAGTGAAACAAAACCCAGAAATACTCTATATAATATTTGCTGCTTGTAAATGCTTTTACTTGATATGCTTTGTTAGGAGTCTGTTTCACTTGGTTTCATAATCTAAGTAATCCCTGATAGTGGTTAGTGAGCATTTGAGATGCCGACTGTCATTGTGATACGTAAATACCTGATGCAGTTTAGGAAAATATGACTTGACAATATAATTCTTTGAATAAGAGATCTGCTGTGTGGACTGAAGAGTGTTTGATTTATTTAAGATTGGTGACAACTAGCTGCTTCTAGGCACTGGTTCCTGTGCAATGACATTGCCCCAAAGATACGTGTTGCTTTAAGCTTCTTGCGAGTATTTTGAATGTTCAAGAGAAAGATGTAGATAGCACAGGAACTTGCAGATCTTCCAATTTATTGTCATTCTTAAGATGCTAACCAGGGAAGTAAAAATACAGAAGAAACATCAAGGAAGAGAAAGGTAGGGAAAAACATAATCTCGAACAGTTTTCCCTGTAACCTCATTACTACCTTGATCTTGTCTTGATCAGTGTTTAGCGAATGTGTGGTACAGGTGGGTTTTTAATTTGTATTTGTGTTTTACCTGGGTTAATATTAAAAACAGTGTGCTTAAAACTTGAAGGCCAGTACTCTAGAAAGAGTTATTTTTGAAGTGGTAACTTCTGGCATTGAGATTATTTGGTCTGTAAGTAGCAGCAGCAGAAAAACTGATCTGAATTTTATTTGCCTGTGTGGAAATATAATGAGGACAAAGACGGTTGTTTGACTAGATTTCATTGCTACAGGAAGGCCAGCAAAAGCTTTAGATGTTATTGCTGTCCTTCTGATTTCCAGTCATATGTTACTGCCTGTTTTCCAAATTTGCTGCCCTTCCTAGAGCTGGGATCCAAAAACTGACTATGTAATTACTCTAGTGTTGTTCTGTAATTGCTGCTAATGGTAATTGAAGCCTTTTCAGTTAAACCGCCCTGATTACTCTGGGAAGTACTGGAGTGCTCAAGTGGTTAAATCTTGCCCATGTCTGGAGGAGACAGCGTATAAATCTTGTGATTTCGGTTGGGGTTTTTGTTGTTTTGTTTTGTTTTTTTAAAAGCTGATCCAACTTGATTTGGAGGAATATTAAGTAGATGGCCTGAAGGCTCAACCATAGCTAATACTGAAACACAGTCTGCAGAAGTTCAAATACTGGTACAGGAGTCCCGTGTCGGCAGTCGTTCCTGGCCACCTCTTTGCTGCTCTTTCATAAGATATTCCGTATCTTGGGGGTAGGTGGGAGAAATTGCAGACAGTGGAAAATGTAAACCGAAGAAAGTTACCAGTATATATTGTTCCCGTCTTTTCTTTCTTCGATAGTGACTAGAGGTTTTGATGATGTAAAGAAAATATATGTACAGTATCTAGGCTTAAATTATTTTTTTTATATAGACAACAAGTTTTAAAAGTAGCTAGTTGGATTTAGTAGATGCTCACCATTTACTGGCTGATGTTCTTCGTTAGGTTTGAGTACCATTCTTGATCAGAGACAAGAAAACAGTATTTTCCCTGCTGAGGCTTTTTAAGTAACTGATAAGTATTTCCCGAGTCTGCATGGTAGTCAGCTGTCCTATTGTCTCCTACAGGAAACGATTTAGCTGACTACCACGCCTTCCTGTCTTGGAAATGTGACACGTATGCGAGTTGTCCCCAGTAACAGCCTTTATCAGTTAAACAGCCTGTGTCGCTGAATCATATGACATATGGCATTAGTCTGCAAAAAAAAAAATGTTATTCTTTCTTTTTACCAAGTAAAAGCCAGTGACCTCAAGATGTTGAAGCTTTTCTAACTTTTTTTTGTTGTTTTATCTTGACATTGATGCTCTCATTGTCATGAGGATATTAAGCAACTGCATAAGTGAAAGCACGGGACCTTTATATAACCTACTTTTCCTCCCTCCTCCTCTCTTCCTTTTGGTGTGAAGATTTTACATAAAATTGATGTGCTTTTTATGTTTGGAGGGTTTTGGATCTTCTTAGACGGTCTGTTCTTAAGTGCCAATGAGTGGCAAGAATTCAATATTAGTAAGATATTTTAGGAAGCAGAGATCCTGCATTATTTTGTGGAGATTGTCATGTGTTAATACTATGAAGCTGGGAAACATTTCTAAATTTTGAATTGCTCAGCATACAAGAGCACTTTGCTATTACACTCCCTAAAGCTGAATAATACTGGAAATTTGTTTTATCTGCAGACATGATATGAGGTATCTGAAAAAGGTAGCAACTGCCACAGCTTAAAGGACCTTGATGCTGAGATGTAATAATGTTATTTTTAATTACAGTGCAGCTTATGATGCCATCCTTGAACGAAATGTTGCAATCAAGAAGTTAAGCCGACCGTTTCAGAACCAAACCCACGCTAAAAGAGCCTACAGAGAGCTTGTTCTTATGAAGTGTGTTAATCACAAAAACGTGAGTGCAGCGTCCTGCTTTAAATATTAAAGTCTTAACTAGAAGGGTAGTCTTGTAAAAGTCTTATAAGTGTCTGCAGAGGATGCCATCCTCTGCAGAGATTTTCATTGCATGGTTGTATCTCCATGATAAGTACAGAAGGATCTTTCAGAAGAGCTATTATTGACTAGTTTTAATACCTGCCCAATCTTTTAAATACCCCCTTCAAACTCAAAAAGGGAGTAAGTGTTACGTTACTATACTTACAGGTAGCTGGCAAATAAAAATAAAAATACCATGAGTGGTAAGTGCATCCTTGTTTCTGTTGCTGCTGCTAGATAAAAGGCTGTAATAGTATTTTTTTTTTCCTAGTGCATGAATGAGTTAGGAATCTTGTGTTGTGACAACAGGAACTGTCTGATGCTTAAGAAGCTGTAGAGTAGACCAGATCACAGAAATGGGGAGAGAATAAGTGATGAATTTATCAGAGTTGAACTACAGTGGTATTGGCCATTTTCTTGCTTCAGAGACAGCTGTGTGCAGTCTTCCTCAAGTTCCCTCTTACTCCCCATTCAGCAAGATAAAATTCCTTCTGGCTGCCAGGGAAGGAGAGAGTCCTAGAAGACTTACTCCTCTGTCTTTAAGCTGCTTGGGAAAATTTTGTTATTTTTTCTAAGACAGAGATGGTTTATGTGTGGATTCTCTGAAGGAAATTTTACGTAGCATAATCGATACGATGATAAACTATTGCAAACCTGCCTGACTCTTGAGTAGTAGCTTGACCTGTTTCTGCACATCCCATCTATTCTCAGCAACTGGGAAACGTCCTAAAGCAGCTCCAAGAATCTGTTTTTCTCTTTGGGTAGAGTTGTTGCTTCACGTCTGTCAATGGCAAAGTGGTATCTCTTAGGTAGTCTTTGCAGTTTTTAATTTTATTTTTTTCTCATATGCAACAAAAATCTTACCAGCTCTCTTCAAATTGAAAGTAGGAGGCAGGGGGAGACTGACCAACTTCCTTAAGTTTTAAGCTTTGAATATCATCTTGTTAATGCACACGGAGTGTCTTTAGATTATGTGATTTGTGGAGGAAAGATACTCCTAAAATCATTAGCATCGATTACAGCATGGTAGGTCTGGTTGACCCACTGGGCACCTTGACCTTCAATGTGTACCAGAGGTTTGCATCAGAATAGTGGTTTTGAAATGTTGACTTTGCAACTTCACTGTTGTTATGGTTCGATTATACTTCCTCTCCCCCTTCCTACAGATAATCGGCCTACTGAATGTGTTCACACCACAGAAATCCCTGGAAGAATTTCAAGATGTGTAAGTCTGATTTGAGCTAAAGCTGAGAATTAATTTAAAAAATATTCATGCAGAAAGATGAGCAAGGGAAGAATACAATAAAATGGCAGTATTATCTGATTATTATTACTTTTTTTTCTTGATAAGCTACATAGTGATGGAGCTTATGGATGCAAATCTCTGCCAAGTGATTCAGATGGAGCTAGACCATGAAAGAATGTCCTATCTTCTTTATCAAATGCTGTGTGGTATCAAACATCTTCATTCAGCTGGAATTATACATAGGGTAAGTGAACTTAACTGTGTATATTTTGCATTGCACCTTGTTTTGCCTTGAGTATTTAAAAGAGACAAAATTCAGAAACAGGAGCACAAAGGGTGATCCATAGCCTGTCCCATAGACAGAGAAAGCTGAAAAGAAATCATCGCACTTACCTTTTTCCACTGTAATTCTGGACCCAACCTTTTGAATGATTTGATAATAATCTGCACAGAGCAAATAAAGTTTTTTGCAGTGAGTTACATTACCTCCTCTAATTCTATATAGTGTTCTATTTTAGTAGTCAAGGCAGGAAAGAATATCTGAAAGCATCTCTGCCGTTATTGTTTTGGTAACCAAACCTGAAATCCCATCTTTTGAAAGAACTGCCCGTTTTATTTCTGCTCTTTCACTATCGGAGTAATGAATAAATGTCTGAAGTCTCCAGATAAACAAATGATGATAAAGATCTGTAAGTGGGACTTTCATACACCTGTGTGTCACAAAGCATTCACTCAGACTGCCCGCAGACAAAACTCACTACTCCTTTTTAAGTGGCGCGCGTGTGTGTGTGTGTGTGTGTGTGTTGCAATCCAGTCAAGGAATTCCGAATTTAAGGTTGCCTGTTCAAGTTGAACATCTCATATATATTTGTATGTAGTGTAAAGATTGCTTGAGATTTGTCTGATTATAACTTTTCAGATATAATCTCTGCTATTTTGGGAAATTGTAAGCTTGTATTTCTACAGTGCTACATTTTTCATTGTAATTTTTTTAGAGAGTTTTAAAAATTTTCATTTCTGAAATGATGCAGATGTAATTAAACTGATCCATGTGTGGTACTTCCGGCCATTACTACATAATCTTCCTCATGGATGATGTACACAGCAAAGCAAATCACAACTGGCAATTTTGAGTGTTACCAAAGGAATTGCTATGTTAGGGCGCTTGTCCAGTTCAGTAGTCCACCTCATAGTGACCGAGGTGTTGAATGTTCTGCAAGCTGGACCTGGCAGCGTGACGCTCCCGTTCGGTCTGTTGTTCTTCCCTCGAGGGAACCCGAACCGTTGTTTGACTGGATAGAGAATACGGTTTGAATGGCCAAACACTGCTTCCTTTTGCTCAGCGAGCTCTGCTGCTCGCCAGCTGCCTCATTCCAGTGAGGAGCTCAGGGAGGGAAGGTGAAGGCTTCCTTCTCGCGTGCAATTTGCCCTGAACTGCTGTGTTTAAAAGAGATGGGCGAGGGAAGGTAGGCAGAAGCATCGCCTGCAATCAGGC
Source organism: Vanellus vanellus (assembly GCF_965231255.1). NCBI lineage: Eukaryota > Metazoa > Chordata > Aves > Charadriiformes > Charadriidae > Vanellus > Vanellus vanellus. The sequence continues at coordinate 21,158,087 of NC_138912.1, read as the reverse complement.
ATTGCACCCTGTGCTGCTTGGTCTGCGTGTGGGCTTTGAGACAGGTCGGTGCGCTGCTTGCGTTACTCTGGGAGTGCTAAACAGAACTGGGTTACTTCACTTGCTGCTGTTGTGGTATTATATTGCATATGACTGATAGTATGCAGCCCTTTGTGTTCTAATGCACGGGCCTGTGGGATTGAAATTACGGTTTGGTACACAGCTTCACATTTTCTGGTCTCTTCGGTACTTAGGTATGCAGGTTTAATGCTGTGGGTTTTCCTAGGTCTTTTTTATTTTTGGAAAACTGCATATTGTATGGACGTAGTAGAGTAGGTAATGTAAGAGTGTCTCTTTCTGTGGATCTCAGCACAGGTAGGAGGGAGCTTCTAGAACTTTGCTTGCTTCACGGGTAGTTTGTAATCCTATAAAGACGGCATCAAACCGCTGAGCCTTGTAGAAGTCATGGATAAATGTAACCATTCATACATTTATAGAAAAGAATTAACTTCTCAGTTGTTGGGCAGGAGTAAAGACAGCTTTAAACATAGAATTTCTGCCTCTCTAAATATGGGTGAAGTCTTGGAAATGCTTCATGTTGTGCAGTAATATGAAGTACAGGGATAACCTATTCTGAAGAGACTAGAGATAAAATTGCTTTGTAAATTGTAACATATGTATGCATGAATGCTTTTGAAGGACATGGGCAGATACCTTTCGCTTGCATGTCTTCATGGTAGATTTTCAGCTGACAGCTTCTTCTCAGACTTTGTTAGAAGATTAAGTATGTTCAGGCAAAACGTTTGCACTATTTACCTGCTGTGTGCCTTATGCCTTTATACTTCAAGGTGTAAAGTTTCAAAATCCTCTTTCTGTGTGGAACAAGTTAAACAAAACTTGTCAAGGCGGGCATGCTTCAAAAGGGACATACTTCACATGGACCGTGTGGCTGCAGTAGTAACTCTTTATACCACTCTTCTGGGCTTTCAGCACCACTGTGCTTAATGTGTAAAGCTAATTACTTTGTTGAAACCAGTTACCCCTTAAACAGTCTGTGCTACTGTGGCTGCCCGTGGAGCACTCTGGCTGTGAATCTAGTGTATTTCTTTAATGTCCTCTAAGGCGTTAAGCTTTCTTTGGTGTTGGTGGTTTCATGTGGATTTTAACTGGGTTCTTCAGCTTCTAATACAGCTGTGATAATCTCAGCATCTCAGTAACTTTTTCAAAGCTTGTGGAATGACTGAAATTGCAGTGAGCTGTATATATGCCTCTAGCACTGGATACTACCTGCCATAGAAATAAGTGGTTTTTTCATAGCAAACTAGAGGCATGGGACAAAGCAGAGATCGAATACACATAGTTTCAGACAATTTCACCTAGAAGTTGTAGGGGGCATACATAGCTGCCACATCAGTGGATAGAGATTTGATCTTGGTAAAGATTTGACTATAGCTTTACAGCGGCTTTAACAGATGTTGGCAAATTAACATTACTGTGTTCAAAACATTTTGCAGAGATGGCGTTTCCAGCAAGTGTACAAGTACGTGTTCATTTATATTTTGCAATCCGAGGAGTATGAATGATCAGTGTTTCAGAGTTGTGCCTCACTGACTTGCTGAAGGACACAAAATGTCTCATTAGTCTTGCATGAAGGCTCTGAAACACTGTATTCTGACTGATTTTGAGCACTTAACAAAGGTGCCCAATTATGGAAGCCTTTCACACAAAGCTTTCTTTAGGAAGGGAAAAGCCCGTAGAAGCCATGAATTAATCTCTAGTGATGCCCCTCTCTCCCCATCTGGTTAATGGGGAGATGGCCATGAATAATCTCTGATTTTTGGCACTGACATTTTACATTTTTAAGATTAGGTGAGATGTCTTCTGCTATAGGTTCTGGATATATTTATGCAGCTTAACTAACTTGATCACTCTTATTGGAGCTTTTGAGTCCTTGTTTATTTCAAACATAAGAGGCGTTGGTTCTGCATGAATTTGGATGCAGTGTAAGTCAACTTTCGCCTCCATCATTTTGAAGGACAGTTCTGTATTCCAAATTACAACACGTTCCTAGGCTTCATGACAACTACATGAAGTTCAGAAATTAAGGATGGACAGTACTCTGTACGCTTTTGCTTTTTGTCCTCATATGGATTTTTCTCTCGCAAAAGGAAGCGCTCTTAACATTTTCAGAGTTAATCCTGCAGCTTTGGGGAGGATGAGTATAGTTAATACTATGAGCATGTACCTGGGATTCTGCAGTGAACATCCTCCAAGTAACAGAAATGTGCAAAAATGAAGCTAATAATAAACAGGATTGTAGCAGAATCTGAAATATGCATATTAAATAGCTGGAATGCCTTATAATACTCAAATTAATTCATGGCATTTGAGAATCTTCTAAGCCAAAGTTGTCTGCAGAGTCTTTGTGTGTGTGATTTGGAAGTGCGTGTGTGAATATGTAAGTATGCAAGACTTTTAATTATCCATTAAAATTCTATTGTTCTGGAACTCCTTTTTTTTTTTTTTTTTTTTTTTGTGGTTTCCTCTCTGTCTTTAGTGCAGCTTTCTGAGGAGTTTGCCGAAAGCTGTACAAGTACAAACGAAAACTACATATTATCTTGCAGATAGCCACTTTTAAGTCTTTATGAAACAGAGAAAGATAGGGCTGCTTATCAAATGCCTGCAGCTCAAATACTGGAGTCCTCTGCCACATCTCGGGTTTTTCTCTCATTGATCTTAGTAGAGTGTAGGCAGAAAGGATCTAAGCCTTATCTGTGCTGGCCTGTGTGCTATGAATGATTTTATGATGGCAAAGTTATTCTGAAGTTACTCTGTTTGCAATATCTGCTCTGTGACATTCAGATGTGTGTAAGATCCTCCTGAGATAATGACCGAGTATGCCTGAGTAATGTCCGTAGAAATAGATGTTGTAAAGCCACTATCGTCAATGTGGTTTTAGGGTTCAAGTGCAGAGAGTATAGTTACCAAGTTTCTAACTAAGATGATCTGAAGCTGTATCAGGGCATTTTCCACTCTAATTTAATGTTTGTGTTAATTTCTGGCAGTTTTTCAATGGTGCCCTTTTGGGTTTGGTTGCTAAAATTAGTATAAAACCAAATCCTAAATGGGAAGCGAAATCTGTGTGAAAATGGGGATTTCCTTCCTGTTCAGAGAAACATCTGCATTGGTTCGAGAGAGGTAATGCAGCCTCAGCTAGCAAAGAAACCTTTTACTTTTTACATTCGTGTTATAATTTCAATAATTCTTGTATCGAGATGATTATTCTATCAAATAATTTCAGCAATTGTCGTGTTACTTGTGTTCTGCATCATAGTAATAACTGTTGTTCCAGTGAGCAGTTTCTAGACCTTTCCTCAGAGCTAACATTTCTTACTAACCTCAATTTATTTCAGACATTGCTAACATATCTTGTAACGCTGGTTGTATTTTCCTTCTTTAATTGCTATATAAATCTGCAAGCACAATAAGGGAGTTAATTCTGTAGCCTGCTGAATGCACATGGATTAATGCAAGGGGAAAAGAAACTGCAGTTATAGCAATAACCTAGTTGTATATGTGGGGTTTAATGTTAGCAGTATTATCTTTTAAAAATGTGAACCACAGAGTACTTTGTGCTTGTCTTAGCAGTCATATATGATGTTTCTTTTTAAAGGATTTAAAGCCCAGTAATATAGTAGTAAAGTCAGACTGCACTTTGAAGATTCTTGACTTTGGACTGGCCAGAACTGCAGGAACTAGTTTTATGATGACGCCTTATGTAGTGACTCGTTACTACAGAGCACCAGAGGTCATCCTAGGGATGGGATACAAAGAAAACGGTCAGCAAATATAGTCTTTCTTTGGCATAGCTTTATTTTTTTGTTTGGCACACCACATTTTACATGTTAATGTTTTTTTCAAGCTGTAGAAACTTTATAAATTAGCCTTGTGACCAAAATGCAGATTCTGGATACACCAATTTGTTTATTCAACTCAACCCATTAGAAATGTTTGCATTTAATAGGAGAAGAAATTGAGGGCCTTGTTTGTTTAAAAATTTCAGTAACTTGCTTGATAGATTAAGTTCCGTCCAGGAAGAGCTGGAAATATATTTTCTTGATATAACTTCACATGACTTTATTCTTGACGAGCGTGTAAATTGCAATTCATCAGTAAATGCGTGTCCTAAATGTAATGTTTAAATTACTCTATTCAATATAGCCTTTCAGGCTGTAGGGAACTTAAAGGCTACTGAGGAGCAAACAAGCTAGAGCTACCTACTGTGGCATCACTCTTTATTAAAACCAGCCTACTTTAAACCTGTCGCACTAAGTTCTTCATATTGCTGAAGAAAAATTCAATTATATACTTGAGACAAGAATGCAGAGAGTATTGTCATGAAGCATCATAGACTCTTTGAGGTCCATGATGAATCCCAAGGAAACTTGTTTCCTTGGTCCCTCTGCTTCCATACATATCCCTGTGGCCCTTCTCTCAATATCTTCTACAAGAAAATAAGGGAAGGATACGGCATTTGAGGGAAGCACACGATCAAGTACGTTGCATCTTCTGAAAGAAACAGCTAGTATCCTTCAGGAAACCACAGTAAGATGTCATTCCTGAAATTCTGTTGTCGCAGCCCCAGTTCTGCTGCCCTTTCATTGATCTGCTGTCACTGTGGTGAGTTCAGCTCACTTGGTGTTTCCACCTCAGCAGGCACAGTGCACAGAGGCCACCGTTTGCTGAAGGTATTTTAAACCCTCTATTGATTAGTCCTCCAGGGAGGCCCATGAGATGCCGTGACGCTTGAGGCTTGGTTAGCTGTCTCCTGGTGATGTGAGGCATGGCTCCCCAGCTTACTGACCCAACTGGGGCTTGCTCTGCTTTTCAGGATACTTAATGTAGTCTGCAAACTTCCCTGGCAACTGCCTGCCATTACGGCAAGGGACTTCAGGTTGTGTGTAAACGATAGCTGCTATGTGCAGAGCTGATTTTGTTGTCATTTATAAGAGCCGAGAAGAAAAATTCTCTCAGTGTTGGTAGTGAAAGAAGACAGCTCAAAGGGATGAGAGCAGATCTTTTTTCGCAAGGCTGTGGTTTTTATTTCTGTTTGGATCGTTAGTTTGCATGAGAGGATGTACATTCCTTCAAATTACCTCCATGGTTGCCTATTTTTCCCCTAATTTAGAAGTCGGAGGTTGAGGGTAGCAAGCTTAAATTAGCAGCTAAAGTTTTGTAGAAAGCTTATATTGAAGTTTGTCTCCCCCCCCCAAGACTTTACATGGGCCAGTTAAGAGACGCTAGATAAAAGAACTTAAATGTGTACTCTGAGTCATGCAGCTGCCTTACAGAAGGAATTGATACAATGGAAGTCACAAGTTTTCTGACTTAGCTTGCCCAGTTTACATGTTTCTCTTAAATATTTTGAGCTGCAAAAGTGTGAAACATTCTTTCCACTGAAGTGTTGCTTAGGTTATTATTGGAATTAAATGGATTGTTTTCTAGATCACCCTGTCATGCTAATGACAATCCTGTTCCTTCAGCTAGCGTGAACTGTGTTGTGGAAAAGAATATACTTAAAAATTAACTTTCATGTGAAAAACTATCACGTCTTCCGAAAGCCAAATACATGGTTGTTGAGTTGAGAATGACACTTCTGGAGAACGTAGCAGTAAATCTGTGTGCTAACTGAGTCAGAAGACAATCTGCATTTCCATATGCACTGGTGTCATTAAAAGGCTATTTACATAAACTGTTGCTCTTCTCAGTCGCTGCCTGATGGGTTCCTCATCGCAGAGCTCCCCAGCAGGGCAGCAGGTATGGAGGACGCACTCACAGCAAGCACCACGGGCTGGCCAGGATCCTCACCTGTTTGCATTGATGCCTATTGTCGCCCTTTAAACCCAGAGTTAAATTAAAAGTTAACTTACTTAATTTAGAGTTAAATATTGAAAATTGACAGCTACCTAATGGTTAACACAGACATTTAGTTTAATTGAACTGGGTCATCTGGCAGCTTTATGCCGTTTCAGTGTCCTGCTGAACTTACGTGAGAGGATTGCAATGTATGTTTTGATGACCGAGATACATACTGCAGAGTAGCATTCTTGCGGTACTGTACTACGCACATATTAAATCTTTAATTGTTTTAAAACTAGCAAAGATCCCAGACAAATTGATCACAGAGTTAACCTCTACGTAGGTTTTGATACTGAAGGAGATAAAGCACATTTGGGTATATTACATTAAGAAACCAGGCCTCGCAAACGGAAAAATTCAGAACTGAAGGACTCCAACACTGTTCGTGCCCACATACCTTAATGTATTTAGGTTTATGTGCAGTTATGTGCATGATTATCAGGAAGGAAGCACTGAAAAGCAAGGAAAGCCCCAAGCACTCTGAAGCGACTACTTTTAAGTTTCCTGGTATGTACACTGGGTTTGAACTTCACTTTCACTTGGTATTTTTTCTCTGAGAATTATAGAAAATAGTAACTTCACTCCAAACAGGGTTTTTAAGAACAAAATACACTTTGTATGAAAAGCAGTAGATTTTTAAAAAGATTTTTCAAATCCGTAATGAAATTTTACTCAGTCTTCTGTAGAAGTATTGACAGGAGTATTCTATAGGAGTATTCACAGTGTACAAGTTAGTCTAGCTTCATAAATAAATTAGACCTATAAATAGACAGGTTTCGTTTAATTAATGAAAGCAACAAAGCAAGCCACCCCCAAACATCACAAGTTTGGTTTTGTAGAGTGACCAGCAAAATGGTTTCCAGTGTTTTTCTTCACCTCGGAAGTAATTTGTCATCTGAGGCATGAAGACAGCTCATTGACTCACGTTATTTCTCTGCCCAGACTTCTCCGTGAAATTATGGGTGTCGTTTTTATCGTGTTGGACACAAATTAGTTGCAACAGATTTGGGTATATTTTGGCTTGTGATGGCACCAGATTGTTTTGCAGGTGAAAAAGTCAACATTCAGAATTTTATTTTAAAAGACAAATGCAACTTGGCTTCAAATCTTTGGGTCTCTAAAGCCAAAGAATATGTACTTTTCTTAAGCATTTGAAAAGAGTTTTTAAAGATAAAACACCTCTAATCCTGAAACGTTGACAATAATTTTTTAAATGAACCAGGCCCTTAATTTTGACCTATTAATATGTACAACTATGATCTCCTATCATATGATTTAGATACTATTTTAGAGGAACTTGTAAATAAGGGGGAAGGAATATTTTCAATAAGAAGCAAAGTTGTTTGCTTGACATTGTTGAGCTCCTTCAGAACTTTAACATGTGATTTTTAGTATACAATTGTTCTCATTTAAATCCCCTTCTTATCTGCTTAATTGAAATTTCAGTATCATGTTTGACATGAGAGTAATTATAATAATACAATTTCATTATTATGACTTAAAGAAAACTTTTGCTTACAGAGTTAACAGTGTCTCTGAAAGCAACCACAAAAGAAATTGGCATACCCGTAAAAAGTAAACTTGTGCATCTTTGAGTATGTCTTCTGAGTGATTTATTTTAAGGTAATGCAGAAAACGTGTATTTCATACCAAAAAAAAATTGCTTTTGAGTTTTTCTTTTGTATGAGATGTTATTTCAGCATAACCGGAGAAATATTTTCAAACAAATAATTTTAACTGAAAATCTTTTAGGAGCATACTAATATTGTCATTAACTGATCCTCTAAAATTCTAAGTGATCTTTTACTGATTGTGTTTGCTTTTTATTTCAAGGGAGAGAGAGATGCATGGTAATCTTCCTTTTAGGAAATACCTGATGGCAAATTTTAATTCCTATGTAATAACCAATTAACTCTCTTCCTAAAAGTATAACCTATTTAGATACGCCATATTTTTAAAGGTCAGCTTACTTTGCTACTTTTAAGAGTATTCCTACAACTACAGTGGAATTGCTGTCAAGAAATAAAGTTGTCCTGGGTGCTCCAGCCCAGCCCGTTGGCAGAGGCACCTTTGGAAGCCTCAGAGCTTGGAGAAGCGCTTCATTCTGCTTGATTCGTCTCTCTCGCTCGCTCTCTCTCTCTCCCTCTCTGCTCTAGCTCTTGCTCTAGCACTATGTGAAACAAAAGGATGTTTTTCTGCCTTGTATTTGAGACAGTTAAAAGCTAATCCTTACATATGGTGTACTTTAAAGTGTTTTCATTGATTAATATAAAGACTTGCTCTTCCTGTGCTGTCTCTGCAGTTTATAGGATGCAGTCATGTTACGCTTCTTTTAATTTTAAATGACCGTTTGCTTTGCTTTTCCTTCTTTTTGTGCTACAAACATAGTGGATTTATGGTCTGTGGGGTGCATTATGGGCGAAATGGTTTGCCACAAAATCCTCTTTCCAGGAAGGGACTGTATCCTTGTGCTGCTGCAGCAGGTTGAATTAGTTAGGAAGTGATTAACCTTTTTATTGATGTTGTGTCATGAAAATGCATATTGTACAATTTTTTTTTTTATTGAATGAACATGGATTTTTCTTGCGATACACTTAAAAAAAAATTAAGAACTTTATTTATCTTCAGGCTGCACCTAGCAGTAGGACATAGTCTCTGCTGGTCCTGTAGTTAGCATACATTCACCTTCACTCATTTTCATTACACACGCTTTTTATAGTCACTTCATGTGTGTGTGTATGTGTCTAGATTTTTATTTTTTTTTACTTTATTTTAATAACTATCTTTTATGTTAATATCATTGCATTTTGTTTTCAGTTGACATTTGGTCAGTTGGGTGCATCATGGGAGAAATGATCAAAGGTGGTGTTTTATTTCCTGGTACAGATCGTATCCTTACCTTTGGCCTCGCATGTAGTCGTAAAAGGTCAAAAGATATTGCAGCAATATAGTTCCAGACTATATTAATCACTAAGGTGGTTCTAATTTTTAAAATACTGATTTTAAACTGCCTTTTCAAACTAGAGTTTGCAAGTTCATGACTTTGGTTCCCAGAAGCTGCAAAAATGTCTACAGTTGTACCATTTAAAGCAAAACTACAACACAGTGTTAATGTGTATGACTGTCATTAGAGGTTAATATAAGCAAGATCAGCAAAATACCACTTGGGCAAACAGGCGTATTTTTTCTTTTTCTGTTTTCCTTTTTTTTCCTCTTTTCTCTTCTTTTCAATTTAATATAGTGTCTATCCATTGCTTTTAGATGTTGTCATACTTAAGACAGATTTTGTTGTTGTTTAGGTGGTGTATTACTGGTTCACATGCATTGATTTTTTTGCTTTGGAGATCATTTTTCTGTAATAATTTACTAATCTTGTTTAGTACCTGAGCGTGTTAGCAGTTATTGTTCTTTGTATTTCATAGGAAATGTTTACAAAGATTTCCTACCCAGCTTCATTAGTTACACTCTGGAGTTTTATATTTTTGCATGCAGAAATGATGCTACCAACGGATTTCAGAAATATCTGGCAGTTCTGCCTTTCTGTTCCATGAACGGCTTGGTGGTGTCTGCATGGGTTGTCCTGTGAACAATACTTCAGACAGAGGGTCTGCTCTGAGCAAATCGAGCTGAAACCTCTGGGTCATGGCTAAAATTAGCGGCTCTAATTGGAGTTTGGCATGTTATTTGTTCCACTAATAGTTACGCTCTACTTTTTAGATGCCATCAGAAATCTTTCCTGCTTTTGCTGCAGGTTAACTGTTTAGTAATTGATGTAGTACCATTTAGGGGTGAAGGTTTTGAGGCACGGGGAGGAGATCCAGGGCATCCTTACTTTCACCAGCTCTGTCATCGCATGAGCTGCACCATGCTTAGCTTTATGCATCTGGTTTGCTAGCATGGCTTTTCAGTTTAGGCTCAGTGCCATACAATGTAAATTATTATTTTTTTTCCCAAGGCCTGCATTAAAGTACTGTAGAGCTTGAAAATCTTTATATAAAGGTCTGCTTTTAAGTTTTAAGAGCATGAGAAGGGGCCTGCTATATCCGACTGAAGGGTTAGGTAGCCAAGTATCCAGTCTTCTACAGTAGCCAAAGCAAAAAAGTTGGGGAGAATATATGAATGAGATAAGCATACATAAAATTTTACCTGAGCTCTCTCCCAGCATTTAACCATCTGCAACTGGAAATTCCTGAGCCAAACATTGACCAATTCACGGCTGAAGAATTCAGTATGTGTTACTGAATAAAAAAAAAAGCAATCTCCCCTGTACCTTGTGCAGGCTTTTCCATTGAGATGTTCCTTATGCATCCTCCTTGAAACTCTTTAACTTCTGCATTCGAGTCTCTGACAAATTTGTCATTGACCTGTGTGAGCCAAGATATCATCCTTTGTGTGCCCACTGGTGCTCAGTGTTGCATGTCGTTAGTGGGAGATCGCTAATGTGGCAGAGACTGGGACTGGGCTGGGGTATCAAGATGAGAACGAAGGACAAAGCACCTACCACTGGAGTGCCTCGGTGACGTGCAGTAGCTTGGCTACTGTGAATATGTGTTCAGATCAGGAATGAATTCTTCTCCAGAATCCAAACAATGCCTTTATTTAAATTTGTTTAATACATTTTGTGAGTCTTTTTAATTTTCTCTGTTTCTCAGAAGTATATCCTTTGCTAGTTAATTATGATTTTCAGTAAAGTACATGTTGCCTTGACTACGCTATCATAGTCTTGCTGTGTTTCACTGTTTTCTCTAAGAAGGTAGTCCTAATTAATGATGATGAACTTGATATTTTATTCTAGTTTTCTGCGTTTTCTCTCTGTTGGTTATTTCATCTGCTTTTAACGTAACTTTTTAGCTGAAAATTAGACACTGTTTTTCTTAGCTGCATAACCTTAGATATTGATCAATGGAATAAAGTTATAGAGCAGCTAGGAACACCATGCCCCGAATTTATGAAGAAATTACAGCCTACAGTCCGAACTTATGTGGAGAACAGACCTAAATATGCTGGATATAGTTTTGAAAAACTCTTTCCAGATGTCCTTTTCCCAGCTGACTCTGAACACAATAAGCTTAAAGGTAAGGTGTGTCTTCTGTGTGTTGTCTATCTTTAAAGTTTAAAAATTGTGATATATTGAACAGAAATATGTCTTGGTTTTGTTCACTATAAAATCATCCTGCTAAGGGTTTAAATATTACGATATTTATATCATGGGAGTGGATGAACGTGCTGCTGTATGCTTACCTCCACTTTCTCATCTTCTTTGAAACAGCTCCTATGCTGGAGATACCTTTATAAAGAAAAGTAAATATGTACATTCCTCTCAGTGACAGATGCCAACATGATTTAGAGAAGAGTAGGGAGAAGGTGGAATAGAAGTTGTGTAGGCAGAGCGGATCTTGTGAAAATAGAGGGTTTATATTTATAATACAAGGTTATCCTGTAGTTACTGAAATAACTTATTGGTTCTAAAAGTCACCTACTCGGTGGAGTCACAGAGTCACTGTATTTTCTGTGACTGACAGTACGTGACAGGTTTTTTCCCCATAAACTGTAAGAGAGGGGTAGTAGGTCCTTGCCCACTGCTGTTCCAGACGAGGCTATGCTGCCAGCTGAGTTATATCCGCATAAGGATGTCACACCAAAGGGCACTGTATGCTGAAAATACATAGTGAATCACGTTCAGCCCCTTTCCCATCTATGTTATTCTCTTCATTATTTTTTTTCCAGCGACTGGACCACTTTCCTAAACCCCAAATTATGTGAGGGATGCATAGATATTAAACTGGAATTTGTTTACTCTGGGTCTCTTCTTATGAGCTTTGAAATACTGTATTACGTGCACTATATATGGCACTAGTCTAAATAGAAAATGTCACTTTTGCAGCAAGTCAAGCAAGGGATTTGTTATCAAAAATGCTGGTTATAGATGCTTCTAAAAGAATCTCTGTGGATGAAGCCCTGCAGCACCCATACATCAATGTTTGGTATGACCCATCAGAAGCAGAAGCTGTAAGTTCTTCTTTTAGGTCTCTGATTAGGAAGGTACTGTACTAAAGCAAACTGGTTGGGACGCTTGATATGACTGCTTGGAAGAAGATTATTGCATGATCTTCACATCTCACTAGAAGCTTAACTGAGCTGTAATCGCTTTTATTGACATCAGTAAACGTTTCTTAGAAATAGTGTTAGGAATGGGCACAAACTGAAGTACCTCTGTGTGTGTGTTTGTGTATAATTGCATATAATCTCCTGTGCATATAGTAATGCATTTGAAATCTTTTGTATAGGGTTCTAATTTATCGAGCTTCAGTTGTTTCAGTGTGGTTTGATTGCCCTGGATAGGATTCTAAGGCGTTTACTCCTGGGTGAGAGAAATCTTTTCATTAGTTGTAGCAAGTGATAGTACTCTTAAACTAGAAAATAAGTCTTTCAGCAAAATCTGAGTACGAGATCTTGAGCTTTCAATTATTAATATTTGTGAACAAAGGGATTAATTGAAAAAAAAATTAATTTCAGGACAATTTCTGCTTAAGAGAAAAGTGTCATTTTTTGAAAAGAAAGGTGGTTGATGATATGCCACTAAGAACAGGAAAAGATGTTTGATGTAAATTCTGCTGATCTATAATAGCTAGAGGGAAAATTTAGTAATTAACAGTAAGTAGGTAAAAAGGGCTGCTTGGGCCAGAGACTGCTGCACTTAGGAGCTCTTTTACCAGTCTGCTCAGTTTCTATTTTAATTATTACAGTAATGTAAGCAAATCTGTTGATTGGAAGAACTTTAAAACATGTAGCAGCATCTAGAAAATAGGCCAGGTCCAAGTATGAGAGAATATCGACCATCTAAATACAGTGTTTTTTAATCAGGTTTATATTCTGAGTGCTTACTTTCATTTTTCATTTATTCTGGTTTTATATCCCTTTTGATTGCTTTATCATGAGTTAGTTTTGTTTTTCAGCCACCACCAAAGATACCAGATAAGCAGTTAGATGAGAGGGAGCACACGATAGAAGAATGGAAAGGTAAGAAGGGCATTTTAAGTATAATAAGGGTTTGGGGAGCAGGCTGGGCCCCAACTATTACTGTTATGAAGGTTCCTTTGAACAACCCTAATAGTAGTTAAACTGGTTGGAATGGCAAAGGAGTAGATCAGTGCTTCTCAACCTCTTGATTGTTGGGACACTAAAAATTTTCCTGCAGAGGTGCTGAACCTTTGCAGTGAATGTAAGACCTGCTCATTTCGGTCAGCTTTTGCAACTCATGAGGCAGTGTTTGTAGGGAGGGGGACTCTTCTGGACAAACTGCTGCAGCTGAAGAAGATGCAGGAGTTTGAGCAATGTAAGTCTGAAGTACAAGCACTGGTCTTCAAGTGAAAAGCCTGTTAGGCGTACTCTTTTAAATCAAGCAGAGGATTTAAAGAAGCCATGAGGAGTGTTAGTAATGGGCGAGATAGTGAGGTTACAGCTGGTGTGGGAGACACTGATGGTTATCAGCTGTGGGATCCTGAGAAAGTAGCTGGGGTTGAGGTGTGGAACGGATCATAGTTTGGCATAAGACTCGTATCACCAAGAGCATGAGCTTTAGTGTTCAGTACTGGTTTAGTATCTATACTTCCTGGTCATATGAGGTGTAAAATGATAAAGTGTAAGGGGAACATCTTTGTTACTTGTAAAACTTGTGCTTCATTTTGAAATTGCTTCTAAAAGGTGTGGTATTGCAGAACTTCTAGTGGTAGGAAAAAATGCAGATCCAGATTGCTGTGCAGGCAATAAATGTTGCATTTAAACAGGAATTCAGTGCATTGAGCGATCTAATACTTTGTACTGAAAAAGTCTAGGAAGGGATATTAGACCTGTATAAACTTTTTATCCCCAGAGTTAAAAAAAAAAAACCAAAACAAAAACAAGGGAAATGTTTCATGAATCATTTTTGACAGTTTCATTGTGTTGGCTGGTAACAGACACAAGTCTGTAAAATCTAGTACTACCACACTTTTAAGTTGATTTCTATTAGAGACTGAGTTTTACTTGTAAAGGCAGAGATAGGGAGAATTGTGGAAATTCTCTTACCATGCTCCTTCCAAGCAAAGTTATTTCCCTTTTGAAGCAGATGTGCTGAGGGTATTTCAAGCAATATGGACTTTACTTTTGAGACTCTCACAGCCCTTGAAGTTATAGTTTTTAAATGCTTTTTTCTTCCAAATTGTTTATACGTTGCATTAGTTTGCCAGTGGCAGATAAGAAGTAGCATTCTGACAGTCAGTTCTTACGAGTTGCATTTAACATGTTTAGTCTTTTTCTTCTGTTGTTACTTCTGTAGATTCACATCCGAAGTCTTTTCTGGGTAATAAGCTGCCATTAGCCTAGAAACCTTCTGGACAGTACGCAAGGGTGTATGATTCATTCATGTTACAAGCACTTCTAACCTGTAAGGATGAGGAACTTCTGTAACTGGAAGATAAAGTTGCTGCTTTCATTTGGAGTGGCTACTTATATGCCAATGTTGTATTCCGTTTCATGGTGATCCGGACCTTTAGATGTTGTTGCTGAGGAAATTTAGTGGCAAATGTGTGTTGGGAGGATGGCAAAGCTGTTTGGGCTTGTTCCTGCCTGTTCCTTTGAAGACTGCTGATAGAGTTTATCTGTACCAAAGAAGCCATGGATAAAACCTGAGTGGTCATTAAGACTCTGTTTAACCTCAGGTCCCCAGGCAGCTTGGACAGGAGGGCCTTAGGGCAATGTCAGTGTGTTCTTTAGAGTCCCAGGCCATTGTAGCTCCAACAGAAAAGAATTGTACATTTTTATATCACTTGCCAGTTGTTCTGTAGCCTACAGCCTGTTTTCAAAACTAATTCTGAACAGAAATAAACATACAAAATTTAAATGTACATTTTAATGGGAGATGTATTATTGATCCAGTCTTGGGTTTGCAAATTCATTTTTTGCTTTTCCTTCTCTGCATTTTCAGAGTTGATATACAAGGAAGTCATGGACCTGGAGGAGAGAACCAAGAATGGGGTTATACGCGGACAACCAGCCCCTTTAGGTTGGTTACAATAAAAGCACGGTACCAAAGCTACGTTGAGTTGTAGGTCAGGAGGGAGTAAAGCTGTTCAAGACATCAAAGAGTTAACCGAACTCAAAAATGCGCCTCTTAGATGACCAATAATCTCTTGAATCCTCTTTATGACGTTGCTTATTTGAACGGCATGTATGGGGCTGACATATCTTTTTATTAGTGTGGTAAATTCCTCTCTTATTGTCCCTGTGTAACTGATGCTTCATACATTTCAGTCCTCAAGCATCTTGGTATGTACTGGTACTTTCTTGCCATAATCTGGTTAGATGTGTAATGTGTAGCTTGTACAGTTTCAAATAAGGATATAACCACTACTTACATTTTTTTAAGTAATGAAACAGGATTTCTAGGTTGGAAAATTATAGAGTGCTTTCAGAAACTGTTGCTGAATTCTGGAGCAAAGTGTGTCCATTAACTGACCATTGATAGGACTCCATTTGCACTGCTGAAAAACGATGGCAAAAGTTGGGCAGCTGTTGCTGACTCTGCTGGGGGTTCACTGAAGTCCAGGCTCTGAAAAATCACTGCATAGCTGAGCCTGAATGTACGCGATGTGGCTGGACACCAGCTATTTCCCAGCCTGAAGGGGAGGATCTGATGGGGGAAAAAAACCAGGCCCCTTCTTTCTTTATCAAAATGTGTAGATATATTCTAGCTTTGGGTCTCAATATTTTGTAGGGTGTCTTAGCTCTGGCTTTATGCAGTACTATCTCTGTGATTTTTAACCTTCAGCCGTTAGCATTTACTGTAATTTGACAGGTGTTGTGCCATGTGAGCTCTGTGGTTCTGGACATTCCGTTCATTAAGCCCCACATTAAATACTTGAGTGCTTTATTTACTTTGACAATGGATTGAGGCACATCTCTTCAAACTTGCCGAAACAGGGGAAAGTAGTGACTATTAGGAAGAGACAGACTAATGCAAGTACTGAATCATGCAACTGTATCTGCAACTGATTTGCTGTTTTGTTTCTCATAGCACAGGTGCAGCAATGATCAATGGCTCTCAACATCCATCTTCATCGTCATCTGTCAATGATGTGTCTTCAATGTCAACAGATCCAACATTGGCCTCCGATACAGACAGCAGTCTAGAAACCTCAGCTGGACCTCTGGGTTGCTGTAGATGACTACTTGGTCTTTTGGGGGGTGGGAGGGGGGGGTCCTTTTAGTCATTAATAGGGCACCTTTAAAATTTGGTGGTATTTTTGAGTGTTTTTTCAAAAATAATCGTAGAATTCATCATAAAGTGCTGTAATTTTAAACTGTAAGTTGTGTTAAAAGCAGCCACTTTTTTTGCTGTAATTAACTGTAAAATATTAAACCTGATAATTTTTATTGTGGTTTTAAAATCTGCATATTTGCTTTACTATTATGCTGCTGATCTTTTTTTACTGAATTTGTAAGATTTGTTTTATCAAAGCACATATTAATGTTGTGGTCATTACCATATAATGAATTATTTAAGATTTTATAGGTTTTCAATTTTTTAATTAGAATTTATTCCAGATGTTTTGTTCATGATATCCTTCAAAGTTTTATGCTTGGTCATATGTCCGTGTCCAGGTGGAGGGGGAGAGAATTCAGTGTAGCCAGCTGTAGTTTTGGGGATACTACTGTGGTGCTGGCAGTGAACAAAATCCTCTTTTATTTTGGCCGCTTGCCTATAATACTTCAGCAAAAGCAACAATTAGTGAAGTTTTTTAGAGAAACAGTATACAATCCTTTGCAAAGTAACCTCGTCTGAATGGTTTTATGGACTTAAGAAAGCGAAGCATATCTTCAAAGCTGCAGAAATACCTAGCCTAGCAAAATAACGGGATGTTTTCTGCAGAGTTGTGGCATGCCAAATCCTGTGATCACCATAAAACACGAGGATACTTCATGAATAACACATTGCAATGCAAATAAACTGTTTACTTCTAGCTCGTAGCCTGTTTTTGTACACACAAAACAAAGTGTATCCAGGATGTCTAGGCTGCCAAGAGGGAAAACGAATATGCTGTAGCTGTACTTTCATGTGATACGTGGTTCTTGAGAGTTTTGTTTCTTACTAGTCTTGTCTACTAAGGCGAGCGCTTTTTGGGTAGAAGAGGGAATGCCGTGAATGCGATAGGGGCAAAACTTCAGCTGTTCTTTCTCCACCAAAAGTAACCGATTGCTAAAAACTATTAAGTGGTAGGAGAACCTCAGGATTTCTGTAGCTAATGCATTAAGTGAGCAATATATGCCATCCAAAGGAGGGAGAAATAGTGCTGTGTAAATTAGTATTTATCTCTTTCATTTCACCATGAGACCAGTGTAGCAGAAATCTTAATAATGGTTCATTTTAAGTCATAAATATTCAGTAGCTTTCAGCACTGAAACTCCAGGTTTCAATACACTTTTTAAACGAAAGATATATTGAAATATATAGAACAGTTACTAAATAGTCACATAAAATGGTGCTGCTCCTCACAAAAGTATTTTAACTGTTTACATTTTATATTTACAGAATGATTTATGTATAACTGACTTAAGTTTATGTATGAGTTAAACAATCATTCAGAATTTATTCCTTTGGAAAATGCAGATTTTTAGTGAAGCTAGGCTGTATAATTGATTGCCTTGTGTAGATGCATATTTTGTGTAGTGAATTAGAATGTGAAGAGGAATTTAAATTAGTAATGCTCACAAAAATGAGTATAAAAAAGTACAGAAGTCTTGCCAGGCGCAGAGCATAAGCAAATGATATAACTGGCTACAGAGGTCATCCGGGAATGACTGATGCTCTTCAGTGTGGTTCCTTCTGCTTGTTGGGTTAAATAGGGGTCTTTTTGAAGTTCTAATTGAAAATTTGTCTTTGCAGCAACTTTCAGAAACCTGTGCTTTTGGTATGTGACGTGTCTTTTCAAAAAACATGCAGGGTTACAAGGAATGGTAATGTCTCAAAGATGACTAAATTGACAGACTGCACAGTTGTTTTCCTGGCCTGGCTAGACTGCTGGTAAGGGCTGAATGCGTGTAATTTTGCTTTCCTCACTTGTATCTAATATTTCAATATTGCAGTTCTAAACTTATTTGTTAAAGCAATTATTTTTACAGGATCCCGCCAAATTGTGTATTACCTCAGAATAGGCAGGACGTGTTTGGATTCATCTAGCACCAGAACATAGAAAATCTGCTCAAGTTGAACACAGACCAACAGAACAGTCCGTTTTGTAATTTTTTTATCAAAGTTTAAGCTGTGAATTAAGCCCAGATTTTTGGTCATACGACAGTACTGCATTGTTATGTAGGGTCGCCCCAGTGTAATGAAGTTAAGACTGACAGAATCAACTTCTGATGCCTGTAAGTGCTGTTAAGAACAGAATTTGGTAAATATAATTCCTCTTGAAATTTATTTTGGACCCCTATGGATTGCAGTGGTGATTGAAAGATTTTGAAACTTTAAAATAATTTTTGCTATCACTTCCCAGTGTCCTAAGAAAAAATTACTTTTAAAACGAATATTGAGGGAAACAGTTACTAGGCTTTTTCCACAGTGTGCTCTCCATAGTAACTTCACTGAGTTCATAGGCTCTACGGAGCACTGAGCTTTTCTTCTTTTAAGGCAGGGTGAATGAAGGGGTGGGACTGTCCCCTGCGACCCATTGCAGTGGGAGTGAGCTCTGTTTAAGCGGATTATTTCAGTAAGGTCAGAGCTGTGCCTATGGAAACCCAGAGTTCACTTTTGGCACCATCCGCATAGCAGTGTTGTTTTTTTGTTTGGGTTTTTTTTGGCAGTTGCTTGCATTTTAGGCAAATTAAAGCAATGGCAAATTTTAAAGACGAGAAAATCGGATTCAGTAACCAAATTATCACAACATGCTAGTCTTAACTTCCCTTTTTATGTGTTGAAATATAAAATTATTTCAGACAGTTGTGCACTGCCACAGATAGCAAACAAATGGGTAGCTAGAGTTCAGCTGCCTTTGTCTATTGTTATGTTGTTAGATCATATACTATCTACACTGTACAATTTTATTCTTAAAGTATTATTAAGCTTTATTTTAGTCTATGATTCCAAAAGCTTCTCATAACAGGCTTCACTGAAGTGCATGCAACTTTCCTCTTCTAGGGCCGTTCCAATCCACTGGGAGCTGGTAGGGACTGAATTACAGTGAGCTGTTGGATTGCTTATGTCAGGTGAGGTTAAAAGTTGGGCAGTAGCAACAAGATCGGTTTCCACCTTCTGTGGTCAGAGCCGTGGCAGGCATCGAGGATAAAATAGCTCTTCTTTTGTAGAAGTAGGTTCTTCAAGAATTCGAAATGGGAGTGGGGGGAAATGAGTACCGTTCCTGTGTGCTGTACCTCTGCTCTGTGAAGTCTCTTGTTGCCGCAAGACAGCGGGGTCAGAACTGAGGTGTTTGTGTGTGCGTGGGAAGCTGGAGCGGCAGAGCCATACCCATCAGCTGAACAACCTTAGAGCAGCCTGACTGGCCAGGTCACCTCTACGGCACGCATTCTGCTAAGCTCAACTGATGCTTGCCCTATGTAGGCGCTGTGCAGCTTGGGATTTTAGTTTTGAAGAACTGTACTACGCTATATGCAGTAGTATCTTTCTGGATGGGAACTCCAGCTAGATGCAAAGATAATATCAGCATAAACTGTTGGTTAAGCCCCCTCCGCCAGCACTCAGGTGTGAATTGAGGGGAGGGTGGGGGTGAGCTGCGTTGGAGGCGGTCATGGCAATAGCACCCTCTGCTGCCTCTGTCCGAGTCAGGAGTGCGTTACTGATGTGGGTTTGTTTTATGGAAAATTGCTTCCCTGAACACGGGCTATTTTGTTACAAAGCAAAAACTGAGCACCCTGTCGGGTGTTTGCATGAGTATAATGCCCTGCGTTAATGTATATGGCATTCATCTCAACATTGCAGACGGAAAAAAGATCAAAAAGCGTGTGCAGGAGGGTAAGTCCGACACAGCCTATAATCTAAAGCATGTGACAGTAAATGTTTCTCAATTAAGATTATGGGGGAAAGGGAAGAAGATGATTCATTTTACACTGGGTCTTACTCTTTAAAGTTGCTAAAGGAAGTGAATTACTGTTTCTAGACATGTTTTTATTTGCTGTTGACAGCAGCTTGTCTATGCTGTTACCTTGTATTTTTCTATCAATGTTTTGGTTCTTGCATATTTAGTTTGAGGACTGGAGTTGAAGGAGAGCTGTCTGCATTTTTCAGTAGGATTAGAAAGAGGGTTTTAATGAAGAAACGTGATGATTCTCTACTGCCTACCCAAATTTTCAATACATTTAATTTATTCTTAGTTAAGGGCACTGGATAAAAGTGGTATTTTAAGTGATCACTTTCACTCCCTCCTCCTCTTCTTTAGATATGTCTGCATTACAGAAATGTGCTATGAATCAGATCACATCATGTTTCTACTTCTGCAGTTAAAAATTTAAGCTAGGTTTTCTTGAACTACCTCACACAAACTTTCTACATTTCTTAAGTAAGCAAAGCTAACCCTTGCTATTGGAACTACACTGAATGTGAATAGAAAAATACACTTCCTTTAGAAAAGTAAACCTATTGGCCAATGTTGAGACAATATCAGTAAGTATGTTTCTTATATATTTCACGTAAGCTGTTCATGTGTAATATATAGCTTGTGTACAATAATGTACATCTAGAATATTGTGTTAGCTGTAAATTGGTGATTTTATTATTGTAGTCTGGTTTTGTAGGTAAAAATAGCTTACTAGTAATGTCAGCTCATCCTTTACATTTTACAAAAGGAATAATTCTTGGTAAGCTTTGCATACAGATGAATTACTTTTGTAGGCCCAATATCTAGTCTATTTTTGAGAGTTCTTTAACTTTTATTACTAAAGTTGAGAAAAAAAAACCCTAATTATTGTGATCATTCCTTCTGCCCCTTTTGAAGTATATTCTTAATTTTATTTTGTCCCAAGAAATACGAAGGGGAAGATACACCATTAAAAGTACTGGGGAAAATCTGTAATTTTTTTTCTTCCCCACATTTGATACTTTTCCTGCTTTTCCTTTCTTCCCTCCAATTAAGCTGTTGGTGGGGCATTACTGAGAACATTGTGGTTTTTTTACTCATTCATGCCATAGGTCATTACATGTGCACCACTGGAATGTATACATTGTTATCTAGTATGTCGATTGGTTATAATAATATTTTAAATAAAAAAGAAAAAAAAAGTTTGACCACTATGCATTTAGTGTTTGTTTGCTAGGCTGGAATGGATTTCGTAATACGGCTGCAGTTGGAGTCTGACTAGCATCAGTCCTTCCTGAGAATTCATATGGTTTTAAGGGTATTTAAAGTCCTGTCTTGTGTGCGAGCTCACTCGTGGGCACAGTGACATTTCTTCCATTTCTCCTTTCCCGTGGGCTTTGCCTGTGCCACAGACTGTTACTACCAGGTGTGTTTGTGACTGCTGGGAATCCATTCTTACTTCCTTGCTGCCAACTCTTGCCGCCGCCTTTCCTGGAAATACAGCTGCTGAGACCCTGCGTGGCAGAAAGAGGTAAACCGTGGGCTGTCTAGTGTGCGAAAGGAGGGCTCAGCACCTCAGCCCTCAGGAAAATCTTTGTCAAAACGGAGTCTCAGAGAAGCCTGAAGGATCAGTCTGACTTTTGAAGAGCTCTAACTTGGGTGCCAGGACCATTTCCTGCACTGGCACCTCTACTGTGCGGCCAAATCCTAACACGATGCGCTTCAGTGCCTTCCTTTCCAGCAGGGTCTCAGCGCTTCTTTAGGCAAAGCCTCCAGCACCCTGCAGTTGGTTTGGCTGCGTGCTGTTACATTGCTGTTGGCAACGTTTTTACGGGCAAAGTACGGTGCTCGTGGGCAGTACAGTGCAGGCTGCTCTGTTTCTCTGCCGCAGCTACTTGTGAAGTGCTCTCCTAGGAATGCGGTGAGGTTCAGAAATGCTCTTTTTTATTTGCATATGTTAGCATAAAGTGCAGCTGATTTGAAGTTAATTTATATAGAGCAAGGCTTGAGATGGTCTTAGCTCTGCCAGGGATTTAGGGTGGGTGACTTAGGCCCAGAACCGAAACACTCCATAGTGCTGCTGGCTTGCACAGAACTCACTAGTGAATGTAGCTCATTCAATAAGGTGTCATTATTAATTGTCATTTTCATATTTGAAATGCCATGGTGAACTACAGAAGTCTTTTGTTATGCTTTAATCCCGCCGTTCCGCTTTGGATTCCTTTTTAGGCATGTGCTTGTGTTGATTTTCTTCCACTGAAAATTTTTTACACTTTTTTGCCTGCATAATACTGGATGTTGCAGGCTGGGAAGATTACACAGGTAAAGCTATGGTAAAAATGTATCTATCATCTACCTGATTCCAGGAGCCTTTTGTCATGTCTTAGCAAGCATTTACAAGCTACAGGTTTGTTAATATTACTAAGAAAGCTGGCGCTTTGAACTGCGGACTCTAATAGGAGAAGTAAGGAGGAGTGCTCTCGGATCCATGAAGCTGGCAAATGAAGTGGCAGGAAAGAGAGTACAGAAACGGGAGTTAAAGCTAGGAGAGAGTGTAGCATCTTCCTCAAATACGGGCACAGTGTTCCACGAGGTTGTGTACAATAGCACAAGTGTGTTCTCAGTGCCTATACGGGACATGAACATTATGCTCCTGTTGCTGTGCTTTAGAGTTAACATCCTACCGTGGTGCATTCTAGCATGAACTGAGCAGTTTGCAGCTTCTTGCAGGCTTTATTTATTCCAGTAGATCATCTTCAAAAGGACCTGAAATTTATTCCTCATGAACAAGAGGAATAGACATTGCTGGAGCACAACAGTCACCTGGGAAATGGTTAGTTTCCATTAATCAGTTTGAGTGGATACAGTTTCATTTGTGATACTGAAGAGAAGAAAGAATATTATCCTGGATGCCAGATAGAACAGGCCATCATATTTCTTGCAGGACCAGTTATGACTATGAGTAATAATACAAGGGGCGGGGGGGGGGTGGGAAAAAAAATTAGGGGTGATGCTACTGCCTGCAGGTGGCAGGCTGCTGCCGTTGAACACTCAGGTACTGCCTCACTGCCTCATAGCAGGGGTAGGAAGGAGTCCAGTGCAGCTGGATTATTCTGGGAAGAAGGGAAAATGTTTTGAAATAACAATTAATTTCACCACCTTGTTTGACTTGTCTTAACCGTGAAAAAATAGGTTAAGGTGTTTCTTTTTGCTCACTTTAAGTGGTTTGCATTTCTATAGGGAGGAGAAGCATTACAGTGAGGTAGAAACAAGTTAACTTCTAGATGTTTAAATCTTGAAATACCTGGATATCTGTGAGATGATGATGAGAAGGTCAAGGTTCAAGGTGTACAACCTGCTGGTATCTAAAAAAGCCCCTTCTAAGGTTATTTCCAGACAATGAGTGATATTCTTCTCTAGTAAGAAAAGACAGATTCAGGTAATTTTTTGCAAATACTTAAATAAAGCAAGCACCTTCCCTACAGTCTGTACTTTCCCTTTAGCCAGTTCATGTTGTCGTGGCACTTTTCTGTTACAAATCTGTCTCTTCTGAGACTCCCAAGCTGCCTCAGCCGTCAAAGATACGTGCAAGAACAAGCGAACGGTGCTGTGAGGGCTGGGCTGGCAAGCGGAGTTCAAGCTGAATCTGGTGAAACAATTTTCTGTGTGTGTGCAGGCTCCACATGGCTCAGGGCACTACAAATGTTACGTGGAGCTTCTCAAAAAAGTCCCTTGAAAGGGAAGTCAGCCCTGACAGCTAGTTACTGGAAAGTACAACTTCATTCTAATGATGTTTCTTTAGTAGAAGTAACGAACGTAGGCTGCTGGGTTGTTTGTGATACTCCTCCTGTCCCCTCATCTTCCTGCGAACTAAACACAAAAAAAATCAACTGGTGTCATGAGAAATGTTAGAAGGCAGCTAAGTGTAAATTGTCCCAGGACAGGTTAGAGATCGCTCCCCACCCTTCCCCTTTTATTCCCCCTGCCAATTGCACTAATTTCTCTTACTGTAGGTTTTGCTATTAGAGTTTCATAGATATAAAACCCTCAGCAGTTGTATGTGCTTGGTGATAAGAATCTTTCTTCTCCTACCTTGACATCTGATCAGTACGTATCAACTCATGAGATGTTTTTTTCTTGCAGCTCATACTGCGCTATTTTTGGCTCAAAAACCCCCAGATACCTAGGGCAAAATGTGCATATTTAAATTTCCATGGAATTTGTGTGGCCAACCTGATTATTATTCACATACAGTTTAATAAGTTGCATTTTTGTGAAACACTGGAACTGTTCAGTAAGTAACGGACAATTTTAGTGAATTGTCAAGATCTTGGTGTCTTCAGCTCATTTGTAGACTTGGTTTTCACCTTATCTTCATAAAATAATGCCACTTTAGGAATGAGAAATTTGAACAAACTTTATATAGGCAATGGGGACAAAAAACCACCTCATTAAATCCATATGCTAAACCAACTTGAATGTGGAAACTGGACTGGAACTAGTGGACTACTGGAACTGCCATCTTCCCCATGCGCAAGTTGTAGGAGGGCCTCAGCTCCAGGCTCAGCCTGTCCATCCGTTCTCGTCATCCCACCCACCTTGCAGGACTTTCCACTGTCCTACAGCCAGCAAAAGGATGGTGCAGTAAGTCCGAGATGGCAGCAGTACAGCTGTGGGGAATAGTATCTTTTAATTTATGGATAAAAAGGGTGCCCACTCTTTCTTGGCAATCTGACATTTAAACTCTCAAGCATTAGGTTTAGCAGTCTTTCCCAGCTGGCCCAAATAATACAGCACATGTAAAGACAACGGAGCAAGTATCACCGAGAGCACGATCACTGTAGAATTACTCATGATACATGAGTATACCAGGACAAAATGTGCACTTTCACTGGTTTTGCCAGAAATATAATCTCTGTGTCGTTGTTCAGCTTGTTCTACTTGGGGACTTTAGCACTTCGGCTGCCAACAGTTAAACATCCTAATGTTGAAAAAAACTCTTCCATTTCCTTCTGCAGGAGGTGATTTCTCTTCTCAGCATCTTCCCGAGCACGTTCAGAATTCCTCAGCTTTATTTCCAGCATTGTATATTTCTTTCGTTCTTGGTCCAGTTCTTCTTCTAACCTAACCACTTGTTTCCTCAGGTCTGCACTTGTTTCTTCAATTCTTAAAACCAAAGGAGAGAGAGAGAGGGAGGGGGGGAAAAAAGAGGTTTTTTTTTTAAGTGGCTGGATAAATACTGCTGATAGCTAGAATAAATACAAGTTATCTTCATTCTAAGAGGAAGTTTTAAAGGAGGGCAGTAATTGCCCTTTCATTAATGTTGAGTCTAAGGGCAGAGACTGGAGCCTCTCCTCTGTTTATATCTTGAAAAAATATGGTCAAGTCTTACAAAACAATGCTTACTTTTGGGCAACAGGCTGAATGTCTGAGGCGACATAATAACACCTCAGTCATGCTGAGTTCAAATATATAATTCCAAAATAATCTTTTAATCTTTGTTTTCATCCTGATACCATGTTTCCCTCTATGGATATCCATTACAGAGGAACATCCTTGGAGGTGGGGTAGGAATGACATCACAGTCCTTCCTCACCATCCATTTTATGGTATTTTCTGTAAAGTTTATCACTGTCATTGGGGTGGGGGGATAAAAGTTTTACATATTGTACAAAATTTTACAAAACCCAACATTTCACATGAGGAAGAATCTGAAGAACAGACCTTAATTTTATCTGTGCACAAAGCTCTAATGCTTTTCTCTAAGGAGGTCAAAGAACAAGTTTCATGTTTTTTTGATTTGAAACAAGCGCAGAAGGCCCATCACTTGCTGTCCTCCCCATCATGTTTCCTAATCGCAAGACAGAGTAGTGGTGTTAATACAGAGGAGGGAGTACATCCAGATAGCAATTTCTGATCACTAGAATAGTCAGAAAGGGTAATTTTAAAAATTAAGCTGTGTCCCCTCTCTAACTTTGTGGGGAGAAAAAAACCAACCCCAAACCAAAAAATGACCACCTCTTAGGTTCATTGATCAGTACAACACCCAGCTGTGAAGCCAGGGTGCCAGGCTTCCCTGTGAAACTGTGAATGGGTTATTTTTAGACAGGGCAAATGACACTCAACAAGGACAAGCTGCAGACTTCACAACCTAAAAAAAAAAATAAAATAAAGGGACCTTTGTGACAGTCACAGAAGCTTCTGAATTCTATTTTGTGACCACCGAGAGGCAATTTTGCAGGCAGTACAGTGCATCCCCTTGAACTGTTCCTTCCCATACAGCTACGGATGGCAATATGATCATTATCACAACTTTCACAACATACTAAGAAAGTCACACACAGGTGCCCTGATCACAAAGTCCAGCAGACCAACAGCTGCACTGATGAGTGAACAGAAATGTATAGTTCATCTGCAAAAAATTGCCCGTCTCAATGAAGGCAGACTTTTATCTCCCAGATACCTGTCTTCTGTTATACGCAAGGACTCAAAGGTAGGGTAGTTCCACGTACACGCACACACCCCCCCGTTATAACATTTTTGTTACATCCTACAGGTCTGAGCTACCAATTAAATTTTTCCACTGCAAAGTTTAGAGGTCAGCTACAGCAGCCTAGCCTAGCTGTCCGTGTTCGGAATTACACAGGGTCACAGTACTTACTGCATTTCTACATATACAACATAACAGTCCTCTCCAAGATACTTCCAGTTTCTTAAGAGTCCCAGGTGGTAAACTTGAATTACTGAAACTCGACAGAGAATGGCTGATAATTACAGTAGCCTCGAGGAAGAAATGCTCTGGAACAGACTGCTTACAGGAAGGCCATAAAACTTGCCTCCCTCTGACTAAGACAGAGAAAATGGGCAGCTGATGATGATAAATAACAGCTTTTCCATCAGCAAGTGTTCCTTACCTCTGCCCCAGGCAGGTACTGACTCCGCTTTCCCTCCACTTATGTATGTGCCAACAAAAAGCTCGTATTCCTTCATTAAAACATGCCCTGCTACACAAATCGAGTTCTGCAAGCCACACAAGCACACGTACAATTGTAAAGGAACTAATTATTAATTTTGGGGACTAAATTATCTTCACTAAAATAAAGCTACTGAGGCAACCCAAAGTTTTCCTGCTAAATGGCCTCCCTTCTTTACTAATTAGCTCCTGTCTTTCCAAAGGAGCAGACTTTCATGCAGTCTCAAAAGGAACATATTTTTGCACATGTAAATTGCTGCAGATGTAACAAAATTTTTGAGAGCTAAGAAACTTGGCTTCAAATTCTCAGACTTGACAGCAAGATCCTTCGGGCTGTAATCCTGAACAGCTGGAGTCATCCTCTTTAATACAAAAGGGCAGTGATTGCATCTCGCCTGGTTTTATGAAACTACTAGTTCATTAGGCGTTTTCCTCCTAGCTACTTTGCCCTGTGAGACCTGGCCAATTTATAGCCCTCCCCTCCAGCCACAGTGCTCTCTGTCCTTGTCCAGCTGAAGGGGAAGGGCAGGGGTTAGTGCTGAGGCAGCTGGAACTGCTCAACAGCTGGAATGAAGAACAGGTCTTCCTGGATGTCCCTGATGTCAACAGCTGAAGGCCTCGTTGGAACAGTTTTGCTGATGAGGTGGAAAGCCATCTCTTTCCCCCAGGCACAGGCAGCAGGAAAAAATGCGCAGGTACACATTTCCAAGTTTTGCAGCCTTGTCTCTGTTCTGTTTATTGCTCTGTATCCCTGCAACAAGGCTTGCCAGGGCAGCTCTGCAGAATTAAATGCAAGGCACATACCCTCATTTCCCTCCCATTCTGCATCAGCAGAATGTCTAAAAAAAAAAACCAAAACCCAACAGATAAACCATGAGCTACCATCCTCATTCACAGACCTTTTCCAACGCACCGTGCTAGCCACCGGTGGTGTTCTCATCAGCTCTTCTACTTGGAACACAACAAGGCGGGGGTAAGCTTTTATGTTAGGTGGGAACTGAGACTGCTACGTGGCCTGATTCTCCTTCCAGCTTCACATACCAAGGCAGTACAATGCAAGAGGCAGAAAAGCTGCAGAGGCTGGCAAGCTACCACCATAGGAAATCATAAAATAAAGCAGGAAGGTAGGAAGTGAAATGCCTACCTTAACAGCTGGCCTACTGGAAGAGATCACAGTTCAGATACATTCTTGAGACGTTACTTTAAGAAAAAAAAGAGACAATAAACACAGCCTAAAGCTGTGCTATACAATCCCTACAAACAGTCATGTGTGCTCCTGGTACCGTGTTTGGGAGACTGATTGGAAACTGAGGCACAGAAATGCTACCAGCGTTTTAAAAATTGAAGGAGTATAACATTAGCACCTTAACACACGAAAAAGCTGAGAACTCAACTATTTGTAAGACATGGGACTCCAGCCCTTCTTCAGTGCAAAGTACCAGTGCTGCAGAGCCCAGGCTAATGATGATTCCTCTGTATTATAAGACGGTGTGCCATTTTGCATAATTTGTATATTAAAACGTATCTAATTCCTTTAAGCAATGCTATTTCATGTGCATAGTTCTCTGAGTACTTGCCTGAAAGTCATTCTACAAAACCTCATACACTAACTCACACAAATAAATATGACTTCCTAATTATTAATACTTTCTACTTCCTACAGCCCCTGCCCTCACACACATCTCACCTGAAAACCGGAAGGAATTTTTCTGAGCACAGATCTAAAGTACAGCACCAGCAGTTGCAGTTGCAGAAGTAAACATCAGAGTGAGAAAAGAACTACACAATTCATATACCTGCTGTGCAACTAGCACCTTGCTGCTACTTTGAGCCAGTGGCTGGCCGTATGAGCAAAGGACCACCACAAGTACATCAAGAATCAAAAGCGAGGTTTCTAGAAGTTCAACACCAAAAGGCTGCTGAAAAAGTTGTAGTTGAGATGCAGTCCCACCACCACAAAAACAACCCCCAGAGAATAGTCAAGATTGGTTTCCTGAAGAATGTTTCTGTTGGAAAGAGCAGCAAGAAGCCCTGAATTTCACGCTAATTTGGTACAAATCCCGGCACCTGCACAGCTCCTTGTTGAGGCCTGACCACCCCGGGGGTCCCAATCCCTCCCTCCAAGATGTTTGCTTTGCTCTTTCTCCTGGGACACTGAGAAAGAGCAGACTTTGCCATTACCTGTGCAGTTTTGATTTCCAGTGAAAACACAGAATGTGAAATATTAGGATTCCCTGTGTGATGGAAACTCCATCTTTTTCATCCTCTTAAATCAGAGAGAGAAAAGTTGGATTCAGAGAGCAGTGAGGAAAAAGCGGAACCAAATCTGCTGTCTCCCAACCCCAAACTTCAGGTCTGAGAACCTGATACGCTTGGTAGCCCGCACCCATGTTCAAACAGGGGTAATGCTGACCGACATATTCCTTGTCCCCCCTGCAGATGACATTACCTTTTGATACTAGTCTCATACTCAGTCCTCTGTTTGCTCAGTTCTGTCTTTAGCTCCACCACCAAGCTCTGTAAGGCCCTGGAGCATTTGACGGAGTCTCTGGAAGCTGCAGCTGGGTTGCTCTGTTCGCTGCTGCTGCTGCACGCTTCAAACCTGTCACTGCTGTTGTCCAGATCTGCAGTCTTAACCTCACTCTGAGACAGCGAGCCCTGAGTTATCCACTCAGTTTTGAGGGAGCTTAAAGCAGAAGAGTCACTGGCCCGGCAGGCTGGGCAGCTGCTCACCGAGTCCATCACGGAGATTTCACATGATGATGTAGACCATGTCGTGCTGGCGATACTGTGTGTGCTAAGGGAGAGGCTGGATGAAGGGACATTGTCGTAAGTAGAGAGTCTCTGGGAAGAACATGAGTCTTTAACTCGCTCCCCAGAGGCTGTCCGGCGATGGCCTCGGAGGGAGTACAGTCCATTCATCAGCCAGTTCCCACTGGAGGAGAGGTTGGGGATATCTAAGGATGAGCTGCCCAGCTTTGGACTCACGGACCGTGCTCCTTGCTGGCGGAAGGAGTATTTCCACGGAGGCAGCGTCTGCACTCTTTTACTGGGGCTGGTGGCAGGCTGAGTCAATTTGCCACTGTGCTCTGAAGGAGTGTTTTTCACCGCAGATCCAGGAGTGGCCTCTAGTGCCGCAGCATTGCTAGAAGGCACATCAGCGGGGCTGGGAATGCTGTTCTCTGACCTGCTGTCCTCCCCATCCTCCTCAGAGATCCACTCCACAGTACTGCGCTGACGAACGGGTCTGATTTCCAGCTGGCTCCCTGGCACGTCTGCCTGAGGAACAGCAAAAATTCGCCCCTGTTCACTTATCAGCACTGTCATCAGGTGCTGAACTAGTGAGGTGCCTGTGAGGAGAAAACAAAGGCAAGCAGTGGAGACATGGAAGACCTCAGACACTCACCGCCTAACATGAAATGCCCTATGAGCCCCTTGCGAGGCAGGCCTGTGGCCACCATGCACTGCAATGGGTCTGCACAGACAACTGCTCTGGGCCTTTCTATATGGAACTGCAAGAGACAGGACTCATTCCCCTTGCTGGAAATGGGGACTGTGAGGGATGTAGGTGTCAGTCCAGCTCATGAATGTAGCTGACTAGCAGAGTACACATGATCACTGGCAATGATTAATAAATTGGCCTGCTTAAGGACACCTTCGAGGATGACAGAGGAGGAGGACACCTGGAAAACAGGGCATGCCAGTACCACACCAAGGCATGGGGTTCAGAGCCGGCATCAGTCCCAGTGTTTGCACCCACACAGGACAGCATAGCCCTGTGCAGAGATGCACGCCGGATCCTGAACACACTAACCTATTTGCTGGGATGGAGCACCTCTCTGTCCAGCTTCCAAAACCAGCAGGTTTCCCCAAGTACGTTGCATCCAGTTTCACAGTCTTAACAGACCCAGAGCTAGTGTTTATTGAAGAACTAGAAATTTCAGCTCAGGCTTTCTGCTGCACTCAGTGTATAGAGAAACTTGCAGAAAGTATGACATCTACGATACATGCACCTGCAGAAGGTGTACAGCAAGTACAGAAAGTACTTGCAATTATTTAAATCCACATAAGTGGGTTGTCATTGTTTTGTAGTAGTGGAATAGACCATTATGAACTAACAGAGAACACCACTTACCAGACCTAATACAAAGCACTTTCTACAAAAGAGGAAAATCTTAAAGAGAGTGAATATGTAATTCTATCTTTAAGGATCGTCTGAAATAGAGAAGATGATTAACATACTCAGGGCTTCAAGATAAGAGCCTGAATTCAATAATGAGGTTTCGGCCTGATAGAAAGAAGTACTGAGCTCACCTTCAACTTCTATTTTATGTCTGTGAATGCAGAGAGAGAAATAAACCTCTCTGGAGATGAGGGCATTCCTAACAATTTAGCTGTCAAACTTCAGATATTTCTATTTGAAATACATGATTTTAATTTGAAGGGAAACACAATTAAAGTGCTTTTTGTTAAGAACTGGCAGCAGTATTTTTCTGTATCAGTTGATTTAGCAGATCCATCTTACCCTGAAGCTAAACAAAATTTACTGAGAGTCTTTCCTCTTCCCTGTTATTTCCATTTAACCAATCTTCTGTCCTCAACTAACAATATAATGATTAAGTCTAAATATCCAGTCCACTGGATGCCCATTTTTCTACAGTTCAGGTCTGTGGTAATACAGAACTCCAAGTCAGGTCACTGTAGTGTTTTTAGATGATGATTAGGAGAGATCATGAGCCCATAGCATCTGTGGTACCTGTGCACCTACACACAGTACGAGCACCTCTGCCATCTCCTGAACTGCATAATGAAATGGCAGAGGTGAACTGAACCCAAACCTGTCATCTGTACCAGCTGAACAAAAAGCATGTTGCTGGCCAAGGTTGTAAGATTCTTATCAACACTGGCCAGCTGGCCACTAGGGGAAGTCCCAGCATCACACAACAGATTGAGGTTTCCACTATCCCTACCTTTGTAATACTGCATAACCCAGCATCTGCTCTTGCACTCCCGTTTTCTCCTCCCCACATTTTTATACCTTCCCTGCTTCAAAGGTCACAAATCTTAATAACATGGGCCACATCTCTGTGGCAGCCTTCGAGTCCCTGAACAAGTATAGTATGTCAGTCCATGCTCTGAAGCTGGTCTGGTCCCTTATAGTGAGTTGGCATCTGTGGAGCACGCATCTGTGGTGCCTTTCAGAAGACCCTTGTGCAGAGCGCTAAAGGCACTGCTGCTGCTAAGGCACTGTAACACTGGCATTCTGTGAGGATTACCATCACACAGAACACCACGTCAGCTGTCCCCTAGAGCTAGGGAGCAGTGCCAGGGCTGAGTTCAGACATCCTGGGCACAGCACCTCTATCTGTGCCTAATGCTGGATGAATCCATCAATTCTTTTTGTAGGCTTGCCAAGATCACACAAAACTTGATGCAAAACCCTGCTAAAACTTGCACCACAGTAGTTGTGCTCCAGTGCCACCTGGGAGAGGGGCTGTATCCCAGCTTTAGTGTCAGCCAGCCAGAGATCATGCCCTGGGCATTTCCTGACCCACATGGAGGTAGACAATTTTAAAGCTTCGGATTTTTACATCCAAAATTAACAGTGATTTTCAACTTACTCCTTGGGTTCTGTGAAGTTCTGACCCGCACACAGCCTGCTTAGACAGCAACACTTCTAAAACACCTAGTTATAGCCACAGTGGCACGGCAAAAACTACAGCACCTCCTTGGTTGTGAACTGGATGTCCTTTACAGGGAGCTGTCTAACCACCGAAACGCACCAATACTAAATGAAAGCAGTTTGGTACTTTAACATGGTCCTTTTGAAGAACATTTGAGCTTTCATTTTAGCAGTGGGTTCAAAAAGAGTTTCACAAACAACTTATAACAGGGCAGAGGCATTTCCATGTGGTGGAGAGGACAGACACTCCCAGGTCAGTGGTGAGTGGGATGACAGAGGCCAACTGGTACATCCCCTCACAGGCACTGATGAAAGGGATTGCTTGACTTGTTCCTGACTGTGCAGTCAAGTGATACGGCTACCAGTGAATGTATGACTTCAGCATACTCTTACAGCTCCAATACAAAGGTGTTGTGTTATCTCACAAAAGTAGTACTTACCTTCCATCATGGTCACTGGGTCTTCCATTTTGGGCCGTAATATATTTGGTCCAAATACTGTAGCCAGGTTCTGGACACTCATCTTGTTAATGCTGGAGTGAGCCTGAACTTCATCAAGGAACCTTGAAAAGCCCCCCCAGAAAAATCAAAGGAGGAGAGGAATAATAAGTCACTGCTCATACTCAGACTGTAGGCATTCTGGGGCAGGAACAGTTTTGCCCTGTGTTTATACAACCCTAATACCTGAAATGCTTCTAGGGACTATTGCAGCTTAGATCATCAGTAATAACCTCAGATCCCTCCTAGTGTATGAACAAGAGAGGACAGGATGGTTTCTGCCAAAAGTACCAGGCTACCAGGGATCCAGCCTTCTACAGGGTATGAAAAAACAGATTTTCACATTTTTATAGGAATTCTCCAATTACAGAGATAGACTTCTGCCAGTTTTCACTTACAGATATAATAGAAGTAAAAATGCGTGTCACTCATCTCCTCATTCTAGAACTAGAAGCCTGTGGAAAGAACTTTGTTGCTTGAATCTAACAAAATACAGATAGAGGTAGCCCAAACACTTCTTGTGAATGCATCAGTTGGCCAAACATCAACACAAGAAAAAGATCATGCAAGCCAAAGACAGCAAATGAAGAAATCCAGACAGACTGGCTATCCATATGTATAAGCTGGAACTCAGTAGAAAGTTTCTAACAGTTAATGTTTTTGTGATCTGGAACAGCCTCCCAATAGGAGTTATAGTAAGAGAAATGCTGTAACAAACACCTAAATAAGTTTGCACATAATTAGCTGAGTTGTTAAAAAAGGACTATACGACATGCAAACCTACAATAGCACAAATAGGACTCAGTGGCTTCAAAAGTGAACAGTCGCACTCTGTCTGTACTGTTTCCTAAACTACTGTTAATTTTTGGATGAGTTTTGGCAGGGAAAAAGTTTCCTTGTCATTCTGCACTACTTGGCAAATTTTTGAACGCTTCTACTTGCGGCATGACTTTTCTAGGCACTCCTATTTTTTCTGCAGCTTTGCCCTGGAGCGGACGCTGTGCTGAGACCCAAGAATCCTGTTTTCTTCATTAATTCAGAAGAAAATTCTACTTGCCTTTCCTTTCCTCGGTTTTTCACTTATAAACATATATAATTATATTCCCCTGCCTCAGCCATTCATGTTGAAGTGCTCAGATATTAAAACAAATGGCTACAGAAGCACATAGTGAGGCAAAATAATTTTTTTAAAGCATTCAAAAAAATACATTTTAGAAATGCTATTTGTCTGTACACTTGGGAAGGATTTGACATCTCTTGAATAAGTCACGGGCTTCATGTCAGTGTTTGTGTCTACTGCCTGCTCCAGATGCGCAAATCCCACCGGTCATAAAGGGACTAACTACCACGGAGACTAGATTACAGCATAAAGTTCACTACATTGTATCTAGGGTAACAGTTTGTTCCACCTCCCAAAACACATTCCAGCCCACTTTGCAAAAACTGAGAGAGTCAGCAGAGAGATGAGGGGAGACAAGGCTGTGAGGTCCCTGGTACTGCAAGGGGAAGCCACTCCCAACCCTGCTTCCAAACCAGAGCTGAGGCCAGACTGGCTATTCTGACTGCATCTGCTACTCAGCTTGTGTCATAAATCTTCCAAGTGTGCAGTACCTGGAAAAAATGTCTGTCTTTACTGGTCTTTTAAGTGCTTCTGAAATAAACAATGTAATACATTAGTATCATTCATACCTGCTGCCAAGGCTGC
The DNA here is from genome assembly GCF_965231255.1 of Vanellus vanellus. Lineage (NCBI taxonomy): Eukaryota > Metazoa > Chordata > Aves > Charadriiformes > Charadriidae > Vanellus > Vanellus vanellus. The sequence goes on along the minus strand of NC_138912.1, from coordinate 21,123,265 downwards.
GGGTGACAGAAATTTGCTTGGCTGATGCTCTTGGATAAACCAAGAGCTTCCTTCAGGCAGGCTGCACGTTCACCTCCACATGTTTTATAGGAGCAGTAACTTACGTGTAAGTGCTGTTTGAATATTCATACATTCAGAGCAAATTATTTGCATATAAGACTGAGCCTCACAAAACTTAGTGGCTTTTCCAAGTGTTAATTAATTTCACGTACTTGCATATGTATTTGAGGAGGTTGTAGTTGGCTTGGGGCAAATTCTTCACCTGTTTAACCAGTTCCTGGGTACCCTGAGGGACAGGAAAAACAAGGAGAGCTATTAATACAAATGATGCAAAGCAGACGTGACTTTCCTTCAGTACTACAAATCCCTCTTTCCAGAGTCAAAACCGTGAACACAAGGAGGCTTTACTTTAAAAACAGGTGTCATCCAGTGTGCTGTGCCTTATCAAAATCACCATGTCCAGAACTTGATTCAGTTCTCAAAATCAGTGGAAATCCTTCTGTCAACTTTAATGGTTGATGTAGAAGCTTTCAATTAGTGAGGCCTGCTAGTCTCCAAAGTCTGCCCACTGGCATTGGTATAAATGTACCAGTAAAGGTGCCTTTTCAGCACTTAGCCTATTTGAAACTTTGAGGCATTGAGTGTGGTATAAATACATTGCAGTAATGCTCAACTGTGCAGAGAAGAGTTTTTTCTTGAAAAAGCTAAACGACATTCCAATTCAACTACCTCCTTTTTAATTACTTACTTCCATTTGCAGTCATTACGAGCTGTGACATACTTCCTCATAAAATTTCTGTCTTTACATTAAACCATAAGATGAGACATCTGCTGGAGGAATGACTTAAAACCCTGAAGCCACTGAAGTCATCTAATGAAAACCTCTAACTCAGAAGGCTATTGTCCTTCCCCAGTCCCAAGCATCATTTGCTTGTTCCTGTCAACGCTGCAGTTGCTCTGGAGATTTGCTTATTTTTTGGGACAACTAAACCTTTTGTGGGAAAACAGATATCCAAGCACATTTGGGAAGAGTGATAGCTCTGGAGGGCTAGATAGACAGAGGGCTGCTAACTAACGATGGAGAAATGCCAGAAGTAGCCGGTTCCAAGGCAAAAAAGTGCAAAGTTGGACATTCATTTCAAACTTTCCTCGATTTATTAAGGACTGTTAGGGAGTGAATTCTGTTGGCCAGCCTCTTGCAATATCTTCCCGGTTTCTCTGGTCCAGGCAAGTCAGAAAGATCCAGAGAGCAGTCTGTATTCCTGCCTCCATCCTTAATGTCCTGAATGCATAGACACTTTTTTTTATTCTATTTGTCCAATCACAAAAAAGTCCTCTAATAAAAAAATGAGACTTAAAAAAAAGAATTCTTCACAGCAGTAAGCCCTTTTTAATTCCTTAGCTTAAAAATTATGCTGGTTTAACGGTGACAACAATGGAAACACCAATAAAAGACTAGTCATTTTTGAAAATCTCAGTCCTCTTTTTTAAACTTCTGAAAACACTTGAATCAAGGCCAGCTGCTACTTATGCGAAGGTTAAGGTCATTTGTTCAGGTCATCCAGCTTTCAAGTGAGGAGTTTGGACTGGAAATAGGTGAGCTAACAGACCTAATTCCCCCTTGAATTTTGCTCTGTAACCTAATTTATTTCAAATACAGAAATAAGGATGGTATTTGGCACTGTATTTCAAGTGCTCTGAATTAAAATACTATGGCTCCACTGGATCCAAGAGGAGGCTTTGGAACAGACACTGCAGGCAGTTGTGAACAGCTGAAAACATAACCTAAAGGTACAAGATGCTACCTGAAAGAAAAAATGGTGCTAAAAACTTATCATCCGTGCTCTGTCATGCGGAATCACAAATGTGGTATTACACAGAGAGTATCTTCATATTCGTCAAGGTACAAACACTTGCTAGCTTAAAAAAAGCTTTCTCTCCTGCTGCAGCATTTATCAGCTCTGTCACAGGTTTGTACCCACGAAATACCTGAGGGCAGAAGGCTGGGCCTAGTAACACAACCGCAAAAGTAGAAAGGAAAATGCAAGCTAGAAACTACTGTGTTATTAACAAATAGCACTGATCATGCTTATGGCTGCAGCCTAGCAAGCAATAGAGGCACTGCATGCCATTCCTCCTGGTATTTGGCAGTAATAACTCATACCTCTTTGAAAATGCTGCACGTCTAATTTACCACGGACACATGCTTTCCAAGGAGTGATCCCAAACCCAAGGATTTTACAATGTGTGTAACAGATCAGCACCAATTTGGACTTTCTAGTTGGGCTGGAAAACTAGCAACACTTCAGATGTTCACCCTAATTCATACCCCTCTTTAAAAATTCAAAGCCACATGCTTAGCCCACTGAACTGCTGTGTCCATCTCCAGAGCAAAGGCAGCAGTGAAGGCTAAAATACTACCATGTCTAGTCTACTCAGACTCAAACTAGTTTTTAGATATTTTAAGATCTTTCAATTACTGTTACTCTAAAATTGTTTTTCATTTTCAATCCCTCCTCCCAACCAAGTTGGTATCAGAATCAAATTTTTTAATGCTTCAGTCTTGTGGAGATACCTGGAGGCCTCAGTACAACCCAAGGTCTCCGTTACGTTTCTGTTTGCATTCCAACACCAGTGAACGGTTGACTGCAGAATGGAGATGAACAGCAATCTGAATGAAAAATGGAAAGTTTAGGGCAGTGCTGGAGTTGGGGATTAGGCCAAGCTAACATCATAATAGTTCTTTTCTATGGTCACAATGTAGCAGCATGAGGTGCCAACAATTTTATCCGAATGGCCATTTTGCCTTAAGTAATTCTGTTGTTATTGGAGGGGTGATTGCACAAAACATAAGAAAATTATATTGTGAGTCCAAAAGTCTCATTCAAAACTTCCAAGTGAAAAATGAAAACAAAATACTACTTCAAATTAAAACAAGAGATTGCATTTTTTTTTCTGAATACTTTTTCAAAATTAAATGTTTGATTTTGAAATTCCCTGCTTATCATTTTGCGCTAAAAAATTACGGTTCCAATGAAACCACATTTTTGAGCAGGGGGATTTTTCCATGTGGGAGGTGAGTCAGGCCCTACAGGCTGGGTATGACTTTGTGCTACATTCTGCTCCACGTGCTACTGTGCACGTACAGCCTCTCCACCCTTGGTGTGCGCACTCCACCTTCCTGTCTGTAAAAGTAAACAGCCCTTGTTGAGGTTCCAGACTTTCCTGACAAAAGAAAATAGTTATGTTTACAACAGCAGCTTAACAAGACAACTTTGTGCTATCAGCAGTACTGTATTTTGTAAGCTTTCATTTTGGCTACCTAATGCTCCTCATTGCCTTTCTAATCCAAAGAGAATACTGCACTCCAAGTCATTTGAGTCTGGCCTTGCTCCCACAAAACCAACACAGATGTTGCTTCGCAAAATGCTGCAGCCTGTGCAGGCAAAATCAGGCAAACTACGTAGTTAATAACCTGAGCAGTGCTATACAATTACGTTTGCCCAACTTGGCAGTGTCTCTACTCTTGTGCAATAGTGCTTAATGGATCCAAAACTTCCCAGTCTGCACATCTTAAGACCAAAATGAAACTAGCTCCACTGCCTTAGAAAGCTGCTGTTTCTTGTGAAATCAACCATTGTGCTGTCTGTTACAGAGCACCCTGCAGAGATGCCCGAGTTGACTGAGGATAAGGCAGAAAATGAACAAGTTTTGGAGCCAGTAGACACATACCTGTACCTATTAAAAGACTACACTAGTGCACTGACACACTGATGTGGCTGTGTCCAGGGTGTGAATGCATATCCATGTGTGGTAATATGCTGTATCATGCACAGAAATTCACTTTTCTAGACTTGGCTAGGGGATGCATCATGTGAGTACAGATAGTAGCAAACTTGCCTTTTATCCATAAAAAAATGACATTACCAGATATGCTACATTTGATGCATGCAAACAAGCATCTTCCTGTGGGCATCATGAAGGACTGAATCTCCCCAGAGCCTTCTGCCACTTGAACTAAAGGTGAACCCCGCGCTCTCAGTAAAGAACAGTTTTTACAATCCCCACCAGAGACAAAGATGTAAGCACGCTCTTGAGGCCACACACAGAAAAGGGACAGAACTGTGGACCGCAATTTATAAGCCCTCAGGCTTTGCTTCTTCAGCTGACACTAGTAATAACCCTTACAGCTTCTTTAAACTTCTGTTTTAGAAGGTGGCACAGTTCCACCCATATTAGACCAGATCCAACGTGCCTTTGCAGTCAGCAAGGAGCTCAGGCATCACCACAAGAGAAACAATACGGATGAAACAGATCAATTAATCATATTGTAAATTATCCTGCTCCTCCCAAGCAGTGAATCAAAATTTCCATGATTGCCACAGACTTGGAGGTTTCTGTCAGCCCCTTCCCTTGCCTAGAAACCAAAGAGAGGAACATCATAAGAAGGTTCTGGCAAAGTATTCATAGCACTATTTCTCCCATTTTGGGATGGTATTATAACCTGTCCTTTTGTAGTGCCTTTCCTCTAAGAAATATAAAGACCATCACACAGATGAACATCTCATCCACCAAAAACTTGGGGAAGCAGAACATGCTATTCTTATATATGTAACTGAAAACACAGAAAAAGGGAGTGACTTTATACAGCTCGCTAATGAGTCAACAGCAAGGCTGGGGAAGGAACCCAGGATCACCTACCTTGCATCTCTTGCTGATTATGCTACAGAACTGCATTGTTCGGAAGAAAGAAGCAGCAGGCTACAAGACTGACTTTAAAAAGTTCCTGCTTCAAGCAGGAATCTGTGATATTAATACCCAATTCACGGCTCCAGGAAAATTCAGGGGAAGGTTCCCGGGAACTTCACTGATTTAAATCAAGACTGAAGAGTGATGAGAAGAAAGCTGTACTACATTGAGTCTTAGGAACAATCTTTGAGGTAGAAGGAGGCAGATTATAAGGATCACTGACCTCTCCCTCATCTTTTGAGAGTAGCTGTCCGCAAGAAAGAAAGTCTTCATATTTGGCAAAGGGGATGACAGGCTCTGGCAGCTCTCGAAGGTAAAGCTTCAGGAGGGACGCCACAGTGTGAACATCTGTGTTGCTGCAAATAAAGAAGAGGGAAGGAAATTTAGAAACTCACAGTACCCCAAAGCTTGATGCCTTTTGTTGAGGATGCACCAAGGTCCCTCTTCTTAGGGACAGGGACAAAATAGACACACGGAGGGAAGCTGTACTGCCACATGTTTGTACTAGGCAGGAGAGTCTACCCGGGAACAAGGGAAATCTCCCATTTTGTCAAGATATAAATGCATCTCAGGCTATATGGGCAGTGGAAGGGCTATGCTGATGATACCGCTTAAGATAGGGTGGTGCTGTAGTTCCTCAGCCAATGTGGATCAGGAGTGTGTGCAATACAGTCCAGGCAAGTGCACAATGATCACATAGAACTGACAATAGAGCTCCGCATCCTCATGCAATCAAACATAACCTCTGGTCCTCTCACTGATCCCTCCTACCCGATACTCTCCCCAGTCAGTACCCACATGCATCTGATGGGCTAGACTTCCAAATGTCCTGCTCAATCATTCAGAAAAAAATGGAGGAAGCTGTATTTCCTCCAGGACCTCTATTGCCATTTGGCATGGTTGCCCAGCTTGTGGGTCACATCTCCTCCGCCAGGCTGGGGCATCTGGCATTTTCCTAGCCCATGTTATGCTGGGATATCAACTTTTCTTTTGTCTCCCACTCCAGGAAGTTCTTTTTCTTCTTCTCTCTACTTTGCTTTAAGTTGGGGTTGAGGTGCGAGATCCCACGACGAAGATGCGTCTGTTCTTCCCTTTCCATTTCCTATCCAACTTTTGATGTATAGTGATACCTGTCCCTCATTCCAAGTCTCCTATTGTACAACTTTGTTAATCTTTGCAGATGACCTCCTCAAAGGTTTTGACTGTTGGAAGTCTAAACATATTCTGTCACCAGCTACCTACTACCCACCGTTGCCTGACAGTCTTTAAAGAACTCTGAGAAAAACACATCAGTAACCATGGGGCAGCAGAGCTTCAAATCCTCACCTCTTATCTTAAAGCTGAGTCTCTTCTGCTTAGCATGTTTTTAAGCATTTTTGGAAGACACAACTAAAACAAAACAGGAAAAATTACAATAGAAAGCTGCCAGCAGCTACCACTTGCTACTAATTCTGATAATGCTATTCCTATTAAACAGCTCCATCATATTTCAGAATACCAGTTTCACATAGTGGTTTTCTTCAGTTGATTATAAGTGCTTTATGAAGGAGGTCAGTACCATTATTCTTTTTTTTCTTTTTTAGTGGGGACTTTCAAGGATGAATGGTGGATATGACTATCACTCAGAAGCAGAGCCCAGACTACAGCTTCGGGTCCGCTGTCTGCAGTTATTGTTTCATCCACAAGGCCACGTGAAATCCAGCCAAACGTTCAGTGGCATGGAAGTGCAATAGGAGCAGGCAGCTGTAAGGTGCTTCCACAACAGCAACACCCAGCCTTTCTAAACAATATATATATGCATTTAAAACCCAAATTGGAAAAGCAAACCTTTTAAAAATATATATTTTAATTATCAGTCATCACAGAGATCTGATCCACCACGGAGCAGGCAGGCTCTAGCACTTGGAAGATCACTGTAGATACAAAAGACATCTAAAAGCACTGACTGAAACTAGGAGAAAAAAGGATATTCCCTTCACTGCACCTGATTTGGAAACAAGCATATATAGTTCACGCTTGCAGAAAATATTTGCCGCTGCCTAGGTATCCTAGGCCATATGTGGAGAGTTTTAGTTACACATAGAGAAAATTGAGCTAGCTAGGAAGAGAGGCATTTCACTGTGGCTATACATGTCAAAGACCAGACAGTGGACACGGTGGGAAGAGCAAAAGGCAATGACTGGGGGACCATCAACTGTCACACTACTCGCGTACCCCTAGGCTTGCCTCCTTTAATTCTGTACTGAACCTTCAGTTATCACATTTCAAATCAACTACCCAAAAGGCAGGCATTCCTTCATGGAGATATTTACTGCCTCTGTTAAAGGTGAGACTTAGCACCATTCTATTTAGCCCGTGCAAATACCTATGGAAATAAAGGTGCTTTCTGCTTTAAAAATGCTGGGGGGTGGCTCGGCTTATCTTCATGACAATGAAGTTAGTATGGATTGGACTAAGGTAAAACATGAAAGTGAAACTTTAATTCCTAATTAATTCCTTCTATAGATATTCCTGTTCCAGAATATAAGTATTTTCCAGAATAATTTGGTTCACTTCATGAATTAAGATAATTCTAATTCTGAACTAGAACACCCAGACATTCAGTTAAAAACACAAAGCTTTTGTTCAAGAGAAGATGAAGTGAGACAATTTGATGATTTCAAACTTTATTTTTTCATGAAAATATCTCTAAATATTTGACACTTCCATTTAGGGAGCAAATACTGACTGTGGTTAAAAATCAAAGAAAGGAAGATGGGTGGTCTGGGAAGCTGAGGGGAGGGAAGAATTAGAAGAATGTTCCAAATAAACTATAAGGATATTCTTCCTAGGATGAGACCAAACACTGTGCTACCCACGCAGAAGAGCGCTAGCTCTTCCTGCAGCAGTAGGCAAGGATGCTATTGGCAACATCAAGACCAGCTGCAGGTCCAGGGGAAGTGATTCCCTAGGTTAATGTGCTGGCAATATACCAGATGCTGCCCGCATCACCTGGGAAAGCAGTGCTAGTGTGTTCCAGCAAGAAACAGAGCCAGGTCTCCAAGTCAAGATCCCAGATCTGATCCCACGTCTGGACCTGTGATAGAGATTCGGCCAGATCTACACAACGGCCTTAGATCCAAATATCGCTGGAGTTCAAGGTCTCTGTTAGGTTGAAGGCCCATTTCTGAAAGCACTATTTAGGTTAGGACAATGCCGACCTTCACATCTGGAAATGTTAGTTACAGCGTATGGACAGGAGTTGGCTGCAAGGGCCCTGAGAGCATCCACGCTCCCGCTGATTTGACTGCCTGGGCTCAGGGCCAACATAGAGATAGCGCAGCTGAGAGCTGCCCCCGTTCCCTGGCTGACCTTGGATAGAGCACTCTGATCCAGGGCTGACACTTCCCGTGGGAGCTGATATTAAGCTGAGCCTCTACCACTTATCCCGTGTGTGAGCTAAAACTCCCACTGCTACACAGCCATGTCTGTGCCTGGCTACAGACCCTGTTGATCCGGACCTGGATGCTGACTCACGGACAGATTACCTAGCCTGATCTTGGACCTGCCTCATCACTATGGACTTGTCTGGTGATCACTGGACTGTGTCACTGCCTCTGCCAGCCTTATTACCACATTTGGCTCCTGGCTCACCTTGCTTTGTGAAGCAGCTAGCCCTTGGTGCTCCCTGACATTGGCACGGTCAGTTGGACAAAAAGGCAGCTAGCATGTCTTTGTACCAGGCAAGGACTGATTAAATCAACATTTTTGTACTGGGAAGGAAAATGCAAAATTGCTGGTTTTATTTCAGAAACATTTGATTCAAGTTTTGTTGAAAATCAAAAGATATATTCAGTTTTGAACTAAATGTTCCATCTCAGCTGCTGAAATTATGGACCAAAAAAATAATTTTGGCCAAGAATTCTTCTGGGGTCAGAAAGTGTTTTGTTATGACATGCTGGTCAATCCTATGCATTGCATGCATAATAGCCAGGGAAGATGTGAGATGGTGGTGACTATTCTGAAACCTGGTGACAAAGAAAGGGGAAGAGTCGAGATATTGCCCCTGGGGCAGATCCGCTGTGGCTGAGGCAAGGGAGAATGCAACATCTGAAAGCAGTAAAACACCTAGTTCGACTCTGTCATACCCATTTCTATGGTGGGATCCCACCAACTGCTGACTATGCAGCACCCAAATCTAGCAATGCATTTCATTCAACGTGCTTACACTGAAACACTGGAGTAGCCTCATCTAGATTAATGGACTCAACGTCTCCCTCTGCTCAAGCACTTAGCTGAATGAAGGCCTCCACACCCAACACCATGCAGGAGAAAGCCCCATCGGCACTTAAAATGAAGAGAACAATGCTGTGGAAAGGACATGTAAACTAAGATAGCCACTGTAAGGCCAATTCCTGACAGATTTTACATGCCACAGATAAACCAGCCTGAATGTCAACTCACCTGTCAAAAAGGGGCTTCTCTCCACAGTCAAAAGAATCCTGCAGATCTTTGACAAGGTTGGCTTGGCCAGGCATCCGAAAGAGTCCCTCCTCTGTAAGACCTCGCTCCCGAATAAAATCCACACACTGTTCAACCAGCAGTGGGGCCAAGCGCTGGCCATACTTCCTCTCATACTGTACGGTGTCCTCCAATCTCTGTCCAAAGATCCCTGCCAACAGAGAGCAAGACAGACATCTGGGTGTCAGCTTAAACTCTTCTTGAGCTATCACTCATGGCATACAATGAGGAAAATTTTCACATGGAGGGGGTGAACCTGTGTGAAGGTCCAGTTTCTAACAAACTCAGAAGAATAAAACTATTTTTAAAACCAAGAATTATATGCTGAGTGATTGTTTTTTCCTGCTTAAGAGCGCTTCAAACTATCCTCTGCCCTAATCCAGTTTATATCTCATTATACGCAAGGAACATGGGGTTAAGATTATGTTTATGGTTATCCACAGCGGTGCTGAATCTGGATTAAGTAATTATACTTCCATTGCATCTTCTTTCCCAAGAATGCCAAAACAAAGGCTACATTGACTTTACGGGACACAATTCCTTTCCGCAACGCACCCACCTCTTAGCTGTCACACAGTTGCCTTTCAACAGTTTGCAGCTGTCCAGCCCAACAGGTAGCAATCCCGCTAGCAAGGAATTGCTAACACGACAGAATACAGTTGTTAACATTAAAACTGGCAAGATTTGCATTTCTATTTCTCTTCCTTTAATTAAAATTGCTGGAATAAAATGTATGCAAAAATATATTGCCCTTCCTACTAAAACGTGTGTGCTGTACTGGCACCTTGAAAATATCGGAAGCACCAGATACTCTAAAACCAGACTGGCCTAGGTAATTCTTAAGTCAGATCTACTGTAGATATATATCACCAAGTATGAAGCACTGTCTCTCTCTTTGGGGAAACTGGAGTTCCTGGTCAATACCAGCTGCTGAATGCTGCTATTGGCACCAGAGCTTTTCAACAACACAGAAGGGGCTCAGGCTGCAAGTCCCAGAGGCCTTAGTTCAATCCCTGCCACTAACAGACTGCTCCACCTAAAAGGGCAGCTGCTGAGTTGTGTTCTGAAAGCCTAATTCTAGCACTCTACAAGGTGTGCTGGAGTCAGGGAGGATAGCATGCATGTTAACCATATTTTGGTCATAAGAATTCAGTAAGTGAGAGACTCCCAGAATCTACTCAATTTCAGATGAGACCAGACCATAGCAGATAGGAAATTCTACTCAAAGATTTTTCAAAGCAACAGGAAGCTTTCCACTGATATCAAGGAGCTTTCAGCACTCAGTTAATCCTGCAGGTCTGAAAATAAAAAAAAAAAAAAGCACCATGCGATATTGTGCGATATTGGGGGTACACTGCATTCGCAACCAACAGCCAGAAGCAGTGTTTAACGGAGCATGCATGTGCTTATACCAGACCAGGGAAACTGGTAGTTTCTTAAGGCTCTACATACCTTCCTGCTACTAACCACATATTCCATTTTTATTTTAGTGCTATATTCATGAGAGGCTGATAGGTCCTGACAGGAAGTTTCCTAACCACCATTCACTGTCCTTCATGGGAGACATCATGTCAAACCATACCTGCTTTGTATATTCAGTCCAACCCTGCTGAATCCTCAGTGAAACAAACCTTTCACTATCAGTTTCAACTCCCCAAATGAAATACACAAGAAGGATCCTAGAGTCCAATTTCCTTTCCCTGCCAGTTCATTATATATCAGAAGACAGAAACCTTCCGTACACCCCAGCCTACACAACCGCATCACAGTATCAGAGCTGGAGGGCCATGAAGAGTCTCCAAGGAAATTCCCTCTTTATCCTGGCAGGAGGGCATGCCCTGGAGCATGGGAGTGACTTATCTTTATCACTGTAAATATTGGTTTTCTTGCAGAGTTAAGGTTTTACTAGTTCTCATTTCTAATCTATTTGAATTTTCACTGAGATGGGTGTCTCTGAAGTCAAGTTCTAGGACAGGGAATCTCTTCCTGCTTTTGCACAGTTTGCTTTGTAATCTCATCGTGTAATCCCTGCTGTCATGATGGGGCACAGCAAAACTGCTTGGTATGTGGGGCTCAGCATTGTCCAAGGGTTTCCAGGGCACTTACAGAAGCTGGGCAGCCATGAAAGAACCACCTTTTCAGCCCAGCTTCTCAGATAACTTCCGAATCCAGATCACAGCTGAAAAAGCAAAGTATCCATGGCCTGTTCATCTCTCAGCCTCCCTGCTGATCCTGCTCATGGGGGAGTAACTCTCAACACTGCATATCACAATAAATACACACAGGAATGATCCAGGTAACAAGAGTTGCAAGCTACAGCGGAGGCCCCTCAGCTGTGAAAAGCTGAGCAGGAACACATGTCCTGTCTAACCTCCCTCACGCTATTCTGCTAGTGATCATTTCTCTCTCTTCCTCTGACCTGAACTTTTGACCCTGGGCCACAAGCCAAGGCAAACCAAGGTCCTTCAGCATTAGGTACAGGAAGCACGGGTCAGACCCCAAGCTGTGCACCTTGGAGACAAAAAACTCCATATCCTACCGTCAATCTCTGAAATGGTCTTCCTCCCACCAGACCCATCTATTTCCTTAAAATGATACATGGTATTCATTCTTCTAGATGCAAGACATAATAAGTTTAGGGAGGTCAGGTGGTGGTAGATGTCACGGCAATTACAGGATAGTAGCCCTGTTTTCTCAAATCTCTACTTGTTGAATCACAGCCCTGTTTCCTAAAGGGCCTATCTAGAGAAGGCTCTGGGAAAGACGTAAATGCCCTACGTTCCCCAAGGATAGAGCACAGAGATAATGTCTTTCCAGAAGCTCATGCTCTGGTGTTCTAGACTTAACTCCGAGTAAGGACAAAGACACACACATATACAAGTATACACAGAACAGCTGCATGCATAATCTCCATTTGCAGTGTGAAGCTTTGCCTACCTTTCCCTAGCCTTGGCTGCTCCGTGGTCAGCAACATACTCTAATGCATTTCAGGCAACAGTCCTTGCCTTCCCAGTCAACTTGGATCACAACAGCAGCAGCTTTCTATAGGTACGGTCAACCCAGTGACTTCTAGGTAACAAGTTGACTGCAGCCAAAGACCACTGACACAGAGGTTAAGGAATGTGACACTAAGATAACAGAGATAGAAGGGTGACCTGCTTTGAGATTCAGAAGGAGCAGCATATGGACCTTTCACCAGCACAGTATTAACATTACTATTGGTGTCTGCTGCAGAATTAGATGCTGGGGACTCTGTCTTTCCCCCTTCTCAGGCATGGAGGTTGGTAACACCTTTTTCTCCTGGAGGGAAACAGTGATCTTTAGAGGAAACAAAGGCACTGTAATATTCTTCTACTGCAATACTGCTCACATCCCTTCACACCATTTCAAATGGGTAACAAGAATAAACAGCCATGAAACCAAGACTGATATGACTGAAAATGAAGCTGATCTGCCTGTCATATGATGAGTGAAAGGAGCTGGCACAAGTGTGGGTTTCTTCTTGTGAGATAGTGTGTGCCGAAGGACTGCGCAGGTGAGATCACACAGACCTCACAGGTCATTTTTTGTGGAGGGGAAGACCCTGAAACTATTGCTAGGGTGAAAGACTTTTCCCAGCCCAGCTCTCTTGGCTGCCTCCCACCTTGGTTTGGCAGCCCCACTCCAGCCCAACTCCAATTGCGGATCTTTGTTTTCTCTTTCCCTCAACCCTGAATCCTAATTTTCCAGGGAAACGCTAGAAAAGGTCACAAAGCATCACACAGACCAAATTACACTGCAACTCTATGCTTTTTCTTTTCCTCTGTCCTAACCCTAATTGGTTTTGCTGGGCCATAGACAAGGACCCCCCCCCCAGCCACTACTCAGAAGAAAGATCGCTCCTGGGCCAAGCCTTTTGCCAATAAGAGCATTAGGGTCAGGGTTTAGAGAGAGAAAGCACAGAGCTGCAGTTACAGTGGGGCTAGAAAGTTGGCCTGGGAGAAATTGTTCATCTGTGCTGTGGCTGCAGAGCTTGTCCATGGCTTCGAAAAGGAAATTAGTGTTGAGGATCAGAGAAGGAGCAAGCTAAGAGCTATCTTTGGAGTGTGGCTGGAAAGGGACTGTCAAAGGCAAGTTGGAGCTGCTGACATTTCTGGACTTGCAGAAGTCTTCCATCTGGGCATCTGCTGGGGCTCCTTGATGAAGTCTACCCTCAGGAAAATTATTGCTAGGGTTCTCACAGCTACACTGGCAAGAGACATATCAGATACACCTACTTCAGTCTCCCAGGGCTAAATTGGGCAGACTGAGAAGGCAGTGTCCTGCTAGCTCTGTAAAGCTCATCTCGCTTCGGCTAGGTCTCAGAAGGGCTTGTACTGAAACTACCAGGATATGACAGCATTGCTGGGCTGGACAGGGACTGCCCTGCCTTGCAAGGAAAAGCTAATGTGGAGCCAGTCACACACAGCCTCATCCGCCGGCTCCTCAAGGCACAGGCCTGTTTTTAATCACTGGGGCCTGCAGCTCAGACTGAACTTGGCAGCGCTTCACTCCATTTGATGATCCTGCTGGAAGACATTAAAGTCTTTCTCTTCATTCAGAAGAAGGGGAGCCAGTGCCTTCCAGTCACACTCCCAGACAGAGCTAGGCTGGAAATAAAGCCAAAAGCTACTAGCAACCCAAGGGTTAACTTTCCTTGTCATACCCTTATCTATAGCTAGGCCCTTTTGTTTGGTTTCAAAGGAGAAAAAAAAATCAGCATGCCTGGGACCACATCCTTAATCTCAGAAAGAGATTCAAGAGATACTAAAAAAATGGGCTAGCAGAGCTACAGAATTTCTTTCCTCTACTCCAACAAGCTGCCTCTGTTCTTTAAAGATTTAGGTAGCTCTTTGTGGAAAACGCGAGCCAGGAATGATGTACTGACTAAGACACAGACAGGCTCTCTGTCCTGGCCTGAATAGCTCACCCACCAGCTCCAGGCATACAAAGCCTATACATTCAGCTGTGCTGTCCAGACATGCAGTGGGCAGGAAAATATATGCTCCCTGCTTCGTTTTTCCTCATCAGAGCTCTGATTTCAACCAAAATAAACTAAAGACAGAGATAATAAAGTCAGTTCTTGAGTACATTTTCTTTACGGGGAGGACTGAGGACTCCATATGTGCTTAAAGTGGGAAAAGTCCAGACACACCTACATCAGCTGTACGTACAGCTTAGTACACACACGTTAAAAGATGTGTGGGAAGATAATCAGGCACACACCTGGATGCTGCTATACAGCAGTACATACACCCGCGCATGCATGCGGTGCCTCACAGACAGGCAGTTTATGGATATAAAGATTGTGTACGTGCTCACCTGCACAGGTAAGCATCTGCTTTTACCTTCCCACATTCATGCTTAGGCTCCCATTTATCTGTCCCTCTCACACATGAAAGCACTGAGAAAAAATCACGGGCAGACATTCAGAAATGCATATGCTTCCACAGAACAAAACACACACAAACCTATAACTCTTGTTTCCCCTCCCCTGGCCCACCCAAGCACACTCTATGTGAGTTACTGCAGCAGCAACTGAAAAAGGAGCTCCTCGGTAGGAGCTGTACATGCCTAAGAAAAGATAGTCCCTAACAACTAAACAGTCCAGCCAGAGGAAGCTTGCAAGAATGGGGGAAAGGAAGCAACAGACAATTAGGAACCAAGAGAAACTGACAAAGTTAACTTGCCCAAGACCACACAAATGGGTCTGTGGTAGAACTTAGTGTCTTCTGACCCCATTCCGCACAAAAAGCAGCCTCCACACACTAGGAGCCGATTGCTCTCATCCACACACATCCATTTAAATACTCTACATAAAAGCAAACAGAAACACACCTTCCCATAACTATCTTTAAGTGCTAGCTTGGGATCTGGTAGTATTTTTGGCCACAGACTGGGTCCTTCCCACTCTTCCCCCCTCTGTAAAGCCAGCTCCTTTTTTAGATTCTGAGCTTCTGTCTGAGGCTGAGCTCAAATATCTGCTTTTTCCTCTAGGAAAAGAAAACCATACCAAATGTAAACTCTGGAAAAACATCTCATACCTCTCGTTCTTGTGCAGCACTCTGCTACATGACAAGCGCTGAGCTTGAAGCAGAAACCAGGCAGTGTGAGACAGCAGGAGCGGCAGAGAAAGAAAGTCCTGACTTCAGGCATCAGACACATTCTGAGTCCCAGCACTGGCAGCTTTCCATTCACCCAGCGCTACAGAGCGGAGAGCAGCCGATCTGCCCTGGGAGATAATCTCGGCAGCACATCTGGTCTTAGCTCCGCAACTCAGCATTAATTATGACTTGTGCAGAAAGCATTTGAAATATCCAATGAGATGCAGAGCTCCCCGGCTCCCTCCGCACAGGAAAGGAGAGAGGAGAAAGACAGGCAGGTAGGGTCTTGCCCACCCTCGAAGCTGCCGCCAATGTAAACAGCAGCTAAGTATGGGTCACAAGTTTTAACAAAGGCATCCCCCATCGGCTCTGTAATATATTCATGCTCTAATTGCTTGTCAGATCTATTCTAGATAGCTGGAAAAGCTGAGCAACAGTTGCTGTCTGCACGCCGTGCTCTGGATCCCTTCCTGATAGAGGCAATGTTAGCTGTGCTGCAGGCAACCTGGGCTGGCCTCTGATCTGCTTGCAAAGCAAGCACCAGAAGCAGAAACCTCGTTTTGGAGGGAAACATCCCCCCACCTCAGCCTTAGCATGCTCCGAGAGTATCTCCACACCTCTGGGACGTGTTGGAAAGTTTTACGCAGCTTAGGAAAAGCTACAGTCTTTGACTGGTGCGGCTTTTTTGTGCTAACAGCCTCTCCTTTAGCCCTTCACAGAGAAGTTGCCTGATGATGAATGCTCGGCTGAGTAACTGGGTAGGGGAAGGAACTACAAGCTCCTTTACATGTGAACCAACCCCCAGGACCTACTTGCAGGAAAACATTCCCCCCCTTTGCTCCTGCTCTCAGGGTAAGAAGCCTGTAGTTAAGAAAAATGCTTATCACACAATGCCCTGTGCAGTTACAGAGAGGTCAGCCCTCCATCCCATTTACAAAATGCACTCATGTGACTGCAGATCTGCAGCAGTCACTACCCAAAACCTTTGCACCAAGCTTCTGGGGAATTCTATCAAGTTTAGCAAATTTCATCTCCCTCTGCAGGAAAAAAGTTATCCCTGTCTGCAGATGCTCATCTGCTTCTGTTATTAAAATATCATGTCTGTGGTCACTGTATAGTCCTTATCTGAACTTAGTGGCCCACCGCTTTCTTAGCTACACTGTGGCTCAGTATGAACACACATGCCAAAGAAGATACTGACCCAGTAGCCAAGTTCCGAGATCCCATTCGCTGAGGCAGTGTTGTCCCACAATTCAGGAAACTAGAGATCAAACTCTGTCTCTACATTCTCTGTTTTGATCAAAAGCTCCTGAAGAAATCACTATCTATCACTACAGGTGAAGGCTGTACCAGGATCAAAAGCTCCAGTTCTTGAATGGCAAGATAGTAAGGTATACCTTGAGTAGCAAGGTATTGCACAACTAGACACCAGAAGCCCAAACAACACACTAGACAGTATTTAAAGCCCACTAAAGAACATTTGGAAAGTGATGGAGATTCTTAAACAAAAGGTACATATGAGATCCTGGGTATTCTTCACCCTTTTATTATCCTCTCTTCTCTTGTGGTGAACACAGCAGGCTGCAGGTTAGGGAGAGCCTGCCCACTGTGCTAACTGGTGAACAGGACCACTCCTCTTCTGAATGGCTGAGACACTGTCAGGATTTTTGGCACTGCTCCCTGGAAGAATGCCTCAAAATGTGTCATGTCTGCTAATAACATTATGGAGCCTGGAACTCAATATTTGGGATGGGAGTCCAGGAGAGAGCAAACACAGACCTCTATTCTTCCATTCACTTCTCCATTTCTGTTTTCCATCTCTCAAAACACAAGAACAAGGAGGTATCCAATGAAATAGAAAGTCCTATTGTAAACATGGCTATTGTTATGCCCAAAGTATAATTAACCTGTGAAATTCACAGCCCTTCTGTGGCTAAGGACATAACACAACTCAAAGCATGATTAGACTTCAGCACAGCTTATAAAACCGTGAGTTGTATAAGAGATGACAAAGACGATGTAAACTCTTCTCCAAAAAAAGAGCAAACACAGCTCTGTGGTAAGAGAAAAAAGCAGGAGGAGTGCATTCTTGCTCACATGAGCATCACAACTAAAGCATAAAATGGCAGCTGCTTCAGTGTTGTTCTCTGCACATGGTAACTCTGCAGCTACAGGTGTCCTGTGAGAAGAATGAAACATTGTGTTGCATATCTACATGCTCCCTGGTTATCACCCATCTCCTTATATAAAACAATTCTCAATCCCTTTAAAAGCATCATGTTAAAAATCCTGACTTAGACCACAGAATATGATGAGACTGGAATAAAAATCACTATATGTATATATACATATATTTAATTTGCTCTCTGTGTTTTGAATTTCCAGGTAACACTTGGATCCTGCTCTGTTAACCACATTTCTCAAAAATGAAATCCAAGATTCACACATAATCAATGGATTGCAGGGGCTGCAGACTCCAGAAGTATACTTGATACTGCAAGAACAGCAATGAAATCCAGACAACTGGCCACACTGCACATAAACTACCATCAAAATTTTCACTTGGAGATCTCCCCATACACAGAAGGGGAAATGGAGACTGAACTCCCTCTTTCCCTGTTGGTGTGAACTTGTTTAGCTGTAGAGAAGTTTACCACTGGGCGGCTCTTATTTTCCTAAAAAACAACTTAGGTTTCTAAAACTGTTCACCGAGTAAATCTCACGTGATCTTGCTGCTGGGGACATGGAGACATTTTCTTTCCTGGTGTCATTGTATGGAGAGTGTCCTAGCAATTCTCTCATGAGCTAGCACCACCAGTTATTCTGCTGCAGGTACCAGAACAGGGAGAAAGCATCCTGCCTGTACATGTCACTACAAGCCTTGAGACTGGCTGGGAAGTTCACTACAGCTCACACAACCTCTGAAAATCCAGGCATATTTCAGGCTTGGCATCTAACTCAGGTCAAATTCAGTCTTGAATCTGGTTGCAACAGACAGGAATGGTGAACCTGCATGAACTCAGAAAATATTCCTTCTCATCTCTGATTGTGAGCAAACTTGTTGGCTTGCATGGCTCCAGCACGTGCCCATGAGGTGCGGGTATTTTTAGACACTGGCTTACACAGAGTATTAGCTAATATACAGGATACTCAAGCGGACCTGTCTGAGGGAGCTCAGATCTAGGAAACTGTTTCGTCTATTTGTACTGAAAGGGCCTAGTATACAAGTTAGAATCAGAGCTGAAGTTCCCTAATTTTCAAGTAAGTTGAGCCTTGTAGAGACTTATGTTTTAGCCCAGGCAAACATGGGCACTTTAACATCTCCCTGTATCTGTTGAAAGCTCTCCATGAAACGGCTACAGGTGATCAGTCACAGGGCTGAACCCAACAGGAAAGACTTCAACAGTACAGAAAATGTACAGAAAGTTTCCCCTTTGGTTTCATCCCTCTCCAAGCACTTCGGACAGATCCTTCTCTGAACAAAATTACATCCCCACACCCCTCCCCTGCTCTGGGCTGGGGTCTCAACCTTTACTGGTAAAATGAAATCTTTTGAGAATAAACAGGCTTCTGCCAGATAAACCAGTTCACCCTGGGTTAAGAGGTTAGCAAATAGCTATGTTCATTCTTCTATGACAGTAGAGTCTACCTAACCTGTGTGAGGTGTCTCCCCATCTCTCTAAAATATGTCAGGAAAAGAACTGACTAAGCAGCACTGTAAATTACCCTACTGTGGACTCTGACCAGTTTATGCTCTAAATTGAGATTGTAACTGTTTGCTTACAGAGAAATGATGATGAACAGACCTAAACATCAACTTAACCACAGCATTCTGAATCCAGAGCCAGACCCCTGCGTTTATTGGTCTATTTCTCTGTAAACAAAGAAGCATTTAGAGAACAAAACATCAAGAGCAACAAAAAATGCCTTTTAGCAAGCAGTGATCTGGACAAACATGCCCTGGAAAACTTCTTTCTGTAAAAGATGTTCTTATGTTGTGGGGAGAACTTTCTATTTACTGACTCTTGCACATGCCTATCTACATTTAGTAGGTAGCTTCCACAGACTTGACTGAAGCTAGGTCTGTAGAAAGCATCTGACCGGCAGATCTTCTCTTTCAAGTGTGCTGCATGTTGATGCCCTGCACAGAAAAGTTTTACAAAAATTCTGGGTGTTAATAAGTAAAAAATAGTTATGACATTGTTGCCACCAGCCTTTCATCACTAGAGAAGGATGAGCATTCCAGCTGTGGGTTTAAATGCAAGTATCACGGAGTCTGAAACCTGTTGCTGATCATCTTCTCCAGTACAGAATGAAACGAGCCACCTAGAACCTGGCAAGGCCTGTGATCTAGATTCACAAACAAAATTTAGAAGACCAGCCCCTTTTATCCAACAAGCTTATGTCCTCAAGCCTTCCCACATCCCAAGCCTGACAGGCTGACAACGTAAGCACAATCAGTCACTGAGAAGCAGACAGGATCATCATTGAACACATGGGTGCTTATCCAAATCAAACTTCTTCATAAATACCTCTGTCAATATGTAACCTGCAATTGTAAAAATCACTACCAGGTAAATTGTATATGGTTTCACTTTGTTGCTTCCTCAAACTCAATCAGTGATGAAAATCTGTTAGCTAATTCCCACACATTTACTTTTATCTTCCACTATCCAGCTAAAATCCTCAGTCAATACAAAGCGTAACTTATACCTTCACCACTGAAGCATAAGGTCATGGCCCAAGTTCTAGCAACAGCTGAACCTGACTGGCTGTGCTTGGAGAGGGGGTAGCATTTAGCTCCAATTTGTAAAATGGATAAAACATTTCAGTAAATCTGCTAACTTTTCAGGAACACTGCTAGAGGAGGTCAAGGGCTGAATGTTCCCTTCCCTAACCTGCAACTCAGAAGGTAGGAAGAGGAAACTGCAAGACAGGCTATGTGATGATGGAGAAGAAAAAAGGAGCAACTGCAGGCTGTAGAACAGTAACCTTTAGAAAGGAAATACGAAAAGAGAGACAGTGCGTTTCTTTGTTCTCAGCTCCTAAATGGTTAAAATTAGAACTTGCAAGGAGCAGGCCACAATTCCCCTTCAGTAAGTACATACCCTCATAACATTTATCAAAGGACTAATACAGAGAAATTAAAATACTTGCCTGCAAGCTGAGAAACACCACAGGAACATGTTTGTCCCATTAATCATACACTGCCAGGACGTGCAGTGAGAACCATCAGTGTTTTAAAGACAGTCAGCTTTCAAACATGAAGCATGAATCTAATGATTACAGGGATGGTCTCACTAAAAAAAACACAGTGTAGGAGGTGGTACTAGGCAGTAGTCACCAACAACATAACAAATGCACAGCTACTATCACCTCTTCACGGCACTTACTAGATGAAGAGAAGAGGAAAATAATCTGTTATCGGAGTAAATACAAGCCCTATTGTATTGTAACCAAAGCTGGATTGCTCTTAGCAATGAAGGTAATGATTCCCTTCAGAAATTTTTCTTTGATAGCACAGGTGGACTTATCTTCTATGAACCCATCTAATTTTATTTTGAATCCATTTATTATTTTTGTTTCCACAATGCCTTGTGACAATGAGTTTCAGAACTTAATTGTGTACTGCCCGAAACACTTTTTTCTTCTTGGTTCAAACCTCAGGACTGAGCACTGTACAAGTCCTCCTTTGTAATTTTATCCATCAGACCTTCCTTCAATCTTCTCTTTCCCAACACCTTTTTCAAAGGTCTTAAATTGGATAGATTTTACATCTTAATTGCTTATACAACCTGTGGAGTACAAGACCAATTCAGGGTAAAGCTTGTATTAAAAATTCTACCCTGAGCTGGATAAACCTTTCCCAGCACAAATTTCATCCAATAGCAACATTCCCATGTGGCGTTTCCTTTTACCAAATCAGCAATTCCCAAACAAAAGACATTTCATCAAGCAAATTCCCTGAAAAGCTTTAGCCTGCTCACCTGCAAATGTAACAGAAGTCATTTCTATTTGCAGGTTTTCCTCTGTCTGTTATCTGGTTGAGCAGAGGCACTGAGAAGGATTCTTGCTCAGCCGCCTGTCATTCCCCAGCTCTGGATGCCTGCTTTTTGGTGCCCACAACTGCCCACGCTAACAGACAAAGAACTACAAATTCATTCACCTGATGCCAAACTGCATCATCCTACAGGAGCCACTAGAACAGAAATGCAGTGTGGAAATCATGCTGCTGCCTGATGTTTTTGAAACCAGTAGCGGGGGACTTGCCCCTCTAACTGCACAAGCACCGACACAGCGCTCCAAGAATACCAATTTTTGCTCTGGGATTACCAGGCTACTGCATGGTCTCCACTCAGAGCCCAGATAAGCTTGGGCACTCGTACTGAATGTCACTTAAAGCCTTTAGCCAGCAGTTTTACAAGTGAATTATACACAAGGAGTGAACTGAAGAGATGTGAAAGTTACAAATTTTGCATGGAAAAAGAGAATCTGTTTGACTTCTAAAGGTAAGATCTTAAAATCATTAAGGAACGCCTTTTGCCCTTGACATGCTATAGCTTTGCTTTTAGTTTTACACCCTTCCATCAAATATTTATACACACCGATAAGATCCACTCTGAACCTTCTCTTCTCCAGGCTAAACAATCCCAGCCTTCTCAGCTTCTCTTAGTATTTCACTTACCGCAATCCTTTAATCATCTCAGGGGCCTTTCACTGGACTCACTCCAGTAAGCTCACATCCTTGTTGTCCTGGGGAGCCCAGAACTGGACAGAGCACTCCAGATACGGTCTTAACCAGTGCTGAGGGGAAGGCACACCTCCCTCAACCTGATAGCAATGCTCATCCTAATGCAGCCGAGGAGTTTGTTGGCATTCTTTGCCAAAAGGGTGCACTGAACCAAAAGGGTTCAGCTTGTCCAACAGCATCCCAGATGTTTCTCTGCAAAGCTGCTTTCCAGCCGGTCAGCCCCCAGCATGTACTGTTACCTAAGTTTATTCCTCCCCAGGTGCAGGACTTCACATTACTCTGTTGAACTTTACAGGGTTCCTGTCCACTCATTTCTCCAGCCTGTTGAGGCCCCTCTGAATGATGGCACAACCATCTGGTGCACCAACCATTCTTCCCAATATCATCTGCAAGCTTGTTGAGGGTGTACTCTGTCCCATTATCCAGGTCATTAATGAAGCTGTTAAAGTATTGGCCCCACTATCAGCCCCAGGGGTGTACCACTAACGACTGGCCTTCAGATCATCGCTGTCCTTTGAGTGCAGCAGTTCAGGCAGTTCTCAATACACCTCACTATGTAGAGCGTGCTTTATGAATTTGTAAATGAGGATATGACAGGAGGCAGTGTTGAAAGCCTTGCTAAAATCAAGACAAACAATAATCGCTGCTGTTCCCCCTCATCCACCGTTTCCTGCATGTTCAGACAGTTTCTCTATATTCTCCTTAGGTCACCTGTTCCTGCTTCCACTTCTTCTATGCTTCCTTTTTAGGTTTGAGTTTTGTCAGGAGCTCTTTATTCATCCATGCAGGCTTCCTACCACCTCTGCTTGGCTTCCTGCACATGGAGGAAGACTGCTCTTGAGCTTGGAGGAAGTAATCCTTGAAAATCAACGAGCTATCCTGGACCCCTTTCCTCTCCAAGACCATATGCCATGGGATTCTTCCAAGCATATCCATGAGAAGGCCAAAATCTGCTCTCCTGAGGTCCAGGGCTGTGATCCTTCTATTTGCCTTGCTGAACAATGCCTTCAGAGTGGCTCTTTTACAGATAAACATTGCGACCTCAGGCAAGTTACTTGATTGCCCAATACCTCAGATTCCTCTTGTACAAAAAATGAGGACAATAGCCCTTCCCTACTTCAGGGCTGTGTCATGATGGTAAAATATGTTGATCATAATGCAGTAATAGAAGTCCCAGCTATACCTGACAGAGGTAAGTTAGAAAAAAATAACTTAATCAGATCTCAAAAACAGATCTTAAAACTTTCTCTGTTGTATGCAGTTTTGGCAGCAAGATCCACTCCCAACTTACTTTAGTTCTACTCGTGCCTCAGTTTCCATATCCACAAGTGTACCCTCTGTTTGTGATACCTTTGCCTGGGCTAAGGGTAACCTGCACCTCCTCACAGATGATTCGTGCATCCCCTAGTCCTGGGCAGATATCTGAACTCATAATCCCCATCATCCTTCTCTTCCCCTTCCCTTGGTTGGGCCCATCTCCCAGCAGGAGACAACACTGAAGAGCAAACACTGATAAGCTGCATCAGGCGCCAGCTGTCTCGGTGTAGAGATAATGGCACCTATCAGGCACAACAAACACCTAGCACCACTCCCCACACACCTGTGGGAGCCTGCACAAGGGAAGCCCACCCCACCACCTAGTGAGGGGGCTCCTCTCGGCCCAGCCAGGAATCCCACTTGAGACCATCACTCGAGCAAGACAGGCAGCAGAAACCTCCTCTGTCTTCACACTGGGCGGATAATAGAAGCCACCTCCCTCTTCTTCATTACTGTGGTATCTTAGCTTAAATTCACCGATACGATTTTATGCTCATGATGCTCTTACTGGAAGATCACCATCTTATAGGTGGGGGAATTAAACCCCAGACTCCCAAGACTTAACATTATATTCTAGCTCCTAAGCAGTCTGGCATCCTGGTGGACATGCATCTCTAATACCAATATCTGATCCTTCAATACAGTCATGTTTTGCTATCATGCACATGTTATCTGAAAGACATTTACTCATCTAAAACAGGATCCCTAACTAGGCCTATGTAGGGCTATTCTTCCATTACCCACAGTGACGTGGAGCCAGGTATTAAATTACACCTCAGATACTCATCCTCTAGGTTTGCAGTCCTCCCCTAATACAAGACATGGTCTGCACAGTGACACAATTGTCAGAAAAAACATCCTCTGCACTGTTTTTCTGGCAGAAAAAGAAAGAATCCACACATCATGGTTTATCTATATGGATAAGCAGACTGGAATTAATGATAGCAGAGTGGTTTCCTCAGTGGACGCTTCTTCAGAGCCCACCAGTTAAAAAAAATGACTATTCCTTCTGAACCGAGAAACCACTCATGGAGCTCTTGCAATATAATTACTTTGCCACAGGGTAAAGCTCTCTGTGTTTGCCTAAGGGAAGCACATCCCTTCCAACTGCTTCACCTCCTGTCCATCACAAGTAACTGATGAAAGCTTGGGATGAGGAGGAGGAGAAATTAGGATAGAGTAATTGAGAAAGAAAGGGGCTGTGACATGCATTTCTGGCAGAGGAGCAAGGAACTGCTCATGGCAAGAAAGAATATGTAAACAGAAGAAAACAAACACAAACATAATACGAGATTAACACAAGAATGATTTTGTCCCCATGCAGTGCTGGTCGTGTGCTGAGCTGTAAGACAGAGTTATGCCCCTTGGCTTTCAACTCAGGCACCAAATAACTCAGCTTTTGTATCTCATGGCCCAAAATTCAGTCCTAAACAACTTATTTTTACATCTGATGCAAGACAGAGATGATGAAGGCATGCCAACTGAGAGGCGAGCAGATGGAAAGGGATTCCTTAAAGTAGCTGTATTTCTTCAGACTAGAAGTACAGCCCCACCACACACATACAGAGTTAGGAATGAACCCCCTCTCTCCACCCCACTACACCAAACACTTTCAATGCATCCACCTTCAGAGGACACTGGCAGGCTCAC
Organism: Vanellus vanellus; assembly: GCF_965231255.1. NCBI lineage: Eukaryota > Metazoa > Chordata > Aves > Charadriiformes > Charadriidae > Vanellus > Vanellus vanellus. The sequence continues at coordinate 21,098,176 of NC_138912.1, read as the reverse complement.
TCTCACCCAGGCCTATGGCCACAAACGCTTTGCACTTCGCGCTACAGCACTGCTACAATCACTGCATATTAAAGAGCAGCTGCAGAACAGCACAGAAGGCACAGAGGAACTCTCCAGATAAACTTTTAGTGGTGTAAACTCAGAGCAAAATTTGTTCATCGTGGAGGCAAGAAGGATCATAAGGAACAGTTTTAATCACCGTCTGTCAGTGTGCTCCAAAACTCACTTCTATAAGCCACTGTGACAAACTTTATTTTTAAAGACCTAATCTAAACGTACAGAGTACTCTCAAATCTCAGTTTACAAAATCTTCTGCTCCAAATGAGATGGACTAGACTCAAGAATTCAGGAGCCTGAAACTCAGGGAAACTTGTTAGAAATTATTTTCCCCATAAACAAGACAGCTCTTCTTCAAAAGACTTAGGAACTCTAGGATTTTATTTTAAGGCCACATTTGAAGTGGATTTCAAAGCACACATTCCATATGGCTTTTAAGCCTGAATGTGTCTCCTATTAATAATTTGGGATCCTCAGCAGCTTTGAGGAGTTTTCTGTTTTATTTTAAGCAGCCTTTGCTGTTCACCTTTAAACATAGTTCATGTGCCCGCATCAACACGTAAGAAGATACCCTCAACCTTTTTGATTTATGTTTCTTCAATACATCAGCAAAGATTAAAGTGTGGCTAAGCCTCCCCTTTTATCTTGGCATAATTCATTTTTCCACCATATCAACCTTCTCCAGGGCTGGATATTTACATATTAATAATGAAGCTTGCTTTTTAATTCCTCCCCCATGCCTTTAGCTTTGTATATTAAAAAGTGTCGATAGATAAGACTTGGCTCTCAAATTAGTGGTGGTAGCAAAGCAGAGTTCAAATTATTCAATTAAAACACAGAGACAGCTATGTTTACTGTCCTCCGACATTTGAGCTCAGCTGGGATTTCACTCAGAGAAATTGCCCTGCTCTGATTCTGATGGAAGATGAGTAGGTTTGATCATTTCCCCAGACTCACTAAAAGCATTTGGAAACAACAGTTTGAACAACTTAACTATTTCCTAGTTATTGACATTCCTATAAAAATTTTGTAAAGTGCAAAGAGACTAAGGATGCAGCTCCATGGTTTCTTTAAGCCGATTTATGTGTGGGTTGCAGTCAGAATGAACAAGCATGCCCTCTTCTACCCAATCATCTCTCCTTCAACCCATCATCTCTCCCCACTGTCCTCATTGTGTTGGAACTACTAGTCCTGCAGCCACATGGTTAGCAGGGCCAGGGAGACAATCCTCCAAACTAATCCTCCCCCCTTTTTTTTTTCCTGCCAGGTCATTTCCTCCTGCACAGCTGCATAACCACTAGTATTAGCAGAATGAAACATGGTGGGAACACATGGTTGCAAGGTGGGAAAAGATCGCTCCTGACAGCAGCTAGCACTTCAGTCAGCTAAGAGAAGCAGTGAAACCATAGCATAAGAATCTGTTCCTGCAGCTTGGACTACAAAGCAGACGTAGGCAAGCTAGATTTAGACTGTGTTTGAGTATTAGGGCAGAGAGCTCAGGCCAGGCAGACCGCCCAGGATGTACCTATGTTCTTGGGTAGTTTTCATCCACAGATAGAGGAAAACCATCAATACACAATTGCAATTCTTTCCAACTCTGCAAACGGCAGTGCTTCTCTTCTACAGGGCTTAAGGCAGCTCTCACCAACAGCTGAAGCAGCCTTTACACTGACATTGATGGAACCAGATCAAATCTGCAGCACACAAAACCAGCAACAAACAGCAGCTGCTGTATTGTCCCCTGTGCTGCCCTGCTACCACATTCTTATGATTTCATTCTATGTTTTTTGATATCTCAAAGCCCCAGTTCCTGGAATCAAACATAAGAGTAAGTGTATCTGCCTCATTTAAAGAAAAAACCAAAGTGTTCTCCAATAGCTTTGCAGAGAAGTTTAGAGGTACAGAAAAAGAGTGGATTAATTAGGACAATACTGCCCCCTTAAAGAAACAAAACAAAACAAACCTAAATCAATCCCTACCTTTAAGCCATCCTTATGTTTTTGTTTTTAAAATCTTAGGACTTTTTATTATTTATTATTTTAATACTTTAAAATAGATGTTTACTCTGGAACTATTCCAAGAGACTGACAAAACATGAACACTAACAAAAAAGAAGGCAAAATTGCGCTGATACCAGCAGCGCTGACAACACCATGTCCTAAAGAAGGAGACTGTTGCTGGAACGTGTATCATTTTGTCATAACTGAATGTCTCCCTTTTCCTCACAGTATTTATTTGATGCACATAGCAAAGCTGTAAAACACACAATATAAGGTCAGCTACAAATTGCCACAGAAATACCATCTCTGAGATTCTGAGACTTCTGTTGGAGGAACTGCAAAGACCTGCACTGAGCTCAAGAATCTAAGAAACCCTCCACTGTGGACTGGACTTCAGAGGGAAAGCGAAACAAGAACATACTCATGTTTGAGAAGAAATCACGGTAGATCAGTTTCTACTAGTGAAAAGGTCTTGTTCTGCCCATAGCACAACAGCATCGCATGCAACCTCTCAGAAACAGGTACAACCTGCCTTTTGTACATACACCCCTTCTGGTAAGTGAAAGAAGGACCTAGGAAAAAATTACTTCATCGGTAGAGATTGTATCTCCTCCAGACAAACCAAATGCTGCTACACAGAGACTCAAAATTGTAACAGTCACTTAAAAGAAAAAGAAAAATAAAAAACAAAACCAGCAAACCACCAAGATAAAAGTTACTAACAAACACTGGTTCTTCTTAGTGACCTTCTGGTATTTGAGCCTCCATCAATTGCACCAAGGTCACTTCCCCCCCAGCCCCCTAGCCCTAGATCCAGGAAAACTAGTAACCGTGTTTCAGCAAAAGTAATTGTATTACCTAACCCTTATCTGGCCCTTTTTTATCTGTACCTCTCAAGAGGTCGATATCACTATCTGCATACGATACCACTATTTGCATGAACTCCATCAGTAGCACACAAGTCACTTCAAAGCATAGAGTGTCCAGTACTAAGCCAGTAGCTGCTGTCACCAACAGTGAACCCAAAAGAAAACATCCATGAAGCCCTGTTCTATGCTAAACCATAAAAACACCCCCTATCTAATCTACTGACTTGAGAACTTGAAGATTGTGGTATAATATCAACACTGAGTCTCTGGACTTTTTGTTCATTTTAACTTCAGGAATTGTCAACAGCTGTATTATCTTACAGGTGTTCACTCAGCCTGACCCTGTTTTTCTTCCTCAGGCTACACACCCACTGAAGCCAGTGGAAGCTTGATCTTCTCAACTGGGCCCTACATTACTTATATGAAAAGCTTTGCTGCCTCTGGCTGTGCAGTGGTTAAAGATGGGCATCTTTACCTGCCCATCTGTGGTAGAAAACTGAGATAACTGGACACATTCTTTTATGTCCATAAGGATAAGAAATGTCCACAGAACAGTTCATAATTAGCTGTAAAAAAAAATGAGTACTGACAATAGGGATATGTTTATTATCACCACCCATTTCTGACTGAGAGTCAGTTATACAGTCTGGATGTGCCCTTCCCTCCCATTCCCTTCCATCCCTTGGCAAAAAAAAAACCAAAAAGAAACAAAAAAAACCCCAATACCCTTGCTGCAAAACACTTCAGACAATCAAGAGCTTATCTAGGCATCTCAGTGATTTAACAGTGTTACGCATATCCTAGTATCACAAGAATATGTTTTACCTTGAGGCAAATGTTTTAATTTATGTGCATGTGAGCTATTTGCAATACCTCCACCAAATGGAGCCCATATAACCCGTCGGATGGCTTTCACCCAATCTTCCATTTCATTCTGGGAATTAGCCATAAGCAGGAAAGTCTCATGATTGACAGGAATCTTTTCCCGGTCCCCCGCACCACCTGAAAGACAGAATACAAATCTCTTTTAGCATCTAGCCCAGAAGAGAGTAACCTATGTTTAAAACCACCAAAAGTCTGGGTCAAAATGATCAAATGATTATTTCAATTAAAAAGTTTTACACACAACTCCTACTCACGTGCTGCAGCACCCACAAAGCAGAGGTTAGTATAAGATCAAAGCAGAAGTGCAAAATGTGCGTTTCCAGTGTGGGAACCTGGTGATGTTGTACCCACTGTCCCAGCAATAAGCAAAGGGAGAGCACAGGCTGTAAGACGCTGCACAAAGGGTGCAAAATGAATTCCATGTACCCGTGATGAGAGATTATTACCCAAAAGGGGGATCAAGTGAATCATAAGGCATTTTAGTGTTTGAGATGCAGAAGTCACACGATCATCTGCTTTCCCCAAGTCCCTGGGAATTTCTAGATTCAATATAGAAAAAAAAGACTGCTCGGGCAGGGGGGTTAGACTAGATCTCCAGAGGTCCCTTTCAACCCTGACCGTTCCGTGATTCTGTGACCCATTCTGATTTTGCACCCAATTCAGAAGGAACGCTTTGAAGAGGAGTTAAGACTTGGGGATATGAACCTGACTCTGCCGCTTGAAATAAGAACTTTAGGAGCTATTAAACATCGGCACACAATATCTCAGGAAAGTACCAACCAGAATATCAAATGCACACAAGCTGTCATATACATCTGTCACTTGTGGATACTCCAAGACTTAAAACATTCTCACTCTTCTTTTCCCATTTTCTTTTTAGGTCAGCACCCACTTCAGTCAGTTTAAGCCATCCCCTTACCCCTCATTTTATGTTCCAGAGCTGGATACAACCTAATGACAGCCACATAAACACATAAAAGCTTTACTGGAACAGCCTCTATATAAAAAGGCTACTGATCCTGTCCAACACAGCAGCTGCGTTACTAGCAGCCTGGAGCTTCTCCATCACCATGGAAACTGCCTTTGGCTTTGCTACAGAGATAACATCTTAGCCATTGTGTCACTGTCATTTCCACGCTTACATGGCTTTCAGGACTTACTGGCAAGCTAAAGCTGCCAGCCTGCGCTGAGCAGCTGAAATTGCCTGTCCATGGAATTCAGAGATAAGAGCAGGATGATGGTATGCGGTGGTTTCTGCAGAACTGATTTAGTGTACACAGAACATGCGCCTCCTAAATCCTTGCTAATCAGGGGAAAGAAGCAAGCTGGGAGCTGCCTGCAAGCCAAGGAAGTACTTATTCTTGCTATTAATTGTTTCCTGGCCTAGACACCCTCATGGATCATATGTTGACTTGCAAAGAAAAAGGGGTAAGGTGAGATGTGTTGGGAAGGATTTTGTGGCTGAGAAGCAATTCACTGAACTGGGAAACTGAGGCAGTCTTTCAGTAAAGAAGAGAGACAACAGCCACCCGGGACTAGGCATGCAGCTTAAGAAACAAAAGCCACGATGCTTTTCCCCCACAAGTATCCAAATTCTGCTTCTTTCCTCATAGCATTCTCTCGAACAGTCTCCCATTCTGAATTTACTGAATGATTCATATTCCTTGAGACACACAAAGCAGAACAGCTCTCTAGCTCAAGGCTGGGATGCAGACGTCTCAAGAGATCAACACTCCACTATACTCCACTGCAAGAAGGACATACTTCAGCCTTGGCATGCAGAACTGTCAGAGCAGGAAATTACAGTCTGTAGAACTCTTGTCACAGCCTAATTCTTTTACCAACATAGCCAGCATCGTGGTGAAAGCAGAGGTCACCAGGTCTAATTCTTATATGTTACCTGGCAGACCTATTGCTATGCCCTTTCACAACCAGATATCTTACAGGAGATACGATAGCAAGAAAGATGCTTTTCACAGCCCTCAGCACACATCAGAAACAGGGTTCAAGATCTGGCAGATAGATGCCCTGAGCTCAAGCTAACTCTTCAAAGGAATGACAGTCTCAAAAAACCATGTACTGTATGGGTCACACCACCAGCAAACAACTGAGCTTGGTCAAGATAAAATACAGACCCTATTCTTAAATTTAAAGCGACCCTGCTGAGATCTGGCCCACCCAATCCAAGAAGGACAAGAAGAGACCAGAATCTTAGCTTAGAATTAATTACAGACCGCAAATTTAGTCAGAACAGCTGAACTAACCCATGCAAAATTGCCCTATGAAGCATAACAAGCAGGAAGGATGAAGATGACGTCTTACTGGACTTCTGCAGAAGTGATGTCTCAGCATCTTCCCACTGAATCACTGTACCTCAGGGACCTGATTACAGCTCCCCTTCCCCTAAGATGTTACTTTGGACCAGCCAGCTGCCTACTAAACCTTCATGGGCCTTTTTCACGCAAGCATTTAGGGGAAAAAAAAAACATTCATACTTCTATTTGAGTCTGAAAAAAGTAAAAACAAGATGGGAAAAAAAGATTCCTGTGTACACTAGACCTGAGACTCTGCCAAAAACTACATAAAGCTCCTCCATGGTTGGCTTTCCCCACTGAAACTTTAAATAGGAGCAAGGTCACGACCCTACAAGCTGCCTGTGGGAGAGTCAGTAGTGACTAGTCACATAAGTACAAGCAAATTAAGACTACTCCATGCACAGAGACAAGGCTCAGAAACAAAAATGCACTTCAGAATTGCTTCTTAGGGAAAGTCTCATGTGTTCACATGACATGAATGTGCAGTGGCAGAGCATACAGACCCACCTATAAACTATTATTTTTCTTAAATAACATTTTAATCATGTTCCTTTCCACACACGGCTGGCTCCTTTCACTACATCCTTGAGGCAACAAGCCTAAAGGGCAGGGTTCAGACACGTCTCTCTACGTTGTTGTAACATTCAACAGGTTTTGAGTCTTAGTAGTCACAAGAATGAGAAACAGCTAAATTCAAACACTTAGATCTTCCTTAAAAAGAAAAACAACAAGGAAACAATGCCACATACACCTTCTTCAGAAGTCCAGAATTTTACTCAAAATTTACAAATGCTTGCTTTTCTGGGCTCAGACCCAAACAAGGATCTTCTTATGGGTTTGGGATTTGAGTTAGCAACACAAATATTGTATCAATTCAAACACCCTAGTCTTTAGGGTTTTAGGAACATAATTGTCAACCTTCCTGCCTAGAAACACTTGGATATAGAATTTTAGTTTTGCCTCTCACAGCAATATGAAGTTTGCATTCAGATACTGCATTTAAACCTCTCCTCTGCCACTAACAGAGCTCCAGCCCTTATTACGGTTAGACTCTAACCCTGCACCGTGTGAGTGCTACTTCCACTGTGTAACTCTTCTATTGTGTAACAGGACTCTGGCCACACAGCACCGTGATAGGGAGAAACACTCTACTAATGATTTTAAACACAGACAAGGGCTTTCTAATCCCTTGAACATAAGTTCACACTTATCTTTAATCAAGCTCCCGTACAAACAAGATTGGCCCTCAGGGACCAGCTCTGTGTAGTTCGGGATTGCCATGGGCAGACATTCCAGCCCTTCTGCTCAAAGTTACTTTCATCTCTAGACCAGAGGAAAAATAAAACTGTCTGCAAACACAAACAGAGTGCAAGCACCTCAGCAGATGTAGCAGAAGCAGAGGGTTTAACTTTGGGGGTGAACAGTCCATCTGCTTCAGCGTTAACTATGACCAGGGACGGGATCCAGTATTCAGGCACCTGCTCTGCTGCAGATTTCCAGTGCACATTGGACAACGGGCACTGGATTCCTCAAAGCAAGGTGCCAGCACTACTTGCCTCGCTCCCACACGTACAGAAACTGAACAACTTCAAGACTGGGAAAGGTGACAGAAACCATACAAGTACATACAGTAAATGTAATAGCCTGGAAAGATTAAGGGACTTGTTTTGCTACTGCTCACCACCAAAAGTGCTGCAGGTCCCAGTTGACTTCAATGCTTTGCCACCCCTGTGTCAAGGTACCTTTGCCAAGTTGCTTTATGTACACTGGTAGGTACTTTTGCCCCGAGGGAACAGCATAGCCTCAGGCCCCTAGCTGCATCGCATGAACACTCCCTCTTCCAGGCCCAGAGCAGCTAAAGTTGGCAGAATTGCTCTCCTATGCTGTCTGCTCATGTGGGTTGTGCAACTGCACTTCATATGGCCCAGAGCCACCTGCTGCTCATGTCAGCTGTCTAGCATACACCTCAGAGTAACGTGCCATCTCCAAATCCTTAATAACAGCCCTCTTTTCAGCTCTCCCCCATGCCCCACAATAGGGAAGATTAAATACTGAAAGACCAGGGCTAAGTGACTTGCTGAAGGTCAGATGGAGTGCTGCAACAGCAGCAGAAATAGCAATCCACGTTTCAAAGCCCTATTTACTGAAAATTCTTCCTTTTTTGAAATTCTTCCTTAGTCTGATGTGTTCACTGGAAAGTACAAAACATCAGGCTGCTATTATGCTATATCTACGTGTTCTGCCCTGTGTTCCTATAACAGATGTTCAGTTGCATCTCTCTCTCCCTTTATACAGCTGTTTCCAGCAAGGAAACATTGGAATTTCTTGTTTGCCTTGAACTTCATTCACACAAGCTTAACCTTCTTAAGATCATTTGTGGAGCTAAGCCTTAGATCCCCTTTGTCTGTATAGAAACAGAAGTTCAGGAAGAATAGCACTGAACTTCCTAGTAGGAGATGTTCCTGCCCCATTGCACATAAAAAGAGAAACTTTTCTATTCTCAGATGAAGCTGCTGTCAGGTTCTGCTGAAGTTGGCAGCTTCTTTTTTTGTTCAGATTATTTCCCTTCCTTCTCCCTCCCATCTTGTTTGCCTTTCACCCATTTCTTACATCATTCTGGTTACCGATGTGCTTGGGTATTGTCATATCAACTCTACTGAAAATTTATACAATTACAAATGCTTGTATACATGTATATATTTACATGTTTGCATTGCTTTGGTGTGGATAGTAGAGCGGTATTTTAAGTAAGAGTGAAATTTACAGATGGCCATGTGCATGCCGCTGCAGCCCATGGGGAGGCAAATGGCAGTTCAAGGCTGAAATTATGAAAGGGGTGGCTGGTGGGTACCGCAAGGCCCAGCTGACATGTTTGCCCTTAGTACTAAAGCGTGTAGAGACAAGAAGCCTTTGATTGCAGACAAGCAGCAACAAAGATCTTGACAAATGGACAAAAACTATCACTCACAGCTGAAAAGAACAACTGCAATGATTCATCTTCCCTTCCCTGATTGTCTTGAGTATCAAATTCAGGGCTCTAAGATCTCTTCAATAATGAAGGAAGGTGAAAAATGAGGTAGATGAATTCTGCCAAGATTAAGGGCAGCTCTATTAGGGAGAATATTTCTTTGCACAGCAGGAAAAAACAAAACCAGCCAAGACAAAAGAAGTATTAGTGAGTAAGCAAAAGGTCATTAAGAATGCTTGGACTAGTCACTTCAAACCTAATTCCATTTCTTTAATCATTGCCTTTGATTCTGGCTAATGCTACCCTGAGCATTGCTCCCCCCAACCAAAGTTTTCCAAGAGCCTGAATGCTAGTGATAGACCACATCTATTATACCTGGATCTTGGGTTAACCCACCATCAGCATGCAGTTTAAACTTAAACTAATCAGTAACAACTTTACAGCTATTTTGCTGTTTTTTTTTCCTGGGTGATCCTTTAACAGAAGGGAAAACTTGCTTTGAATACAAAACTGATCTTGAAATGCTCCATTTAGGCTACTTGAGAAGAGCAAATGCAGTAAGAAAATCCTAAAATAGTCAAAGAGCGACAGATAAAAATAAGGAAAACTGACAGGATCTACAAGGATATGATCTGTGAATAACTGAGCAGTACAGTAAACAGTGATGTGTGCTTGCCATGATTTTTGTATTTCTATCTGTATATCTATACCCCCCAACTATCTATACACGGGACTATCCAAGTTGGAAGTTGATTTGGAAGCTAAGAGTAAACTCACGATCACACTTTAAAAAGCTTATAAGAAAAAAAAAAAAAAAGAGGTTTAGGGATTTAGTATCAATGGAGTACAAATAAAAGAAACAAGCTTTGAATCAAAATAAATTTATTGTGTCTCAGTTCCAATGGACAACACAATGGTAATTTTTCCTAAAAGAAACATGCACCTTTATAAGTGAAAGATGTTTTATTTCCAGAGTTTGGAATGAGTTTGAGGGGATTCTAACATTCAGCTTCATTTGGTTGTGTCAATAAGGAAAGTTCAGTCTTAAATACCTTTTATTGTACAGGGTAAATTCAGCTCATAAATTGACATGGTTCAAATTTTCTTAGGGCAGGATTTACAAGCATGCACTAAAGTCTCATTGACTTTTCAGTCAAATATAAATGCTCAATTTCCTTAAACGCTTTTCAATCCACCAGGGTTAATGACAGCTACAGGTAGAAGACCATCAAGTTTTCCCCTAAAAGCCCTTGCAGAGGATTTTCACGAGTCTAAATGATTTTTAGATCCCAGATCTTAGACCTTATCCCTTATATCCCAGAGAATAAAACAAAGGCAGGCACTCTAAAGACACTGCTATCTATAAACTCATCCAAAGGCCTGGTGATCTGTTCATCCCTCCCATGCCTTCTGTGGTTTCAGTCACCATTAAACTGCTTCAAAAAACACCAACAAAGAGATTAGACCTCAGAACTGTGGTTTCTTATGCAAAAATTCTGACAAGACTTAACATGAACAGAGGTACTACAGCTTCTCTGTATTGGTACACAGACTACATAATGCCCTTAAAAACCTAAGGGTAGTGCTCTATTTCGGTGGTCAGGATTATACATATGATTACTAAAACTATATAAAAGAAATTAAGATTTGGTTTAATCTTTGGCCTTTTAGATAGAAAAAAATGTATCAGGTCAAGCTAACTTGTCGCTTTTTAACTCCTGCCTGGAGATGCCTTTCTTAATATGTGTGTGACCCATATTACTCTAGACTTATCTATTCATTAAACTGGTTAATGCTACTGGTCACTTCAAATAAACCAAAACCTTGAAGATAAACAAACCCATATTCCAGGTAGGCCACATGCTGGTAAGTGATGTCGCACTTCAGGAACCATGGCAAACAGAAAAAAAGATGCAAGATAAGAAGAAAGGAGAAAGAATGTGAAGTAGACTTAAAAGAAGAGCAAGCAGCATTGTGAACAAATGCCACCTTGAGCCCCTGCTTTCATTTGCTCAGTGTCCTGTAATGTTTAAGTCCACTTAAGCTGATATTTTTATTGTGTGTTTTTTTAAAATGTGCTTCATCTGCTTTAGGCTGAGCTGTGAGGAGTTTCAGTAAAACACAGTTCAGTCATTTTTTACGTTACACTTCTGGCATTATAAACATATTTATTGTAATTGTACTGCAATGCTCTCATGCCTCCTTGTTTTCAGTAATTTGAAATTTCAGAGAGAGGACACTACTATTCTGCCTGGGATGTGCTGCTCACTGTGGCCACAATACCTTGGGGCTAAGGTGAATTCACAACTGTGGGAAGGCCATTTCTACTGCAGCATCCCGGTATTTAGAGTTGAGGTGATCCCAGGTGATAGGCAACTGCTAAGTACATTGGTTTTTTCTAGGAAATAGCATGTCCCTTGCACCAACACAGCTCAGACACCATTCCCTCCAGCTCCTGCCCACAATTACTTTGTTCCGTAAAAGGAACGGCTGTTAACTGTGATCTTGCTGCCTCCCTCACAAGAGAGTTTCGGAAGCCTGTGAAACATGCCACCAGCTGTGTACAGTATCCCTATAACTAAGCTCTATTGTTATTGCTTTGGGGTTTGTATCAGCTTCTATTAGCTAGTAGCAAGAGATGAAATGTCTCCAGCAAGGTCACAGCTAGTTTAGTAAGCCAGCAGAACTATACCAAAAAGGAATCGATCAACAATAATTAACGAGGAGTAACTACTACACCAACAATTGCTAAGAGCTGCATGACACCACTTCGCCTCCGCTGCGACTTGTGCGTTTCATCCCGAGTGTGAATTCTTGAGTACTGATATTCTAATTATGTCCAATGATGCCTCAGGGGTTAGACTGTCAAATAAGTGACAGTTTGCTCAATTAAACCCTTGTGGCTCAACTCAAATAATGTTTCCTGATTGGGGATTACTGTGCAGACCGAAAATGTTCACTTCAAAACCTAGATCGTAAGAAGCTGCTGCTAGCTCTGTTAGGTGGAGGTCTCAGTGCGCAATGGCATGGTCACTGCCTCTTAGAGCAATATCTGCTGACAAAGCGGACAAATTTAGGGTGTAGTGTTGCCTCTGCTGACACTAACACTGTTTTGCCTGCCAGGCAACAGGTATCTTGCCACCTTGGCACCAGCTTCTCACTGGAAAAAGAAAGTTCCTACTGGAAAGGAATCTGAAGGTGTTGGGAGCCCAGGCACAGTTGTGGTTCAGCTTCTTCCATTTGCACACACTTGAGCTTGAGGAGTTCACAACCCCCTTCTTCAAAATCTGTCTGACATGTCACCAGCTTTTAGGGAGCTGTTCAACCTCATGAAGTGTCCGTCTTTGACAAAACGGACAACTTCTGTCTCTCTACAGGTGCCTGGAGGGAGGGGGGAAAGAAAGGCCTTTTCTTCCCCTCACAAAACAGGATCCTAACACCAGAACAAAAGCAAGTCTGTGGTAGTGATGGCAAGTGGGGATGACAAGAGGGAGAAATAAAAGGTTGCACAGCTTTTTCCCCAGCATGTTCCACAGACAGCCTTGTACCAACAGCAGGCTGCTTTCCTTTACCCTCCGCTCTCCCACTCTGGAAAACTAACCCTTGCAGACTTTCTTCAATAGATTTCATAAGTTACATCCTTTACAATGATGAAGCGTGGGACTGCCTGGGCTACACCAAGCTCCTGGTCATTTCATTGTCCTCTGGTCTGGATGGAAAGGGAATGAATTTTTTTCCTCAGGCCAGCAGAAGCCACGCACTCACAGGGAGCCAATTCAGGTCAGCCCGCTGGCAGAAGCTGTGTGACTGCCCCTGTACAGCACATTGCAGGAGACACATAAGGCAATTATGAACTTGAGGATACAAAGAAGTAGGTTATGAAAGACTCAGAAAACAGTGGCATGTCTATGCAAAGCAAGCTACACAGCTCCACGTGGTTCTCCAAAGCAGCAAGTGCTCAACACATCTGAGGAGTGTATCAAATTATATATTCCAACTGTGGTTATGTTTACACATTATTATAAGGGAGGAAATTCCTTCCTGACCAAAGATGATGACACTTCATGCTTTGAAATATCTGAATGAAAATGACTGGATAATTTTTATGCATTACCATGCAACCACAAGCAATTTTCTAATTCTTATAAATTTCTTCAAATCTTTAACACTAAAGAGAAGAGCTGAGGGAAATTTTAATTCCTGATGAGGAATGACTTACCACAACATCAGAATGGCAAAGTTTGATCTATTTTTCTTTGACAACTTAATCCTGGAGAGATAATATCCAAGAAGGCATTCTTCTGACTGTTGTGCTCACATTTTCCAGGTCTGCTCAGCAATAAGAATGAAGTGCTTCTCGCACTTTCTAAATAAGTCTCTCTACAACTATCTTCTCTTCCTCCTCACCCCTCATATACCTTTTTTTTTTTTCCTTTCCCCTGTAGCTGTTCACCATGCTACCAAAGACATCCTCACTGTATTTTTAAAGGACTACGTGGCTCCCATCTTAGCCAATGCTCTGGACTTTGAACTAAGGAGAATTGAGGTGAAGCCATCAGCTGCTACAGCTTCAACTGTAGACACCAGAGCTTTTAGATGAGCCTATAAAGACTCTGATTCTCTGTAGACTGAATACAGAGTTCTGCAGAAATTCAAGCCAATCAATTACAAACGTTATTTTCTTCAGTGAAGCGACTGAAGCTTTACAAGCACAGTTTTGGCAGCAGCAAATAAATGGACTATCATTAAGGACTCAACAGTTGCAGACTTTGTTTGTACAAAAACGAAGCTATTTTTCACATTAATGCAGAAAAGGGATTGAAATGCAAAAGAATAAATGCTGCAAGACCTTTGGCAAAACGTTGGCAAATTTGGAAAAAGCCCTTGCCAATATTAATGATGAGGCAATGTAGATGGAAGTACTACAGATCTAAATCCAAACTTAAGAGCTCAGGGATATTCTGATCCAAGTCCATAGCCTTGCTACATTTTACACAGAATAACAGTTTTACAGCAGTCTCCTTCTGTATCTGGCTATACATGAGTAACCAAAAGATGACTGCATAACCCACAGCACTCTTCACTGCAGCAGCAGTGCTCTTTGGCAGAAAAGAAAGTTCATATTTGTCACTCGGGCTCAGCGCTGCAGCTGCTCAGAACAGAACTGTGGATGGCTAATGGACTCAAGGCTGTGATGACGCAAAAATCAGGGGGTTCAATTCTTTGTGCTTTAGGACAATTGTCAGTGAATCGCCATCAGAACAATGCTTCAAAAAAATCAATTCTAATTCTCTCCACCCATTGGCAATGGAAAAATTCCTCCCAGTTAATAGCTTTATCAAGAAGTCCACAGAAGTTGGTTAATCATTCGCAAGATGAAACGTCTTTTTGAAAAAACATGCTGATTTAGATCTGATTTAAAAAGAAATGAAAAGAGGCTGTTGGGTAAACAACTTTTCCTGAGAGACATCTTCAGTTGATAGACTCGTTCCCACTCATGCTCTGTTCTGAGTATTGATGGATTTCCCAGTGGAAATCCAGTCTGCAGCATTCGCTGCCACTATAGCATACCGAAATACTACAGATGTACCCTTCAATTGAATCCCATCTTGATGCTTGTATGTCTCCTCTGTGATAGGCCAAAGGCCTGCACACAGCTTGTCAGAAGAGACGCTACCTAAGATATTCACCTTTGCATTGTAGAGGCAGAAAATAAAGCTCAGGTGCGTATCATTAGAAGCCACACCACAGTTCAGGACGACTTCTTGTAAAAGCACATTTATAGTTTGGGACTATTGACAATTTTCATCACGCACAGAACTACCTCAAACATGGTCTTGCAAGCTTCCACTCCCACACTGCAGAATGCCCACCAGCACCAAAGCAACCAGCTACTGACCTGTGGCTGTCCAGCTCCTCCAGACAACAGCAACCTGCTTCTGGGCTAGTACGACCTTTCCTGTTTCTACATGTCTGTACTCATGGACTGGGGCAAACTCCATTAATGTGACCTCCTTCCTGCAGAAATCCTTGAACTTCTGCTGTTCTTCCTAGACCTGCATAGCACTGTAGTCTAAGTGCTCTCTACTGGTAGTCTTCCCCCAGAACGGTTTGCTAACAGAAGCGAAATCCTTGTATTTGAAAACCAGGATCAGCAGCCTCTTCTTCACTATGCCAGCTTGCACAGTCTCTTAGCAAAGCACGTTGTCACCTTCCAAGGGCTATGCTATGGTTCCAGAAGGTCCTTCAAACCATCTTATGCTCTTTGATAGCTTACAGGTCTTTGTTGTGCTTCAAGCAAAGGCTGCTGATTAAATCTAGTTCACAGTCATAGCCAGACAGATTCTCTTTATTAAGAAGTCAAACTAAAAGAATTGCTACACAAGGGAGCACCGAAAGGAGACAAATGCTCAAGAGACATTACAGTTTATGCTTTACATTAAGGTTTATGGCTGGACTTGATGATCATAAAAAACTTTTTCCAACCTAAATGATTCTATGATTACAGCTCAAAGGAATGTGCCCCAGAAGTCCTGAAGTCTCACACAGGTATGTACAGCAATCAAGTGTGATACTGCAACTTTCTCCTGGTGTGAGAGCATCATTTGCTGCATGGATGCTCACACTGGCTAGCCAAACTCTGTAAATACACTCCAGTTATGTCTAGAACAAGAAACATTACTTTATAAAAAATCTCCACTTTCCCTAAGCTTAAATCAAGTACCAGGTAAAGGGACGGAGCAGGTTTATCACATGCAATTTACACATGCCCATTTGGGACCCACATATTCCGGGGAAATCCAGACATCAACATATTTTATGATGTTCAAATACAGAAGATGAAGTTGTTACCCCAAGGAACAGAAAGACCTTGCTCAATGCACGTTGTGATATACTATTCAAACAGAAATGCCAGGCATGCCAGTTTAGCTGTTTTTGCTGGAGTGACATTAACTATAACAAATTAGATCTAATTACACAGATTTAGGCCACTGAGAACAAGCAATAGGGTGGGGCTGGTGGAATACCACCCTCATTGCTTAGAATGCTCTCTGCAGGCTACATATTTGGGTATTTTTATGCTTATAGAAGCAGAAGGCTCATTCTGACAATGCTGACATTAGAGGACCAGCTCCACAGATACATTTAGCCCAGTTGGTCCACTAAGAAAAATGAGAGCAAGAAACAGGGCACATGTCTGCCTCGTGAGCCTCCTGCCTATCCTCACCCCGCTCCTTTCTTGAGAGCGCAGAACTGTACGCAGCCATTGCAGGCAGCACGTTATAAGAATTTCTGTCTTTGCAGTCAAAGGCAGGATAACAGCCAGAAACCAGGATCTGCCCAGCCAATGACAGGCTATATTAAAAAGCCTTCCAGCTTCTGTTTCAAAACAAAGAAATCTTGATAAGCCTGAAGCCAGCAGCTGCTGCCAGCAGCATGCTGCCTTCCTTACCTTGGGGACACCTGCTGAGCTGCTGCCTGTTTAATATTACATTAAAACAGCAGCTTTCCAGATAATGAATTATGCATTTGCAGCAAAGCTGTGATATGCAGGGAGCCAGGGAGGACAAGGTTTGGAAATGGAAGAACTATTTGTGTTAATGGTCTGCAAAGCTGGGAAGAAAAAAAAAAAAAAAAAAAAAAAAAAAAAAATCACTGATGGCTTTATGATTTGTTTGAGCCCTAGTCAGTTAACAGAGGGAATCAGGGGAGTATGGAAAGTGCCTCTTTCTCCTCCCTTCCTCATTCTTTATTGGGAGCAATCAGGTGAGTTTGAAAGTCCCCAAAAGGGCATACAAACGTAAAATGAGGGAAAAAAATAACAGCTCTAAGACTGCATGGCTTGTGACTGTAGCCAGTTTTACTGCCCTAGCATTAAACATACAGAAGGTTACGTTTTACCCCTATTTTTATTTAAACAGTCCACAGTATGAGAGCAAGAACCCAAGACAGTAGTAAACTATTGCCTCGCCAGTCTGATCTCTGTTGGTTACCTCTCTTTAAGAGGGAACTCAACCTATAGTCTCTGAAGCCAATCTGGCAAACACTTGCCAAACAGACACAGCTCCAGAGAGGAGAATGAATAATTCTCTTGCCTTGTTTAATTTAAGTTAGGTGATCTGGATATCTAGGCACAAAAGCATTACATAAAAGTGATCATAAGGAGTGAACATATATGCAAATGCATAAATACACATCTGTAAGCCTTAAATGCTTCTGTTTACAGATATTCTAGTCCTGTCCATGTTGGCATCTAAATGTGAGTGAAAGCTGATTCTCAGAAGGAGGAAGACAGTAAAAAGAACTCTTCATACCATACACCTTTATCCTAAGATGAGCTTCATCCAGTTCAGTTCTTTTACTTTTCTGTCCAATAAAAACATCCAACACAACTTTTTTCAGATAAGGAATAGTCACAGCACAGTAACTGCAAAACAATTTTATGATAAGTATATGCAAGTGGAAGTGATTTTAGTGTATTTAGCTATTAACAAAAAAGTTAAATGAAATAAAAAGAAATATGTTCCATTGCTGGAATACGCTTGTCACAGAACTAAACATCAGTGTTTCAGGGGTACAGGCACAGAGAGGTTAAAATGACCTTCCATCAGTGGAGAAGTGCTGCATAAAAAAAAAAAAAAAAAAAAATCCTTCACATTCCACAGCAAGAAATCCCTACATACCAGTGGAGAACTGAGATACAGAGACACTAAATGATTTCCAGTATGATATCAGCTAGCAACTAGCCGAGCCAGGGATGAAAACCAGAACTACCACATTCAGGCACCCTGGATTAATCAAACACTGATTCTCATAAAGCAAAGAATACTTTTTGGAAGGTCAGTCACATGCAATTGCAAAGGCAGTGCCAGCCCTAGAAAGCAGAAAGTAAAGAATGAGAGAGAACAAGCTGAACAGCGTGAAGATTGTCCCCCAAGCACAGGATGGAAAGCAGGCCACTTTCTCACCAAAGCAGTGCTCTTGAAATGGGAAAGCCACAACAGAAATTAGGAGTGTATTGTGTCTCAAAAAGCTGTTCCTTCACTCAGCAGCCCCAGTGGTTGCTTGGCACCCCCTCCTTTTTGGAGAGCTTTAACCGGTGAGCTGAAGTCACCACTCTCAGCAGTATACTCATGGCTCATTGAGAGCACAGCAGTGTGTTGGCCAACTCTGCCTCTCGAGCACTACACTTCTTGGCAGCGCTGGCCTCTCTGGCTGCTGAATCTCAGAGGCTTGTGGAGAAAGTGGCCTGGATCCCACAAAAGCCTAGATACTGGTTGGATAAAGCCCCAGTTCCACTCAGATTTTAATACTGATGAGGGAGATTTGCACCAGAGCCACATGGCTCTGGAATTCATTTGCTGAATGACAGATGTGTCTCTGTGGTGTCCTGCCAGCTCCTTTCACATCTCCAGGCCCATGGAGTCCTGCACGCTGTTTCCTGGAGTCTGACCACTCAAAGCAGCGCTCCAGAATGCCTGTGGGCTCATCCTCTACCCAAACACCTTGCTTTGATCCCAGACACCTCACTGTAATATGTTTGCTCCTTGCTGCCTCCCAAAGCTATAGAATGAAATTATTTGTAGGGGGTTTTAAAACTGATTTCTAGTCGAGGAACCAATCCTAAAAAATAATACTCTCACTGGCTCAAGAGGCAACAGCCTCCTTTTCTGCTTCATTGTGAGGCTTTTGTTCTATTTTCCGTACTGAAGCATCCACCAGACACATGAATAAGGAGTTTAATAAAACACAAAGGGTCACACTGCCTGGGCTTCAAAGTTGGAGGTAAAGGCACACACCACCACAGTTCTGGGTCTAGGTCTGCCTAATGATGGAGCTATCCATCTCCACTTCCCTCCCTGCTAGATTGAACTGGTGATCTATGTTTGACTGGACAAAGTATTAACATATGAGCAAAATCACGATGGTTCCTTTTCAACATGACTGTCATAGATGCAGAGCATCCTCATCTCCAGTCCTGGCCCCTATTCCACTCAAACACACAAGGTTGTATTGATTGAACGCTTCCTTTCACTGAGATAGTGTCTCTCAACTTCCCTAATGTGTATAAAACCACCCACCCCGCAAGCACATCAGAGGAGGAAAACAATCAGGCACAGACAGAAGGGAACAGGAGAGGCAACACCGCTCATGCCCAAATCGTGCCTTTAGCATGGCCACCCCGGGTGTCCACATAGACAGAAACTCTGAGCATACTAAAAGCAGACACTGAAAGGCTTATAGGTCAATACTGTGCAAAATGACCTAATCAGCAGCCTTCAGATATCCCGAGGTTGCTGGGTGTGGGCTGCTCTTCTCAGGCAGCAGCTAACAGACTCCCTCCCAGGAGTGGCAGCCACATCACTTGTCTGCTGCACATGGCATTTTCCCCAGCAGCTCCGTTTGCTGAACACAAAGAGCAAGCCCACAACATTAAAGAACAACCCCCTCCTTTGAAGCTGAGATTGTTTGGCTTGCCTGGCTACAAACTAAAACTGTGCCTTAATCATCCAGCTTTGAAGTCCTGTAAATCTACAGCTGCAGCAAAGTAAGGACCACTTGGCAATACAACATTATTTTTTTTTTTAATTAAAGAGGAATAGGCTTTGCTGGAGCTGAAACTTTCTTATTCCCCCCACAAGAAATGAAGGGGCAGGTGAAAAATCAATGGTGACTTGCCAGATCATATACAATTCTGACTGTACAACATTTTATAGCCCAGTTTTGAGTAGTGTTGAGCCAGTGCTCAGTGAACAGCCAAAGGAAAACAGAAATTTTATTGTAGGAGGGCATATAAGAACAGTCAGTTTTAACAACACATTTTTCATTGTTTTGATGCCTTATTTAAGGTGTGAGAGGGGCATGTAATTGATAAGAGTTTGAGGGTGCTTAAAACCGGTAATAGGAGAAATAAAGGAGCTCTTACTTGTATCTTTCCAGAATCTGTCATTGCTGTAGGTTTTACCAGAGGGTCAGAGTAGGCTAAGGATATATCACCAAAGGAAACCTGTGGGAAATCTCCATAGGCACAACAGTCTGCAAAGCAAAGGATGTACAGCAAGAGAGAACATTGTACTTCAGCTTGGCGGTTTCATTTCAGGGGTGTCTGGAAACTCTCTCAACCCCCACAAAACCAAATAGAGAATTAAGCCAAAACACACTGTAGCCTGGCCTGGAATACTAGTGAGAAAATAAAATAGAGCACATTGAAAATAAAGTTCACTTAGACAGAACTAGGCTTCACCCACAACCTGGTACAAACACTGTCCAAAGAGCTAAGAGGCAAAACCCTGCACTGCCTGTGGTTTCAGGCTATAAGACTCTGGAGAATCAGGTCCCAGTTCCCAGCTCTGCTGGCCTCTTCCTGTATTAATCTAGACAAGTTCCCTCTCAAGGCTGAATCAGGAGTGTTTATCTGGGACTCTTCTTTCCCATGTGACCAGCATTTCTGGCCCCGAAGTTGTCCACAGCCCAGCTCTTGTCCCTAGACCATCTGAACCTGTGGGAAAAAGATCATACACAAACCTCACAGCTCTTGATGGCTTGCTCCTTCCCTGGTCAGAGAGACAGAGAACAGCAAGGACAGACCCATTTGGAGCCTGTGGCTACTACAGCTTTTATGCAGCCACACTTTTGATGCTATGCCTAGGGCACTGTAATCATTTAATACCTTTTAACGACTACATTTACTTACTGGGAAGGATCTCCTTACTCAGATCATAGTAAAAACCTCTGCAAATGAAGTGCTTTCTGGAAGAACTAGAAGGGATTGCCTCAAGTAAGTGGATGGAAAGTGGCTCAAAAACTGGCAGGAGTCCAGCCTCTTCAAAGCAGTGTTAGTGATAGACCAATGTTAGACAGCTCATAGAGATGCCCAACTACCTCAGCACTCCCTAGCCAGCCATGTAGGTACTCCCTTCAGGCTTTGGCATTTCCCTTCCCAGACTGTCCTAAAAGCAAGAGGAGAAAGGTCAGCAGAGTAGCACAGGCATCAGAAGGAAGCAGGATCCCTATCCTGCCAGTGTGCCTGGATTAGGAGGTATTCTGGACAGCTAGATGGATTTCACAGATCAAAGATTTTGGCAGAAGCAGGCTCAGAGAGGCAACACCCTCTACCCTCTTTGGCACACAAAGATGCTTTTTGGAGTATTCAATTGGCTGAAAATTTTCGTATTGGTAGTGACTCACTAAGAATACAACTGGTTGCTGTTGGCTGAGCTTCCCTCAGTCATCTCTTAAAGGCCCAGATTATGCCCATCTTGATTCTGGTTTAAGAATGGTCACTTCATAGACCCCTCGTTTGCATGGGCTGGGCACCAAGCTACTGCCCCTGGTTCCTCACTGCCTTCCTGTGCACGCAAGAGACTTTCTCACAAGGCTGAGCTCTAGGGGTAGGCAGCTCCCAACAGATGCAGCACCACTGAGTCTATACCTACAGCCACAGCTCCTATCCCCTCCTGCTCCTTCTGGAGGCTTAGCCCTCTCCCGTGCCAGCACAGTGTCTGGCCCCAGATGCATGGGAATGCCAAATCATAGCAAGGCATCAACAAGGATCAGCTGACTAGGCAAAGGACTGAGCAGTGAGTGGCTGCTCCTCAGCTTCAAACTGTAACCTTTACAGGGTCACACTGACTCACACTGGGTGTCTAAAACCGGGCTCTAAGCCTAAAGGGACTGCTGCGCATCTAATAAATCACAGCTTCTTACCACAGAGCGGCAGAGAACATCTCGCAGCAAACAGGCAGGCATTCAGCAGGATGCACACACACAAAGCTCTTGTAGCAGGCATCAGGGTTGAGCAGGTTTATCTTCAGGTGCACCCACCAGAATAACTTTACCTTTCCTGGCTGTGCCACCAGCCCTTTCCTGCAATGCCTGCTGCTGACACAGGTAAGGCAGGCACCTTTCCGCAGCATCAGTCTAGAGAGACATTCCTACTGTCGCACGTGCTATAAGGGAAAGAAGCACCGGTCTGCTGAATGCCCCCAGCATATGAGCAAAGAAGGAGCAAAAATTGTCCTATGTCCCCTTGTAAAGTGGCATATATATACGCACACACTTCCAACAAAACTCTATAAATAAAAAACTTAGCAAAAGTAAATTAAGAATTCAGCTATAATCTTCTCTCCTTCATTCTAATAAGATCTTCACTGATATTATTCTATCCTTAAGAATCCCTGAATGGTTGTGTAAATTTGTGGATGTGCACGCATTTTGCTGAACAAAATACCAAGAAGTTGGTATCAGTGGCTACAGGTCAGCATAACTCAATTCTCCCATCCCAACTGCTAGTTCTTGTCGTGCAATCCCCTTTTAAAATAGGAACCCAGTAGGAAACACAAAGGTAGGTTAAAGGAAGCAAATTTGCATTTCTTCAAAACGTTTTCAACTTTAAACCTGTGATGAAAACCTATACAATTCCACCTTCTAACTATGCCTTAGAAACAATTTATATACAAACAAGGAACTAGGGAAATGCATATAATAAATAAATGCATATACATATAAAAATGCTTAGCCAGGTAAGCAAGTCAGATTCCTCAGATCCGCTGCAACTGATGCATGTCCCAGCTAAAGAAATCACTGCTGTTTGCCTCTATGCAAAACCCACATCTGGACTACTGACTAGATAACAAATGTCAAAGACCCGTGAACAAGAAAAATACAAGCAATGTGTTTCTTTATTAGTAGTTTATTATGTTGTCAATTTTTATAATACTAGAGGCAAACTGCTCTCTTGAAGAGTTTTATATCTACCTGGAGATAGAACAATCACAGTTCCTGGAAATGCCCACACAGCCATTCTCAAAGCAAACCTCACAACAGCGAGCTGAAAATCTACGCAGAATCATGCACTCAGGTAGCCCTACACAGGAAAGATGCTAAGAGGAAGCATGCTTTTCCTTCACTTGGTATTATTTATTATTTCAGTGTAGATTTTTTTTTAAATGCTCCTTTTGGACAACAGAAACAAAAATACTAGAGCATTACTCAGCTGCCCACCTAGACTTATCTGGAAAAACAAATATACACAGACATTCTGTTGCTGTTTTGTTCTGCATTAGGGATACCTTCCTTCTGCAAAACGTATGCTCCATGTTTAAAGGGTTAAACATTCTCTCGCTTAGTCGGCTTTACTGAATGTAAAATGCAAGATAATAACATACACTGTATCTTGAACCAAAAATGCACACAGCATAATAAAACCCCCTGTGCTAACCGACCGGCAGAATGAATAGATCCATTCCCACTGCTTGTTAATGCAAAATAAATCCTTTACTGTGATTTAAAGCAAAACAGACAACACTAAACACACCAAAAATATCATGACTTACCCTTTCGGAGACACTTGCTTTTCTTAAGATATTTGGCAGTAAAAAACGGCATGGCTGCTACACTAAGGTTTCAGTCAAAGCTGACCTTTTATTACCAAGTGCTAAGAGCAAAATGACCGGACCAAAGAGAGAAAGCAAATTATTATCCCAGATCTTTAAAATGCTCAATGATGAGCAAAGGGAATTTGGAGTGGGATAAAGTATGTCAAGTTGCACGGTGGGGATTGCAGATATCTTTCTGCTCATTAGCACTGCTGTTCGAGTTATTTAAAGTGTGCTCGGGGGAAATGAGGACAATTTCCATGACAATATGTACAGTATCATATAAGGAGGAAGCATTTTTTTTCAAGCAGAACTTCTGCATTACTCAGCTGCTACAGCAACCAACAATATGCTGAGAGGAAAGAAAAAAAAAAAAAAACCCACACATCAGGTTTGGATAACGTAGAAAAACTGATTCTATTAACCAGTTCTTGTCTAGAGTAGAAAATGTATCACTATAAGCTTCCCATGTTATGTCACTGGGCTATCCCCCATTTGCTTCTCAGGCACTTCTGGAAAACAGGAAGCCTCCTAAGCAATTAGGGAAATCGTCAGAAGGTTTTGATTCCAAACAGTCATCCCACCATCCTATGCGCCTCAGTTTCCCCATCTTTCAAATGGGGTGACAATACAGCCATGTTTGTATATGTAAAAATCTTTGAGGCTCTTGGACAGTAGGTACTAAGAGAAGAACAAGTGCTCAACCCCATTGCTTCACCCTCCGTGATTACGGCTGTTTATTTTCCCTCACTCCACGCAGCTGCTTTTAGGATCAAAGGCCACCTAAAAAACTCTTGCTTTTATTCAGCCAAGATAATCCAATCTGGAAATTCAGTCTTATTCTTGTTGCTTCTGCTGCCTCTCTGGAGAACTTAAGGCAGTTTGGTACTGGCTTTACATCCTTGGTAATTCCATAAAACTGGGACAGTACATTTAACCGCAATGACATTTATCCATGTCTGCCTCCTACTAATCATCAACCTCTAATCCATTCAACCGCAGCAGCTCTCATATGCAGGCAACACCTCTACCCTCACTCCTTAGAATATAAAAGACAATCCCAGAAATTTGACTATGCAGTCTTGGGCACATCAGTTTCTGTATGTCTCAAGTCTTCCTATGTGTAATGACTGGAAGATGGGACTCGCTCTTAAAAGCTCGTGGACCTGTCATGGAAAACATACAAAAGCAAAATATCTATACTTTGACGGGTGCTTAAGCTCTTGGCTTTTACTGCTTCCAGCTTTTAGGATACCACCAAGTCATCACTGCACTGAGATGCAAGTAAGCAGTTACCCGAAAGGGAGAACATTTATAACCTGTAACCAATAACCTATTGACTGGCTGGATTTGAAGTCAGCTTTCTAGACTAGCAAAGTAAGTGATCCAAAGGAAATTAGTACTATTCTTATAAAGTAAAAGAATGTACAATTCTACTATGCAGACTGCATAAACTGTGCACTCCACAAGGTAAAGAGCCTATAGCAGGGCCTTTTCTTGAACCATTTGTTGTCAGCTCACAAATATGTTCTTTTATTTGGAAATCCAAGTTTCATGCTCGAGGAAAATCCATTGAGCATGCAATCTGAAAAATCTTCGCCATAGTTTAGTATTCACAAATCTTGCAATGCTCAATAGGTGTGATGTATCTGTACCACCACACCAAAGAAACCAAGTCTCTGCTCTTTCGTTAGACAGTTTGGAAATCAGCTGAAAAGCTTTCAGACACACAAACGATTCTTCCATAGCAAACTTCAAGCTAAGCTCAGGTACTTATTTGAGCAAAAGGGTATTTAAGCACATATTGAGCAGAGAGGAACAGCAGAAAGGAAAGAAGTGAGAAAAGAGTCCCTGTGAGTCAATGACACAGCCAATTGCCACCTGCAGGTTGTGGGTTGGACTTGGGGAATTCACGTGATCTTGGAATGGGGGTGGGGGGTAAGCTACTTACTGTCCCTGCCCTTGGAGCTAGCCCAATACCATCTGCTTCAGAAGCTGGAAAAATCTTGTGCACATAATGTGCATGTACCCACTACTTGTGGATGTGCCACCCATGATCCGACCGGCATGCATCTCTTCCCCCAAAAACTTGGGGACACCACTATGTGTGAGCATGGAAGGAACTGATCTAGTAAAGCCTATCTACACCATATTTAATCTGGAAACAATGTCTGATCCTAATCTCATGTCATCAAAGACAACTCAAACTTTCTCTCAGATCTAACACAATTTATGGCCTCACAAATCTTTCCATGGATATCTGGAAATGTTGTGGAGGGGAAGGTGGGCATGGCATGGGGAGGGCAGGCTTTCCATCACTGCTAATTCCTTCCAGAAGACCCCAAACAAAGATTTACACTAGAATCTGGTTATTTTGAAGGAGAAACTCAGTAGTCAGGATGAACTGTCCAAGTTCATCCCTGAACCTCATGACACTTCCTCCTGCTGTCATTGTGTGGTACACGGGAAAAGACGTCATACCCAAAAAGCCCTTGGAATATCCCCTTTATCCTTCAGCTTCCTCTTTGCCAGCAGACATGCCCCACACACAGTGACACACCAGGCTGGAGTTTCTCCCAAAGTAAGTCTGCCTTTTTGCTCACAGTAAATTAAAAAAAAAAAAAAAAAAATACCCACTAAAACCACAGCACCACAAGGGAATTCCCTTCTCTGCCAGTTTAACATAGGGTCAAATTTAAACTAATACAGTAATCCTTCCCAGCTGACTAAGAATCTGGCCCTTTAATGACCTTGCATAAAACCCTACTACTTTTAACTCCAGTACCCCTATATTCTGCCTCATTTTCAACTCACTATGCCCTTGGAGCTAAAAGCAGAGCTTGGTCATCTGTTAGACTTGCAATTTCCAGGGAGAACTTTGAACTTATGCAAACAAACATTTGTGTCTGTCATCCAGGGCAATGAAACAGGCTCTTTCTCTTCCACTCCCCACCTCCTACTGCCACAACCTACTCTAAGGAACCCTAAAACCTAGTATCTTCATGACGGGGGAACTATTTATTCTTTATCCTCTAGTATTTTTCTGTTGCTCAGGCACAGCTCTCCTTAATCAGCTCTCAAAACAGACAGAGATCATGTGAAAATTTCTATCCTGACAAAAATCTGCAGACACCAAGAATAGGCTGAACTGGATGCGAACCCTGAAACATTATAATTCACCCAGCTTTCAGCCTGCTTCCTTTAGTAACGCTTTTAGAAAGGACTACATACAACCAGGACTGCAAGAAGTCTAAATATTTTTGTTATGTATCGTCACTCCAAAACCACATTAATCTATAGTTATTGGGTCACTCCTCTTTTGATCCTTCTCTTTCCCCCAACTTCAGATCCCAATTCACAAACAGAGATTGACTTCAGAGTGCACAGAGCACAGTCTTTGCTGTTAGCAGCAGGCTGGCTAGAGCAGAGAAAAGCACCTATAACTCTCAATACTGCATTTTCTGTAACAAGTTTCAGTATCAGGTTTCAAAGCGCTTTACTAAAAGCCAGCATCATCTGCCCCACCTTACATATGGGAATTGGAGAAAGGGATTGCGATTTCTGTACACAAGATTTGCAAAGGGAATAAGAGGGAGATTTTTCTGCATGTACGTAAGTGACCAGCATGTAGTTTTTTAGTTCCCCTTCTCTCTCCTGTGGCTCAAGAGGATTTCACCACCTTAGAGGAACAGTGGAGTGACTGACAGACAAAAACTGCTGCTTTCTATTAAAGGCTGTTCATTGTGGCCACATGTTGGAACTTTCCATTGAATTACAGCCTTGGGGGACTTTCTGCTGTTATTCCCCACCTGTGCAAAGTTAGCATGAAACTCAGAGAGAAAGGCAGTGAGACTCTACATTATTGTTAAAGCATTTGATCACAGCCTATGTGATAACACTACATAGCCCTTGAATGCAGGGGATGCCAAGGACTGGTGGGCAAGGAGGAGCAGAGGTGGAGCAGTTGCCCTCCATCACCCAGTAAGACGATGCTTTAGAGTGGTAGGCGATGGAGGAGCAGGCACTGCCTCCCTGACTCCACCACCATTGTCTAGGCTGGTAGGGGACCAAGGCTTTGCAGCCCAACATGGTAAATGGGCGGGCAGGTGGCTGTCAGAGGATGGCATGGTCACATGCTGGGCAAAAGCTGCTGTGCTATGTGAGCCCTGACACAGGAGGGATATCAGAAGACTGCAGTAATATTCACCCCAGCCTGCTGCCATACTCTTGTCTTCTGTTCTATCAGATGGAAAGAGCGTGCACTCAGGGTACCCATTCAAAAAGATTTCTTCCTCCCACAAAGTGACCAGGAGAGATTTTTATCTGTTGCTGACTAGGCTGATAAAAGCAGCCTTTTTTTCCTTTCAGCAGTTTAGAACTCAGCCTGCCCTAAAACAAGTAGGGTCATTTCAGTCTGTGACCACATACATAAATTGTATCTGCAGAACAAAGGAATGTCAGGTCAATTAAAAAGATCCTGTGGCTACAATATTCTTCTGGGAAGATGCCATTTACATATGCTTATTACAGCCACATAAATACCACCCCCTCACTTGCCTTGAGCAAGTAATTCTCTTTAAAAGCAAGCAAAATAATTATTTTTCCAACATACTTGTCATCGTTAATTATGGCCAGAATAGCCAAGTAGGAGCTCATGCCCAGGCTTTTAAACGCTTGTAGCTAGTTAGCATGGCTGCCTGTAACTTTACAGATTTTTTTTTTTTTGCAGTGTTATCGTTAACATACTATGGCTTCACTGAATCAAGGCACTCACTGATGCGCTAAGTATGATTCATCTGCAGAACACTAAGACCCTTTATGCTTACCTGTCCCATAGCAAGAATGGGGTTTAATTTATGCCTATGCTGTGGGTATAATTCAAGCACTGCTGGCTGTATTTCTAACATCACATTCAAGCAAACATGTTCCAATGAAGAAGAGATTTTCAAAACACAAAGACTAGAGTTTGCAGAAATTAAATGTTAGACTCCCACTGAATTAGAGACATTTCACTGCTCCACTGGCCACCTTTGCAAAGCTCTGTGGCATTACTCTGTGAACATGTGATATTACCTTAAAAAAAAAAAAAAAAAAAAGAAATCAGAATGCAAACTTTGGCCTGGCTCCTGTACTTCTGTGAGCCAAGTCTTCCACTGAGGTTGGTAGGACTTTCCCCTGCATAAAGGCTACAGAATCTGCCCTTTTTTTTTTCCTCTCCTAGTTTAACAGGGCAGGGGATGGGAGAGGAAGAAATGCTATTTTCCTGGTACATCTCTGCATTTCTTTTTTCTGCTTGCCAGGACTTCCTGAACTACCTAAGCTGAAGAGGGTGATGTGTTAAAAAACTACTTGATACAGAAGACTACAATGTAGCATCAAGTCCACTGATAGCTTCCAGAAGGCATTTTTATCTTAATTGATTTTTAAATGACATGTTTCTAAAGTAAAAGTGACTTTTGTTTGTCAACCAGCCTGCACACAATCTGCCTTCTGAATCATTGCCACTTCAGGCATTCACAAATTTCAGGTCAGCCCACCAAAATCAGGAGACTGGCTTCCAGCCAACAGGAATTTTTCATTATTATTTATCTTCTGGTTTCTGAGCCTTTACAGATCCTATTTGGTAGCTTTATTTTAAATCCACAAGCAGTAAGTGACTTGCTTTTTATTAATGAAAGCTGCAAGTTTTACATAATCATAGTATTCAGAATTAGGGCTTTTAAGGGAAAACACACACGTGAGACATAGCATATGAATTCAGGCCTACATATTTCTGAATAAGAAACCCCACAGCCTTATTTCTTTTTTCTTAATTCACTTTGAAAATTAAATAAATGAAATTATGTAGGTACCTAAACCAAAATGAGGACAGAAATATATCCTATAGCACTAACCACTTTGTCCTGTTCTGCTTTGTAAGTTTACAGTGCTTACTTAAAAGATATCAATACAGCAAACTGATTCAGTGACATTTTTACTGCTGGAACTGAGTGCAAAGTATGGCTTTTAGTGACACAGTGGGTAAAATGGGACACAATAAGTTACAGTAAACCTGCAAGTGTTGAGAGTGGGGAAGGAGCTTTGCTTATATCCTCAGCACAGTAAATAGGTGCAATTTTGCTCCTAGTCCTACAAGCAAAAAAAAAAAAAAAAAAAAAAAAAAAAAAATAGCAGACACCTGTACTCTCCACCTCAAACAGGATAATGAAAATGAAGACAAAGACAGAGAGACGGGAGCTGAACAGAAAGACTGCACATGCAACATAAGCTAGCAGCACAGCTTCTGTGAGCTGTCCTTACCTGGCAGCTCCAGAGCCACTGGGTACAATCCTCTGACAATCTCCTCCAGCACTGCTCGTAACCAAGTCACAACCTTGCCCCAAGTGTGCAATCAAGAGGATGAAAGCCTGAGGGCACCAGTTAAAGGAAAAGTTTTTTTTTTTCCTCCCCAGAGTAAGCTCTGATTTTCACCTTCATTACACAATTGCCACTCCCTCAAGCATACATAATGCAACACAGCAATGCCAGCCTCACCATGCAAACCTCCCCAGGCTTTTACAGGGGCAAGGGGAAAGGGGAATAAAATGGTAAATTGGAAATCCGCCACATCGTGAATTTCAAAGCCGCCTTTAATTGCAATTTCTTCCCGTTTCCCTGGGTGTTGGGAGCACTGCTCTAAGCAAGCCACACTGGTAAACAGAATCCTGATCATCTTGTTAAACTCATTCAAGCACATTACATCTGCCTGGGCAATTCACCGGCTTCAAACAGAATCTGAATTCTATGCTACAATCAGGCTGAAGTACCACAGTACTATACTTCAGTATTTCTATTTTCACATCCCTCCACTGGGCAGAGACTGAGACAGAACTTCTCTTTCATGTAGAAGTGTGAGGAAACAGAAACAGCACAGGTTCCCGTAAGACTCCTAAACCAAGGATGTGCCTTCTTTAAGAGTTACACTGCTGCTTGCCTGTGACCCGCACCCCTTTAGCCCTGCACCCAGGCCAGGATCCCTTCTTTGGATGATGCCTCCTCGGAGCAGCAACTTGACAGTTAACTTTCTGTTTTCCCTTTCTCTCTACCAGAGCTGTCAGCGGGTAAGCACCTTCTCTTCAGAACTGGCAATTACAACAGTAATTGTCCCAACTAGAATCCAGGATTATTCAATCAAACAAAAGCTGGCTGTATTTCAAGGTGCAGCAGGAGGAAAAAAAACCACAGTCATGATACTGGACTAAATTCTCAGCAAGTGGAAGTCAATCAGCTCTAATAATGTCAGCAAAGCCTAATTTATCCTCAGCTGAGGATCTGGCCCCATTTCTTTCCTGTGCAGAACCACAGGTAAGAGCTTTAGGTGTGTTAACCGAGCTCCAGGGCTAGATTTGTACTAAGCTTTTCCAGTGATGCCAGTACACAGACTGAAGCATCAGTCTGGTACGCCTTCAGCTTAGACTAACAAAGCTGAAGATCTGCTACCATAATGCATCCTGCAGTTCACCCTGAACTCATGTGAAGGCAGGTAACTGATACCTGACTGCACTGGCAGAGTGTCTGCTCAGGCAGCTATGTTGATCAGAGAGCACCTCTGTACTGGTCAAGGGTGAAAACAGAGCATATAACATACGTTCAGCTTCAGACTGGTGCAAGCAGAGTAATTTAACTACATTGCTACCCACAGAAGCATCTCCACAACAGAACAGAGCCAGAAGAAATGGAAGCTATATTTCCAGGAGATTGGAACCATTTTTTTAATTGAGTGCAAGTGGGTTTGGCCTAAACTAAAACCTCTCAAAATATTACATTTTGCATAAAGCATTTAAATGTTTTTCCTGATTTTTTTCATCTAAAAGCTAATCTACAGCAAAAGAAAAGCTTAGGCAAAAGCAATAAATGTAAAAATAAACTAAAAACATTTGGTATGAAGTCAGCAACTGCCTTGGGATGACCCAAAATTAATATTTTGTTGTTGCTTTCCTGAAAAGTAATTTGAACTTCTCCATCTGATTTTTCCCAAGAAGCCTAAACCACTATCTTTCCCCAGATTTCCTCCCCTGAGATCATAACTGTCCTATGGAAAAAAATGCAAGCAAGTAATAAAAAAATAAAAATGAAAATAGAAACCCCCCAAACAACAATAACTACAAAAACTTTTTACTTTTTTCAGTGGTATCTAGATAAATCTCTTTGTTCAGAAAAGGCCCTGCAGCTGACAGTGTTACAGGAGCTCAGGCAGCTCCTTTCCCAGTGGAGTATGAGATGGAGAGGCGACATTTGCACACTCTGTGCTCTGACCTGCTTTGATCCATCAACACCCACCAGCTAAACATTTCACACCACCTGCCTCACTGATAATCAGTCAGCATCTCCATTGCTCCTCTATTGTACACAAGTTCATAGGTGTGACTACTCTGAGTTTGCATTACTTTGCTTTACTCATTTGTCCCTAGGGAGTGAAATAGTCTCTCCGCCTTCCATACTGAATGTGGTAGATGTGAGGCTTGATGTACTATGCCAGTTCACCACCATTTTGCTTTAAACTGCACTCTGATTCCTCCAAGTTTCTCTCCTCCACTGCATGGCAGAAAATTATCCCAACATACCTAAAGCCAAGGCGCACTCAAGAACATTTAATGAGCCACAAATTTAAATATTAACTCTGAAATCAAGGAACAGTGATGGAAATATCCTCATTGAACAGGTTAAGATGATTTGTTGCTAATTACTTGTAAACAAACATCCAGGTAACACACTTAGTCCCCCTGTCACCACAAATCATCAGCTGCACCATGAGAATCTCCATTTTAAAGTGAGGACAACTGCTCCCTACAGCTGCCATAAATGATGGTTTTCTACCACAGTACTCCTTCAAAGACAGAATTTAAATATTTAGGTAGAGAAATAATTATTGATTAGACTGGATAACAAGGCATCAATGGCTTTTGTCAAGCATGTAATGCAGCCTCAAGGCAGGAAGGGAGGGGGATGCAGTCTCAGGATGGAGGAAGGACCGGAGCAGGGGGTATTCAAGAGGCTCACACATTTTAGGCAATACAGCACTTGCTCAGGAGGGTTGGATCCCATTGGTTCATCTAACATACTGGAAAACTGAACCCAGCCTGGACCACCTTGACTCACAAGTCCAACCCCCAGCATCAATGATAAACTAATTGCTTAGTTCAGGGTATATCATACACCCCGCAATGCTGCAAGCTAAAAAAAGTTTCAGAACATTATACAAACTTGAGACTTTAGTTAAAACAAAGAAACAAAGCTATAAAACAGAAGAATAACCATATTTAGTCAGACCAGAGTTGGATGCATAGGGAGAAGGCACAGAAAAAGTACAAGTAGACACTGGGGTGGGTTTTTTTTTTTTTTGCTGTTGTAAATAATATACACATATCCGTATGTTACAGCTGTATGTAACAGCTACCAACGGACTTGTTATCCCATGAGTGTCTAATCCCATTCTGAAGCCATTTAGATTTTATCTCCCATAATAAAATATGGTAATGAGAGCGGCAATTTAATTGTGAACTGTCAAGAGAAAACTACTTTTGTTCATTTTAAAAACAGGAATTCTGATAATTTAAGTGATCCTAGCTGCTGTATTATGAAAAGTAGTCCTGAGTAGTTGATTATTCCCTTTTTGTTTTGCCCATACTGTTCAGAGTTATATCCAGTTGTCTTGTACCCACCGCCCAATCATTTCTTCTCATGATCTAGGCAGTTTTTTTCCTGCATGGAAGCCACGCATACACCTGAAACTATTCCTGTTGTTCTTAATTTTGGTATGTCCCTTTTGCACATTGTTGCAATAGAGTAGGGGAGAACAACACTGTGATCAAAGTCCTATATCTCTGTTGAGTAGAAATGGACAGATGACCACAGGAAATGGGTTACCAAAGTCACTGTCAGAAAGAAAGCACCTCTAATTGCATAGCTGAAGGTATTTTCTCTAATTTTTAAATGGAGGCAAAGCTCACAATAAATCTACAGCCATGTCCTGTTGTATCACAGAACAGACATGCCACTATGGGACTTAGGTGAGGACTGGGGCACAAAACCCAGTACTGATTGTAAATTTACATATGGAAGAGGCAGTCCTCTACAAGCTCAGCTTTCCAGGTAGCATTGCTCTACTCAGGTCAGCAGTGCTATACTGACTTTTGTCTGCTGAGCAACATACCTATGAAAAAAAAGCGTGCATGGCAGCATCAGGGATTCAGGTAACTGTTTCTTTCACTGTGCTCTCCTAACTACTGGTTTTTGCTTTATGTTTTTATAAATTGCTTCCAGATTTTCCATTTTCTCATTTAGAAGTTGTATGCACAGGACAGCAGGCGAGTGAAAGTGGAACCAAAAGAGTTCCCAACAGGCACAACAAATGCAGGAAAAGCTTCTGATATTCAATACCAACATTACAGTGATGATGACTAATGCACTCTCACTGGAGAGGCTAGACCCTCAATAAAAGTGGGCGAAAAGAGGAACAATATTAATAGCAGCTTATTCTTGCATTTCAGATTCTGGAACTGCCTAATATCATAGAATCATAGAAAAGCAGGTTGGAAGGGACCTCAAGGATCACCTAGCCCAACCTTTCTCGGCAAAAGCACTAGACAAGTGCAGTTGGCAAAAGGTCTAGACAAGATGGCCCAAGATGGTACAGTTTGGTGATCTTCCCTAGGATACCAGCATCTTGCTGGTGTTAAGGTGGAGAAGGGAAACAAGACATTTCCTCTTCATCTAGATTTTTTGCTCTGCTGTTTCTTTTCCATTTCTGTGGTATGTGTGCACAGTGTGGTTTCAGAGTACAGCCCTAGGATGTCTGCATTTGCAGTTCTAGTGCTCATGGCTTTGATCCAGAGGTAGCTATTCTTAGGAGCTCTGAATAGGCTGCTGCAGCCAAACAGTGTGAGAACACTTTCTGAAGTCACCTTGTTTCTTTCAATCATTTTTGATACGCCAATTAGAGCAACAGTGAGCAGTACCTTAGCCGAGAATGCTTCAGAGTTTTCCTATTTTGACACACATTGAACAGGATGCCTCACTGTACAGCAGCTGACAGTGCACAACAGACGTGCTGTCACGCACTGCCTATCCACTATGCATGGTCAAGGAGTCATTACAGAAGCCACTGTTCAGCCACAGCCACCTTTTCTGAAACTGTGTCCACAGCACTGCCACAAAAGGAGCAGGCAACAATATTGCTGTGGATCAGACCAGCAAGCCTAAGCAGCCATATCATGGTAATCCACTGAGAAAAAGAAGTGGGGTTAAAAACTGACATTGTCTGTCTTCCCCATGTTCAGCTCTTGCTTTAACACAGCATTTCACATTATTGCCAGACTGGGAACATTGCTTCCTCTTACAGCTGCCCAGCGTTATCCATTGTAAGACTCCTTTCAGTTGCCTGTAACTTTGCCAAAACTGAACAGTTTTGCACAGGGTTACCTGTGTCTCGCAGGCTGGCCAGCTCACACTAGGCAGGAAGGGCTGCCTTGTCCAGGATGGATCCGCCACCCCAACCTGGTCCTGATGGCTGCCCAGGTGGAAAGGAGTCAAGTGAATTCTTCTAAGAGTCTGACTGGGCCACCTAGGGAGGGGAGCTGAGGAAGCATCTCTGCAACTGATCCTTCTGAGATGGTAGCGTGAGCAGGAGATAGAGCCTTTTCACCTGCTACTCCAACCCAGTTAGCTTTCAGGTCTTTTCTGCTCTCCTCTGAAGTACTACCTTTTTCCTTTACAGCCCTTCCCCCAGACTGACTCCTTAAAGTCAGTGGTTAATTCCCAGTCTGAGAACTCTGGGAGATCTACCTGGCATTTGGCCCACTCCATCCAGAACCTGACAAAACAGAGCTAAGATTGCTGGTTGGACCTGCAGGACCTCACACACTACTTCTAACAATTTAGCTTCCTAATTTTGCTGTAATGACCTTGCACACATGACAGTGGGTTTGCTGGGTAGGCACAAAACCGTGTTCTATACTTGGTACTAACTCTACCTTAAAGGATAATTAGGGCTTGACAGTCCCTTTGAACACTGATCAAACTTACACTACCATTAAGTGCAAAATTTCCAGCTAACTGTAAAGCTTAACATTATCATAATCTATATTTTACAAGCAGGCATAAAAAGAAAGAGGAATAATCCATGTAATTACTGGCCAGAGCCAGACCCCTCCTCCAAGCACGAATATAAGCAATAGGAAGAGGACTAATCACTAATCAACAGTAAATGATGGATTTCAGAGACAGTGTTGGTTTATAAATGGCAAAGCATTCCAGACAAAGTGGACTGGGTTGCTACTTTGAGACTGTAAAACAAGCAAAGAAGTGCAGCAGGGGTAACAAGCTTAGATTTCATTATGGTACCATATTCTATTGCTCCTGAATTCCTTACTGCAGTAACTCAAGTTGTCTGAAACACAAACACTGCCAAAGGGACTCAAAACTCAGAAGGGCTTCTTAAAAAGCCATTATAGCATGCAGTGTACTAAACTTGAGAAGTGATATGCAATAGCCAGCAGCAGAGTAGGAAGCTCAGAGAGAAAAGGCCAGTTCTGCTCTGAACTGGACCATGGTTTTGTTCCTTTTGCAGTAGCTCCCCATATGCGAAATAGTGAAGATGACAACTTCTTATTTCTGTCCTGCCTAACATGGCAGAGGTTCCGCAACAATTAATGCTAGCTCTAAGCTACCAAATCACTTAATAAGGCATGACTGAGCTAGATCAGGCATGGACACAATCACATTTCTGTCAAGTTAGCAAAAGCACACAATAGCGAGTTTACATCAGCTTTATGCCAGCTGCAGGAGAAGAGATACCTAATCCAATATAAAATTGGAATGATATAAGCAGACTATATCTGAGTCGAAATAAAGCTTGCTGGTTTACAGCCTGGAGGGGTGTCTTTCTCCGCCCGCCCGCCCCCCCCCCATATTTGAAACATCAAAATTAATTTATATCAGAACAGTACTTTATATCACATGGCTACATCTTTGGTACTAACAGCTCTAAAATCATGTTAAATTCTTGAAACAGCCTCAGACTGTTAAGTCTTCAGTACACGTTAAATCTCTCATCACAATACACACAGTATAAGGCGCTAGTCTCAGCTGTGCTTCAGGTCTTGTATCTACATTTTTGTTTGCATTAAGATCTACTCCATTTAGAGGCATCCAACATTTCTCTCTCCCTAAAGAACACATCTTGTGATGCTTTATTTAGTGTCCAAATATCTTCCTAAAGATCTGTGAATAGAAAAGTGTGAGAGCATGTGAAGATAGTGAAAGTGTTGCAAACTGCAGTGACAGAAGTAGAGCAAAGAATCCTAGATGGGTTACAAAGACAAAAATAACCACAGTAGATTAAAAACAATGTATTATGTGAAAAGAATGTGTACGTTATGGAAAAATGAATCCTGGCAACAATGCTAGATGACAGGGAATAGCTAATTACAAAGGAATTTGTATGCAATAAAAGCAGCAAGGAAAGCACAATTTAGGCTGCAAAATAAAAGGCCTCACATCATCGGTCCTCTTCCAACACATTACACGGCTCTGAACTTACATGTTGTCAGACAGTTACCTGCTGTACGTCCAGCTGAACTCCTTCCCAGCCTCATGACCAGAACTCTCCCTGCCACTCTTGTCCGAATTAAGCAATTTTACTAGAATTGTAAAAACCCTAATTTCTGTGAAAAGCAGATTTCTGTCAAAGTTTTAGTTTTCAACAAAACTAGTAGGTGACAAGGACTGGAGATCTACCTATGAAAAAGCAAGGTTACAGTAAAATTGTTACTGGCTATTGTGTTACTATACAGCCTACATACAGGCTAACGTGAACAGCTTGGCAAAGCTATCACAACTACAGATATGATGCAGAACCAATTCCAACCCTTTTTCCTACACATATACCTTAGACTTTTTTTATAAACTGCTGATTTTGAGTGTGCAGGCAGTTCTGGAGTACACCAGTAGGTGTAAACCTTACTGTCCTGCACTGGCACACATTTCTTAATGCTGTCTCACGTTTCTCTGAGATTTCCTGTAAATCCATCCATTTATATGGTAAAAAAGCACCTTCTCTAATGGGACCTGATAACTGAACCTCAGCATTAACGTCTAAAACACTACTCAGAAATAACCCAGAAGACACTACGCAAACCTGAAACCATGTAGAATATACAATAGGGACAATTCAGGTTGACCCTCACCCTGAACAGTTTATCATATGTCTGAAGCATTTTCCCTACACTACTCCATGGCTTCAAGACAAAATGGGCAGAAAAAAAAGCAGGCGATTAGAAGGGATGTGAAAACATCACAGGGCATGCTGCTAACAGTAAGTCAGAAAAAAAAAAAAAAAAAATCCAAAGTGGTCTGAAAGCCAGCAGCCTGGAGCACCAAAGACCAAAGCTGTAAAGAGAGAAAGAGATAGCTGGCCCTTTCACAAGTCTGCCAGGACTTTTAGTTCCTGCAAGATCTCTCCTACCATAAGCAACTGGGGTGGCATTTTGGGCTTGTTGGGAAAACAGAACAATAAAGATTCAATGTGGAATCCATCTTTTCCCCCTAATTCCCCAATTCCTTTTTGCATTGTCAGATGCCTCCTTCACCTCCTATCTTCTCCCTGCCTACAGGGAACCCTTGCCAGAAGCCACAACAGTTGCTCATCTCTGTAGCCTCTCCAGTTGGATTGGTGTTATTAGCAGTGAGGCACACAGTTCCCAATCAACTTTATTAAAACCATTCATTACAACATATACACACCACTTGCATGTTTATGACAAAAATGAACCTCAAAGGCTCAATTCCTACAATGTTAACAAATCAATGTGATGCAACAAACAAATCTGTTT
This sequence comes from Vanellus vanellus, assembly GCF_965231255.1. Taxonomy (NCBI): domain Eukaryota; kingdom Metazoa; phylum Chordata; class Aves; order Charadriiformes; family Charadriidae; genus Vanellus; species Vanellus vanellus. The sequence goes on along the minus strand of NC_138912.1, from coordinate 21,059,834 downwards.
TTCCTAGTAAAAGCAAGATTGTCTCTTGAGCCACAGTTAGAGAGACTGACACCTTCTCACTGCTGGTTTAAGATTAAATCTACTCCGGTCTCATTCTAGCAGCTTTACACCACCTACACACCTCATTGCTTGTGAGAAGATTCTGCTTTCCCAATATCTTTGTATAGCAGGGAATGCAGTGGAAATCAAATAATTGACTACTGATTGCTGTCTTCATCGAATGAGGGTTTTTTAACTTCCCTGTCCCTCAAAACTTCCTTTAGTAATGTTTACCCCCAAATTTATTTGGCTGCCATTATGTCTAATCTCAGTCAAATACCCTTTACAGTCAATTCCTTTCGTCCCTCTCACACATTTATGTAAAATATAGACATCTGTTTTAAACTCAAAATTGAAATATATTTTTTACATAAAGAGCTGTACTCCACCGAGCCAGGAAGGAGTGGTCCTTCTAAGAGATGCCAATTAATATGTTTATAGGTAAATGATAAACACATACTACCTACTGTCTGGACAGATGATGGCCCACAGGCCATCACCATCACAGAAGCTAATGAGGCAGTTAATATTTCTGCCCAAATAGCACTAAAACTGAATTACTTGCTAAGTTACAAATAGCAGGAAATCTCTGGATCTTCTTAGAAACTATTTGAAATCTAGATAGATGAATGCTAGTATTTGTTGAGAAGTAAATACATTCTTTTATCCTAATGTCTGTTTAGTGCTCAGATACTTTTCAGTGTAGCTGGCAAACCTAACAAAACTTTTCATTCCCATAGATGTCGCAATCCTAAATTGGCACAGAGGATCTCAACTTGAGCAGCCCAGCACAGGAATTGTGGATAGCCAAGAAGCAACAAGGCTGCCTCTGCTAAGCTACATGGTCTTCCAATTCAGGGCATCAAGATACCTCTCAGCAGGAAGCATGAACACACAGAGCATGTCGCAGACGGATCCACACTCTGGGTGTCAGGCCCTTCCATCGTCTTTGGGCTGGTCTTTTAATGTTCTTTATAGAGCCTCACCAGCAGCAGCCTAAGGATAACAATAACAGCCACTCTGAATGATGTAGGCAACCACATCCATAGATGTCATTCATCTGTGTACTGAAGCCAGGGGTTTTCAAAGTAGACAGGGTCATAATAATAGATCCAGGACATACCAAAAGACAGTTTCATATTTTTCATCAACAATCCTCTCCCATACCATAACCATTTCTGGATCAACAAAATAAGCCTCTCGATTAATCTGAAATTTGTCCCTTCTAGATGAAAAATCACCCATGCAATTGCCACGCATTCAAAGAGATCTGGAAAATAACATTTGAAAAGGAAGTTAAAATTGTCTCCCCCATTCTTTTAACACAACTCTGAACTTGAGCAGTCCACTGAGTAATTTTAGTCTTCACAATTCTTTCCCTTATTCCAACTCTGATGATGATATTCTTTTTGATGACAAGCTAAACCTAGACATTCTTTGGACGCACAGAGGGAAATCCCAGCAACAACACTTCACATGCATTGGATACTCCCTGCTCCCAACTCCAACATCCAAAGAAACACCTGCACTGAAAAGAACAGCAGTTACATGTGCTGAGCATTTCAAATTTATACCTAAGGCAGGCCAGCTTGAGTCTTCTCATTCACTAACCAGAATTGTTGCAAGCAAGTCCCAAAAAGCTCCCCAGTGATGTGGGGAAAGCAATGGAATTCGAACCTGGCAAGTAAACATCTCCTGGCGACAACAACCTAACCACTCTATCCAGCCCAACTTCCTCACTTCCATCTCAGCTGTCTGAATTTCCTCAAGCACTGAAAGTAGAGTGGGAATAGCTCAAAGAAAGAATGAAAAATAAACTAAGTGATCTCTATTAATAATAGCTGTGGGTAATGAATAAGACAGACTGGGTCAGGGCCAGGAGAGTGAGAAAGGGCAGGCTGGGCCTCAGCACACCAACAAGGGCTTCACATTCTGAGAAAGAAACTTGGAATTAAGTACACTTTAAAAATAAACCCCAGTCATTTCTAAATATCTCTCTCATGGCAGCAGTTGCAATGCTGAATCTCTGCCCACAGCAACGTATCTGGCTTTCAGCCAAAGATTTGAAAGTCACTGTGATCTTTTTTCCCCTCCTCCCTAGCCATCCATAGTTTTTAAGCATTCCCACAGCTGTGAAAGAAACGATAGCTGGGAGGGGGCAGTACTTGGGTACCCAGAGGCTGGTCTCTCACATTTGTTCACAGCTGGAATTCTTCATGGTCCTTGGCATAATCCCTTGCTATTGCCTTGGCTGCCGAGCTGCACTCATTCAAAGAGCAGCCATCTGAACAGTTTCAGAACTATTTCTAATTGGACAAATACTGGATTTTCCCATAAGCTCACATAAAAATGGGCAGCTGTTTCCATGTGGAAAAAAAACAAAACAGTAACAAGTCTATTTGGAGTAGAGGTTCATAATTTAAACAGATGAATAGTCTGTTAAACTTCAGCCTATGAAGCATAGGCTGCATCTCAACCACCTCGAGGCCATGACACCATTTTCCTTATTTACATGTACCTTACCTTGCAAAATTAACTCCACCAGAAAGTTCAGTTTGTGGCACTAGAGTTGCTGAGCACGTGGTGAGCTCTTGGAGAGGCAAGGGCAGCAGCCGGGAGTCACAGCGGTCTCCTATCTGCCCAGTTGTTTATCATGGGAACTACCTGAGGTTCAGTCTCCCTCTGCCTGATGTAAAACCAAAACACAGACAGAGTAACTCAGTAGTGCTCAACTATTCATTTGGTGTGGGACAAATCACAACAGGGACAGGTGACATCTCGTGACGGGATGTGTATGTAGATAGCCAAATGCAGGTGTTCCCTGCCCTTTCCAACACATCACCAGATGTGTCCTTGTTGCATTCATAGGAGCTGTTAGAACTTTATTCACCTGAAAGATTTACTTTGTTCACATACTGGGGGAGGAGAATCTATGGAGCCTCTGGATAGGAACACAGCAGGGACAGGACTACCAGAATAATCCCTCCAGTCCTTGACCCACTTCCTGCCCACATCTGAAGAACCACCAACAAACAGGACAGGAGGGGAATGTTCTGGCCTGTGTGGTGTATGCTTGGCATCCTTGGATTAATCTTTTTGAAACCTCAGGCTGTCCTGACAGTTTTAAAAAGCTGTAAATACCAGATGAAATGTCCTAAGTTAATATGCTTACCTAAACTGTGAAGATTTTACTTTGGCTAAAGAAAGTGGACTTTTTCCACCTCAGTTTTCAGAAAACAACTGAATTGAACTTGCTCATTTACATATCACCAGTACTGTGCAATTTACCTCCTCAGATTATGCCTCAAACTTTACCTCTCAATTTAGTTTATGAACTCAAAGCCTGAGATGCACTGAGGAACGGCAGGTAACACCACCACTGAAACAGCTGACACAGATGCCACAGTTAAAATTTTAGCCATATCAGAACCCCACTGTGTCATACTGCTCTAAAATATAAAGCTGTGGTGGAAATAGAGTCACAGTAGTGACTAAAGATGTTCACTAAGTCTGAGGTGCAAAGTGCTAGGTGCTGTCTAAACATGCAGCTGGCAGTCTCCACTGCCTACAAGACAGAAGTAACAACTGGTTGAGACAAACAACTAAAAATAGTATAAGGAGGGAGTGGTAGCTAATGAGGATGTGCGTGGCTTTTTCAGACCACAACAAGAGATGGTCCATGCCCTGCAGAGTTTATCATCATAACAGACTAGAGAACAAGCAGGCAGGGAATTGCAGGCAAAGGGAGCAGCGTGTTCACAGTCGCACAGTAGGCATCAACAGAGCCAGGAGCAGGACCTCGTTTCGCTCCATTCGGTGTCATGCACCATCCACTACCCACAACGTGAATCCCTGCCACACACAAATATACACATTCCCAGATCTACTTGCTGCTTTATATTCCACCCATCTCAGGTGAGCAGAGCAGTGTGTGCAATTAGCTTCTGCAGATGCCTTTCGTGGACTCTGCAAGTTAATCGCAGTATTAGGGGATTGGAAAGTATCTCTGTTAAACTTAAAGGAAAAAGAGAGAGAATACTGTAAGACAAAATAACTAGGTGATTGAGATGTGCTGTTATAATAGACATCTGCAGCAAGAAGACAGTAAAACAAAAGGCAGCTTTAGGCTAGCTATTTCTTGACTTGGAAGTGCTGATCCACACAGTGTTAATATTTAATGACTCTTGTGGTAGATTTTATAAAATAAAAAATAAACCCAGAAAATGTTACCACCGAAGACAGGTGAAAACCTGAACACGGACTAAAACCTGAACCGATAGGAGAATAAGTTTACAATGCAAAATCCCATTATGAAACACTTAGAATTTGTCAATACTCACTTTTACACAGATTTAACTAAATTGACATAAAACCCAATGCAGTTAAACAGATGTAGCCCTTCAGCATAACTAAAGTCAGAGTACATTAAAAGCATATCAGCATGACTTGGTTGGATAGTAAATTAACTAAAAATCGATACCCATTTAGGCAAATGGGTTTAGCAATAGAGTGCCAACCGGGCACAAGCAACAATGAATCCTAACCATTGATGTTATTTCTTCCCTGGGCTCCAAGCCCCGGCTCCAGCACTATGACTGACTCACTGAATAAATTAGTCTGCAAGTTTGATTCATAAAATCTTAGTGATGTGATTATAACTCCGCTTGAGAGGCACAATTCATGCAAAAACAACTAGGCAACATTGATTAGACAAGTTTTAGACAGACTTTAACCATCTCTAGCATATGTGCTTTCCAGTAGGTATGGATGTAATGACAGGAGGTGTTCAGCTCCAAAAATCTCCCTATATCCCTTTGTGGGGCCTAAAATGAAGGCATGAACAGAACTGTCACAGCACAGTTTCCTCTCTCTGGCATTTCGCATGCTCTCCCTCTTGTGGCAAGAGAGATTCATTTCTTTCCTTCAAAAAAAAGCAAAACCTTCAATACATTCAATAAACAACTGTCTGCATGAGCTGGCACACATTGCTGAGCCAACACAGAAGAAAAAAACAGAAGCTATTAGAAAACAAAACAAAGGCACTCTACTACCTCTTCTTTTCATTTGTAATAGTGACACTTGCATCAAAGTGCTGATATCAGAGGTCTGAGATCCCACCACATCACCTCCTTTCCTTATAGCTATGGTTTTAAACCACATCCTTTGATACTTATATTTGCCCTATCATGACTGTGCTGTAAACAGTACTCACTATCATGTAAAGCTCATCCTCTTGTAAGCTTTCACCTCTTTAGTAAGACTGAGATTTACCTATATGAAAAAAAAGCAGCAGCTGAGTAAAGATATTAGAAAGGTGGGAAACAGAAGGACCAAAGGCCATTGTCCACACACAGCTCCAGAGAACAGAGCAGAGTACAACCATCAGTCCTGCCCACTGTTGCCAAGCAATTGAAAATGAGGATCCATGAACTGAATCCAGCCTCAGCGCCCATGCAGTCTCAGAGAACGCGCTTTTAAGAACCACGGCATGTCAACACCTGTAATAATGGTCTTTCCTGACAACCATTTCAGAAGAAAAAATAGTACGTCCTTTCAAAGGTTACATTACACACGCTCTGTTTCCAACCCTATTTTGTATTAGCTACATCCAATGTCAACTCCCCTCAATTATACACATTCATTATTCCAGCTAATCCAACATGCCCTTGAGAAGTAGGATTAGGAAACAAGGATATCACTGCAGGGACAGACATGTTTTTAAATGACTGCAGCCTTATACAGTCTACAGATGGCCAAGTCAGGCCAAAGGACTGAATTATTAAAATTTAGCCCCCAGATCCCACATACAGTCTGGTCTCAGTGTATCACATTTTTATGCTAAAGAACAAACTAACAACATGTTACTTCTAATTACAACAATTTTATTCTACTGCCCAGTTTACAGGCTTCGTGCTATGTGTGAAATTTTTCTTCTAAAAAGCTATATTATAACATCCTATTTCCTTAAAATGTTTTTCAAATGAGTATCAAAGTGAAAGCAAGCAATCCAATGAGGACCATTAGCTGGATAGAGACATGAAGGTTCACTGAAAGAATTAAAGCAGACAACAATATGCTACCACAAGCATAACTACATCATGCATTCCTTCCCTTATTTAATGTCTAGGCACTAAATATTCAGATTGTTAATCTAGGGGTCTCCCTATAAGACTGGAACGTCAGGACAGCAGTAGACCCTATATTCCCACACAGTGTGTAGGAAAGCTTCAGTACAAGCGAGCAGCATGAGAATCACATGCAAACCAAACACATTGAAGCTACTCTAAGGTCAGAAATTGCAAGCCCAGGCAGACGTGAAAGATATTTAGGAAGATCTAGGTCCTACAGAAAGGTAAGAACGGTTCGCAAGGATGCGGAAAACAAGCCCAGCACAATGCTAGGAAGAGCTGTACTGCTACAGCTGCTGATTCTCAATGTGGTGAGCAAGCAACACCTGAATATTTGCATGTGGCCTGACGTGTATAAACTAAGAGGCGACCAGTCTGTTAGAAATAACAGTTGAAGCCTAGGAAGATTTTAAACCAGTGCAGGAGGGAACCTGAGTGGAAACTGGAATTTAACACCACAGGAACAATACATCAGGGCAGAGACTTTATCTCATTGTCACATAAAACACTTCCTAATTTGTCACTCTGGACTTACTAGATCTAGCCTTTAGCATAATTTTTTATATTCTCTAGTTGGTTTAACCAGTTTGATCTAGAGATTACAGGCAGTTTTGGATACTGAGGTGAAAAGTTCACTGCTATACACAACATACTTATCCTTTCCCAAGTGTCTTTTCTTCAATACTTCTTTTTGGCATAACTTGGGCTAAAAGCCTTCACTTCTAAGCAGAGTTTATGAAGTATTCTAGGGCCTGCAGAAACATTTCTCCATTTTTCTCCAGTAGTTTAAAATTTTGATTTATATACACAGTCATTTCCTATTTACTTTATAAACTGCACATTTCCTTGGCATCTGTGCTAAGCATAATGGGGCTGTAGGTAGTGACTACGGTCCTTAAGTAATGCTACATCTACGTTCTCAGAGTCCTTTTGATGAAGGCTCACTGGATTTGGAGCCAACCTGGAAAGTCATCCATTTCAAACAGTACATGCTCTGCTGGTTCTATCTGTCCTCAAACCCACCATCAACTACACAGAAGGAGGAGGATGCGTGCCCATTGGCAAGCATGGCCAAGAAAGTTTGCCTCCTACAATGGCTACAGATAGAGCTTCAACTTGTAGTTCAAAAATTAATACTTTAAATATGATCAAGATAGATTGAACAGAACTTAACAGGCTCCAATTGTTTGAACTTTTTCAAGGCAATAACAAGCTAAGAACTAAGGTTTCAAAACCAAAGTTTCACATCCTCATTGTGAATGATAAAGGGAAAAAAAAATTGAAAAAAAAAAAAAATCACTGCCAGAAATCAGCCGCCTCATTCCTCTGATCATGAACCACTACCAGTTCTGTCGTATTAATAATGAAAACAGCTATTTGCATATACACAATTCAGCCAGTCCATTAGGAGAACATAATAAAATGACAGTTAGTTAGCACTCACGTGGCACTTTAAATTGCCCAGATGCAATAACTGATTAAGAAGTTAGAGAAACTATAGTGAGAACAGTCCATACATTTTAGGTGGCCAGAATTTTTTTTTTTTTTTTTTTAGGAACTGAGAATTTATTGGGGTTCCCTGCCCAATCCAACTGTGAAGGCAAAGTGGATTAGCAGTTAGCAGCAGAACAGAACGCACCTCTTCCCTGAGACAGCATAAAATCTACCTACATTAGCACACTGTGAACAGGCTGACACATAACACCAGGTACTACCAGTACTAGGCAGACATTTTGGATGAACAGAATTTATGTACTGTCCTTAAACAGTTCCTCATTTCAATAAGCAGCAGTTCTAGAAGAACATCGTGGTTATTGACCTTGGCTTCCCTGGAAACAAAACATTAAAAGGACCAAAAAAACCAAACCCAAACAGGCTATCCCTAGTCAAAGCAATCCAAATAGGTTCCCTATGTGAAAGCGACTTTCAAACAAGCCAGAATAACACAGATTAGAACTGATAGTAAACCCATTCAAAAGCAGTGTCTACTTTTTTGGAATACCTCCTGCCAGTTCACATGAGTCTGGAAAGACAGATATGATTACTTTCATCTGTGTTGGGGTAATGTCTCTCTGCCTTCATATCACTGAGCAATTACTATAAAACCAAAGTGAGTGTCTTTGCCTCAAAGAAACAGACGAGAACAGAGGCAGCTCTTGCAGTGCACACACAATGACTAAGTGAAAACATTGAAGTCACAGTCAGACCACCTACTCAGCACATCTTCAGGAGTTACCAGCCCTTATCTAGAAGTCTCCACTTTTAGGAGAGATACATTAACACGCTCTTGCATATTCTTCAGCTAACACATTTTACTTTGCATTTCCACCAAACAGATACATCCGTAAGTTATTATACCTCCATAGAGGAAAAAAGTTTAAGATGCACTAATTTGATAGCCAGTGATCACAGAGCTCTATCCTAACACTAAGAGCAAAACAAAAAGTTTACCTTAAAAGATAATAGATTTTGTGATGATTACAACAGAAGAACACTGAGGATGGATTATATTCAGTCACCTCACTTTCCTCTTATTTTCAAGAGAGCTCATCATGTCAAGATGAGGAAATAGATGCTGAAAAGCTTTGATACTAGCACTTAAATTATGCATAAGGAGTGAAGAAGTAGAAAGTTGCATTTGATGCACTGGGGAAAGAATGCAAAGGGGAGACTGGAAGTGACCCAGCAGCTGAAGACACAGCTCCCTTGAGCAGCCATCACTTTCCGACACTAATTCTATCCATTCTTCCAAATTCATGAAAGGCAATAAAGGTTTTGTTTCATCTAAAGACAATCAGATCCAACCTTCTGCCAAGAGCAAGGACCTGTGGGGTAAGATTTGGATTCCACCCTCCCAACAAACACACCATCTTCCTCACTCTACTGTCCTGCAGAGAAGACCCTCCTCCACATGAGGAGGGAATCTAAGACTTCACATACACTTTTATACATCCTCTGTTTGTGCTTGCAGAGATTACACGAGGAAGCTTTTTTCCTTTGTTTTGGACAAACCAAAGGATAAAAATGCTCTCTCTAATGTTAAGCAGACACATCCATTTGTAGAAACAGAATGGCTGCTTTGAAGCTGCCACTGCTGTATTGCAGTAGGTAGAGAAATGCCAGTAGTTGTGAAAGGAAGAGCCATTTACATGGTTTATTTAGGGTATAAACTGGTTCTACGCCATTCTTGACATGCTGCACAAAATGAACCAGAGTATTTGGCTTGCCAATATAAACCTGATGTTGTTGGTGATGCGGTGTTAATAACTGCAATGCTCAGCATAGTCTAAATAGCTATTAGTATTTCAGGGGAATTTCATAGGTATGGCTATATTTGGGAGTTGCAATGGACAAAGTCATGATATAAACTTACATCTCCTCCTTGTAATATATTCTAAGACGGACCTCAAGTACTGCGTGTCTCAGGCTTTCCAGTTCATTTGCATGGACTCAAATTCCATTCCAGTTCAAACCTGTACAAACAGCCTTTTCTACACCCACAAGCAGAAGTTGCCTCTCCTGCTTTTTATGAGGACATCCTCCCCTGTGTTTCCTGAGGCTCATCCTCTTCTAGTGATGCAGAAAGCACTGAAACATACACAAGGTAAAAGCAAATTTTAATGCATTATTTAGCCATTTCTGAAAGTTCTCATGGCTGCTAAATTCTGTACAGCAACCAGGACTAGCTCTGCACACACCTCACAAAACATCAAGCCCACTCATGTGGTAGTAATTATGAAACTCCCTCGGGAGTAGACCTTGATGGATGCTTCAGTTGAAAGCTATTGTCTAGTTCATATTGATTCCCATTAGCAATTAGGTTTTGGAACAGAATAAAAAGGTCTGCCAGAACAGAAAACTACTGGGAGTATTACTCTTAGGGATCTGACTGGACACAACATCCTGACACTGGAAAAGGATGTCAGAACTGACTGATTCCTCCTCAGGAGAAACTGGCTCTTCCTCAGGAGAAACCATCATCCCTCCCCTTGTCCCCACACCTAACCATGCACTAAGGGAGATTCTCCTTTCTGTGATTATTTTTAATCCAGACTACCAGGCTTCATATCTCTGGCTTTGATGATGACTATGACATTTATTCACATGCAGTTTTCACTATAGAATTAATACTGAGCACCAGCCATGCAACAGCTGAAAGTGCATATCTTGTAGGAAATCACCACTAAAATATCAACCCCTCCCCTGCAGATTACACGCTGGCTGCTGAGGCTGGCACGCCCTCCACACTGGGAACCAACCACTGTCTCACTGGGAACCAAGTAGTAATAGCTGGCAACTGCTGTCTCAACAAGGGCTTTCACTTAAGACTGACAGACAACAGACCTCATCTATTGTGCTACTATGTGACACAGGTTTGGACCAGTAAACTCTACCTCCTGGGATGATATGGCATCCCAATGTTCTATGCCTTACCTGGAAGGCTAACAGCAGCAGAGGTTTTGTGAAGAAGCCACATGCACAGACCATTTCATGCCCTGCACACCAGTTCTGCTCAGTTCCAAACCTGGACTGATGTAATTAGATTGCAAGAAGCTAAAAAGAAAGGGGTGGAGTAAAAACCAGTGTGTTACAAGCCTCTGGATCTGTTCTTCACCTATATTTAAATGCCTTATTGAGCTCACTCAGTGGCACCAGCTTCAGGGACTACCACTTACCCTGATGGTATCAAACCATCACTCCTCAGAGCCATGTTACACCTTAATCCAGAAAGGATTTTTATGCACAGTATGAAGGAAATTAAAAAACAGACAAAAAGTTATTTCTGGAGATTTTCACTTCAGTGCAAAACTTTCCTGGAGCTTTTGTTGTGGGGCAAAAGGACACCAAGACCCCTGGAGCATTACTGCTATTTAATAATTGTCTCAGTATATTTCATTTAATCAAAACTTATCCCACACATTCACCCCGTGCATGAACAGTCTGTGCACCTTTTGATTCTCAAAGACTAGCAAAGAGACTTGTTTAGATTAGTCTACAGAAGTCTTCATTGATTCCTCTCTCCTCTGGGGGCTCTGCATTCCTTCCACAACTGAACAGATGGAAACAAATCTGCATTGTCACCCAGCAAAGCATAAGGCTAAGACATCTATCAGCATCACATTTAAGCATACATTTTTCTGGACAGACTACCAAACGTTGATCTATGCTAGGAGACAGGAATTCCAAGTTTTGTCCCACAGTCTACCAAGGTCTGCTCAGATTAAGGTCTCAAAATCAGACCTTTTTTTGAAGAAGTAGTGCCCATTAGCGGGCCTGAGATACCACACGAATCCCAGCTGACCAAATTACATTGTTGGTCTCTGCTTCAGTTTTCCTTTCTGTAAAACACAGACAATAGACTTACAGAAATGGAGCCATTTTTTACTGAACTCCAGCTAACAAAAGACCAGAGGAGATAAAGTCACCTATATTTCCACATGCGGCGAGGCTGCATTCAGGCAACAGGTTAACACTGTTCAGCAGAGAAGCCTCCAAGAGCAGTAGATAGCAAGCAGCACTTTTACCATCACTGCAGCTGAGCTGGCTTCAATAAAGAAAACTGCTCTTTCAAAAGAAAAAAAAATAAAACAAAACAAAAACAAAAACAACCAAAAACCAGTTAACAACTTCCCTGAGCACTAGGAAGGGCCAGTGGAAGAACTGACAGTTCAGTAAACAGAAGCAGTGTTCCCTTTGTGCCACCACAACAGATGGGCAACAGATCTTCTGAGGCACCAAACTAAAAGAAAAAAAAACTAAAACCACAACTAAAGAAAACTCCACAAAATTTATGATTCAAAGGTGTTGTACATTCCTAGTGCTAGCAAGACTATCCAGAATGATCACTGCACTATAACAACAGACATTTGGCAGAAATGTTGAAGCATCTTTTTCAGAGCTTCAGTTATCTCTAGCTGTTAAAGACATGATAAAACCTAGTGTAGGGGTAGATTAGCTCCCACCTGCTGCTGCAGAGCCCATTCACTTCAGAGGCATCTGGTGCTAGTCGCTGTCAGAGACAGAATACCAGACCTTGGGTCAGATCCAGTCTAGCAACTGCTGCATTCTCAGAAAAAGAAAACGACAGACTTAGATAATTTGATAATTAACGGCTCAGCAAGAGTTCTGACCAGGGAAATTGAACTGTCAGTGAAAACAGGCCTTGATTGTGCTTTGTTTTAGCCATTGTCAGAGAAAGGCTACTGCTGCAGAGATTTCTTAAAGTATGATATTCCTGCTGTTTTAGATAATTCAGAAAGAAGTGCTGAGAGCAGGAGATGAGAGGTGCATAAATCAGCTTCAACGTCATGAAATCAGAGTACACTTTACTTTTGTTCCACAGAAAACACAAACTTCCAAAGGTTGACTTTTATTCCTCTATTCAAATGTTCATTGCTCAATTGTACACTACCATCTACTCACCTACATCATCAGAGAAATGCAAAAAACCAATTCTTAAGCCCTTGCTGGACTAGCCAAATCTGCCAATAACACCAGCTTGGATCTCAGAGGTTGAACACTTCAATATGGATAAGTTATTGGGATGCTCTGAGTGAGAGGAATGAACTGATTAATTAATAATTTAGATTGGATATTGGGAAAAAAAATTTTACTGAAAGGGTTACTAAACATTGGAATAGGCTGCCCAGGGAGGTGGCGGATTGGCCATCCCTGGAGGTGTTTAAAAAAAAGGGTAGATGTGGTACTTGAGGACATAGTTTAGAAGTGGTTTTGTCAGGGTAGGTTAATGGTTGGACTTGATGATCTTAAAGGTCCCTTCCAACCTCAACAATTCTATGATTCTAATAAGACCATGAATTCGCATGGGCAGCTTGGTAGTGTATAGTAAAGATGATATAGAGTTGTGGGGAACTGGAGCAGGTGATGCCAAAAGACTCACAAGGCTGCTGTCCTGTGAGGCAGTAAAGCAAGTTTTAGGGCATTTTTCATTATATTAGAAAACACCCCAGTGGCACAGTGCAAAACAAGGGTGCCAATTCCATCTGCCATGTTCTGATTAAAACTGTATGAAAGGGTAAACTTCTCTTGAAGATTTTATGTCAGATCAGGCACAGTCTGCTCCCATGGGCAACACAAGGCAAAAAGTGCCAGCATAAAACCCTACTATGCACCCTACCTAATCCAATATAAGCACCAATGAATTGGTCCTATGGATCAGAATCACATTTATACTGCCAGGTGATCTAGCAACACACATCTGGTATTAATAAGCATAGAAGCAGGGTGCTTAAAAACAGTAATTAACAAAGCTTCTCACCACCAGTGTGCTCTGGGACCCTTTCCAGCCCCCCAAACAGCTAACTGAGAAGCCTCTCAATTAGTCTAGTCCCCTTGCTTCAAGAGAAGCATTTACATTCCACTCTCCTTTGTGTGTTTCCTAAAGTCTCTCTCTACCATATATATGACAATACTAGATCTCCAGAATCAAAATGGAAGCAAATTACAACAGAAATTAACATATAATATGGCTCTAAGTCAGTGCTGCTGTCAGCAGGCACAAAACTGACCAAGTCTGTCTCTGTCTCAGACTGGTAAACTCCTGACATCTAAGAGCCCCTTTGCATTGCTGCTGTTTTCAAGCAGATTCCCATCATTTCCTTGGAATCTCATTCTCTTCCTTACAGTGATGGTTGAACTATTTTCTGCCTCCCAAGGGAGAGCTGGATGCCTGTCACTTGAATTGCTTACAGCCAGGCTGGACAAAGCACATGAGAATAGGCTGAGGGAAACAATGCTGCATATGATTTCTCAGCATTCCTGAGAGCTGCAGAGAGAAAGGGATTGATGGAGCTAAAGCCCTCCCCTCCCATCGCCCTTCAGCTCGACTCTTCACTCCAGAGGGGTGTCTGACCCAGTGGGCTAATCAGCAAGGCACACACATTGGCGCACACAGATTTTCCCACACAGAAAGCCAAAACAATGATTTTTCAAAGCTGTACTTCAAGAGCTAGACATAAAATGTCTACATACTTTGGGCAATGGGAAACAAACCCCTGATTCCACCTTTTTAGAGGTGCTTGATGTGGTTTAATTTTAGGAAGATGCCATGCTCTGTATGGGAAGGAAACAAGTCCTCAGAGCATGAGAAGACAGTGGTCAAGGGGAAGGTTCAGCCAGGGCTTGTCTATCTCTCATCCTAGAACCTCCCCTTCATACCCGGAACAGCTCAAGATGAAAGCATCCTAGGCAGCAGACTGTGGTGGGAAACAAACTGGATATACTCTGGTCCCTACTTAGTTCCTACCAGAGCCCTGGAGTACCTTGCAGTCTGGGCTATACAGGACAGCAACTGCGACAGGACAAGGAAGGTTCCATCCCAAAAGCAAGTGCAGTTAGTACTGACAGTACAGCTGACAGGGATACGAGCACAAGATTAAAACAAACAAACAAACAAACAACAAAAAAACCACACACACAAAACCCTACTGTCCTGAAAGTCAGAGGACAAGTATTAGAGAATCCAATGTTACAATTTACATAACTCCACCCTAAAAAAAAAAAAATACAGCTAGAAAGTATGAAGACATAAAATCAAGCTAAATAGAAAGATGTAAATTTAGCAGTATGGCATACAGGTTTCCACTGATTACACAGGCAGGGTGCTGCATGTTGGCTGTAGACTGCATACACTGGATGCAGAAAATCAAATAAAGGAATGGGGATTACAAGTGTAAGCACAGAGACAACTTCTTGAGCACATAACACCCTAGAGTGTGAGGTGTAGAACACTTCGGGGCAGAAAACAGCCCTGCTCTTGTCCATTTTCACTATATTTAAGGAAATTAATTCAGAAGTTTGTTTTGGGTTGTTTTTTTGGTTTGTTTGGGATTTAAAAAAAAAAAAAAAAAAACAAACCACCACACAAACAGGATTACTTAAACAACACACCCAATTCACATAATCAAAACCACCCTTTGGATTTTGGCAGATCACTCAAAACAACAAGGAAAAAGATCCTTACGTTATTTTATTTCTTAAGTTTCACATCCTTTTTCTAGAACTTTGAAGCAGGTTTGTAGCCCCTTGTAATTTTTGTTCCATTTCCAATTACCTACACTAAAACCATTGTCTCAAACATGTGAAATACTCCCTAAGGATTTGGTGCTGAACCAGCTATAACCAAGTCATCGTGCCTCCAATAGTATTTTCAAATGTTTAACAAATCTAATAATAAAATTCCAGGAATTTATATGGGTGGATCTCTGAATCTGACTTTGACTTTTTTTTAACCTATGTTCTCAGTACTTGCTACATATAAAGTATGCGCAGACGGTGTCTTTCCAAAAGTAAATAGAGAATCATTTATTGTGTTGGCACTTGGGGGAGGAGAGGCAGGAGGCAGGGAAGGACTGACTTTATGAACCATTTTTACAAGTCATAAGTATCAAATCTTATTAATGCTTAATCAGAAAGTCAAAGAAACCTCTCTAAAATGAGGAATAATTTCTTGCCATCATCAGATATTCAAAAAAGTTCACAAGAATATTGGTAACAAGAAAAAGAAGGCTTTTATTCTTGTTCTGCTCTCCCAGTCTTTAGTCTGATTTTTTTCAACGCCTTTCAATATTTAGTACAAATTTCCCTTGGATAAGGCATAAGTGTAGAAGGTTTTCATCTCCACAGTTACAAAGAATTATAAATGGTTGAAGATAGGGAGCAAAATAGCATGATTGCATTTACAACCACAATACTTCGCAGCAAACAAGAAGTAAAAAGCCCCAGATATTCTAGATTGCCTACCATTGCTAAAATGAGCAGTTACTGGTACATAATTATATTTCTTCATGTGTTATTTGACTATCGTGCCGTAACACATTTACTCACACTACATACGATATCATAGACTCATGAAAATACTGTGGATCCCATTACGACAGTATCTGAGCATATCACAGTCTTCAGTGTTCAGTCTTAATCCTAGGCATTATTAGCTGTCTTTCACAAATAAAGACCTGGGGCCTTACAGAACTAACCAACTGGCTTGGGGTCAGAACGATGACAGGCAGAGCAGGGTATTAAACTCGGGTCCCCCAAACCAGCGCTCTAACCATTAGACTTCCTTAGACTCTCTTACCGTCTGTATTTTAGTCTATCCATAGCATCTCAATGGCAAGAACACAACTGAAAAGGCCATGGTGATACCTGGTCTTTTTTCATTTCTCATTCTGACAGCAGCAGTTCACTAAGGAGTCCCTGCATATCCCAGCAACCTCATAAAAACAGGACGCTCAGTAGAAAAGACTTTATAGTCTATAGTAATAACTTGATGACTTTCCCTACCATCTGCACTTCTGATTTATGTTTTGATAAACAAAAGGTGCTGGGAGACACATCTATCCCATCACAGGTACTGCTAGGATACTGCCTTAGCCACTTAAACTGGAGAAGCGTGTCTGCTGCCCATCCAGCAAAGCATTAAACAAAGTTCGGGGGCTGGGGAAAGTCCTTCATACAGGCGTTTTTTTCCTCTCATCCTCATGATACCAGTAGCAGAGCCTAATCCACTTGGTTGGTAATGGCCAGCTCACAGTAAATGACCAACTCACAGTTGGTCCTGCAACAGGGATACATGGCGAAGAGAAGCCATACCTGAAATTACTGGGAAGCAATGGTTGTACCTCATACTCCCAGGTACCATGGGGACCTCAATTGCTAGCTCAATGTCAGATTATTAATGAACTGGCACATGCATTACACTTCCCAGATGAAGTGTAATGGCCTTTTTATAGATTTGTTAGAACTGAGTTAATTTAAAAGGAGATTTTCAAATAGCTCATCTCATTCATTTCTCGACTCCCTGCCAGATTCACTTGCTCAGTTCATTAAACCTGCCAACACAGCGTGACTGAATATCCATTTCTGCTCAGAGATGTTACCGCACTTCGAAAGGTGAGAGAGAACATTTTTGCTGCTAAGGCTGTGGGAGGGCAGAGAGCCTCTCTTGCAACCCCAGCTGCTCCCAAAACTGTACTGAAATTCATCAACTTTTCTCTTACAGGACCCAGTCCTCCCAAAAGCTTACTCAAATAACTTAGTTATTGTCAAAACCTCTACCAGAGACGCACACTGTGAACGCTTTCTCCTTGTTACCAAATTTTAAGACAAGAATTTCTTATAAGAACAAGAGGACAGTCCTGTCTATGGGGTCATGATATGGCAAACTCCAGTCAATTTTCTCATGTAGCATCTACCAACTATAGAACAGAAAATGAAGCCATGGGGTCACCCACACAGTACACACCTGCTGTAATGTTTTATATCACATGCCCTCTTCTTGGGTAAAAACAGGTTTAATGACATTCCTTTCAGAAGCACACTGATTACATAAGAGCTGCAAAACTTACCTTCCAGACTACTGCTTCACGGCCTAGACAGAAAGAACTGCTGAAATTAAAGTCACTAGTAAAACAAGTAACTGTTAAAGTAGTGAAATGAAGAGCTTATCTGCTTCTACAAAGTATCCCAAACAAAGGTCAGAACAGTTCCTGAACTTTTTTCCACGATACATAAAAAAGGCAAAATAATTATTATTAGACTTATCATACTGTCACACTGTCTAGTGTTCTCCCATTCTTCCCTTGTGTTCCCTTTAATAATTAGTTTGTTTTATGCTTTAAAAAAAAATATATATTTATTGGAGCACGGACTACCATCTTGTTTCAAAGTACTGATCCAGTATCACATGCCCAAAAAGTTGTTGATTCACAGAACACTTGTATTTGCATTTGGTCCAAACTTCTTGGATAACCCAAACATTAATGATGGAAAAAAAGCACTGACTTAAGTCCTATTCTATTCAAATGCTGGAGAAGCCTGCTTTATGGAAGTCGTTTAGGGGGGTGGTGTTCCTGTTTTACAGCAACTTTTTTTCTTATATGGAATGAATTGCTGTATAACCACCTAGATGATACCATGAGACAACTTTCTGAAAGACAAAACAAGATGCCCAAAGCCTTATTTCCTTAAAATGCTATTGCCTGCTTTTGTTGCCAGAATTATACTTGCTAATAATGCTAACATTATACTTCCCGAGAATAAATAAAAATCAACAAAATAGCATTGTTTATTATTCCAATAAATGTTCAACAAACAGACGGTTTGTTTTTGTTTTGTTAAATCAGTCACAACCCTAAACACTGTCAGTAACAGATCTGAAAGACCACTTTGCTTACAGCAGCTGCTCACAGCAAAAACAGACAACAGATGCAAGGCATCCAGTGTTAACATTTGAACAAAGTATCGAATATTAATTACAGTAAAACCAGTTGATAACACCAAGCACAGCTGTTTTCAACATACAAAAAGGAAGCAAGCACGTCGAAACTTCTTGGACAAGACTGTCATTCACAGGCTGCAACACAAACAAGGCTGTTTTGTACAGTCCCCTCTGTTGACTGATACCTGTGGGAGTCAGCAGACTACAGCAAGCCTGGAGGCCATTTCCTGGGATGACTTGAGAAGCAGCAGGCAAGACACCACCAGCAACACTTTGACTGGCATAGGTAAGATCTCCCCTGCTTCCAGAGTTACTCATGGCCCACTTGTTTGGGGGAGAAAGACCAGGTTTTTCACCCTCCCCAAGAGGGAGAATACTACATACTGCTGTAGAGGGTTCTTCTCCACATCGCACACCGTTAAAAAAGAAAAAAAAAAAAAAAAAGAAAAAATTAAAAACAGACAGACACGTCCTTTGCTTCATTTATATCAACTGAACAAGTTCTGCATCATCCCAATCAGCAATAGCCAACTTTTCACCTGTATTGCTTTCAAGAATACTATTACTTATCAACATGGCAACATAAATGCTCCAGACCAAATTGGCTGCATGGGCTAGAGAAGAGAATTGACATGGAATATCCAACCTGCTCTGATTTCCAACTGCTTGTTTATTTATAAGAGACCGTGCAGGGTAGCGGGCAATTCTGCAGCAGGAAAGAGTAGAATTGCTGTTTGCCACACAACATAAGCCTCTCCTTTGCTTAAAGCATCATTTTAGGCCTCAAGACTAGCGTCTGGTGGATTTTCCTTCTAGCAAAAAATCCAGATGCTGCATGACAGATATTTTCTCAACTTTACTGTTTCACTGACTTCGTCAGATCAGGGACAAAATTACAAGTGACAGAACTAATCACAAAACTGATGAAATTGAAAAGCCAAGTGCTTTCTGTTAAGGTGAACTAGGACAGGATACTTGAACATTGATTTTTCAAATCAAGTGAAATAACTGAGGTTTGTTTGGTTTTTTAAAATTAGACTAGGTAATCTCCAGTGAAAGTGTGTACTTTTGAGTCACTGAAAATTTTACAACACTTGTATCAGGCTGAATCAAAGCAGCTTTTAAAAGGATACAGGAATGCAACAGTGTAAACAATAAATTATTCTCTAGACTTTCATCAGGAAACAAGAATTCATTTT
This sequence comes from Vanellus vanellus, assembly GCF_965231255.1. Lineage (NCBI taxonomy): Eukaryota > Metazoa > Chordata > Aves > Charadriiformes > Charadriidae > Vanellus > Vanellus vanellus. The sequence continues at coordinate 21,040,230 of NC_138912.1, read as the reverse complement.
CTCATTCTCCTGAGTATTTGCTAGGTAGCATTTGCTAAGTCACTTTCCTTCCCTGTACCATAAAATGAAGATAATAGGGGAAAAAAACCTAAGGCTTGCCTTGTTTAACTTTTCAGTAGGGTGAACAACAACCCAAATAATGTATCTGTTGCAGAAAAGCAACTAATTCTGAAATTTATTAACAGAACCAGCAGATTTTCTGCTATATTCTCTGTCCTGGTGAAGTTTCACCTTGCATAGCAAGCCAGGTTCGGACATCAGGCAGAGGTGTGGACAGGCATACCAGAGAGGATCAGTGAAGAACAGCAAGAATAATAGATATAGAAAAAGCATCTCATAGGAAAGATGAAAAACAGTGGGTTTGCTGAGCCTAAAGAGACTGAAGTAGGGATTTCTGATAATCTCATAGTATGTTAACAGCTGTCACTGAGAAATCAGCCTTAACAAAAGATTAACGTAGGCTTTAGGAGAGAGTCTCTGCTATTAGTGCTGCTTGAAGAAACTGAATAGAAAACTTATTTGTGTTGTGGAATCTTTCATTAGAAGTTTAAGACCCTACTGTATGTCATCTGTCCAAGATGGTCTACATGCATGTAATTTGGTATGAGCACAGGAGCTAGGTAAGATAACCTCTTGAAGCAGTTATTACAGCCCCATATTTCCATAACAACTTAGTCCTCATCTCCCCCCCCCCTTTTTTTTTTTTTGTTTACAATATTCATATCAACCACTACCATTCACTTGGGCTCCAGTCTGTGCTGTTTCTTGTTGGCCCTAAAGAAGTACAAAGTATAAATCAATGTAATACCACACAAGATGCAGCTACCAACACAGCCAGTGCACCGAGAATTTATTTCAAATGTTTGTCAGCAAGCCCAGTAAAACATGCCCAAATCTAGCACACTGTACATCTCTAGATATAACAACCCAATATTCCAAATTTAAACAAAACAAAAAAGAGACCCTTGCTAATGATTTTCACACATATAGCATGGGTGACAACTACTTGCATACAATTGGGTGCTCCTGAACTTTTGTGGATGTTTAGGTAAAGGCCACAATTATGAAAAAAAGTCAGTATTCCATGAAAAGTCAATTCCTGCCATAGCTGTGACATACTATAAGCATAAGCTCTCAAAACTGTGTAGCTCAGACTGTCAAAACCCAGATATCCTAAAAGGATACTTCTACACATGGAAACTAATCAGCGGAGCTAGTTAGCTGGAGTGGGATTTGAAGAATAGGAACACTTCCTACTAATGCTTCATACACTGAATTGTATCTCCAGGCCAAAACTTCATGGAGAAGGTTGAGCAAATTAAGAGTAAGTAAAGATGCATCTGCCAGAGAACCTCTAAACTTGGCATACTAATGAGCATTACATACCAAACAGTATCTAAAGAGCATCTGGGCAGCTGGCATTTCTACAATAGCCATCAACAGGATGGCCTGTATGAAGAGATAATTGCCTAGCAGTCTGAAACCTGCAAGTACCAAGTCTTCAGCTGGCTTCTTGAACTACTTACCTTATTTCTCTGTCCCTCAGTTTGCCTACTGTAATTTTTTCTTCTTAATATATATGAATTCAACTCTCTTGCAAAGCCACTCATGGATACCTCTGTATGAGATATTCTAGATAAAAGCTAGGTGAGGTCAGAAAGGCTCAAACTCTTGATCAAGGATGAAGAGTACTTAAGTATTCTCTAGGTACAGACTTCTATAATGTCTTTTTATTTTTGAAGCCAGCATTTTAATAAAATTAATACCTTTGAAAAGAATTAGCAACATTAGCTTCAAGAATTCTTTCCCACAGCACATTTAACTAAGCAACAGCTGATTTGTACACTTCAAGTCCCACAAACAATGAACACAAGTTCTACCTGTGGTAGGATGAAGGGTTAAAAGCCTTTAGGTATAATAGACACTGTATTTAGAAAAAAAAAAAAAAAAAAGAGAACAGAGAACAGAGGATATCAAACAAGTTGGAAGAGAGAGAGCACATCCCATTTCCCATTTCATGCAGTGTAGAAGGCTTTCCTGTTACAAGTGAGTGATGTGGTACCAGACAGCAGAAGCAATGTCCCTGCAGGGGTCCACGCTGCCTTTATGAGCTATGAGAGCTTGAAATTAGATCAACAAGTAACAAGACTCTGTTGACAGTAAATACAAGCCAGAGATTGCGTATACAGCAGATGTTAAAGTTATCAAAGCAGTTGTGTACATATTAAAAGCATCAGGCAGTTTCAGTTTAACCTATAAAAGGCAGTTCATTGAAGGGGCACCAAGACTGCTCACAAAGGAAAGAACTCCTTAAGCTTCTCAGCTGATACAGTTGTTATACATTGAAAACCTCTGTACAGCTACTATCCAAATACAAGCTGTGAGCCACTGGTTCAGCTGAAGCTCAGTAACCCTATTTCTGGGTTTGGGCCCACGTTTCCTGTCCTGCAAGGTTGTATCCCACTCCAGTTAATAATGTCGTGCTCATTTTTGGAGGACAAGGTCCAACATCATACAAAGTGACATTTACTTCGCTGAGTAACGATGACAACCAAAAGTACTCAGCACTTTTGGGTGCTAAGTAAGCCTTTTCTTTTTAATTGAAGCAATCAACAGCTTTAGAAATATAACTTCTTAATCAAAAGTCTTTTAAAGAAACTGCTTGAACAAAAGAATTGCAACTACTTCTGCTTAGCAACCAGCCAATATCTTCCAAAAAATGAGACTGCAAATCAGAAAAAAAGACTGAACATATCAAGCCTCTGAAACGGTATCAGTTAGGTTTTTTCCCCCCTCTTTGTAGCGTAAGTAACCATAAATGTTAAAAGTACTTTTCCACCAACTAACACAGCAACAACTCTGCTGCATCAAGTCAAAGGTTAGCATTTGCTTTCATTTACAGAATCGGTCATAGAAAAAAATTTCTATACAAGTAATAATTGATCAGATAACTTCAGGATAACATTTCTTCTTAAAACAAGTTCCTCAGCTTTTCAAGTTTCTAGTTGATTTTTTGAATTTCAGCAAAAGTAACCCAAGAAAAGTTTTTCCACTGCCCCAAGATATACTCTCCAAATGTCATCCTTATAAGCTATAGGTACATGGAAAAAGGAAGCCGAAGCACATTTGGGTCAGTCACACTAGGGAAACACTGGTTGGAGATCCATGCAGGTGACATTGTCCACTATGCTCACAGAAATCCCAGTTCAGTTTTTCCCACATTCTGGAAGAAACTGAATTCCTCCTTTATGTCCTTTGTTACATCTTGGGTTTCGGAAAGGGAAGCAGAATTCTTATAAGACTGCCAAGCCCTTTTTGCTACTATAGTTACCATGTAAAATGATCAACTCACTGAAGGAAGGAATGGGTTCATATACTAGTTTTATACACGTTCCCACCCAGCACAGGCTGGAGGGAACACCACAGTGCTTATGTCCCACAACACAAAGAATAAAGAACAGAGAAACCTCATAGGAAGGAAAGTACAAAATAATAATCACACAAGCTTATTTATACACATGCTTTTTCATCTGGGGGCTGCATAACTCTAGAATACTGCAACTGTGCTACTGTGTGCTTCACATGACTGCACAGCCTAGAAAACTATCCATGGGAGAGCCAAGTGTATAAGATTATGGTTAAAACCTGCTCAATATTCCTAAGTGAGAACCCACCACAGTCTTCTGTTACAAGATATCTCAATAGTTACTATGAAGGCTGAAAAGAATCCAGAAAAATAAGCAGATAGAAGAAACATTTTTTTTTTTCACCCAGGAAAATTAGTTTCTTAACTCTGACGTAGTATCATGAGCCCTGAGACTACATTTCTAGTGTTCCAATATAACAGACTGGAAGATACTGAATAAATTTTATATGTTATGAATGACAGACTTCTGAAGTATGGTCTTTTCCTAAAGTCTTACCTTTTTTGTTACTACAGTGGAAGGTACTAAGGTCATCCAACAGATGCAACTGACTTTTTCAAGACTTCCCTTGTTATTCCTTTCACACAAAGCACAACCATCATCAAAAAACCTAGCTAGCTTTCATATCTCAGATAAGCCCTATTTTCCCAGTGATCCCTGTCTTACAAGACCTACATACTTTGCACCTTCTTAAGCAAAAATCACAGCAGAAAGCATGCCTTGGCAGCTGGCATCAGAAAAGATTGGAAGGGCAAATAAAGTTTGGCTGAAAGCTTGAGTTGTCCTTCATCCTTCACATTTGCTCCAATTCGGAATCTACTGGTGTTTGAGTTGCTTTTTATCACAGTGTGGGACTCCCCCTGAAATATCCCTAAACTCTCACCCCCTTATTAAGCTTGTCTCTGCTAGCTGCAGATAACCAGCTGCATTCAGGGAGACTAACACTTCAGCCTGCCAGTTCTTCTAAGAAATCAGCATCTACTCATCAGTTAGCCCTATCTGTGCCTGATGTGCTAAAAGCCTATCAAGACAAAAAGCTGATAGGGCAAATGCAATAACCCAGAACATATTGTTATCAGTACCTTGATCCCCAGGCCACAGCTCTCCTTCCACATCTGCCAAAAGTTTTCTCACAGCCAAGCAGGACTAGTTGAAGCTCATGGTCAGAAGGCCAGCATAGCAGGAGCCTAAATCATTCTCTAAAGCCACCTACAATGACTTTTGTGCAATCATGCCACAGGAGCAAATGAGAAAAAAAAACTTCCACTGAGGCAACAGAAATAAAGTGGTGTGAAAGCAGCATGGGCAATCCCAATCAGTGGCTTCTCTCTGTATTTTATACATCTAGGAGTATCTGAAAAGCACTGGAAAATAAACTTACTGCTTTAAAGGGGCCTACACCAAGCACTAGGGAACAAATGAGTTTTGGCAGCATCATACAAAGCCAAATTCGGTCCCGATTAAGAAGACAAATCACAGCTTGGCACTTCAGGCCTTCCCCCACAGTGACTGACCAGAAAGACAGGGTACAGACTTTTTACCTCATTGGTCATATTAGTACCAACAGCAAAGTTGTATTAAACTTGAAATTCATTACGTTTCACACTTAATGGCACACAACCTTTGTGAAAAAACTTCAGCCTTCTACATAGGTTAAAAGAGTTAACCAAAAAAGAGATTTATACTATTACACAGGACTGACTTAAAAATGTATTTTCAAAATAAGACAAAAATCATGGCAGGGCCTTTAATGAGCTACCCTTGAAAGAAGTCATCAAAGTGTTTGTTAGTATTACATACTAAGATTTCAGGAGATTTAATGACCCCGTGGCTCCAGAGATGAAGTACAGCTTAACAAATACCCATCTCAACCATACCAGTTCTCAGAGAATGGTGTGGCTTCACCAACATGGGCAAGTTTACACAAATGTGCAAAGCTGACAAAACATACATAATTCTTTCAAGACTGAATGCAATATGCTAGCTGAAATACCCACTGTTTGTAGAAGCTCTCCTGAAGATGATAAATACAATTTCACTCAAGTGAACGAGGTGACTGTATTCATGCCAGGAACTAGGACAAATGTTTGGTTGGGTTTTTTTGGTTGGTTTGTGGGTTGTTTTTTTGTTTGTTTGGTTTTGGGGTTTTTGTTTGTTTGTTTTGTTTTTTTATAATCCCCAATCTAAGCCCTCCCTCCTCAAAGATTAAAAATAGAAGCAAATAAAAAAAAAACTGTAGCATTTCCAATCCAAAATTCCGGGGTATTTTTGCTTAAAGCTTTTTTTCCTGAGCCTGTCTCTAGAAGGAAGAATAAGATACCTTCATCGGGTGCCACTCTCAGAATCTGGGTACAGTCAACTCAATAAGAGACTGAAATACTAGATATACCTCTACCTGACTTTCCCTACTCCTGACATCTCTCCTGAAAGGGAAAATTAATTTCAGTGTTTATCCCTCTTTCTAATATAACTGGTATTGGTATTACCTCAGATGAGTATGCTTTTTATTTAGCTTTATTTTTATACTGCATTCTTTAACTTCATGAAGCTTATGTATCTTTATAAACTTTACCCTGATACAACTGCTATGCAGACAGCATCCTCATATTCACCAGATTTCCACCAACATGTTTCTTTTGCCTTTGTCTCAAAACTAAGATATGTGCACTAACTTGGTACAATTTTTAGAATTGTACTTTCAGTGTAGTTGTTGTAAGGGTGCACTTTGCTTTTTCCAGAATTTTGCACAAGAAATAATTATTTCCATTGTTTTCTCAGGACTCCAACTTCAGAGGATTTTTGATTACTGAAAGGAAGTTATTTTCAGCTATCAAAGAGTTAAAACTTCATTTTACAAACCCCAAACACACTAATGTTTTTGAACATTTCTTAAAGGAAATCACTTTCTACTGAGAAGAGCTACACCTCTCTTTGGGACTGGTGTTCCCTAGAGGTCCCTTCCTACCTGTTATTCTGTGATAGCAGGTCCAGTGAAACTCAGCTACCCCACTGTTCCTTCAGTGCCATTCCACACAAACGCTGCTAATGCTGCTCGCACGTTACCTGTTCTTAGACCTCCTGAATCCAAACTACAAACTTCCACCAAAGCAAACAGGATGTCAGGAGCTGGTCCCAACAGGTAAACCTATGCAGGAGCCACCTTGGGAGTAGCTAACAAACCACATGGAGACAGGAGAATTACAGTAGCCTTATATGGGTCAGAGACACTGTCTCTCTGCCTCCTACACCAGCCTCTTCTAGACTCCTGGGAGCTCGACCCTTCAGAAATTATTCAAGTTAGTCAGGACATAGAACAGATGAGGAAAGACTGTCAGCTAATCCTACTGCAACGTTAACAACATTTCTAAAACAGAAAAGAAACAAACACTCCCCCTCCCACCAAACTTCCCTTGCTAGTGGAGAAAAAGAAGAAAAAAATGAATTGTCTTTTAAGCATAAGATCACAGTCAGAGATAGTTTTTAGGGTTGGGTGGGTTTGTTTGTGGGTTGGGGTTGTTTTTTTTTTGGTTGCTTTTTTTTTTGTTTGTTTGTTTTTCTGTTTTGTTTGTTTGGGTTGGTTGTTTTGGTTTGGGATTTTTTTGTTTTGGTAGGGGTTTTTTTTTTGGGCCTTTTTTTTTTTAAATGAACCCCAAAAGCAGCAATGGCACCTTCTGAACGACTAGACACCGAATACTGAACACAGGGAAAAATGGCCCCGTTTCCCATTCCACTTCGTTCGGTTGAAGCAGAAGGCAGTTCCGACCGCCGCCGCGGCGGCACAGGCTGCAGAAGCGGCCGGCGGTGCCCGAGCCGCGCTGAGCCCGGCTGCGAGCAGACACCTCCCCGCCGGGAGAGAGCCGCGCCGCAAGGACAGGAGAAAGGGAGAAGGGGGAGGGGGGAGGAGAAGGAGAGGGGCCGCCGACTCAGTTTCCCTGTCACCTTTGAGGGGAAGAGTTAGTTACCTCTGGGCTCCTCAACGCAGCCTTTGCAGCAACATAGTCCCATGGCAGGTGACAGCGTCCCTCGCAGCCCCGGCAAGCCCCCTCCCTGCCAGGCGGGGCCGCCTCCAGCATCCCGGGCAGTGGGGCGGGCAGCGGGGGCTGCCGGGCCCGGGCTCCCAACAGGCTACGCAGGGGGCAACGGCAGGCTAGTGCCCTGGGGCTCACGGCCCTTGTCGCCCGTAATTCTAGCCGGCCTTAGGGCAGACCTCAGCGCTTCTCGGCTCTCTTTGCCCGTTGAACTTCACCCGCTTATTAATTATACTCACCCCGTTGAAGGGGTGAGAGCCGCCAGAAGCTGCTTTACGCGAGGGGCAGATGCTTGCTCTCAGATGGCCAGAGGGCAGTAGAAGCCAAATGTAAACTTCCAGTGTGCATAAAAAGATACTAGAAAGGCCATTTCACCTCTTGCAAAATTATGTCAGCACAGGACAGGGTCATACCATATGCTCTCCCCCCAGAAGAGTAAACACTCAACCATGTATCTCTGGGAGTCTCTGCAGAGATTGCAAGTACTGAGAGTTACAGGGACCTTGCACTCTTGCAAAGGTCAGCACTGCTCTAGCAATATTCAGAAGGCTTGTTTAAACACTTACTTTTAATTGCATTAACCTAACTAAATCACTAGCCACAAAGACAAGATAAGAGTTTCGTTCTGGGATAAGGAAAGAACAACATCCCTAGAACAGATGTTTGCTGGTTCTCTGATCATTCAGCATTTGTTTTCTAGACCCCGCAGCACTTCACTTAAACCAGCAGGGACCCTGTTTATTGAAGACCCACTGCCCAGCAGCAGCAACGCCCTAAGCATTGCAGCATAGTCACATAGCTTTGATTAGTACAGCAACTCCCAGGCAAACAAGGTGCCTTTGCAAAGCTTGGACCAAGTTAGATGTCACAAACAAGATACTGAATGATAAAGTCCTTGGGCACTGCAGAAGAAGAGAATGCTGTTTGAGAGAAGTGTGCAGTGCACAAAACAGAGTCTGAGTGGGACCGAAAAGAGAGACACAAAGAGAAGTTTGGGGTGGGGGAGCTGGGGTGGTAACAAGGAGCTATATCTTTAAATATAGTTCAAATATCAGAAGGAGCCTGAACCTGAGACTTGATGAGACTCTGCATCTCCTGCTCCCATACATATCCCAGCCTCTTGAGATTAAACCAATTCTTCAGACTGGACTTCCAGGATAGAAACTGAATAAAAGTAGAGGATAGATGTCTACTGGGTCTCCCATCTAAAAAAAATAAGACTACAATAATGTGCTACAAAGAGGTCCTCCTGCAGAGTATTCAACTGCTACTGCACACTTGAGCCATCCCAGGTTAGGATCATTCATTAATTAGCACAAAAACCAGAACAGAACAAACCCAAATTCCACACAGGATGGAAGGTGAACATGGCAGGAAAACTTCCCCATCATCACCAAACATGCTAGAGGAAACTCAATATATTCTTGCAGGAGCGCTGAAGGGAATCCAGTATTCTGGCTTTGCTGGTACCAACTCGTTCCTCTTTGAGAAAGGCATGAGAACTCACCTCAGTTGTTTTGTTGAGCCTCTAAACTTGTCAAACAATGCCAATAGCTGATAGCTGCTTAGAAATCCATCTCTTGTGCAAAGTGCTACCTTCCTGTTGTATACAGCAGATACTTCTCTTTCTTCTTGGCTAGAGGGTGATCTGATCTCAGAGAACAGGCACATAAACCACCTGCTTGAGTGGCTGGACACTCTCCTGGCAACACTCCTGCATTTCATACAAAGCAAACTCCAGGGAGCCCCCTGGCAGGGGTAAGATTTCCAAGTTCTGGAAAACTCAGATGAAGTGTTTACTAGTGATGCTGTCAGATCTGTGGTAGATAAAACGTGTGGAGAGAGCACCCCGCTCTCCAGCTGGTTCCAGCTTGGCAGCCGAGTCAGCTCCACAGGGATTGTTACTAGTTGCTACACCTCAGAGCAACCCCCCAGACTGCCTGAAGGTTGCTGAAATTTGAGCATTTAAGAAGTTTTAGGACTACTATGTACATCACCTCACACTGACAGATAGAGGCTGCTGTAGGGTTAAACACACATGCTTCTTTTAAACAATCAAGCTGACAGCTTCAGTAAAGCATGTCATGAAGTTTTGCATTTCTATTACTGAAACATTACAATTCTAAACTCCCTTTCTTTTCACAAAATATTTGGAAAACTGACAAAGAGTTTGTGTTCCCTCTTGATTATGTTACTTTACATGAGGGAATTAAATGGTCCCAAACAAAAACAGCTGAGATTAATTTACTGCAATAGCCATCCCTGTGTATTTAAGAGAATAATCTTCAGATGCATTCATTGCAAGAGGGAGGCAGAGCCTCCGATGTCCTTTCTACATGGATGTAATGACATTACCCAAGAGCATCACTACATAAAATGGAGTTAAACAGCACTTAGCCCTTCACTCACTTGTGCTCTGGATGGCAGTAACAATTACAGTGAAGTTCAGCAATAAAACAAGCCACTATCAACAGCTTTCAGAAAGCCATCCAAAGTTTGCATATGCATGAACCATCCATGCTTTCAATTTCACAGAAAAATATAAATTTCATCCAAAACAAAGCAGTTCAACACTGGTTCATTAAAAAAACATATGATTCATTTAAGAAAAATCTTCACTGGGTTGGTCACTTTGATATATGCTTGTGTCAGAGTTTTGAGAGTGAAAGACTTAGGAACACAAAGCCCTGGGAAAAAAAAAAAAAAAAAAAAAAAAAAATCACCTCTCCGCAGCTAAAGAGCTGTTCGTTGATAAGTCCACCAAAGAAGCGGGAGTGGGAATATAGGAATAATTCACCAATTAGATGTATGGGATTAAATAGAGAGACCTAATCTCTAGTAAAGTAAAATACTATAACCACTATCACAAAACCTCTTTTATGACTTGAAAAATCCATGTAAGCTAGGATACACATGCTGTACATACCTTCAGTGCATTTTGCAGATCATTTGTCATTTTAGCTTTAGAGGGCACACATTTTGTTTCTTAAAACTTAAGCCAATACGTGTCTGTTGTCAAACACACTGCCAGTCCAAATACTGCCAGACAGAAGCAGCTAGCAGGAGATCAGACCATCAGGGTACATCTATACAAACCAGACACCTTTCTGGTCTTGGTTTGTTGTTGGTTTTTTTTTTTTTTTGTTTTTTTTTTTTTGTTTTGTTGTTTTTTTGGGGTTTTTTTTTGTTTGGTTTTTTTTTTTTGGGGGGGGGAGGGGGAGGAAGGGAAGGGAATGATGGAAAAAAGGCATTTTGCGATAACTGGACAACGTTTGGGAGATGCAGAAGCCAGATTTGTCATCTCATGTGAAAGTCAAGATTCTTCAACAGCTAAACATCATTTAGTTTCTCTTTTGAATGCAGTCAGGCCCAGGCATATCATCTCAGAAGCCAGCTAATGAAGGCAAGAGTGCAGAACTGCCACCCAAATCTTCCGCCTAAATATAAAGGCAACCCTACAAACTCTCATTCTGGACCCTGATGTGTTGAATATCTGAACCAGATACAAACTCTGCTTTGAAGGTTTTTGAAGGCTCAACACAAGACAATGTCACAGAGATAGCCAAACCTGTGTGGGTCAAACAAAACTGAGATTTTATAGTTTGAGGTTTTGTTGTTTTTTTTTTTGTTTTGTTTTTTAGTTTTTTTGTTTGTTTGTTTTTGTTTTTTAATATTCTATAAAATGTATTTTTATTTACACACAATGAAAGTTTCAAATAGGTATTAGCCTATTCCTAAAAACAAGAAAGGTGGATATGCTTGCACTTTTCCAGCAACAAAACCCACTTGCTCTACACTAAGATTCTTTTGAGACTCATTTCTTAATATACATAACTCATTCTGTACAGCAGGAGCTGTTCAAAGTGGGATTTCTGTAATTCTTAACAATTTGACCTTTTAGATCTATGGTTAACCATGCATATCTTCTCCTTAAACTGCACATACCAACTTTAAACTAAGGTTTACAAAATCAGGAACCTAGAGTTCAATGTCTAAATCTTGATTTCAAGTACTAAGCAATTAGGCTGATCTTTCAAAATCACCAAGTTCTTACCCTGTGAAATGAACTGGTACAGACTGAGTGCTGTAAGTTTTTCTGAATAACCAGCATACTTTGCACATTTTTTTCTCCAGCCATAGCTCTCAGCTTCACTGTCTGAAATTCTTGATTTGAAGTTCATACTCCCTCCCATTTCTTAAGAAATACGATAGTGTATTGGCTGTCACTGAAAAGGAAAGCTGGCTGCTAAACACTTTTGTGCGAATAATGAACTTTCCTGTTTAAGGACTGAGCTGAAGATCTAGAAACCACAGGTAAAGGTTTCCATTTCAGTTAAGCCAACCACTTACATTTGGGGGGGGGGGGGGGGGGGGGGGGCACGGATGACGACATAAAAGAATAGCAAGAGAGTAGAGGAATATGCTATTCTATTTCATTGATTCATTCCAGATGTGACAGTTCACTGGTGGCTGAAGGTATTTATTTTTCATTCCCTTACTAGGAGACAAATGGTTTTAGTGATCCCCAAAACGTGTCAGAGTTGCATCTCTAGAGCTTGGCAAATATTGCTTTTCAAACTTTTAGACACAAGGCAAGGATTACAAAGTTTGGGTTTTTTTCCTCAACCCCCCCCAAAAGGTACAAAATGGTCTGAAGAACGCAAATGTTGGCAACACTTTGAATCAATACTATAAAAACAGGTGAACTGTGCTCACAGAGAACAGATCTGAGTCAGCCAGTACCAAGCAGATGCACTTGTGAAGAACCGACAATTTGTACTAATACCTGTGCTCAAAATCCAGGAATTGTTTTGTCTGATTTGCAAAGTTATTTATACCACGAGCTTCCCCATATCATTCAAAAATCTACAAGTCAAGGAGCTGGTAAACTATAGACTTCCTTTTCAAAAGTTAGAGTCTTTCTGAAGTGGCAAGTATAAAAGTCAGATTCAACCTGGATTATTCCCTTACTTGATTACCTGATTACCAAAATACATAGTAAAGGTCAAGTAAAAGTGGCTTGCCAGGCCAAAATGGGAACACCCTGTGACCCTCCACAGAATTCCTGATAGCCATTGCATCTCAGAAAGAAAAGAAAATATTTTAGCCATGTAATAACACAGGTAGAAGAGTACATTACAGTCACCCTTAGTTCATATATCTGTAAATACTGTAACTCCCTTAAAGGCCTACGTCACCTCTTATAAGAGCCTAAAACTAGAAAGTGAGTTTTCTAGGATACTATTTAGTAACAAACTGACATGCTACCTCCCCCAGGGCTTCTTTCCTGTGAGATCAGAGAAGCCCAAGCCATCCTCCCCTTCCAAGCCCCTGTCTCCATCATCCCCTGCCCCCAACGGCCCAACCCTCCAAATATACGCTTCTAATGCCTTTAATATAAACTGTGAAGAACATATTTTTGCAAACTCCAGTCCTCCAGGCCGGTAAGACTCTGAAAAATAACTTGCTGAGAGAAGAACAAGACCTTCATGGTTTAAAGGAACGATTTTTAGTTCATCTAGTGCTCATGGAAGACATTGGAACAGAATAACACAAGTCGGATGTAGATATATGACTAGACTGTATGAGAGGTAGGTACTGCATGGAAGTACACAGTTTGTATTCACACGTTGCCTTTTCCCAGGCGGTATAACAACACATTCCCATTAGCCAGGCTAGGCTTTATAACAGGGCACAATTCTGTTAAGAAAGGGCTTATAGGCTTAAATGGGGGGAGAGGACAGGAAAAGCAGCATTTTAAAAGACAAGATCAAAAGTCACCTAACTGTTCAGTCAGGAACAATATTGCAAAACATACAACCTTGTCCTATTAAGGAGCTTCTAGTCCAGAAAGAGTCAGAAGATACTGAAGTTATTCTGAATTAACTAGGGCTATTCCCCCCTTTTTTCCTTTCAATCACTGCAATTCCAAGAGAATTTCAGTGTCTCAAGTCATACCATCTGACAGTCATCTGACAATAATTTGCACTAACATTTTGACATTTTTTCCATAGCACTGACCATATTTTAAAAGAGATTCCCAGGTGTTCACTTTCTTTATTCCTTGCATTCAAATAAGGACTCTGCAACCTAGAGCACTTGTTTAAATGAAAAAGGAATCCCATGAACTCTGATGGACCATCTGTTGTATGGAAAAGCTCACAGCTTCCTAAGCAAACTCAAAATGAAAGAATTTTAGGTGCAAGCACCAACAAGTGAAGAAACCTTTGTTGTAAATTCCAGTATACCTTTAGCCACACCGTGCTAGGCAGTAAATCCCCAGGTCTTTGCTTCAGGGGCATTAGCAAGCTCTTCGGGTTCTGGCATTGAAGTACTGAGGAAGCAACGAAAAATCCCTGAATATTCAGCCTTGCCCATGAGCAAAGTCCCTTTATACTGAATCTTTCGCACCTGGCCCTGGCAAAGCTGATGCCCTTACTGTTCTACTTTTGTCAGTAGAAAGGCAATGTGTGCCCTGATTAAAGGAGAGTGCTAGGACAGCTCTTACTGCTGTGCTTTCATTTCTCGGCAGCAGATGAGCACACTGGCTTACATCAGCAACTATTTCTCATCGGTGGCCATGCATCCATAGCTGTTCTTGCACAGCTCACACCAACTTACAGCCCAAAGGGGAAGATCAGCTAACCACATAGATTATAAGCAGCACGGTTTTACTGCCAATATCTGAAAGCATCTTATGCCCCAACAGCACTTCAAACTGCTGTAAGAACAAGAACCCTTTCCTAACAGATCCCACATAGAGGCAACAGCCTATTATTAACATGTGCAAGTTTTCACACTTACTGATTTCAAAGAACCATTGCTTCTAGAAGAGAAAGCAGGATCCACTTTGGCTCAGAGACACAACTCTTCACTGATTGCAATATCTTTAGATAATGGCAAGGTCTGAGATAGATAGAAAGTATCTGGACTCCTACAGCCTGGGATGCCTTGGCAGAGGTGGTTAAGAAACAACTGCTTATGTGTAGCTTAATCACAATTTCATCAGAGTTACTGAGACCAAAGCAGAACCCTGTGACATTGTTAACGTTACAACTGAAGGCAGAACTGAGCTTTCCAAGAGGAAAGAGCTGTAACCTCAAAGCACTACTAGGGGAGGACACTGAATTCCCTCTCTCAATCGTTATGTATTCCCTTCAGTAAAACAGTCACCCTACAGATCCACAGGCATATTTATCACACCTTCCACAGACACCCACCAGCCTCAGAACAGGAGCTTAGGAGGGAATTTTTCTCTTACCAAGAATGATCATAGGCAAAACCATTTCAATTTCTAACTTTCTCTATTCTCTTCTGTGATGTGTTTGGGTCACAGAGCTAACTAAAGGTAGGATGTGTTCTTTCATGTTCTGCAGTGTCAGCAATACATGACACTGATGATCCACATTCAAGACCTATAAGAATATAGGAACAGAAATAAGTTGCTGAACCCTGGTCTGTCCACTCAAAACAGACCACAAGAAGTTTAGTCTGGAAGAGAACCCTCCCAGAAGGCATCATTTTGACTCCGATTCATATATAAACCACACGGTCTCAAAGCAGAGCCTTTATGACCTCTGTGGAGTGGGAGGATTCTCACACAGCATAGCTAGAAGGCTGCTAATCTGTGTAGACACTTATATTTATGTTAAGAGAAGTAATCTTTCTCCATGTTACGCTGGTATGCCAGTACAGGCTTTCTTTTGACATAATTATCCAGCACAGCATTCCTAATGTAGACAAGGTTCTTCATCTCTCAGGTTAGCAGCTGCCAGTGTGCTGATAAATCCTTATATTTAAATCCACAACTCCAAATCCAGGGAAGCCACACAATTTGTACAATTATCCTTCAATGCAAAGAATATTTGGTTGGTTATAACAGGCTTTCCTCATGGCCTCACAGACACTCCCTTCTAATACTGTGTACTTTTGATTTCATAGCTCTTTTCTTTGTTATCTCAAATTCCTCTTGCCCACTCCCCCAAGTTCTCATGAGTGTCAGACAGCTGGCAGTTAAAAGCAAACCCCAAAACTAACAACAATGCTTGAGGAGTTCAGCATGATATATAGCATCTTTGGTACCACATGGAGGCATGGACACCAACATCTTCTTAAGTGGACTTAATTAGATGAGCAATGATTTGTGGATGTAGAATACACTGCCTAAATCCTGCAGTTACATTTATCTCCTCTGGTTGAGATTAAAAGCCAGACTTTGAAAGAACATGTATGCACTGGGCTGTGCACCTGCCATAACAGAGATAGAACACACAAATTTGGAGAAAGTAAACATTTACAGTCTGTTAAAAGGAAGAGTTCTATAACTAGAAGTGACCTGAACATTGTCTTCCTAACAGAAGAAACACATCCATTTCAATTAGAGTGCTTGAAGAAAATTAGGAAGATTGTTCTGTTTCATGTAGTATACTCTGATAAGCTTATAGTCCTGATTCCAGCTGCCTCACTGCTTTCATACAACAGTATCCTGAGCAGAGTCCCTGTGATGGGTACTGTTGAGGTGCTGTGAAGCTTAAAATCAACTTATGAGAATACAGTTGTTGTAACGCCGCTAAATGCAACACAGATTAGCCACACTCAGAATCATAGAATGGTTTAGGTTGGAGGGGACCTCAAAGATCATCTAGTTCCAACTCCCCTGCCATGGGCAGGGATACCTTCCACTAGATCAGGTTGCTCAAAGCCCATTCTAGCCTGGTCTTGAACACTCCGGTAAGTGTTCTCAGCATCCACGATGTCAAGCTCCTTTTAAAATCTTCTTCAAAATAGGATGGAAAACAGTTCTAAATACAGCTTTTTCTGGTGCTTGCAGTGATAGGGACTACTTTTCAAGATCTGGTATTTTACAACTATTTAGAAACAGACCGCAAAAATAATAAAGCCAATGTAATTTCTAGTGTCATTAAAATAAACACAGAACTTGAGTTCTTTACTGGCATATCTCAGCTCAGCTCTATTAATGCAGTGCAATGTAAAATTTAAAGTGGTATGATGTCCTCTACATAACAGAGGATACTTCTAGGCATACTCATGCACTCCCTATAGGGAAGCTATACCTAGGTATAAACTAGCACAAGTAGTTAGAACTATTCCCAGGAAAAAAAAAAAAACAAACAAAAAACACCACAATACCAGAAAAATGAAACACAACCATGCTGGTTAATAACCAGGTCTCAGTGAAAACTGTCATGATACTTCCCCTTCATGCCAAAAAAGTTGAACACCGCCTGTTTGATCTGGTTAAAGTTACTTTAATTCAGTGGAATTAACTTCTCTACAGAGCATAAAACTATCAGGAAGGAAGAATTGCTCCCAGTGTCCTGAAATGCTCGCAAATCCAATATCCAAGCATCTACAGGATCTTGTCTGTTAGAAGAGCTTGCATCACAAGAAATCCCACATGTTCTGGACATACCAAAGATACCACATCCATCCCTTGCTTAATGAATTTTTGAACAACAGGAACTGACGGAAAGAGACTCATTCTTATAATCTCTTAATTTTAAAACATACAAAATTAATTCCTTAGTTTGCCACTCTACTTTACAGGGACACTCTGAAATAAAAGAAAAAAAAAAAAGAAACATGTGCAATTTTATGTGTGATTAGTGTCAGTATTTCTCTTGGCTGTACCAGGGAAACTATACTGCTCTGCTTGTTTCATGTTTTACCATTTTTCATGTTGCACTCATTCTTCAGAGCCTGCGTTTTCAACAATTCAGGTGTCAGACCAATTTGTTTCCCTGTGGTAACTTGCACCTTTTAAAATTTATTCATAAACATCAAGCCCAAGAGGGACCTTTGTGATGACCTAGTCTAATTTCCTGCATAACACAATCAAATCTGATCAGCAGGTTCACAGTCAGGCATATATTTTGTGAGTAACCAAGTTGATAGGACCCTGCCCAGGGGTAAGGCTAAGTACAGGCATGTGTGTAGGATAAGAATCTGAAAATCATTAAAAAGAAGCATGTAAGTCACTTCAACACCCCAGCATTCCTCCCCCATTCATCACATATAATCAGTACTTTGGAAATACTTAGTAGCATATGGCTAAATAAAGCTTTTACAATATAACATAGTTCTTGCTTCTTTATAGCATGATGCCTTATTTAACAAAGTATGAATCTTAAGTATTGTGCCCTAGGCACTACATCTTTGCCAGATTTCCTCTCCTCCCTATGAAGTTCAGAAAGCCCAGTGCAAGCTGGTCCTCACTGATAGCACACTAGTTATCCCTAAAAGCATTTCAGACAAACACAGAGTGGGTTTTGCCTATGAAATCTCACAGCTATTTGACAGCAGGCCAGCTGCCACTTCAAACTAGCATTAGGGCATCTTTCAAAGGCACAGTTTCATAAACACCCCAGATAGCAGTTTCCCAATTATATAAATCCTTTATGGATGCTGGAGCACCACGTTATCAGCTTTGCCTCCCTTTCCCCCCCCCACTTTTGTGTGGGCTGTGTGAAAAGTAAACATGTTTGATTTTTCTTACCTCTGCTCCCCAAAATGACTTCCAGCTGGTATTTTCAAGTTAGCTCAGTTATACTGAGCAGTTAAGCTACCAGCACTAACAGATACCTCAACAGCTACAGCGATGCTGCCTCATAGGATTGTCAGTACATAGTGCGCTTTGGATGATGGTTCCCTCCCTCTTGTTTAGGCAAGGGTTTTCAAAAATTGTGTCAGAATTCCCTTTTGGAGCAGTCTGGGGAGCAAATATTTCAGTTTCTTTCACTTACATGCCATCCTATTTCTTGCCCTCTTTTCAGTGAATGCAATGTGACCGCTGCAGTTTCAAAGTGTGTGTGCGCACTTCTCTATATTCTGCATAGCCTGCACCTGCTGCACACATCACAAATCAAATCCACAGCATCTAAAAGCAGGTAGGAAGTCAGAATAAACCCACAAGTCATTAAATGCTGCAGATGTTACAGCAGTTCTGTAATGACAACGGCAAGACCATAGCAGGTACACAAAAAATTCAGTTACTGCTCCCTGTTCACAAAAATTTTACATTTAGAAACAAAGAGATGTTTTCTTTATTCTTGCTATTATAAAGCATGAACTCTGCAGGCAGATACATTCATCCACTGACAGATTCAGGATCCACAGAGTATTAGAAAAAATTAGCCGCCTCAACAAAGAATCATCATCCATCTATTGAAAAAAATCAGCAATATACTTCTCCTAGTATCACAGCTAAAGAGAACACACTCAGCAGGCATGCTGACCATTAAAAATAAAGAGGAAAGCAGTCCCTGGGAACTGAAGGAAAAGAGTGAGCAACCCTGACTGCATCTCCAGCTCACAATACAATCCTTCAAATTAAGTTAGGTTAACACGACTGTGCCAGATCAGCTAGGGACAAGAATTAGCCTACTGAACTGCACAAGGCAAATCAGATAAACTTCAAATAAACGGCCCGGTCCCACAAGACTTAGAGATATACTCACCTCAGTAAGACTACTGAGCTGGCAAAACATTCGCAGAGCAGGCACCTTAGCAGTAAACTTCCTTTTAGCTTGATTTTTTTTTTTTTCCTTCATGCTGACCTGTAATACTTATTTTTATCACTGCTAGAATTTGCGGTGTGCTATGAACTACACTGCTATATATAAGTGTCTTATTTTTACATCATCATGCTAACCTACTGAACTAGAGTACTTTAGCCTCAGGGATCCCAAAAATTGCATAAATCTTGTGTAGAATTCACCCATCCTTATTGTAACTGGGAACACAGCTGCTTTGGGGGCTGAACAAAGCTTAGCCTATAACAGCAGCACCGGAGCACACAAGCTGCAAGACAGTGCTGAAGACTTCATTTTTGACAAATCAGCAAGAAATATAGGGAAGGTACTATATAACTGATCAGGTTGACAGTTTGATAAGCATATCTTTATGGAACAAAGATATTCTTGCACAGAAATGCTTTAAAAAAGTAAATCTCTACTAAGCACACGTCTTAGGGCTTATTATATTATCCTTAAGGCAGACTACTCAATAGCAGAGCTTACTCTGGAACGTCTCAGCAAGAAAAGTTCAAAATCTTACCTAATTTGTACTAAAAATCCAACCTGATAGGATCAAATGATGCCTTGTACATTCCAGCAACAATATGCCATTATCTTTCAGAGCTGTGTTTCTATACCCAAAGGGCAGCCTACACAAAATGCTATACAGACATATTTGACCTTGAGGACCCAATGAGTTGAGGAAAACTGCTCAAGAGCAGTGAGAGATTATGTCTTAAAGATCTGCACTAGCAGAAAAAGCTATTCATGAAAATCCTTAAGCCTCATGCTCCTTTCCCAGCAGGCCTCATGCTATTGCAATTGAAGTTGCAAAACCACAGCATTCTTGTTGAAAGCCAGTGCATGCATTAAAGACAGCTAGGTGCTACTGATCAGGGATCAGACGAAGAGCTTCTCCTGGAGATGCAAATTCCAGGATAGCAGAACACGTACACTGCCACAGCCCATTTCCAGGCCTACTTTCAACTGCTCAGGGCCCCAGAGCACTGAGGGATGTAGACAGAATAGCTTGGAGTACATCAAACACTTCTAATGAAACAAAGGCAGGATCTTGTTTATTTCATGAAGCAGGATCTTTGCTTGCCAAATGCAAACATAAGCCTTGGGCATTGCACATGCTAGGGAAAAAAAGCAAAAAGCAATTTATGGGCTGCAGTTGCCTCCTGATGCCCTTCAAGATGTTTTAAGTTGATAAGAATGTTTTGGCTCACCTTATGTTAACTATCAGAGAGCCTCAAAGCCCTCAGGGGGAAAGAGAAGCCTAATAACCTTTCTGTACAAGAGTCTGGATGCAGTCAGATGACCTTCACCAGCAATGAGTCATCACCTTAAGTAGACAATAGTGTATTGGTCAAGTCCTAGGGATACACCACTGGACTGAACACAAAACAGTTGTAATCAGTAAGGCTACATGAATTCAGAGGGCAAAGTTCAGTCCCCTTTTTCACGTTCTCTTTTCAGAAGTATTCATTTACATGGTACAGTCAAGTATTCAGGGAAAGCACGGATCAGGAGATCAGTAAGCAAAGATGCCTTGCTAGCAGAAGTTTTAAGTTGTTAGTGTCTAATATCTGCATGAGGGAAACCGGGGCCTCCCTTAACTTACTCAAATAATAGTTGTTCAACTCAAGTCCATTTATATAACAAGCCTAGAAGTACCGGTAGCTGATTTGTTGATACTAAATGAAGTTCTCAAGGTCTGGACAGGCCACAAAAACTATTTTTTCAGTCAGGATAAAAAAAAAAAAAATAATAAAAAAAATCAATAGAATTAGGAAAGGAGTTACCCCAAGGAAAACAATTAGTATCTTTTGGTCTTTCCAGCAGATCTCCGAGCAGCAGTCCAGTGAGAGGGTTGATCAAACTCCTTAACCCCCCCCACAAACTCCTTAACCCCCCCCACCTAGACAGAAGAAGCAAATGCCAATTCATTAAGACTGGAAAAGTCTGAAAATAGATATTTTGAAAACTAAGTATATCAGGCTCAGCATGGGGGAAGGGGAAAATAGTGGGACAGATACCACAAAATAGCCAGTAACCCCTGGGTCAGTATGTTAACCTGAAATAGTGGAGGCCTAGGTTCAAGCAGCTTCCCCACACAGTTGTTTCTGTACATGTTTACATAGGACATAATTTGCTCTTCCATAACAAATAAATCTTAAGATTAAATGGGAAAACAATTTAAACTTGAATGTTTTCAAAGACTGTTGATTTTGCATCTGTGACAGCAGCTAAAAGCATTCAGTTTCGTGTATCTTGTGGATTCAGACAGACTAAGATGCTCACAGCAGGGCAAATATGCAGAAATGCATCTGATACCATGTTCTGTCTACAGAGCACAGTATTAGCTTCACAGGCTGGGCAATAACGCTGTTGGGGAGCTCTTGCTTGCTGATTTGCTTTTGAGGAGACACCAATGAATGATAAAGAGTGGCTAATTTCCTCTTACAGGATGAACTCACACTCAAGTGATTCAGGACATATGCCGTAACTGACAGCAAGTGTCCAAGCCCAAGGTGGAAAGAACCAGCACCATCTAGTGCTCAGGAGCAGATGAAGCAAGCAGAACATATAGAAGAACATACCAACAATTTTTAGGCATTGAAGTGCAGGATTCACACTTCCAAGGAAACTCGGGCCACACTTATCTTGCACATAAGAAGAGATTCTGAAGCTGGCAAGAGCCAAACAGATGTACCTGTCACTATCTTAGTACTAAGATTTTATTACCTCGAAGGTCTTCAACCCAAGCTATAAGGTAATAATAAACAACAGTTTCCAGACTCTGTGATTGCAAAGGTGTCATGCAATTTTATCATTCTGGGCACTCCTTCAAAAAGACAGTTCTGAGAAGACATCTTGGCTTTCTCCCTCCTAAATAAATGGAAAATTTATCTCATGTTCTAAGAGATAGTTTATCACTTTTAGTGACATAAAAACATTTGCATGCGCTCAGCTGCACTCCAGACATCTAGAAGTGTTATACACAGATCAGACAGTGCCCTCCACTGCAAAACCCAGACCTTCATAGTGTCCATGGCATCGCATGGACCTGCAGATGTCCACAGCTCTCACTTGTTAAGTGTTTCCACAGTGCACTGGTGAAACTACATCATCTCATTCTTTCTAGTAGGACCCAGAACTACCTTATTTTGCTGCCATTTCCCTAGTCAGTATGCTGACTGCCAAGTCCCAGAAAACTTAAATAAAATCAACATCATCACATATTCAGATATGCACAGTCAGTTATCAGCTGTAGACTTCAGGAGAAAAATTAATTACCAGCAGCAAACTCAGTTTCCTGCTGTTAGTTAGAATTGCAATTTGCATTGAATAATAGAGAACATGGAATAATTTTTAATGTCTGAATTCCTGATTTTCCCTCCAGGTATTTTAATTATATACCATCTCAACAGGAACTGAGATAAAAAGGTCACAAAAATAGCTTAATTGGTGTTGATCACCTGGGACACAGAAGCATACCACAGAGCAAACTGCTTTGTAGACATCATTCACCCTACTGGGACAAGACAAATGAGCTTCCACTCTAACTGCTCTGTAAGACACTGCCAATGACGGTGATGGACTCCCTACAGAACAAGTAGCCAACAATTACTATCCCTGTAAAAGTTATGGCTCCCACCTTCTGATTCTGCCTTTCTTGATTTCCTACCTGTTACACAGAACAAACAAGGCAGTGAAATAGCTTCTACATAAACCTTGTACAAATGTTGCTGGATGAGGCATTTGACTCTGCCCCAGCCTAACTTCCAGCAAAACGCAACCACTAGTCCATCTTTAAAGGAGTCGCTATTGAATGCGGGTCCTTTCATAGGAGCAAGCTGCTTATATTGAGCTCAGTCTTTATAATTAATTGAAGAGCATGCCACAGAGCTCTGACTTCTGAAGTTTTGAAATTTTTTTTCTACATGCAAATCAAGCACAGTCATCTTTGTTCTAAGTCTTCAAAGGGCCTGAGACAACCATTCTGAAGAGGACTGAATTGCCTCACTAAAGAGAGGGCTGGTGGTGTTACTCAACTGGAGCACACAAAGCAACCTGAAGGTGCAGTTTTCATCGAGCTTAGCTGGATCGACCTGAAGTCCAACTGATTTGAAAAGTGTTTTTTCAGTCATAAGAAATAAAATAAGAGATGTGACCAGATATTGGGGAAAAAGCCAAGAGGAAAGGGGGAGAGCAAGATCAACCCCTTCAGCAGCAGTTTCTAGTGAAATCCAACTGAACTTAGCACAAAACCGCACTCATTTTCACAGAAAGAGCCAGCTAAGAGCTGTCACTGTTGACCTTGGCAGAAGGCATTGTGGCAAGAAACAGGAACTAGCTATCTTGGTGTCTCCTTATCACTGATGATGTGTACCATGAGTTTTGGTCAGGATTTTTCAGCAAGGCTGCTTTCGACCGTAACATACCAGTTTGCTGAAATAGAAAAGGGCACGTTGTCTTTGGACAAGAGCATTACTCTAGAATGATTTCATAGTAAAAAAATGAAGCAAAAACATCTTTCTCAGGCAAAAATAAAGAACCTAAACCCAAACAATAGTCACTGAGGGTACTTGCCCACTATGCAGGCGAGATTCAGGTTCCTAGTATAAACACAGCGGAACAGAAACTTGGGTCTCCTGCATCACAAGAAAGGACGTTAGCCAAAGAGGTACCAGGTAATCCATGGAAAATTTTTTGTTCATGTTTCGATCTTTCCCCTCTTACTCTCCATGAAAAGATCAATTGAAACCATTCTGAAGCAGAATAGAAGAATCTTCTTAGACATCACCAAATTTTCTGCAAAGAAAAGCAGTTGGTAATAACCCTTGCCATACCTATCAAAAGACAATGCTTTTCACCTCCTAACTTCTGAACCTTTTTAACTACTCTCTTCCTTGACTCTGAAAACCTTACTATATCAGGGAATTACCTCTGACTCTGCAGAGAAACTTGAGTGCCTCATCTTACAGCCCTGCAAAAAACAGAATAAAACTAGGGAGGCTTTTCACCACAGGGCATTAAAAACATCAGCTTCCTAAAAGGTGAGACATCAGAAGCATTTGAGCCATCAATAATGCTTAAGGCATTCTCAGAGATCAATCCATCAATCCCTGTGCTTTTCTCACTGCAACACACCACTCTAATGCACTGTAACCCCAGGCTAATGCATGGTTGCTCTGTTGCCACTAGTAGTCAGTCAGCTGCTGTTTCTGTTACCAGATTTGGACTCTTCTCCCAAGCAACATTCAATGTTTTTTTTCCCATCCAGAAATACCAGCTGGTGTGCGCCGATTACCCCAAAGCATTAAAGCTTTGCACCTGACCTCATACTACCCTGATAAATTATTAGAAAGTTCCCCATGCCTGGCTAATGTGCACTGGAACATGACAGCAACTTGAGCCTACAGCTTATCCTGCCATTCCACTTAACTTCACTAGCTGTAAGGGAGGAAAGCATGAATGGGTTAAAAAGGATCCAGAATGTACATATTTACCCCAGAAAAGAGGGTAGAGAACATCTCTGCCAAAGGAGGTATTTCAGGAAGTCCTGCCACCAGATCTAACACTGGTTTGACTGTAGAACTGTTCTGCAGTCTCTCATGTCCCTAGTTAACCCTTCTCCCAGCTGCACTATACAGCTTAGAAATGAACTTGATGAAACATGAATAATACACAATGCCCATCATTAGTTTTTGTTGCTCAGCAAAAAATCAATACATGCTCTGTTACAGCGCAGGACATGCTGTTACTCTAGTCCCTGCACTCCGAGGAAGCAGCTCCCACAGCCAAGCTTTACACAGCCTGCAGCAGAGAAAAGGTGGGAAGATCCCAGCAACAGTTGCAGCAATGAGGATGTTGATCATGAAGTAGTTTTTTGGAGGTAACTGGTATCACAGACTTTAGAAAGCTTTGGACATTTCCTGGCTGGGAGATTTCAGCCTCTCCTCTTTGCCACAGAAGTTGGTATCAGAACACTATGGGAACATTTTAGGAATGCTGCACTCAGTTCTTAACTAATTTTATTAGTTACTGTGCTTTTAAGCAGCAGAGCTTTAAAATCCTGTATCTATGTTTACAGTATTCACAAGATCCCCAACTTAGTTAAGACAACTATAAAAATCTCATCATCCCTATAGAAATCATATAGTCCTAGTTTACAAGGGGAGAACTGAGGCACAATTAGGTAGAGATATGATCGCAGCCATACACCCAACATAAGGGAAGATGGGAAGTGATAGAAAATAATGATTTGGGTCCTGCAAGATCATTCGTGCTCCCCTCCCTGTCTGGCATCCGTTTAAGAGCTGTTCACTATGTGGGTGTTCTACAGGCTGGCAATCACACAGAACACAGTCATTTCAGAACGCATGCAAAAAAGAAAAGGCATTTATGCCAAAACCAGCACAGAATAAATGTACTGTGAAGAGAATGGGGAACTCTTCAGGCCACATTCTCCAGTGACGTCTGTGCTTAGTCACATTCTGTATTGACTGCCTATTTATAGCATTTTTTCAATACTTGCTGTCCGTGTAGCAACTACGCTTGCTAAAAACACAAATGGATTTAGGTCTACAAGGTAGGGAAAACATCGCAATTTTTCAGGCAGGACAGTGGTGCACCAAGAATGAATCATTTTCCCAGGGAACACAGAGAAGAGCAATGTCAAAACCACAAGCTGAACACAGATGTCCTGGGATTCACAACTCCCCTGTGAACAGTGTCACTTTTTTTCCACCCTTCTGGATAGTGTCTTTCAAGTAGACACATGGCATTGCTTTACCAACTGCACTGTAGCATCAGCCACCTGCAGTTCAGGACAATTCTTTTGCAGCCTACAGTAATAGAACCTGACAAGTTGGGCAAGAAGTGCAGATTGATTGTTTTCCCACCTGGAACCAGAGGGCAAACTTAAATCTGCTGGAAACTCAATTGGGCCAGTCCACGACAGCTAATTATTTCAGATCACCGCCAGAACTCATGGGACCATTCACAATCACAACAATCCAAATGCTTTCATGTCCCAGATCCACAGTATGTCTACAACGGTAAGGTGCACAGTCTTTGGAAAATGGTGCAGAAGATGTCACATTCAGAGAGCAAATGCCACTTTCTAGGAGATCTTCCATGCAATGCTCTGCTGTTTGTGTGGCTCTGCCTATGAGGGCATGGTGCAGTATAAGAAGGAAGTATTAACAGATAACGTGCACCAATAAGGAAAAGATGACAGAAATAAATCTTTTCTCCCCAAGTAGCTTCCTGTGTGTCAAACAGAACGCTGCGACAATTATTGCAAAACCTTGCCTGCTGGTGTAATTGAAAGCCTTGTAGCACTGCCTGTTCCTCTTGCACTGCCTGATATTGTGTCAAGAGGGGTGTGCCTGATTAAGGAGTAAGAAAAAGACCCCAAAGACATTGGTAAAAGTACACCTGCCTCCACAACAGTAACATTCAGCTAGTGTCCCCTGTGCTGTCCATTCAATTAGGGGAAAAAAAAAAAAAAAAGGCAGCCTAATGTAATAACTTTTATCTACCCTATCAACAGCACCACCACTGTGAGGAAACATAACACTAAGAAGCATGGACAGATAGTCCATGCAGGAGAAACTGGCCATGAAGTAAAGCATGACTGAGTCAGTGCACTCACATAATTTTTACTATAGTCATGTTTGTCTCCCTCCTTGTTTCCAGGAACTCCGTCTTCAGATATTGGGAGATAGCTGTGGAAGGACTAACCCAGTTCATCTTTCTCAATCCTCTGGTGCAACAGCTTTCTCCTCTGTAGATCCTGCCACCTGAAACTACCTCCAAAATATACTGCATTCAGATCTGTACACAGGGATGGTACTCTTCCCAACTACAATCAGAACTGAATAAAGTTAATACAATTGCTGCTATGCTGCAACAGGGAACTTTAAATATATCCTGGAGATACCAAGCCAGTCCACAGAAATCATTTACGTAAGACTTAAATTGATTTCAAAAGTTTTACATTAAGACTATGCTGACAGATCATCAGATTTTCTACCTTAAAATTTCAAACTCTCTTCCATGGCAGGTCATCTAGTCTCTGAAACCTTTTATCCAAAAGTGAAGCATTTTGAAATGTTTTTTCTCCCACCCACCCCCAATTAGTATACATGAAAGAAATTATATCCAGATACCGCACGCCCTTTTTCCATAAGTTCTGTGCTGTGCTCTGTGTCAGCTTCTCCCATAACAACCAGAAAACCACATCAAGTTGGGAGACCACACAGCACTCCAGGCAAGAAGCCCCTCCAAACAGAAAAATCAAGGACCATGATGCATCTCAACTACTATTTTCATGAGGTACCACAGCAGCAGTTATACCCAAAACAAGGAACACAGAGTAGTCCGTCAGGTCCCACTTCCCAGTCTCTCTAGGTAAATCTGGCTAATGTTATCAGAATGTTTAGAAGTGATTAGTACAGTTCAATTATCATTAGTGACAACCAACGGGAATAAGATGATGTTATGTTGAAAGTACAAGTAAATGCTGGCCTACCTGGGGCAATTTCAAAGAGATGTTTCCCTGGTTCATCAGGATTAGGTGGCAGCTCGTTCACCTGATTGCCTTGCAGTAGTATCAAACCCTGTAAGGGACACAAACACCAGTGAAAGGGGAAAGGCCACAAAGAGGCTAAGGAAAAAGAAAATAGCGTAACAGACATAGCAAATTGAAGCCCCACTCTTCCACTGAGTCCATCTCCTCTCCACCCTTCTAAGAAGAATAGATTGAACTGGTCATGCACCTGCATCACCTATCCTTTCTCTCACACCAGACACTTCTAGTCAAATGATTTTTCCTCTGGAATAATGCCATTCTGAGCATGCATAGGTGATTCTCCTTGGTTTCCATAACTAATTATCCCCTGCAAAAGTTTCATCTCACATTACATCTACTCTCTTCCTTCACCCTTTAGTTTCTGGTTCCAGCCTGCAGCAATGAGGTGGCTGAAGTTCTACTTCTAAATCTTTATTTCTGCAACTGAAGAAAATAGCTTGTTTTCCAGAGAGTCTCAGTAACACAGAGGTTCCCAAGAAGATACAGGAGGACAGCAGCTGATTCAGGTTTGCAAGACAATGGGACTACTTTTAATCCAAGGAACTATAGTTTCCCTAGCAAGAAATCTGAGCCCCCTTACTTCCCAAGTTCAAATGCTGCCAGAATTCAGATTCATGTTGAGCCAAAGCATAATTAACACAATGTATTCCAGTTTGGGAATTCTGTATAACTGGTGGTATAGTATCTTCAAAGTGAAAAAAATCATCTTCATCTATGGAAAAGAAAAAGAGATCACAGGACGCTCTTGTCCAGTAACATGGGTGAAACAAGAATGAACGTGCTATTTGGACCTCATTGTTTCTCCACTATTTTTGGTTTAATCTTTGACATTTTAAAGAGTTTCCAGCTAACGTTCTTTAGGACATACACACAATAAAAAAGGCAGTAAAAACTGGGATTCTCAAGAGTTAAGCCATGAAGAGTGTAATAAGCCGTTTCTACTCCTACACCGAACTGCCCTGGAATGGAAGCTGGGTACAAATCATCTGGTTTTGGCTGAGCAGAAAAAGAAGAAGTTGTTTCAGTCAGTTCTTTTCATGCACGTCCCTAGTAAACATGCACAGTCACATTCTCTCCAAAAACTAGGCAACAGCCAAATGCAAAACACATTGGAGCATCATAACTTTGGTAATCAAAACAAATACCAGTTACAATCTTTGTCAGCTTCCAGATTCATATTACTGAGTAATACAGTTAGTAGCTCATGAGACAGACAATCCAGGATTTCAACTGATAGAAGACAATGCATCATACAACCTTTTCAATCTTCTCCATAAAACAGAGAAGCCAGTTGCGTTATTTTTATTACATCTGTTATGGCATAACTTTCTGGGCTTTGCCCCTTGGTAATACATTTTCGTACAGACGCTTTGTTTGGAGAAACCACTGTAATAAACCAAGGAGCCAGCCTGTATTAAATATAAATGAATTAAGTTTTACTCTTTTCTTTGAACATAGAACATTCAAGAGCTGCTACAAATAAATTACCAGAACAGTAATGCTTGAGATGGAAACTATTTCAGCTAGGAAATAAGCTCCAAGTCACAGAGGTTTACAAGTTGGCATTCCAGTTCTGACAACTTCCCCTATTAAAACAACTTGCTGCTTTGAAAGGATCTGTTCGTGGCAGACTGAAAATGTCTCACAAGTAGTGAAATTTGTTCTTCACAAAACAGAACTCAATCTGTCATGTCACTATAGATTCAGCAACCTGATTCCATGTTTTGCCATCCCTCAGTGGCATCAGGCTATAGACCTTAATTTACTTCCTCTTAACAAGCCAGATCAACATTCCAGAGTAGGGAATCCCTGTCATCCAGAATTCATAAAACTCCACTCCAGTTAATCACATATTAGGCCAGTGCACAGTTAAAAGGTAGAAATTCAAGACACACAGAAATTGAGTATTCACAGCCTACAGAACAAATACTATTCCATATCCAACAGATCTGGATCACCACCTCAGTGTTGCTACATTTCAAAAATATGAGAAAATAAGAATTCCAGAAGCAAAATTAGTTTGACCACATTGTATATACGCTGAATGTTCAACAATGCAGACTATTGCTGTTCCTTCCGCAGAATGTAAAAGCAAAAATGATCATGAAAGAAATTAAAAAAGAAACACTCTTAAACAAGTCAGATTTTGTATTGAGGCCTTCAGTTTGGATATCTTTGGTTTTGCTTTGAGGAAACCGTGCATTTACATTTCAATTTTGTTTCCTTGCATTTAAAAATAAAAATTCTGTGCTTAGCGTAGCAGCAAAAGATGGGGCTGGATTTTTTGTAGCACACTAAAAGTGCTTCATAACACATTTGACATACATTTGAGAAATCAAGATTTGAAAGGGGAAAAAAAACAACAAAACAAAGCACTGAATGATTACTGTAGAGACAGCTCAAGAGAGAGCCAGAGGAGTTCAGCCAACCTCTCCAAGGGGCCAAAGCCCCTTGCTGGACCTGCTGGCTCCACAAAGCATCCTAGAGGGGAAACGTAAAATGTTAAACTGGACATTATATTTTTGCATGCGTTCTGTTCACATAAAAAACTAACAGCTGCCCAACAGTGGTTGCTAGAGTGAACTGTGAGCAGAGCATGCTGAAACCAGTGAAAGACTATTAAGCACTTCTGGTTCTAGGCTACTCCGGCCAGAAATTTATTCTTTGCCAGGAGATACAATAAGAAGGAAAAGGAAAAAGGGAATCAAAAGAGATATTAAACAGAAAACTGCACATACTATCCAGCAGTACCTTCCCTGGTGCCCCATTCTGCAATAAGCTGTGCAGCCCAAAACAGGATCAAGCAGCCCCACTGGGCAGACACGTGTCTCCTTCCCTGCCGCAGCCCCTGCAAAATGCAAATGTTACCACTTGCACAGGTGCTGTGCTCCAGGAGCAAGGAAGGAGAAGGGCTGGACCTGAATGACACTTCTTCCCTTTACGCTACTGAAGGAAACAAGGAGCATTGTCCACCAGAATGCCAGAGCAGAGCTGCTGTGCTTATGTGATCAGCTGGGGAGTGGGTAAAGGGCTGAACTAAGAGAGTATGGGGCAGATGGACAGAGAAATACCTCTCTACAGTGTAACCTCCACCACGGAGTCCCAGCTTCTAAGATCAGATCACTTGTGGACCAGGAATTTCTAAAAGGATCAAGTCTCCCCATCCACATAGCTCTGACCCCTAGTCTAAAAGGACAAAGTACTTTTGATATCAGCATGCTGGAAAATTAGTGATACCATCAATTACCACCATAGCTAAACTGTCCTCCTAGAAAGCAAAGAACAAATTTTCCAAGCAAATCTCCCCAGCAAATTAAAGCCATGTGCACACTGCAACTCCTGAGATTCATGGAAAGTAGAGGTAGCGTCATAGACTATGATGTCAGTCGGGAACAAGGACCAAATAGTGATTAAGTGAACACAGCATGATTTTCAAACACAGGATCCTGAATTTTGCTTTTACCTAAAGCTTAGGATGTTTTGACAAGGAGCAGTCTCAAATTTTGGCTTGAGCAGGAAGAGTGCTTTTCTCAGTCCGGTTTCTAGCAGGTAGTTCTCTGAAACAAAAATGGTTTTATCTGATGTACTGAGAGGTCCATGCTCCCTCCTTATCTCTTCTTTGTACTAAATGCACAAGTTTTAAAGTAGTTTCATAGCACAGGCCTAGGGACACCCTATTCAAGAGGTAAAATGAACAAAACTGTTGAATGTAAGTTCCCTGAGGAAGGGGGAGAAAAAGAAGTAGCTACTATGTTAACCTGAGGCTGAAGCACATAGGTAAGGGCATGCAGAGAGGGGCGAGGGTCACAATTCTTTGTCATTTAAAAAAGCTTCTTTATGAAGAATAGAACCTAAAGTCTTAATACTGCACACAGAAATTCAAACCTTTCCCACTTCTAAGAGTATATGGAACATCCCTAGGGAAGTGGTGAAATGGCAGCACAAGCAGAAAAAAAAAATGAAATATCTAAGTTGCACAACTGAAACCAGAAGGGGTTTCAGAATAGCCTAAGACAAGAATGCCAAGAAGCCACAAGAAGGGACCCTGAAAATCACAAAGTTGGCTAAAAAAAAAAAAAAAAAAAAAAGCTTTTAAGGTTGTTTTGTCAGGGTAACTTAAATTTGGCTGTTAATTTAATTTTCAGGCCATTATCTTATCAACACAAGCTAGAAATGTACATATAGCACTAAGAACTAATATGATATCAGCTGATTCCAGCCGATCAGATTTTCAGAGCTTCAGGTAATGTTTGAAAGCTGGCAATAGCTGTTTTCTGTCAGAAGATGTAATCCTCTTAAATGTTAACAGCTGCTTTCCTTTGAGGACCAATTTACATTTTGTAGAAAGGAAAGTTGTTAAAGAGGCAGTAACTCACTCCCTCCCTCCCTTTAAGGTACAGTCCTCTCTTAAGCAGCGCTGGAAGCAAACTAGCTAGTCTCAAAATGGGTCGTGCCTAAAAGCCCAGCTCAAAATAAGAGTTAGGCCTTGCTTATCCAATAGTAAAAAGGAAATAAACCCCTATTTGAAACAGTTACCTAAATCTCACATCTACAGTCAAGCAGAACTCTGGACTCTGAATCAAGCCGTGTGTTACTTCAGTAAAAGGCGTGCTTTTGTGGAGGGTTCTCTCCCTCAGCCTGAAGTAAATTTGGCAAATACATATGGCAAGGTCACTCATAGATTAGGCAAAACCCAATGACATACATGCCAGCTTTTTGCTGTTTTATGGCATGGAATGGTGAAGATGTACAGCAGTATATACAGACCAGAAGATTCAGAGCGTATTTACAGTGAAGAGCAGGAGCAGCTCACAGAAAAGCGCTGTCAAATTAAAGAGTTTCAGAAAGCCCATCTTTCTGCAGGAAACTTAAGTCAGTGACCAAAGGGTTAAATCAAAATCTCACACTGCAGTGCCTTCCAGAGGTTGCAATTTGTTGCCTGGGGTCACCCTTCTCCTGCAACAAAAGTAAGCAAATGGACTTTCTCCATGCTTGATGCACCATATGGTGCAATGTGACCTGCCCCCTTCAGTGACACACACCTTTGGTAAAGGATGGTGATGTTTACTCTGGAAGAGATTACAGAGGTAGAAATTGTTTGAACTAACACCCTAAACCAAAGCATTTCCCAGTCAAAATACACTTCCTTTTTGATCCTTTTCAGAACCTATTTGATTTTATATATGCTGTAGAAAGTTCTCATTGAAGTGACTGGTTTCTTATTCTCATTTTAACCAGCTTTGATGAAACAGAGGAGAAGGGCAAGATCACTATGTAGCATAGGTCATTTAAAAAACAAGAACAACCACAGCCACAGGACAGTGGAAGGAATGCAGGACCTGCTGCAGCCACAGTGGCAATGGGGACTGTAACACCAGCATAGGTACTTCCTCCTTACCAGTGTGCACTTCGCTCAGCTGTGCAATGAAGTTGCAGCAAGTTGAACTGGTAGTGTAACAATAGGAAGAAGAGTAGGGAAATAACAGAACCAGAATGGTTTTCAGAAAGAAAACTTGAGGAACATTCACTCTACCCATGAAGAACAAGGAAAGTCTGCAACCTAGACCCATCTCTGTAGTATTTTTAGGTCATAGGTGTGTGTATATATATAGCAGAGATCTTCAGATCATCTTCTTGTGCATTTCTCTCTGCACATACCAAGAATTGTACAGAGCTCTTCTACCTTACATAACCAGCACTTTTAGGGGATGAAATGTTTCTCCCGAGAGTAACAATATCTAGCTCACAGCTGACCAATCTGCCTGGCACACTGTGGAGAACTTTAAATAAACAAAGCTGAAAAGGTAGAAAAAACCACCAAATTCATCTTAGCAGAGAGGGTGTATCAACTCTGACAGTTGCTGTCACTAGTAGAAAGACATTATTAAATTTAAACAGATTGATGTGTCCTTGTCCACCATCCACTCAGACTGCATTAGCAATCTTGCTTGGGCAGTAAATTACTGATGGGTTAAATCAGTTTAAATTCCCCAAGATCTAACTTGATATATGCCAAAACATGCCCCAGAAATAAACTTCAGTTCATGACTAAGTTATTCCTCCCTCCCTCAGGCTTTGGGAGCCTGAGATGGCTGAACAGCTCAAGGGACAGGCAATAGGTTACAGACCTTCCAGTAAGCTGGAGGTTCAAATCCAGTTTTTGATGATAGCATCGCCTTGCACCCTTTCAAGGCCTCAGTGCTTTGAGAAAGAATCTTAAAGAGGACCTTTAATGTATGAACACTTACATTCCTTATAGGTATGTAGTCCTCCCTAACAAGACCAATTGAGAAGTCCTGGTAAAGAAAAGCTTTAACATGAAATATGAGTGGAAAGCTTTTTCTTGACTGAGTCCCCCAGCAAACAGTTGGTGCCAGAACACTGATCATTCTAATTCTCATACCATTACCTTTAAGACAGCACTTTAGTCACCATTAAAAATGCTTACAAGATGGGGTGGGGGGGTGGGGTAAATAGCAGGGCTCAAAGGCTCAAATCTGCCCTCAGGTATGCATTTCTGAATCCCGTACCAAGGATGATGAACTGACTACATGAACATCTTTATTTTAATCAAACACGGAACAAAATTTCTACAACAGCTTTAAACCGATGAATGATTTCTGACCCTGAATTCTAAGGATCAAATAGCCCAAGCTAACCAACAACCAGGCTTAGCCTTAGTGTCAGTGACATCAATGAAAGTCAAAATTGCCTCATATTTAAAGCAGGCTAAGGACAGACCTCCACGGTTCAACTGATAAGTCAATTGTTGACTCATATCCTCATGTCTCAGGCCAGGAACAGAGAGCAACATGAAAAAGGAAAAAAAAGGACACAATGTAGGAGGGTACTTTGCAAAGTACATAGAGTGGTTTATCTAGAATGGTTGCGAGTTTTAAAATGAAGGAAAAACAACAAGTCAACAGAACAGGATAAACTTTCAGCACCCTTCCCTCCCAATCCTGTTGTCCTATATTTTGACTCTGAGGTTCACCGAAATTAGAAGACATGCTGAAGGCATTCCAAAGATAACAGGAAAACACTGGAAAAGCAACAAGAAAAAATTGCAAATGCATCAGAAATTATTCCAAAATGATACAGAAAAATATCATATACAGCATCATCTTCAGAGTCCAGTCACATTCTAGAAAATTCTACAGTTTTCTAGAATTGCAAAATTCAAGCCCACTGCAGATGCACTAACGCCTTTTATCATACCAAATCAATACTGAAAGAAAGGTTAATGAATTAGCTGCAGAGTGGCTTCTTTTCCCCTGGAAATTGGGGAGGGGCACATGCTACCTCTTACCCTGGGAATAGAAACAAACCCAAAGCTACTTTAAAACCTTACATGTATATTGACAGAGTTAGTAGGAGAATCAAAAGCTCTTTGCAGGTCAGTCCTTCCTTTCCCCTTTCCTCATGGGGACACCTGAGAAAATACTCAAGAAAAGCAATGGCTGCAAGTTCACCCTCTAACCTTTGGCACAGAAGTCAGTCTGATGGAGTGGACTGTGCAACTGCAACTATGTCATATGGCACACAAACATACACACCTTAAACAGTACTTGATCCATTAAGGCCACAGAATAACTCCTCTTCACTCCAGTAAGCCTGTGGCAAATCTCCTGTCATTAGACTACAGCTCTATCTTTTCAGCATTATTTCAAGGGAATAATATATACAATTCCCTCTAAGGACATGGAAGCACAGGTTTTCATAGAAATAGGCAATGCAACATCCATAAACAAAGACATCATTTAAGATTTCTCTTTTGAAGCATTATGGCATAAATTTCACTTGACTTTGTCAGATAAACAATAAGAATATGACCCTCTTACAGAGTACATATAAATAATCAAGTAGGCAGAAGATCAATGGGAATTTCAGTGAAGTTATTGATTTAGTTTTCGTACACGAGCTTGCAGTCCATACTTAATATTTAAAATAGAAAGATTTAAAAGAAGCACAAGTACCTTTAGAGCCAAAGGAAATTTGGATTAATATACACTGATGAAAATATTTACATGACCTGTAACAAAGACCTTCCAGGGTCACAGCTGTCTTCCTAAGCTGTGTGGATATACCTATACCATTGTCCCTTAGTTCCAGAGAATCCTAAGCAATAGCTATCCACATGTTGCAAAAGTACATCTCATCTCTGTGATGCATACAGTCCTAGCTGAAGTTTGATGCAAATCCTAGTTTGGAACTGTTACAAGAAGTCAGGATGTGGTCCTGTATCATCTTATACAATATGGCTTCCCCCAGGATAAACATACAGCAATCCCGTCCCAAAAAAGGGACAGAGTTAAAGAAACCCCTTCCAACGTGACCACCTGAGGCAGCTCCTTCCTCATCATGTTCAATGATACAGTTCAGAAGCACCCAGCTCTCCCCGTGCATTGTATAGGAAGGTGCTTGTCTTAAGCATGCAAACTCCAGCTGTTGCAGAGTCCTAAGCAACAACAGGTTACAATAAGTTCAAGCCTCTCTAGCCCTTATACAGCAGGCTATCCATAATGATGCATCAAATCCCTGATTAGGGAAGTGCAAGACATAAGATGCAGCCAACATCCTCCTGCATCTACCATGCATGTGTCAGGCTCACAGGGGAAAATTCATTTCCATTCTCCCTCCACAATGAAATTTATGTGTAACAGCAGCTGCATGGAGCAGTTTAATAATAGGCTATAATGAGTGTGTGGATGGTGATGATATTAACACAGGCTGTCTGTCACTCTGTAATGCCTGTACTGACTCATCAGGAGGCAGCAGTACAGGGACACTGGCTTATTCAATTATGTTCCCTCTGTTCAATGACTCTGGTTAGAGACCTGACAGTCAAAACAATGACTACATGAAATATGCTGCATAGTATGCTACAGCAACTAGGAAAGCCCTTAGCTCAAATGCTGCAAGCATATTTTACAGACATATCAAAGAACTTGAATAAGAAATTCTTTATCTCAGTTATAAGCTTTATCGCAACCTGTAACATAACACATCACCCACTAAGCGATGTAGATATAGAAGGGTCAGAGAAGCAGAAAATCATCCTGAATTTTGTGCTGGGTCCAGACTGATCATTGCAATGTCCTCAGCTCTGCACTTACCCTAGGTGCAGGAGCACTGTCCTCTCATTATAACTTTTTTTAGAGAAACACATTTATTTGTAAGAAATTGGTACTAGACCAGCAATACACTCACAAAAGGTGTGTGAAGCAGCAAGAATTTAGTAAAAAATTCCATTCATTAATACTTGGCTTAAGAGAGACATACTTGTGCAATGTTCACTTTATTCAAAACTGTTTAAAATACACACTACTAAAAAGTTGCAAGTTAAACATGTCGTGTGCCCATGGGATTGTTGTATGGTGACTACCTATTACCCTTTACCAAGTCTTTTGCAAGGGTAAGTGTGCTCTGGAAAGCTTTCTTGCACACATTTGTTGTCCCATGGACAAACTGACACAGCTGATCTAAACTGACCATTTTAAGTAGCCCTACTGTGGTTCAATTTATTCAATTACCATTTAGTGGTTGTTATTAGATTATCTAACCACTAGATGACCTTTTCTCTCTTTGCTAGCTCCTAAACATTCTGATCCTGTCCCTTTCCTCTGTCCATTTTCTTTCCATGGTGTACTTTGGGACCGTCCTATGACACTGTCCAATACATGTTGTGCAGCAAGACTCAACCAGTGGTTTCCACCAGGAAAATTATTCTTCTCTTTCATTCATGCTCCATAAAGTCTAAAAGTTTTGATAAAGGCAAACTTCAGACAGTTTCCTTTTTCCCCCCATTGTAGGTCACATTGTTTGTTAAATTAGTTTTCACTGCCAGACACAGACTCCTCCTTCCAGACATGGACAGCACAGAGCCTTGCGTAAATTCTTTCTCCTCAAAATTTGCACAGAAAAGCAGTAACTCCCAGACGCATATGAAACACACTAAAACACATATTACAGGCCATTCTCAAGTGTCACATGCTGGCATGTAATAAAACCTACATACTCTACCCACACAAGCTCACCCCTAAGCAGCTGGCTCACCTCTCTGCTTAACAATGGATTATTTGGGAGATAATGAATCCCAGCTGACTAAGCAAGGTTTTTTTTACTTCTGCCTCATTAATCTGGAACTCTACAGTTCTTCCTGTCAAACTCCAGTCTTATCAATGACCGTACTAAGATTTGGAGCTCAGCATGCCTAACGGGTACATAAACACCTTCTAACCTTCTCCCAGGCTCTACTACTTGCCTGGGTAGCAGCTAAGTCTTCCTGCAATGTCTCTTAGCTTTGAATCTCCTTAAGTGTGGATGGTTTTGGCTAGGATAGAGAGCAACTGAAATGAGCTGTCAACCAAAGAAGTAACTGTGACGCACATAGAAGTCACAACCAACATGCCCTGCAGTTCTCTAG
Source organism: Vanellus vanellus (assembly GCF_965231255.1). NCBI lineage: Eukaryota > Metazoa > Chordata > Aves > Charadriiformes > Charadriidae > Vanellus > Vanellus vanellus. The sequence continues at coordinate 21,002,209 of NC_138912.1, read as the reverse complement.
TCATACCTGAGGTTTAGTTTCCTCTTCATCTTTATAATAGAAGAGCTGGTCCCCACGCAGCACAAACCACCGCTGCTGCCAGTTCTTCATAATGCTCCTTTGTTTCTTCAGCCAGCCACACTTCAGCACACGTTCTTGAGGGTTTGGAGAAGAGGGTCTGGAGGGAGGCCCAATCTGTTCACCCATCACCAAACTCTTTGACCGGGCTGAAAAAGCAATTACAGAGTAAATGAAACAAAGAAATAAGGATAAAACACACGGAGAGGCTAAATAACCGTTCCATACTTCTCAGACATGGACAGACCACTACATGCCTGCTGCCTCTTTGAGCAGGTACTTGTTTTTCAGGGTGTACATTCAAGCTCATGAGAGTCAGAGATGCAACAACATCAACTGCTCACTCTAGCAGCCTTCTAAGTGACATATTACCTCCATCAAGGCTCCACTGTGCATACTACCTTTCTTTGTGAAAAGTCATTACTGCCTTCCAGCTCTACATGGGAAAAACAATATTGCTTTCATAAAGGGATATTTACCCAGTGAGGATGTATAAGTGTGGTGAGGGGGAACAGAAAAAGAGGAAGGAGAGAGAATAAGAAAATATTGTCATTCCACACACTATCACTACTGGGGTGATTAACCAGTAAAACCAGCTGTCACAGAGGAGGGGAAGGAGAGGAAAGAAACAAAGAGATTCCAAACTGAGAAAAATCCAAAAAGGGTATAGTCACATATAGACAATGTAGCTATCCAGAATGATAGAATGATTAAAATCACCTCACTCTTGAGGGCTTTCTGACATTGAAGCAAAAAAAAAAAAAAAAAAAAAAAGACAAAATAGAGAAAAAACACAAGTCAATCTCAGGAAAGGTTTCACAAAAAGAAAAATCTCTATTGCCCTTTCCTCCTTCCCTTCCAACATGCCTGCTGTAAGAGTATGGAAGCCTGGGGTATTTAAAGCTAGTTTGGAGTAGCAGATAATGGTTATATCCTCCAGGCAACAAGCCAGTCCTCTAGAATGGATAGGTTAGATAACCTCGTAGGTCTTTTCCATCTCTACTTCTTTTGAATTTATGAAGTATCTTATAGTAACAGTTATTTAATATCTCATGCTATTTTCCTTCATTAAAGCTAACATGATCCCATTCCTTCCCATTTTCTACATTCAGCTAACTTAAAGCATAATTTGTAATTGCCCTCTTGAAACAGGGCTACAGTTTACAGGCCAGTACCAGTAAATCTGCATCGATGTCTTGCATTAACACTGTAAACTGCTGCAGCTAAGAAACAGGCACGCTTCTTATTCGGGCATCACTGATCCACTACTGCTAATTCAGCCTGTCACAAAGGGCAATCCTCTGCCTCTCAAAGTACTGTCTAGTTTTGCTTCTTTTGAGTTCAGACAATTAAGATATGTGGCCTTGATGTTACCATCCGACTCTGGCTTCTGCCCCTGGTGCCTCACCCCACAGTAATGGAACTGACAACATATACCAAAGAAAGAAAAAGAAAGTGGAGGTCACGGCTTGGGAATGAAAAATAAACATAAAAAAAAAATAATCACAACAGCAACATTAAGCTTGATCCCATTTCTTCTCTTCCATGAAGCAAACAGCAATAGGAGAGGCAAATAAAGAACTGAGGTCAAATCTTTGGAGAGCATCCTTTGTGTAATCCAGTGAGGGAAATCACATCGGTGTCTGTAATAAAGTCTACTTTGACCTTCCCCATGACCTGGCAGGCAGGCCATCATGTTCTGCTTCGTAAAGAAATATAAAAACAGCACTTTTACACACTAAACACTTCTGTCAGCAGAGGACAGATCTGAACAGTACCATATCATCCATTATCAAAAAGCCTCAGCAACAGCAATCTCCACTTGTGAAGTATCATATACTCCACCCGCCCACACACTTGAAAATCTGCTCACCTCTCCTGTTACCATGCAGTAGACACTCAGCCTGGCCTCTGGCAACTTCCCAGTTTTCTAAGCAGAAGATGGCATCATTTTATTAATCTTAAAGTTCAGACTCAGTGAAAGCCCTGTCTGATAGGCAGAAGGGATTTATTGGGGTTTTTTTTTCCCCATTTCTCTGAACTGCTAAGGTAAGTTCTGCTACTCCCAACAGAATTGTGAATAACAAGTTTTGCCTTGTGCCTCAATCATGAGAAATTAGGTTGCAACCTATTTCCAGCTGTAAGAAATTGCTTTTATTTTGTTTTCAGCTTCACTTCAAAACTTAAAAAATTGAAAATTTATAAGAAGTGCTGATGCAGTATCATAGCTTTTTCAGAATTGCACTTCCCTTATTTTTGGCTAAAATACCTTGCTGAATTTAACCTGAGCTCACATACAGCATTAGTCCTACATTAGCTAAGTTTACCAGTAAACTTTGGATTCATTTAAGTAGCCCAGCGCTGCTCAATTCTGATTATTTTTATATAGCCAAAACAATTTAAAAAATTAATATGGTTTTCACTTAAAATCAGGCTTTGACATATCCAGGCTTATTCTCTAAGCTTACTCACTGTAGTCTGAGCTATCACAGACGGGCATTTTCATTCCAGCAAAATATATAAAGAACTGCTTTTCACCACCCTTATGCGTTAATACATCCCTTTCTGGCAACACAGTGCCCTCTAGCAGATGATTACAAAAAATACCAGGACAACTTCGTCTCCTCCTCCTCTCCCCATCACTGCCAATAAATGGAGGATCCTATTTCATATGCATGTAGTAAGAAAACAGACTTTCCACGTTTAAATCTCTATTGCAGAGGCCCATAAGGATTTAGTTGAAGGAACCACCTCTGCCTCACCCTAGGCCACGTTTTACAACAAGGACCAAATTGTAATCTAGTTTAGACTGCCCCAGATTCCTTTCTGCATTCATGTTACAACATATGTTATTACAAGAACAAATATCCCAAGAATTTGCTTTTCCAAATGGAACTATAATGTTTCTTAGGCAACATCTTCACTATTAACCTAACCAATTAGTCAATAACTCCAAAATCTGTACTTCAGTAAGCACCTCGGTCACCTCCACACAGAAGCACCTCAGCACTCTCCAGGCTAAGCATGCATCTCCCAGCAGTTTCCAGCTTTCCTGGCTTGCATATAGTTAATATAAACCCTTTCCTACTTCACCCTCCACCATATTTTTATTTTAAGCAGCACCATGTCTTAGCCAATAGCTACGGTTGTTAATTCTTCACACTGTCTTAGCTTTCCATTTCCTTAGATTTTCTAGTCGTGACTGTAATAGTTAATTTCATTAGGGAGCTACTTAGCAACCTCATCTGTAAGTCAACAACATGGATAAGATAGAAGTTTTTAGGAGGAATTATTCATGGCTATTAACAGCATTGATGTTTATATTGCATGCTTCACAGAATACAATAATTGCATAGAGGTCAGAAGAAAACTTCCCCAGATGAGCAGAGCCAGCCTTTAAAGCAGCAGGTATCTCATACTACTGGGATCAAAATACCTGCTTTGATAATCTGATCCAGTACATCTAGCCGCTGATTCTTAATGGTAGATATATATTCTTAGTGCTCATGTATTTAACAGAATTATGGAATCAGCAGAGCATAAGGAAGAAAACAAATCAATAAATCAGGCTCACAACAACTTAGCAAATACTTTCCATGCTCTAGAGTTCTGGTCCAGTAATGCCTTTTCAATAACACCACGCAGTTTGGTTTTGCTCTTCACATTGGCTGAATCAATAATCAATTAATGCATACTCATAAGTTCTAAACACAAATCAATGTAGAAAGGATTTCAAGCTCTCCATGGAAAAAGGTATAGGATTCATTTGCACAGTATAGCAGTACTGAAATGCCAGCCACAGAACATACCCACTCAGAAGCAGGCAAACAAGGCAATTACAGAGCAGCAAGATTACAACAGACCAGGCAGACCCATATCCTTGCTGCCTCACAGGTGGCACCAACAAGGAGCCAAGCCTGCTTTTTGGGGATGACAAATCATTAGAAGGCAAGAATCAGAACAGCAGACCTTGGAAATACTCCTGTGACTGGAAGTGACACTGGCATATGGAAGTTCTCATATCTAGATGAAGATGGGAGGATGAATACAAGCAAAGGCAGTGTGGTGACGATCAATGCCTGTTGTGAAAATGCCTGGGCTACACTAAAGCTACCCATCCAAACCCCCACACTTGTTTGCCATGTCTTTAATAGGAAGCTTAAAGATTATCGCAATGAGTGGGCAGACTGAATCATAGAATGTTTAGAGTTGCAAGCAACCTTAAAGATCATCTAGTTCCAATCCCTCTGCCATGGGCAGGGACACCTTCCACTAGACCAGGTTGCTCAAAGCCCCATCCACCCCTTGAACACTTCCAGGGGTGAGGCATCCACAACTTCCCTGGGCAGCTTGTTTCAGTGTCTCACCATGCTCAGAGTAAAGAATTTCTTCCTAATATCTAATGTAAATCTACCCTCTTTCAGTTGAAAACTGTTAACCCTCGTCCTATCACTACGCTCCCTGATAAAGAGTCCCTCCCCATCTTTCCTGTAGGCCCCCTTCAGGTACTGGAAGGCCACTATAAGGTGTCCCCAGAGCCTCCTCTTCTCCAGGCTGAACAACCCCAACTCTCTCAGCCTATCTCCGTAGGAGAGGTGCTCCAGCCTTCTGATCATCTTTGTGGGCCTCCTCTGGACTCACCCCAACAGGGCCAACAAATTGGATGGAACCACACTGCCATTCCTTACAGAGCTAGCAATCCTTATACCCATCCCAATTCAGCCCTGTGTAAAGCTACTCTTTCTCCATTTCTCCTCCTTGCCCCATTAGCAGAGCACTATACACTTCTACAAGAGTTCCTCTGCAACTAAGACCTGCCTCCAAACAATATACATGTTCCTGTTTTCTCATCACATCTATTTTCCACCTTAAGCATATACATAACAGAATCAACTTCTTCCCTTCCCTTTCCATACCATCCCCCCCTTCCTGAGCTTAATCCTGCCTGGCAGCATTATACAATTTCTTCTGCTCTTCTCCTGCTCACAACTCTAAACACCACTACAGATTTGAGTAATCAATAAGTACCGACTTAAATCAGGGACATGGAAATCAATCAAGTCAATGCAATTCAATATCAATTAAAGTTGTAATCTTTTGAAATTTCATAGGCAGTTAGCTTAAATCAATATAGCCATTATAATTGATTCTGGCTGACAAACTGTCCTAAAGTGAAAGCACTTTGCTCTAGTGTTTCTTCAGTCTAATGACATAGTGACAATACATATTATTTCTGATATAGTCTTTGTTTAAAGTACTAGCCACAAGGGGAAGTGGTTTCACATACTATAAACAATATTCTCAGTTGTTTTAATTCAAACTTCGCCTGAAAAATGGATGCACTGAAAAACACAAGTCACGTGCCTTAGAAGAAATACTGCATTTCCTTTCACCAAGTTGTAGGAAATAAAATGCTTGGTTTAGATTTGTTTTTTGTGTCCGTTATGAATCTGTGTGTGTGTTTGGATTTGATTGCTAAGATACCACAGCCAGTGAGCACAAACGAAACCAAGATACTTCCTCAATTCAATCTGAGAATTTAGTATCTTGAAACACAGTAAGTGAAGAAATTAAAGGCAGAATGTTTGAAGTGGCTGGTGATGAGATAGGTTTAGGCAACTAGAAAGACACCAGTTACATGAAACTGGCAAGGGCTTTTAGTTCCCTGCAGTGAAATAGAGTAGCAATCTGTACAGAAACAATGACAATACACACTCACATGCACGCTCACATTTTGTGACCTGGAAGACACTTACCACATTCAGAAACACTACCATAAGAGCAGGCTGTGCTCCATTACTTCTAGTCAATAAAGCTACACCTGTCTATTCAGAACATTTTATAGACCAAGATGATGTGCTGTGTTCTACTTCCTTTCCTTATTTTTATTTTGGCTGAAAGAAAAGCAAATCATGAAAGGATATTTTGCTCTGGAAAATTATTTTTCATGGCCACCCATCAGATACTGCTGAATAAAATGAAAGGAAAAGTAAGCAGGTCTGGAAACCCATCATTTTTCCCCAAGAGAAACCATATATGCATGACAATGGAAGCAGCCTACCAAAACAGGTACCTTTGCCAAGCAAAGGTTCTGACAGTCTGAAGGAAGGATCTGTTTGCACAAATATCTACTTGATATTATTAAGTTCCTGTGGGAACAACTGCATTCCCAAAGGCCACTTAATAAATCTGAAGTCCAACATAAAGTAGTATAATTTCACTCCCAGACTAGAGATAACTGCCATTAGAAACTGGCTATATATACACAGGGTAAAATACCTTTTGGTCCTTACCTGCAGGGCAGAAACTTTGGTTATAGATATTTACCTATAGGTAAAACACCTTCTGTTTAAAAACAAAAATCAAAACATCCAAACAAAAAAAAAACACACCAACCGCACAGACGACCTTTTGAGCAGAAAAAGCAAAGAGATGGATGAAGGAAGATCTGAATAGCAAGGGAATGATTAAAAAGTGCATTTCAGCAACAGACAAAGAATTTGAGCCAGCCTGAAGGACTCTGACAAGAACCAAACTACACACTGTAGCAGAAGATGCATCAACGACCCCAAAAAGAAGCCCAGATGTATTGTTCATGAAGGACCACCCTGTCTCCAAAACACCCCCTCTCAGAACTCCTAAGACCAAAAGCTGAGTGTTCTGCTTTCAAGATGTTTGCTATTTTATAAAGGTTGTTATCTCTCATCTCTTTTGCACTGCCAGATCACTCAGCGCTCTTTCCCTGGCAAAAGGGAAAGAGAAGGGAACTGCACATGCACCAGGGAGTTTTGAAGATGAAACTAGACTGCATACATTCTCCATACCATCATGTTTTAAGGGTGGGATGCTGACAGTACCTGGCAGAACAGGAGGCAAGCTTTCCTGCTAACTAGCTGGTTAGCAACACCCCAACAACACTGTTGTACTACACATGCTGCATCTGGTACTGAAAGCTGTACAGCCCTGCCATGCCATAAGCTCAGGCACAGCAACGCACATTTAAAGTTGCCTATAGCCTTTCTAGAGTCATCAGAGCTAGCTCAGATCTTTGCTTCAATCTTCAATAAGCATGCAGCGTTTCCTTCATAGAATGTGTAGGACAACTATGACTGCTTTCTACACCCAGCACAGCATTTACAAAACATGGTCAGAACCAAGAGGCAAAGACACACTAGTTTGAGGGCAGTTGCTTCCTGACTGGCATGAAGAAATTAATCTTGGTCTTCTTTGTAGTGTTCAAGATAGCAGCTATGACTTTTCACCACCTTAAAAATGGTATAGCATGCTCTGTATAGGGCATGTTCTAAATCAGAAAAATAATTTTATACTCCAGTGACCCATGCAACGTGACCATAAAAGCCACTTTACCGATCAGAGTTACTTTGCAAAAGTATGCAGGTAATGCACCTAAACAAAGCAGTAGAGGGGATCAGGCTGAAGGAAAACAAGAATCAGCTTCAATCTTATTTATCTTTTAGAATGACATAAAGCTCCAAGGCTTCCATGAAACATGCTAACAAGTGACCTGGTAATGTCTTGTCTTTACTGAATCAAAAAACACACATGCAGTAGCACATACTGACATACATTAATGTAGGGCCTTTCCACAAGTCAAGGAAAACTCATGTCTATTTGATAATTAATGCAACCCACCCCACAAAATGAAAAAAAAAATAAAATAAACCCACATAGTCAGTGGGATAATTTAGCCCTGTACTCCTGAAGAACAATCTACATTCATCTTCAAACAATTCTTACACATTCATGGCATCTTGGACTCCAGAACTGGTAAGAATTTTGGTAATCCATTGCTGCTATCATGTAGGTAAAGGGTCATTGGTTTGTTGGTTGACATTTCACTCAGGGTCTGGAGACCTCCTTGACCTCTGGAGACCTTTGACCTATTGTACAAAGAAGTCCCAGTCTTCTTTTGCTGTCACTAGCAGCAAGAAGGCCAGCATGTCTCAACTGCACAGAATAAGCATGTAGCCTTGTATTTTCAAAAGGATTTCAATTACTGGCCCAGGCTGTGGGAATACTTAGGGGTTTTGGTGCCTGTCAATGACTAAACCTTAGCATTCAGATGAGGCAGCTTGCATTTTCTGTGCAGAACTGGGGAATTTGGCTAGGTCTATATTACGAAGTAGTTCAGCACACTGGGTGTAGGGTGGAACAGCTGGTACCACAAACCCACCATCTACACAACACTTATTTCAGTGATTTTATTTGGATTGACCATAGAAGCACACTGCACATGGAGGGCATTTTCATTCAGAAGTAATCCAAGACTACGCTAAAACGCCAACCAAAGCGAAAGATCAGGAGATCCGCTTCAAAAGAACGCCATTGATCCAAACCAAAATGGATGCTTATGTAGACAACCCTAACTACTCCAAACGAAGACAATGGACAGAATCCACTTACTGACCCAGTATCTTAGGCTAAGGACAGAGGCACACATTTGGTAGAATTGACAATAGATAGTGATGCTTTTAGATATTATAGTAGTAGGGACTAATAATTATTTTCTCCATTTAAGAGTTTAAGTCTTAGCTGTTGAACCCAGCCATTCCCATCTCTAGTTTTACTGCTCTCAGTGTATCTGAAGTAGTAACATGGCTGCATCTGTACAATGTGAATAACAATACATACAGAACAGGTAAAAGAAATTATTGCTAAAAAGCCTGTGATAGGGCAAGTCATAAAGACATCATTAATTTACCACCTAACTACACTGAGGGGTGCAATGCTTATGCCTTCCTTCCAGTATCAAACACTTTACTACAGCAAAAAACCCAAACACGTGCAGCAATGAGTTAGCTCTGTATGACAGAGTGCACAAAATACATTACAGCACAACCATTAAAATTTGCCTTCATCATGCTCCCAACTTTTTCTTCACTAACAGTGGCCTCCTCTCCATCCCAGAAATAGGGGGATAAAGTAGATTTGCATACGTTGCTGTAGGTCATATTTTAAGCACCACATTTAGCATAGTTTTCTCCAAGTCAATGACTATAAACACAAAAGGCAAGGAACAATGAGATAATACTCTATACTCTTGAGGCAAGGTTAGAGAGCTTCAAGCTCCATGAACTGAACACTAGTCACTCAAGTAATAAAGCAGGTTCAGGTCAGCTTCATTACCAAGAGAAATTAAATTTCTTTGGGGAAGGAGGGTGGGTAGGTAGGGCAGGTGGGGACAGGACACCACTGTCAAGATGTTTTTACCTTGACACTTACCTATTCTTATTGCTGATCATGAGTAAACTCTGTAACCAGCAGGTCGTAGCCCCAAATTTGACCTGCTGTGTCCTTTGTTATTGCAAAATCAGAGTTACAGACCATACTGATAGGCAGCGCAAGTACAGAAACCTGCTCACAGCAAAAGACTATTTTAACTTTCAGGTCCCTTTATGCGCACCATCATCTGATAGTTCCCAACTGGATCCACTGCAGACTATTCAGGGGACATCAACACTTAGGTCATAGCCCTTTGTTGTGTCACTACAAAGCATGCCCACTTGTCATACACAATGGACTTCATTCCCATTGAACCTTGGCAGATTCTCTTGAAAGCTGTACATCTTCTCCACCTGCTCGGTTAGAACTGCCTACCTGACAAGCGCTGCTGAAGGCATCTCTGCTGCTGGCAAAGCTCTGCCCTTCCATGGGCAACCGCGCTGAGCTACAGCTCACTGCTGCCAGAAGAGGGAAGTCTTACTCCCTTCTCCCTGCACCCACATTACTCTTTCCTTCTGCTGATACACCCAGCTTTACATTCCCACACTTCACTGACAAGGTGAGACCTTTTTATAAGAATAGTTACTCACTGGAATGGCAGAAAGTTATCTCAGGTGGTTTTTTTCTTCCTTCTATTTTAGTGAGTCAAATCGGGTCACAGAAGGAAGACTGAATGAATACCTTGTACTCCCTCTACAATCAGCAAAAATCTTTTGCAATCCTCCCTACGGATATGGCTTTGCGACTTAGTTTTTAATAGCCTTCCCAGCCATAGTGGACTGTGGAACAAAGAAAAAATGCTGACCATGATAACATTCAGACTGGAGCTGGGACTGTACCCTGAGCTCATACTGCACCAAATACTGCGGACTCCTTGTCAAGACTGCGGACTCCTTGTCAAGATTGCAGCTCTTCAGCACTACAGATGCAGAACAAACATAGGTCCACTACAGTATAACTCAACCTAGACATAGGCACTCTAGTCACCCATGTGTTTATAATAAATACTAATGCCTGTGCCATGCCAAGCACATGGTCCACATTACTCAAGACACTGAAGTAGCTGCCAGCATCACTGGTAACTTACACTGTTACGAGCACCAAAGATGTTTGTCTGCCACACCCCATGGGATAGCACTCCCCAGAATTATTCTGGACTGAAAAAATAATGAAGAGTACAGAACACTTTGTCAAGGCCTTTTGCCAGCAACTGGCTATAAGATGGCCCAGCCACTTTCAGCAACAAGATTCCTCGAATTCAGCCATAACATTATATTTCTCTCATTTCCCTCATCCAAACATCAAGAAGGTATTCATTCCTACACTACTTCTCAGGGCAGAGCATTGAGCCAAGAGTTCAAGGAGCCCGTTTGTTGTACCTACTTTCAACGTGCAAACAAAGCCTGCTTCCTTCTCTGTACAACAGGTGGCTAAATGACTTGCCCCAACACCAGGGTTGATTTGGGGGACAGAGGCAGAAGAAATCCAGGAATTCTTAATCCTACATTAATTCATACTCTGAACCCAAGTACCCAATTCAGATTATTTTGCTATAAGTATTTGTAACAAGATGTCTCTGGTTAATAAGGTAAGGGTGTCTCCTTCTAAACTACAGGTCTGCACAGGAGTATTAACCCTGCACCTACAGCTCTCCCAAAGAGATTACGATCAACCCAATCCCTTCCCCTACAACAGAATCAGTTCTCACCTTAGAGCCAACGTATACAGCATCCTTGTCATTTAGCTCCTTATACCATAGATTGTTCTTTAAACTTTGATACCAGTTCACAGGATGACTATCTTACTGAAGCATAAACCATTCTTAAACACTTGCACTTAAGAGGAATGATATTACAAGTAACTTTTTTTTAACCACAGCAAAGACCTAGGATCTCCTCTCTTTGGCTCTTCATAAAGACCCATTTACTGCCTTTTGGGCACAAGAGACACACAGAAAAGTTCTGGGGAAGGAACACACATCAGTAGAACCGTCAGCAGCACCCTCCCTCTCCCTTGTTAGTTTTAAAGAACTTAAACGCATATGTGGGCCGTGGTAGAGTCTAGGCATAGATCCTTTCCTCCTCCAGCTCACCAGATAGCTCATACTGCAGCCTCAAAAAGGGGTTTCCCCTTCCCACCACAGTGTGCAAGTGCCTTTATTGTTACCTCAAACTACCCCCACCCATGATGCAAGGAGCCGGAGAAAACAAATTAAGCTGTTTATGCTGGTATGCTTGCCTGTTAGCTACCATGAATGTAGACGGAAAGCCAGCAAGGAAAAAAGTCATTCTGGTAGTAACCTCACAGTGAAGAGGATTATGTACATATAGGCTCTAAAAGTAGCGTGTGACTGTCCTCTCAGGAGAGAGGTGCTAACATTTGTAGTGCTTCCACTGTGCTCTTCACAACATTGCCAGTTTCACCCTGTACTCACTCAGTGGGTGTTTTACAAGTAATTAGGGAGCCTATGGCTTTTTCATTTTTTAATATTTAATTCTCCCCCAACAAGTTTTCTCCCCAGCAGTCCAGCTACCCTTTGAGTTGAATTACTGCTCTTTCTCAAGGCTCCTTCCCCTCCCCAGGAGACAAGGCCATGGCTCATTATTTCAAATTCAGATTGCCTGTGCTTAATAAGCTAGTGCCTGCCTGTGAACTTTTCAGGGCTTTTCCTAAGGAGAGTGATTTCCAGCCTAAGCCTTCAGGCAGGGGTAGAAAGCTGCTATTGCCAAGAGGAGCACTTACTTCAGCACACACCATGAATCCTACATCCCCAGAGACGAGAGTAATACACCTTTGAACAGCCCAGGTCCTTCTTCACAGGACACACCACAAAGCAAGAGTGGGAATCTGAACGTCCCTCTGGAGGAATCCTACAAATATCACTTTCTTGACCCTTTCTGTATATGCACATGGCCACTGAACCAGGACAACAGAAAAACAGTAATTGCAGCACACAGCTGCTAATGCAGCTCACTGCCACACACCCCTGCACCAAAGCAGCACACTGCCAGAAAATTGACCTGGTACCAAGGGACAGAAGTAATCCCCTCCTTCATTCACCTCCCTAAGGCTGCACACAGTGAGAAGGGACACCCAGTTACCTCCTTGTTCACTTCTCCCCCATGCTTTACCCTGTAGCCTGAGCCTATTTCTTCCCACTGCTTTCAGGGCAGTTAATTCAGCAGTACACCAGCTCCAGCCCCAATTCCTCCCTCCACAGCCCCTCTACCATTGCCTTAAGATTTTAAACTCAACTCAGCAGTTTTACCTCACACTTCTCCAAAGCAAAAAGACAAAACCCAGACTCACACCACAGGCACAGCCACCTCTTCCTCCCCAGTGCCTCACAGACTCCTTCCTCTGCAAGCTCACAAACTGTGAGCCATAAACTAAATCATAATTACCAGCACTTTATCCTAAGTCTTTTAACCACATACCTTTCTAGAGTACAGCTCCTGAAACTGCTTCTCCTGCTTTAAAGAATCATTTAAAGGAAGGAGGGTAGTGAACCTCCCCCTCACAGCTGGGCTCCTTGTTAATGGTGGCTCTGCCATGCCAGCTGCAGCTAGTCACACTGATTGCTCCCTGCCCTGGGGGCTGGTGCGCTCCTAGCGATGTTGGTGGGCTCTCTCGGGGGCTGAGGGAAGTGTTTGGAGGAGTTCACAGCTCCAGGGCTGTTTACTTTGGTTGCAGGAATAGGAAGCTGGGTGTTATTATTTGCCGGGTAAGCTGGAGGTGCCAAGGTGCTGGCCTCCCACATGCTCTGGGATAGCTGCGTGCACCATTAGCACCTCAAACCAGAACTGCAGTGTGGGGCTGTTGAGGCAGTGGTGTTCTTTGCAGAGCTAAGAGGTTGTAGGTGCTAAGCTGTGGTTTGGTGAGGGGAACTAGACACACGGGAGAGTTGCCCTTTTCTGCCTTTCGCTGGCCAGTGAAAGGAAGGCTTTTCACATGGCATGACTTTGAAGGGAATACAGCCTGAGGAGCTGCCTGCACTGAGCAGTCTCTGAGGTCCAGGACTTGCTCCAGCAGTGTGGTGCCGGCCTCTGCAGGAGCTGATGGGGAAGGTGCCACCAGTTCTCCCCTAATGCCAGAGGAAAACAGAACCATGACAGTGAACTCCTGTTGTGCATGGGGCAGCAAGATTGCCTCCTCTCTGTGGAGGACTTGGAGAACAGCCAGAAGCTGGAGGGTTGATGCCTTGGTAAACAGAGAAGTCTGAGTGCACTTAGGACTGTTTGGCTGCCTCTGGGTCCCTATGAAATGTGTTTATTTCACTGTTTCTTCTCTTTGACGTGTCATTTTTCACAAACTGAGTTGCACGCTGTTTCTTTTTCTCCTTTTTGTTGAAATCTCCTTTAACCACTGTTTTTTGCTCCTTTGCTGGGCCTCGTCTCAGCTCTGTCTGTTGTACAGATTGACCTGCTTACCTGTGCCTGCTCCTGGGATTGTGGGTTTCCCTCTTAGATGAGGTCCAACTCCTGGAACCTGAAGTGCATTGGTGACACTGAAGAATTATTAACTGGCCAGGCCAAATATGACTCCGAACAAGCAGCATCTTCTAACAGAGTCAGAGGTCACCTTCACTGGTCTAAAAATGCCTAATTCATGTTTCCTTAGAGGTCATTCATCATCAAAGCTTATTCCTGAGCCTGGCAAACTTGGGACAGATGAGAACTCCTGAAAGCCATGACTGGTTGCTAGCCTTCTGCTGTGATTAAGACTGTCTTGAAGAAGTGATTAATAACGCAGTTTCCTTCAGACAAGAAATCTCTAGAGGGATGACCCAAATCATCCTATGTTTCTGGTACAGAAGAAAGATCCTCGAGGTGTCCCCCACAATTTCATGCTAGTATGTTCATTCTATTATGCTGATACCCTCCATCTACTCAAGAAATAAAGTTGCAGGGTTGTATTTATATGTCTAAGTGGTTCTTAACTGGTAAGTTCTTACTGAGTTGGATGTGTTCTGATGACAGAAAATGGCCAGTGAAAAGCTGTTGAATAAGAAGGAAAGATAATCCAGTATTTGTTCATACTTTGGGAAACTCATTTCAAATCCTGGCTCTGCTTTGGATTTCATATGTGGCCTAGGGTTTTACGGTAATCCACAGAATGTAAATGTTACCTGTGAAATGTGGCATGTGCAAAGGTAAATATATTTTTGAATTGAGATACTGTGGTAGTGAATTGTTGGCCATCTAAGCAATGGATTAACATAAAATTATCAGTTCAGAATACAAATGTCTTGTGACTCTGACAACTTCAGAGCTGTCTAAATTAGCAAATAGTGCAGATCATTAGGAGTGGATCTGTTAGTTAATGGCAGGGAACTAATAGCCATACTGCATATGCACTTCAGGGAACTCTGTTTTGGACTAATTCTATGCTGATTCTATGGAGTGAATACCCACTAGCAGCTGGAGACCATTAGGTGCACTCCTGAAACTATCTTCCCACCCAGTTTAATCCAGAAGTAATTCTAGTTTGTTTATTCTGAGACTGCTTCATGGCATAACCAAAGTGCAGTAAGTGAGGAGAATTAATTTGTTCCAAAAGCCCACTTTTAACCTTAAAACACTCATGTAAGTTCCAAAGTGTACTACTGTAATTCTCATAACTGTCATTTGCTTTTGAATTAAATAATATGCTTTCAGTCTGCAGGATTAAGGAAGTCTGGATTTCCACTGATTACAGAATCACGGAATTTTCAGAGTTGGAAGGGACCTCTAGAGATCATCTAGTCCAACTCCCCTGCTAAAGCAGGATTGCCCAGAGCACATTACTCAGGACTGCATCCAGGCACGTCTTGAAAATCTCCAGAGAAGGGGACTCCACAACCTCCCTGGGCAGCCTGTGCCAGTGCTCTGGCACCCTCACCATAAAGAAGTGTTTCCGTGTATTTGAACGGAACTTCCTGTGTTCTAACTTGTGCCCATTACCCCTCGTCCTGTCACTGGGAACCATTGAAAAGAGCCTTGCTCCATCCTCTATCAACCCACCCTTTAGATACTTGTATGCCATAATAAGGTCTCCCCTCAGCCTCCTCTTCTCCTACTGCCTTATATTCTTCTACCACTCAAACCCCAGTTCCTCTACATGTTCCTCAAACTTGCATAATGCTGTCTCTTCATCTTCCTCAAATACCTAGTTCCTTCCACATCCCTGACAAACCAGTACGTTCCTACATCCCTTAGCTTTTTGGCTAACTTGAATATATGCGTGCTCTTACAGGACAGCCAGTATGTGTCTTTTGAATGGTCAGTTGGGCGTTATCTTTCAGAACGTATATTTCTGTTGAGTACTATGTGACGATTTTCCCTAGGTGCACAGATACAGTTTTCTTTCCTCGGTCCTGCCACCAATTTTCTTTGAGTTTATAGGAGTCAAATATATTTTGACACTGCTTTTCTGCATTCAAATATGATTGGATTTAACCAAGCAGCTCAAAAATTGATAGGACAGAGATTGATTGAGAAAACATGTGATCATGTAGTCTTACTGCCATAAGAAAGCAGTTTAAATATAGGGTACTCATGCTCCTGTAATCAAAGACACAGCACTTGCATTAAAAATACAATGACACCATTGCAGAGGCATTGAATATTAAAACCTAGTTGTCCTCACTGCAAGCACATGAAGCTTACATTGTAAATGTGCACACTCCCAGAGGGCTATAATAGTACTTTACTCTCTAAAGTCCCTCCTGGCAGCATTCCTATACAACATCCTTAGAAACATTTTAAGTATGCTAAAGCTTACTTTTCATTAAAATTGAATTATGACAAGTCTTAGAGAAGGAAAAAAGAGAGAGGGAAATAACTCTGTTCTATTACAGCCATGCTGAAGGATACCTGAGGTAAAACCAGTTCATCTGCAGCAGGCTAGCTAGCCAAAATGTCTCCCATCATTTTTTCCAGGCTCTAAGTTTTAAACAAACAAACAAAAGTTTAATTATTATGACTGTGAAGAAAGTTTTCAATATACTGAAACATATATATGAGCATGCTGCAAACAGAAATAATAAGTCCGCAAAGTGCATACAATTCCATAACATCAGACGCCCATTAGTACGAAGTCCCAGTAAGGAGAGAAGTTTTATGCTTCGTACCTATACAACTGAGACAGACTGTGTTGAAGACTGAAACAGTGTAAAGAATCTATCGTGTCAACAGGCTAACTTACTGAAAAAGAAATGCATTAGCTTGTAGTCAGTCCAACTTCCACTTCCTAGCACATTTAAATGCAACTGGGCAGGTATAACCTGTTTGAGACTTTTCAGACCAAAGAGCAAATGCTTTATTTCGTTTTTTTCATCTCTTAAAAACAATGAAACAACAGTGCATTCCTTAAGACTGAAGGAAGTAGTCTGGAAACTACTTTCCCTGCTCTCCATACCGAAAGTTGTCTTGCCTCCGCTCTGGAAGGCAGTATTTCTATGCCCCATCCAGGATGCGAAAAATAGGTATTTTCCATTGTAGTCACTTATTTCAAAATCCTGGACTCTACCAATTGCTGTACATAAAACACTGCAGATGAAAAAATAATGCAAAATCCATTCAGGCCTAGCCATGATGAATGATATTCCAGAAGGTCCACTTATGCACATGAAGATTTTCGGTCTGTGAAATTTTACACCTTCCTAGGTCTTATGAAAACATAATGTGCCTCTGAACGTATGTTTCTGAGTTACAGATGCGAGCTTGGTGATGGAACGGCAAAGACTGCATTACACTTGACAGTTACCTCTAGTAAGGCAAATTATCTTTGTTCTCTACCATAACTTTCACAGATATTAAGAACTACACCCCCAGCTGTCAGGCTGAAGTCCAGAATCAGCGTTTTCAAAAGCCTGAATGTCTTTAAACCCCAGAGCTTTCTTAAGGACCATCCACAAGTCAAACAAAAATGACAGCATCAGATGTCACAAGTGAAGGTTTAAAGGTATATTCTCAGCAGAGATTTGGAAATACAAGGGGAGCTGATGAAGCATTCCTGTTTGCACAGATGCAGGGAGCTTGAAGCAAAGAGCTGGACACAGGGTGGTTTGAGTAATACAAACACAAGAAATCTACAGTAAACACACGAACATCCTTAGGTTCAGCTTTATCGCTGTCTTCAATCATGCTCAAGTGAAACCACAGGCTGTACCCAGCCTATCCTTCCTTGTGCCCTCTCTTCATTGTGTCTGGTCAGAGAAGTCACGCTGCCTCCCTTACAGAACTAAATCCTCAATGGCAGAGCTAACAGCCACTAGTCTGAGAAGTCAGCCGAGCTCATGCACCAGATCTCCTGCCCTTGTTGATGCTCGCTGTCAGCAACAGATTCTTGCAGCCTTCTCAATACTTTGCTTGCCCACCACCTGAACCTTCATTAGCAATCCCAACTGATAGTCCAGGGAGCATGAACTACCATTTCACATTCAGCTCAGTCATGCAAGGTGGGACACTTACTTTCAAGAAGCATTCAGCATCTTCAGCACTGCCTGCTTACAACTCCTGTGAACAAGAGCTCTAGAAGAATCTTGCAGGATTAGGTCCTACTTGGTAACCTTTGTAAGAGGCTACCAGTGCTTTGCCACAGCATTGCAAAAGTAGGAAAATTCCTCAAGTTTCACAAGCCATCAAGCCAGCTCTTTTCAGGAGTTCTGCATTCACTCAGAAATAAACCTACCACTCCACAGTTAATGAACCAATCAGAACAAACCCCGAAAAAATGACATATACTGCTATAAATTGAAATTAAATCACAAAAGTACACTACAGTTTGTCCTCCAAGCATCACTAGCCCACAGGGATCTAGAAGAATATCTGTCCCATAACTAGACTTCAATATATTTTAATGTACAACTTGGTCTCTTCCAGATGAATTGAAGAAAGTGGAAGAATGGCAGGCATGCAGTTGTGAAAACCTGTGTTCCTTGCTCTGACAAAGACTTCCTGTACCACTCTAGTTGCATTGTTTAGCTTGTCTCATATATATTCTATAACAGCCCACAGGAATGCTGGATAACAAATATATTAAAGACTGGAAGGAGATTAAACACCCCTTAGAAGGGGGATGGCAAAGTGACAGCACTGACAAAAGACTTGCTGAACTTCTACAAAACTGTAACTAAAAATAAGTATATATGACTTCACTGGGGCTAAGCCTGTACATATCTGATCCTGACACCTCCAGATGGCATGAAGCTTCTTCCTTCCAAGATACTAACAGCTATTTAATGGGCTGATGGCATTTTGAGGACTGTTCAGTGTGTAATACTGCTTTTATATATATGATGCAAAGTGACATTTGGTGGAAGTACCTGTCTCAGCATCACAGCAGCTGGAACCAGTGACACTTTCCTATTTTATAACGCTGGCATGGCTGAAGAAAAAACTAACCTTTACATACTCTTCTGCTTGCATTTGCTTTTGCTTCTAAATGACATTAATCTAGCCTCTGTTTCTGATGAGTGGGAAGATATCCCTCTGAGGCTGCCATTAGGCTGTGAATGGCAACGATGCTCAACAAATGCCATGTCAAACGAGGAGCTGGTGCTGCAGCAGGAGATCACACAATACATCCCCTGCCAGAGCATCTTCTCCAGGCGAGCTGGAGTGGAGACAACGGCTGTGCCCAGCCTCAACCGATCACTTTACTAACACTGCGTATTACACCTCGCAGGTCTGAACGACTGCTCAGAGCAGCTGTTGCAAACCCAGGGCAGGTTTTGCTTCCTTCCTTCCTTTGTCTTGTCCACAGCTCACACAGAACGACTTGCCCCACCTCCTGCTTCCAGCCCTGGAGGGATAACGTGCTACAGCAAACTGCTTCTCCAAGATGCTGCAGGTAAACTTCTCACAACTGTCTTCAGCTGTTATAATGAATTTCAGCATTAGTAACACCGCATTAGCAACCACCACAGGGGTGCAAAGGTTCCATCGAGTCCCAGGACAGAGTACAAATTTTGAATTGTCCCTGCTGCTCAGCCCTGACACTGCAGACGATGTTGGTGAACACAAGTACAGGTCCCCTCCTCCTACGTTTAATTCTCCCCGAACCTTTGCAAGCGCCGCTCACTCTCGCTGCCCTCCCCAGGGCCGGCTTCGGCCAGCGGAGCGGCAGCCCCCTCTGTCACTGCAGCTCCAGGGGGGGTGTCTCCGCGGGCAGGGGTAGGGGCTCACCGCCACCGCCTAGAAGTTTCCCCGTGCTGGCAGCCGGTCCCCCTCCCCACAACGCGAGGCGCACGGGAAGGCACACTCACCTCTCCTGGCCTGCCTGATCTTGGGGCTCAGCATGCTCCCGGCTGGGCGCGCCGCTGCCGGCAGCCTCAGCGGCCAGCCCCAGCCCCGGCCGCCGCCCCGGTCCCGGCCACCGCCCCGCGCATCGCCGCGCTCGCCGCTCAAACGCCACTTCTCTCCACTTCCAGCTCTGGCTCGGGGGCGATGCTTCACGTGGGGCTAAATAAACCCTAATGCATTATTTATCCGGCCTCGAATTAATTCCCATCCAAACTAGGCATTAAGTGCCTCGGTAATTACTGTCGATAAATCACTAGCACGCAGACACGAGGGCTGGACCCGGCTCCTTCTGCTAATTGGCCGTGAATCAGTGTTATTAATATGCCTCTTTCAGGGAGCAGCGCTGATCCCGCACTCCCCCGCTGCATCTTCCTCCGGTCGCGCTCAACAGACGCTTTGGCTCGACAGGATCAGATCAAGAGCTGCATCTCCTCGCCAAGCCCGAGCCAGGGGGAAAAAAGGGCACAAAGCACACGCCGAGAAGCTTGCGCATCTGATAAGGTTGTGCGTTAGAAGAAATACCAAGTGCGCTGGTCCAGAGGGCAGCGGCGTGCTGGGCTGCCTGCTGAGCGCTGCATCCCTGCTGGGGAGCTATTCCGGTGAGAGCCGGGGAGCTGAGAGAGAAACGACCCCACTGCTCTCTGCAAGGAAGAAAAATTTCTCTAGCCTGCACTGACAGCCCGGCCGGGTGGGCACAGGGCAATGCCATCACTCCATTTTAGCACCCATCATTTTTATTTGTACTCCTGGGGGGCAAAGGCTACAATCTGCAGTCAGTAATGGGGGGAAGGAAAGGACAAACATTTGATGAAATGCTATTAAATACTATCTATAAACAGATACTTGGATGAAAATTGAATCTGAGTAATTTAGACATCTTGCATCTGGCCTGTTCTTAGCACAACCTTCTTCCTCACCAGTCCCATCTGCCTAGCAGGTCCTTCTGCAGTGTAGAGAAGGGGGTAAATATTTCCGTAGCAATGTGGATGCCCTGCAGCATCACCCTGCAGCTTTGTATTGCCGAGTTGCATTGACAAAAAGCATCTGAGGTTGTCAGCTTCCTCCTCTGCCAAGAAGTTCCATCATATCTTGGATGCTGAATACTGGCCATCAAGTCATATCTCCAATACTGGAAGAGGTTCTCCAGCGCTTTACAGAGGCTGTACTTCTCAATATGTAGGCTGCAGCAATGGCTAAGATGTTTCCAACCTTAGCTGCTTTAGTTGCTGGTGGAACCAGCTCCTTAGAAGTGATTGTAAATCTTTGAGTTTGTGGTGGCTGTGTCAGATTTACACACTTGTAAATGAGGCTAGAAGTGGGATCTGAACTGTTGTCTCTCTTCTGAATACACAGACTCCTGCAGTTATCTCCTCACGAATACTCTGTATTAACTGGGCTTCAGCACAGTGAAGAGTCATCCCTTGGCCAACAAGCTTAGCAAGAATCCTGATACTGTGGATAACCAGCAAGAGCATCGGCAGAGGGAAGTTATGCTTCTGCCGTTTTGCCCAGCCTCAGTCCCTGGATCAAAAATGCATTCCTACCAACCATTTAAAGAGAACTCTTTCTCTCTCTCCCTATTTTTAGCATTTGTTGTCTGCTTTGATGCTGATTATACAGATCATTTTGCAGTTTGAACAGGAAGCCAAAAGGTGTGTACAGTAAAACATGACAAGAGGTAAAGTTAACTGAACTTTTAACCTCATGGGAAACATGGGACACACCATCCTGCTAAGTTACTTCCCATGAAAGCTTGATTTCCCCTCTGGGGAAAAACATTATGTAGGTACACATATAAATGATTATCATGTTCATGGGTAAAATAAAAACATTCAAACAAATAACAGCCAACTTCAACACTAAATGCTAACTTTGAAGGTTTTTTTGTTACATAAAAAACTATGTAGTGTAAACAGAAATATTCAAGAAATATTCAATTTTATTGTGTTTGAAATGTTTCGCTTTGACTCAAATATTTTCAGTCCTTCTTAAAGCAATTTCAAAAGAGAAACATAATTTAAATGATTTTTTAAAAGTTGCTAATTTTTTTTTTTTCCCAGTTTAAACACAATAAATTCAGACCTCAATTTCTCAGATGTACTTTTTGGGACAAATAAACTATTTGTCAGGGGAAAAAAAAATGCCAGCTGAGAGAGAAAAAAACAATCACCCCCAGCAAGTAGTTCCATGCTGGCTGCAGTGCTTTGCTCTGACAATTTAAAGAAATACTACCCGAAAGAAACACTGAGAATAGGTCCAACAGAAAGGTAGCCTAGCAAGTGTCTAGAAGGAACCAGACCCTAGAGCAATGTTTAATCCCTGAAGTTTGTGTACTGAACTATGTAGACTGAGCAGGATAATTAGGACAACATATCTCAGTTTGTATTTACCTTAATTTTCCTGTGAGCTTCACAGCCCCTTTCCATCCCACAGCTAGCTTCTCAGGGTGTGTGTTTCTCAGCTGTACCAACCCCACAGAAGCACACCTCACAGGGACCCTGCTCGTGGAGCAGGGCTGGAAATGCACTTTCTCTGTAGCCCAAGTCAACTCTTCACCTGCATCTGTCCCACACCACTGCCAGCTGCCCCTTCAACACACATACCTGGCAAGAGGCTTTTTGAGCATATGCGCTTCTTTATAAAAAGCCCCTATGTAAAAGATGACAGAGCTCAAAGTAGTCCATGGTGATGCAGGAGGGTAAAAAAGGTTGAGTAATGGCTGATGTAGTTTATTCTCCCTACATCAAGTTTTGCCTGACTCAGATGCTGCTTCCAAATGGCAATGGTATTGACGATTTTAATTGCTTGTGAAGGACAGTAATTGCAACCTGAAGAGTACATAATTTAGTATACTGAAGTTCATCTGGCAGTTCATCTAGGGACAATTATTTCAGTGCAGTAATTTTACTTAAAGGAAAGGATTGTAAAGATCTGAAGAATAAAAGAATAAGCTGTGAAAGTTTTACTTTCACTGTATTTGCATCCGGTCTTTCCCTGAACATGCAGTCACATAGTAGAAAAATGGGATACTGGTTTAGCCCAACTCACCCAGGGATATATTAGTCCCATATTTCATTGCTAAATAAAAGCAGGTAAGTACAGGGATCGTAGAACTGAGGAAAACAGATACAGTCCTGTGCCACTAATTCTCCTCTCTCACCTAGCAAAGGTATCCTTGATGGGAGCCTGAAAATACCCCAATTAGAGAATTTAGCCAGAAGTGCCACAAAAGGCATCTGGGCAGGCTCCCCAGCTTGAGACTAACTGAAGTTGTATGCTGAGCCTCAGACTCTGCACCAGCAATTCTGACTAATACCTGCCTGCTGCTTCAGAATACAACTCATCTGTGTCCTTGCTATTGAAGCCTAGGGTTATGATATCAGAAAAATTCTTTCATAGAGGTGCAGAAGGAGTTGCAGTGGAGTCACAACAAGCAGTGAAGTTGTTCTTGCACCTAAGCACACTCTACAAAGACTAGAGAAACCTATATTGTGGCCCTGAAGTGCACTAATAGCCTTAACAGCCCTGACCAACCTCACCTGGCCACCACCCCCTCCCTGCCCATAGGTCCAGGAGCTCCATTTAAGCCCAGTCTTAGGGCTTTGCTCCTAGTCTGAGCTATCTTGTAGGAATATTGACTTCTAGCTCAGCTATACTGCTCTATGGGTCTGGACTGTAATCTATGGACTGTTTGCTCAGCTTTACCTTGTATCTGCCTTATTGCTGTGGATCTACCTAGCAATTGCTGGAGTGTGTCTGATACTAGTGACCTTCATCCAATGTAATTCTGACTATGAGCTGTGAGTGGTTTTCCTGCCTTGACACTAGACCTGATTCATTATCATGAATGTATTTGATCTGGACTCCTGATTGAACCTGACCATTATTTCTAAGTCTTACCTCACTCAGGTACTGTGGGGACTATGCCCTTCCCTGCTGTGTTGTCCCTCCCTTTCCATTAGAGAGCAAATGGCCATTGCTGGTCATCCCATTTCAAAGCTAAGGTAAAGGTGGTCCAATTTAAGTGATTTCTCAGAGAGACTTAGGAAGCTGCTGGTCTGTAGGCAATAAGAGTTTTATGACTGACTGATCTGAGGTAAGAGGGGCATTCCCGATGGCTTGAGATAACCATGACAAGGTGTGTGCCAATTGTTCCAAACCACTGCTGTCATAGTTATATCTCCCTGCTTGTCCAAATCCAGAATGGCAGTCTATCATAGAGCACTAAGCATCTACAAGGCTAAAAAACAGAAATCAGCTGACTAACCAAGTACTAGGGAAGCACTACTATCTGTTTCTTTTGTGAATCTAAAAATAAATGTGCTCATTAATTATCTGCTGCCTGTTTGGAATGTGGAAAAACTCTTCTGTCTGTCACAAGTGTTTACCATTGATTGCTAAGCACACATAATGAAGGAAGGTGATGTGGCCTAGGGAGTAGAAAACTTACGGAGCATGAGGAGGCATGACCTCGAGCCTTAATGCCAACTATTTCCCATGGCTACAAGCAAGATATTCAGTCCCAGGTCCCATCTACCTCCATGCAGTGTTTTGATACCTGGGATCAGCAAGTGCTGTCTAAATGCAGAGGATGATAATGATAATAAGTTACTGCAGCAGGGACAATCACAGAAGATATGATTCATCTGTTGGCGCCAAGGCTGATGGCTGGAGGCTATGAAACATGTCAGATGCTTGAGACGGAAGAGTGCGTGGGCCAGTGAAGTTTCTGAATCTGTGTGGGGGATTGAATGGATCTCTCTTTCCCCAGGCTGCACACACAGCATGCTGTCACCTACCAATTATTACACGGCATATCCTTTTTTCCTCCTCCTCATCTTCTGCTTCCATATGCAGGCCAAGGACTTGTTGTAACTAGCTGATTGATATATTTTCTTTACTCATCAGCAAGATGCACCTGGATCAAAGCCCAAGTTCTAATCACCCCGGACTTTGGCACCACTGAAATCCAGATCCAGTTTATTTAGATTGCAACTTTGGTTACAATCTGTTCTCATATGGTATAAAATGGAGTTGATAAAAAAGGGTCCAAAGAAACAAGAAGAACCACGGTGTGCATTTTGAGATCAATTAACCACAGCAGCATTGCCTCTGCAAGGCAAGCTAGAATAATTATATATATAATATACAGGAACTGTGGGAATTCTGCTGAAGAAGACTGGACATAAATTGACAATTTCTCAAGTGTCTAATGACCAGAAGGAATTACAGTTTGATATGACCCTTGCATCCAGGCTAAGTGATCACCACCAGTTCAAACCTCTTGATCATTATGTTATCTGGTTTTCCAGGTGAAAAGCATCACTGGTCTTTCAGCTGCCAGTAACCAGCGGTTTTATTGGCAATCTTGGGAGATATAGCAAAAAATACTTGGACCATGACAGGCAAATTGATGATGCGAGATGGAGAAGGTTGTGCAGATGTTCTAGAGCAGCTCTGGAAACAACTGGAAGCTCAAAGGTATTTTTGAGACAAAATAATAGTTCATAAAAAACTTTAGTTCAGGGATTATATCTAATGATGAGAGATAAGAAATGGAGCAATTTATTTAGGTTTGGCTGAAAATTAAGAAAATGCATGAGCCTAATGGCATTTTGGGCTTCCCAGGGGTAATGCTTCCCGGAGGAGGCAGTGAACGTGCCAAACACATCAGGACTACTAAGAGAGGACAATGATCTCATGGAATTACATTCAGGAATGAGGGGTAAGGTGCAGACTGTAAACAAGAATATTTTTTAATGTTTTCCAGAGAAACTAGGCAATTCCTGTGTATCTTTATCATCCTTTTACAGTCACTGTTCCTTCCCATCTAGTCATGTTCCACAAATAGGTCTGGAGTAATTCATCTTTCATTTCAGGATGCAAGAGTGAATCTCTAGAGAGCAGCTACAGCTTGAGAGAAGACTATAGCACAGCTCTCCTAGACTTCAGTGGGGCTAGAAACTTACCAAGCAGAGATGCTGCTGACAGTCAAAGATGGCTTTAATTTTTTTCTCCTCTGCAGTAATGAACACGCACAAAGTGTACCTATATCCCTGCATGATCTCTCCTACTACTGTACCATATATCTAAAAATCATTTGACTTTATTCAGAAGAGTGCCCTGTAGGTAGGAAGAATAGGTATTTTACTTGAGACCTGCAAAAGCACTTTGAGAATTGTATGTTATTCTTCATAGTAGATAAAGAAAGCCTGCTTGGTATTTTATTTCCCTTTTTTTGTTTATACTTGAAAAACATCAAAGATGTTGATGTGCCCTTTCTGGTTTTGCTATAAACAATCTCTGACCATGCCAAGGGTATTCATTATGCTAATGAGAAGCAAAATCTTTAACAGAAATTTCTGACTTCCAAGAAGTTATTAGGGAGTGCGATTAAAGAGGTGACAAAAGAAGGGCTAGACAATTCGGAATGATCTGATAAAGATTTCCAATTTTGTTTTGTGAGGCACCTTCATACATTGGAGGCAGGCAAGATTTAGATTATGAATGTAATAAGAATGTTTTTAAAAACAGCAAATCTCTTATAAATCCGAAGATTCTAGACTTCTCTAAACTTCATAAACAGTGAGATAAAGCATGTTGCTAGTTCTTACTTAATTCTGTATATTTTCTGTTCTGTACTGATCTTTGTGGTACACCAAAGGCAACACCAGGAATGGAGATTATATCGCCCCTTAAATACCAGAAATTCTCTTGCTATTGCAGTACTCCTAAACACATCTGGAAGTAAAGTTTTCTTTAGTAATGAAGGCAAACATAGGGTTACTGAGACAGGGTGGCTCCAAGTATTGCATCTCATTTGCCTTTCACAGGGTAATGAGACAAATTACATATAGAATTCATACCAGTTGTATGGACAACATGTGCCTATCTTAAATTTGTGCCTAGATGATAGCTTTATTAATGAAGCTGAGAGAAATCTTTTTACTTTCTGTAATATCTACTGGGGACTCCCCAGGGCAGATCAGAGACTTTGGATTATTTCTTTCTGCTCCATACAAGATCTAACAGATATTTTCCAATCTGAAATAGAATGGCAATGACACTGCAGCTTGTTTCTCATAGCCAGATAAAATACTGAGTAACACGATTAAGGTAAATACAAATAAATTGTTCCCAAATTGTACTTGGCTTGAAATCTGTTTCATATCTGAATAAGGGCTACTGAGATTGTTGAAGATGAGGGCATGTCACCTACAAGGAAGGGTTGAGGGAAACAGACTTGCTTAATCTGTCGAAGAGGCCAATGGGGGGCCTAATAGCAACCCACAATTAGTTAAAGGACAGTTTCAAAGACTATAAAACCAAATACTTCTTGGTAGTGGCAGATGCTAAAACCAAAAGCAATGCCCCCAACTCAGATTGAAGCCTTTGGACAAAAATTCTTCACTGGTCCAAACAGAAGGCTTGCCTAAGTAATGTCCCTTCTGTCCAACGTTTTTGTGAGTCTATCCAAAAGCCTGTTTTCTGCTACTGGATCTGTTGGTCTAATAAAATGCTGCTTTTCTCTCCAACCCTTGCCTCACTGTCACCTTCCGATCATCACTGGTCTAACAGAGCTGCTGCTGCAATCAAACCTGTTAAATCAGGGAAATAGCAGGTGAAGGTCTTCCATTTATCGTTGCCTTTTTCAAATGGATTATTCTTCTCTCAGAAATTCTCTGAAATGAATTCTGATTTTCCCTGAACTTAATTTCCTGATTCCCGTACAGAAAAGCATTTAAAGGCTTGAGTTAAACCATGAGAGACTACTCACATGCTTCATATCAAAATACCTGCTTAACTGACCTGTTGGATCAGAATTTATTGGAGTAGCTCGCATTTGGGTTTTGCACAATGTAAGCAAAGCGCAGAGCCTCAAACTTCAAGGAAGCTACATGACCAAGTCCCAGTTAACTGTGCTGCCCAGCCCAGGTCTCTGATTCTAATTGTATTATCTACACAGTTATGCCTCTAGTTGTATCTTGACATCAGTCTGCTCTCACTCAGATCTCCAAAAAAAATTTGTCTGTTTGAGTTTCTCTGGCATTCCTGGGACAGGTGGGATGTGAAAGCCTGGAGACATTACTGATTTTTCCCTCATTCTTCTGTTCTTCTACACCCCCAGACCTTCCCTGCACCTTTGAGAACAGTAACAGCAATATACCCTTTAGTCAGAAGCTGCAGGACCTCATGAATCAGCCGCATTAAAACACGGTAACCTTGGCAATCACTTATCCTATCTGTCATCTATGGGCCTAGAAGAAATGAGGTCCTTGATTCAGAGAGGAGATACAGAAATGTATTATTTAAAACTTAAATGCTATCTCTGCAGAACGGATTTTTGTTTTTCTTTTAGTGGCAGGAACCAAAGAGCAGTGCATGCATATTTTAGACACTGGGGACTAAGGCTGGCATCCTCAGGAACATACCTCCTCCTGCTGTCTCAGGGAAAAATATAGTCATTTAGGCAGATCTGATTCAAAATGAAACTAGGGTGAAAACTGGAGGCTAGGTGAAAAATGAAGAGAGCTAAAAATTTCAGATGTGCTGTTATTTTAACACTGACCCATTTTTCTTCTGTTTCGAATCATTTTAAGCAGAGGGAGAGAGAATAATGAAATTATAATAAAGTTGAAATTATTAATGACTTCTGGACTTGCGTTTTGGAGGCCCAGGTAATATCTGGGGCTCTGCCACTGGCTGGCAATGTGGCCCTGAGTATGTCACTTCAATTCTTAATGTCACTGTTTCCAGCTTGCGAAATGCAGATTGTAATACTGACCTCTCTGATAAACTTTTCAAGATGTATGGAAGAAAAATGCCCAATAAAATGGGTATAATGTAAGTCATATTACTTATTCATAAAAAATGTGACCTGAAAATTTCTTCCTGGAAATATTTTTGGATCAAAATGTAACAGGAAAATGTGAAAAGCATTTTTCTTTTTAAAATAATGTCAGCATTTTCATGAGGGGGAAGGGGGCGGATAATTTAGGGATCGTGGTCTTTTAAAATCAGCATTCAGTTTAGAGCAGATATAATCCTAATAAAAGTGGTCTTAATTCTGGTAATCAGCATCTCATTTACAAGGATACCTGTTTCCTGGAAGGTGACAAATACTTCTTCCCTTTCCCTGGCCCAGTGCTAATGTATGCAACAGACTTAGTTGGACTATCCAACTGTGTATTTATACAAATGTCTTCTCAGATGTGATCTCCTGTGGGGGTTGTCCACTCATAGCAGCTGCAATGTAATGAGTCTGCATAGAGATACTTCATTTGAAAATTGGACATTTGTAGCACACCTCCCCCTCCCCCCCCGCCCCGACTGGTCCTAAATCCTTAGCAAGACGGTTCCTAAGCTTGTGTTCCTGCAGGGAATTTACAGCTTGGGAAAAAAACCCATGTACTGAAAAGCTCTGTATTACTGTATTTAAACAGACAGAACTGAACTCTTCATTAAAATAGTATAAATAGGATTTTTTTTGTTTAAAACCAACCAAATAACCCTCTAAAAATTATTAACTCCCCCCAATGACATTTGTTTCAGGTTATTCTGTTTTATGTTACGCTTTATTTAGCCTTACTAATATCTTTGTTCCATATTTAAATGAAAAATGCCTTTTCATAACAAAACATCAACTAGTTTAATTTTGAAACTATGGAAAAATCCCTCTTCTACTAAATATCCTTTTTTTTTCCTTCGCCAAAGCTGACCCAATTTACAAGTAATTTTCTTCCCAAAAGGTCTTCTTCATTCACCGTCTTTTATCTGCTCTGCTATGTGCTGACCTTTATAACATGTGCCCCTAGAGGAACAGGGTCAAAGTAGACCACTGTTTTCAAAGTGGCTTCTCTGCTGGGTGCCCAGCTGAAACCTGTCCATTCCAGAGGCTGGTGGGAGTATGAAAATGTAATCCTATAAATGCTCAAATTGCCGAAAGTAAATAAACAGGAAAGTAAGTCATTATATTTTGTGCTGTGATACCTGCCTGTCTTGTTATTTAAGATGGACTGAGGAAAAGAAAGGGAAGCTGCAATTACAAAATGAAAATGGCCTGTGTACCTGCAGGTATATATGATTTCTGCTGCCTCATATAACAGTAGACTCTTGAAAGCCCTTCTGTTGTACTGCCACCTGGTGACGCTCGGAGAGGAAGGTGCCAACACAAAAGATGCTCATAATTAAGACTGCCCATGTTACCGCTGAGGCCCGCAGACCAGGTAATATCTGGGGCTCGGGCAGAGGCTAGAAGGCTGTAAGATACAGTTTCGTATATATCGTCTGTATGGAGAAAATAAACGAGTGGGAAACGAAGAGGTCTGAATACGTCTGGCAGGAATGCCTGTATTGGGCAAATGCAGGCTGTTTCATCTTTATTCGCATCTCATTTAAGTAAAAAAATAGGAAATAAAAATCGAAAATAAAAGTCTAATGAAAATGAAAAAGGATAAGAACTTAAACAAATAAAAATACCACTAGAGCCTCTCATATCTACATTAAGTATTTGGTCATACACTTTTCATCTGTGCATTCAGGATGACTTTTAAGATGGATCCCATCTCTAAGCTATTCCTCCAGTTGTGCAGAATAAAATACAAGACATGGGACTGACTTTGACCAATTTTTTTGCACTGGTAGCTCTGCCAATGGTCTGAACACAGGTTCTGGTTCTAGTTTATTGCTGCACAATTGGCATGAAGGGGACAAACCTTGCAGATTACATTCTGAATGTATGTTGGTCCCAGACTTTAACAAGGTAGACTTCTACTTCCTTCAAGTTAGAGGCATTTGCACATTCCACTAAGCACTGTGTAGTGACTGATGCACTGAGATAAAAAACAATTATTTAAGTTTCACCTCATGACTGGTGTCTGTTTTTTGGACAGCTTAACAACTCTTATTACTGAATAATCTTTTTTAGACCTCCATGTGAAGCCTGCCGTTCAATTTTCTTGCTTACAGAGAGGCAATCCTTCCCGGCAGAGACAGCCCTAGAAACCCTCCTTCTGAACTGGCATCCTAACACGCAGCCTTACAGAGGAATTTGCTGGTTTGTCAGCTCTGAGCCACTGTTTTCCAGCCCTGGAAAGGTATTACAGTAAAAGGGACTCCTATCTGACACATAGCTGCCGAGGAGCTTGTTGCACATCTGTCTTGTGGTGAGCCTGTCTGCAAGGTAACTACTGCATTCTATTACCGGTTCCTCCTTTACTCCATGTGGTAGCAGCCTCTGCTTCAAATTTGAAAGCTGCGCTTTCAAGTTCTGCTGAATACACTGAGCTCACAAATGATCATGCAGTCAATGACTAGTTTCTTGTTGCATTACTTCACTTCTTTAATGAAGTATTTCTACATGTTTAGTGCTTGGTTTAATTTCAAATCTAATATTACTTCTCTACTGAGCAGCAGCAGCAATTTTGTGTATCCTTATAGGTCAAGTTCCTAGCACAAAAGAAAACACTAATGTAGAATCTGGTTATAAATTTAGTAGAGATTAAGGAGATTTTTTTTATTATTTGCCAGCCTAGAACAGAGTCATCTGAACACCATAAAAGCAGGTTTTTTTCCTAGGAAGAAAGGGAACTACAGTCACCAGGGAAGCTACTTAGCTTCAAGAATTGTTTTTTAAACCAGATCATACCAGGAAGTAAAAACACTGCTTTCATCAGTTTGTTGTCATTCCTTTTGTCCAGAATTTTGTATGACATGGCAAAAGCTAGCAACCAAATGCAATTGGTGTATTAGTTCTGTAAATAAGGAATTGAAGAGAGGGGAAGATACATGAGTTTAGTTCAGAGAGCTAAAAGAATATTTGTAGAAAAGCCAGGTTTATCCATGAATAGGGTGTGATAGCTCATTAAGTATGCTTATTAGCTATTTGAAGGTACCTGAGTAGTTATCACTGTGAGAAAGCAGTCTTCCTGGATACAGGCAGAGTCTCTCTGGGAGGACAGCTTACAGGAGAGCAAGGTCACAGGAGGAGGAGTTTATAAATAGATTTGGAAGCTGCAAAAAGAAAAATAATAGTAGTTAGTAGGGGACACATCAGAGATGGAAAAATGTCTGCTCTCATATTTGCATTGCAAAGATTTTGCTTACTTTGTTTAGCCTGAACTTCAGGCTCCCTATTTCCTCTAAGATGACGCTGAGAGTTGTGGTAGGCTGTGCAAGCTACACAACATCATTGCAGAGAGCAAAGAGGGGTGTTAAACAGGAGCTAGGACCAATTTCTGAGACTTAAAAGTGGTGTTGTCTGCAGAGGGTTTGGTGCTGCTTCTGCAGAGAGAGTGAGAAGAGTAAATCTTCCAAGAAAATAGCTCTTGGTCAATATGTTTTTACGTAATTATATCTTGTGCTTTTGTCTGAGGCTGTGTCTGAGAGTGGTATTTCCTGATAAGCACTATATGTTAAAGTCTACCTTTCTGTTTTGTAAATATTTGTAAAAATTTTCCTGCAGAACTTCTGTATCATGATCCTTTCATTTCAAAACTTTTGAGTTGATCATGAAAACAATGAATTCCTGTGTATCCCAGAGTAGAAAGTTAATCTGAGGTACAGAAGGGGGGAGAAATGGTATGCCATTATATTTTGCATTAGTCTTTCAACTTCCTCAATCTCATTAGACTAACATGCCTTCCAGTGCGGAGATCATGTGTTCAGTCAAGCTGCCTTAAAAATTTTCCTGCACAACATTTTTGTAGTCAGTAGGTGGCATTTAATCAAAATAGCAGCTTCCCAGAGGAGCTTTCATATTTGATACTTTTTTCTTCTGGGGAAAACCAAAAAATATTCTGTTCATTTGATGAAGGTGTTTGGGTCTGACAGTTTCAAACAGGGATGTTTTCACTTTCGTTACAAACCAGTTTTTAAATGTCACTTCTTGTGTTTTTTAAAAGTTGATATTGTTTACTAACTCTGTAATAATTTTGGTGGCATTTAGTTATGCACATAATAAAAAAAAAAGGAGTTTAAAATTCTTTAGCGTATTTCTGTGATTATATAGGCCAATGATTTGCTCTCCACACCACTGACTACTTTTAAAGGAGCCAAAAAAGATGAGCAAGGGAGGGGGAGGGGTCTGTCAACCAGCAGACTTAGCTCTGTAAGGGTTCATAGGAAACTATTTCAGGATTGCATAAATTGGAAAAGGCTGAAAACCACTGCTCCAGTCTGACCTCTAAGATGTAAAAAACTGGCTTTACTCGTTGGGTAAAAAACTGGCTTCGTTGGGTAAAAAACTGGCTGGATGGCCGTGTCCAGAGAGTGGTGGTAAATGGAGTTAAATCCAGTTGGTGTCCAGTGACGAGTGGTGTCCCCCAGGGATCGGTGCTGGGGCCCGTTCTCTTTAATATCTTTATCAACGATCTGGATGAGGGGATCGAGTGCTCCCTCAGTAAGTTCGCAGACGACACTAAACTGGGGGGGTGTGTTGATCTGCTTGAGGGTAGATTGGCTCTGCAGAGGGATCTGGACAGGCTGGACAGATGGGCTGAGGCCAATGGTATGAGGTTCAACAAGGCCAAGTGTCGGGTCCTGCACTTGGGTCACAACAACCCCATGCAGCGCTACAGACTGGGGGCGGAGTGGCTCGAAAGCTGCCTGGCAGAAAAGGACCTGGGGGTGTTGGTGGACAACCGGCTGAGCATGAGCCAGCAGTGTGCCCAGGCAGCCAAGAAGGCCAACACCATCCTGGCCTGCATCAGGAATAGTGTGGTGAGCCGGACTAGGGAAGTAATCATCCCCCTGTACTCGGCACTGGTGAGGCCTCACCTCGAGTACTGTGTTCAGTTTTGGGCCCCTCACTACAAGAAGGACATTGAGGTGTTGGAGCGTGTCCAGAGAAGGGCTACAAAGCTGGTGAAGGGTCTGGAGGACAAACCTTATGAGGAACGACTGAGGGATCTGGGGTTGTTTAGCCTGGAGAAGAGGAGGCTGAGGGGAGACCTTATCGCCCTCTACAACTACCTGAAAGGAGGTTTTAGAGAGATGGGAGCTGACCTCTTCTCCCTGGCGACAAGTGATAGGACAAGAGGAAATGGGTTCAAGTTATGTCAGGGCAGGTTTAGATTAGATGTTAGGAAGCATTTTTTCACTGAAAGGGTTATTAAACATTGGAATAAGCTGCCCAGAGAGGTGGTGGATTCACCATCCCTGGAGGTGTTTAAGAAAAGGGTAGATGAGATGCTTAGGGACATGGTTTAGGAGTGGTGGTGTTTTTATCAGGGTAGGTTAATGGTTGGACTTGATGATCTTAAAGGTCCCTTCCAACCTCACTGATTCTATGATTCTATGATTCTATGATTCTATGTAGGCTATTGGGTATGCTTTGGTTCGTTCCTGTTTAAACCACAAAAGCGGCAGAAAAAATCCCATTTTGATTTACAGATGGAGGGAATGGAGGGAGTTGATGGAGGGAATTTGTTCTGATTTCCAATGACACATTTTGAAATAGCAGAATATCATGTAACAAATTATCCTAATCATCTAACGCTGCTACTACTAAACAAACCTTACCAGCCCCAAGGTTCAGGCTGGGTGCCGGCAGGCACAGAGGACGGGCTGCAGACCAGCCACGGGAAGGAAATGGATTCCTTCCCTGAGACAAGTGAGGAGCTTGACTCCAGCACCGACACTGCAAGCTGCCCTGATGTTTTGCAGCCCATCAGTCATGGTGCCAGAGCAGTCAGTGGTGTAACTAGACCTCCCGATCCAGACTAAGAGTGCTTAGGTCCAAGGGGTGCTGGCAGGCAATAGGCAGAGAAAAGTCGCCTCACAGATAAGCCGTATGCCTTTACCAGCTACCAGTCTCCTTATGAGTTCCATTTAATTTAAAGCTGAAGTTGAGCTATCTGTGCGGGTGTAAAAATATGCAAGTTACCTCAGGATCTGCATAGTATGGCCATGCATCAGTACATGCTGCCTTATTTCCTCAGAGGTGGTGGTGCTGCTGCCTGGGGGTGGTGGGCCTGGGAGGGGAGGAGGCCCCTCTGCAGGGCTCTGGCCCAGGTCAGGGCTGGTGGGCAGCACTGGCAGGAGCTGGCTTTTACTTGCTGCCTCCCCGGGGCTCTGCCCTCTGGGGAAAACCTGGCCAAAGAGGTGGGGTGGCCATCCCTGCCGCCTCAGGCCTCCCCTTGTGTGGGTGCCTGGGGCAGAGGAGTTGCGCTGCTCAAGCTCTCAGTCGTGTGGCTTGTCACTTCGTGGCCCTGCTGCTTTTGCTTCTTTGGGAAGATTTGCTGAGGGAGCTGAGCACCTCCTTCATTGCAGTTTTCAAGGTCTGCTGAGAAAAAAGATGAGTGAAAACGATGGTTAAACAGATGGTTTAAATTTTTGCATTGCCTTTCTCTGCGGTCTCTCTGTCAGCTTCTGTTCTGCCATTGAAAAGAGTGGAGGAAAATGAAACAGTGCTGCTTCCCTCTATGATGTTAAAGAAATGAAAAATGATTCGATGGACATTCTTAAATCAACATCATTTTTATTAAGAATAAGAAAGAAGACAGCTGGATTTTAGCAAGAAAGATGAAGGGTGGTAAAAAATCTGCAGCTAGCTCAACTTTTGGACACTGCAATGTTGAGAGACATGCGTTTAACTGGCTTGATTGAAGGTTTTGAATGTACGGCAGAAAAAAGTATTGTCTCACCAAAATCAGCTGCATTTTATTTCTTATGTCTACGGGGAGAGAAACTTGCTGAAGGCAGAAATACAGGCTTTTCAGCAAAGCTCCATCCCATTTGGGTTTGCAGTTGGGCTGAACTTGGGCAATGGCAACTGCACAGCGATTGCCAGAGGACATGTTTGCTTTTGGTGTAACAGTCAGCCCATTTGGTGAATCTAATGCAACTGAAATGTACTGCAAGTTGGGTTTCAGGAGAAAGCTGCAGTAGCTGACCTCCACAGACTCAAGCTGGAGAAATACTGTGCTTCTAGCCATTCTGGGCCACTAAGATAACTAAGATACCTCAGTGTGGGTAGTATCATTATCATTACAAAGGCATGAAACAGGCTTTTTCCGTTTGTGTGTGGTGGTTAGAGTGGCAAAGAAGAGAGGCAATAAGAATCAACATAAGGGACATTATTTGATGCTGTGAGACAGGTGGAACTTGTAGTTATCTCCAGATGGTTGCCTCAGGAAGCCCACTATGTCCAGCTCAGGCAGGACATCTCATCTCCACTGGGCCATGCATGATCTACTTAGAGTGCTGCCCCTATCAGATGGCATTTTCCAGTTGGCTGGTAGAGCCAGCTCCTAGCGCCCTTTCTAGAAACCTTAAACCAAGATGAGGGTTCCTTTGAACTAGGTTCCCTGCACGTAGATACAAATGCAAGTATGTGGGAGACATGCCTTTTTTTTTTTTCCTGTGAGATTAAGGGGAAAAAGGACAACAAAAGGAAGGATTTTTCTCTGTCTTTGTAGGTGGAGGCACAGTGCAATGGGTTGTTAATATAAATGGCCAATGACTAAGGGCATTGCAGCACTGTCTCCTACTACATTAGCTATTAGCTTGTCTTTACCCTTTGAGTTATTTTTACTACAGATAATTTGGTTACAGCTGTCTTGCTCCAGTGAAGCAGAGATGAAGTGGGAGGGCGTATCGAAACTGGACTTCCAGCCCCATCAGCAGTTCGTGCAGAATAAAAAAGAGAAATGGTGCTTCCTCTGCTGTGTGGATTAGAAATCTGCTAATGACTGTGCGGCTACTTGAGTCCTGACAGCATCTAGTGAGGGGGGCACTGCTGGATAGGGAAAGCTCCTGGGAAATAAACCTCACAGAGGGGCTGCTGCAAATGACCTTCTGTTTTGTGGTTTTAAACTGACACAAAAAGGGCAGAAGTGGAGCACATTTAGGCTTGTTTCAGAGTTAGGAAAGGGAAAACAATGATGTTCTCTCTGGATTGGTATTAATAATCTCTTCTGTGTCTCTGTGTTTCTGCCATTCATCTCACCACTGTGGTTTTGGCTAGATTGCAACTGGGAAATTATCAGCTAATATGTGAACGACCTAAGGCAGAAAAGTAGTGGATGTGTTGGCACAGCCTTTCGCAGGCTGTGTGAGCTTGCTCGGCCTGTGCTCTAAGCTGCCCAGAGGTCTCTCAGCCATGCTGGTGCAGCACTGAGCTCAGCCAGACCCGTGCGTGGCTCAGCGGGATTCACTACAGCGGCCAAATGCAATATTCACTGGAGCTGCCCTGGGTGTGGGTAGCTCAGCGCGTGACCTTGCACCTGCCCAGAAAACACCCTGTAGATTCTGCTTAGTTTAGCTAATGCTTTCCAAAACTTGGTCAATTTAAGGCTACTATCTGTATAGACTGGACTGGAGTATTTTCCTTGGGATCTAAGGTATATTTCCATTTGCAGAAAAAGTACAGTGCTGCATCATTCCTGGTATAATTTGTAGGGGGATGAACTAAACCTATGATTTTGCTGCTGCCACTATTGTTGATCCTTCAATAAATGCACTTCCGCAGTAAGGGATGAGAACAATCCTCCCAGACTGTTCAATGCCAGAGACATTGCTGCATTGAAAGAGGTCCCTGTGGTGTATAGGCAATTGCTGTGCTGTCTTATTACTTAACCCTATCAAACAGTGAAATCAGTCCCTTCAAGACTTGCTGCTTCTACCTTCAGAAACATCATGAGTCTCCAGTCTGAATACTGCCCTATCTTAGCTGGAAGAGAAAGTTAGCTTTCCTCCTGAATACTTTTTCAGGCATTTGAGTGAAGTAGATGTTAACAGAAAACAGATGGCTTTAACCACCTAGGGTAAAATCCCCTCAGGTTTCAGTCACTGTAAGGCCATGGTGCCACTGATTCTCAAGGTCACCATAAAATTCTTGGGGAGAAGTTTGGAAAACACTTGAATTTCCTGTGTAAAAATGTTTAAACTCCACCTCCCATTAAAAACCAATTTTAAAGCCTTTCATATGTGTTATTAAGGAGAACAAAAAAGCAACTAGACAACTGAGAAGTAGCCTTCCTCCAACCCTATAGCTAAGCTACGATCCTTTATGTTGTCAGGGAGCTTATAGTGCTTGTTTGGCTCTTGATCTGAGCAGCTTCCTTGACTATTTTAATAGAGAGGTCAAGGACTTAGCATTCACCTCAGCATCCAAATGTATTTATTTTAAGGGTACTGCATTTGAGGGAGGACTCCAACTATTGCCTGTCCTTTGGGCACAGGTTGCACAGAGATAGTGAGCTTTGTGACGCTGTGTTCCTGTAGTTGTTTGTTAAACCTTAAATTTAAAAACAAAATGAAATAACACCCCCCACACACTCTACACCACCTTTTCTTTGTGAATATGATATGGGGGGAAATATGTCGTTACTCTTTACCCAGGGAGAAGCATGAAATGTCCACGAGATTTGTGCATGAGCTGAAGTGTTCTAAGTTGCTTTGGGAACTTGGTGGGTCCTAAGTATGTGGTTCATTTGCTCTTCACTTCTGCTTTCCTCAGGAAATAAGTGCAGCAGCTAATCAGGTGATTCACAGTGGAAAGTTTAAAGAGCAGAGCGGAGCTGCTGCATACACCAAGACGTTCAGTAGGATAGAAGCAGTGACGCTTACTTCTCTACATGTGGTTATTGAATGCAACAGGAGCTGCTGAATCTAGGAGCCCAGGTATGTCAAGAGATATGCTGTGAAAACAAAAGGAACAGATTGTTAGCTGTTGAAGGAAATTGCAGTATTATTTGCAACTGGTTTGTTGTGGTAGGATCATTTTCAAACAGCATAGGTTTCAGTCAGATTTCACCCTAAACTGCAGTACAAGGAGGAAAAAGGATTAGCAGTTTGCTTGTGTCCTTTAATGTAGACATGATACTAGGATTGCAGATATAAGGGGTGTATCTGTTGCTGCTGCTCGTGGAGACTTGTTAGATTTGGTTTAACTGCATGTCCTTATCTAATGAGCTGTTGTTTTGAGATTATCAGAATTGCCCTGATCTTCTTCCTTTGAGTTTGTTACAACTGTATGTTCCATGACTGACCAGAAGCATTCTGTTTGCTCTTGAGATGGGCACATCACCTCCAGAGGACCACATCTCAAAAGCAAGTATACCAAATATCTCTGCTTCTCTCTTTCCTGCAGTAGGGGTATGTACAAGTCAGAGAATAAACTGTTCCCAATTAGATATTTAGAAACTACTTTTTAAAATAGAAAAAATGAAGAGTGGGTACATGAGGGAGAACTTAAGTCAGTTTTATAGCTACTTTTGGATGGCATGGAGATGCTCTTCAAACAGAAATAAAAAGAAATGCAGTTAAGTGTTTGAAAATGATCTAATGATTTGTGAGGTTGTACTGCAAAAATGCCTTGTCCAACTTCCATGTACTCAAAAAGTAAAAGTATGCTTGGATAAATGAGGTACTACTGTAAAGAAATGCAACTCCTTTGGTAGTAATAGTGTCAAACCTTCTTGAAACAAGCTGAAATGATATTTATATTGCTGAAAAAGTAGGGGCTGTGTCCTACTGAAATGGGACTTGTTCACTGAACAGTATTCAACCTTCTCTAAGCTGACAAGTGTTTTATACCCCCTCTGTTATTTGTATTTTGTCAGCTTTTTGTATTTCAAGGCACCAGCCAGGTTAGGCTCCTATTGTATAAAGCGCTGTGCCAGAACTTAGGAATAGAGAATACCTTCCCCACAGAATTTACAATTAAATGGACCTGGCAAGGATGGGTAGGATACTTAATTTTGCAACATGTTTTATTTCATCACAGTCCTTTTATTGGAGAAGATAAATAGAGTAACATCAAAGTTTAAAAGTTTTTGGTGGTGTTTTTAGGTTTGCCTCATAAAATATGTCAAGTGTGATCACTAGACACGACTGATAGGTGTGGATAATTTAAGAAAGGCAGAGGAAGCTCAGGAAGGAAGAACCAAGGTGATTAGGAGGGACAGAGGTAAGAGACTAGTAGATAGATGGCGTCTGGCACAGTGTTCGTTCTGAGGTACTGTCATGTCCTGTGAGTAGAGCGGTGTGAGCCGCAAAGAAGGAGTTGGTGATTGAATTGGGGAGAGAACTGGAATTTGTGAGATAAGATGGTTCATGAAATAAACAAGCAATGCCTTCTACTGTTTGGGTCTGTTCTGGCATCAGATAGGTTTCCTGGGGAGGTAGTGGAATCCCTGTTATTAGCATTTAAAATGATTGACTGGCATGACTGTTTAATGAACAGATTTATCTTGGCTGCCAAGGAAAGGAAGGGGGTACAAAGAGGTATCACACAGTGGGTTTTTGGGACGCTGTGAGCCCTGTGTATCTGATAGTCACCAGAATCCTGGGTTTTAATAGTGAAGAAAAGGCTATTAGGAGAAGGAATCCTTAAGGCAGGTAGTCCTAGTACTAGAGGTCTGATATTTAGTTTAATATGCCTCTTGTTATCTGGACAGTTGGAGTAAATAAGGAGGCAAATTGTAGTCCTCATTTTGCTTTCTTGTACTTTTGGAGATTAAAGATTTCCATGTACACTCAAATATCTGTCATTTTTTGCAGATATTTACCATAAAAAGTGGACCAAACTCTGAAATTTGGTATGAGACTTCATTGTGTTTTGGTCAACCATCTTGCCATGAGACCCTTCTCTGATAACAAATTATTTTAAATGTTTAAGCAAACTTCTTGATCTTGGTGCAGATTGGGATTTTGTAGCTGTATGGAATCGTTTGTTGGACTGCTGGGGGAGTTAATCCCAGAAAAATATAATTAAAATATAATTTTAAAAATCATGCTCATTCAGCCAGTAAACTTTTAGTACCAGTATTCTTTATGTCCTTCTGCCAGCTTTGGTCAGGTCTTTCTTCCCTTTTGCCTTACCAGTCTGGAAAGGCGTAGCCACATTGCAGTGTGATTTCGCTCAACCTTAATTTAGAACAAAAGGGAAAATACATGAATAAGTTCCACTTCCTCTCTGTTACCTGACACTACTTTCTGAATGACAGCATCAGGTTTATTTGATATATTTTCACTTTCATGTCTTTTAAAATCTTTATAACTTAGGCTTTACTTTTTATATCATTATGATATTTATAACTTATCAAAACTAAAATAAGCCGTTAATTTATACTTAGGATCAGGACAAATGGTGGGATGTAGTAGAGGCCAACATATAAGACCTTTTCAAAATATCTAAGATATCCTTAATACCAAAGATACTTGAATGCTAGACTCTGTGATACTGTGATTGGTCTAGAGGGATAATTATCCTCCAAGGTGAACAGAAAACACAAAGGATGTGGGAGTCTGAATGAAATTGTAGATGCAAGAAAATGCTATTAGAAGCAGGAATATTTAAAGCAGGTAGTGCAAGTGGAGACAACAGACTAATACTAGAAGACTGATATTTACTCTAATATACCTTTTGTAGTCTAGACACTTGAAGTAAATAAGGAGCCAAATCATAATCCTCATTTTGCTTTCATGTACTTCTGGAGATTAAAGATTTCCATGTACACTTAAATGTCTTACATAGTCTGTTACAATTAGGTCTTCATTAATGAATTTGTGTGTGCATATCTGGTTTTAATAGTTTCTGTGGAGAGGGGAAGAATTTTTTCATTAGATAGATCCATAGGGTGAGAATTTTTTAAGTGACCAGCCCTGCTTGCCTTAGCTGTGCCACCAGCAAGAAAGGCCTGCTAAGTAAATTACAAATAGAAGGAGAGAAAATTGGTAATCACATTTGCAGTGCCATTCAGTGCAGTGCTGTTCCAGCAGTGAGGTTGATTGATTGGTCAGTCACTGACCTTCTGAGGCCAGTGTAAGCACTTCATTTCACCTCTCCATGCCTCAGTTTCACCATCTGTAAAATGCCCCTGTAAAGGCTTTTGGGCTTCTCTATACAAATGACCAAGGTGAATGTAGGCACTGGGAGTGAGTTACTTGCTACTTAGCATTGATTTAGGCTTAGCAGAGTAGCTTCCAAGGTGAGAGATTTCCCTTAGAAAGACAATGGTGCCATTTGGGATGCGAGAGCAGCCTCATTGAAAAAGGAACTCTAAACTATGCTCACTGAAGCCCCTAGAACAGTGCCCAGGCTTTCTTAACACACTGTATAGCTTCACAATGAGTCAAGTGAGCTGAAATCCCATACCAGGGTTAAGTATAATGTATGACAAATGTAACTCCCACACAGTCATGAGGAATAGTCTTCCTGTTTACTCTGCAGACAGTCATCACACTTTTTCTGCTCACAGGGCTGTGTTGTCTTAACACAGATAATTAAGGAAAACAACATCAGTGAAACACAAAATGTTGTTGAGGCAGGAAGTTCCAGATTGACATCCCTGGAGACTGATGGAAATTTCATAGCCATTCGTCTCCCAGCAAAGGACAGAGTATGGGCTGTGATAGAATGAGTTACCTTCTTCTGTAGTGTGAAGGATCAACATTTGCATCCAAGCATAGGTGTCTGCTGGGACCATCAGCTTGCTGCAGGTGCTGTGGTGCACAGTGACAAGATAATGTCACCCTCTTCACCTCTGCAATATGGAGCTACTGCATGAGTGTGGAAGTGAAAGAGGTTCATCTGGCTCAGAGTGGGCAGGATGCAAGAAGTAAGCAAGCTGCATAACTGATGGTGGCGAAGGAAGAGAATCCCAAATATAGTATTAGTGTTGGCTCATAATTTCTAAACCAGGCGTATAATATATATTTTTTAAAATGTATTTTAAATGGTGTATGTATTGGTAGTGCAGGAGATCTGACTCAGTTTTTTAGTTACATTTGCTTTTTGGCATTTTTATTGACAAGCTAGAGTGGCAATCAAAGAGACTGTAGAGAAGGAACCCATTTCCTAGAAATGGAGGTGTATTGGTGTTTTACTTTGAGGGAGTGTAACAATGTGTTAAAGATTCTCCTAGGCTCTTAAAGACAATGTATTTGGTAAATAAAGTGATGAGCTACGTTCATCTTGGTGACAACTCCCCAACTGCCTGCCCACACTATGATAATTTGTGTGTGTCATATTTTGAGTAGTGAGATGTTGTCCTAGACACCAATAAGCGTATGGCTGATTTTGATGGAAACTGGAGAAGCCTGATTTCCATTGGTGTAAGTGTTGTTGTTATGCAGGCTCTGGGTAGCAGGGTGAGCTCACAGAATGCTATGGCAAAAGAGTAGAGTTGCTGTGGACTCAAGGCTGTGTCACTCACCTCCCAGAAGACTATGGATAAAAACATGGCTAGAAAGGAGAGGACTTGGAGTTGAGATGAGGGTACCAGAAAGATTCCTCTACCTGTAGTGAAAGATGGACCCATTGTAGGTTCACTTTGATGGAAATGAGGCTGCTAGAAGCACCTTGCTCTTTCATTGAGGCATATCCATTTCAGTTTACAGGATCAGCAAAACAGGTCATGTTGTAGTGAAAATACATACCTCTTGTACAGAGCTGTACATCTGCAGGATAGAAGAGCTGAACATTGCTGCCTGTTTGGGCCAGCACATCCATGTGTGGATTCCTTGGCTTTTCCACACAACTCCTGTTCCAGCCAGTGCTTCAACCCCACTCTAGGTGGGGAATGCATCAGAGATGCGCAGCTTAGTTTAGCATCCATTCTCAAAGAAATATGTAACCTGGCTCTTGGGTAGTGCTTTTCTGTTGCAGATCTGATGATGGTATTAGTTAAGACTTGTTTTACAATTGGGGTGACTGAAGTATAGGGAGAGGATCTGCCTCAGTGGCAAAGCTGGGGCTGGAATCTGGATTTCCTGCACAGTTTACCAGTTTGTCCTGCCAAAGCCTAGATGAGTTCTGTAGCACACACATGTGTCTCATGGGAGAGAGGTTGTTCATGTGATTGCAAGGCGCTGATGCTGTTGTCCAGGAGCAGACTACTTTGCCATCAGAGTTGGAAAAGAATCAGTGATTGCCAGCATTTCCATACTTCTAAACTCAACTTCAGTAGTTAAGACTGTCAGTGTTTAGGCTCATGGGACAGTTGACTGGTAAGAGATGTTGCTAACTGTAAATAGCATAGGATCTTTAACTTCAGGTCTCATTTCAGCATGGAGAATGCAGCTGAACTGACATGGCAGTGGGAGGATTCACCTGGCAAAGCAGGACAGCAAGAGCAAAGCCCTGATGATGGAGACAAAGCAGAAGTGCCGGAACAGCCTGCACACATCAAGGACAAGCCACTCCAGAGCAATACCCTCCAGTGGGAGACCCTAGGCAGACAGTTTGTAGAGTATGAGCAGATGGCTCCATTTCTCATCCCAGAGGAGCAACAGAGAAGGCTGCTGGACTTTCTTCCCTTCTTTTTAAAGGTTTGTTCTCCTTTTTCCTTTGGTGCAGATGCTAAAGATGTAAATTTAGAGTTTCTGTTGCTCTGTCCATTCTGTGGTCACCTTAACTGCCAGTGGAGTTACTTGGAGCATGATCCCTTTGTCTAGGTGATAATTACTTTTATTCCATTGGGAGCCCGGGGAAACGGTTTCTTGTCCTCCATCTAACTAACCTGCTATGTTAGCATGAGAAAAGTATATGGGGGGCATGAGAAAAGTATATGGGGGAGCACTGCTTTACTTTCATGAATGGCTAAGTTCTATTCTTGGAGTCAAGGGATATGTTAATAAAACAGGCATGATTCAAAGTGAGTACTCTGCGAGGAGGTCACTTCATGTCTGCCTCATCTATTTTATTACTTAGTGGGGGGCTGAGCACAGTTTTGGTCTGGGAAAATGTGGTTGTGGCATACAGCCAGCTAGGGGAAATGCAGGGCCACAGTCTCAAGATGGATTTTTTGGGTTAATGGCAGTGCTGATGTATAATTTTAGTGCTTGAGAGAGGACTTGTGTTATAGACAGGGAAACTGTGGCATGAGGAGAGGAAGGTCATACTGTGGGTGAGGGACACAGCTGAGAACCAGAACAGTTTAGTTAGCAGGCTGCCCTGCCTCATG
Organism: Vanellus vanellus; assembly: GCF_965231255.1. Taxonomy (NCBI): domain Eukaryota; kingdom Metazoa; phylum Chordata; class Aves; order Charadriiformes; family Charadriidae; genus Vanellus; species Vanellus vanellus. Next base: position 20,957,712 of record NC_138912.1, on the reverse strand, counting down.
CCCTAGAGCTTCCATCAGCCAACAATTTCTGAGATGGTCATATTGAAAAGTGAAACTGGAAGAGCTCTGTAGTGGATGGGAGCCTTATGGGTTGGTTTTGTTTGCTGGCGTGTGTGACAGGGAACTGTTTGAGTGGACCATACAGCAACAGAATGGCAGAGCTTATACATAGAGGAGCACAAAACCTGGCCTATCTTTAAATGTACTGTGGCTATGTTGTAATGCAGAATTGTTTTTCTCTTGAATTACCTTGGGTATTTATGGGTATGGAATCTGTGGTTTTAGACTCTCTTACTATGCAAATCCTTCAGATAGAAAACAAAAGCTTCTTTTTGGTAAAACCCTATTTTATTGATGGCATATTTCAGCCATCTGTTCTTGTGAAATTTCGGTGTTCTTGAGTGACCAAACTCAGATCCATCTGTTCCCTACCTAGCTGAGCTGTTTTTCTAAAAAGAAGTCAGTGGGTAGGTGAGGAAAAAAAAAGTTAATGGCATGGTCACTCTTGTTTATATGGAAGCACTGTGGGACATAAAAAGTGATGATCTGTAGTGAGAGGGACATTTTGAACTACATGTGCAGGGAAATCACTGTGCACAGGGCTATGAAATCTTTGGTGTCCATGACAGTAAAGCAGGAATAATTTCCATATAGTAATAAATATTTCATTCAGCTGGATGGAGCATGAACCTGTGAAGTTTGTAAGTTCTGGTGCAGAGCAGGACTTTGAAATCAGCGTAGATGCTGGTGTCAGTTAGCAGCACTGAAGCAAGTTTCTCCTTGGTGTCAGAGAGATGCAAACAATTGAGTTTCAGGTAGAATCTGGTGATGCCTATGTTGAAGAGTTTGCTGTGTTTGAGTACAAGCTTGCCCTGGTCCAAGGCAATGCAGACAATATGAATGGAGGGGTCCGAAAAGGCAGTGAGTGGGTAGCCTGGCATCTCAGAAGCAACCTTCTCATTTAATCTAAATGGCCCTACAGGTATTTATGATTACTGAACAAAGCTCTCACTTTTCATCACTTCTCTCAACTTCTGGATTTGTTTGCATAAAAGAGTGTCCCTCCTGGACTGAAGGCTATATTTGAGCAGAAGAGCTGTTGCTCTACATACGTGCCTGTCACTGGAAACGAATCTCTGTCTGGATATGGCACTACATGTGCTGGGGCAGACTTGGCTCTCTTGGGAGCTCACCACTGCTTTATCAGCTCACAAAAATTCTGGCTTTGCAAAGGGCCAGAGTTCTTTCTTCAGCCTTCAAAGCATGCTCTTCAAAGTCAGATCACGACTGATAATCTGACAGTTTTCTGTAGAGGACCACCTTCTTATTACATGGACCTGCTTTTTAAATGGCATGCTGAAAATTGCACTGTTCTTTTTCTGAGACAGCACAGCAACAAGATACAACCTTTTTGCTTGGAGCAAGAGCCATCTATTCTGCTTTTCCTAGAGCTGTTTTCAGGCCTCCTGTCTTCCTTCCTCTTGAAGCTCCATGCAAAACATACATCCTTAATGCTTTAAGGGTATAAATTCATCCCAACAAAGATAGGCTTTGCTGTTGTCTCTCCAAAGTGCTCCCTCCCTGTCTTGTAAAAAATGTATTGCAGGCTTTTTGTGAAATTCTTCTGCTGAGGTTTTCCTGCCTCAAATTTACAATGAAATTGAAATTCTCAGATCTCAAGGTTTCTGACTTCTATTGCAGCTTTAGTTTTTGAATACTGTATTGTGAACATGAAGTAAGCAAGTCTTGGTGAGATGAGATTATATAGAACAACTTCAGATTTGCTGATCATTAACTGACTATGAATAGCAAGAATGCCTTCCACGCAAAGGTCATTTTTTGGACTGAAACTTTCAAAGGACTGAGGAAGTTGTTGTCACTGTACAAAGGTGATGAAAGCTATAAAATCTAGATGTTTTAAGAATTAAAAATGGAACAGCAATGCAGGAAATTGCTTGTTTATCATGACACATGAGAAATAAACTTTAGTTCCAATTGGTCAAAGGACAGCTATTCCACAGAAGGCAAGCTAAATGTTGCTAAGGGACTGGCAGTGTGCATATGCGTACCCGTCATGTGTTTCCCTTCTGTAGAGCTGAACTTCACATGTTTTAAGTTTGTAGAAAATGATTTCCTGAATTGAAGTAATGCTCGCAAAGAGAGGATTTTAAATTCTTAAAGGATATTTTGGCTACAGAATATATTCAGAATCGACATGTGAATTTCTCAGTAGCTTAATGCTTGATTTTGTGCCGTAAGAGAGAGACATTCTTAGGTTCAGATGTGTGGCTAGAGCATTTTGGCCTTGCATTATTGGTTTAGGAGTACTTTGTGGAGGATCTAGCCTTTTAGCTTTCAGTCATCATGTCCTTCCCCATATGACTTTTACTGCCTTCATGTACCAGCCTTCTGCTTTGTGCTAAGCCCCTAGGCTGGCCTGGGGAAACACATCTCAGTTTGAGTTGCATGTTATGAAGTTCATGCAGAAATTACCTTGCTTCCTTCTGTTTAACAGGGGACTCTGCATAAGTCCTTGCCCTCCTTGGAGGATTTTCATCTCTTGCTTTTCCTTTCCTGTTTGATCATGCAGATGCCAGTCCATCTCTCTCTTTTTGTCTTAGAGTGCTTCAGCTCTTACTTAGTTGGCTGGAGAGAGAGGGTGCTAACCAGGAGCCACCTGGAGTGTGGAGACTCATTACTCACTGATACTCCTTGATGTAGAAGGAAATGGTGTAGGAGGAAAATGTTAGCTTGTGATTCAGGCCTAGGCTGGGAGTCATTTTAATCTGCCCTCTGTATCTTCCCTTCGGTGCCTCAGAAAGTAGCAGAATGTTCTATTACATGGCTGGCTTTTGAGCTAGTACCTCTCCATGAAGCATGGAATAGAAGGGACAGATGGCAACAGCAGACACAGGGAATGTGTGGCGGAGTCTTAAACGTGTAGAAACAGGCTGAAGAAGAAGAAAGAAAATTAGATTACACTGAGACCATATTATTTGAGTTTCCCCTGAAGGCAGACGTCCTGGAATGAAGTCAGGTTGATATTCTTCCAGCTACAGATCTTTAATAGGCTCAAAGATTAATATGGAACTGATTAGGTCTGGTCTTAAAGAAGAGTGTGTTCTAGCAGTTGGTGTCTGACCCACAGATAGAGCACCTATAAAATAAAATCAGAACATTAGTGGCCTGGTCTGTAGTGAGATGGACTAGCTAAACATTTGCACAATGGTAGCGTTGCTATGAACCTTTGAGTACTGCTCTCTGCTGCGTATGGTCTCAACTTCTGAAATTTACCCTGCTCTTTCTGTTAGCAGAGTGAGTATAACAAGTCTTTTCTGAAGTGTTCAGAGGAAGTTCGTCTTTGAGGCAGAGTGGCAGGAATCTATCACTGCTTTCTTCTGAAAAGTGTATAGCTTAATGACAAACATTGTCTATTCTTAAGGGGCTGTGGGTTTCTTGTCATATTTGCCCAGCTTGCTTCTGTTCTTTACAGATCTTCCCTCACTTCTGCATCAGAAGTAGAGCCATCATTGGGCCTTGCTTCTGCAACTGAGGGTCTCGGAAAATCATTTATGGTCAAAATCTGAAAAAA